>NW_023416314.1:48394675-49752793 GCF_014108235.1 Myotis myotis
TTTTCTGTGTTCTCTCTTGAATCCCTATTGGTGTTAGGCCTACAGAGTGGTTCCTCTAATTTTGTCTGTTTTCATCTATTTTCTATTCCCCCTCCCCCCCCCAGTTTTCTGGGAAATGGTTCTCAGCTTTATCTTCCAGTTCTACTAATGTTTTATTTCTGCTATCAAGTTTAATTTTCAAGCACTATTTTTTTTTCTGGAAATAGTTTTAAATTATATCCTATTTTTGTTTTATGGTGCAATGTCTTCCTCTTTCTGAGGAAATTATTGGTAGTTTTCTTTTCTGCATAGTCTCTCTTTTCTCCAAATTTCCTTCTGTTTGATTGCTTTCAGTTTTGTCTTCCTACTGGGGGCTTTCCTTGGATGTTTGGTGATCCTTGGAAGTCAACACTTACTTAAGAGAAGTACCTTAAAAAGCTGAATGGACACAGACAGCAGTATGGTGGTTGCCAGAGTGAAGGGGGGCGGCTAGTATAGGTAAAGGGGGTCAAATATATGATGATGGAAGATTTGACTTTGGGTATTGGGCACACAATGCAATATACAGGTGGTATACCATAGAATTGTACACTTGAAACCTACATAATCTTATTAACCAACTAGAGGCCCAGTGCATGAATTTGTGCATGGGTGAGGTCCGGCCAGCCTGCCCCGATTGGGGCTAATCGGGCCGGGCCGGCCGGGGGAGGGGATGCAGGAGGTTGGCCGGCCAGCCCTGCCCCCAATCAGGATTGGGCGGGGGCAACCAGGGCCGGGGCCAGCGTGGGGAGCAGCTGCAGGAGGTTGGCTGGCTGGCCTCGTCCCCTGGTTGAACTCCTAGTCGAACTCCCGGTAGAAGGGACAATTTGCATATTAGGCTTTTATTATATAGGATGTCACCCCCAAAAATTTAATTGAAAAAAAAAAAAAAAGCTGAATGGAAGTTATGCCAGTAGGTGATTATGGTTTCCCCTGTAGGTTGATATGTCTGGATAATTTCCTTGCAGACTCCCAATGACATATCTTTTCTCTTGTGCTGGATTGATTTCGCAGAAAAGGTGTTTGGTCTTTTCCCAAAGGGTAAAAGCTTGGGATCTGAGTAGGAAAAGGGTATGTGGGTTTCATCATAAAGTATGAAAGTACACTTTTATTTAATTTCCCCAGTGTTCAGTATAGCCCTCCTCAAATTCAGTTGAACCTGGAGTCCTCTAGTCCAGAGATACCCTCTTTTATGCTCTCCAGAGATTGCTCAGTCTTTTGCCAGGGAGGGTCCAAGAGTAGAACAGAGGATCTGGGGTTATTTTAAGCAGACTGCAGTCTGTTCTAGTTTGAACTCCACCCTTATCCCAGCCTATCTGAAACTGCCATTCTTGAGCCGTTTAGGTTATTTTTTTCTTTTTAATTTTTTTATGGAAGAGATGCAAGAAGAATACAGCATTCCCATATAACCTTCACCAAGCTGGTTCTTCTGTTATAACATCTTATGAAAAGTAAGAGATTAACCTTACTATAATACTATTAACTATACTACAAAATTTATTCAGATTTTATTAGTTCTTCCACTAATTTGTTATTGTTTCAAGAACCAAATTCAGGATCCCACATTGAATTTAGTTGTCAAATCAGCTTAGTTTCCCTTTATTTGTGACCATTTCTTAGGTTTTTTTCCTTTTCATGACCTTGACACTTTTGAACAATACTGATCAGTTATTTTGTAGAATGACCCTCAATTTGTATTTGTCTAGTTTGTATTCGTGATTAGATTGAGGTTATGAATTAAAGAGGGATATCACAGACGTGTCCTTCTCAGTACACCATTCGGAGATGGTGGGGAGATATGATGCTCATATGGACTACTGGGGATGTTAACCTTGATCACTTGGTTAATTAAGGTAGTGTCTGCTAGATTTCTTCATTGTAAAGTTACTATTTTCCTCTTTACTAAATACTTTGATGAGACCATGCAGATATCCTGTTTCTGCTTAAATTTATGCCCATTAATTTTAGCATCCTTATTGCTGTTGTATTGTAGTAGCGATTTTTATTTCCCTCATTATTTCTATAATAATTAATTGGAAGTCTGTGAGGAAGAGTTGTCCTTTCTCCCCCGTTGATTATTTATATCAGTATAGACTTAACAGGTATTTATTTTATTCTTTGGATTGTAACACAATACTGTTGTTTTTGTTGTTGTTGTTATTATTATTATTTTCTCAAACTGTTTCAATCTTGACCAAGGGGAGCTCTTTCTGATTGGCATCTGTGGTCATTCTTTCTTTTTGAACACTCCTTACAAGTGTTACCAAATAATGCTTCAGCCCATCTTTTATTTTCCCTGCCTCAACCCTGGAACCTACCACATTTCCAAGGATTTTAGTGGTATTTTGGTATAAATGTAAAGTGATAAAACCAGGTGTCTTTGGTTTTCCTCTAGGCTAGTAATGTAGGATTCAGCTTTCTCAGGTATAACAGTCATTATCACCTGTTCTGCTTTCCAGCTTTTAAAATTGTTTCTGGTTTATGATATTTTAAAGAATTTCTTTACTCTTGTCTCAGAGATATTTGGAGAAATTTCAGAGCTAAATGCTTATATTCAATCTATTCTCTTTAACCAGAAATTCCTAACTTAATGTTTTGATGTCCTGCCCCAAGCTAATTTTGTTTTAGACCCTTTTGACACATTAGTTACTGTTTCCAGATGTGCTATATGCCTTCATTTGTCACTGCTGCTCCCTTGCCCTGTATGAATAATAGGAATTTGTTTTTATTATCCAATTTTTAAACAGGTAAACTTTGATTGTACATGAAAACTACTACTTAAGTACGTAAGTACATTCTTAGGATTCTTGCCTCTTTTTTATTTTCCACTTTTTGGATTAGTCACATGAATTTTTTGTATCTTAGTGCCCAGGTACTGTAATTTTTTTGCCAAAATGAAGGGGAGAGGGTTAGTACATTTCTAGAATACTAGTGTACTATCGTAACCCAAATTGGAAAGAAAAGATTATATCAAAAATAGGGGGTTGTGAAAACATAGCATTAAATATAGATTTAAATACCTATTGTAAATTAAGGTTCTAGAAGATAACTACTTTTAAAACTGATTCATTGGGCCCTGACCAGTTTGGCTCAGTGGATAGAGTGTCGGCCTGCGGACTGAAAGGTCCCAGGTTCGGTTCCAGTCAAGGGCATGTACCTTGGTTGCGGGCACATCCCCAGTAGGGAGTGTGCAGAAGGCAGCTCATCGATGTTTCTAACACCCTATCTCTTTCCCTTCCTCTCTGTAAAAAATCAATAAAATATATTAAAAAAATAATAAAACTGATTCATTGGTATTAAGGACCTTCTTCAGTTCAGGCAACATGTTTAGGTGTCATGAAATGCAGAGGCATGTTCTTCTGTGAGATTTATTACACAGATTTTCAAGTGTTTGGCCCAGGTATTGCTGGCTTAATTAGTTTTGTACAAATATTCTGCATTGTTAAAAAGCCTTTGGCAAAATCATTGTGTTGGCAGTGATGGCAAATGATTGCAAAATGATGTGATCTTTTACATCAAGATTCTTAAAGAGCACATATGTTTTTGAACTTATTTTCATTGGTGTAGTGTGAGTAAACAGCTATCTGCTCTCTGCTCTACTGCATCTTCCATTTACTTTGTTTGTAGATGTGGGAGCAAAAATAATTGCCCTATTCTTTTGTTTAATGGAGCTCAACCGAACCAGGCATATTTAAAGTAACCATGGATATGAATGTTTTCATTTACATAAAACTGTTGCTACAACCCATTTTTGAGAGAGTACTGTTTTTATGAAAATGACTAAAATAAATGTATTGAATATTGATGATTTTTAAAAAACCATACTCTTAAAAATTCTCTTACTTTTACAAGAAACCTTTCCTGATGCTCCTCTTTCAACCTGATCACATTTTCCTAGCCTTGAAATATACCACTGTACTTTTCGGCATTTAAAAAATTATGATGCCCCTTTATTATAAGTTACTTGTTACTTACGTGAATGCCTTTATTAGATAAGAAGCTATTCAAAGTCAGGACAGCCAGAGTACCTGGGTTCAAATACCAGTTTTGTGACCTTGGGCAAGTTACTTCTCAGGACCTTAGTTAAATGAGATACTAGTAACTACCTCCTAGGGTGGTTGGGAACACTAAATGAGTTAATACATGTAAAGTGTCTTCCACATAATAAGCACTCCATGCATGTTAGCTCCTCATTAGTGTGACTACCTTCATTACTGCTATTACCTTTGTGGGGCTTCAGAACGAGTCACCCAAAATGTGCCTCTGTGGGATGAGAATTGTTTTGAGCTAATGGCAACTTTAGCTGTGCAGGCTCAAAAGAAACTTCTGTCCCTCCCTTAACTACCTACAAGAATTTGCATTAGGGCCCTTGCCCATAATAAGGGATTATCAGAAATAACCTCTTATGACCTATCTGTAGGATAGGGCAAACTACTAATTACTGAACATGTGCTCTCCCTTCAACTACCTTCTGAAATCTCAAGATGCTTTACCTCATTCCTAGATCAGAATGTGATATATACCCATTTTCCCTTTCTGTCTTTGAACCTGTTATTCATGTGATCTCTGAGTCTCTCATGTACGTGGGATTCCCATACATACGTATGTATTAAATTTGGCTCTTTTCTCTTGCTAATCTGTTTCATGTCTATTTGATTATTAGACTAGCCGAAAGAACCTAAGGAAAATTTCTTCTTCTCTCACACCTTTATTCTACCAGTATATTCTCCCTAGAGAACAGCACAATGTGCTCTACATTGTTGTCCAATAAATATTTGTTGATTAAATGAAAATGAAGTCATAATGAGACATTTGTAATTAGCCTAGTTATGAATAACAGGAAAGGAGCAAAAGGAAGGCCAAATACTATAGGATGTCATTTGGGCAGCTTTGTCAGGAAGCTGCAGCTTCACATTCCCTAGGGAGCCACCGGTCCATTCCCCCGCAGATTGCTAGGGGAAGGGACTGGACAGGAGGGAGAATAGACACATGGCCAGTAAAGATGGGGTGACATAGGGAAATTGCTTGCTATCATTCACACCTAAGAACAGAGGTCATTAGCCAGATTGGACATGGCTACTGCAAGCACAGGGAGATTTGGGATACTTAATTCCCTGAACAAAGAAGTTCGCTCTCTTGGCTCTTGGCATGTTGTGCTTGACTCCTGGCTTGCAGGGCTCTCTCATAGACCCAGCCGCGTGGATCCACACATACCATGGACTAATGGACTACAACTAGCCTGATGCTGAACTGGACCTGGCTGCAACATGGAATGGAAACTCTGGACACTGGCTTTGCTTTTAGCTTTACTGAATCCCCAGCTGCCCTTCTTCCAGGACACTTCAGAAACACAGACATACAATTCCAAGCAAATAAAAATCTTTCATTCTCATGTGCAAGTCTCAGAAAATTCTTTTTCTTAAAAATATTGTAAGGACTCCACCCCTAACACTCAGTGGGGTAGATAATATCCCAACTTCCTGATAATAACTTTTTAGTTCTTAAATAGGCTACTTGAAGTTACAGTTCCAATTATGACCTTTCAGCTAAACATCCTTATGTGCATAGCACAAATCCTAAATCCTAAACAGTTGGCTTAATTTAGGGGATTCCATGAGAAAGTAACATTTAACTAGGTCCCAAAGATGACTTGATTGCCATGTAAAAAAGGAGGTCAGTCCTGGCCAGATGGTTCATTTGATTGGAGTGTCCATTCCCTGTCAGGGCACATTACCTGGGTTGCGGGTCCACAGACGGGGCACTTATGGGAGGAACCCAGTGGATGTTTTCAGTGTTTGTTTCTTTGTTTCTTCGTTTGTTTCTTTCTTTTCTTTTCTTTTCTTTCTTTCTTTCTTTCTTTCTTTCTTTGTTTCTTTCTTTCTTTCTCTCTCTCTCTCTCTCTCTCTCTCTCTCTCTCTCTCATATTAATAAACATATCTTTGGGTGAGGATAAAAAAAGGGTCAGAGGTTTTAGTTAGAAGGAATAACATTTAAAACAAAATTTGTAATGCATTTTAAGAACTAGCAAAAGTTTAGTGCAGATGCTTAGGGTGCTGGGATTGAGTGAGAAGATAGTTGAGGCATATTGTGTCTCAAAATTCTGAAGGATTTGTATACCTATAAGGAGTTCAGATTTTTATTATGTAAACATTAGGGGGCAAGGAAATGTTTTTTTCCTCTCCCTAACCAAGTTAACAATTTGTTTATAATTGTTATAAAGTTTAGTTGCTGAAATTTGTTCATTGAAACATTTTACTTACATGAATGTTTATGTCCTAAATATTAAAAATTTACACACAAATGAAAATGGGAGAAGTGGGTATTTGCTAATACTTTATTCTCTCACCTATTTTTCTTTTTTATTTGCAGTCATATAATTAGGTACTTTTTGTTTTTTAAGAATAAAATTTTCCCATCATAATTCACCTTAATCTCATTCTCCACATGTGAGTTGTGCTGGCAGGATATCATTTGGCATAATTGTTACATATTTGATATGGATAACATATAGGACAGAGTCCAACTAAATAGGCCTTATTTGCCTTCTTTAGTGCCAGTAGCTGCACTCTGGGAGTGCAGATCTGTTTGGAAGTCCCAAGCAATTTCTCACACTTGATGCTAGAAGGGAAGCTTTTGCAAGCGAGAAATTCAGTGTACTTAGGATTTTTATTGACAGCCACAGTTTTAAGCTTGTCACCATGTGGTTCCTTCAACCTTTTCAGAGTGACTTTTGTAGCTGGTTGCTTTCTGCTGATCTTTTTGCAGGCATTCATCTTGGAGGAGCCATAATAGAGAGACCTCTCTGTTACCCCTCTTCTTTTTGACAGAAGCTCAGTAGGCTAGAGGTGGCACCGGTGCTATAAAAGGATGACTCTGGTGGTGGCTGCAGCAAAGGCAGCATCTGAAAACACCACAAGGAATGTTTTTAATTAGGGATTAATGAAATCTTCCCAAGGATATTCCCAATGCTCCAAGTAAAATTGACTTTAATATTTAACTAAGAGGAGCTCTTGATTTCAGCTAGTTCCAGGCTGGATTAGAAAGTGGAATTTTTGTATGACTCATGAAAGATACGTATTGCTTTAGTAAATATAAATAAACTGAATTTATATACATTTCTCTCATTTTATAGATATTAAATGTCTATCCTTTTATGTGGTTAGGTATTTTAATTTGATTTCCTTTAATTTTAGGTTTGCACCAAATTGTATAAAATATTATTTTCTTTATAGTACTTTGAGGTATTGAAAGGGAATTGGTAAAAAAAAAAAAAAAAAAAAAAAAAAAAATTAAATACCTAACAATGAAATTTCTTATTAAAAGACATCTGCAAATTTCTTATTAAAAGGCATTAAAGCAATAGTAATTGCTTTAATTTTGACATTTTTAAATTCATGTGTCTTGAAATATTTACCATAAACATAATATAAATATAATTTTAAGAATTCTAAGAAAAATAGACATGATCCAGAAAATGTATCTACAATTCAGTAATATGATTTAACACTGGAAAGGTAGTAGTAAGGTATTATAGTCCCCTTAATTTTAAGTGAGGAAATCATCCTATATAATAAAAGGGTAATATGCAAATTGACCCTAATGGCAGAACAGCCGCTGGACCAGTCACTGTGAGGTGCATTGACCACCTCTCAGTCCCTTTCCCTGGTCGGCAGGCTCTGATCGTCTGATAGCAAATGGGGAACCGGGGGTGGGTGGGGGGGGATGCAGGTGGTGCCAGGCCAAGGCCCCCGCCCCACCGGTCGCCCCATACACACAGGATGACCCGTGGCGGGGGCAGGGCCAGCGAGCGGGCAGGAACAGCTGGCCTCTTGTCCTTTCCCCTGGCCATCAGGCATTGATCACCCAATGGCAAAAGGGGAACCGGGGGTGGGTGGTGACAGGGGGCGGGGCCAGCTGTAGGCAGCCAGGGAAGATGGCCCTGATCGTAGGCCAGGCCTAGGGACCATACCCGCACACGAATTTTGTGCGCTGGGCCTGTAGTAGACTATAAAAGTGTTTTAACTTACTCAAGGTCTCAGGTAGTGAAAGCTAGAATGAAGAAGAAGGTGGCTGGAGCATCATCCTGTACACCCAAAAGTTGCAGGTTTGATCTTGGTTGGGGTGAGTACATGAGGCAAATGATCAATGTTTCTCTCAAAGAGCCTACCAAAATTACAGGAACTGATCCATGTTTCTCTCTCTCCCCCTCTTTCCCACTCATTCTTTCTCCCTCCTTGATCCCTCCCCCTTCATCTCTCTAAAATCCTTGGGTGAGTCAACTTTACTAAGGTATAATTTATAGACAGTAAAATTTGCCCTTTTAAGGAGTACAGTTTTATGAATTTTGACAAATTTATACATTGTAGCCCTGGCCAAGTGGCTCAGTTGATTGGAGCATCATACCATGGTCCAGAAGGTTGTGAGTTCAATTCCTGGCCATGGCATGACTTAGTTGTGGGTTCAGTCCCCAAGTAGGGAAGGCAACTGATCAATGTTTCCCTCTCTCTCTCTCTCTCTCTCTCTCTCTCTCTCTCTCTGTCCTTCTCAAAATCAAAAACATTCTCGGGGGAGGATTAGAAAAACAAACAAACTTATTCATTGTATAACCATAGCCACAATCAAGATACAGAATATCTCCATCACTTTAAAAAAGTTTTCTCATGACCCTTGTAGTCACCTCATTCCTTTATATCCAGCCCTTGCAACCACTGATGTGTTTTCTGCCCTCATATTTTGCCTTTTCCAGAATATTATATACTGGAATTCATATAGTATGTAGCATTTTGAGTCTGACTTCTTTCAACTGGCATAAAACAGATTCATCTATGTTATTGCATGTATCATCAGTCTTTTTATTGCTGAATGCCACAATTTGTTTATCCGTTCACCAGCTGATAGACATTTGGGTTGTTTACAATTTTTGGTGATTCTGAATAAAGCTGCTACAGATATTTGTGTATAGTTTTTTGGGTGGCCATGTCTTCATATGGTAAATGAATGTTTAACTTTGTAAGAAACTGCCGAACTCTATTCTGAGGTAGCTGTACCATTTTGCACTCCAGTCATCAGTGTATGAGCATTGTCGCTACTGTACATTGTTGGTACTTGGCAATGTAAGGTGGTTTTTTTTTTTTTTTTCAGTTTAGTTTAACTTTTAATGATATAATTAGGGTGTAATGATATCTCTCTGTGGTTTTAATTTGCACTTCTCTAAAGTCTAATGATATAGAGCATCTTTTTGTGTGCCTAAGGTTTTTTTATTAAGCCTGATTAAAAAGCATACCTTATGAAAGTATTACATGGTTGAAGTTTTGCTAGGAAAAGATAGGAGAGAAAAGTGCCTATTCTCAAGGAGTTTATGATTTCCATAGGGAAAACTGGTAATTATTTAAAAGATAATGTGGCGATAATTTTGGTAGGCTCTTTGAGAGAGAGGTTTACATATTAACTGGTTTGGTTGAAAAGACAATGGTTTGGGAATCAGAAAACTCATTAGTTTGACTTTGCCCTAGTTGCTTACTCTTTCTGGGCCTTTCTTTTTTTATTTCTTTCATCTTTGTAATAAGGGAGCTGGACCATGGTGATAAAGTATGAGGTGTGTCCCTAAATTATAAATCTACATAAACTTTTTAGTAGTAGTTTTTTCTCTACTTTTTTGGTAGTAGGTTTTTAAACTTGTGAGAAGGCCATGGCAAGTGCAATCAGAAAACAAATTAGGTATGTGCAGATTTTTCATCTGATGAAATTTATATTACCCAAAAACAATTATCTTTTGAAATTTTAAATAATATAAAGCATATATAAATATAATATGTATGTATAAACATAGTTGAGGATTGTAGATTTCTTAAATCTGTTATAAGGATAGTAACTGATAATTATATAATAATACCTTTTATATGGTATTATATTATACTTTATGGAGCATTTCAAGTTACTCTTTTGATCTTCAAAAAATCTCTTTGTGATGCCTGAGAGTCACAGATAAGTGACTTGCATAGGATTACACAGGAAAAAAAAAAAATAGCCAGCCACCTTAACCTGAGAGTTCTTAGTCTAGATATTTTGCCTCTGCAGTATATTGCTCTTTACACTGTAGCTTACTCCAATAGGAAATAAAGTCTTTAAATAGTTTTAAATAACCTTAACATTTTTAGTTGTATAATTTCATGTTTAGAGTATTATAAGAAAGTGATATTCTTATATTTAAATTATTATCCATGCTTCTAAATAAAGAGCATGGTTACAGCTTCTTTGATTTAGTAATAATGAAGAACATTCAAGACCTTTAAACAAATCAGTTGTTTCACAAGCTGAGTCACTACTTAAAGAAGAGAACTTAGCTGTAATGAAATATAAATATAACAGGAATAGTAAAAGGCATATTATTTCTCTTCCTGAGAGCAGTTTGTTTAGTTTCTAAGTTTAGATACCTACAGTACATTATTAGTGGGTTACCCTTTACCAGTAGTAAAACTACTATTATTAAAAAGAATAAGACAAAAGTGGGAAGAGTGTTAGGATAGAAATGAGAGGAAAACATTGTTATAATTTTAATGCCACAAATATGTCAGCATTATAAAGTCACTTATTTTTTTTAATATATATATTTTTTATTATTGATTTTTTTCAGAGAGAAAGGGAGCAGGATAGAGAGTTAGAAACATCGATGAGAGAGAAACATCGATCAGCTGCCTCCTGCACACCCCCTACTGGGGATGTGCCCACAACCAAGGCACATGCCCCTGACCGGAATCGAACCCGGGACCTTTCAGTCCACAGGCTGACACTTTATCCACTGAGCCAAACCAGTTAGGGCATAACTGTCACTTATTTCTTTGAGTGCTCTTTCAGGCCCACCCCCTTTCTCCTTTTCTTCTAGGACTTGGATTACACAAGTGTTAGATTCCTTTTTTATAGTCTTACAGGTGCTTGAGAATATTTTTGTATAGTTTTATAGGTGCTTGAGATGGGTTCTTTTAAGCCTGTTTTTTTTTTCTTTATTGTTCAGATAAAGATTTCTATTGTTCTTATCTTCAGGGTCACTGGTTCTTTTCCCCGTCATCTTCATTCTGCTTTTGAGCCCACTAGTGAGTTTTTGTATTTTAGCTGATATTTTTTGCTGAGACTTTTTTTTTATTATTTCATGTGTGTTCATAGTTGCTTGTTGAATGTTTTTATGATGGCCATTTTAAACTCCTTATTGGATAGTTTCAACATTTACATCATCTCTGTGTTGGCATCTGTTGATTGTCTTTTCTTCTCCAAGTTGAGATTTTCTTGGTTCTTGGTCTGACACATGATTTTGTATTATATTCTGTACATTTTGGGTATTATGATAAGACTCTGGATCTTTTTTAAAAAATATATTTTTATTCATTTTAGAGAGAAAGGGGGAGGGAGAGATAGAAACATCAACGGTAAGAGAGAATAATTAATCAGCTGCCTCCTGCACACTCCTCACTGGGTATTGAGCCCACAACTTGGGCATGTGCCCTGACTAGGAATCGAACTGTGACCTCCTGATTCATAGGTCGACCCTCAACCACTGAGCCACGCTGGCTGGGCTAAATGTGTGCTGACTCTGGATCTTATTTAAATCTTTTTTTAAGAGACCTCCTCTGATACCATGTCAACAGGGAAGAGGGGGTACTCCTTTATTTACAATCTGGGGTGAGAGGGGGTGCCTTTTTATTGCTTCTGTGGACACCTGCTGGATTGGGAGTGGGTGAGGCACTTTGTTATCCCCATGTGACCTCCAGTGATGGAGAAGTGAGGAAGCTTTCCTTACCACTGGGCTGTAATGAAAGTTCTTGCTGCCCATTAGGTCTTCTTTGATACCACCCTGGTCAGGGGAAAGGGAGTGCCTTGTTACAACCAGCTGAGGTTGGAAATCTAAGACTTCTCTCTCAGACTTTGATGATGAAAGTGTTGGCAGGGCAATAGTTTTTCTGTTTTTTTTTCTGTGATGTTTGGCTGTAGTATATGGTGGTTAGTGTCTAAAAGTCTTCTGTTTTATAAGGCTGCCCTTTCCTGATCCTTTAGCTAGGGAAGGGAACTCTTTTCTTGGGGCTTTTTTAGTGTGTGCCCTCTGACCAAAATGTATTAGGCAAAAAATTAAAAAGGGAATTAACCACCATGTCCTTCATTCCTTGGGGCTCTAGCAAGTCTGCTTTCTCTTCACATTTCAATGTCTTATCTTTGCCTTATACATAACATTTTTAGTTGTATTTAGAGGGAGGAATAGGGAGAAGTGCATCTACCCCCTCTTCCAGAAAATAAAATATTAGATATTTTAAAGAGTAGAATATTGTGTCTGGCTCTAAGCCTATAAGTGACAGTAATTCTTTTTTAACCACTATCTAAATTAGTGCTCTTTTCTTTTTAATTTCCTTTTAAGAGGCTTTCACCCTTCCTTGTTCCCTGTACTTTTCCAAGTATATATTATCTGAAGCAAAGGAATCCTAGAAGTTGAAGTTTATTGCCTTCCTTATTTTAGGTATCCTTTGTTTCTTTAATTATGTTTTTATGTAGTAACCTCAAATTGCCTAAAATCTATATATCTGCTAATGTTACCTGATCTTAATTATACTAGTTTCTATTGTTTTCTGTAGACACGTCATTCTGCGTGCTGTACACACTAAGAGTGTAGTTCTTGAACTTCCCCCAGATCAAATTACTTTCATTTTCTTACTGTGCACTTAGTTGTTTTGTTTCTCTTGATAGGGTAAGAGTGGACTAACACTTAAAAAATTTTTACTTTATATATGTTAACTAAATTTACAAGTTTCTTTTTTGTGATTTACATTTAAATTGTAAAAACAAATACATGTGCAGTGCCAAACATTTGGAAGTCCCAGAAAAACATAAAGAGGAAAAAAAATTACTTCTAATTCCATCCTTGAAAGACAATACTATAAACATTTTGATGCAATTCTTTTATTCTGTACATGTGTCCTTTTCTTTCCCAATAGACTTCCCCCCTACCCCCCCTCATCTGAGGATATTTTTCCATTGGTTTTTCTTTTAGAGAGAATAGAAGGGAGGGAAGGGGCCAGAGAGAGGAAAGCATCAATTGGTTGTCTCCCTCAAGAGCACGCAAGTGCCCTGACTGGAGCCAAATCTACAACCCAGATACCTGCCCTTGACCATGCCCTTGATTAAACTCATGACCCTTCACTGCTCGGGCAAATGCTTTACCACTGAGCCACACCAGCCATGGCCCTATACAGACTTTTTTAAAGGCTATTAATTTTGTGTTGTAAGGTTTTCTGATGCCCTGTGTATTAATGAGATTCTTTGCCCCCGCAAACCTCCCCACTCTGGCTGGTGGAAACTGAAGTGAGTTCCAGGGATTCTTTCCTGTGGTTCTTCCCCTGCCTCATATAGTTTCTTTACATGCATATGCTGTTGAGTACTCGGCTGAATATTCAGAAAAGATCTTTGAAGCTTGCTGTTCGTGCAGCTTTCTTCTCTCTAGTATTCTGCCCTATAAATTCTAGCTTAATTGGCCTCCTCGAACTGCCCCCCTCATCTCTTGAACTCGGGGAGCTTGCTGCATTGGACTCTACCTGGCTTCTCCCTCCCAGCACTGCAGCCTGGAAGGCGCTTTTCACAGGGATCGCTGTCTTGTGTTGGCTGTTGTTCAATATTTGAAAACTATTTCTTTATATATTTTATCTAGATTTTTAGTTGTTTAAGGTGGGGAGGGTAAGTCTAGTCTGATACTTCATCTTGGTTCACGATGCAAGTTTTTTTGGAGATAGACAATAAATAAGTAAAATGCAAACAAATATTTCAGGTCGTTGTAAGTACTGTGTAGAAACCTGAAGCAAGGGAAGGAAATGAAGATTAACAAGAGGATTGTTGTTGTTTTATCCTCACCCTAGGATGTTTATTGATTTTAGAGAGAAAGGGTGAGGGGTAAGAGAGAGAGAAAGAGAAACATTGATGTGAGAGAGAAACATTGATCATTTGGCCCTTGTACATGACCTTAATGGGGATCGAACCCGCAATCTAAGTTTGTGCCCTGATCAGGAATCCATCCTGCAACCTTTTTGGAGTGGAGGACAACACTCCAACTGAGTCACCCAACCAGTGCACCAAGAGGATTGTAATTTTATATAGGATGGTGAGAAGACTAGATTGAGAAATTGACTATTATTCTGATTATCTTGTGTTATATAACAGTTTGCCCCCGAACTTAGTGAATTTTGTTCACAGATGTTAATTTAAGCAAAGCGGGACTAGGGGAGTTTGTTTCTGCTCTGCTAGGTGTCAGCTGGGGCAGCTGAAGGGCTGGAGCTGGAATCATCTAAATCAAGCATGTCAAACTCACAGCCCGTGGTCCACATGTGGCCCACAACGAATATTTTTTTTTTTTTAAAGAACAGTTTATTTATTTATTTTTTAATATATTTTATTGATTTTTTTACAGAGAGGAAGGGAGAGGGATAGAGAGTTAGAAACATCAATGAGCGAGAAACATTGATCAGCTGCCTCCTGCACGCCCCCTACTGGGGATATGCCTGCAGCCAAGGTACATGCCCTTGACCAGAATCAAACCTAGGACCCTTGAGTCCGCAGGCCGAGGCTCTATCCACTGAGCCAAACTGGTTAGGGCCACGAATATTTTTGCAGCCCAGCCAATATAATGGTATGTAAGAAATGTTTTAATAAAAATTCGTAACTTAATTTTTACAATATCCTTTATACATAATTATTAATAAACTACAACGTTCGCTAATGACTGATTACTATAATCGTGTTGCATTCATTTCCCTTCCGCGCCTTCTGCGCAGGCGCACCATTTCTCTCCACTAATACTAGCACCAAATATTTTAGCAGCCGATTGCAAGATCATTAGTCGTGTACTGACTTGTTTGGTGTGCGCAACAGGAAATATTTTGGAGAACAAGAAAGATAGGTTTATTTGCATTACGCTTATTATTTAGTGCAGTTATTCAGTGTCTGGTAAGTTAATGTTCAAGAAAAAATGTTAGTTCTTATTAAAATGTTCTGTTCTTTTATGTTAACAATTGCTCATTTATTTCAGCCTTTGTATTCAGCATGTCTCTATCTAAATAAAGCTACATTTCTATGAATATTGAAGCTTTTGTTTTTTTGCAGCCCACATAAACCTTGTTTATTTGGCCCATGTTAGCCTTTGAGTTTGACATGCTTGATCTAAATGCTTTCTCATGCACATGTATGGTGGCTGATGCTGTTTGCCAGCTGTGATCTCATTTGGGCTGTGGCTGGAACATCTATCTACACATGACCTTTCCATGTGGCTACCTGGCTCCCACACAGCATAGCGTCCAGGTTCTCATCACTATGTGAAATGAGATGATGGATATTAACTAAAATTATTGTGATAATAATAATACAATGTTTTATGTCAATTATCTATATATATATAAAGAGCCAGGGTTTGTAACATCCAAAAGGACCAAATGGATGACCAAACACTGGAAGTCAGTCCTGTGGATCAGCCTGGAGAGAGGCTGGAGAGAGAAGCAGGGTCTGATCCACAGCCTCCATGGCAGCTGTTGATCAGCCCGTGCCTCTCTCTTTTTCTCGGGGCCTCGCCAGCAGCCACACCTCTCTTTCTCTTCGGGCCTCGCCAGCCGTAGGGGCTGCCGATCAGCCTCACCTCTCTGATCAGGCCCAGAGATAGGTGCAGAGATGCTGACTGGCATAGAAACCGACCAATCAGAACCAAATCTGGGTGAACTGTGAGGAGCCAATGGCTGCCTAGGACAGTGATGGCGACCTTTTGATCTTGGCGTGTCAGCATTTTGAAAAACCCTAACTTAACTCTGGTGCCGTGTCACATATAGAAATTTTTTGATATTTGCAACCATAGTAAAACAAAGACTTATATTTTTGATATTTATTTTATATATTTAAATGCCATTTAACAAAGAAAAATCAACCAAAAAATGAGTTCGCGTGTCACCTCTGACACATCTGTCATAGGTTCGCCATCACTGGCCTAGGAGGTGGAGTTTTTGACGCTGACTGACATAGAAACCAACCAATCAGAACCTAATCTGGGTGAACTACAAGGAGTCAATGGCTGCTTAGGAGGCGGAGCTTTTGACACTGACTGGCATAGAAACCAACAAATCAGAACCTAATCTGGGTGAACTGCGAAAGCAGAACCTAAGGTGGGGGCTGAGGAGGGGTTTTAAGGGCAGCAGCTGTTTGGTGTAAGGTGTAAGAAGCAATTCAATTTTTAAATGATTGGTTTGGCAGTATAGTGCATATGGCTGGCTTTCAGTCCAGATATAGGGATTATGTATTTTTGTCTGCCAAGAGCATCTCCTCCTGCTGAAAAAGGCTTCTCCCCACCCCATTTAAGTAATCCTATCCTATATAACCTATCTATACTAATAAAACGGTAATATGCTAATTAGACTGGGTTGACCGGCCATCTTCCGGACGTCCTACTTTCTTCTGGACAAAGCCATGGTGGTGGGGGCAGGAGCGATCAGGCTGGCAGGGGAGGGCAGTTGGGGGTGAGATCAGGCTAACAGGGGTTTAGGGGCAATCAGGCCAGCAGGGGAGGGCAGTTGGGGGCGAGATCTGGCCGGCAGGGGAGGGCAGTTGGGGGCAACCAGGCCGGCAGGGAGGGCAGTTGGGGGTGAGATCAGGCCATCAGGGGAGGGCAGTTAGGGGTGATCAGGCAGGCAGAGGCAGTTAGGGATGATCAGGCCAGCAGGGGAGGGCAGTTAGGAGTGATCAGGCAGGCAGGCAGGTGAGCCGTTAGGAGCCAGCGGTACCAGATTGCGAGAGGGATGTCCGATTGCCAGTTTAGGCCCGATCCTTATGGGCCTAAACTGACAATCGGACATCCCTCAAAGGGTCCCCGATTGGAGAGGGTGCAGGCTGGGCTGAGGGAACCCCCCTGTACACCAATTTCATGCACTGGGCCACTAGTATCTCAATAAAACTGGGAAAAATATTATGTGACAGAACATTTTATTTATTCACAATTTTTAAGCTACTGCTCTTTGTTGAGATGTGGTTGTTTTCCATGTTATCCTTTACAGCGATAGCACAGATTTTCAGTAACCTTATAAGAGTAATTGAGCCCTAGCTGGTTTGGCTCAGTGGATAGAGTGTCGGCCTGTGGACTGAAAGGCCTGGGTTCGATTCTGGTTCAGGGCACATGCCTGGGTTCTGGGCTCAATCCCCAGTAGGGAGCGTGCAGGAGGCAGCCAATCAATGATTCTCTCTAATCATTGATATTTCTCTCTTTCCCTCTCCATTCCTCTCTGAAATCAATAAAAGTATATTCAAAAAAAAATTGAGGCCTAGGATAAAAATTACAAATATAATTTCTGAATAAAATTCTAGATGATGTGATATTTTTAATATGTATTTTGTTTGCAAAAAAAAATGTTTTTAGCTTAATTGTTCTCATTTCACTCCCTTCCTCTGTATTTTAAAGAAATAATTTGTGATTCATTTGTTCTCTGTATATCATAGGATGTGTTTTGGAGATGCAGACAAAATATCTTTGATGAAATGAAGAAGAAATTTTTACAGGTAGACTGCTGATGTAATTGCTTTAGTGTGATAATCAGCAGAGCATGTAACAGCATGTTAGTATTTTTATTTAATAACAAGGCATGTGTTGAGTTTTATGCTTGTTTTAACTATTTTACTTCTACCCAATTTTAATAATAAGAAAGTCACCTTAAATGAATGTATGCCTGTCCCTTCTTTTCTAACAAGTGAATGAGTGGGGAAACTGATATAAAAACCACAAGATCCCTTTGTTTTGACTTTTGGGTATATTGTCTCTTTTATGTACAGGCATATTTATTTTCTGAAATATTAATGCTTCTGGAATTAAATTATTTAATAATTTACTGAGTCAAAATCCAGAAATCTTATTTGAAGAATTATGTAAACTGTTAACTTTCTGGCAGCCCATTATACACTTCAAACCTAAACTTTCCTGTGCTGTAGCATCCCATTTTAACCTTTACTTAATTTTTTCCCCCCTAGTGTTCTTCCTCTGTCCTCTCCAAGTGACCTGTGGCAAGAGACCACTTAGCAACAGATCATATTACATCAGAGTTTGCTGAGATGGTTGGAGTGGAGTGGTGTGAAGGGAGGAACTTAAAATAAAATAATCTTGTTTTGTGGTTTATTTTGCCATATATGTTGGGATCCCCATTACTACCCCAGGAATTGTCACTTGTTAAAGTAAAAATGCACAGTCTGTGTGAGCCCACTGAATTGAATAAATTTCAATCAGCAGAAGTGTTCACACCATCAATTCTCTTTTTTTAATGTATTATAATGAATTAAACGTGATCTGTGGATATCCAGAAGGCTATTGTGTTAAGGCGTAATTTCTTAGCTCATAGCAGCTCCTTTGTCAAGAAGTAGATAAAATCGACTTATGAGTATATGTGTATTTTTTAGTTTGCAACAATAATGCTATATTATTTATAATAGCATTAAGAGGAAGAAAGTTTTGAGAGAAAATAATTAAATTTGTAGGTAAAGAGGTTCCTTCTTAATATTTTAAACTTTATCTTAATTTTTTTCTGTTAGAAAAATCTGAATCTTGATAACTTTGAATTTTATTTGATACTAAGTAATGCTGTTTATTTAATATGTGTATACATTTTTTTAAATTTTTTTTATCACTATTTATATCCCCTATATCCTACTCTGCCTTCACCCATCCCTCCTCTCTCAATCACCACACCATTGTTCATGTCCATGAGTTCTTTCTCTTTTTTCCCCAATCCCTTCATCCCTTAAGTCAGTGGTTCTCAACCTTCTGGCCCTTTAAATACAGTTTCTCATGTTGTGACCCCCAACCATAAAATTATTTTCGTTGCTACTTCATAACTGTAATTTTGCTACTGTTATGAGTTGTAAATATCTGATATGCAAGATGGTCTTAGGCGACCTCTGTGAAAGGGTCGTTCGACCCCCAAGGGGGTTGCGACCCACAGGTTGAGAACCGCTACAAAGTGTTTTCTACATGCTAATGCCATTCTGAATATATACCATGAATTATACATCTTGTTTTGTGTTTTTCAAAATAAACACCTAGGAAGTATTTTTTTGTGAAACAAAAATTTTGATGTTAACATCAGAGAACTCAGATTTGAAATTAAAACTGCTAAGAATGCCAAGGAGCCTAAATCACTCAAGACACAAACAAGCATGCCTTCAGCAGTCTCTGAGATTTTTTAGAACTATCTGTGTCAAACCCTTATAGATGTTCCTAGCAGTAAACCTATCTTTGGAAGAAAAATAAGTTTTCAATGAAAAAATCCCAATATTTTTCAAGGATTCTTTCTTCAGACTTTTCTAGGAAATATAGCGTTGTTTCTGCAATGAGCATAAAGACAGAACACTCTCTTAGTGTTAATATAACTGCTGTTATGTTTTATCCCTTTTTTTGTACTTGGCTAGACTTCCTGTGTAGAAAACTTTGTGCCCCTCAAAAGCTCACCTAAATATAATTAAACTAGAGGCCCAATGCACAAAATTCGTGCAAGAGTAGGCCTTCCTTCCCTTTGGCACCTGGGACCAGGGCTTCCCTCCGGTACCCGGGCTTCCCTCTGGCCGCCAGCAGGCACCCGGGACCCGGGCTTCCCTCTGTACGCCAGCAGGCACCCGGCACCCAGGACCCGGGCTTCCCTCGTAGCCCCAGCTTTGTCTGGAAGGTAGTCCAAAAGGACGTCCAGTCTAATTAGCATATTATGCTTTTATTATTATAGATGTTTTTCCTAATGGAGCATTCTTTAGACTTTTCTAAAACTTGGCACTTATTTTTCTCTTGTCTGTTTCCTCTTACTCATCATAGAACTCTTTTGACTCAAAAATTGTGCTCCCTTTCATAAATTACATTCTGTCCTCAGATATCTTACTTTAATATTGGCTTTAGTGCTTAAATGGCCACCCTCCTCCTTAACCCCCTTAACAACATCACCGTCACCACCCTTCCCAACTAGAGCTTGCCTGTGCTTAAATATATATAGGTGCGTTTTTGTTATCTACTGCTATGGAATGGCTTACCCCAAAATTTAGTGCTTGAAACAACTAGTTTATTTGCTCACAATCCTATGAGATTGTATTTGAGCAAAGGCTCAGCTGGTCAGTTACTTTACTTCACATGTATCATCTGAGATCATTACTTGGCTCCATTTGGCTGGTGCCTGGCTTTGGATGGAATATACAAGAAGGCTTTTTTCACATATCAGACACCTCAGTGCTTCACTAACTGGCCACTTTCTCTATGTGTGGATTGTTAGGGCTTCCTCACAGCATGGTGGTTCCAGGCTAACTGGATTTCTTTTGTGGTGACTGGCTTAGAAGAGGAAATGTTCCTAGAAGTTCAAAAGCAGAAGCTGCTGCTTTCTTTAGGTCCCGCACAGTATTACTTCTGTCACATTCTGTTGGTCCTAGCTGGTCACAAGGCCAGCTCATGTGCATGGGAAGAGGAAAAAGAAAAAAAGGAAAAAGAATAGCAAAGAATTTTTAGCTATCTTTTAATTCACATCAAGATGGCAGTACTTCTTCCCCCTCCTCCCCTCCATAAGTAGGATCAATCAGGGTTAGAACTCCAAAGAAATTAAGAAGAAACCTACTTTATTTTTCTAATTCTAAAAAATGCCATTTTACATTTAAATGTTTTTTAAATCAGCATGTATAATATAATATTATAGAGTTGTTTAAAAGCTATTATAAAATTATTGGTATACTTTATTGATGGTATCCTATAATTGAAAAATTTTTTTATCAGTTACCAAATTGGGAGGTAGGGATTGGGAACTGTGATTAGTGTTGGCAGTAGTAATATAAAAAATTTAGATGCAGTTCATGGATGTTAACCACATATTAAATTAAATTAGTAATAAACAATGGGCCAGAAGGTTGGGTATAAAATCATATAATTTACAAGTGACTGTATTAGAGCTTTAAAAAAGAGCAGAGAGTTTTGTTTGTTTAAATTATCCTAGAATTGAATTTAAGAGTAAAATGTGATTGTCTCAAAAATTCTGCTTGTAGGAATTTTAAGGAAACAAAAGTACACAAAGTGTTATGTAGATATTCATCACAAAATTATCTCTAAAAGTGTAATAAAGTACAGCCTAAGAGTCAGTAAAATGGAATTGATGGAACAAATTATTAATTCATGTAATAAAATATTATTCAACTATTATAATGATGAGTTTTAAATTTTTGATCGGGAAAGATTACATAATATATTTATAAGTAAAGAAAGAAATTACAAAGTAGCATTTATATTCTAACCAGTGTTTGTGTTTATAAAGCATAGGAGTGTGTGTGTGTGTGTGTGTGTGTGTAGGAAAACTATTTCTAGGATATACACCAAAACGTTAATAGTTATCTCTTGTGTTATGGGATTAACAGGTGATTTTTACTTTTTCCTTTAAACTCTTTCTATTTTTTAAAAAATGGAGCAAAATTACTTATATGCAATGAATAGTAAGGAGCTTTTGTCATTAAAAAGAATAAAAGGCATACATGGGATTAAATTTTGTTTACTATTGTACATTTATGTCTTCAGATAAGATTCATTTGGGGATAATTTCCCCATATTTTGGGGGTGAAAGGTGAGGAGGCTAGAGTGCCCATAGCTTGTGCTCATGTATTTAGGGGGAAAACTAGGAACTATTAATGTCTGGCTATTTGATGTTGCCACATCACCGTTCTTAGTGCTGTGTCAGCACTTCTGATTTCTGAATTCTTAGGGTCATCTTCCTTGGACGATCAACTCCAGCTTATCTGAAGCTTTGAAAATCTGGCCACCATATATTTTATACCTTGAAAACTTGAACCTACTTCTGAAATATACTACTGAAACTGTAAAAGTGGACCTTTATAGTTGAAATTTAGTTGCTCACTCTTTTATTGTAAACCAGTTTTTTAAAAGGTCCACTTTGTTTTCTCAGTTTTGGATTGAAATGTGTAAAATAATTCATTACATGTTCAATATGACACCTTAAGTTTATAAGTAAAGCCTTTTTCCTTTCTGAGAAGTATATTAGTAATGCTTTTTTTGTTGTTTATTTATAGAAATGTATTGTTCTTTTACCTTTTAAATGGATTATTGTTGGTAATTATGTTGATGTGTCTGAAATATATCATTAGCCAATCTGTTTTAAACATTGTACTTATTTTATAACAACTTATTTTTGTTCTGAAATAATTGGATTAAACTTAACTTCAGTAATCTTTTGCAACCCAAAATTATATATGGCAGAACAAATAATTGTATCATCCCATCGAACAAGCAAACAAACTTTGTGGCTATTCTCTCTTGATACTAGCCAATGATAATAATAGTTCTTATATAAAAACTAGAGGACCAGTGCACGGATTTGTGCACCCGTGGGCTCCCTCAGCCTGGCCTGCGCCCTCTCGCAATCCGACATCCCCCAAGGGATGTAGTAGTGTGCGAAGCTCCTCCCCTGGCCTGGGAGGAGCCTGAGCCCGGGCTGGGCACCTTGTTGCTCCTGCACATCCCAGCCCCACTGCGCCTGCTGCCGCGGAGGCAGGAGAGGCTCGTGCAGCCACAGCTGCACTTGCCAGCGGTGAACCCTGCATCTGGCACCCATTGGTCAGCTGAGAGGCGCTCCTGCTGTGGGAGTGCACTGACCACCAGGGAGCAGCCCATGTGTTGAGCGTCTCCCCCCTGGTGGTCAGTGCGTGTCATAGTGATCAGTCGACTGGTCGTTCAGTTGTTTGGTTTATACATATAGATGGATAATATAGAAGTAACAAGAGCTTATATTGTAAAAAGGAAGAAAAGAAATAAGTTCTTGCATACAGTACCAGTTTGTACAGTTCATAATTCTGAAAAGCCTGTCATGGGGATAGTGAGAGGTCCTCCAGTTAAATAACTGCTGCATTTTACTTTGATGGAAAGCACAATAGTTACATAATCAAATTTGCATATTAAAATACTATTCTGGATTGAAGGAGGACGACATTGGAAAAGTTAAATTTCTCAGGAAGCTGTTGCCATCATCTCAGTGTAAGATTCTGATTGCAGACAGAAATAAAGAGAAAGAATAAAAATTTGGTGATAGTGTGAGGTCAAGAGGAGGAAGAAGACAAGAAAAATGTTCAGCTCTTTGATTTTGCCAGATCAGTGAAGGTGCCATTCATTGAGTTGGGCATTTTAGGAGAGGAGAGAAAGAACTTCTTCCACAAGTATCCAGTGTAGCCTATTGCCCTGTGGAAAGTGGTAAAGAAAACCAGTGTCCTTCAATAGCTTGAGGGGGACATAGCTTCTTTGAGAAAATGTCCTTTAAATTCTTTGTCTTGATAATTACTGAGAAATGAGGAAGGAGAATTCGTGACCTCAACTTTCTTCTACATTGGTAATTAAAAAAATGTTTTTCTTGCTTTTTAAAACTTCTCCCTCTGCTGGCTGATTTGTTTGGATAAGCTTGTCAGCTCCCAATACATTGATAATTGACTTTTTGGACATCTGGTCTATGGGTACAGTATCATAAAGGTCTGGAGGCCTGGTTGCCTATGTCCCTTAGTTATGGATTTTGCAATCTTAAACAATCCTCACTGCATTTCTACACAGTTCCCCTTACTATTTCTTCAGGAGACTTAACACATGTTTGATTTGACTAGCAAGGAAATGAAACATTTTTAAAGATCAGATTTTTGTTATTTTCAATTGAAAATTGCTTAAGAATACTGTCTTCATAGTTTGTGGACCACTGATTTATATCCTTAAAAGGTAAAAGCAAATATCTACAAGAATGACTGTTTATTTTTAAAGATGCCCCAGTTTTTCCAAAACAAACAAATATGGTGCTTTATATGTTTGACATATCCATTAGATTGTTTCAGACATAAAATAGTAATACTAGCACAAACAAAATAATATTTGTGAAATTTTTAAAAAACATTTAATCATAGAAAAATTAGGCTATAAAGATAAATAATATTTGTGTGTGCTTTTTAAATTTCAGATAGAAAATGCTGCTGAAGAACCTAGAGTCTTATGTATAATACAAGATATTACTAATTCAAAGACAGTGAATGAACGGATCACTTTAAATTTACCAGCTTCTACTCCACTCAGAAAGCTCTTTGAAGATGTAGCCAACAAAGTAGGCTACATAAATGGAACCTTTGATTTGGTGTGGGGAAATGGAATCAATACTGCTGATATGGTAAAACCCTAGACTTAAAGCATCTTCTTTTAAGTGGCTAATAATAATATCATAATTATTATTGTTGTTATAAATGACTATATTTAATCCTGGAGCCCTTTTTAATATAAGCAAAACTGTAATATTAAGAGCCCATGTGCCACTCAATACTTGTATCCCTTTTCATCCCTTTGCCTTCATTCTGGATTCAGTATTTGCTTATCCTAAAGTTAGCACCATCAGTTTTTTATTCATGTAAGATGACTATCATATTGTGTCAACTACAGAACACTTTCAATATTTACTGAATGGAATGATGTTCCTTTTATATTTTTTAATGAAAAACATGATATAAAATTATGTATTTTGTAATCTAATTTTTGGAAAAGAAGAAAAGAGTGTATATAGAAAGAGAAATGACTAAAAGGATATACACACCAATGTTAACAGATTATTATGTACCAGATAGAGTGATAGGCCACTGATCAGGAAGTTTGGTGGTAACATGATGTCTACTTCAAGGTTCTCACAGTCCAGTTGTAAAGACAGATGTATCAACAAATAATTACACTAACATGTTTTAAATACTATGTTATAAATTTGCCATGAATACAAAGAGGAGGCATTGATCAGTTTTGCATGGGAGAGTGTAAATGAGACTATGGAGTTGGCTCTAACTGCACCATTAGAATAGTATTCTAAATAATCTTTTTTATTTCCTATTTCTCAGTCCAAATTCACTCTGCATACTACTTTGAGAATTATCTTTAGTTATTTTACATTCTAGCACTCGTGTCACCTTTCAGTTTAGAAATCTTCAGTGACTGTTCACTGCCCGCCATTAAAAATCAGACTCCCTAGGTTAGCATTCAAGACAAGCTACAGTTGGTCCTGTAAGTCTTTGTAACCTTAACTCCCAGATAATGAACTAATTTATTTTCTTAACACAATTTTCCATGTCCATGTTTTTGTTTATATTACCTCTTTTCGTCCTATGCTATTGCTACTCTTAAGTTTTCCAGGAAATACCTGTAATGGCAAATGAAATTAAATGTGTCTCCTGTTGGTATTTGGAGGGCATAGTTTTGATTGGCTCCATAGAAGAATACAAGGTATTTGATGTTACCTTTAAAATTCATGATATTTTGCTTTCTATTCTGTAATATATTTGTTTTTTTAAAATACAGAATATTTTAACTTAGTCAAATTTTTCTTCTGAAATTGGTAGTCCCACAAAGTATACAAAGAGAAATAATATTTAATCTGAAACTTGAAATACTCCATTAACCATGTAACTTCTAGTGTTGCCTCTTTTTCAGTTTTAAGCAGTGATGGGGAACCTTTTTGGGCCAAGGGCCATTTGGATATTTATAATATCATTCGAGGGCCAAACAAAATTATCAACTTAAAAATTAGCCTGCTGTATTTGATCCAACATTTAATGCCTAATGCCTTGACGGGGCCAGACCAAATGATTTCTCACGCCTCATACGGCCCTTGAACTGGACGTTCCCCACTGCTGGTTTAAAGGATAGTCTATATTGCCATATATGCCTACCCAAGCCCTGTTTGTATTTCACATTTAAGAAGAAGCCTTACTTGATGTTTCCTCATGCAACTTTAAAAGTATTATCTTTCTCTTTTTCCTCCTATTTCATATTTTCTTCTGCTGTGCCACTTATTAGTCTCTTCTTATTGTAGGTGGTGTTCATTTGTGTCCTTCCATTTGGTAGAATGTATTTTGATGGCTAGGATCTCATAGTATTAATTTTGTATCCTCTATAAATATTCCCCTTAGGTACTCAAAAAGTGTTTATTAAATAACATCTACATAGCTTCATATAGCTCTGAGTCAGGATTACTATTTCTCTTTCTTCAGCTATGGCTGATCTTAAGTACTCAATTTACATATTTGCCTACTCTACAATTTTACAAGTAAACTTTCACCTGTTTACTGCACAATGCTAGATGTATGCTTCTCTGAAAACCTAGCCCATTTAGCTACTCACCATTTTGTACACATAGACACATTTATTGAGGTAAAACCCCTATATATTCGAGCTATATCATCTGATCTTTTATTCCCTGCCAGGGAATGTAAGGGACCCAAAGATACCTTTCCTCTTTCTATGTGGCTTCTCTTAGCTTCAGGTTTTCTATCTCCTATTTTTCTCAAGGATTTCTAGAGCCAAAGATAAGAAATAGATTATATAGATTATTTTATTTTCTTAACATTTATTTTGCACTCACTAGGTACTTAGAATTGTTCTAACACTAGGCTCTATACAAATATAATCTTATTTAATCCTTACAACCATTTTAAAAGATAGGTGGTGTTATAGCTTCATATTACAGCTGAGGCATCTGAGTGTTGGGGAAGTGAACTAACTTTAACTTGCCCGAAGTCACATAAATATCAAGTGGAAAAATCACTTAAGTTAATTTTTTTGTCCTTAATATACCTGTACTTTTATAAAATGTTACTTTCCTAAGAATATATAAAGGCTTTTCCATAAAATAAGTCCTTCTAAGGAGATATTTCCATGTCTTTAAAACATTAAAAAACATTTCTTACTATAACAAAAATGTTGTAGAACAAAAGAATAGAGTGTTCATTTCATCATTCATTTTTCTTAGCAATGGACTGGTGTGTGTGGGGGTGAGCAGGGCTTGGAGCATGTTGAGCTCCATCTCTCATTCACTATCTAGAGTGAATTACAATGACAGCTGGGATTGAAATTGCCCTAACAGATAAAAGAGTTAGGTGTTTAATTTTCAAAGGAGTGATCACTTTTATCCTCCTGAGATCCTTTGGATCCTGGCAGTGGGCTTAAAATAGGTATCATTTACTAAGAGAGGATTTTCCTTAAAGGGGCTACCTAAAAGTGCCCATTTTATTATACTACATAATTATTTTGGGTTGTTTAGTGTGTTGCTTATCTGGGAATTCTCAATAATTCATATATAAAAAAATGATTTTAGTTTTTAGTTATATAAAATTGTCTTTAGTTAATTTTCATGAAAATCCATTAAATACTATGTTGCATCCATTTTAGAGAACATAAAGCACAAATGTTTTTAATTCTTTCTTTGTGTAATACTTTACATTAGTTCTTAACTTTTTCTCTTTTCAGTTTTTTAGACATTGGGAATGGAAGCATCTGGGATACCTTGTTAGTATATGCACTGTCACTGGGCTTGGCCATTCCAATACATGAGTAAATGAGTTAATTCCAAGTATAGATTAGTGGAATTCACCAGAACCTTTAAAAAAATTAGTTGAGCCCAATAATTGTAGATATGTGTCCATTTGCATATTACTTGTTTTATTTTACTATTGTAATTAATGTTTTTCATAATCTGAGATATTTTACTTTATGTCCATAGGCTCCACTAGATCATACCAGTGACAAGTCTCTTCTTGATGCTAATTTTGAGCCAGGAAAGAAGAATTTTCTACATTTGACAGATAAAGATGGTGAACAGCCTCAGATAATGCTGGTAAACTATTTAGAAAGCCTTCTATTCATAATTTTTGTGCACTGTCACCTATTGCTTGGGAAGCAATTTTCCAAAAGGAGGAGGAGAGATATGTTTTATAATTTATATATAATAAATTACTTTTCTGTTTTATGTTGGTTTGTTATAAGTGTATATGTTCACATGGTTACACTGGACATCCATAGCACTATCGTTTGTCTATTTAGTCTGTTGCCATGCTGGAAACACAGGTTACCATCTTCAAGACCACCAGGACATCAGGGACAGGGGTAGGTCTAGGATAAGTTAAAATGCTACAAAGATCGCCTGCTGTATTTCAGTGGCCTTTCCTCTGGTTAAGCATTCGCTTGATTGCTGTAAATCTTTGACAGTTTTGCCCCAGGTTTGTTGGTAATTTGGAGAAGGACAGACCCTCAGAATTCTCTACTGTCTCATTTTAGCTCCCATTCCTTGCTGCCTTTGGAGGAATGACTAGTTTATAACTAGTCATTATAAAATGACTAAATATACAAAATAATTATAAATTATTTTGTATATTTCTATTCTTTTAGTGTTTACTCCAATTCATATTTTGATATGATTTTCTGTCTGATCTAATAGCCTTAGAGACAATCTCTCCCAGTAACTCCAATTTGAGGAGAAAACCTGGTGTGATTTAACTGCTTTTTATGGCCTGAAGAAAGGAAGGCTCTAAGAGTGTATGGACTTTTTCAGAAACCTTCTCTTTAATGAAACTTTCTTTAGGAAAAGTTCTGTTTGATGCTTTTCACTTAGAAGTCTATTATGAATTAGAATGCTTCTCTAGATAGTAGGTAATAATTAAACATAGGGCAGCCATACTGAAGCAATATCAGAATGTGCTCTCTGATCTGCTTTAATGTCATTATTTGTTTTTATGACATTGTGAGATTTTGATTAGTCTAACATTGAAATCAACTAAAAAATTTAGGAACCTCTGGATTCACAATTTGAGAATTCATGTTTTAAAATGCATAGTAATTACTCTTCAGCTTTGTCTTAATTGTTTGCGCTGTTTTTATTTATTTTTTTATCCTTTTTGACATTTTTCTCATTAATGGGAGATTTCTTATTGGAGAGAATTGGAAACTTCATTTAATTCAATACTTACTGAGTATCCTCTACCTGCGAGGTCTACTTGGCAAGGATGATGTAAAAATTAACGATGGACTCTGTCATCAAGGAGTTTACAACGGTACTTTTGCTGTATTAGTACCAAAAATGTCTCCTCTTTCTCATGTAATTGAAAGAGAATTAAAGAAAATTGGGAAAGTAAGAACTTTGGAAGGAGACATGAGCAACTCTCCAAAGTGTTTTCTAAAAAGCATCTTCCAAACCTCCCCACAGGAAAGTTGAGGGCATACACTCCTTTAAATGTCTTGGTGGTAAAAATAATAGTAAGGCCTCATCTTTTTCCTTTGCCTCAGCAATTAGTATGTCTTTTCTTTATTGTTTTAGCCACTTCTGCCATTTAGTAAATACTGATTATGCTGTATTTTAGGAGGATTCCAGTACTGGGGATGACAGTGCGCATGACAGACTTATAGGTCCACTTCCAAGAGAAGGTTCTGTGGGCTCGACCAGTGATTATGTCAGCCAAAGCTACTCCTATTCATCCATTTTGAATAAATCAGAAACTGGTAAGATTCATTGTTGTATTTTCATGAAATATAGGGCATTTCAAGAGCAGTCTCAAGCCTAATCCCCTCATTTTATGGATTAGAAAACAGAGACCCAGAGTAAGATCAGTAGTTAACAGAAGCAAAGTTAGAACAAGAATGTAGTTTCCCTTTTCCTCAACCCATTGTTGTTTTTACTGTTTTGTTATTGTGACTATTTAGTAATCAAGTAAAAAATAATGAGTTTGTATTTTGAAGGAAGATTTATTTTTGGTAAGTTTGTATTCAAATTTAACCTTAAATTTTTGATACTGACTTGCTCTGTAAAGGAATGTTTCTGCTATCTTTTGGACTGGAATAGACTACAGGGGATACATCCATTTTGAAGCAGATAAACCAGGCTTATTTTACTAGATCTATTAGAGGCCCTGTGCATGAATTCGTGCACTGGTGGGATCTGGCCAGCCCCAACCTGGATCAGGGAGGGAGCTGGGGGTGAGGCCGGCCTGCAGGAGGGGCCGCGGGCAGTTGGTGGACTGGCCCTACCCCCTGGTGAAACTCTAGGTCAAACCCCTGGTCGAGAGGACAATTTGCATATTAGCCTTTTATTATATAGGATTATGTCATCTTTCATTTTAACCTAATAATATATTTGACATTGATCATGTAAGTTTAAAATTCTGTTCACTTTTTCCCAAACATGATTAAACCTAGATTTTTAACTTTTTAAAATTTATTGGCTATGAAATTGCTTTTTTTATACAAAGGCTATTCCTTTATATATAATTGGTTAATTGCCTAAAAATGTAATTTAAATACTTTTGCATCATTGCATCTTACAATAAAACTTTGCGTAGATAATATTATTCATATTAAAAGAAATGGAAACTGGGGTACAGAAAAGCCTTTAATTTTGCAGCTAGTTAATGCTAGGTATGGCTTTTGAACCTTTAGTCTTAGAACTTCAAAATAGAGATGGTTTTAAGTATTACATACAAATATTTGGTATAAAAAGAAAACTTTATAGTTACATTGCACATTTTGTTTGAATGTGATTGGTAACCTTCCATTTAATGTATTTTTAGTTAAGATGTAGACTAATTTTCTTAGCGCTAACTATTTGTGTAGGCTAGATGGTGTATTTGTTCTGGAAATTGCAGCAAAAGCTGGACTTAGGACCATTTATATCAGTAGGACTTTTGCAGCAAACTACCAAGAATAAAAGGAAATGCAGAATTATCTTGTATTTCAGACAATAGAAGACAATAAAGCTGTTTCTCTTTATACTGTTTGCTAGAGGCCCGGTTCGTGCACTTGGGAGGATCCCTCAGCCTGGCCTGTGCCCTCTCCCAGTCTGGGAGCCATCAGTCAGACATCCTTAGTGCTGCCATGGAGGCAGGAGAGGCTACCGCCACCGCCACTGTGCTCTCGCCAGCCATGAGCCTGGCTTCTGGCTGAGTGGCGCTCCCCTTGTGGGAACACACTGACCACCAGGGGCCGGCTCCAAAATTGAGCACCTGCCCCCTGGTGGTCAGTGCACATCATAGTGACTGGTCATTCTGCTATTTGGTTGATTTGCATATTAGCCTTTTATTATATAGGATAATAGTGATCCTCAAATTTTTAGTTCTTACATAATCATTTGGGGATGGGATACTTGTTAAAAATGTAGGTTTCAAAGCAATGCTGATTTAGCTGCTCTGGAACAGGCTGGATAAATTGCATTTTGCACCAGTAGGGTCCCTTGGTCTGGCCTGCGGGATTGGGCTGAAACCAGCTCTCCAACATCCCCTGAGGAGTCCCAGACTGTGAGAGGGCGCAGGTCAGGCTGAGGGACCCCAACAGTGCACGATCGAGGCCGAGGAGGGACACGTTAGGTTGGCCAACCAGGGAGGGACTTCGGGAGGACTCCAGGGCATGTTTGGCCCCTCTCGCTCAGTCCTGATTGGCCGGATCCCAGCAGCATGCTAACCTACTGGTTGGAGCATCTGCCCCCCTGGTGGTCAGTGCACGTCATTGCGACTGGCTGTCCAGTCAACTGTCTGTCCCCTGGTGATCAGTGCACATCATAGTGAGCAGTTGAGCGGCATTAGCATATTATGCTTTGATGGGTTGAACGGATGACTGGACACTTAGCATATTAGGCTTTTATTATATAGGATGGCTTTTGATGCCCATAAATTCTTAAAGACTAAAACATACTTTAAAAATGTTTTCTCTCTGATTATACAAATGTAATACAGATTCATTTTCACACTGTAAAATGGCCTATACTGGCAGTCAGACATCCCCCAAGGGGTCCCAGATTGGAGAAGGTGCAGGCTGGACTAAGGGACAGCCCACATCCCACCCTGCACCCCCCCCCCCAGTGCACAAATTTTGTGCACCGGGCCTCTAATACAAAATAATATTAAATGTAAACTAATTGAAAAATAACATTTAAATTAAAAACACTTATTTTGTTGAATTTCCATTTTCCTTAAGAAATTATTGTAAATCTTGGCACCATGTATAAAATGTATTGATTGGATAATGCTCTCATGATTTCAACTTAGGAATCTAGGAACACATTTCTCTATAATGCAGTGGACTTGGGAACTTAACATATTCTTTCCTGTCTTCTTTGCCTACCAACTCTTCTTTCCTAGCTAGCCACTGTAAATAGAAAATGATTGGGGGATGGGAAGGTATGAATTCTGAGGAATGAAGAGTGGATTGAAGGCTGAGATGGCCCCATAGGTGATTAGAAATTATGTGACTGGTTATGTTTCATTATTTAAATGCATATCTGTCTTTGGGCAGTTTCTTTAATGGTTCTTTCATCTACTCCAGGAGTATGCCTGTTTGATTTCTACTTTATTACCTATTGATTCTGTTCAGGATTTCTTTCCGCATGTGTTCTCTAAAAAATTGCATATGTTCTTACATTCTTTCCCCTTACTGGCTTATACTTAACAATATTTATTCACAACTACTTCAAGTATAAGACCCACTTGATGATAGTTGTCATTTGAAGTTTATTGATTTAGACAATGCATAATGAGAAAAGATTTGTATTAATTCAGTAGCACTTTTAACTTGTCTCACTAAAATCTTCATATTTTAAGAAAATAGTAGTACATTCATGTGAGACATTTTTCATTCTGTTTAAATGGTGTTAAATCAAGTACAAACAACCATAGGTTTTTATATTATTTTATTGCTAATGGCAAAATAATGAGTGATGGCAAAAGTGAATTGCTATTACTTCCTCCTTCCCTTAACCCCCCTCCTCTACCACCTCCCCTTTTTTTTAAGCCCAGGGAAGGGAAACAAAATCAAAATAAATGATACATGATTGGTCTGTAGGTACACAAAGAATAATAGTAGTTTTAAAGGGGTAGGTACAATGGTTATCCTTGACTGTTGAGGAATTGGGCAAAGGAGACGGAGAAAAGGAAAAATCCTAGACAGCCTTAGCTGCGAAGTTAGAAATTTCTAATTGTTAGAAAATTGAAAAGGTAATTTGAAAAGCTTTAGTGAACACTTTCAGCATCTTTTGAGAAAGGATTTGTTTCTTTTGAGACAATCAAGTCATTCAGTATTAACTTGAAGTAAATAAATGTAGTTAATAAGCAAGGTGTTTTCCACATTTTGCTCAAATAATGAGGTATAACTAAAATGATGAGACAGATTTTTGATGTTGTTGCTTATGTGTATTTCATCAATGGCCTGTAGTCTACTTCAAAAGAGAAGTTACAAAAATGTTCTCAACAGTGGTGGCCATATCTAATCTGTAATAATAAAGGCATAATATGCTAATTAGACTGGACGTCCTTCTGGACCACTTTGTAGACAAAGCCGGAGCTGCAAGGGAAGCCCAGGTCCTGGGTGCCTGGTGGGTGCTGGAGGGAAGCCCAGATCCCGGGTGCCAGAGGGAAGCCGGTGCTGGCAGCTGGGGGAAGGAAGGCCCACTCTTGCACGAATTTCGTGTGTTGGGCCTCTATTTAGATATAAAAAGCTAAATACTTTTATTTTTTTGAAAAGCACTTGTGAATATTTAATGAACTCCCTCCATGTGGCTTCAAGCTAACAGGACACAGTCCTCACCAGCTTAAATTTTAAGTTCATATAAGTTTCTCCTTTTTTCTTTCCCTCTTCTCCCTCCCTCCGATCTTTCCTACTTCTATCTCTTACTTCTTTTCTTTTTTTTTTAATATATTTTATTGATTTCTTACAGAGAGGAAGGGAGAGGGATAGAGAGTTAGAAACATCGATCAGCTGCCTCCTGCATACTCCCTACTAGGTATGTGCCCGCAACCAAGGTACATGCCCTCGACCAGAATCGAACCTGGGACCCCTGAGTCCGCAGGCCGACGCTCTATCCATTGAGCCAAACCGGTTAGGGCTCTCTTACTTCTTTTCTTACTCTTTGCATAGCAATGCTGATCTATAGAGTCTCATACTTTATGGGCATGTTAAAATAAAGGAAGTCATTCTGAGTTTTATATAATGAGTTTATCTCACATGTTATTAATTCCTGGTAGAAATTGGGTTATAGGGCCTGATGACAGAGATAACTGGTTCAGTTCAGTCTTCCTACATTGGGCGTGTGTGATAAAGTGAATATGTTTGTACTTTTCCATTTTAAACCACAACTTTTAGATTATTTTTATGTCAGTTAAACATAATATTAAACATATTTCTCTTAAAATTTTATTAAATGCTACATAATATCCATGTATATCTCTGGACATATAAAAAAATATCCTGACTTTCTGAGAAGCAAGGTTTGCATAGTGCACATATTTCTTAGGTGCTGTTGAAAGAATGGAAATAATTTCCAACTAAGTAACCTTAACCTCTCCAAGTTTACTGTGCATTAAATTATTACGTTCTTTTTTGTCATTTTTTAAATATAAATGCTGACTAATGTATATTTGTGTTTTCTTTTTAAAGGTTATGTGGGATTAGTAAACCAGGCAATGACTTGCTATTTGAATAGCCTTTTGCAAACACTTTTTATGACTCCTGAATTTAGGAATGCCTTATATAAGTAAGTATTTTAAAAATTCTATAACTAAAACTGATTAGAAATTAAAATATAGTTTTTAATGAATAAAATCAAATTTATCTTCTTATAGTTACTTGTAAAGTTTGGGGCATTTTTCACTTCATCAAACACATCAGAATAATATAAAAGAAAAGTGTAGGAGAGATTAGCATATGAAAAACTTGTGAGGAGTGAGAATCAGAAGTTCATAGACAGCAAAGGATACAATTGATGAGATTTACATTTGGGATAAATTATTGTTTATAAGCTTCCCTTTATAGCTTTAACATGTTTATGAAGAAATATGTTATCTTTTTGAGATAATCTGAATACGTAAACCACTTCTTCTTTCCCTCACTTCTCAAGAAGCAAAGTTGTAGTTTTAAACTTATAAACTTTGTTTCTAATTAAGATATAAAGCAACTGTTCTGTGTTTTCTGTTTGTGTGTGTGCTCTCTTAAAAGACTGTATATACATCAGATATTTTAAAATGCTTTATGAAGGCAGTCCATATATAAGTAAACCTAAAGTCACGCATTTATTTTTATGAATGCTTATGATAATACATTTAATACATCCTCACCGCATATGTTTTCTTTAAGTTACACATAACTTTTATTTTTTCAAAGACATTTTAAAGTACAAATAAACTGACTTCTTTCCATTTTCATGTTACTTTTGAGTAGCATCTTTTAAATTATTATAAATATGTATTTAAAGTATTTTGGGAACTTTTAATATTGGTCATATTGTTCAAACAACATTATTTTACCGCTGCATTCATGTGTAAGCTCAATTTACTTATAAAAGTTGACATTTGTTTTCATTCAGCAAGTATTTGTTACCCAGTAGTGTCTATATGATAAGCACTTGGTGGATAGAAATGGAGTTAGAAATAAGGTCTTTGTTCTTGAGTAAGTGACGGATTGCTTTACAAAAGCAACATGTGTATGTATGAAATAATTTAAATAACATTTAAGAATAGCTAAATACCATGAGAGTTTAGTGAGCAGGGTGATTAAGGAAACTTGGAGAAATGGCTTAATGTAGAAAGTGGAATTTGGGGTCATGAAGGTAGGTATGGTTTAACCAGGTTGGGAAGATAAGAGACAGCATTACAGATGGAGGGACTTTCTAGAGTAAAAATGAGTAATAATAAGTGTTTTCTGAATGTTAGTTATTAGTTTGTATCAGACACTTGCTGGGCACTTTACATATAGATTAATTTAATTCTTATGGTAACTGTATGAATTTACACAATGTTATTATCCACATTTTACAAAGGAGGTAACTGAAGGCACAGAGAGGTTAAGTACTTTGCCAGAGGCCACAATACTAGAAGTACACACCCAGTAGATATCAGAATCCCTTCCCTATTCTGCCTGTACTATAGCTGATGCCAGTAAGGATAATATGCCATAGGAGTCTTCTAGAGGTAGCATAATTGGAGTTTTGTCAGAGTACTAAAAGTTGCGGTTAAGATATGAAGTTGAGCCTGCCATTCAAACTAGAACATACTAAACAGTCTATGGTGATGTGCCTGCTTTGGCATATAGTGCATAGAATGGGGATTCCAGGAGATTAACCACGACTCCTAATCCTTGAAAGTTGTCTGTAAGTATATAGCATGGTGGAGAAGACTAAGAGCATAGCCAGGTCTACTCATTCAACAAATATATATTGAGTACGTACTATTAAGCACTGAAATGACAGTGGTGAATAAGACAAAGTCCCTCCCTTCAAGCTACCATAAGTCAGCTTATATAAATGAGTTCTTTTGTATAGTTATATATGTCATGAAGAAAATAAAGCAGGGCTATGTGGATAGAGTAACTGTCAGGAGGTGGGGTAGTCAGGGAATACTAAGGAACTACCATGTGACTAGACTTCACAGGAGCCAGTCCGGTGAAGATCTGAAAGAAGAGCATTCAACACAGAACTGCAAGTGCAAAGGCCTTTTAGAAACACAAATCCATTGTGACTGGAACCCAGTGGTGAGGGGGGGCAGTGAGACATAAGGTTAAATAGGAAGGCCAAATGCCATGGGGATTGTGAGAACAGAGTGATCTTTATTGTCGATTGGGAAACAAAGCCTGAGAGCCTGATGATGTTTGATAATGTAGAACCAAAGAAAGGATGACTCTAAAAAGGCTGGACCTTGCTGCATTACAGATAGGGTAGCACTAGCATGAACGGATAGGGTTCTGTTTCTTTATTTTCCTCACCTGTTATATGACAGCCAACAGAGACTCTACCACTTTAGATGTTGAGGCATATAACTGATGCATTAAATACATTGTTTTAGGAAAGCTTATATATTTCAGCATGCAGAATTGATTTGAAAGATTGGGAACCCTGAAGGAATCTGTTATTAAACCAGACATGGATATATGAGGGTCAAAATGAAGTTGGTGGCAGTGGGTATTTCATATTGAAAACTGATATGACTTAGTCACAAATTTTATTTAGGAGTAAAGGAAAAGGAAGAATCAAATATGGCACCAAAGTTTCTAATTTAGGTGACAAGAGTAACAATAAGTACCAATAAGATGAAAAAACTTTTTAAGGCCTGGCCAGGGTGGCTCAGTGATTGAGTGTTGACCCATGAACCAAGAGATCACTGGTTGGATTCCCAGTCAGGGCATATGCCTGGGTTTTGGGCTCGATCCCCAGTAGGTGAAGTGCAGGAGGCAGCCGATTGATATTTCTCATCGATGTTTCTATCTCTCTCTCCCTCTCCCTTTCTCTCTCAAATCAATAAAAATATATTTAAAAAAACAACAAACACCTTTTTAAGGTATTTATACCAGGCCTAAAGAACAGGTGAGAATTCAGTTGTATATTTCAGTAATTCCCCCCACTAAGTGAATTTCCCTAGCAAGAAATTTAAGCATTCTGTATTTTGGCTTCACTGTTTTTTTATAGCTACTGGGGGAATTTTAGATTCCATAATGTCAAGTATAAATCCCTTCTATTGAGAAAAAGAATAAAAGAGGGCTAGGGTTTGAATATACAAAAGTGGATAATGACTTGAGGTGTTTGCAAGGAAGCTTTGAGAAGAAAATAGTTAAATGTATTCCACTGACACCTTCCAAACAGAAGGGAGCTTCTGTGTGTAAAAAAAGGAACAGAATTCAGAACTGCAATTTCTTAGCCCTAAATAAGCAAAGTATTGAATACTTTAACAGAAGGACATACCAAAAGAAGAAAAAAAAGAGGAAGATTTGTAGTATATATATAACATGCATTACAGGAAAGTAAATGTTGCACCCTTTTCTGAAACTAAGAAAGTTCTAGTGAGGAAGTGGGAAGTAATAATATTATTGCCAGCTGAAGAGAAAGAGAATCATTAATATATCCTTATTTAATTTTGTCTTTGGCATTGTATTTTATTGTATATAAATTATTTTAAGGACTTTTGTGGCTACATTACAAACTTTAATCCCACCAAATCTTATTTTTTCAATGAGCTCTTAAGTTCTTTGATTAGGAATTTGCTTCTTATTGAGACAGTCCTTGTAGTTAGGGCTAGAGTAATGTTTATCAGAAGTATATTGAGGATAAATATCGAATCTGGATTACTTTACCTTAATTTTTAAAACATTTTATTAAGGAAAATTTCAAACATTAAAAAATGTAAAATGTTATTATGAATGTAACTGTACCTATCATCAGTTTTGAATGTTATCAACTCTTGATCAATTTTTTTATTCTGTAATCCTCCACTCTAATTTTTTGGAAGCTCACTCCTGTCATATCACCTAAATTATAAAAATCTGTTCAAATCGATTGATAAGTCCCGTAATCTATTTTTAGTCCCTTTCTGTCTTTCCCCCCTCATAATTTATTTCTTGAAAATATATATTCATTTGTCCTGTAATTTCAACAGTTTGGATTTTGATGGTTGAATGCCATAGTGTCATTTAATTATTGTTCTATTCCCTGTATTTTTGTGAATTAATAATTAGAACAAAAGTCTTGATTAAATTTAACAATTACTTTTAAATGTGCTTTGTCTTTCATTCATATTGCTTTCTAATGTCTTTTTTCTTATTAATGTGTAAATTTCCTCTGAATTTTATGAATTCTTGAAAGACTAGTAATTCATTAGATATTAATAGCTTCAGTTACTATCCATGGTCTATATATGATCTTACATTACTGTGATGTTAATATTAATTATGCTTTAACGAATAAAAATATTTTATAAATAATTTTTAATCATTTCTTTTCAATAGGTGGGAGTTTGAAGAATCTGAAGAAGATCCAGTGACCAGTATACCATACCAACTACAAAGGCTTTTTGTTTTGTTACAAACCAGCAAAAAGAGAGCAATTGAAACGACAGATGTTACAAGGAGCTTTGGATGGGATAGTAGTGAGGGTACTAATTCTCTTGTAAATATTTCTAAATATTCGAAGGAATTCTGGCAGACGGTATTATAAACAAATAGCAAAATAACACAAATTAAAAACTTAATTAACTTTACCTTAAACATTTTCACTCTTTTTGCTGGGATTTAAAAATAACTTACTTTAAAATTTAAGTTCTGAGGGATAAATTTTTTATTATGTATTTTTTTAAAATCCTCACTCCAGGAGTGAGAATATTTTTTCCATTGATTTTTAGAGTAGAGCGGAGGAGGTGGTGGTGGGGGGGGGGGGGTGGAGGGGAGAGAGAGAAACTTCCAGCTGAAAGAGACACATTGATTGGTTCCCTTCTTCTCATGCCCTGATGGGGCAGGGGTTTGAATCTGCTAACGAGGTACTTGCCCGTGACTGGAAATTGAACCCTTGACCCTTTGGTCCTAGGGCCGATGCTCTTAACTGAGCAAGATAGGTCAGGGCTAAATTTTTTATTAATTAAAAATTTCCTCTAAAATACATTTGTTTATTCTCTATGTGTATTTAAACTAAAATTTTTAAAATTTGTCATCTTAGATTTTTCTTAACTCTATAGTAAAAAAAAAAAAAAAAAAAGAATAGCAAATATTACACATAGCACCATAAAGCATATGTTATCTGTAAATGTTGAGATCTTTTCATTCTTTACGGTAAATGCTTTTTCATGACTATAATGTGTATTTTTTTAGCAGTTTGTGTAGACTTTTCCACGTTTCTGACAAATTTGTCTTTAAACAACAAATTAGCATTTTATTACACTAAATGTATTGCTATTTTAATTAAATTTTGTCTTAAAATAGCTTGGCAGCAGCATGATGTACAAGAACTGTGCAGAGTCATGTTTGATGCTTTGGAACAGAAATGGAAACAAACAGAACAGGTAATTCATCTCTCTCAAGTTGAGGGGAATGTTTTCTAATAAATCATTCATTACCGTAAAGGGGCTTTTATCCCATTGAAATGTTTTGGCTTGCTCATAGTTCAGTTGTGAAAATACTAAATGGGGAATTGAAAATACTAGGTTCTCAGTTGGCCATTAACTGAGAACCTAATAAAAAATAATAAAAATCTCATTAAACCACTGTAGATCTCAGTTTCCTCATCTTTATAATAATGAAATTGGGCTCTGTTATCTAGTAGAAGGTTTCTTTTTAGCTAAAAACTACATAATTCTTATGTATATGAGTGTGGGGTGTGTGTATGTGTGTGTGTATGTATATATATCCATACATACATGCATACATACATGTGGTATGCATGATTTAAGGAGATGATTTTTTAAAATATATTTTATTGATTTTTTACAGAGGAGGGGAGAGGGATAGAGAGTTAGAAACACTGATGAGAAACATCGATTAGCTGTCTCCTGCACACCCCCCATTGGGGATGTGCCATCAACCAAGGTACATGCCCTCGACCAGAATCAAACCTGGGACCCTTGAGTCCGCAGGCCAATGCTCTATCCACTGAGCCAAACTGGTTAGGGCAAGGAGATGATTTTTGAACAGTATTTTCAGATATTCATTAAGTATGTCTTGTAATCTGTAGCACATTACAGAGTATATTCATTAAGCATTACCTTAGTTTTGACCATAGTCATATGCTTTTGACATTTAGGATCCTTGTTGTTCTGACCCTATTTTTCTTATCCACTGGAAGAGGAATGGGTTAGAAGAATGAAAAAACCTTAGATATGTCATTGGGATGAGGAGTAAGGCTGAACTGATGGGACTGAGGACTCAGCACAGAGGATTTATACTGGGTGTAGTAATAGACTCAGAGGATCATGGAGATAATACAAAGGGACTCAGTGGAGAATCTGGACAACAGCCTGGAGGGTCTGTTTTCTCATTGAAACTATTATGGTGGCTTGGGCCAGAGGTTTTAAACTAGATTGTGATCCCTTCATGGTTTATGAAATCAGTTTAGTAAATATACACCAGCACTTAAAAACAAAACAAAAAGGGATAGAATGGAAAATAAGAGAGCATCACGTAAGTATTGTTGTTATGTAACTTTTGTTATAGTTATATGTACTGGGTTGCAATGAAAATTACTTTCTTTCTGTGGGTTGCTATTGAAACTATTTGAAAAACACTAGATTGAACCACTACAGAATTATAGAGAAGACAAAATCAAATATGACTGGGACAGGAGAATGAAGAAAACTTCATTAAATATTAGAGTAGACAATGAAGGTGGATCCTAGTTTGAAGGCTTATTAAGTCCTAGATATTAGAAGAGATTTAAATTTATGAAAGGTAAACTATAATGTGCTTTCTTCTTAAGAGATTTGAAAATATGTTAAGTTTATTTAGTGATCTAGTTTCTCTAAACAGTCCTGTGGGATTGTATTTTAATAATTTATATAGATGGTATTAGTGGCCCTTTTTTTCTCCATAAGTCTGAAGTTACCCTTCTTCTTATTACATCCCTTTATGGGTTAACACTTTTATTAAGGGCAGCTGGGGCATTCCTGCTCAGTTCCAAAGTTTGGGTACAAGAATTTTGAGGCAAGACATTCACATGGAGGGAGGTTCCTTACTTAGGGAGTTATGTGCCTTCTTTGGGCCAGGCAAGAGATCCATTATTTTAGGTGAGGATATTTTAAGGGAGATGGAATTTAAGATTTTTAAAAAATTTCTGTACATTAAAAGAAAATTATAACCTCCTTAAAAATAATTTTATATATGTTACTGAAAGTTAAAAAATTTTGTTTGTGCTAGCAGATATTATTTTTAAAATATGAATATATTATTGTGAGAGTGGTGATATGCATATGAAAGCTGTAAAAATAGCCAGTTATTTATTGATAATTGTGTAATTATCAATGTACCTAAAGTGATAGATTAGGGTGTATTTTCAGCCTAATGAAAAGATATGACGCTTAATAGGATAATAAATTGGTAACTGATTTCAACAGAACATTGTTTAATGATGAGGTTTTTAATCTTCTATATATGTAAAAAGCAAATATGCAAAGGGTCCCCTCGGGAGTTCTACTGGGAGACCAGGAGTTTGATCGCTTGAGGACCACCAGGGGGTGGCGTGGTACGGTGAAAGGCCCTGGCTGGCAGCCAGGGAAGGGAGGCCCCGGCCATCAGCCGGAAGGCCCCAATCATCCCTGATCGCCAGGCAGGCCTAGGGACCCTACTCGTGCAGGAACGTGCGCCAGGCCTCTAGTATATGATAATTGAAATAGGTAATTTTTGCACATGATTTTTAAATTAGTGTTAATCTAATTTTGATTTTTAGTTGATTTTTATCAAGCCTTAATTTTTTTTCAATAGAATTTTAGACAAATCTTAAAGCTTTCTGAAACTTCAGTAAGAATGAATATCCTTTTGAAATTCGTATTTAAAAGCATGAATTGTGTTTTCACATTTTTAAAAAAACTATTTTTAAGGAACACTTTAAAATGTAAATGTTCTTATTTTTAGGCTGATCTTATAAACGAACTATATCAAGGCAAGCTGAAGGACTACGTGAGATGTCTGGAATGTGGTTATGAGGGCTGGAGAATCGACACATATCTTGATATTCCATTGGTCATCCGACCTTATGGGTCCAGCCAAGCATTTGCTAGTGTGGTGTGTACCTTTCCGCTGACTGCTTGTGTATCATACACAGAATACATAATAGCACAGTGGTATAATCTTTCATAAGGTAAGTATCATCCTAGATACACCTTCTTGGGTTGTTAATCATTCCTGCATTTAAACTAGCAAGATCTAGAAGATTTTTGACCCTTCAGTGAGTCCTAATAGTGCATGTATACATGTATATGAGGGAAAGTAAATGCATATGTACTGCCTCATGGCTCAGTGTTTTATTCTTTCTGATAGTTGACTAGATTATTTCACTTTATTTATATATTTTTTACCTCTAAACAATCTGTTCCATAAATGCTATTTTGTGACCTTTTGTTGCATTGAAAAGTACATTTTGTTTTGGGGACATTTTGTTCCATACACTTTTAAAATTGGAAAAATAACCTTTTGTTTAATGATAAGCAGAGGCCACATTTTTAAAGGAGCATTCCTATGCTAAAATTTAATTTAAATCTATGCATTTAAGATGCACAGATTATTTGAAGAATCAGAACTATATATGGTTTATTTATATATTGAGTATGTAAGTGGGAGATTAAGATATCTTAGTCTTCCTGTTAACCATTTCTTAATTGCATTTTGTTATTATTATTGCATTTTATCCTTATGTGTGTTTACTTATGTGAAAGGAGAGTCACAGAAGGAGTTACGTTGATATTTAAAATGAGAGAATTCTGAAACATTTATTTAGAACCTATTATGAGCCAGGAGAAACTTTCAGAACTAACTAATACATCTGAAAAAGAATTTCGTCATGATGTTGTTTGGGCCTTATTTATGCTAACAAACTGATAGCGGCTCATAGCTAAAATCAGTGTTTTTAAAGCTAGTTCATACTTTATCTAAAATAGTGCTACATGTGTGGTTTAGTCCTCTGGTCTCTAGGAAAATTGATACCCTTTGCTGTTTTCTTCTACTTTTATATGGCTATCAGAAAATGATCAGCAAGACGTTACAGAATTTTATGAGTGGAATCCAAAGTAAAAGACCTTTCTTGTAGAGTGGTAGATCAGGTCTCCTTTCTTTCCTCCGCTGTGTTTTAGTTTACTTCCTGAGTAGATTTGAAAAATTTTGTGCCCTTTGTAAACTACCATTTTAGGTATGTGAGATTGGCTGTGGTTTGAGTTACTAGTTTTGTTTTTCATTTTTGTTTTGCTTTTTCTTTATTTTGGCAGTTTACGTTAGATGTGACATACTGAAAAACCATTGAAATTAGCGCTTGTCTTTCAATGGTTTATTTTCCTAACTCATTTTTAAATATTGGCATTTCTTGAACAAAATATACTAGGGAAATATTTGGTAGGCCCAAGTGATATAGAATATTTCTTCTAATTCGTTTACAAAAGTATTTTTTAAAAGGGATTTTTCACGTATACATTTAGTTTAGTTTTTTGATATATTCTGAGGAAGCTAGTTTTATTTGTCTTTTGCAGTGTTGAGTATTCAGCAAATATAATTGCTTAGCTAATTTTTTTGTCATGCTTTATTTACCTACTGAATTGCCACCACTCTCAAGTACATTATAGACACAGCAGAGGAGCTGTTTGGAGAATATTTTGAAGGAGTGTAAAAAGTCACATTTTTAAGTGGAATTCTCCAAAGGTAGTATCCTCCCTTAAAACACAGATGGTGGTGGTGGTGATTCAGTGGGAACTGGAAGCTACAGCTATGAGGCAGTATGTGAGCAGGTTTATAACACACATGCGCTAATAGGGCTTGCAGAAGGCAACTTAAAACTTCCTAGACTTTGCTGGAATCTCTTGAGGGAAATAACAGCAGGTGAAACTACCCAAGATAGGGGTTCTAAGGAGGATACTACCTTCAGAGAACTTTAGTTAGAGGTAAGTGACTTCCCATTATTTTCTGAATTCAAAACTTACAACCTATACTTCTTAATCCACAGAAATCATCACACAGCATCTAAAATAATTTTTATATCACTGTTTGCCATTGTGTATTTTGTTAAGTTTATATGTTTAAAAAGAATTATATAAGTGTGGATTGTAAAAATCTAGTTAAAAGGAGAAGTGTAAAATCTCATTAAGGCTATATATAATATTAGGCCTTAATTTGAATTGAGCTCTTAAATTTATTTTGTAACTTTTAATTTTGGATTCTTTTTGTGTGTGTGTGTATATATATATGTATATATATATATACACACACACACACACACATATATATATACACACACATATACATATATATGTATACACACACAAATACAATCACACATACATACATAGACACACACACAACATTGACAGTTATATGTTCTGTTTATAGTATGTTTTGTTCATATCAGTGAGGTTGAATAACACCTAATGTTTAATTTCAGACAGTTACATTTGAGGTTCTGTTAAAATTGAAGCTTTTTTACTTTTAATCATCTAAAACATAGACTTGTGTTATCTCCATGTTCAAATAAATTATTTGAGAATAATGTTTAAGATTAAAATATGAATAAAATTAACATGTAGCTAATTTATCCTTATGATATCTATGATTAATTTTTATGGGAGTTTTCAGCATGATTGATAGACTTATTTCTAATAAGTATGAGAAATTGCCTCCAATTTTAAAAAAACTTTTCATAATATTTTCCTTGTTGAATTATATTTTAGTTATTATAACTATGATACTTATAAAATTTCTGGTCTTCATTTTACCTGGCCAAGTAGGGCATCAGTATTTAAAGGTTCTCTGACGTTCTCTATCTCTCAGATTGAATTTATTCAATACTAGTCTCCCACTGGATTTAATAGATGTTTGGGAGATCTTTGATTACATTTGGGAAACTCAATAACTATAATCCTTTTTGTGAAGTTCATGGTACAAATTTTTTTTTAAATGTCCCGAGAATTCCTGTAATAGGGAAATTTGTCTAACTGTATTTAACCTAGCCTTGTCTTTCTCTGTGGGACATCTGTTAATATTTCAAAGGACACTTAGATTCTGAGGAAGAGATTTTGGGAAGCACTGCATTAGATTAAGGTGATTTAAGGACTATTTCTACTTTGTCACATTAACATTTATGTCCTTGGGATGGTGAGGGAGTGTGAGAATGCTAAAATATATGTTTCAATTTTCTATTGTTTTATATATTTTACTAGAGGCCCGATGCACGAAATTCGTGCAAAGGGCGCGGCCCACACAGTCACAGCGGCTTGTCTCGGCCCTTGCAGCCCCAGCTTTGGAAGGTCGTCCGGAAGGATGTCTGGCTGTCTGGTCTAATTAGCATATTACCCTTTTATTGTTATAGATTATTACTCCTAAAAAATTAGTATCAGCAGAAATGTTGTTTGTATTAGTATTTTAAAAAACTTTGTTCTTAATGATTTTTTTAGATCATTGGAACCTTTTATTTTTCACTGATTAGACCTGTCTATATTAAAACCAGTCTTTCTGAATGTTATGATCAAAGAAATCTTGAATCTGCATATTGCCAGGCACATTTCAGAATGTATTATAAGGAGATAGTCTAAAATACATAATACATTATGATGATACATAAAAATTAGATACATAATTTTTATTAGTTAATTGTGAAAGCCTGTTTCACAAACTAAATAAAAATGATAGCGCCTCATATGTTTGACATTAACAGGGGAGGTGCTTTTCATTTTTAACAGTAAAATTTTAGACACTATATTTTAAGGGTATCTATCTTTTGTCATTTAACATATTTATTGAGTTGCCTACTCTGACAGGCACTGTTCTAGGTCATTTCCTATTAAGATACTTTTATTCTGTTATTGGTTAAGTATATTTAAATATCTGTTTATTATAACAATATGTGTTCAAAAGTCTGAAATGGGTTTAGCTGTACAGTTCCATATAGTGTCTTTGAAAGATCAGATTATGTAAAAGAGGTTTTGTTTCATAAGTCAATATAGTCTAATGAGTTTTAAAAATATTTAATTGATTTCAGAATGGAATGGAGAGGGAGAGATAGAAACATCATTGATGAAAGAGAATCATTGATTGGCTGCCTCCTGTATGTCCCCCACTGGGGATCAAGCCCACAAGCCGGGCATATGCCCTGACTGGGTTCATAAGTTGACACTCAACCACTGAGCCTCATGGGCTGGGCTAACGATTATTTTTAAGTTTTGAATGATTGTTAAATTTATAACTTTAAAATTGTTAAATTTATAAGTATTCATAAAATCATAAGCATTTCAAGTGTTTACACAAATTTATATCATAAGACATACACCCTGATTTAACAGGTGATTTGAACATTGTTATATGGCTGGCTCAGTGGTCTAATTTTGTAAGCATTACATAAAGAAAAATCTCTTCCATAGACTACCCTCATTTTTCCAGGAATTTGTGTGATTGGACTAGAGAGAACCAATTTAAAAGGTGGGGCTTCTGCTTTCAGGAAAATGGAGTAGATGTACAATTTCTTATTCCTTCCATAAAACAACTGAAAATCTTGAACGTTATATACAAAATAAACATAAGAAGTCTCTGAAAGGTGGAGAAAAGGCATAAAGACTAGTGGACTGAAGGAATGACATGGGGTGAGTTCCTTGGACTTGAAGATGAAGAAGTTGGCAATCTGGAAACAACAGGCACAGACTAAAAAGCCTACTCTATCAAAAGGCCAGGAAAAGGACAGCCTAGTAAGGCACATAACGTTTATACAATAACGGCTCTGCTCCAGCCAAGCACCATGGAAAAACTTTGTTCCCCAGCTCATGCCAGCTGGTATGGATCCTCAACTTCTACCCTCATAAGTTATAACAAAGTTCTCCAACTCTGTACCAGGGTGACATCAGAGAAGACTGAGTAGCTAGCCAGAAGTTTCATCTATGCTGGGCAGTAAGGAACCTTCCCACTGCTATTCTCCCTTTCCCCTGGTTCACTGTCACTAGAGACCACATGGAGAGCCTGCCTCTAACTCCCGTCTGACAGTAAGGAAGTGCTTCTTTCCCTCCCCACTGGATTGATACCTCATGAAGGAGAATCAGAACTTTTACCCTCCTCTCGTAATAAGAAGCTTAGTCCCCTCACAGCCAAGGTGATATCAGCAGAGGCCTACTGAGCAGCCAGAATCAGTACCCTTGCCCTTTAGTAATGAGGAGCTCCTCTTCAACTCAGGTATCAACAGAGGCCAAGTGGGAAACCTATCCTTCCACTTCCACCTGGCAGTAATGAGACAGGGACCTTTTCCCAGCTGGAACAGTGTCAAAGGGATCAGCTAAATCAGAAGATTTTAATGGGGTCTAAATTCAGTAGACAAAAAAACAAAACAAAACACTGAAATGACAGACATTAGAATTATCTGACAAATATTTTAAAGCAACCATCATAGAAATACTTAAATGAGAGATTCCAAACCCACTTGAAACAAATGAGGAAATAGTCTCAGGGAAGAAGTAGTGGATATAAAGAAAAATAAAATAGGAATTTAGAACTGAAAAATGTAATAACAATTTAAAAAAACTCAACAGCAGAATGGAGGAGACAATGGAAAGTATTAGTGAACTCAACTTGAAGACAGAACAATAGAAATTGCCCAATCTAAACAGCAGAGTGAAATAGACTGAGGGGGAAAAGTTCCTCAGAGACCTGTGGGACTAATAGTAAAAGATCTAACATTTGTGTCACTGGAGTCCTGGAAGGAGAGAAAAAAGAAGGCAACACTGAAAACATTCAGAGAAATAATCAATGAAAACTTCCCAAATTTGGCAAAAGGGATAAGTCTACAGATCCAAGAAGCTGAACAAACGCCAGATAGGATAAGCCAGAAAAATTCTACATCAACTCAAATTGTAGTCATACTTATAAAAACTAAAGACAAAGAAAATATCTTGAAAACAGCAAGTGAGAAAAGGCACCTTATAGGGGAAAGATACTCTTGATTTTTCCAAAGTACATTTGTCATAAAAAACTATGGAGGCCAGAGGGAAGTGGCACATTTTTCAGGTGGGTATTGAAAGAAAGAACTGTCAAGTAGTCTTATACCCAAATTCTTCAGGGAAATCAAGACATTCTTGGATGAACAAACACTAAGAGAATTTTTCAGCAGCAGACCCAACTTTAAAGAATGGCTAAAGAAATTTCTCTAAACAGGGAATGATTAAAAAATAGTATCTTGGAACATTAGGGATGAAAAAAACATGGTAAGTAAAAATCTGGGTAAATAAAATCGGTTTTCCTCCTCCTCCTGAGTTTCCTAAATTATGTTTGATGGTTCAATCAAAATTATCACACTGTCTGATATGATTCTAAATATATAGAGAGGAAATGTTTGAGATAATTTTATTATAAATGGAAGAGGATGAGAAGACTTAAAGGGAGGTAAGGTTTTTGTACTTCATAGAATTCAAAAAATGTGCAAGTAATCCCCCGGAAGGGAGGAGAAACAAAACAAAAAAAAACAACACCTAAAATAGCATACTTAGTTGTGTATAAATGGTCTAACTATACCAACTAAAAGATAGAGATCAGCCCTAACCAGTTTGGCTCAGTGGACAGAGCGTCGGCCTGCGGACTCAAGGGTCCCAGGTTCGATTCCGATCAAGGGCATGTACCTTGGTTGCGGGCACATACCCAGTAGGGAGTGTGCAGGAGGCAGCTGATCAATGTTTCTCTCTCATTGATGTTTCTAACTCTATCTCTCTCCCTTCCTCTCTGTAAAAAATCAATAAAATATATTTTTTTAAAAAGGTAGAGATCAGCATATTAGCTTAAAAAACAGCAACAACATGACCCAGTAATATGCTGTCTACAAAAACCTCTCTTGAAGTACATTGATATAGGTAAGAAAGGGGCATTATGTAATGATAAAATGGCCAATTCATCAAGAAGACAGCAGTCCAAAATAGAGTTGCAAAACATAGGAAGTAAAAACTGCCCAAACTAAAAGGAGAAATTGACATATCTACAATTGTCAGTGCACCTTTCTCAATAATTGATAGGTAGACCCTCTAGACAGAAAATTAGCAAAGATATAGAACTCAACAGCACCATCAACCAACAGAATTTAATAGATATTAAGAAAATGCTGCACTCAATAGCAGAGTCTTACCTTGGGGCTAAACTAGACAAAAACAGTTAAAACAAGTAAAAAATTATGACCAGGCTAGTGTCCTTAAGGCATATAGATGGGATAATCCTTAGCAAAATATTAGCAAATAGAATTAAATAATACATTCCAGGTATTCTGGGCTGATCAGTATTTTTTTAAATTGATGACTTACTCTATCAAAAGGAAAATTTACATGATCACATCAATTGACTCAGAAAAAGCACTTGATAAAATACAATAAACACTCAAGATAAAAACTCAGAAAACTAGAAGTAAGGTAATTTTTGCAACTTGATAAAGAACATATTTTTTAAAAACCTATACCTAACACAATACTTCATGGTAAATGACTGAGTGTTTTCCCTCTAGAATGCCAAGGATGTCTGTTCTCAGCACTCTTATTCAATACTAGAAGCCCGGTGCATGAAATTCATGCAAGGGCTTGGCCCTCACAGCAAACCCCCCCCCCCCCAACTTCATCCAGAAGATCTTCTGGACGGTTGTTCTGCTGTTTGGTCTAATTAGCATAGTAGCTGTTTATTATATAGGATAGTATTGGAAGTCTTAGCCAACACAATAAGGCAAGAAGAGGAAATGAAAGGCATGCCAGTTAAAGGGAGATATGAAATTGCCCCCAACCCTGTTTTAGATAACATTTTATATAAAAATATCTTGGATATAACTGAGTTTAGCAGGGTAGCAGGTGATAAGATAAAGCTACAAAAATCAATTGTATTTCAAAATACTAGCAAAGAATATGTAAAAGTGAAATTAAAAACACAGTACCATTTACAGTTATGGAAAAAGATCTTGACACATTGTATGCGGGAAACGTATTTATACGTTTTACGTTGACTGGTAGTAGAGCGCGGGACACGTATTAATATGTTTTTTATAGACTAGCGGTAGAATGCGGGTAACGTATAAATACGTTTATTTTTATACTTTTTTATTGCTCTAAAGGGATGCTAACATGCAGATATACGAGTATATAATGCAGGAAAACTTACAAAATATGGAATACTTGTGAGAATATTATCTGAGAGTGATACTGGTTACATTTGTAACTTTGAAACGTATGCTGCTCAAGGACTAAGGTTGATAGAAACGATTCAAACTGTAGTTTCACCATTTACAGGCATTTGGCATCACGTCTATATGGACAATTATTACAATAGTGTGACTAATGCTACACAGCTTCTCGAGAACAAAATCCGAATTTTTACATATTTTATTACTTTTATTTCAATTTCCAGTGAGTTTTCCAGTATTTGTCTGTTTAAAATTTAAGAAAAATAGTTAAGTATACATTTTATAGTAAATCACAAAAAGTTTCATTGAAAAAAAATATGTAAAACTAAAGTTATCGTAATTTTACTGAACGTTGCCATTTGCACAAAAAATTAGCAAAAATGGCCCACGCCACCTGTTAGCGTGCGATAAAAACTACCCGCAAACAATGTGTTAAGCTTGAATCCAACAAAATATATACTGTGACCTATGTGTTAGAAACTACAAACTCTGAGGAGAATCTATATAAACGTCTAAGCGACTGGTCACCTGGCTGACTGACTGGTAGCTATACTGCGCAATACCACCAGGGGACAGATGCTCCAACTGGTAGCTATGATGCGCACTGACCACCAGGGGGCAGATGCTTAATGCAGGAGCTGCAGAGCTGCGGTGACTTGGCAGCTGTGTTTCTCGGCGGGTGACACACCCAGAACGAGAGGAGGGAGCCCAATTCTAGGGTGTGTTATCTGAGAACCGCCCTCTCACAATCTTGAACCCCTTGGGGGATGTAGGAGAGCCAGTTTTGGCCTGATCCCCGCAGGCCAGGCCAAGGGACTCCACTGGTGCACAAATCTGTGCACCAGGCCTCTAGTGTTTAAATAAATGGAGAGACATACTGTGCTAATTGATTGGAAGATTCAGCATAGTAAAGATATTTATTCTCTCCCAAATTATATAGTTTTAGTGCAATTCCTTTAAAAATTTTTGATGATATACATAAGTTCACTCTAAAATTTATGTAGGAGGCGTAGGAGGCAAAGAACTAAAATAGCTAGAATTTTGGAAAAAGAAGAATAAGGGAGAAATCAGTCTACATGATCTCAAAATTTATATAGCGATGTTAATCAAGGCTGTGTGATATTGGTGGAGGGACACAAATGGATTAGTGGAACAGAAGGGAAAACAAACAGATTCAACAAATAGACCTATCTGATTTTTGAGAAAGACACAAAAGTAATTAAATGGAGGAATGATGATCTTTTCAATATATGGTGTTGGAACAATTGGGCATCTATATGTACAAAAATTAACTCAAAATGGATCATAGACTTAAACATAAAGTGTAAAGATATAACCTTAGAAATATAATTAGGAAAGAAGTCTTCCAGATCTAAGGTTAAGCAATGAGTTATTAGATTCGATATCAAAAGTACAATCCACAAAGGGAAAAATTGAGAAGTTGGAACTCCTCACAATTATAAATTGGTCCTTGACAGCCATTCAAAGAGAATAAGAATAGAAGCTACAGACTGGGAGAATATACTTGCAAACCAAATATCTGACAAAGAATTAATTAATAGGATATATAAAGATGTCTCCAAACACAATAGTAAGAAAGATACCCCAAACAATTCATTTAGGCAGTTGAAGAAAAGATAAAACATTTCATCAAAGAGGATATACAGATGTAAGGAAAAGATGTTCCTATCACTAGGAAAATACAAATTCAAACTATAATGAGGATATCACTACCTACCTACACATGGCTAAAATAAAAAACAATGACAGCAGTAAAAGCTGGCGACAGTGTGGACAAACTGGATCACACTCATTTTTGGTGGGAATGTGAAATGTTACAGATATCTTCATATAAAACAAAACTTGTAATTACTATGAACTCCAGCAGTTGTACTCTTGGTTACTTATCCCAGGGAAATGAAGTTATGTTCACACAAAAACCTGTACACAAATGTTCATAGCATCTTTATGTTAATATTCCAAAGCTGAAATCAGCCCAAATGTCCTTCATCAGGTGAGTGATTAACAAACTTGTACGTACAAATCATAGAATACTACTCAGCAATAAAAAGGAATAAATTATGGATACACACAAAATCTTGAATGAATTTCCATGGAATTATGCTGAGTGGGGGAAAAAGCCGATCTCAAAGGTTACATATGATATGATTCCATTCATATAATATTTTTGGTGTGACAAAATTTTAAAACTGAAGGACAGCTTAATCATTGCCAGAGCTTATAGATTTGGTGTGGTCAGCAGGTGGATGAGTAGATGGTTACTATAAAAAGGCAACCTAAGGCATCCTTGTGGTATAGGAACTGTTCAGTCTCGTGACTGGTGATCCAATACAGGTGATAAAACAGTAGAACTTAATATGCACACAAATACAGACAAATGACTATACCAAAACTGGGGAAATCTGAATAAGATATGTAGAGGATCAATGTCAATATCCTGGTTGTGATATACTATAGTTTTGTAAAATGTTACCATTTGAGGAAACTGGGCAGAGTCTATAAGGTTTCTCTCTGTATTATTTCTTATAATTGTACATGAATCTACAGTTACCTCAGAAATTGCAATTAAAATAAGTGGATGGCTTAGGTTAAAAGTATTTGGAGTCCTTTCCCTAGTTAAAACACATGTGTTTATTAAAGTATATATTTTGGGAAGATAGTTTAATTTATTTGCTGCTGTATATCAGTATCCCAAAATTGCTAAGTATATCAGAATCTGAAAATAGTTATCAGTTGTGGTTCTTAATTATCTTTGTCAATTTGAAAAATAGAATATCACATTTTAATGCCCATTTCTCCATTCAAAATAAAATAGGCATTAAATGACGGAGAAAGAATTTTATATATGGGTTAAGAGTAAAGAGAAAACTGATAATTTATAGACAGTACAATTTTTTGGTTATATCTTTTGATTGCACTGTGCCTATATTTTCTGCATTAAATACAAAATTGTGATAACTGATTTTTTTATTTGGAGAAATAAGGACATAAGAGTTATCTGTGTTCTGAATTGTGAGAATTACAGTATTAAAAAACACAAAATTACATTTTGTATACTGTATAAGTTCTAGAAAGTAAAACTATTATCTTCACTATGGAATGAAGAAAAACAATCATAATTAACCCAATGCTAGTTTTGATGGTACATCAATTTAACATACTCAAGATAACAGCTGATGGTAAGCAGTACAGTGTGTGTGTGTGTGTGTGTGTGTGTGTGTGTGTTTGACTAATGGTACAAAGTTTATAATATTTTATTCTATTTTGTGATCCATGACTCATTTTTACTATCTAAAGTATAGATTGGCATGATTTTTAGTTATCTTGTACATCACATTAAGTGGAGGTAAATGTATACAACTATATTAGCCCATCATTTATGTATCATTTACACATAATTATTTGTTGAATGGATGGATAAATTGAAGCTAATTTTTATAATTGACTAATCTTGATTATAATTATCATGGTGACAACTTGTTAAAAAGCTAGGGTAAGGAAGATGCAGAAACTTATTAATGTAGAAACAAAAGTTACTAATAAGCTTTAACTGGTTTCTCAGTCTGAAGGATAATAATGGCTACCTCCACACATCCTTCCCCAAAATCATAGAAGGTATGAGTTAATTAGGTTTCATTTGTATTTCTTTGGCAATAGTGGGAGAAAGAATATCATGAACTTCAAATGACCTGTAAGTAGCAAGATAAATAATCACCCAGTCCCAATAGAATTTCCACTGCTGCTGCAGTCTGTATGTGGAGAGTGTGCAGTGGTAAGCTTTAGATACTGTATGAAACGGAGGAGAGGGGATTGAAGGACTTAGGTAAAACAGATACAAAATTCGCTCAAAAAGAGAAAGTACAACAGTATGTGCCAACATAGACTGGACTTAGTAGTTTTTAGCATCAGCTACAGGGAAGGAATTTTAGAATGAGCAGGATTAGAAGTGGCAGCCTTGGAGGAATTTTGCTTTTGGGGAAAGAGATAAACAAAGAGCTGATGGCTCCAATCCATAGCAAGTGAAGAGAAGATAAGAAATAAAAGAATTAAGGCTCCTACAAAATGAAAGAAGACACCAACCTCTCCTCCCATTACAAATTCAAGAAACTGCACTTTACTGTATTGACAAAAGAAAGTACTCCTAACCTAATGAATGCTGTCCACACAATGACTAGGAGGAGAAAAAGCCACTAAACACTTTTAGAAGAAAACAGAAAATTTTTATTATCAGCTTATGAAAATCTATTCTCCCCCCCCCCCCAAAAAAAAAAAGCCCTTAGGAAAATAGCCACAAAGCAAAATAATACAAAGTAGAACAGTACTCTAGACTAAATATTTCAAACAAGCAAAACAGCCTGGTATCCAAAAATTTAAGGAGAGAAATAGATTTTTAAAAAGACATGAAATGCAATGAATATTGACCAAATTCAGGAAAGAAATTGAAGAAATGACAACACTATTAGAAATGAAGAATAAATTTATAAAGTACTCAAAAGAGTGAAAAGGAATAAGAATCTAAAGGACATCAAATGAAAAATGAGATGGGAAAAAAAGAAGGACCTCAGAGAAAATTGTAAGAGAAGACCAGTAAAGGAGGTGTCCAATATAACGAGTCTGGAGAATAAAAACACAGTGAAACAAAACTTATAAACTATATCCCAGGAAAGCTTTCTGGGTTAAGGGAAATTGAAACCTGCCTTTTGACCTACCATTTATCTGGACACATTGGCTTTTGAATAATCAACTCTGGACAAAGTGTTAAATTTTAAGGATATATTGGGCTGGCATCATACTTCTGAAGAGCAACCATTCAAATCATGGCAACAGAATAGCAATTTCAAAAAACTCAATTACAAGCCAAGGATTCAATATCCAGCCAAGTATTCCTTCAATTATGGGGATACAAAACCAATTTTTAACATGGAAGAACTCATTGAACATTATAATCATGAGCCTTTCCTGTGGAGTTTATTAGAGAATGAGCTCCATCTAACCAAGGGACCACTGGGGAAGCTTCAGCAAAAGGACTGAGCATTTGATTTATTGAATTGTAGAATTAAGGACTAATTAAAACTGTAGAAATAAGGACGAAATTTTAAAAGGACGGAGACTGGGCAGAAAAATGGTATGAAATGTTGTTAGACAAAGTATACAGAATGCCATTCTTAAAAAAGGGGCGAGAAAGGGAAAGATCATAGACTGTTGAATAGGAGGAAACACAAGAGTACCACATATTACTGGCAGACTAGACACTACAAGTGTAAGTAAGAAAAAAGGGAAAATAGAATTAAGGGTAATAACAAAAGTATAATGCACTATAAAAATATGGCTAACCTCCCTAAATACCAACATAAAGGAACCCAGTAAATTTACTTAATACAGTAATTATAATATAGTGAAATGAAACTAAACATCAGTCATATCAAATATGAATGGACTTAAATGGCCTATTAAAAAGATTTTCAAGTTGCTCATAAAAGCAAACATTAAAATTTGATTTAAGCAAGAATCCATTAGTGGGTGCTAAATCTAGGGTGAAAAGTTTAAGGCTCAGGATTTGTGCCTGGTCTCCAAGAGTTTCCTTACAGATTTCTTATTAGTTTCAAGTGGAAAAAAATAACTAATGGACAACTCTGACATTGATTGAAATTTATAATATTGCCAATAAGGATAGGGACATAGCCTGGGACTGTGATACCCTTAAAAGGACATATCCTTACTTAGTAGTCTAGAAAGGAATGCATAATCTGAATCTAATCACGAGGAACATCAGAGAAATCCAAACTGCGGAACATTTTATAAAATAACTGGCCTCTAAAACAAATATTAATGTCATGAAAGAAAAGCTTTAAGACTATTCCAGAAAAAAAAGGAATCTGAAGAGGCAGCCAGCCAGATGCAATTTATGATCCTGGATTCCATTCTGTACTGGAAGCGGAGAAATTCTATTAGGATAATTGATAGAATTGGAATGTGGACGAACAAAAGCACTTCATCATAGTTTTCTGAGTTTGATAACTAAGAATATTCTTGTTCTTAAAAAGTCCTGTTGAAGTATTAAGAGGAAAAGCATGATATGTGAACCTACTCTCATATGGTAGTGAAAAATACATATGTGGGTGGGATGAAAGCCTGGACAGTCCGAGTAAATAGTTACTGGGAATTTTCTGTTCTTTAAACTTTTCTCTGAATTTAAATTTTAAAAAAAGATAAGCTTTAGGTATAAATTATAAGGCAGAGAACAATATACACATACCTTAGCCATAACACACAATACATACCTTAGTTTAGTTTAGTACGGTAGAATTTGAGTGAGATAATTTTTCACTCTCCCTCCACCTCTTATCCCCCTACCCTGATTTTTTTTTTTTTTTTTTTTTTTTTTTAGATATTGAGTGTTTTACCAATTCAAATGACCTCTGGAAAACAACAAATTTGATGTCATTCTACGTTAAGCTATGTTTGTAATACTCTGAAAGCTTTTATTCTCATGTTTTTATAAAATTTGTCTTTTTATGCTTAAAATATGCTTTAGAGAAAAAACTCATTTTCTAAATGTGTTCTTTCTTATGACTTCCAGTAAAATGCTTGGTCATGTTTCAGAACCCTGCCCCCCACCTCCCAGCTGTGGTCTTCCTTGTGTTTTTGAGAACAACTAGAAGATAAATGAAGTTAGAAGCATTTTGAATATCTTTTCATAGCTTTGATCTTATTCCAAAATGAGCTAGATCAAACAATATGTGGATAGTAGTTTTATAAGCTCTGCCAGCTATTTTAAACTGAGTCCATTTTGCCAGATCAAGCTCCTTTATCTATCCTTTGAAGAACACCAAATATTTGAAAACACTTCATCTTAATAATTCCATTTTTTCTTTATGTGTAATAAATATGTATTATCAGTTCTGACGTCAAATGAAATTTGAGGTTATGCAGTCTTATGTGTTGTATTAACTAAAATTCATTTTTTGATTGTGAAAAATTATTGATTAAAAATTAATTTAATGCCCACAAATTCTTCAGCAGTATTCATACTACGTTTCTTACTTCTGTCTTAAGGCTGTATGGAGAAAAGAGAACCACCTGGTACACTAGGTGAACAGCCCAGGAGCTCTCATACACTTTCAAATGGAGCAGTATCTGACATGCAGTGAGAAGATTGCACAATGGTTTTCAGCCTTCACACTAGTGCAGTGGTGCATTACTGATTGACTCGAAATATAGTGATTCAGATTATTATTACATATTTTAAGTGTATGGGTAGTGTCAAATATTCAAAGTTCTGTGTTATTTACTGTAAGTTTAAAAATGTCTCATAAGAATATTGAAATGATACATATAACTGCTTTTCTAAGAAGTATGGGAGTTACTTCTTTTTGTTGTTAATCCTTATCCGAGGATATTTTTTCCATTGATTTTTTTAGAGAGTGGATGGATGGGAGGGAGAGAGAGACATTGATGTGAGAGAGACACATCAATTGGTTGCCTTCTCCATGTGCCCCCAACCAGGGTAGGGATCGAAACTACAACCCTCTGGTGCTCAGGCTGATACTCTAACCATTGAGCCACTAGCCAGAGCTGGTTTACTTTTTAATCTAAAGACTGAGGATTTTTATTAGATTATTTAGGCAAACACCACAATGTAAAGACAATAACAATTAGGTAGAAATGACTAACTGATGTGCAGTGCTAGGAAAGGCAGATCTCATACAGAATGAAATAAGAATTTATATTATTTCTCAGTTTTTATAATGATAACATTTTGATTTTATTTCCCTTTTTGCATTTTGAGTTCCTAATTTTCTAGCCATTCTACTTATAAGTGTTTTGGTAATTGCACTGTTGTTCTTTTTTTTCTTTGTTTTTTGGGGTTTGGGTTTTTTGGTTTTTTTTGCACTGTTTTTATATTCAGGATTTTGTCGTTAGTATTATAACAGCATTAAGTAATTATGAAACAATTTTTTTTTCTAATTAGGAAGAAGCATTGCATGCATTTATTCAGCCAGAGATCCTGGATGGCCCAAATCAATATTTTTGTGAACGTTGTAAGAAGAAGTGTGATGCACGAAAGGTAGATGTCATGTAGAAATTAATACTTAATTACCTGAGATAATGGTCAATATTTAATATGTCCCCCTTTCTTTTTAGGGTCTTCGGTTTTTGCATTTCCCTTATCTGCTGACCTTACAATTGAAAAGGTTTGATTTTGATTATACAACCATGCACAGGATTAAATTGAATGATCGGATGACATTTCCTGAAGAGCTGGATATGAGTACATTTATTGATGTTGAAGATGAAGTAAGTATTATATTTTCTTGTTATGTTTTTCATGAACCCTTTTGGTTAGTCATGTTTAAAAGAGCTATTTGGAATAACTTAACACTGATGTTTAGACTATTTTCTTGATGGAAGCCTTTCCTTATTTTCTAATGCCAAGTCTATAAAAACAACTAACTTTGTATAAGCTTTTCCTGTCCACCATAAATTATATTTCAAATATTCTTGCTTGATCAGAGTAACTTATAATACCATTTGAAAAAACAAGAAGACCTAAAACTCTGAAATTATTTCTTTAATTGAAGAGATAATCTTATGTTTCATAACTTTCTTAGTTATTGAAAAAACAATTTAGAGGTGAGCTGCACTTGTGGTACATAAAAAACACAGAACAAGTATATATGAATGAATAAACAAAGAAACTAAGTAGGATGGCCTTAATTTCTTATTTGTCTTAGTGTCTTTTTCAGGGTTAAGGGTTCTGGGTTATTCTCATTTAAGGTTTGCTTGCTCTTAAATTGGCTAGATTAGGAAGCTAGAAAAGGAAGGTATTTTGTCTCTTTTCCTTTTCTGATTAGTTTTTTTTTAATTAAAACTTTATTTAAATAGTTTGAGAATGGGACTTTGAACTACGCAGGTAAAACTCTTCGATTTCTTTCACTCATTGACCTCGAATTCTCTGATTTCTTTCTCCTTATCCAGTAAAAGATTCATGATGTCCCACTACATTCTTTTTTTTAAATCCATCTTTTGTTTTTTCCAGATAAGACCATTTTATTAAAAACTTTTATTTATTAATTTGAGAGAGAAACATTGATTTGTTGTTCCACTCATTCATGCGTTCATTGGTTGATTCTTGTATGTGCCCCAACCAGGCATCTAACCCACAACCAGGCATATTGCAATGGTGCTCCAACCAACTGATCTACCCAGTCAGGGCTGTCCCACTATATTTTTTTTGTAAACTCTTAATATTTCATTATGAGGAATATTTACAATTACTTAACATAGTTGTAAGAGTGATAAATCTTTATTCTCAAAATTGTCATGAAGCATGTTTTTTCTGGTTGGAACTGATTACTGTAATTATAAAAATATCTTTCCCAGAAGCTCAAAAATAATTTTTAACATTCATCAAATTGTATTGAGTGCTGTTAAAAACTAAGAGGCAGTGTGGCACAAAAGAGCAACCTTTCTGAGCCTCACTTTCCTTGTCTGTAAAGTAAGGCTAATAAGTGAGAAGAAAGCATCTTTGATAAAGTAAATATTCATTGAATGATACCTATGACCAAATAACATTTTGAAAGATTCAATTTAAAATAATATCTCAAACACTTGTGCTTAAGCTAGGAAATCTACTCAGAGTATACCAGACTTTTAAAGGAGGTGTAATCATTGTAGGATTCCTACTCAGAGATCATTATTACTTTGGTCTTCTGCATGTTCCTAATATATTTCTTAAAAGGGAATTTTTTTTTCCCAAGGGAAGAAAACCTATAGATAAAGTTTGACAGGAACTTTTAGGAAGTTCTAAGTCCATTTCTTGGGAGAAGAAAAGAGATGTTCTGGCTTAGGTAAAGGAGTTTCAGGAATGATCTCTTTTGACTTAGTATAGAGTTCTAATGTTGGTTTTCACCTCCATTTTTCCTTGAACCAACTAAAGGGATGAAGACTATGTTAGATGCAGTTCCTACAGCGAAGTTCTTGGCAAAATTGGTGCTTATTTTATACTAGAGGCCTGATGCACAATATTCGTGCAAGAGTAGGCCTTTCTTCCCCTGGCTGCCGGCACTAGCTTCCCTCTGGCACCTGGGACCTGGGCTTCCCTCGCAGCCCCGGTTTCATCCGAAAGGTTGTCCGGTCTAATTAACATATTACACTTTTATTATTATAGATTTCTTGGTTAATTCAAGAACTTCTATGCGATACCTTAGAGAAGAATTCTTAAGTTATTTAAATAAAAATATTTTTAGGTATGTATATAAAATATTAAAGGAAAAGGGTGAAAATTGAGGATTTCTAAAAAGTAGATTTCTTCCATTTAAATATGCATGAAAGGGATTTAAAAATCATAAAAGCAGGGAAAAGTATGATTTGCTCTTGTTACATTTCCACCACCTATACACTAGAGTATAACATTCTTGAGGATAGAAACAATGTCTGGTTTTTCTTTCTAATTGTCTAGTACAATACCTAGCACAATGATATGGAACTTTCAGTTCAATAAAAGATATGATGTTCTTTGGGAATTTGAAAACAGAAGAAGCTCGTTTTGGAGTTTAGGTTCTTTGCTTTTATTGATTTTGGTGAAAAAATTTTTTATTGTTACTTTACAACTATAAACATAAAAGGAGTTTACTAGAATTCTGAATTACTAATTTGTTGAATTAAAATTTTAAGGACATTAATATAAATGCTTTTAAAATACACTTTTTTATTTTATTTTTTTGTCTCACTTTTTAAGAAAAACTAAATTTACTTAAAGTAAAATAAGTATTTATTAACAGTATATTAAATTATGTGAAAAAGCAGCTTGTAGAAAAAAGTTTTACTTGACTATATATTTTTCCTTTATTTAGTTTGCTATTGTAAGATAATTATGTTTTATTAAGAAATCTCCTCAGACTGAAAGTTGCACTGACAGTGGAGCAGAAAACGAAGGCAGTTGTCACAGTGATCAAATGAGCAATGATTTCTCCAATGATGATGGTGTTGATGAAGGGATCTGCCTTGAAAACAATAGTGGAACTGAAAAGATTTCAAAACCTGGTCTTGAAAAGGTGCCTTTTATAGTTTGCGGTTTTTAGTTGAAAGAGAGAATAATGTAATCTCTGAGGTGATATATACTATATATATGTAAAATGTGGTAGCTGTGTGACTGAGAAAGTTCTCTTTAAACAAAGTTTAATTTTTGAAAAGACTTTTTAAGGTGTTCATTTTTTATGCATTTATGTGGTTATAGTTAAATTTGTGAAAAACTTACAGTGGGAGCATTGATTTCTGGGAGGCTAAACTGTGATTATGTAAGGTGGGTGAGTGATGCTGTGGAAAGGGTCCTAGTAATCAGGACTTCTGTCTGGAAAGTTGCAGCAAGCCTCTACATCTTTTTTTTTTTTTTTTTTAAATACATTTTATTGATTTTTTTACAGAGAGGAAGGGAGAGAGATAGAAACATCGATGAGGGAGAAACATCGATCAGCTGCCTCGTGCACATCTCCTACTGGGGATGTGCCCACAACCCAGGTACATGCCCTTGACCGGAATTGAACCTGGGACCTTTCAGTTCGCAGGCCAACGCTCTATCTACTGAGCCAAACCGGTTCGGCAAGCCTCTACATCTTACATCTTCAGACTTTTCTCATATAGCAAAATGAAAACATTAGGTCTTTTGATTTTTAAAATTCAGGCTGTGGAACCCTTTATCAAACAGTAATAGAACTGATCTTTTTAAGGTGGGGGAAAGACAAAGCCCTCAGTCTCCTCCCTCTTCCCACCCCCACCTTCATGATAGCCCTTAAGGTACTTCAAAAATATTTATGGATTTTTATCATGGGTTATAATTTTAAAATTGAAAAGCTGGATAATCTCTAGGATAGAATTTTTTTGTCACTGTCTAGGTGATTTTTAATCAAACATTTCTTTCACATTCATATAATCTGCTTTATTGAGGAGAGAATTACAGATCAAATATCTTAGGCATGGTGTGAATATGAATCACTGGCATGAAGACTGATCACTAACGCAGTCTTAGAGTCATGTATATTATATATATAGTTTTTTAGGCAGTATTTGAGAATAGAGTTTCACTTGCATAAATTTATTTTTAGATGAAGACCTATATTCTCACCACCATTATCCTTTACCTTTTAAACTTACCTATTTCTTTCAAGACAGATAAATGAAATGAATAATGTAGAGGACACATTACAATTTAGTACAAAGAACATTACATTCAAGCAAGGGTTGGCACACTGTGGCTTTAGAGCAAAAAAACCCTGTTCCTGTTTTTCTGCATAGACAATTATGTCTTTCTTTTTTTTTTTCCTTGTCTTATTAAAACAGGTAGGACTTCCCTTACAGTGTTGCATAGGAGTGGTGGCAAATGACATGCTAGCCTTGTTCCTAGTCTCACGAGGAACATGTTCAGTCTCTCATCTTTAATTATGGTATTAGCTAGAGGTGATTTGTTGATGTTCTTTATCAATTTAAGGAGGTTCCCCTCTTCCTGTTTATTGAGAGTTTTTATCATGATGGGTATTGGATTTTTGTCAAATGCTATTTCTGGGTCAGTTGATATGATCATGTAATTTCCCTTCTTTGGTGTGGATTACATAGATCAGCGAGTTTCAAACGGTGTGCTGCAAGAATTTTCAAAACATGCGATGCCTGACTAGTCAGGGACACTCACCTCTTTTCCCTTAGATTGTCAAATAAAAACAGCCAACACAACAATAACCGCCCCGTGTGAATGAATCAACATCATACTTTTTTTTGTGTCAGATTGGCAAAAAATATATTTTTGATGTGCTACAGAATTTTAGTAATTAGTTTATGTATACCATGAGATGGAAAAGTTTTAAAATTGCTGACATAGATTGATTTTCTAATGTTGAACAGCTTTGCATACCTTAGAGCTATCAAATCAGTAATCACTGTATCACAGATATTACATAAATACATTAGATGTTCCAAATCATTATATCCTTCAGCTCCTCTATAACGGAAATTGAATCTTATTTGAATAAAAAAAGTTATTTGAAATTTCTTGATCTTGACTACGCATATTAGAATAGTGTTATATTTGGCACTTGCTTCTAAAATTTCAGATTGTTTTCTTTTTTACATAAATGAATTATATTTCTATATGCATAGTTTCAGATATTATAGTATAATTAAAATATGAAGGAATACACTGAGTGAAGCTTGTGTATAAAATTATATGGTGAATTGCCATTTTAATTATCTTAGAGGAACATTAACCTACAATAAATATATAGGACAACTAACATGTTACTTCACTATGTGTTAATAGAGAATAGGAAATATATAAATAAGTGTTTTTCCTCTTGTTGAGTTACCTTTATATTTTCCTCTTAGAATTCCTTGATCTATGAGCTCTTCTCCGTTATGGTTCATTCAGGGAGTGCTGCTGGTGGTCACTATTATGCTTGTATAAAGTCATTCAGTGATGATCAGTGGTACAGCTTCAATGATCAACATGTCAGCAGGGTAAGGAGGGGTTTTTTAAGATTATTATTCTAAAAGAAGAGCAGGGATGTTTCTATCAATCTCTGGGTTTATTGAAATGGGAGACTGGATGTGTACAGTGAAGCATTTTAAGACACATTCCAAATAATATTTTGTTTTTGCTCTCAGTAAATTTCTTGCTTTGTTAATTGTTGTTATTTCTTGGTTTTGTTTCTTTGGGGCTTGCTCAATGTTTCCAGAGATAGATTCCCAATTTTCCTCTTGTCATGAGCCTTCATGTGGGCTATTTGAGAGCACTAGAACTAAGTGGTCACTAGCAGCTGCTGATTATGATTAAACTTTGTGAATTGGTACGTGTGGTCCATTTAACTCTGAGGTTAAAAATTTACATATTGGGTTACATATTGCCATAAAGGTAGTGGTATTATAAATTTTACCAAAAAGTTAATAATGTGGCAACTTTTTAGATAACACAAGAGGACATTAAGAAAACACATGGTGGATCTTCAGGAAGCAGAGGGTATTACTCCAGTGCTTTTGCAAGGTAAATAACTTTGTAATTTTTAGTGTCTATAAATTAACAACAGCTTCTCAATATTTTTCACCATTAAGAAAGTTTAACCCAGTGGTGGGTCAAATCCAGTTTATTTCCAGTTTTTGGAAATAAAGTTTTATTGAAACATCACCGTATCATTTGCTTAAATATTTTATGTTGATCTTATCCCACTACCTCAGCAGAGTTAGGTAATTGCAACACAGATCATACTTTCATTATCTGGCCCTTTCCAGAAGAAGTTTGCTGACTCCTGACTTAATTATAGTAATCATTCTAGGACACAGGTTTTTTTGAAGACCTTACTGTGTACCAAGAGGAGGTATGGAATCTCCTCATAAATGTATCAGTAAAAGCAAAGTAGATTTTTTTTCTAGAATGTTTTAAATTTGAACCTATTCAAGAACAGTTTCATGATTTCTAATTGTTTGAAACAACAAAAAATATTTTTAATAAATATTTGATGCTAGGAAATGGAGTTTTTACAATCTACTTTTTGTCCCTATTAATCTTTTTTGTATTTCTACTAGCTCCACAAATGCATATATGCTGATATATAGACTGAAGGATCCAACAAGAAATGCAAGTATGTTAACATACATTAATTTGCTTTTAATCTGTAGTATTATTTGATATTAATCTGTAGGATAAACTGATTTCTTAAGCAAGTTTTCAAACCCAGATAACCACTTTTAACTGATAGGATAATTAAGTTATTTTATGCATGGAAGAATTAATTATAAAGACTATTGTGAGATAATACCAACTGGTAAAAACATTTGGGGAAAAAATGAACTGTTTTTGTGGGTTTTTTTACTACATTAAAGGGCAAAACTTACTCTGCATGGAATAAACCAGGTATTTATTTGCAGTAAGATTGTATTATACGGAGTTTGGTTTAGTGATGATAACCTCCAGACCTGTGTAGCAGTCATAACTCAGCAGCTGCATGTCCCAGACCAAGTTATTTATCTTTTCTAAGTCTTATTTTTCCACACCTGTAGAATGGGAATAATTTTATAAGGTTGTATAAAAAATTACATGAGATAACATATTTTAAGCATTTAACATCATGTCTGGTACATAGTAAAAACTCAAATGTAGCTATTTTTTTTTTCTTTCATAATTTTAGGGGGTATTTCATATCTATATGCTTTGCATGGGGACCATAGATGAAGTAAACTTCTCACTTACCACTCTAGAAAGATTCTTAAAAACTAGAGTTAAATGTCTTTGCTATTCGCTTAAAAAGCAAGTAAAGTTTTACAAGTCTAGTGTGCCTCCTTTATATTTTAATTTTATTAAGAATTCCCCCAAATAATCCTGTATACAAAGCATGTGAGGTTGTCTTTTTTTTTCTTTTTTGTAATTATTACTTTGAAAAATTACAGTTCCTCATTTTTCTTGCTAACTTTTACTCTGCTAAAGCAGTACGCAAATAGGTAGAGATATATCTTTGTACATGAACATAATTATATACACAGATGATATGTTTGCTTATATTCTTTTTATAATTAAAATAACATATTCACTCTCATTAATTTTAACATTTTTCTTTATTTAGAAACTTCCATGCCATGAGTAAATCTATTTTCAGCAGTATAATGTTTTATTTGCATTTTTTTAACCCTCATTAAATTCTGAATTCAGTTGGTGCAAGACTTAGGACTTATTTATCTTTTCACCAACAGTATAATCCAGGATCTATCAAATAGTGGCTTTTCAATAATTTACTGTAGGATTAATGAAAAGAAAGGAATTTATAACAAGAAATCATTTCAGAACAAATATTTCAGAGTAGAAGTAATCATTCAATGTAACCCAAAAAGTAACTGTCCAGTCTACCTGGATGCAGAGCCAGGATTGTGGTTCATGTGTCTCTTTAGCACCCAGCATTCCAGATATTTTCAATAGAGCAATAAATAACAGCTTCCCTTTATTCACTCCCGGCTCTAGGTTTGTGATGAAGCACCAGGGGGCGCTATATGTATGACCTGGAATATTTTTAGAATTAGAGCTCATTTCGACGAGCAGTAGATTTTTATTTTCCACAGAGGCATGATTTTTAAGATATAAATTGTTCTAATTTATTGCTTAATAATCATTGGCTTTATTAAGTAGTGTCATAGTCTCATAATGTCACTTTTAATACTTTGAGTTACATATGAAATTCTTTGATTAGAAGGCAGCTAAAAAACTGCTTTGAGAACAAAGGAAAGATAATTGTATTAGGGAATAATATACAAATAAATAGTATTTGTAATAGTAGAAGCAGCAATAGCATTTTTACATTTTATTATATCCCGGGTAATAACGATAAGGTAGGTGCTAGCAATATGCTGAAGAAACCAGGGTCTGGAGAAGTGCTTACACAGGGTCACATAATTTATGGTGATAATACAACTTAAAATCAGAAATAGTTTTATTTCCAAGTTTCAGAGAAGCTTTTTTATTTTAAAAATCTTAATCTACATAGAGTTGGCCTAGAGCCAAGTGCTATTATGGATAAATATATGACTTTTTAAAATATGAGATGTAACCATATGTTATTAAGTACCTCTTTTTTTTTAATATATTTTATTGATTTTTTACAGAGAGGAAGGGAGAGAGATAGAGAGCCAGAAACATCGATGAGAGAGAAACATCGATCAGCTGCCTCCTGCACACCCCCCACTGAGGATATGCCTGCAACCAAGGTACATGCCCTTGACCGGAATCGAACCTAGGACCCTTGAGTCTGCAGGCTGACGCTCTATCCACTGAGCCAAACCGGTCAGGGCTATTAACTACCTCTTTACCCTTGTCTGGAAGAAGCTCATGTTTCAAATTGAGAGATTCATGTAATTGAGATATATTTTGATGAGAGTGATAGTAGAATTATATACAATGGAAAACTAGTAGAACAAAATTAAATAAAAGAAGCTCAATTTCAGTGGCCCTGTCTTACCCTGTTTTCATTATTATTAGAATTTCTAGAAGTAGATGAATATCCAGAACATATTAAAAATTTGGTGCAGAGAGAGAGAGAATTGGAAGAACAAGAAAAGAGGCAACGAGAAATCGAGCGTAACACATGCAAGGTTAGATTTTATAATTTTATTTTTAATTAAAAAGTGCTATTGCAGTTTGCTTAACTGCAATTCTCATAGCAAACTAATTGGGTTGATTCTGTAGACAGCTATGCTATCATGATCATTAAGGAGTATAACCAACCATATTACTAAAGTAAGGTAAGATTTTATGTTATGCATTAAAAAAAACAATAACATGTAGTAATAATACTCAGTGCTGACGAGGTTATAATAAGATGAGCATTGTCACATTCTGCTACAAGAAGAATAAATTTGTAAAACTTTTTTGCATAGGTATTGAGTAGAATTTATCAAATCTTAATATAAATTCATATTATTTTATATATAATTCTCTTAAGGAAATATTACCTAATAAGATAATTGCAGATGCTGTAGAATTGTGACCTCAAGGACATTGATCACAGTATTTTCAATAGTAGGGAAAAATTGGAAACAACTTGAATGTATATCAGTAAGGGAATGATTATGTATAATATGATAGTATATGCTTAAAAAGAAACATACACTTGTTAAAATTAATGTCTTTCAATTTTTAATAATATTAAACATAATCACTATCAGTTATTAATTGAGAAAAAGAGACACCAGAGAGAATGATCCCAATGTATGTTTTTAAAAAAATTTATAGTTTTTTACTATTAGGAAAAAATGCTATCTACAAAAGAATTAAGCTTTGACTCATGACCTGCTGAGTTATGATGGTATTTTACAATTTCTAGATAAAACTGTTCTGTTTGCATCCTATGAAACAAGTCATGATGGAAAATAAATTGGAGGTTCATAAAGATAAGACATTAAAGGAAGCAGTAGAAATGGCTTACAAGGTAAGTTTAATTGTACTGTTAGCATTTAATTATTGATATCTTGGGTTAATAGTGTTAACATATTTTCCAAAATTTTTATTATAGTCAATAGTAGTATAAGTACTTGCAATCACACTGGTAGTCCATTTAAATCTTTGAAATATAGTTGGTTTTGAGAAAGTCTCACAAAAATATTTATTTATTCTTTACATGATTTTGAGTCCATCTAGAGTTTAGAATGTTAACTTTTTTAAAACAAAAAATGTCTTTAAAATATATTAGTTCACAGGTTGTATGATTTGAGGGATAATGAAATGTGATTATTTAAAAACTAGAGGCCCGGTACATCAAATTCGTGCACTCAGTGGGGAGAGTCCCTCAGCCCAGCCTGCGATCTCTCGCAATCTGGGAGCCCTCAGGGAATGTCCAACTGATGTCCATCAGTCCGACATCTTTAGTGCTGCCACGGAGGTGGGAGAGGCTCCCACCACCACCACTGCCACTGCTCTTGCCAGCCATGAGACCAGCTTCTGGCTGACCAGCGCTCCCCCTGTGAGATAGGGCCAAAACTGGCTCTCCGACATCCCCTAAGGGGTCCCAGATTTTGAGAGGGTGCAGGCCAGGCCGAGGGACCCCACCAGTACACAATCAGAGCTGGAAAGAGATGCGGGGGTTTGGCCAGCCAGGGAGGAACCACAGGAGGGCTCCAGGGTGTCTGGCCTGTCTCGCTCAGTCCCAATCGGCTGGACCCCAGCAGCAAGCTACCTACCAGTCGGAGTGTCTGCTCCCTGCTGGTCAGTGCACGGCATAGCGACTGGTCAACCAGTCAACTGTCTACCCCCTTGGTGGTCAGTGCATGTCATAGTGAACGGTTGAGCAGCCTTAGCATATCATTAGCATATTACCTTGATTGGTTGAACGGCCAACTGGTTGACCAGACATTTAGCATATTAGGCTTTTATTATATAGGACTAGGGGCCCGGTGCACGAATTTGTGCACCAGTGGGGTCCCTCTGCCTGGCCTGCGGGATCGGGCCGAAACCAGCTCTCCGACATCCCCCAAGGGATCCCAGATTGCGAGAGGGCGCAGTCCAGGCTAGTGCATGATCAGGGATGCAAGAGGTTGGCCAGCCGGGGAGGGACCTTGGGAGGGCTCCAGGGCGTCTCCAGCCCGTCTAGCTCAGTCCCCACCTGCTGGCCCTCAGCAGCAAGCTAACCTACTGGTCAGAGCACCTGCCCCCTAGTGGTTAGTGAATGTCATAGCAAGCGGTTGCGCGGCCTTAGCATATCATTAGTATATTACACTTTGATTGGTAATTTTTCTCCAACCAACCTGTTGACCAGGCATTTAGCATATTAGGCTTTTATTATATAGAACTGGAGGCCCAGTGCACGAAATTTGTGCACTCGGCCGGAGGCGGGGGGTGGTCCTTCACCCCGGCCTGCACCCTCTCACAGTCCGGGCGCCCTGCGATTGATTGCCCCGCAGAGGGAGGCCCCCCCACCGCCGCTGGGCAGTGGCGTGGGCCTCCCTCTGCGAGGCGATCCTGGGGCGATGGTGGGGCCCCCCAACCAATCACATCACACCTACCTTGGCAGTCAGTGCTGGATTGCTGTAGCGCCCACTGCAGTGGCAGTCAGTGCTAGGTCACTGTGGCAACCACAGTCAGTGCTGGCTTGCCATGGCGCCCATGTCCCAGGAGGGACCAAGAGGTCAGCAGTTCAGCTTGCTCACCAGTCCCCGCCCACCTGAGCCTGCTGCACACACAGCCTGGCGTTCGGTCGTCTGTTTGGTCGTTTTGGATGTTACAGACCCTGGCTCGCTATATATTAGGATAGTGTTTAACTTGTGCCTTTAACTTTGATTTCTTTGAGCTTTGATGCAAATCATAAACATATGGATATTATTGTTTGTTAGGACCTATTAAGAGATGTTGTAAAAGAGAGCTCTAAATGTGAGTATAATTACACATCAGACTAAAATATTTTTTTGGGGGGGTTTTCTTTTAGATGATGGATTTGGAAGAGGTAATACCTGTGGATTGTTGTCGCCTTGTTAAATATGATGAGTTTCATGATTATCTTGAAAGATCATATGAAGGAGAAGAAGATACACCAATGGGACTTCTACTAGGTGGAGTCAAGTCAACATATATGTTTGATCTGCTGTTGGAGACAAGAAAACCTGATCAAGTTTTTCAATCTTATAAACCTGGGGGTAAGGAATTTTGCAGTATTATGAGTAGTACTGGACTTAAATTTTTCATAAAGTTTTTTGTTTATAGAAATAAATTTAATTTTTTATGTTCTTAAATATTTTATGTTCTTAAAATAAATGAGATAGGTTGGGAAGTAGTCAGGTTAAAGCTAGGAATTAAATTATTGATTGCTTTCAAGAAGATAGACACAAAATTAAAAAAAGAAAAAAACAATTAAACTTCTGGTTTACTGTGTCCGGTGGGATTTTTCTTCTTCAGTATTGAATAATCTTCCCTTCCCCCACCCCTATTTACCAAGAAGACCCTGGACCAAAAAGTGTTTATTTCCATAAAGTCTTACAGGTAGAGTGTTTTTTAGAGTCTCCTTGAAAAGATGGTTTCATAATCAATCATTGTCAACATTTTTTTAAATATATTTTTATTGATTTCAGAGCGAAAGGGAGAGAGAGAGAGATAGAGACATCAATGATGAGAAAGCATCATTCATCGGCTGTCTCCTACATGCCCCCTACTGAGGACCAAGCTAGCAACCTGGGCATGTGCCCTGACCAGGAATTGAATCTAGACCTCCTTAGGTTGGTGGTCAACCACTGAGCTACACCAGCCGGGCACTGCCAGCATTTTTTATTTTTCTCCATCCTCGTCATTTCTGCAAGTTCCAGAGACTTCAGCTTTTTCTATTTTTTATTAAATCTTATCACATTTCTCAGTATATGAGGGTGTTTTTTTTCTTTCAGACTGACCTAGAAAGCAAAATACCATAACCCTAAATTGTCCCTAAAGACAGTTACACATCCAAATTTTTTTTTTTCTTTTACACATCCAAAATTTTCTAGTCATCATTATATGTAAACTGTAATAAGTAGGGCAGAATTAAAATGTTTAAAAAACTTTTGCCAAATTTTTATTGTTATTGTCTTGACCCTAATTCCCTTGGGTTGGTTGTTAATCAGAAATCAGGTTTATGTTCTCTACTTTTATTCCTAAAAGTTGAATTTACAAAACTACTTCTACCCTTTCAAATTCTGTTCCTCTATGTATCCTATCCACCTCCTTTTATTTTAATGAAGACTCCTCTTTCCAAAGTAAAATACATGTGGTATTTTTTTCAAGGGCTCCTTCAGTCAGACTCTGCCTGATCTGTAAAGAGTCCTTTTAGAGCATTTTCTTGCCGATTATTTTTGAGCTAGATAGCAAAAATTATTATTAAGGAATAATAGGAGTCAGCAGTAAAACCACGTTTTAAAAAGAGAACTCTAAATGTGAGTGTGAATTGTAAAACTTATAGCTAATCACCTTTTTAAAAAATATATTTTTATTGACTTTAGAGAGTGGGATAGAGAGAGAGAGAGGAATATCGATGAGAGAGGAACATCATTGATCGGTTGCCTCTTGCTTGGCCCCCAATGGGGATCAAGCCCGCAACCTAGGCATGTTCCCTGACAGAATCGAATCTGTGACCTTTTGGTTCCTGGATCAATGCTCAACCTCTGAGCCGCACTGGCCAGGCTAGCTAATTGCCTTTATCTATAGATATAGGTATAGATATAGATAGATATAGATATAGATATAGATATAGATATAGATATAGATATAGATATAGATATAGATATATAGATATAGAAGCCTAAGCGACCGAACGACCTGTCGCTATGATGCGCATTGACCACCAGGGGGCAGACACTCAAAGCAGGAGCTGCCCTCTGGTGGTCAGTGTGCTCCTACAGCCAACCTCCAGTGGCCCCTCCCCCTGGCCAACTTCCCTCGGCCCTGATCAGCCAGATCACCAGCCAGGCTGAGGGACCCCACCCATGCACAAATTCGTGCACTGGGCCTCTAGTTCATTAATAATCAAAACTTCAGAATATTTTATCAGATATAGATTAGCAACATGGGAAAAATTGAGGATTGACATAAACTACATACAAGAGATTAAATCACTTAAGCTAGAGAATAATTATCTTAAATGTACTGTTTGAAGATCATTTATTTTTCTGATGATTAAAAGTTTAGTTATATGTGATCTCCTGAAAACAGAAGCAGAGAAGATGGGATTAAATTGTAATATGAAGAATTTAAGTGAAAAAAAACAACTTTTAAACCAAAACAGTTTTTCGGTAGGACTTTTTCATAGGATATAGAAAATACTATTTGATCATAAACAAAATCTTGAATGGTTTAATGAAGGTTGTTCAAAAGCAAGTGGGGCTGCTGTGTCCCCTTTACTATTTGTTTTGCATTTTCTAGTTATTTATATTTATTTAGTGTTGTGGTTTGGGTCTGTATTTTGGAAATTTGGATACATACTTTAATATACTTAAGAAATTTGACAGTGTTGTTATGTTTTATAAGGAAACAAAGCATGTATTTTTAAAAACCACATTTTTACTTTTGTCATTTTTTAAAAGAGATCTGGAACTCTTATTAGACTCTTTTCTATATCTTTTTATATGTTTGCTTGTTAAGTGACAAATTGTGAAAGAAGTTTTAACATGTGTTATACATGTATAACATTATACATCTACCATTTTGATAACTAGAACAAATGTTATCTTTACCATTTAGTAGAAACATAGTAAAAATTCATTATTCATGTGAAATACATTTTAAAAAATAACCTCCACTTACGTTTTATTTTTTCCAAATGTGACAGAAGTGATGGTGAAAGTTCATGTTGTTGATCTAAAGGCAGAATCTGTGGCTGCACCTGTCACTGTTCGTGCTTACTTAAATCAAACAGTTACAGAGTTCAAACAACTTATTTCAAAGGTAAGTTTTAAAATTGGTTAGTGACTATTGTTGAGTGCCTGCTCTGTACAGAGCACTTTGTGATACAGTTATGAGTAAGATATAGGAATCAGTATTTACTTTAGGGAGCCAGTATTGATAGCTAGGAGACAACTATAGTTAGGACAGAGGGACACTTCAAATAGAAAAAACAGATTGACCAAAGTATCGAGGTAAGAAAGTGTGAGGCAAGTATGTAAACAATGACATGTGTGTTTGGATGGATCATTGTAAAATACATGCCTAAAAATGTAAGTTCAGTTATTTCATGCAGGGTTTTTATTTTATTTTTTTATTTTTTAAATATCCTATCTAATAAAAGACAAAAAGGGTAATTAACCGTACCTCTGCTACGCTTCCCATTGGCTAATCAGGGCAATATGCAAATTAACTGCCAACAAAGATGGCGGCTGGCAGCCATGCAGCTGAAGCGAACATGAGGCTTTCTCCAGTGATGGAGGAAGCCAAGGTTCCCCGCCTGCCACAGCCCGGCTCTGAGCCCCAAAGCAACAATGTTTCAATTATAGAAGCTAAACAAACCCCAGATACCTGCTTTCAGCCGGCTGGGAGCGCCAGTGATGGGAACAATGTTTCAATTATAGAAGGTAAATAAATCCCAGGAAAAAAAAAAAAAGAAAAAAAGGAGAGGCTGGGAGCTTCAGTCGCTGGCCAGCCTGAAAACGGCCCTCAGCCCCTCACCCAGACTGGCTAGGCACCCCAGTGGGGACCCCCACCCTAAAGGGGGTGTGGCCAGCCTGAAAAAAGCCAGCAGCCCCTCACACAGGTTGGCCAGGCACCCAAGCGGGACCCCCACCCTGATCTGGGACACCCTTCAGGGCAAACCAGCCGGCCCCCACCCGTGCACCAGGCTTCTATCCTATATAGTAAAAAGGTAATATGCAAACTGACCCTAACAGCAGAAAGACTGGGAATGACTGGTCACTGTGACTCACATTGACCACCAGGGGGCAGACGCTCAATGCAGGAGCTGCCCTCTGTTGGTCAGTTGCTCCCACACGGGGGAGCTCTGCTCAGCCCCAAGCCAGGCTGATGGCTGCCAGTACAGCAGTGGTGGTGGGAGCCTCTGGCAAGTGGACATCCCCCGAGGGCTGCCGGGCTGCCAGAGGGATGTCTGACTGCCATCTTAGGCCCAATCCCCCGAGGAGCAGGCCTAAGCCAGCAGGTGGTCATCCCCCGAGGGGGTCCCAGACTGCAAGAGGGCACAGGCGGGCTGAAGGGAACCCCCACCCCCACCCCCGAGTGCACAAATTTTTGTGCACCAGGCCTCTAGTGTGTATATATATATATATATATATATGTATATGTATATATATATATACACATATATATATGTATATATGTATTTTAATTAAATCTTTATTGTTTTTAAATCTTTATTTAGGGTTTTTAAATCTTTATTGTTTAATTAAATCTTTATTGTTCAGATTATTACAGTTGTTCCTCTTTTTTCCCCCATAGCTCCCCTCAACCCAGTTCCCACCCCACCCTCTGCCCTTACCTCCCCCACTGTCCTCATCCATAGGTGTACGATTTTTGTCCAGTCTCTTCCTGCACCCCCCACACCCCTTTCCCCCCGAGAATTGTCAGTCCACTCCCTTTCTATGCCCCTGATTCTATTATATTCACCAGTTTATTCTGTTCATCAGATTTTTATTCACTTGATTTTTAGATTCACTTGATACATATGTACTTGTTGTTTATAATTTTTATCTTTACCTTCTTCTTCTTCTTCCTCTTCTTAAAGAATACCTTTCAGCATTTCATATAATACTGGTTTGGTGGAGAGAAAGGAGAGAGAGATAGAAACATCAATGATGAGAGAGAATCATAGATTGGCTGCCTCCTGCACGTCCCCTACTGGGGATCAAGCCCGTAACCTGGGCATGTGCCCTTGACTGGAATCGAACCTGAGACTCTTTAGTCCAAAGGTTGACTCTCTATCCACTGAGCCAAACCAGCTAGGGCTTATGGAGGGTTTTTAAATAGTAAACATAAAGTTTGGGATCTATCTGATGTAGGCAATAGAAAGTAGGTTTTTTGGTTTCTTTTTCTAAGTATAACATTGATGTGATGAGCTCTACTATAGAATGTTAAGTCTGCCTACATTAGACTAGTATTCCAAATAGATTGAGAGAGGTGTCAGGAATGTAGATGAGGCAGTTGTTGAAATAATTCAGGTGATGGAATCTGACTAGAAATTCGAAAAGGTATAGATTTTAATAATAATATAAATAGAAGTAGGATTTGTGATTGGTAAATGTTGGACTAAGGCGGGAGCACAGATGACCTGAGGAGTTTTAAACTTGGGTAATCACAAAGGTAGTATTATATTAATAGAAATAAAAGAATAAGGTCGGGGAAGGTGATGGAGTAAATATTGGCCACATTAGATGAGTTAATGATAAAGAACATAAGCTCATTCAGAATTTCTAAGTTTAAAAACATGATGATGAAAACGTTCACATTTCCTTGGACAAAAAACAAAACTACTAGTTCATTTCAGAGAAATACTTATCCTTTCAAGTCTCCTGTACTCTATCGACCACTGAGCACACAAACACAGGCAAAATTTTGCAGTGTTTCTAAACCCCAAGTTAAGATCCCTTGGTGTAGTGGAAATTGTATAGCAGTCACAAGTGAAGAAGTTGAGTTCAGTTTTCAGTCATTCATCTTATAGTAACCTTGTCTTTTATTTCACCTGGGGTTTCTTTTAACAGGTTGTTGTAAATGTTAATTAAACAAACAAGTGCTTTGTGAAAAAAAATTGTGAAGTTATATATAAAAGCTGGATTTTAAATATTATGTTAAAAAACAATGACTTCTAACATTTTGTCAGAGTAACAAAGAAAACCAATCATATTGTAAAGCCATATTTAATTATTAAATTGCTCATAAAAGACTACATTACTGTAATTGCTCTGTATTACAGTTTAAAGTATAAGCACTGAAGTAGAATACAAAAGAAACACACAACATTCCCTTTCCTTAAGAAGCTAATAATTTGCTGGGGGAAAATATGTTTATAGAGGATAAAGCAGTCACAAAACATTGTGCCAAGAAATACAGTGTTTAAACTGGACTGCCTAAGAATTGTTATCATTTGTTGTATTAAAAACCAGTTATATTTTTTAAAGTGTAAATTATTTTGATCTGTTCATGTGAAATTCATAAAATAACATCAAAAATTAAGGATATGGAATTCTAAAATAACTTTAAATTTTACCTAATTTATTAAATCTCATTTTACACAGAAAAAAATTGATTTAGTAAAACTATTAACTATTCACAGAATAGAAAAGAACCCATCAAAAGTCAAGAAGTTAAACAAGCCATAGCTGGTTTGGCTCAGTGGATAGAGCTTTGGCCTGTGGACTGAAGGGTCCTAGGTTCCATTCCAGTCAAGGGCACATGCCTGGGTTTCAGGCTCAATCCCCAGGAGGGGGTGTGCAGGAGGCAGCCAATCAATGATTTTCTCTCTTCATTGATGTTTCTATCTCTCTCCCTCTCCCTCCCTTGCCGGGAACCAATTCCAGCATGTCATAATTTCAAGAGTGTCATCGAAAGGTTGATGAGACTTGGGGACTCAACAGGGTTGAGTCACACATAGTCACCTGTTGGGAATAGCTAAAGGCATTTCCCCAAACCTGAATAGGAAACTGATTGTGGCTGCCAGACAGTTAAAGGACATCTTAATCTACATGTTATTGCCTCCTACTGGCCAAACACCTTAACTGACAATGCTTCTGTACCCTTTGAAACCTTACCCTTTGAAGTGTATTATCTCCACCTTGCCTTAGGACAAATTGTGTTAATAAAAGCAAGGGTCCTAGACAAGGAGGTAGTCTTCAGTTCCTTTAGCTAAAGGTCCTCTGACCCCCAATGCCTTTCAAAATTATGTTTCGTCTCCAGACTCTTTATTAGTCTCTGGATTCCAATGTCATCTACGCACAGCGCCTTTTCCAGATTCCTGAACCCTTCTTGATGCTGGGATAAGAACCCTGGCACTTCCTGTCTGAAATCAATAAAAATATATTTAAAAAAAAAAAAGTTGAACAAAAAAGGTGTTGAATTTACATCAGCTCTCAAAGAGTCAGTTATTTTATTTCTTGGGAATCAATTTTCTTTATTTACTTTGTGAGTTTGAGAGGAATAGAATTTTTAGTGAAAAATCATTAACCTTTAAAATAGTTTCAGAACATGCATTTATAGGGTATCCTTTGTTCTCCTAATTTATAGACTAAGTAATGGATGAGACTAGTAATTTTCCATAGATTCTTTTAAAAGATGTTAAATATCTACCAAGATTATTTTTCTCTTAATTTTCTTTCTGCTGTTTTTAAGAACTCAGCATTGACTTGTTTTCTCATATTTCTAAGTTAAGCAGAAAGAGTATTTTTTTTAATTAAATTGCTTTCATTATAGGCTATCCATTTACCTGCTGAAACAATGAGAATAGTGCTGGAACGCTGCTACAATGATTTGCGTCTTCTCACTGTGCCTAGTAAAACCCTGAAGGCCGAAGGTTTTTTTAGAAGTAACAAGGTATCTCTTATTTTTTCATTATTATTTTTTATGCTGGTAATAGCAAATGAAATTAAGTTTTAATATTATAAGCTCAACCTCTAGTGATATCCTTTGTAGTCAGATTTGACTTCTTTCTGTCCTTTGAATTAGTTTTGCTGATTCTCCTTTTTTGCCTTGATCATGAGCTTCGCCCACCTGGAATGTTCTTTCTCTTCTCCCTACATTTTTTCAAGCCCCCGATTAGTTCTGCCTCTTTGATGAAGCCTTCATGACTATTTTTGTCCACAATGATTATGTCCTCTGAATTTTATTCATTCTTGAGCTTCTCCCATAAAGTAGTACATACTTCATTGTGAAAGTCAGAGGCATGCCTAGTATAGAGAAAATTATCATATTGGCTTCACTCTTTGCTTACTCATTTATCTCTGTTAAAAATGAGAAAGTTCATATTGATGCTTTTGTTTTATCTCTTGATGTCACTATGCATTTCATTATTTATCATTTTTCCTATGTATTTGTTTCTAACGCCATTGGTTTCCTCTGGATAAATTGTATTCAAGTTTCCTTGTTTGTCATTTTTATTTATCACCTTTTTCAGGCTCATTTTTCTTGATTTTTTTATCTCATTTAACCATTTTTAGTATTATTGATTAACCCAATTGTAATTTTTATTTACCTGTATTTTCTTTTAATACTTTTGTGTGGTGTATTTGTGTGTAACATTGAAAGTTCTAATCCACCTTAATATTGGTTTAGGGTAAGGAGTGGGAGAGATCTATTTTTCTTTTCTTTAAATGGTTAACTGATGTGTAACATTTATTGAATAATAGTTATATTTTTATGCAAAACTCAAAACACTATTCATAATTGCCAATTTATATATGTGCATTTTGTTTTCTAAGCTTTACTATGGAAAATTTCAAGCATACATAAAAGTAGAGAGAATAGTGTAATGAACCCCAGGTACTCATCACCTAGCTTCTATAATTATCAATTTTCATTTCATCTATATTCAACTACCTACTTCTTCCAGATTATTTAAAAAATATCCCTAGCATCGTATCATTTCATCTAAGTAATCCAAACATATATCTTTAAAAGATGAGAACTCTTTTTAAAAACATAACTATAATTACATTATTACACCTAAAAAATTAACAGAAATGTTTTCTTATCAACCAATATATATCTAGTAAGTATTCAAATTTCCCTGATTATCTTATAGCAGTTTTTTTCAATAGGATTTGTCTGTTCAAATCAGGATTCAAATAAAGTCCATAATATCTCTCTCAAGTCTATTTTAATCTAAAGATTCCCCTGTATATCTTTTTATTGTTTCCTTGCAGTTAATTTGCTATAGAATCAAATCATTTGTCAATTAGATTTTTTTTCTATAATCTGGATTTTGGCCTTGCATTCCCAAGATATCTTTATACATGTTCCTCTATCTATATTCATGCTAAGCTTTGATTTCCTAAAGAGCAAGATATGGATACAGAAATTTCCTGAAAATGGACAACCCAATAAATAAGATACCTGCATGTGTGTGTTCATCTCTTATCTTAGCACAGTTTTATAGCTAATTGTAAATACATATGAACAATATTGTATAATCCCCAAAACCATGCATATGTCTTTTAGAAGCATTATCATCCCAAAATGTATCACTTATTATGTATGCACTGTCTGGTATTGACATGATATGATGAATGAGAATGTCACTAAAATTAATGATGCATTATAACTAATGATGCAGTATAACTCTTTTGACTTACTATTTAGGTGTTTGTTGAAAGTTCTGAAACTTTGGATTACCAGATGGCCTTTACCGATTCTCATTTGTGGAAACTCCTGGATCGGCATGCAAATACAATCAGATTATTTGTTTTGCTACCTGAGCAATCCCCAGGATCTTATTCCAAAAGGACAGCATACCAGAAAGCGGGGGGTGATTCTGGTAATGTGGATGATGATTGTGAAAGAGTCAAAGGACCTGTGGGGAACCTAAAGTCTGTGGAAGCTATTCTAGAAGAAAGCACTGAGAAACTCAAAAGCTTGTCACTGCAGCAGCAGCAAGATGGAGATAATGGGGACAGCAGCAAAAGTACTGAGACAAGTGACTTTGAAAACATTGAATCACCTCTTAATGAGAGAGACTCTACATCGGTGGATAATAGAGAACTCGAACAGCATCTTCAGACGTCTGATCCTGAAAATTTTCAGTCTGAAGAACGATCAGACTCGGATGTGAATAATGACCGGAGTACAAGTTCAGTGGACAGTGATATTCTTAGCTCTAGTCATAGCAGTGACACTTTGTGCAATGCAGATAATGCTCAAATCCCTTTGGCTAATGGACTTGACACTCATAGCATCACGAGTAGTAGAAGAACTAAAGCAAATGAAGGAAAAAAAGAGACATGGGATACAGCAGAAGAAGACTCTGGAACTGATAGTGAATATGACGAAAGTGGCAAGAGTAGGGGAGAAATACAGTACATGTATTTCAAAGCAGAACCGTATGCTACAGATGAAGGTTCTGGGGAAGGACATAAATGTATGTACTTAAAAAGGAAAAAGATCCTTTAAACAGTATCAATTTATACTCAGTGTATTTAAACTTTTAGTTTAAAAAATCAACTAAGAGTTAGGTACTTTGTTCTAAGACCACCTGTAACTTCCTGGATTATAAGACTATTCCTATGACCTTAGTTTTCACTTTCGATGCAGTTATAGTGAACAGGGAACAGCATTCTTAGATCTGTGAAACACATTAGACCTTTGACAGTAATGATGTCAGAACTCTGGTTAAGATGTTATTTTTAAAAAAGAGTATTTTAAAAGGGAAATAATTGTGATAAAAATACTAAATAAAGCATTATGAAATAGTTTACAAAGTAAATAATATACAAAAAAAATTAAAAGGACACTTTAAAAAATGCTTTACTCAAATGTACTCAATGCCCAGAAAAATTTTTGTTTCTCTTCCCTTTCCTCCATCCCCCAATGCAAACAACTCCCTTCCAACACCCTAAAAAGTACATAACTAATTGAAAAAGTCAGAGAAAGGAAAGGTGCTTTTGTTTTTTTTAACCAAGTAGGTCCAAATAGCACTGGAAACATGACATTTACACATAAAACTTGCAGAAACCGAAGTGAGAAAATGTGAATTGGTGGGCCTAAATGGAGACAGAGAAACTATTATAATAATGCTTTAAATTTCTATGGAGTTTTTTTTCCTCTCGTAAGGCTCATTGACTTACATTATCTCATTTAGTTCTCATTAGCTGCATAAAATTGATGTAGATGCTTTTCACTGATGAGGAAACTGGCTCAAATAGGTTAAATAGTTTGCCTGAAGTCACAGAGCTAGTAGGTCACACTACTGGGATCAAACTCGGGTTTTCTGATTGTAAGCCTAGTGTGTCTTCTACCACCTCATAACTACTACCACTGCTCCTTACTTTCCTCATGTCATAGTAAAAAAATTAGCCAGTAGCTACTGTGCTTTTTTACCATTTTCAACCCTGCAAGAGCATTGGAGAAATTAAAACTAGTTTCTCTTTAGGCAAAGGTTAGAAATTGTGGGGAAGCACGGGAGAGGCAGTTACTATATATCTGGCACTGTGCTCAAAGCATGATAACGATACTACCTCATTGAATTCACTGTAAAGCTATGAGGTAGGTACTATTATCATCTATTATTATCTTTATTTTTCAAATGAAGAAATGGTGGTACGAAGGCTGACAGCTTGCTCCATATCAGGGAAGCATAAGAGATAGGGTTGGAACCCAGCCAGAGCCCACACTTTACTGTGTAGAACTAGAAATATGTCTATTTGGAAAGAATTCCTGGACATGTGTGTTTAATTCAACAGCTGAAATAAGCACTTAAATATATCAGAACATTTAAAGCTGTCAGATTAACCTATCATATACTCAGCGTCCATGTATTTTATCCATCTAATGTTTTATATTAGCTAAAAGTCAAATAATTGGAAAGTGTGCTTTTTCCTGCTTACAGTACAATAAAAAGTATGCGATCTGTTCTATTTGTAACCTGAGAGGTTACTTTTACAATTTTGTTTATGTTTTGTTTTTTGTGTGCTTAGGGTTGATGGTGCATGTTGATAAAAGAATTACCCTGGCTGCTTTCAAACAACATTTAGAGCCCTTTGTTGGAGTTTTGTCCTCTCACTTCAAGGTCTTTCGAGTATATGCCAGCAATCAAGAGTTTGAGAGCGTTCGACTGAATGAGACACTTTCATCATTTTCAGAGGACAATAAGGTTGATTAAAATAATTTTCAATAATAAGAGTATTGTAAATGATAGAAAAGAAAACATCTTGTACTACATCCAAGTAAGGTGAACTAGAAACCCTAAATGGATAATTTGATGTTTAGTGGTTATTTGTTGTTGGGTGCTTTTTCATTCATCCTTTAAATGTTAAATATTAACTGTGTCAGTTACTGTTCTAGGTGCTGGGAAATCAGGCGTAAAAGATATATCTGTTCTCAGAGCCCATTATCTAGAGAATTTGGGAAAACAAGCTAAAGAGTGGGTGAGAATGGATTGTTTGTTCTGCTGAGAAAGTACATCTAAAACATGTTTTTAATTTATAGATTACAATTAGACTGGGGAGAGCACTTAAAAAAGGAGAATACAGAGTTAAAGTGTACCAGCTCCTGGTCAATGAACAAGAGGTAAGTAATACACTTAAGAGCAAGATAGGTCACTTTTATTAGTTATTAAAAACATACAATGCAGAAATTTTATTAATAGTCATTTCTTTTTATCTCTTTAAAGCAGAAGCGGGCAGACTTTTTCTAGGATGTCTTTTAGTTGTGCAGGCCATACTGCCTCTGTCATAGCTACTCAGTTCTGCCATTGTAGCACGAAAGCAGACATAGAATATATGTAAAAATAATGCAAGTGGCTCTGTCCCACTAAAATTTTTTTTATAAAAGCAGGCAGGGGATGAATGTTGCTGTCAGGTCATTTTTTGTTGTGCCTCTGCTCTAAAGTGTTGCTACAAACGTTGGAGTGAGGCAAAAATTTCCTGCTTTTCAAAGGGTATTTTGTTTTCTGGGAATGCTTGTATAATGCTACTGGTGGATAGCACTTTACCTGTAGAGTTTATAGGTTCTTTTTGTGTTCAGACCTTCATTTTATATTTAACAAGCATTTATCTGGTGTTTATTATGCACTCTAAGGGCTTACAAGTATTAACAAGTATTAAATCTTTTAAGTCTATAACTACTATATGTTATTCCCGTTTTATAGATGAAGAAACTGAGGCAGAGAAGTTGAGTAACTTGACAAAGTCATACAACTTGCAAATGGTGGATTAAGGTTCTAACCAGGCCATGTTTTTAGGGAGTAATCAATAAAATATTTTAGTTCCTATAATACATAACCAGAAAAATAAGGCAAAGATCCTATTTTCATGATGTTTATATCTTTTTTTTTAATTAATTAATTTTTTTTAATTGTTTATATCTTATTGGGGACCTAGACAAATGTGAAAAATACATAAGAGGATAAGTTTTTCATGAAATAACTTTATTCATTCAACAAACATTTTATTGGGCACCAACCATATCTCTTACATGTGATCCATTACAATCATTTTGACTTTTATGTTTCTTCCAAGTTCGGGTCTTGTGGATATTATGTCTCTTTTGAGACAATTAATGATACTTGGAGAATTAGTATGTATTTCTCTTATTTTAGTGCATAAAGTGATTCTTTTTATATTCAAAATTATCATCACTTTAATACGAAAAGGGAAATATGAATTTGTTATCTTAATCTTTACAGTGACTTAGTGAGGAAGATACTGTCCCCAGTTTTATAGTTGAGAACTCTGAGACACAGGAATATTAAGTAAATTTACTCAAGATAACTAAGTTAATAACTAGTGGAGCCAAGATTTGAACCTAGGAAGATATCTTAGACACCTAAACTGAGGCCCATAATTGTCACAGTATAAAGTGCAAATAAAATGTCTTGTTAATCTTATTTTAATGTATAGCTCAAGCTCTAATTATTTATGTTTCTAGCCATGCAAGTTTCTGCTAGATGCTGTGTTTGCTAAAGGAATGACTGTACGGCAATCAAAAGAGGAATTAATTCCTCAACTCAGGGAGCAATGTGGTTTAGAGCTCAGTATTGACAGGTAAAGTAAAAACACAGTGTCATTAGTGACTTGAAGAAAGAATGTGTGTCAGATTATATGGATTGGTGTGATTTTCTAAAATTAGAAGAATTAAAAATTCCTATAGTATTCAGAATTTTAGCACTGCAAATTAGTTTAATAGAACTAAGCAAAAGTGCTAGAGTTGTATTTAAATTTCCTTTGTAGAATACTACTAAATCTGAAGTATTGGGACCATTTTATTTTATTTTCCCCAAATTTTAATAAATAACCATTTGACTTAAGCATAATTAATTTTCCTTGATGTCAGATTTATGTCATTTTTTAAAATTAAGAATTTCAAATTATAGTACTTTAAAATGTCTTATCACATTTGTAGGTTTCGTCTAAGGAAAAAAACATGGAAGAATCCTGGCACTGTCTTTTTGGATTACCATATATATGAAGAAGATATTAATATTTCCAGCAACTGGGAGGTTTTTCTTGAAGTTCTTGATGGTATTACCAATATTTTTGTGGGAGGAAAATAACTTGTAAATGCTCTATAATTAATAGAAGGCTATAGATAGTTTTTTTAATCAAATAATGAGTTTTTTCTATCTTTCCTCTAGCTCCCATGTGCCTTTAAATGTTCCCTTTGTGCTCTGATTTTTAAAAATATTTCTTCTTACAGGAAAGTTGTAATTTCAAGATTGTATTTTTGGTACTTTTTATAGAAAATTTTTAAAATAGTTTCTTAGTCATGTTTGTTATTTAGTTTCTTTTTTCGTTATGGCTTATTTTGTTTTGATAATTCATCAAAGATTTAGAGAAAAATGACCTGTTTCCTAGGCTTTCTTAATAAAGTACCACAAAGGGGTGGTTTAAACAACAGAAATGTACTGCCTCCCAGTTTTGGAGGCTGGAAGTCCGAGATCAAGGTGTCAGTAGCGTTGGTTCCTTCTGAGGGCGAATTTGTTCCATGCTCCTTTCCTAGCTTATGGCGATTTGCTGGCAGTCTTTGGTGCTCCTTGCCTTGTAGATGTATCATCCTAATCTCTGCCTTCATCTTCACATGATGTTCTCCCTGTGGGCTTATTTATTTCTACCAAAATTTCCCTATAGTATAAAGACACTAGTCACTTTAAGGCTTACACTAATGATCTGATTTTAACTTGATTACCTCTGTAATGACCCTATTTCCAAATAAGGTCACATTCTGAGATACTAGGGTATTAAGACTTCAGTAAGTATTTGGGAGGGGGGCCAATTCAACCCATAACAGTTACCTAGAGGAGGTACTTATGTTTGTCATACCTCCTGGTGTTATCAACATTGGTATATTTATTTTTCAGAGGAAGTAGTGGGAGGAAAGTTGGCTTTTAGGAGATTATATCAAGAGAAGCAATGGGTTTTCCATATATATTCTTTTGTGACTTTGCTGTCACTTAGAAAGATTTTAATTTTCTTTGTTTTCCCATAGAAATTAAAATATAAGTTCTGAATGTTTCTATATATGATTGTGATAGTTTTCAGAAGGCTCAGTAATACTAACACTTCACCTATTTCATGTCTAATTTGGTTTAAATTTTAATGGTTGAAATTTTGATTAAATGACAAGGTATGGGGAGATCAGGAAAAATCAGGATACTGTATGCTGATGCGTGTAAGGAAGTGTTTCAGGATGTTATTTCTTCTCTGAGTGTCTGGGGCCTGAGAGAATAATTACCATGTCTGGGTAGGCCAGGAAGAGATTATAAAGAATGCAAAAGTCACCCTTCCTAAGAAGGATTGAGTATGTATTAGCAAAGATGGGTTAGCCAGAAAATGTTACTGAATGGTGGGTGCCTGCATCAGTATCATTCCAATATATATTTTAGCATCAAATAGTTGGGTAAGAAGTAAGTCGTAGAATTAAATCTAAGAAGCATTTATTGACCTGTAATTTTCCAGGCATTGCTAATTCTTGGTGCTACAAAAAAGATAAGCAAGTAGTTGGCCTTCCAGATGTACATAGTCTGTGGGTGAACCAGAACTTGAAACCTATAATTCCAAAATGATAGGTACTAAGGACCAAATCAATACAATTTGTTCTTATATGTACCAGAGGGAAAGGTAACAATTGAGCTGGGTTTTGAGAAAACAGTAAATTTTGGGGGTATAAATTTAAAGAGAAGAAGTAATGACTGCTTGAGTAAATAAAGGAGGTAGAGTGAAGATGATGTGATTACGATTTTAGATTGTGGATAGTAGCCAATAGAGAAGCAAAGATCGGAGAACCAGAGAAGAGAGTAATTGGTAGAGCAGTGCTTAGCAGGAGTCAGGAGAGAATGGGATTAGGAATACTGGTGGAAGCAGAGCTTGCAGAAGAGTTAGGAGTTATCTTCTAAGACTGGAGGGGAGAGTAAATATTTCATTCTCAAACACTCCTGGGGATAATTGGTTTCTTATATGCCCACTTTGTAAGAGTAACACTTGAAGTAAATCCTTTTGTTTAGTCAGGGATAGAAAAAGTCGAATTAGAAACTCTAGAGAAAATACTGTGCTAGCCTAATCTTGTATGTTCATAGGGGTGGAGAAGATGAAATCCATGTCACAGCTTGCAGTTTTGTCAAGACGGTGGAGGCCCTCTGAGATGAAGTTGGATCCCTTCCAGGAGGTTGTGTTGGAAAGCAGTAGTGTTGATGAGTTGCGAGAGAAGGTAAGTTCATTTTTAACAAAATGAGCTAATATACATTTTGTGTTTTTCTCTGTATTGCCTAAGAGGTATCCTAGGAAGTGAGTGCCAGATACTGACACAGCAACCTTTCTTTCTTTGTCTCTGTCACATTTTATGACACCTTGAATCACACATTCTAGTTGTTTCTTAAGGCTCCTGATGCCTTGAAAAATAACATTGGCTTCTGGCCATTCAGAAATGGACCCTCACTTTCTGTTATTTCGATCAACTTTCTCCTAAGTCAGTGGTTCTCAGTCTTCTGGCCCTTTAAATACAGTTCCTCATGTTGTGACCCAACCATAAAATTATTTTTGTTGCTACTTCATAACTGTAATGTTGCTACCGTTATGAATCGTAATGTAAATATCTGATATGCAGGATGGTCTTAGGCGACCCCTGTGAAAATGTCGTTCGATCGCCAAAGGGGTCGCGACCCACAGGTTAAGAACCACTGTCCTAAGTAGTTAGGATTAGTTAGAAGTTACCAGAGTAAATTGCTGTATGTATTTAAAAAAAAAAGAAAAGGAAAGGAAAGAAAAAGAAGAGGGAGGTAAAATTTGGTAGAGAATCTAGATGAAAGTCTCTTTTGAATGTATTTTATTTTATTTATTTTTTTATATATATTTTTATTGATTTCAGAGAGGGAGAGAGAGAGAGAAACATCAATGATGAAAGAGAATCATTGATTGGCTGCCTTCTGCACACCCCATACTGGGGATCAAGCCTGCAATCCAGGCATCTGCCCTGACTGGGAATTGAACTGTGACCTTCTAGTTCACAGGTTGATGCTCAACCAGAGTCATGCTGGCCAGGCTGAATTTTTTATTTTAAAGGCGAGAGTTCTAAGGATCTCTGGGAAAAGAGTGGAATTATTTAGAAGCAATACTAGGACAACTGGCATTTGGGGAAAAAAATTATTTTGATACTTTACACTAAACACAAAAATAAATCACAAATGTATTAAATTTATATTAAAAAGTTAATAAAGTGATAAATATACCAGATGAAAATATTTTTATAATCCTGGAGAGGGAAAGATATTTGTAAGCATAATACAAAAAGCTAAAAAAAAAAAAAAAAATATATAAAAGTTAAATCTTCTGCACAGCCAAAAAAAATTTTTTAAACAACTGATAAACAAAGTTAAAAAATAAGAAAGGAAAAAAATATTTGAAACATAATATATGAAACATTATGTCCATAATTTATAAGGAGCTCACTACATCAGTAAGAAATAGATGAATAATCTAATTTTAAAATGGCAAAGTACATGAATAGGCAATTTGTTGAAGAAATACAAGTTAAAACAACAGCATTTTCACTTCTTATAATTGATGAAAATTTAGAAAGTCAGTGAATACCTAAAGTCATCAAGGTAACAGGAAATATTGTACACCTTTGCTAAGTGGTTAAATTGACATAATTTTTTTCATGGTTCAGTTGGGCATGATCAACATTCCACATATGCAGTTCCACATCTAAGAACTCAGTTCAAAAATATTTGTAGAAATAGGTTAGGATATTCATGGAAGTGTATAGTATAGCCGTGTAACTGGGAAAAATTTAAAATAGGCTCAATGACCACGTCAGTTGGAAATAAAATAGTTCAACTGTTGACGAGAATGTGATTACTGCATATCCTATTCTTATAGTAGAATAATTATTCTTATAAAATAAATGTATTATATAGGCATGTTTTATAAGTAAAGTTTTCCGTATTAGAAATTTTTTCATATAGTTTATATATGCTAAGGAAAAGGCCTAGAAGGAATATACTAAATTTATATTTCTAGGACATGGCATTTGCAGAGCAGATAGACAAAATAATTTCACTTTCTCCTTTTTTTCTAATTTTTTTATATCAAATGTATATTACTTTTTTGAAAAAAATCCAGCTATTTCTATGTTTGTTGGATGAAAGGAAAATAACTTTTTAAAGTAAATTTATATTTTAAATTAACTCATATGATGTTTTCTTTTATAGCTTTGTGAAATCAGTGGAATTCCTTTGGAAGATATTGAATTTGCCAAGGTAAAGCCCTGCGAATGCTTGCATTGGGTGACTAGTTGGCATTACACATGGCTAATGGCCTGGTTTGTTCCTTCATTCTCCTTAGGGTAGAGGAACCTTTCCCTGCGATATTTCTGTCCTTGATATTCATCAGGATTTGGATTGGAATCCTAAAGTTTCTACCCTGAATGTCTGGCCTCTTTATATCTGCGATGATGGTGCAGTCATATTTTATAGGTAACATGCACAATGTTTTTGTTATTTCTAGTGATATAACAATTTTTTTTTGCATAAATGTCATTTATAGAAATATAATGAGAGAGCCACACATTTCATTTTTGAAATTTTTCTAGTTGCCATATTTTAAAAATAAAAAGAAACAGATGAAATTAATTTTAATAAAATATTTTTAACCCTGTATGTCCAAAATACTATGATTACAACATGTAATCAATATTAAAAAGTCATTTGTGAGATATTTTACGCTGTTTTCTTATAGTAAGTCTTAGAAATACTGTGTATATGCTGTACTTCCCGCACATTTTAATTTTGATCAGGCATATCTACAAGCAATCAATAGGTACATGTGGTTATTGGCTGACATGTTGGACAACACAGATGTAGAGGACAAAGGAGTCATTGGAGCTTGGCAGATACAGGTTCAAATTTAGCTTTGTTATTTATCTAACTCCTCATCTGTAAAGTGGTGATAGATTTTATGAGAATTAGAACTATTATTACATTTTTGAAAACTGGCACAGTGCTTGTTATTAAATAGATGTTCAGAAATGATAGCTTTTATACTAATAACATGGAAATTGTGCCAGTTTTAGAAGTGAGTGCTATACTAATAAACACATTAGAAATCTACAACATCTTAGTATATGAGATTAATTTCATTGGTGACAGCAGATTTCACTTTCTCACTGAGGAGCATTATAGTATTCAAGCATAAGTTAATAGAGGCAGGTGGCTATACTGGCCTAATGTGTCATTAATATTTTAAATGTAGGGATAAAACAGAAGAATTAATGGAGTTGACAGATGAGCAAAGAAATGAACTGATGAAAAAAGAAAGCAGTCGACTCCAGAAGACGGGACATCGAGTAACATACTCACCTCGGAAAGAGAAAGCACTAAAAATATATCTGGATGGAGCACCAAATAAAGATCTGACTCAAGACTGACTCTGCTAGTGTAGCATTTTCCCTGGGGGATTTGGTTTTAATTAGATGGTTCACTGCTACTGTGTAGTGCCGTTATGGCGGGACATGGTTAGGGGTAACCCCATGACACCAGCACTGATTGGACTGCCCTTCACCAATCAGAAGCTCAGTGCCCAATGGGCCACTGTTTTGACTTGGAATCATGTTGTGCACTATAGTCAAATGTACTGTAAAGTGAAAAGGGATGTGCAAAAAAATAAAAACAAAAACAAAAACCTGCTACTAGAAAAGGGGAAAGGGGAATGAGTAAATGTCTTTTTGCGGACAAATGTGCACATAGCCGCTAGTAAAACTAGCCTCAAACAGGATGCTCATAGCTTAATAATAAAAGCTGTGCAAAGGCCATGAATGAATGAATTTTCTGTTTATTTCACTGATACACACATTACCTCATTGACAATTCGTAAGTAAATTCAACGTGTGTTGACTCTTGGAAAGCAGCAAAAATAGGAGCTGAAGAAGGAAATTCTTAGAACCAGCCGTAACCCAGTAAAGAATTGTGAAGCTGTGTTTTCTTGTTTCATTTTTTGCGAAGTATAAAGAACATTATTCTGGAACACCAAAACATTTCCCTTAGACTGCTCCCAGCAGATGGCAGCTCAAATTGCTGAATATTGTAATTATAACTGTACTTAAGTTATGGATGTAGACAATACATTTCACTCGTTCATTCAGCATGTAAATATAATTGATACTATTGAGTTATCCTAATTGCAGTTCACCTATTTCCTGTGGTTGTTCTTTTCACATGTCATTCATGATGTACATTTGTGTACATTGAGAAGTTCAGCAGTCTGTAAATGTACTCCTCGGTGAGGTTCCTCAGTGCTGGGTCCCATACGGTTGTATTTGCCCTTGTTAATGAGGTTTTTCTGTTCAGTGGCTTCAGTTTTCTTTCTTTTGTACATTACTTTTGAAAATATACTTCAAGTTTGAATCTTCCAGAACCCTTGTAAATCCCACTTTAATTTTTGGAGTTGATTTGTAGTTACACGTAGTTTGACTTTGGGGAAATGTCTTAACATCGTGTTGAATAAACTTGCTAGTAAGTCAGGTCATAGCACAGGCTGATGCAGTCAACATGATTTCATTGCAGAGTCGATTAGAGTCGGCAAGTTTTTGCTTTGCTAAATACAACTATTCAATGAACACAATTATACGAACATTTTGAAAATGCCATCTAATTTATAAAAATCAATAAAAAGGTTTTGGTAAAACTTTTTCATGCCAGATGCTGTTTACAACAATGAACATGCCAATAAAACATTTGTTCATTCTGTTGTGTTATTTTAGTCATTCAACTTTTATGGATGAAGAATCTTGGTTAAGGATAGATTTGTTTTCTTTAAATATAACATTTTGTAATGTGTACTGAATAATTATCTCATTTCTATGATAAGGTATGTTTACAGTAAAGTTACCATAAGAGATGAAAAGATGTTAATATTTAACTTTGGAGGATCCTGTCAATATCTGCAGTTTGAATATAATGACTTAATATAATATAGCTTAAAAGTCTCTTGGCATCCACAAGGATAAAAATCTTTTCTAAGGTATTTTTCTGGCTAATTTTTATTCCGTATAAACTATATAGCATTCTGATCACTTTGAAGTAGTGTTCCGGGTTTGCATTATTGGAATTGACAGTTGTCTCGCAGGAAAACTGGGAATGTGGTGGTGAGTTGTCTCTCAGGATCACGGACTTTCTTTGGTCCATACAGGTCTGCTTGCTTTGGACATGGGGTTAATAATGGGGTTTCTGATTTCAGAGACTGACTGGAGCGGAGGAGGCTGATTTGTAAACAAAACTGACTGTGAGCTTGTTTGATTTGGTTTCGTTTAGTGTTCCTAAAAGAGTAAATGGTAAAATTCTTCTCATTCTGTGCCTTCTGCCCTGATTTTTGATTTGTGTTTGCTACTTTTAATTGCAGGCATATCACAAATACCAAGAGTAAAGAAAATTTCATTATAGAAAAGAAAGTTTAAACTCTTGTTTTTCAGTGCCCAATAGAGGGAAAACACAATGTTGCACTTAGTAATTTCGGTAAAGGTGGTGGTAAACTTTTCAAAATGAACTTGGGATAGGAACAGTAATTTGTGTAAGGGTATAAGGGAGATAAACGTGTGTCACCCCCTCAGCCCCCCGCTCCCCCCCAGATTCAAACGATCAAGTGAGCACCTCTGAGGCCAAGAGGCAGAGCATTAACTGTGGACCAACTGCGCACACCAGGCAGGCCTGGAGCCTGGTTCGCCTGCTGAGTCTCCTGAGGCTGAGACAGGCCACATGCAGTAAACTGACCCTGCTTCCACAGGCCACACTGAGGTTTCAAAGCGCTTTTACTGTGCGGCAGATGGGTTTGTGTCAGCCAGGATGCCCATGAGAACCAGGCACCGACATTTCTGAGGCAGATGTTGAAGGCGAGGGGTACATTCTGGCCAAAGGAGGAAAAGCTATGGTTTCAGGACCATGCTGTGGTTAGCTGCTCTGTACAGAAGTTTGCTAGTTAAAAGTCCACTTCAGAAACTATGGAAGTGAGAAGACGATGGGATAAAAATGGTGAGTGAAGGAGGATCTACAATAGAATGTTCAGTGATCTCTTTTGTACTGTAATGGAAAGTACTTTAAAATTCTGAGAGAGCAGAATGAACCTGTGCCACAGCTAGAAGATGGTCAAGTAGCTATTTGTTACCAGGCTGCACTGTTAGGAATGGCTTTGCGACACATCTCTAGGCCAAGAGAGAAGGAGAGAGCTACAGGCTTACAGTGTGGCCTGAGTTAAATGAGTGCACTAAATCTGGAAGTGACCTGTGAATGTATGGAATACAATAAAGTCTTTTATTCTGGTTCATTTGGCTACTGAAGTTCTCCCTCTGAATTTTGTTCTGCATCGAGACCCTACCCAGCTTTTTTGTGCTTATGACTTGCAAATTGTAGTCTAGAGTACATGTAATAGAGGCGAATCTGAATTAGCAAGTTTTTTGTTTGCTAAATAAAACTCCATCTAAACAATTCTGTGTAGTTTTTGAAAAACAAATCAATACTTTAGTCACTAGCCAACAGAAGGCCATAAATTCTTAAATGCAAAATAGTGTGTGTATAGTCTGGGGCGGGGGGGTTGTTTAAATCAGGTTTATAAAGGAGTTTGTTGTCCAAATAAAGCTTGTAACCAGCTAGACTTAAGAGTACATGAAATCATGTCCCTTCAGTGTCATTCACCTGGGGAAGCAAGGTGCTGTGGTCATGTGGTTAGGTACAGTGTTCATTTTCAAAACTTGGCTTTGAGAAACACTCGAGAGCACTGGACACAACCAAGAGTGTATTAAAGCAAGTGTGAGCATTTAGAAAAGAATGCAGCAGTCAGGGGCAAGCAAGGAGGGCAGACAACACTGGGGCAGAATGCTCGCTCCCTCCTGTCTGCAAGAGACCCTGGCCTTCCGACTGGTCATGGCTGAGGAGTCACCCCTCCCCAGAGAATTACTAGTGGGCCCCGTGGCCTGGCCTGAGAGGTGGGGACCATACTCAAGTGCTTTCCCTGCTCCCAGCCTGCTCCTTCCCCTGTCCAGAGGGCGCTTCATTTTCTGCCTCTGATAATGCTTAAGAAACCCGTTTAATTAAGGAGTATCAACTTGAGATATAAATATGCAGTGTAACTGCCAGCCGTGTGTGCTCTGTCGAATGCAGTTTCCCACTGAAGTTGCTGTCATCCAGCTCAGTGAAGTCCTGTAACTTTTAAGTCACTGGGCATTATTAAAACAGTCTGATCTTAGTAGTCATCGATTTAAAGCACCCCCACCACCAAGCACAGCGCCCCTCCTTGGAGCCCCCTGCTTGGAGAGGAAAGGAGGGGGCCCAGTGCTCCGCTCTCCCCACCGCTCCTCCTGCACCAGCTCTGACAGGAGGAGGGTAAAGACATCCCCTCACACTGCAGCCTGCTCTTGGTCATGGTGAGGATCCTGTCTATTCATTCACTGTGAAGAGGTGCCCAGCAGGTCCTACCAGACAAGGACTCAATTCCAAACAGCACTGGAGTTTATGAAACTTGACTTGCCAACCTCCTGCAGGCACGAGGCCTTCTGTGAAATATGTACTATTTGTCCCATGCTGCCCTGGTCCTCACTGAGCCTTTCACCCTTATTCCATCTTCCATCCCTCCCTCTCGGGATGAGTGCTCTTAGAGTCTCGCCTTTTTGCCTCTGTTCCACTCTGCGTAGCTGCTCCAGCACACCACCTCTCGCCCCTGGTGCTGCTCTGGTCAAGTGGCAAGTCAGCAGGGCCTGCAGCTTCGGCACTGCCACCCCCTCCCCCCGCCTCTCCCCCCCGCCTGGCTCTCCCCCAATGTGTCAGTAGCTCCCGTACACATTTCGTGCTTCTCTTGAGTTTAGCTAAAGGAAGAAGTCTAATTCCCCCACTTCTTGGGAGTTCGAGGGAAATAGCCTGTTTTCAACACACTAACTCCCCCAACAGGGATTTCTTACCCCCCTTCCGGTCTATCCACAGAACAGTTGTGCTGCTGCTGAAATGCACCTCAGCAAGACCTGCATGGAGGGACCTGCTCCACAGCTGTTGGCCTCTGAACTTCGAAACCCAGTCTAGCAATCAAAGGCATCTCAGAATAATCGAGTTACGTTTCTAAAGGCGATAGACCACAGGAACACTTAACGCCCCTTTTCTGATCCCACCCCACACCACAGGGTTCTATTTTTTAAAAATATATTTTTATTGATTTCAGAGAGGAAGGGAGAGGGAGAGATAGAAATGATGAGAGAGAATCATTGATTGGCTGCCTCCTGTATGCCCCACACTGGGGATCAAGCCTGCAACCTGGGCATGTGCCCTGACCGGGAATCAAACCATGACCTGGTTCATAAGTCGATGCTCAACCACTGAGCCACTCAGGCCAGGCCCCTTGCTTTAACTCTCATCCTTCTGCCCTGTATCCCTTTCTCCTGTGTCAAAAACCTAAAGAACCAGGCTCATGAGGCAGGAAAAGCCAGGTAGGAGGGGGAAAGAGAAGGAGAAGGAACTAAACAGAACCCGCGGCCACCGTTTCTGTCCCATCACACTCCTCCTGCTCATTCTGCGGCCTTTTGGGTGAACAGACCAGCATTCTGGTCTGCGAGGAAGGTCAGGACAGAGACAGAGCCTCCTCCTCACGCCCAAACATGGCATTTTCCAGTCTTGCTTTTAACAGAGCCGTACACTGGGCTTGGGAACGTGGGTGGGCTGGGTTCACAAAGCTGTAATTTGTTCCGCTTTTGGCTTTTGTTCATCATGCCAGTGTCTCCTACATCAGGTAGGAATGCTCTGGGCTTCCAATAACAGAAAAAAATAACAGCACCTTTATAATAACCTTGGTGGTTCATTCAAAACGGACTCCAGATGTGGCTGATAGCGAGATTGCTTTCCTCTCCAATGCCATCCAGGACCCGGCCATCCTCCTGTGGTAGACAGAATAATGGCCCAAGTGATGTCATCACTGTTAGGACTTCACCGTGGAAGAGTATTCTGGGCTATCTAGGTGGGCCCAATTTAATTCTGAGTCATTAAAAGTAAAAAACCTTTCTCAGGGGCAGGGAACCAGACGATGACTCACGAAAAGCACTCTACCTATTGTTGTTGACCTTAAAATATATTTTATTGATTTTTTTACAGAGAGGAAGGGAGAAGGAAATGGATAGAGAGTTAGAAACATCAATGAGAGAGAAACATCGATTCAGCTGCTTCCTGCACACTCCCTACCTGGGATGTGCCCACAACCAAGGTACATGCCCTTGACCGGAATCGAACTTGGGAGCCTTCTGTCTGCAGGCCGACGCTCTATCCACTTAGCCAAACCGGTCAGGGCTATTGTTGACTTTAAAGAGGAAGGGGGCCATGTGTCAAGGGATGAGAGTGACCTCTACAGGCTAAAAGAGGCAAGGAAATGGTTTCTTCCCCCAAGGCTTCCAGTGAAGAATGTGCCCCACCTCACACCACCTTGATCCCCAATCACTGACCACAGATGGCTCCCCCAGTGCCCAATGGCACATCCTGAACCCCTGGACTCCAAGGCAGGGAACCGGGGGTGGGGGTGGGGGTGGGGGTGAGGCCTTCTAATTTATGCCTCTTTTCCTTTGTCAAATAACCCTTCCCAGAAACTCTGGGTCATCCCTAGCTGCATGGGCACCTGGGTTTTCCAGCCTCTGTAGTGGGAGAAGGGCAGGGAACAGGGTTGGGAATAGCATTGGGTAGCTGAACCGACAGCATCTACCCTATCATCTTTGGCAGGAACTCTGGCAGGAAGATTCACGCACCAAACTTCACCTAACCCTTACCACATTCCATTTAGATTTATAAGGAGATACACCAGCTACTCTGTATGTGGATTTCAGCCAAGTATTTTGCAAAGCCTCTCCTTTGCTTATATTTTTCTGGCTATGATAACAAAGTAGAGCAAGATAATATACCCGCATATAAGCTCCATGAGGAAGGAACCTAGTTTTATCTCATTGTCTCCCTGGCACTAAATATAGAGCCTGACATATAGTAATTGCTCAATAAATTTTTTGATTGAAATAATTTTCAGCCTCTTCTCCAACCATTTGCTCAAATGTACCTTGTCTTCCAGCCACTATGAATTACTTGCTATTTCCCCTACATACTCTCCCTCCTCCTTGCCTCCCTTCCTCTGCCCATGGCCCAGATGCCTTTTCCATTCCTTCTGGCCTCCTGATCAACTCCTATCATCTTTGAGACCCAGTTCCCAGGCTAAGTCTCCCGAGCCACATTCTTTGAGGCACCGTAACATTCTGTTACGATATCGGTTTGACTGCTTATGGGTTATCGGTGCTGGGTTTAGTGTATCCTTCATTAGGCTGTGATGCCTTCAGGGTAGGGACCCTATCAGAATCAACTTGCACCCCCAGAGTATATCACAGCACCCGGTTCTGAGCAGGCTCTCTGTAAATATGTTGAATAATAAGAATGTGCAATGATGATTTTAACATTCAACAGAGCTCTATATTTGATCTTAAAGTTATCACTTGATCCTGTGTATCCTCTACTTCATATTGTTTTTGACTTCCAGCTCTCACTTAACCTTTCAAAGCCGCCATTTCTTCATCTGTTAAATGGAGAAAATACTCATGAATTCAATGAAGATTAAATGAGGTAATATAGGCAGCCTGCCACCCAGATGACCTTAATACACAGTAGCTTTATTATTACAGTCGTGTGATGGCCCAGAGCTGTTTGATTAAGGAACGCTGCCAAGAAAAGGGACACACACACTCCATTTACTCTTTCAGAAGACAGTGCAACGTTGACACTCTTACAACTCACTCCCATCTCCGAATGGTTAACATTTCTAAAATATTTTGGTGCTGAAAGAGGTGTGCTTCAGTTGTCTGGAAAGTGTACTTACCTGGAAGAGATGCCGGTCAGTTCTATTTTTTTTTTTTTTTCTGGCTGAAAGGGTTTTTATATTTACTCAAAGTCAAAAGGAAAAAAGTCCAAGAACTACAAAAGAAGAGTTTAAGTGATTTATGCTCGATTTCTAAATGCAATATATGTGTGTATACATCACTTAAAACTCAAAGAAAGCATGCTTATACAATCAGGTGCAACTTTAAAATTTAATAACTCTGGACGAATACATGATGGAAACAGTCCGTGGCACCTGAAAAGATCGTCTGTGGCACAGCACACAGTTCGGCGCTCCGTCCGGGCAGTGCAGCCGTGTTTCAGAGCCGTGCTTGGTGTGATGTTCTCCATGTGGTTGCTAATGGCTTGCAGTTGCTGGTAAGTGATGTTGCAAATTTCATTTATAATCCTGGCACCACAATTACCCAAGTGTTGTTTCTGGCAAGTTAACTTAAATATTATGCTCCGATCATGTACCTTCAGAGTGACTAATGTAGCTAACTGCCGCAGGGGACAGTGGCAATACCTCCTGTCCGGTAGAGACGTAGGAGCTAGTTTGACCTCCATTCCAGATGTGCCTCAGAAAAAGAAAAATTTCATTTTTCGCCTTTGCCGGGGGTGCTTTTGGTGGCACCGGGGCTGGTGGGGAGCAGTGGGGGAGCACTGGGCTTGGGGTCACACTGGGTGAAATCCTGCTATGCTTTTCACAAGCTGTGTGACGTGGGCAAGCAGCTTGACATCTCTGAGCCTCTAAGATGCTGACGGTTGGGGAGAACAACGCCCCCTTCGCCAGGCTGTGGTGACAGCAGGACTGGATTGTGGAGGTGAAACTGCTTACCTGGCACGGAGGTAGGAGCTGAGTGGCTGCTAAAAAGCTGAATGCATGTTGCTCGGAGTACCACAGAACGTTTCCCCCGAAGGCACAGCGTACCTGTGCCCGTGTGAAGAACTGCATGAGTTTCATTTGGTGATTTTTTGCCAGGTTTATGTTTGCTAAACAGGGCACTCTTCTCCACGTGTATAAGCATCAACATTTCCCCAAAGCTAGTCATGAGGAAATTCTGCATCCTTTTCTATCCCCTCCTTGGGGGCGGGGGGTGCACAGAACAAAATGGCATGTGCCATCTGCCAACCGGCGGCGGCAAAGCGGCCACCAACTGGACCTGTTTAGCAGCCCTGTCCCGCCTTCACCCGCACCCGGTGCTCCCCCAGGCAGCAGAACTTGGATGCGGGGGTGCATTGTGGGGAGCTGGACAAGTGTGCGGCACCTCATCTTGTTTCAAGCCGGAGGGGTAATGTTCTGGGAAGAGGCCATGGAAAAAAGCCTGGTGAGCCAACACCTAGAGGACACAGCTGGGGAAATAAATTAGCTACGTCTATTGCACATCTACCCGCAGGACAGGCCTGGCTCTAAACCTCATCTCCCTCCAGCAGCTCAGCGGTGGCATCGGGCTCCCCGAGAGCCATTTCCACTGACAGGCTCCTCTCCAGGTCCTCCAGCTCCCGGCGCACCTCCTCAATGAAGCTGCCTTCTCCGTAATCGCCGGGGGCCTCTCTGGGCACCAGGCTCTTTCCGTCCTCCTCGTGGCCCCCCACGAAGGTCGGCTTGCACACGTAGACCAGGCTGTGGCTGGGGAGAGAGGGCTATGGCTCAGCCAAGGGCCGTGTTTCCCCAGGGCCACAGCGAGCTCTCAACTTGGGGAACCTGGGCCTGAGACAAAGGCTCTCCTCATACCCCCCAGTCTCCTCACCTACACGACCCCTCCTCTAGCATCTCTTCAACTGTCTGAACCACCTGCCAACATCTTGCCTTGATTGCTGAGGGCGCTCACTTTCGGAGAATGTCCTCGAGGGGCAGCCCCCAGGGGCAGGCCCTGAGGACAGGGGCGTCTAAGAGTTTACAATCCCACCCCCACCCCCCATCTGTGCCTCCAGGCAGGCGCGGCCCCTGACAGTGGGACAGGGCCTAACCCCCTCCTCTGCTGCGCCTGGGGGAGCCCTGGGCCTGTGGGCAGGGAGGGGGTGTCTGCCCAGCCACCCAGGCCTCTGCTGGGAGAGAAGCTGGGTAACAGATGCTGAGAGGCCTGGGAGAAGCGCACTGAGGAACAGCCATGCTGCAGCCCTGGTGCTTCTTGGTCTCTCAGAGCCTCCAACCACGCTTGGTGCCCCCCACTTGGGGCGGGGCAGGCCCCCCAGGTTTCCCTCCTAATTCTCTGCAGGCGCCTGCTCAGCTTGTCCTTCGTCTAATGGGCCTGGGCTGCCCTCAGCGCTCCTCCCTCCACACCCTCTTCCCAGGCCACCCACTCCCGAGGCTTCAGGCACCATCTAGATGCACCCCAATGCTGTACCCCTCCCCCGCAGCCACACCTTCTCCTCAGCCCCAGTTCTATCGGACTGACCACTGCTGATCCCTCCATCAGGAAGACCAAGGACACTCACATCAAACCTATCCTAAATGGAACCCACTTTCCCCTGCTCCTGCATCCCCAGTGGGTGGCACCTCATCCCCTTTTGGCCCCTGACAAGACGGACAGGTGGGACCTCACCTGTGAGGCTGGCAGAGGAGGCCACTGGCGCACGGGCAGCGGTCCAAAGCTCCGTCGGGCTCCAGCTCCCAGGTGATGAGGTCCAGGAGCCGGCTGGCAGGGTCATGGCAGAGCTCACCCTCCACGGGCAGGGGTGTGCACACGGGGAACAGCAGGCCTAGAACCAGCCAAAAGTCACCCTGCGCCCCAGCACCAAGGCAGGCACCAGGGGAGGGAGAAATGGGGTGCAGCCTCCCACTTTCCACCCTCAGCCCCCATGTGTAGGTTAGGCTTGAATACGTGGAATGAGAAGAAATAAGATGGCAGCAGAGGCTCAAGAGAGAATGAGCTGTGAAGGCTGGAGCAGTTCAGGAGGACTGCCTGGAAGAGGTGGGCTTGTGCTGGGCTTTGAGGCCAATGGTCGGGAGAAATTAACAGTGGCAGAAAGGTGTTCAAGGCTGGGGCTCAGCACCAAAATAAAGCCTGGGGTTGGGCTCAGGCGGGGGCAGTGAGGCTCCCAAATGGGCCAAGTAGTGGAGAGAAAAGGAGGACGGCTCAGCTGGTGCTGGCCAAGGCTTGGAAGGTGGACCGGGGAGTCTAATTAAAGTGACAGGACAGGGGTGGCTGCCGCTCCCAGAGGAGTATTATCCAGAAAGCCATTCCTGAGGAAAACTGCAGGAGCAGCAGGTACCAGGTGGACCAGGGGATGGGGAAGGTGCCCAGGGCGAGGTTTTCAGGAATGCCTGCAGGAGGGGAGAGGGCCTGCGCTCACCTCACCGGGGAGGGGCAGTGCGCATGGAAGCCATGGAAGAGGGGGCTGGTCAGTTCACAGGACACAGGACTGGAGCCAGCGCTGCCTCAGGCTGGGGAGTGCGGGGGAGGGGGCTCTGGGGCTTGGGACAGGGCTCAGTCTGACCCAGGAGGGGGCCACCCACCTCTCTGGAAGGCACAGCACAGCCCGGGCTGGCAGTCCCTTTGGTTGTCACAGATGGTCCCGTTGCTGCCTTTGGTGGCTGTCTCGGTGCAGTGACCCCAGACACACAGCTGGTCTCCACAGCACTCACTGTCCCGGGTGCAGACCTGCAGGGAGTGGGGAAGCACACAGCCCGCTCACAGACCCGGAGAGCCCAGCCTGTGGCCGCCCAGCGGGAAAGCCTGGAGACATTCAGGTGAGCTAACCACATGGCCCCACTGTACGGAGGAGGACACTGAGGTCCCGGTCGGGGAGGAGGGGTTCGTGGAGGTCATGGGAGCAGAGGTGAGGGGTCAGCACGCTGGGAAAGGGCCCTGGGGGAGGCACGAACCCGAGTCTCCCGCCCAGCTTGAGGCTTTGCCTTTGCAGGATGTAGCGTGTGTTTGTGGCTGTGCCCTGCCTCCTTCTCATTAGGTCCGTAGGTCAGGAAGGAGGCGGCTTAGGGCCGCAGGTGCAGGCAGCACTGTGAGTCCGATAAGCTGATTAGATTAAGGCCCAGGCCCGGGAGGGCCAGGTGAGTGGTCAGGCACGTGGGTGCCGTGGGCCTGGATGCCACGTGGGGATGCAATTAGAGAGCAGAGCTGGTTCCTCACTGCCGTGCTCAATGATGGCGCCCAGCGGGACAGCCGGGAGGGAACGCCGCTCCAACCTCCAACCGCGGCGGGTGGAAAACAGGGCTGCCTGTCGTCCAGGAGGCTGGGTCTGCAGATGGCCTCCTGGTCACTCCAGGAGTCAGCCCACAGGATGCTGTGGCGGGGCTCCTCCCGGTGGGGACCCAGTGGAGCTCCAGGAGAACCGGGGACAGAGGGCTTCTCCCCAGGGCTCTTTTCTGGGCCCCCACGGCCCTGGTGCTGCAGCCCGGAGGCCTCTGGACACTCACTGTCTGGTGGTCCCGGCACGGCTGGCAGGTGTACTGGAAGCTGGCAAACTGGCAGTACTTGCGGGACCCGCAGTCCTCGTCAATGATGCACTCCTGGGGGGTCGGGGAGGGGGAAGCTTCATCAGGAAAGACCGGTCAGCTAGCCCACCTCACCCAGGAAGAGGAAGCCCCACTTATCCCCCAACCCTCAGCTCTCAGGCTCAGGGCCCAGAGACAGGCTCCAGCGCCCCTCGGGCTGGCGGGCCTCACCCACACAGCACGGCCAGGCTCCTGCCCTCTGGGACGCCACACCCAGCTCAGCAATCCTCTCTGTGTGCAGTCTCCGCGCACACACCAGGCTGGGGAGTGCGGAGACCAGGGCCATGCTTCTGCTCTGAGCAGATGGATTTCATAAAAGGAGCTAATGAGTTGCAGGCCTTGGTGGCGGCCCAGGAGGAGCTGGAGTTCATCAGGGCCTTGCTGACTGAGAAGGAAAAGGGTGGCCACAGGGAGCCCACATCAGGGTCCTAGGTCTGGGGCTCACCAGGGCAGCTGCCAGCTTCCAAAGGAGGAGGGGACACGGCTTGCGTTCTCTTCCCCACCTCCCCCCCGCCACCCCACCCGCCCAGGCGCTTGCTCATGGCTGCCAGCCCCACTTGGCTGGAGAAATGGAGAGAAGGAAGGGACTCTGTCCAGCACCGAGGCCCAGAGAGGGAGGTCACGGGAGGGTCACTGTGGTCCTGCCAGTCACTGGGCTGTGTCAGCGCAGACTTGGGCCCTGGCAGCCGCAGAGGAAAGAAGGGCAGGAGTGGGGAGGCCATGACAAGAGCCACCACCGAGGCGGGGCTCGCCCAGCGGGCAGCAGTGGGGATAACTGTTCCCATACTATGCTCTGAAAGCGGAGGCTCAGCGAGGCCAACAGGCCCAGGATCGTACAGTCACTTCAGGGTAGGGGACTCGCTCCACCACTAGCCCTTGGGAGACCGGGCTCGGGGCTCCAGATGCCACCTCAGAGACTGGGGGGGGGAGAAAGATCCGCCTGCGGCAGGGATTCTGGGCCCCAGCAAACCTTCTGCAGGTTCTGAGGGGAGGGCATGCACGGGGACGAGGCCAACTCGGAGGCGGTGTACAAGTCACCACCGGCACCAGGCCCCGGGGTCCCCAGGGCCTCCAGAATAAGCAGGGGTTGACACCCAGCATAATTGAAAAGCAATTTCAATCTTTACTGTAAATTCTTTTAAAATGTCAGAGGAGAGCATGTTGCCTGCCTCCGCAAAATGACCAAACACTGCTCTTCTCTGCGTCTCCCAGTGTCTGACTCATCCCTGTTCCCATGCCAGCAACCCTAACATGTCAGCGTGCCACCGGCACCGTTTTCCCGCGTGAGAAAACTGCGGCTCGGGTGGGGGTGGGGGTGGGGGTGAGAGGGTTGCCGGAGTCAGAAGCTGAGCTGGGGCTGGGCACTCCCTCTGTCTGACCCCAGAGCCCAGGTGGCCTGTAAGTGAACCTCCAGACGAGCCTCGTCTCAGCCACCACGCGCCCTAGACAGAGACTCAAGCCGGCCAGTTCAGTGGAAGCGTCCTGACCTTTCCTCCCAGGGAGAGCAGCTAGGGCAGTGGCTCTCAACCTTCTGGCCCTTTAAATACAGTTCCTCATGTTGTGACCCAACCATAAAATTATTTTCATTGCTACTTCATAACTGTAATGTTGCTACTGTTATAAATTGTAATGTAAATATCTGATATGCAGGATGGTCTTAGGCGACCCCTGTGAAAGGGTCGTTTGACTGCCAAAGGGGTCATGACCCACAGGTTGAGAATCGCTGAGCTAGGGAATGGGGGGAGAGGGGGCGGGGCACAGGCATCAGCGTCCTCTCTGACCCCAGCCACAGTTGAAGCACTGGGGTGATAGGAGAAGGTCCTTGCCCTCAAGGAATTTATCGTTCCTTTTTTTTTTTTTTTTAAAGGCAACCCCATAGAAAAGGAGCCAGAGGGTATAACAGACAACTCCCAGGAACAAAGTTGCTTTGCCTCCCCACCCAGAAGATGTTTGACCTCACCAATAATCAGGAAGATGCAACCGCTAAGAGCTTTCACTTACAATGAAAACAGTTAGAAAGCCTGATGGTCTCTGTGGTTGAGGAAGACTACCCTCCCCAAATGCCCACATCCCACTCCTGGAACCTGCGGACCCGTCACGTTATATAGCAGGGGGCCTTAAAGTCACAGGCGGAATGGAGGCTGCTAATCAGCGGACCTGATGATAAGGAGAGGCGCCTGGATTACCCAGGTGTGCCCAGTGTAAGCTAAGGGGCTATGAAGATGGAAAGGGGCAGAAACAGGGTGATGCCACGGGGGAGGACTCCCCCAGCCCTCCCAACGCCGCTGGCTTAGAAGATGGACCAGAACCACAGGCCAGGGAACAGACTGCCCTGCCGACACGGAGTTCAGTCCAGCGAGACTCCTGCCGGCCCTCTGACCCACAGAACCGTAAGACAACAAATTCCTGTTGTGAACTATGGGAAGCTGTGCAGGGGCAATAGGAAACTGATGTGATAGCCGATACTGGTAGGGATTTGAGGAAGTGGGCAGTGCCAGACACTTTGGGGGACATTAACCTTTAGCTGGGTGTGTTTGTGCAGGCAATTCATCAACACCTGTCACACATTTAAATGCTTGTCCACTGTGACCAGTCATTTCCTTTCCAGGTGACCACCACCCTCGGAAACTGTCCACATGTACACATACCTGAGTCCAGGGATGTTAAAGGCTACACTGTGATAGTATTTCTCGTCCAGAAGTAATGGAAATGCCCAACAAGAGGGGGCTGATTAAACTGCTGTGTGGTCATTTCATGGGAAAATGCCACCAGACAGACATGAAAAAGATGGAGGTGGTTCTTTGCTGTGGAGAGCGGCTACAGTGTTTGGACAGGTTCCAGCCTTGGACTGATGAGAAGGCACAGACCTCTCATGGCCACGTGCAAGTCCCAGCTTGGAGGGCAGAGCCCTTCCAGCACAATTATAGCCAAGAGCTATAGCTACAAGCTTGAACCTATGGTCCAAACACGTGGCCCCACGTGCCTGAGTGATGTGGGCTTGATAGAGCTCAGGTGCATGTAGTTGAGTAGGATCGAAACCCACGAGAATGTTATAACCATCTTGACCATGCCCTTACTGTGCCTTGTGGAATCTGGCTATAAAATACACAGCTTGTAGTCCGTAGCGCTGTTGCTAGCTCTCTGTCAGAGAGGGCAGCGTCCCACCCAGACCCAGCTTTTATTCTCTTGTCTTTCTTTTCTCAATCTTTCACCGCCCCCACTCAGGCTCCCCGAGCCTGGCTGAGCTGGCTCGGCACATAAGGCGCCCAATGTGGCACTCAGTATGCCATGGCCGTGCCGGCTCGCCACACTTTGCATTGTGATGTTTACATCAGTAAGTAAAAGCAAGTGGGAGAACCATGAAATCCCATTTTGTGAAGCAGAATAACAACATATATGATACGTGCCTGTGCCTAGCACAGCGCCTGGTATATAGGGGCAGATACGTGTTGAATGGGTAAAACCCTTCCTTGTACATTATTGTGGCGAACAGCTAACAGAATGCTGATCATTAGCAATGATTGGGGGACCAAAGCAAAAACACACACCTTCCATTAATTTGGCTTCTCATTTCCCAAGAATCCTGTCGACGCAGAATTTTCACTACATGCTTCCTCTTCCAGATCTCTAATTAAAAAAGATATGAGCTAGGACTTCCCAGCACCAATCCCTGTGAGAGTTTACAACTCTCCATCAAGAAAAGCACACATTCATCCTTAGGAATACGTTCCCTTCCCTAAGCTGGCTCCTATGCATGACAGAGCATTCCCTGCAAAGCCCTGGTGAAGCAATTTTTTTTCTAGCTACGGAAAATTTTTTGGCCTGGAACTTTGCCAAAGACTTTTGAAAAATTGAAAACACCGAAGCTACTGGTTTCCTTAGCTGATGTGGTTTTGCTGCCTACAAGGGCTGGTAGGTGAGTCCAGCGTGACTTCCCTTTGAGAGAGTTCAGAGCTTTTGTTCTAACAGTCTGCGGCCTGTTTACTGTGGATGCCCGTTCCCAGCATCCCCTACCAAAGCTCTTTAAGAATTGTGATCATACGGCAAACCTTGGAACTCCAAAGCATGACCCTAGAGGCCAGGAGGGCACAAACTGTGAATCCTGGTTTTGCCCCTGAATAGCCGTGAGGCGTCAGTGCTCTATGAACGGTGGCCATAGCAACAGCAGCTGTGCATCTTTTACGCTGCGCCCCCCTCCCCCCCCAAATGCCTGATTCCCCCGGGAGCCCCCTGCAAAAAGACAGGTCCAAACAACAGGCTAGTTAGTGTCTCCACCAGCAACCCTCCAGCTCCGACCCTGCCCTCACTTGGGGGTTCCACTTCTAGTCCTGACTTATCTGCATGCAGAGTGTGTCTGAATCCAGCAGCCTGCATGCCCAAGGAGTAAAGTGCCTGGGACAGAGGGGCCTCTCGTCGTATGAAGACCAGGCTTTCCATACAGTAAGGTTGTTAGTTTGGGGTCTCTCCTTGAGGACCCCTTACTTACACTTAGGGGCAGGGAACCATCTTTCCTGGTGTCAGAGACCTGGGAACAGGTCAGGTCCTCCCTCCTGAAATAGAACTGAAAGGGTAGGAGGGGAGGATGTGGATGCCCCCAGCCACTCCCCCGCACCAAGCAGAGCTGAGAAATACAGGATTTTCTTCTTTTCAGTAATCCCGGTTTTTCCCATCTGTGTTCAAGTGTTACACTCACATGTGGGCCAATGTCTTAAGGAGTCTCAGCATCCAACTGGGCACAGGGTGTCTGAGAAGGTGAGCCCTGAAGTAGGAGGCTGTGCAGATTCTGGGTTTGGGGTACCTCTCAGACCACTAGGACTAGAAGGGGGACTCCATGCTCCACCAAGGTGAAATTAAAGGCACAAGGGCAGAAGGTAGGGTTACCTGAGTGCCCTGGAGCAGGAGGGGGAGGTGCCATGCTGGGCCCCTGCCCTTCAGAGCCCACGACAGCAACCCATGGCCTCTAGAGAGTCCTGGCACGCAGGGCGACCAGGGCTGCCACTCGGCACAAGTTCTCCTTAATCCCTCTCCACATGGGTCTTATTATCCACACGTCACAGATGGGGATGCCGAGGTTTAAGGTGTAAGGTCTGCCCAGAGTCAAGCCAGTGGGCCTGACCCTAAAGACAGGCTTTTCCCCCCTCTTCCTAGAAGCTCATTTTCCTCTCCCTTCAGCACTAATTTGTCTCCTCAGGGGACAGGACTAGCCTGAGACAATGCCCTGGGCCCCACACATCCCCGGAGACAGCGGGCAGGAACTCAGGGCCAAGGCCACAGCCCTGGACGTCTGGGTCTCAACGTCACTTGTGAGCTGGCTCCAGCAGCTCCTCTCTGGTCCCTGTTCTCCAGTCACTTCCTGTCTGTCCTGCTGTCTGTCCCGCTCCCCCCTCCCATCCTGGGGGGAAGTCTGACGTCTGAGGCTGGCCGGGACTGAAGCCATTGGAGGATCAGTCTTTGTTGTCCGGGGAGAGCGCTATATTTAGAAAGCTCTGGCTGGAGCTGCCGGCACTCTGTTCAGATGCCGCGGGAGGGGGGCTGGCGGGAGAGTTGGCAGAATGCTGGGCCTGGACATGGCTCTGGTGCTTGGACACTCTCATGAAATAGTGGAAAATGGCAAAGGAGCTGTTCTGTATCTTTGATTTTCCCGTTCGGAGTTTGTCAGAGGAGAGCAGCTCCAAGGAGGCAGGAATTCAGAGGGAAGCAAGCAGCGCCTGACGCGGAGAGGCCGACCTTGCGTGTAGGTGTGGGCAGGTGGGGCGCGGCCTCTCCGAGGCCCGTAGGCCGCCACGCTTCCCTCTCACACTGGCCACGGGCACTTTGCCACACGCCTCTGGAATCCCAGACATTCTTGTGCTCATGAGGCCCAAGGAGGAGCCACACGGTGGACCCTCCAGGGCTGGGCCGCCCATAGTCTCCTCTCGAGCCCAAGGCTTCAGGGGAAGGAGGGAGGCCTCAGGGCTGTGCCCGCTGCAGCTGAGGCCGGGAGGGCCACCGTGAAGGTTCAGAGAGCACCTGCTGTGTGTCTGACCCCATCTCCCCCAGCAGGTGCTTTGCACACAGTCGCCATCACTCAAAGAATAAAGAAGGAATGGATGAATAGATGAATTCTTGACCAAGCTCCATTTTGCAGGTAAAGGAAATTGAAGCTCAGAGCCCAAGGTCACTGAGGGAGTTTAAGAAACAAAGAGTCAAACCCACGTCCATCAGACCCCCAAGCCGAGGCTCCCTCCTTCCACTGCACCCTGTTTCCTCCAAATACAAATGAGACCACATCAAACTACAGAGCTGGTGCACAGCGGAAGAAACCAGCATCAAACGAAAAGGGAGCCCACTGTATGGGGGGACATATTTGGCAATGAAACATCTGATTAAGGGGTTAATTTCCAAAATACATTAAGTTCTCATATAACTCAACAAAAGGAACACAAACACCCCAATAAAAAAATGGGCAGAGGACCTGAACAGACACTTCTCCAAAGAGGACATACAAATGGCCAAGAGACATATGAAAAAATGCTCAACATCACTAATCAGAGAGATGCAAATTAAAACGACAATGAGGTATCGCCTCATACCTGTCAGAATGGCTGCCATCAACAAATCAACAAATGAGAAGTGCTGGTGAGGATGTGGTGAAAAGGGAACCTTAGTGCGCTGCTGGCGGGAATGCTGACTGGTGTAGCCATTATGGAAAATAGTGTGGAGTTTCCTCAAAAAATAAAAAATGGAACTGCCATTTGACCCAGTGATCCCACTTCTAGGAATATATCCTAAGAAGACTGAAACATCAATCAGAAAAGATATATGCACCCCTATGGTCATAGCAGCACAATTTACAATAGCTAAGATCTGGAAACAGCCCAAGTGCCCATCAGCAGATGAGTGGATAAAAAAGCCGTGGTACATCTACACAATGGAATGCTATGCAGCTATAAAATAGAAGGATCTCTTACCCTTTGACACAGCATGGAGGGACCTGGAGACTATTATGCTAAGTGAAATAAGCCAGTCAGAGAAAGACACGTATCACATGATCTTACTTATATATGGAATCTAATGAACAAAATTAATTGATCCAGAGACATTGAAGCATGCCACAGATTGACGAATTTCAGAGGGAAGGGGGTGGGGTGGGAAGAGATTAACCAAGGTGAGCAAGAGAAGCCCCATATTATAGACAAGGAAAGCCAGGCAGTGACATGAAGTCCCTTATCAAGGTCTTGGGTAAGAATTGGCAGAGGCCAGCACTGGCCAAACCCACCCAGTGCTCTATGGAGATAAGGGCAACCCTGGGAGCTGGCAGCTGGGGGCCCAGGAGGGGGCAGGAGGGGGCTGTGTGAGATAGGAGGCCTCTGGGGATGGCAGGAGAAGGGGGCTGTTAGTTCTGCTTCTGTGGGAGGGCAGGGTCCCCAAGGCTGAGCCCTGGACCAAGGTGCCTAGAGGGTTAAGAGCGGTGCTGAGGGAGAAGAGCAGGAAGTCTCCCCTTCATCCACAAATCAAGTGGGGTGCTCAGGTTCCCTGAGTCCTTGTTGACCTTAAAAGCAGGCCAGTGGCAGGAACCTATAGAACACAGGTCTGCCTTGCTCACAGCTGGAGGTTGCACCGGAACCTTTCCACCAGCTCAGGGCAGGCAGGGCCCCGAGCCTCACCACAGGCTCTGGCCTGACCCACAATGCAGAGCCCGCCCTATGGAAAAACCCAGGCAGGAGCCAGGCGCTGGTGCCAGCTATTCTTATGCTGAAGTCCGGTGTCTGCACAAGCCCATGTCTCCTGGGGCTGCTCCAGCCAGTTCTTCCTCCCCAGTCCCTCAGCCCTGAGAGGAGAATGCGTCCTCCAGCCGCTGGGCATCCAGGTGTGGAGACCGCTCCCTCCCACCCCCTCAGCTCCCTCCCACCCCCTCAGTGCCAGGGTCATTGGAGAAACAGCCCTGGAGTTCCTCTCCTCCTGCTCCTGCCCCCGCCCCCCTACACAGCCCCCAGATCCCACCCCGGGGTCCCCTCTCCACCAGCCTCCTGGGGAGACCTTTAGGGATGGAGGGGGGTGCTCCGGAACAGGGCCTGTTCCCTCCTCAGGGACCCTGTCCGCTGCCAGGCCACACTCACAGGCCTTCCCCCACTCTCTTCTAGTCTCAGTGACGTTGCCGTTGGCAAACTTACACCACATTTAATTCCAAAGGAAACGTCTCATGTGCCCAAGTCCTTTCTAACCAGATGAGTGCTATGGCCCCTCCTGAGTTAGCGCAGTGGAGGGAGGGCGCCCTCTCTACTCTCCCCCCACCAATGTGTCCAGGGCTTTAGGTCCCCAGGGCTCCCATGCCCCATTCCAAAGGCACAGAGTGGGGACCACTGGCCTGAGTCTGGGGTTCACCAGGCACCCAGTTAGCGCTGCATACTCAGAAGACAGCTGCTGTTCCAGTCATCAGGAACCTGACAGCAACGTCGGGTGGAAAGCACCAACAGTGTCCTGCAGCACCTCACAACGTGGTGCAGAGGCTGGGCTCAGGACACCAGCCTCTCTCCCTCTCCACGGGCTCCCTGCCGCAGCCTGCTGACTCACATCCCTCACCGTAATTGTTCTGCAAGCTGCTCCTGCCCAGGGCCCGGGAGAACACTGAGGTTCGGCTAATCTGATCAACACCTAATGGGAGGAGACAGGCTGCCCTCCAGGCCCGGAGAAGGGGCAGACTGTGCCTGTGGCCCTGGCATAATAAAGCCATGTGACCAGGTGGCATGGGTGAAAAACCAGGTGTGTCCTCAGGTGGCCTGGCAGAGGCCTGCGGTTCCATCACTGGGGCGCTCTCTGCTCTGCCTGTACCCGGAACCCAGGAACTGCACTCACAGCATCCACCGCCCAAGGCTCAGTTCTCACTCACTCAGATCCCTCAGACACCCAACCTGGCTCCAAGCTTGGCAGGACACACAGAGCCCTTCAGGGCCAGTCTCCAACCTTTTTCCAAGTCTGATTTCCTGACCCACCCCAGGACCCAATCCTGGTCCCTGCTTCTAGAATAGCAGTTCTCAACCTGTGGGTCGCGACCCCTTTGGGGGTCGAACGACCCTTTCACAGGGGTTGCCTAAGACCATCGGAAAACACATATATAATTACATATTGTTTTTGTGATTAATCACTGTGCTTTAATTATGTTCAATCTGTAACAATGAAATTGGGGGTCACCACAACATGAGGAACTGTATTAAAGGGTCGCGGCATTAGGAAGGTTGAGAACCACTATCTAGAATGCCCTCAGATTCATTTTAAGAAGCAGCACAAATGTCTCCTCCTCAGTGAAGCCCTCCCTGACTCTCCCCACTGGGCAACTGGCGCCTGTCTCCTTGGTGCCCTCAGTATCCTCCCCTGTGAAAGGTGGGTGAAAATTAGAACACGTTTAAGCTCGAAGGACCAACAGCTGCTTCTAAGACTTGTCAGGACTCACTGGGAAAGCCGTGATTCAGGTTGGGGGCATGGTTCTCTCAGCAATCTCGGGCAGTCGCAGAGCAAGGAGGCCAACTCCACATCCCTCTGCTTAGAAGCCATACAGCTCAGTGGCTGATCTCATGAATTCCTTCATCTCCACCTTGGCCCTCTCTGGCTTTGCCCACTCTACTGTCTCTTTGGCCTTCCGGCTGCTCTTCAGGCCAAGCAGGTTTGATGCCATTTTCCTTGGCCAGACAACTGCGCCCTCGCCGTTCAAGGGCCTGGCAGGGCTGTCATTCCTGTGAAGCCAAGTGATTTGTTGTAAAGTCTCGGTCCTCGCTGCTGGAGTGTCCCTGTGGTTCTGACTGGTGTCTGAGGCCACCCCCAACCCCAGCCTTGACCCCATAGGGAGGGTCTTTATGTGTTTTCTCTTTTAAAACAAATGTTCTGGGAAGTGAATGGCGGGCATCAGAAGCAACATTGGGGGGTGAGGGTGGCCCTCCTGGCTGTGCTGCATCTGAGGAGCCACGAGCCCCCCTTGACTCCAATGCATCAGGGCCTGGAAGGAGATACTGGACTTGTGACCAGCCCTCCTGGGGGAGAGGGCAGGTCTCCAAGGGGAGCAGGGTGTGGGGTGTCACTATGACAGGTCTCCTAGGAGACAACGCCAGGAAGTCCTGACAGGAGTGTCTATGGGAAGGCAGGTCTTGGCTCTTGTTTCTCACAAGCTTTTTTTCGCTGGTCCAAAGGGCTTCTCTGCTTTACCCCTTCTGACCTCTCATCCACAAACTCAGCCACCTCAGGAGCATTCCCCCCCCCCCGCCCCCCCCCCCCTTCCTCCTCCTTCTCCTCCCACCCCACTCTCCTCCCACCCCACTCTCCTTCCACCCCACCCTCCCCCTCCCCCTCCTCCTCCCCTCCCCCCTCCCCTCCCCCTCCCCCTCCCACCCTCCTCCTCCTTTTCTAGTTTGGGGCTGAAATAGTTGCCTGGCTCACATCTCCATCCCTCCATCTGCATCCTGAATCCCCTCAGCCTCCAGTCCTGCCAGGCTCTGCCACTTTCTCCAACACACACACAACCAGAATCGGAGCCCCCCTCGGGGCGGCATCTGCTCCAGACAAACAGCCTTTGGCCCTGGAGGACAGCAGAGCCGTTGCCATGGCAGCAGTGTCTGGGTCTTTATGCTTCCAGACTAGGAGACCATGGCCTGTTACAGGCTAGGACAGTGGTCGGCAAACTCATTAGTCAACAGAGCCAAATATCAACAGTACAACAATTGAAATTTCTTTTGAGAGCCAAATTTTTTAAACTTAAACTATATAGGTAGGTACATTGTTATTAACTTAATTAGGGTACTCCTAAGGCAGTGAGAGTGAGCCTTTCGAGCTCGGCGTGTCAGCATTTTGAAGAACCCTAACTTAACTCTGGTGCTGTGTCACATATAGAAATTTTTTGATATTTGCAACCATAGTAGAACAATGATTTATATTTTTGATATTTATTTTATATACTTAAATGCCATTTAACAAAGAAAAATCAACCAAAAAAATGAGTTCGCGTGTCACCTCTGACACGCACGTCATAGGTTCGCCATCACTGGCCTAAGGCTTAGGAAGAGCCACACTCGCCAAAGAGCCACATGTGGCTCGCGAGCCGCAGTTTGCCGACCACGGGGCTAGGACGATGCTCCCGTGACTATGGCGAGTGGGGTCCAACCAGGGCCTTGTGGGGTAGCCACAGCTTTGCTGGAAATCTCCTTACTTCTAGCAAAGCAATTAACAGCAGTAAACTTAGTCACATTCACATCATTTACCTGTCCCCAACAAGCCTGGCATTGTGCACGTGACTGGCTGCGTGACTCCTTCATTCCTTCAAGGGAAAGAATAACGCAGAAGACGAAGGGTAGAGGGAGGGTAGGTTTCAGGGTCAGGGCACAGGGTCTGCTCATGCTTTTCAGTAATTACAAACAGCCCCTGCTCAGCTCGATTGGGGTGTATTCAGGACCCTTCCTCAGTCACTGGGGATGGAGTTGCCCCACATCTACCCAGTTTCTTGTTAACTCTTTCCTAATGAGTCAGTGAGCTGACGTGGCCCAACCCAACCTCTTCAAACTGTCTTTCCTTTGCCTTGGCAAGAAAAAGTAATAAATATACCGGCCCCTCCTTACTCTTCCCGCTTAGAGATGGTGCCTATACAAGACCTAATGTCTCAGAGTCGGGTATTCTGAGCCTCAGTCCGTCGGCCCATATACGGGGGAGAACTGGGGAGTGACGAACCTGGATCTTTCTCCTCTTCTTTGTCCATCCCATGGACGTGGGCCTGGGCTCTTCGGTGGAGCAGGTGAAGTCTTCGCTGAGCAAGAATAGGCTCTGGGGGTGTGGCACGTGGTCCTTCCTGGCACATCAAAGACCTCCAGCTGGATGTCTTGTCCGTGTCCTCAAGCCAGGCCTCTGGCAAATAGGCCTCAGAGTGAGAGGAGGTCAGGAGACACCTCAGAAGGCACCTTCACACTCCCAAGCTGCAGCCAAGGCCTCGCCTTCCCTCCCCTAACCTACGCTAGAGCCCTAAGCTTCCCACCTGGGCCACGCGGGCGTCCCACAGCAGATCTGAGACCACGTGCGCACCCTGCCTCTGAGATGGACCCTGACCCCAGCATTGCTGGTAACCAGAATGTGTCTTCTCGTCCTTAGAGCTCAGACCACCTGAAGGGAGGCTGGCATTATCTGGGAACACGGGGGTTCTACTCCCATCCGCAAGGATGGGGATTGCACTCCATACAGACTCCCTCTGCCCGAGAGGCCATGTCTAAACCTGAGTGGGCAATGGCCACTTGCCTTGGTTTAAACCAGGGGTCTTAATCTTTCTGGTGTCATGGACTCCTATGGCAGTTACCTGGGGGCCATAGGCCACTGCTCAGAGTAATGCATTTAGATGAATAAAAGAAGACACAAAATTACAGAGGAAAAGGATTACACTGAAATACAGTTATCAAAATACTTTGAGATACAGTGGGGTTTCTTCTTTGTTTTGTTTTTCCCTATCTTCACCTGAGGATATGTTTATTGGTTTGAGAGAGAGAGGAAGGGAGAGACAGATAAACATCAATTGAGAAATATTGGTCGGCTGCCTTGTGCCCCGACCGGAGATCAAACCACAACCTAGGGATGCACCCTGACAGGGAATCAAACCCACAATCTTTTGGTGCACGGGATGATGCTCCAACCATCGGAGCCACCTGGCCAGGGCCAGATACAGTGTTTCATGGGCTTCTTTACTCACACTCCGAATAGTAAGATCTACGAGCAGGTCTGACAACGATCTTAATTTCTAAGTAGTGATGAGCATAAATGCTATTGAAAGACACTGGCAGCCACAGTAAGAGAATGTGAAGCTCTCCGTGACTGCTCCTGGGGACAAAGGCACTGCTAGGAACACTGTGGCCCGCTGCCTGTGTTGAAGATTGGAGGAAGTGCTGCTTTAACGTAAGGGGAAACAAGGGTGTGTTTTTCCCCCCATCACTCTATCCAGGGTAAGAAGGTGGCTGTAAGGCATATCCAAAGTCAGGAGCCACTGCTGTAGTGCCTGCAATTTATCACCCTCTTTTAAAAATACATCTCAAAGAATTCTTCCAATTTCCTTTAAAAAAAAAAAGGAAAAGAAGAAAGTTTAAATCAACACAAAGTTGTTTTCCTCTTCGCAGAAAAAAGCCACCTTCACAGCCCACTGCCAGGCCGCTGGGTGGGAGGGCCCACTGGCATTCGCCCTGCGCCTTGAAGGGACTTCCAGCCCCCTCCGTCCTGGCCTCCTTCCTGCCCTTGGCACTAATTCCTTCTCTCCCCCAGCGCTACCCACAGAGTTCTGCCACAGTGAGGACTAACAAGGGGGCCTGTGGGATTGTTCACCCTTTCAAGTTGAACCGTGTATGTTAATGAGCCTGAACAAAGCCTTAATATGTTCCAGGCATGAACAAACACGCTTTGGCCTCATTTCGCTCACAGGCAGCCACGTCTTATTTGCTTCACCTGGGAGGGATGGCAGGGAACACGGAAGGCTCCGGCTGCGTGCAGTGGTGGAGGGAAGGTGGTGTGGGCACACGAGACACCCCAGACACCTTGGAGCCACCCACAGTCTCCATGGCCCCAGTGCTGCCGCTGAAGTGCCAGCACCAAGAACCCACCCACACCCCCCGGTCTGCTCCACCTCTCCAAGCCCAGGCCCAGGCCACGGCTACAGAAAGGACCCACTACCCCCACAGTGAGCTCCCCAAGTTTGCTTCCCTCCTCGGTTCTCCCTACTGGCCAAGCCTGGGTAAGTCATTTAATAACATTGGGCTGCTCATTTGTAAAATAGGGATGATCAAACCCAACCAATGCCGTTGCCAGGAAGGTGATAAGTGTGTTCATATACCATGGCATCTGCCAGAAGTCAGTGACCTTTGGTGACTTTCCCGTCTGACCCCGGTGTAAGGTTGTGTTACACAGTGGGAGTCTGTGCTTTTGAGTCAGACAGACTTGTTTCCAAATCCCAACTCTGCACCTTACTAGCTATGTGAGCTTGGCAAGTCACTCTGTGCTTCCGTTTATTTAAAGTGGGGCTAGTACCCCCTGGTTGATGTGGGTTTGGTAAGAGTTGAGGAAAAGAGCTTATCCTATATAATAAAAGGCTAATATGCAAATCGGACCGGTCACTATGATGTGTGCTGACCACCAGGGGGTAGATGCTCAATGCACGAGCTGCCCACTCCCCCCTTGGTCAGTGCACTCCCACAGGGGGAGTGCTGCTCAGCCAGAAGCCAGGCTCACACCTGGCGAGCACAGCTGCGGTGCGGGAGTCTCTCCTGCCTCCATGGCAGCACTAAGGATATCCAACTGCCGGCGGGTGCCTAAGCTGTCAGTGGGACATCCCCCCCGAGGGCTTCCGGACTGCAAGAGGGTGCAGGCCGGGCTGAGGGGCCTCCCCCCCTGCAAGTGCACAAATCTCATGTACCGAGCCTCTAGTATGAAATAATCACACTGTACCTGGCTCATAGTAGGTGCTCAATGAATATTAGTTCTCTTTCCTTCCTCTCACCCTTTAAATCCTAGCAAGACTGTCACAGGGAGGGCGCAGCTACACCTAGGTAGGCCTTTCTGTTGCAGGGTGTGTGTTCCCTCTGGGAAAGGAGGTCCCATAGACATTAAGGGGGAAAACAGGGCCCCAGAAGCATAGAAAAAGCAAAAGGGTGCTGGGTGGGAACTTGTGCAGGTGGGGTTGAGCCTAAGTCCTATGGCTCAGGGCCTGAGAAATCTGCTGACCCCTGCCCACCTCTAGCCACCCCCCGGGGGACCTGCTGGCCTGAGGCATGGGCCCTCTCTCATTGTCCAGCCAGAATGTGTTCCATCCTGACCCCTACTCACAGGAGGTGGTAGACTCTCTCTGCCTTTTGCACCTCCTCCCTCTTCAGGGAGGCCCTGAATTATGAGACTGGAAAATGTGGGCTGTTTCCCTGTGGCTGTATTTGCCACATCACATCACATCACTGAAATGTGCCGGTGGCCAACTTCTTCAGATACGTGCACAGCCACCCACTTAAAATACTCTTCCCCAGTGGCTTAGAATGTCCCTCTGAGTGGCAGCAGGTCTCATAGCTGATCACTAGTGACAGCAAAAGTGGGTGAGAGATTCCACAGTTTCCGAACCACCCCCCTCTGATACCCTCTCCCGGTGACCCCTAGGGGCTCTGCCATCCCTGAGAGAAAATGGCCCCTGTGTTTCTTGGTTTTTCATTGGGAGAATTTGGAAGGGGGGCGGGGGGCATTAATGACTTGATATAAATGACAGGAACAGAACCAGGTGCTGGAAGGTTCATGGTAGCCTCTTCAAAACCACTCAGGATTATGGCTATAAACTTTCATGACTTTTTCTCTCAGAAATATATCTTTTTATTGAAAAGGCCAACATTTATATCTGGGTTCATATTCCAGTTCTTCTATTTAACATCTATCATGGCTTTAACTGCCCTAAATTCCAGCGTCCTCATCTGTCAAGTATTTACCTCTCAGTATTATAAGGATCAGAAAATAAAACACATAAAAGCACCCGGTATGCATCCCAACAAATGGTAGGTGCTCATTAACGTAGACCAGCGATTTTCAATTGGAGAGCTGCAAGAATTTTTAAAATATGCAATAACTGACTATTTAGTCAGGGGCACTGGCCACTTTCCCCTTAGATTGTCAAAATGAAAACAGCCAACACAAGAGCCGTCAGGGATGAATGCCCTGCCTTGAACCATAAATACTAGTATATAGGTCATATAATTGGTCATGTTGCATAATAAAGTTGTGTCTGACTGCTTAATTCTTGGTACTAGAAAAAAATACATATATATGATTTTTTAAAAAGTCACTTTGAAGCAAAAAAGATAGGTAATTACTATTATTATTTTTTGCAATTCAATCAAAATTATACCTATTTTTTTATCACATTGGCAAAATATATATTTTTCAGTGTGCCACAGAATTTTAGTAATTAGTTTAGTTTATGTGTGTGCCATGAAATGAATAAGGTTGCAAATCACTGATGTAGATAAATGAACGAATGAGAGAAAAACACAGAGAAAATCCCTTTTCAAGCAAATAAAACTCATCTTCATACTTGCAGCTCTTTGCTGAATCTTATCTTCAAGTATTTGTGTTTCTGTTTATATTCCCCAAGTCTCTCCTTGGTCATACAGTTTTCATCCATAAATTTGTTCATTCAATACTGAGCACCTACCCCATGTCAACACAGAAGTCCCTGCCTTCCCAGGGCGCACAGTCTTCTAGACACTTCTCCTGGCCTCCACGTTACGAACTTCTGATTCTGCTCCCTGGGCCTCAGAAGACCCTTCTCCATTGGTCTTCATCATTTCTCAGCATCAGGCAGAACATCTTCCCTGGCACTAACCTTAAGAGATGTCGCAGAGACGGTGGCACCTACACCCTGCTTCCTGAACGGGAAACTCCAAGTCCACAGCATATTAAATACTGAAATGAACTGGACAGGGGGTCCCAATAGCTATGATTTGGAGACAATTATATGCTTTCCCATCTGTTTTCTCCATCTGTAAAATGAGAGGTCTGGGTGAAGCAGGGCTAAGAAATGGGTCGCAGGTACAGTGCTCTTCCAGTTGGTTACCTGCTGGAAGTGTTGTGTTATCTCAAGTTCTGAGGCTCTATCTGGGCTGATCAGGAGAGAACTTTCATTGATTAGTGCTGTCTGCCGTAGGCATGGCGGTGGGTGGATGGCAGTGTGTGTGTCACATGTTTTTGTCCCTGATCTACGGGAGCTCAAAGAACCCTGTGAATTCTGCCATTTATAATTCTGTGACTCAGTGAAATTGCTTTCCTTTATCTTTGGCAGGAGGCCTGTCTTAACACACAACATCTTCATGGGTGGTCTAGCACCTTAGCCACCATCACCTGAGAAACTTTCTCAGTAACCTTACAATAAAATAAGCATATTTACTGATGGGTCACATTCACAATCAATAAATGACTGCTTCCTGCCCTCAAAGGTCCAGGAAATTAGGTCAGAAAGGAGAATTTACATTTATTGAGCACCTATTCAGTGCCAGGTACCTTCCACACATTGTCACTTATTTCTAAAACATTGGCCTTGGGGCAGTCACTAAATCCTCCTGAAACAGAGCAGGAGCCAGTGCTCAGAGCCGTGAATGAAGCTGCCCACGGAGCAGAGACTCCAACCTGTGCACTTCGGACCCCAAATCTCACTGCACCGTGCTCCCTGAAACATACCCAGACGTCTCGTTTATTCTTTCTCTCTCAGGAGGTGCGGGGAAAAATGAAACCGACAGCAGGTCTAGACAGAGCAATGAGATCTGGGCAAACATTTAGATGACTCAATCCCTATCCATCATTTTACCTACTTTGGGATGGGACCAAAGTAGGCATTCCTGCCTGATTTAGGAGGCCAGCTTAGCTCATCGGATCTGAGGCATGACTGCAAATTTTGTGAGAGCATTAAACTGCATCCCAAACGCCAACCTGATCTAGTCCCCTTCCCCTGACCCTGACTTTGACCCCAGAGGAGGAGCGCAAATGACCAAGGCCTCCACTGGCACTGGCCTCTGGCCCTCCTCCCAAGAAGCCTTCCCTACCTCTGGTGGGAATTTAGAAACCACCACCACCACCACCACAAACCGTTTCCCTTCAGCCCCCACCTGAGCCCTCAGGGGTCTGCAGAGCCTCACAGGCATGTGGGAGGCCTTTGGATTCCTCTAGGAGACCATGGGGGGCAGGGGTTATAAGGGAGGGGTGGAGTGGGACATAGAATCTTAATGGTCAAAACAAAAAACAAAAAACATATCTTTGGATCCCAGAGATGAATCTCCCAGGTGCAGCCTGAGCCTGTGTACACTAACCCCGGGCCAGTTTTCAGCACGTTGGCTAGAGGCTGGGTGTAGGCGAGAACCTCTGATTAGTGGTGTCAGTTATACTTCAAAGACACCCTGAGACTGTGACTGCCACCTGCAGAGGCAGCCCCTGGGACCGGTGCTGAGAAAGCACTGCTTTGACCAAAGGCAGCAGAGCCCATGGATTTTCATACAGCCTTTCAGCTCCAATGTGGGTCCTCAAGTCCCCTCATGCCTACAGTCATGGAAACCAGAGGTTTAAAAGATGTCCCACCTCATGCTCCACTGGTGGGAACATCCAATGGTGCTGTCACTGTGAGACAGTCTGGCAGTTCCTCAAAAATTGCCCAGCAATTCCATTTCTGGGTATATACCCAAAAGAATTGCAATCAGGGACTCAGAGAGATATTTATACATCCGTGTTCATAGCAGTGTCATTCACAATAGCCATGATGTGGAAATAACCCAAGTGTCCCTTGATGGATGAATGGAATCAAAATGTAGTATAGATATGTATACGTATGTGTATGTGTGTGTTTGTGTGTATACACACACACAATGGACTATCGTTCAGTTTTAAAAAGGAAGGAGATTCTGACACATGCTACACCATGGTTGAGCCCTTGTGCTAAAAGACAAACACTGTAAGAGTCCATTCACATTAGGTACCTAGAGTAATCATAGTCATTGAGACAGAAAGGAGAAGGAGTTGCCAGGGGCGAGCAGTGGGGAAGGGAGGCAGTAGAGAGTTATGGTTTCATGAGTTCAGTATTTCAGTTCTGCAAGATGAAAAGATACTGGTTAACAGCAATGGGAGTATACTGTACTTACTACTGAACTATATACTGAAAAGCGGTTGGGATGGTAAACTTTACGTTATAAATGTTTTATCACAACTTTTAAAAATGTTCCTTTAAGAGCATGGTCGCCACGCAGGTTACGCGAGGGAAACCTGGTCAGATCCAGGCACGGCGCCTGGCACGGAGCAAGGGCCCACAAATGGCAGTGATTCTCTTCATCATCATCTGTTACTATTATTGTCATTATTACTGAGCCCTTAATCACGTCGCTGACGGTTGGTTTGAACGGTTAACTGGGAATGACCCTGGAAAGGAGAACGAGGCAGCTTTGGAGAGGGGGCGGTTCACTTGGTCACTTTCTGAGTCACAGTGACCACACGAGGGAACACTGTGGTCCTTGCCATTATTTTACAAACAAAACAAGATGGTCTCGCAAGCTCGGTGAGTTTTTCAGAATGATGCCAAAGGTCAAGGAAGGGCGGAGCCCCGTGTCTCACAGCCAGATGCCAAGGCCGCATGCGCCTGCTGTCCGGGCTGGTCTGGAAGGATCCCCGGGCTCCGAGAGCAGCGGACAGCCACAGACCCGCCCAGGGTGCTCCTCAATCCCGGCTCCTCAGGCACCACAGACACGGCTTGTTCTGCAGCCGTCAGCCTAATGAGACTTCAAGTTCAATCACTGTCACTCCTCTGGCGGCCTACTGGCACCACACAAAGGCAGGGTGCTCTGTTTCTAACTAAAAGGTTCCCGTTTCCAAGCCCCGAAGCCAGGCCTTTTGAAGGGCACAAAGGACTCAGCAGGATTAAGCAAAACTCCGTCCCCACCAATATATCTGCCATCCAAACCACGTCTTCCTGGCTCTCTCCCCTGGGGGCTGCTGTGCAGAGCCTCAGTGCGCTATGCATATGGTACGGGGCGTGTTAAAGCACTCCAGATGCGTGGGATGTGTTCCTAACTCAGCATGTGCTTCTAACTCCTTGGCTGGGCTCTCAAAGACCTTCCTGATCTAATCCCTGCCTCTCCTAGCCTCACCTGCTGCCCCAGGCATGCTCCCACCCCTGGGATCCTAAACTGCAGTGTTCCTCAAACATGTTCTTATTTCCACATGCTTCCTTTACTTTGAACAAAAAAGTCTTCTGCAAGGAATACTCTTCCTCTTCACCATCGAGAATTCCTAGCTAGACATCATTCAAGATACAGCTTAATTGCCACCTCTTCCAGGAAGCCTGCCAAAACAGGGTCTGTGGGTTTACTTGCAAGGGGACACGTGAGCCTTCCACAGTTTCATGGATGCCAGCAGAAGACATGAACTCCTGGGTCGAGAACACAGGACTTGACAGCACAGAAGCAGCAGGAGCTTTGTGTTTTCAACAGTTCCCCTGCCCCCAACTCCACCGTGGGGCCCGGGTGGATGCTGTGCCCGCAGTGGGGGTGCATCACAGCTGAGGAATGTCAAGCTTAGAGAACCCAGGTTGTTTACAGTGGACCCCACGCAAAGGAGGACAGCTCTCTCTGCCTTCCTTCCCAGGCTGCTTGATGTATGATGGTCTGGAACACAAGGGCAGTAAATGCCTCTGCTTATAAAATGAGCAGAAGCAGCAGAGACCTGAAGGATCATCTCCCAACAAGTCTTCCCTGGCCACCAGGTCATGCACCCGCCACGCCCTGTATCGCTTCTGCCTAAGGAATCACATTGGAATGGTCTGGTTTTGGCTGCACCACTAGCCTGGGTGCTCTCTGCTGTCAGGGACTGTCTCTTACATTTATCTGCCATTCATGCAGTAAGTGCTCAATGGATGTGCAAATCAATGCATGTGTTGAGTAACTAATCCTGGGAATTTTGACAGCCATAGTTTGGGGTAATCGAATGATAACAATGACACTGACTGACTGCTTGCTCTTGCACCCTAGGCGCTGGGTGGTGCTTTTCACCTGGATTATTTTACTTTATCCTCATGACAACACTATATGGAAGGTCCTTTTTTTTTTTTTTTTTTTTTTTAACCCCACTGTACATATGAGGAAACGAAGGTCTTAGAGCAGTTAAGGAACTTAATCAGTCACACGGCTCATGAATATTGAGCTGCACCTTGATCTTACCTGCCTGTAAACTTAGCCACCCTAGTGAGTGCTTCTCTGACCAGGAGGCATCTAAGCATGTGTGTGGGGTGTTTGTGAAGGTCAGGGGAGAAGGAAGGAGGAAGTCTGTCTTTTGTGTTTACAGGGGTGGAGGCAGGAGCCTGCATGTCACCATCACCTATTCCTGGTGTGACTCACAGCCCATCAGCCACCTCATATGGACACAGGAACTTCACACCTTCCTAATCTGCCCCACACAGATTAGGGGACAGATGGCGTTCGGTCTTGGGAACAGCCTGGAATGCCAAGCTGCCCTTTCACCATGAGAAAGGGAGGAAGGGGTGAGATGAATCTGTGGAGAATTCTATTTTTGCTACAACTTACGATTCTCCAACAGCTAGTCCCCTGGACCTTACTAATAATCACAGAAATAGAAATAAAAAGAAGATATAAAGAATCACCCACTGTAACACCCACTGTAGGGGAGGGTTGGTGAAATAGTCTCAGAAATTGTTGCTAAGCGTAAAATTACTGGTATTACTCAATGGTTGAGTGTTGACCTATGAACCAGGAGATCATAGTTCGATTCATGGTCAGGGCACATGCCCAGGTTTTGGGTTAGATCCCCAGGGTGGGATGTGCAGGAGGCAGCTGATCGATAATTCTCTCTCATCATTGATGTTTCTATCTCTCCCTCCCTCTCCCTTCCTCTCTAAGTTAAGTAAAAATATATTTTTTAAAAAGAGTGCCGAGACCGGTTTGGCTCAGTGGATGGAGCGTCGGCCTGCGGACTGAAGGGTCCCGGGTTCGATTCCGGTCGGGGGCATGTAACTGGGTTGCGGGCACATCCCCAGTAGGAGATGTGCAGGAGGCAGCTGATCGATGTTTCTCTCTCATCGATGTTTCTAACTCTCTATCTCTCTCCCTTCCTCTCTGTGAAAAATCAATAAAATATATTTAAAAAAAAAAAAAAAAAAGAGTGAAATTACTGTAACCTTTCTAGAGGAACATTTGGCAGTATCTCTCAAAATTTTAGATATACAGCCTTTGACTCAGCAATTTAATTTCCAGGATCAGCACAAAAGAAATACTTACAATATTGTTCAAAAAGGACAGATAGGTAGATAGATAGATGTTTATAGCAAAACTGTAAATAATTCACAAGCTCTTTTTAAAACATTAAAAAAGTGTAGACAACTATGAAGGAAAAAACCTCAGCAAATTTCAATTCCTCCAGATATACTGCTATGAATGATTTAGTATATATTTTGCCAAACTTTTTATGCAAACTTTTTTCTAAAAATGAAATATTTTTATATACTGTATATATAAGGTATATTTTACTTAATATAGTATAGATAATGCTTAGCAATTGCTCTTTTTTCACTTAACATTTTTCAAGACATCCTGTTATACCAATTTATATGAGACTCATTGATTAACTTCACAATATTTTGATTTGGATGTGGAATTATGTATATTTAATGAGTTCCTTCTTTTTTAAAAATATATATACATATATATTATATTATTGATTTCAGAGAGGGAGGAAGAGGGAGTGAGAGATAGAAACATCAATGATGAGAGAGAACCATTGATGGGCTGCCTCCTGCATATCCCCTACTGAGGATTGAGCCCACATCCCGGGAACTGAACCCTTACCTGGTTCATGGATCGATGGTCAACCACTGAGCCATGCTGGCAGGGGATGAGTTCCTTCTTGAAGGAGATTTAGGTTGAGGAGAGTCCACTTTAATAGAGCCAGGTTATAGCTCAAAAGAAATGCCTACATCTACTTATTGTTTGGAGATTGTTTGTTCATCTCTCAGAATGATCCAGAGCTCTTCAATTTCCCTATAATTTTTTCCTACTGGATTAGGCATGAGGTTCCTTATACTTGGCCAGATATCACAAAGTCAAATATAAATCTATAAACACAGATGTGCCCAAATGTCTGGTGATAGGACTGTGGAAATGCACATTCAACATAAGACTATACCATCACTCTCATCACTCTTAGAACCACTAGTCTGTTGTTCTCTGTAGAAGCCAGCATATACCCTGCCAACCAGTGGCCCATCCTGGCATTTGCCAGCACCTATTCTCTTGTCATTCATATGGTCCATTCTTTCTTCTGTTTGTGTCCCTAGCACCCAAACAAGGACAGCAGGCAAGTCAACCCTGTGGCTAGGAACACGGAGCTCCAGGTGAAGTGCAATACTCCGAGGGGGAGGCCGGGCTCTGGAGAGCCTAGCCCAAGGCTTCGAACTTCAGTGGAGGAAGCCTGTGGAGTCCTTAACCATACCCTCAGCTGCTGTGCCCATTCATTCTTTTGGCAGTAGGTTGCTGGGAACCAGGGGAGAAACCAATTAGAACCCAGTTTTAAATACTTTTCAATACTAATGAGCCCTACACAAAGAGCTTTTATAAACGTTGCCTAACTACATTCTCACTCAATTCTGGGAACCGGGAATTATTAGCCCCCTTTCATAAATGAAGAAGCAGACTCATAATGGACAGAGCTTGTAAGGGTCAGGGCAGGGTTTTGACTGAGTTTCTCTAATAGGCCCAGGCCCTCCCTGATAGCATTTCTGTTAAACCCCCAGTGACTTGTCATCATGGCGCCCTCTGCCACTCTATTAAGTTGATAACAACTCCAGCTTCAGAAATCAGGGCATAGAAGCAAACAAAGCCAGCACCCCACCTGGCTGGGGGCGGCTGGGAGCGTGGGAGAACCTGAGGTCTCACGGAGAAGGCTGTCATTCAACACCCTTGCTCCTCCCACACTCCTGTTGGGTCTCCCTGGACTTTGAGGGGACAGGATACTGTTCATGGGAAACTAACAAGTCCTGAGACCTTCAGCCACAGTTTACCTCCCACCCCTCCCAAGCTTCAGCACAAATGACAGACCGCATCCTCTCAGCAGAGACGACGTTTGGTTCACACTTGCAGAGAGTTCCATTGTCACTGTCCACTGTGCACTGGGTGGAGTCAAAAAGGCCCTGTAACCCCCATCATGCTGTGGGACAAGGAGGTCTCGGGGGTCACTCAAATTGCTCCGATCTACATGATTTTGGTAGTGAAATTTGTCTCCCTGGAACCTTGAAAGTCTTGACCAAGATCTTGGGAGTTGGTTGTAACAGAATGGAACCCATAGGTTCAAATGAGGTATGTTCTGCTGGAAAAACAAGTGGACCTACGGTTCTATGTCATATTCTAACGCAAAGACAGAAAAGGCAACAAATGTGAGCGAGGTGCTAAGGTCGGTAGCTGTGAGCTGTATTTTAATGAGAGGACGTGTCCCTTCAAAAATGGTGCCTTGGCTAATTGGACCGGATTCTTCACCTCTGGGGACACGGTGCTATAAATAAAAGCTTCCCATTGATGCATAATGGCTTGTCCGCGCTCCAGCTCTCCTCCTAACCTCACCCTGCACGAAAGCAGCACCACATCAGTCAGCCGCCCACTGGCCCATGAAGGGAGACAGGCGAGGGCCCCGCACAAAAGCCCCACAGAAAGATGTCGGGCCACATCGCATCACCAGTGCACTCAGGCGAAATAACAAGCCGCATGTCCTCTTCCCCTCTCGCGTTTGCATGTAGAAACAGACCAATACCGTGCACATACTGTGCTAAGTTTTCTAGACAGGCATATAGTATGACTGTCTGTAACTTTCCACGGGCCTCCTCGGGTTACCATACATATTCATACACATACCAGCATTTGAAGAAAGGAAAATGGGGGTGGGGGTTGGGGGTGGGGGTTAGTGGTGGTGCTTGGTGATTATTTTTAATTGAATTCACCTGGGAATTTTAAATGCTGGAAATTTAGCCCCTGTTTGCAGTAACTGAAGATTGGGACAGCGTATGATTTTCGTCTTTTGAAAGGCAAATCTCCCTTTTCCATTTAAGAGGAAGTTTCTTCAGGGTGGAATGCATTTCAGAACCAACTGTAGAAATCATTAAGTTATGAAGCTATGGGGTGGGACAGTGGTGACAATATCGACCCTTCGCACTCCTTTGAAGGAGTCTCATGTTTACAGCTTCTCCCTCGAGACAGGATCTTCGTGTCTCTGCAAAGTAGATGCTGAGCCCTCGTTCCATTGTGTTAGGACCACGGGGACCCAGGAACCAGAGAGCAGCTGAATGGAAGAATGCCGTGGGCATCTGAAACTAGATCTTACTTCTCTGACTTTCAGCAAGCCACTCTGGCAATGAATGAGGCTCCGTGGTACAGATGTCCCTGTGTCTGAACATGACATTCCTGTCACAGGCGGCTTGAAAGTCTATTCTCTGAAGACCCGTCGGGTTCTCCAGAAACTGGACAGTCAAGCATCAGCTGCCCAGGACTCCCTTCTAGCCGATCAAATTGGAATTTATTCTCATAGAGAAACTCAGTGAGTTAATACGCCAAGGGCCTGAGCCCAAATCTAGAAAAACTTGGTGAGTCTCTACCTTCTGGGTTTTGGGGGTCTATCTCTCCCTGCCAACCTCCTGCACCCTCAGGACCACAGGGTTCCAATCACGCACTGCACAAGGGTGCTGCCCAAACGTCCAGCGTCACACGGTGGACATGGGAGATGGCAACGAAGGCGTGGAGATTCTGGGCCCCCAGCTGAGCCTGAAGTAAGGACACATGGACGCACAAAGCCATGCACACTCGGGAAAGCCGGCACAAACTCACTGGGAGCAGCACACACATGCAGGCTCTCTACCCAAGCACACTCTTGGCATCTTTGAGATCTTGTCTCTCACCGGCTCACCATGATCAGAGCCTTGGTTCCCCCATCACAGGGCTCAAAACCTAATAGTCGTCTCCCTTGGGGGGTGCAGGGGAGAGCATGGGAGGGATCTGAATGTTGCAGGTCACGGGGCACCTGGGCCTCCAGCAGGTGCCCATGTGCTCATAGCCAGGGCGGCTGCCCTCTGGGGAGCTCCCTGGAACAAACCTCTATTATTGTGCCATCATTTGCCCTTTTTTATTTTTTAACTTGAGGACAATGCTTTTTTTTTTTCTGATTCACAGCCCGGTGAGTTCTGTTTCCCCTGCCCCTTCCATTCCATGGCTTCTGCACAGGCCCTCCTTCCCTCATGGGGCCCCACACGGAGACGTAAATCTGGAATATCCTAAAGCTTTTCCCTCCACACCCTACAGCTGTTTGCTTTTTTGTTTGGCTTCCCTCTCTCTCTTCCCACCTTTGAGAACCGGACTCTCTTCCCTCCTGACCTTAGTGTATCCTGTCTTCTTGTTTCTAAGACTTCTGTACTCTCTGAGTCGGGAGAGCTGGTGAAAATCACTGCCTCGCTTGAAGCTGGGGAAACCGAGGTGACTCAGCTTGTAAGTGACAAAGTCATGCTTCTGGGCTTCACCACCTGAGTTCCTTTCATTTCACCACACAGCTTGCCCCGACCCCAACCCCCAGTTCCCTTGAATGGTGGGTCACTGGCACCAACTGGACCCCCCTCCCCCACCCCTCAGCCTGCAGTACGTTTTCTGAGCTCTGCGCCAAAATCAAAGAAGCACCCATCGACACCAACCATGTCAACACCACCTCCCTAACTATTATGAACACACCAGTTCTCTCCTGGGGATAAGGCCAAAAGAGGCAGGGAAAATTCTTGATCCCCCTGGAAGGCCAGGAATGCGTCGCGCACCTCCAAAGGGGAAGATCTCATAGTCCGGAAGTTTGCATAAGGCACCTGGGTACAGAGAGGCTGGTCCTTGCAGTCTCCACAAAGGGGGCACACTTCACTGTGGCCCATGCCTCAAGGCAGTGCCTTGTCCGGGCCTCATCAGGCATCTGCATCCTAAGCCAGCCACTTCTCTGAGAAGATAACCACAGATGAGTCACTGTTGGCCTGGGAGTCGGGAGACCAGTGACTCCAATTGGGTCTTCCTTTTGTGAAATGATGCCCCTTCCAACTACAGAACCCTGTAATTCTATTGAAAATGCCTTTGGACTAAACAATAGGCACCTCAGTAGCAGGCATATCACGAGGGGCCAGAGCATGAAGCCTGGAGTGGGAGGACACCCTTTTCCCTTTAGGCCACTGGGTTCCACCTAAGGTTTTCTTGCTCTCAAACTGCCTGATCAGGGCTGACATTATACAAGGCATGGGCCAGGCCACAAGCACTGGATGGCCAAGTCTTATGAACAGTGTCTCTAATCAATGCACCCGGTACTTCCTTATTCCCTTTTCAAGGCTGAGATGGAGCCATCAAATGACAACTCAATTTAATTTCTCTGTTATTTCTGATGCAAAGTGCAGGAATGTAGGGCCTGTAACCAGAATGCATAGGTCTGGTCAGGAATTAGATGATCTTGGCCAAAATGAGGCAGGAAAAGTGCCTGAAAGTGCCTGCCTCCTGCCCATGGTCTGGAGCCTGGGTCACCTGTGGTAGGTACACCAAGATGCGTGTGCCTTGGGGTGTGAGCGCAGGGGAGGTGACAACTCACGTGGTTCCTTCTGCTGCCTTCCTCTCCCACAGATGTGATCACTGTCTCTGAGAAGATGGTTTGTACAGTCTGGTTGTTGGTGATCTACAATAAACAGACGCAGTGAGTGTGAAATAGAAGGAACTCTGGGCAAATTCCACAACTTTTTTTCTTTCTTCTGTTTTCTGAAGCAGGGGCATCCAGCCAAGCGGACAGACTGGCCCTCCCCCTTCCCTTCCCCTCAGATGAGCAGCCTCTCCTCTGAGCAGTGACCATCGGTGTCACAGAGTCTGCCTCACACGGCTGCTATGTGGAGTGATGAGGTGGCCTGTGTAAAGCACTCAACACAGAGCCTGTCCCCCAGCAAATATCCAGTGTTCACCATTTTTATCGTTCTTGGGGCTCATCACTTGAAATTCAAGGCAGACTTTCTTTCAACAGCTACAGGTCTGGGTGTCTAATGGAACGTCTTTCATGAGAAGCAAGCAGGTTTTAGCTACAGCTGCCCCGCTCCTGATTCAGGTGAACTGTTTTATTTTATCAGGAAGTACGTAAGCCCAGCCGGCGTGGCTCAGTGCCTGAGCATCAACCTATGAACCAGGAGGTCACGGTTCAATTCCTGGTTAGGGTGCATGCCGGGTTTCGGGCTCGATCCCCAGTGTGGGTTGTGCCGGAGGCAGCCAATCAATGATTCTTTCTCATCATTGATGTTTTTCTCTCTCTCTCTTTCCCATTCATTTCTTCTCTGAAATCAATATATATATATATAGTAGTACTTAAATTTAGCTCAATGAAGAACACACTCAGGTCAAAGAAAGGCTCCCCAGGATTAATGAAGGCATCCTTCAGAACAATGGGGTGGCTCTCAGATCAAGACATGGGGCAGTGAATCAATAAAGCCCACACTCAGATCAATGCAGGCAGCACTCAGATCAACTGAATTAGAGTCTCTGGGGAGGGGCCTTATGCTTCACTACTTCGTAAAGCTCCCAGGTGATTGCATGTGCAGCCACGTGTGAGAACGAGATCAAAGCTCCGGAGAGCTCTAAAAACTACCCAATATAAAACCCCCGAGGATCGCGCTGGGGTTGGGAAGTGTGACAGGCTCCCAGGTAATCCTGATGCACTGCCAGAGGATTTAACACTAGTAGTATATACCTTGCCCCACAGAGGATTATAGTAAATTAGGGGAAAAGATGACATATGTGTGAAACTATTAAGTAGAAGTCCAAGAAAGTCCATGTTTGAGTACCAAAACATGAATAAAAGACAAGGAGTGATAAGAAAATTAAGTACTAAATACTTAATGATAAGCAAAAATAATTTGTATTTTTGGCTTATGTATCAAACATGTAAAGAAAACTTAGTGCTCGGATGGGACTGGGCGCTATAGAAAGGAGAAGGCGCTGGCCAGGACCGCCCGTACCTTGTGAATTTCTCGGTGCACATGGATGGTGGTATTGCCAACCTTGGTTTCCGTGTTGGTCTCATTGTGATAGCTGGGAGGTAAGTTTGCCAGGTTCACTTCTGACGACGTTTTAGCAGCAGCTTCTTCTGCCTCCATCTATTAAATCAATGGATTAAATGAGCACATTTTTTTCCCTCTTAATACAAGTCAGAGTTGATTAGGGAAAAAGAACCATGGAGATGTAGAGCACAGCATAGAAGACAGTCAATAGCATGTACATGCTGATATTCCTATTTCATTAATGTGGTCAAGGAGGGTCAGGACATTTAAAAATTTAAAGGAATTCTGATAGTCAATAATCCTATATAATAAAAGGGTAATATGCAAATTGACCCTAAGGGGGAACGACTGGTTGCTATGATGTGCACTGACCACCAGGGGGCAAACGCTCAATGCAGGAGCTACCCCCTGGTGGTCAGTGTGCTTCCACTGGGGGAGTGCCACTCAGCTAGAAGCTGGCTCTGTGGCAGTGCTAAAGATGTCCGACTAATGGCTTAGGCCCGCTCCCCATGGGGACATCCCCTGAGGGCTCCAAGCCGGCAGGTGGACATCCCCCGAGGGCTCCAAGGCTGCCAGAGGAATGTCTGGCTGCCAGCTTAAGGGACCAGGCCTAAGCCATCAGTCAGATATCCCCCAAGGGTCCCGGACTGCGAGAGGGCTCAGGCTAGGCTGAGGGACACCCCTGAGTGCATGAATTTTCATGCACCGGGTCTCTAGTATTGTAATAACTACGTATGGTGCCAGATGGGCACTGGAAATATCAAGGGGTCACTCTGTAAAGTAAATGATTGTCTAACCACTATGCTGTACACTTGAAACTAATACAAAATAGAATTGACTGTAAACTGTAATTGAAAGAAACTTTTTTAAAGAAAAATGAACCACTTCTCTTTTCCTCTTTGCAATTGCAAATAATGGTAATAATGATAGGTGCCTTTAGCTGAGTATCCACTAGGAGAAGACCCTTCAGTCCGCAGGCCGTCGCTCTATCCACTGAGCCAAACTGGCTAAGGCAGCTTTCTCTTTTTCTGTAAAATGAGGGATGATCCTATCTTGCTGAGCAGATGTAAGAATTAGGATCACAAAAATCCAAGTGCCTGGTCCAGTATTTGCCATCAAGCAAAGGGGTAATAAATAGCTACTTTCACAATACTGCCCTTTAGAAAAGCAGTTTTAGAAACTTTCCAGCGAATGTTTGGGAAGAAGTGGAGAGAGCAGGTATCTCTCATGTGTTTGAAGAGTTTGTTAACAAATGGAGGAAAATGGAATGAAGATAGAAAACAGGCCCTGGCTGGTGTTGTTAAGTGGTTAGAGTGTTGGCCTGTGCACTGAAGGGTCTTGAGTTTGATTCTCAGTCAAGGGTAAGCACCTGGGTTGCAGGTTGATACACAGTCTCGGTCAGGGTCTGTGCAGGAGGCAACGGATGGATGTGTCTCACATCGATGTTTCTCTTTCTCTCCCCCTTCCTCCCTTACACTCTCTCTAAAAAATCAATGGGAAAAATATCCTCGGGTGAGGATTAACAACAACAAAGGATAGGAAACAGAATGGGCAAAAAAAGGATTTCATTTTCTTGTAAGAGAGAGAGAGGCTGGCATGTTTAGTGATAGAAAAGATAGAGCTTGGAAAGTGTAGGAGACTTCAGATGCTACAGAGGCGATTCCCCACAAGGAGACGGAATGTTTTCATATTTAAAAAATTCTCATGGGAATCCGAATCCTCCAGCTTGGTTTTCAAATAATTGACAAGTTACCAAGTCTAGAGTTTGCTTTGGGCTGAGCAGATCGTCTTTTCATAAAACTGCTCTCTCAACCAGTGGTTATTTCAACAGAATGAGCTAACAGTTCTTCAATGGCACCACAAACTAAAAGTACAGTTTACAATGGAAATTTCAACCACAACTATTGCTGCCACTAGCAAGGAAAACTTAGGCCTGAAGCAAAAGGACTTGTTCATAGAGGAGGAATGTGAATGCTATTTAAAATGGCATTTATGGTTGGTTGAATCTGTGTGTCTGTTAAAAGGGTACAGAAGGAAAAACTGGAGAGAAAGAAACCCAGGTTTGGTACTGGGTCCTTCCTAGGAACATTCTAAAATATGCCAGTTGCAGACAAGGCAATGAGAGTGTGGGGGTAGAGAGTAGAGTAGTTTTATCCTCAAAATACATGTATCAGTAATATATAGAATAATAAGATAGAAAAATAGGAACGGCCTGGATTAAACCATTTGAAGATTTGATTCCCCCAATAATGATATGATGAGTAGAGTTAGTTTCATCTTCCCCCCTTGGAGAAATCAACAGCTTGAGTCAGCTGGAGTATTTTAAATGGCAGGAAGTTCTCAGCAGATTCACGATGCAACTACGTAAACAGTTAATACATCTGGCCCAGTCCTTTGGTTCTTACCCTGGACAACAAGTAAACAGCAACTGTCCTGTGTTTATGAGATTTAAGGGGCCTGCGGCAATCTCTTTAAAAATAAATTAACACCAATAGCCACAATCTATTGAGAATCTATTATATATTGGCCATGGTGGTTCTTTATTTTTATTCATACTAGTACTATTAATATGATTATAACAAAAGCCATTACTTATTGGTAATGAACAATCTCCCTTAATCCTTACAACAGCCTCATCAGGACTGATACATTATACCAATTATACCTTTTAAAAACATATATTTTTATTAATTTCAGAGAGGAAGGGAGAGTGGGAGAGAGAGAGAAAAATATCAATGATGAGAGAGAATCATTGATTGGCTGCCTCCTGCACACCCCCTACTGGGGTGGGGATTGAGCCCACAACCTGGGCATATGTCCTGACTGGGAATCTAACCAGACCTCCTGGTTCATAGGTCAATACTCAATCACTGAGCCACACTGGCCAGGCCAATTATACTTAAACCCATTTTATATGGTCAGATAACTTCCTTTACTGCATCCTCTCATTTAAGTCTCTCCTTTATCCTAAGGGGGACATTTCCTCCATTCAGAGCCTGGATGCCATCACCAGGAAGTGACAGAGCTGGAGTCGAATGAAGGAAGGTTGGTCCCCGTGGCCTGTTCTCCTGACACCAGGTGTTCAACCTCTCTCTCAACCTGTCCCCACTGCTAGTGAGGACACTCTTTAGGAAACAACCACTGAGTGGGTAGCAGTGGCAGCCAATGTCTCCCCTGGTGGCAAACTTCAGTTAGCCCATCTGCACAAGTCAGACAGAGCCACGGCCAGAGGGAGGAAGGCTGGTGTGCAGGCAGAGCCAACGTGGACAATTCCCATAGCGTGGATCCTGCCATTAAGGTCCCGCTGAGCCCCGAGCTGCTCTGATCAATGAAGAGCCTGCAGAGGCCCTGCTGCTCCCCCCTCTCCCTCACCAGGAGCTACCATCGGAGGACCACGCTGTACGGACAGGTTCACATCGAATAAAGACATTGGTGACCTAGTCAGTTTCACTGAGGATCCATGTGCAGGAGGGAAAGTTCTAGAATCCAGAGAAGGAAACCAGAAGCATCATGAGCTCGATTTAATTTGAAGGTGCAGCATTGGGAGACAGTGGGGCCTAGGTGACTCCCCTCCCTCTTTAGTTGTTCGATGTCATGATTCTTGTGCTTTCACAGGAAACAGATGGTCCGTGGGCTTAGGAACCTGGGCCATGCAGTGAATGTTCAGGTACTGATGCCCGTGCAACTGCCCCCCAATCCAGTGTCCCCCTCCCTGACAACTCCAGGTTGACTGTTATGGAAGGAAGGGGATATATCCCCTAACCACACAGGGTGGGTGGAGAAAGCAACTTCTGATGGATCAGAGCCAGCTCCGGAGGCTTTGCCCAGATGGATGTGAAGACACCTGACCCATCAGCCTGGACATCTGGTCTGTTGCTAACTCCTTCTCTTCAAAGACAGGCTGCAGCCAGAGCTGGGCCCGACAACAGTGGCTGTGCCCACCCACCCCAGGAACCAGGGGTCGCTCCCCACAGCTGTGCCGGGAGAGTTGGGCCAGCTGCACCTCCTGGCCTGGCAGCCCTGGCAGTATGGTGTCCCCACCACAGAGGATGCCACCCATAGTGTGTGGACCTGGGAGGTGATGGAAGAAAGAACCCAGGCAGTTTTGCCTAGGTACCTGATAGCTGATACTCACAACTGCTACATATTATATACCAGGTGCCCACACAGATCCTGGCATTTAATTACCACTGGAAACTGAGGCACAGAATATTAAGGGATTTGTCCAATGTCATCCTGCTAGTGAGAGGCAGAAGAGGACCTGGAGCCCAGGGCTGACTCCAAAACACGCTTGGGGTGGAGGGGGGTTACTTTTCCCATTCCCTCTCCTCCTCCTACCACCACCCTCTGGTAAGTCTCACTGCTGGGCTCAGGATTCCAATGTCCCTTCTCTGACCCCATGGCACTGGGGGAAGCCCAGACAGAAGATTAGCAAAGCTCAGGCTCTTGGTCCCCACATGGCATCCTCGCTGTGTCTCGGGAAGATGACACAAGCTCAAAGCCCAATGGACAGCTGGAACCTGAGATGCCCCGAGCTTCCTCGGCCTCTCAGCAAAACCGCGAGGTTGGAATACCAGGGGCCTGGCAAGCCCCCGTGACAACAGGGGGAGGGGCAGCCTGCCGACAGGTGGGTGGGTCCGGCCGGAGGCTCCCCGGCACAGGCTCAGATCCCGTCTTTTGGCCGAAAGGCGGACGAGGTGGGAGTTGGGATCACCCGAGCTGCCTCCAGGTTCCTCCGAATCTGCCGCCGGCCCTTCCCGGCCCCTGGGCGGAACCGAGGACCCTGGCTAGCGCTCCGAGCCTGCTTCCTCCCGCCGCCCAGTCTCCCCAGAGCCCTCCGGGCGCACCCACCTCCTCCACCGCGCTGCGCAGTTTGTGCTGCGTGTCCTCCATCAGTTCCTCCACCTCGCGGAACATCTCGTTGAGGGTGGCCTCCTCCTGCGGGTAGCTTAGAGCCGGGCCAGGCTCGACCGGAGCCGAAGTCGGAGTCGGAGCCGGCACGGGGGCTGTGGGGATCGCTGCTAGCAGCAGGCACAGCAGGGTGCCCCAGGGCCGCCCCATCTCCACGCTGCGCCCAGCGCCGCTGCCTCCGCCTGTGTCCAGGAACCGCTGTCAGAGTGCGCCCATCCCCTCGCCAGCCTCACCGCCCCGCCCCCCGCCCCCGGCACCGAGTCCCGGCCCGCCCCCGGCGCCCCTCTTCCCCGCCTCCCTTCCCCCCGCCCCTGGAACGAAACGAGTCCCCCCGGGATGCAGCTCCCTCGGAACCAGACGCAACCCCCGAATCCAGCCCAGGGCCCCAGCGCGCGGATCCCCGCCGTATTCCTCCCTCCGTTCTCACGCACAGGCTGCGCTCTGCCCCCGCCCCTAGAGATGGCCCCCTGCCCAAGCACCAGAACCCGGGTCCCCTAGGCTAGCGGCCCCCAGCTCACCCCACCTCCTGGGCTCAGCGGGCTCGAGCGCTGCCCTCTCCTTGACCAGGTCAGAGCGCAGCTCTAGTGCGGCCACCGCAACCCTACCCCAGTCCCACTGAGGTGGTCAGCGCGCAACTCCCCTCTGGGTCGAACCCGAGTCCAGCGCCCGGCCCCTCTCCCAGCCAGGCGAGCCAAGCGAAGCCATCGCCATCCTCGCCGCTGCCCCGCACCCACCCGACTGGACAGAGCTGTGCTCCGGACGGGACCTGCCAGGCCTCGCCGGAGGCCGCCGCGGGGCTGCGGGAGCTGGAGCGGCGCGGTGGGCGGGCCGGGTGCTGGAGCGCCGCGGGGATGCCGCAGCGCGGGTACCGAGGGAGCCCCGAGCGCCCCGCCCGCAGGCCCCGCCCCCGGGGAGGGGCCGCGCCCAGCCCTTCGCCATTGGCCAGCTCGGCGCCGGCGACCCCTCGCCCCAGGCCGGCCTCCTCTGCCTCCGCGGTCCACGCTGTTGGAGGCATCGCCTTCCCTGAATCCCAGGGGCCCCGCGGCATCCCACTCCATTGTCATCTCTGGCCTGGATTCTGGCCACAGCGTACCGAAGGGGCACGGGCAAGAGGTTGTTCCTGCGTCCCACCTGGCCCCTTCCCAGCCATCCTCCACTCAGCATGCAGCCCTGCAGGGTGAGATCCCAGCCCCTCAGTTTGGGGTTCAGGGCCCATCAAAGGCTGACCTTTATCAGGCTGCCATGGTTGATTCCGTACTCCAGCCAAGACAACCCACTTGTAGCTCCCCGAATAGGTCAGGAGAGTGCCAGCAGGCCTGTTGAGGAGGGCAGAGTGGTTAATGCCAGTCAGCCGCAGCCAGGCTGCCCGTGAATCCCAGCTCTGCTCTTTGAGACCTCCTCTAGCTGGCCAAGTTACCAGGTCTGTCTGCGCTCCAGTGCGCGCCAATGTAAGATGGAGGTAAGTGTATCTCATGGTTAACAAGCATGCTGCGTGTGGGAATCGTGCGGCCCCTGTGGGTTGTGTGTTGGCTGTCATAATGGGAACAGAACTGACTTATTCACAGCAGTCTTCCCAGGACCTAGAACAGGTGGCAATCGCTATTTTTTTTAAAGTTAAATGAGTGCCTAGATCAGGGATTACTCACACATTTTTAAAAATATATTTTTATTGATTTCAGAGAGGACGGGAGAGGAAGAGAGAGATAGAAACATCAATGATGAGAGGGAATCATTGATTGGCTGCCTCCTGTACTCCCCCTACTGGGGACTGAGCCTGCAACCCAGGCATGGGCCCTTGACTGGAATCGAACCCGGGACCCTTGAGTCCACAGGCCGACGCTCTATACACAGAGCCAAACAGGCTAGGGCCTCACACATTTTTTTTTTTTTTTTTTTAATAAACAAGTGTTTATGTGTCAAACCTCCTCCTATTTCTTCCTATTACTCTTTCCATCTGGACATTGCCCTAGCACCAAGTGCTTCTCCACTGCAGCCCTGTCTTGTCATGATCTACCTGGTCACTGGCCCATTTCCCCTGCTCCCTCTACCCCCCATCCCCAGGAGCCAGGAGCTTGCTCCCTTTTCCATTACCAGAGCCATTATACACACTTGGTCCCTGAGAAACGGATGGGCTTTATAACAACAGCTATTGATATATCAATACAGCAGCACCACTACTGGGCACTCACTATGTGCCAGGAACAGGCGTAACTCATGTAATTCTTAACCTCTGAGGTTGGTAGTACTATTTCTATTCCCATTTTGCAAATAAGGGCACTTTCCTAAGGCCGCATAGTGATGGAACTGGGATTTGAACCTAGGAATCTGGCTCCAGGGCCTTCACCCTTCACTGTCAAACTCCTCTGCTATAAACCTGGCTGGGAGGTGTTGTGTGTAAAGATGCTGACTGAAGCAGGAAAATGGATAGCCTGGGATTTCTACAGACAACAGAATACAGCAGTTAAAGTAATGAACAATATTTCTAGGCAACAACATGGATAAATCTCAAAGAAACATAATGCGGAGTGGAAAAAGGCAATTTGCAAAGCGGTATGTACAGAATGCTATTTGTGTGTATTTTGAAAACACAAAACAACAGTACATATTGTTTATGGATGGTACAAATATAGTAAAAAAAACCCAAAAAATCCAGAAATGTGCAGGCTGCCTCTGAGGTGGAAAGCAGGGGGAAAGACAAGGACCATCTTCAGTTGCACTTATAACTTTTTATTTCTCTTTAAGAGAGTGTGTGGAGGAGTTCTGTAGCAAAAGTGTCCAAATAGTCACATCTGTTTAATCATCACAGTTGAGTAGTTACATGTGGGTTTATGGGTGTGTCTGTTGTATTGTTTCCGGTGTATTTAAAATAGTCTGTGAAAACACTGAAACAAAACAAAACACAATGCAAAAGACAAGCTCCCCACCCCCCACTCACAAAACAAAACAAAAAACCTCTTATGGCCAAGCAGACTTTTCTTAGGTCTGTTCTTGACAGAAAGGCTCACCTCCCAAAGGCCCAGCAGTGGCCTCCATCGCCACGAGGTGAGAGGCAGGAGTGGGAGGGCCCACACAAGGCTCAGGTGGAGGGCATTTCCCTTCATGAAAGGCCCTCTGTCTGCTTGAATGGTTGGGAGCTTTCCTCCTGGGTGGATGGAAGCTGGAGCCAGTTAATGGCTCTGGGCAGCAGATAAGGCTTATCTGTTCCCTTCCCAGGGGAGGGAACAGTACACAAACAAGGCAACCTCAGAAATCCAGAACTTCTGGGCACTCAGTCGGGATAGGTGACTAGTATGCACTGATTTTTTTTTTTAACATTTTAACCATTCAGAATAATTAATTAGACCAGGGGAAGTTTGCTTACACATTTCTCTCTTTTTCTTTCCCTTCCATCTTAAATAGACTGAACTAAACATAACTTGGGAAAATGTGAAGAGTAGGCTGAGAGATAACACACCTGCACAGCTATTTGATATCTGTGTTCCCTGCCAGAGTGCAAGCCATGTGAGACTGCACGGGATGCGGGATGCTTGTCCCTGCGACCATCTGCAGTCCAGCCGGGGCTTGCAGAGAGTTAGCGTTCGATGAGGAGATGCTGAATGAATGAGGAGACTGCCAGAGGCGGGGATCCTGGCCCACAAGGAATCTACAGTCTATGAAAAAATAGAGAAGTAAGCAGGCAATGCCAGGACAGTAAGATGGAGGAAAAGACAGAAAGAAACTGGGGATAAAGGAAAACAACAACAACAACAAATGGGTGAGGAAGTACAAATTTCCAGTTATAAAAATAGTCACAGGGATGTAAGTATAGCACAGGGAATATAGTCAATATATCAGTAACAACTATGTGTGGTATCAGGTGGGGACTAGACCCACCCGGGCGATCACCTGGTAAGGTATGTAAATGTCTAGCCACTATGTTGTACAGCTGAAACTAATATAATATTGTATGTCAATTGTAGTTGAAAATAAATTAAAAATAAATACATACATAAAATAAAAAGAAAGTAACAAAAGCTAACTCCAGAGCATCCCTGGGGGTTGTCCATCCCTGGGGCCATGAGCCCTGGGGGGAGTGGGGCATTGTGTGGTGTCCACATGGATGACCTACCGCTCAGTCTGTTTACATGGACTAGATTGGAGATTGGCTTCTTTCTTGACTCATCAGATTCTTTCTTGGATTTTGAGACTGGAGCCACCATTCAGTTGCTTGAGGACAGAAGTCAATATGGAGAAAGTCAGAGAGAGAGAGGGAATGAGGGGGATGGGACATTCAGAGAAGTGAGATTCCGGGAGCCTGAGAGGGGGAGGGACGGGGCAGTGACGGGGGAGAGCAGCTGCCTCGCTCACTCCATGGTGTCATTCCGGTTCTTGGTTGTAATCTTTTGTGAAGCTGAGACCCAGCTGCACCGTCTGCCCTTAGACTCTGGGAGATGCTTTTGGATTCTTCCCTTTCTGTTGGAGCTGGGTTTGGTAACTTTCTCTTACTGGCAACCGAACTGTCTGGGGTGGGGCCGCCTGTATTTTAACAAGGCAATCCTTCTCAAGGAAGGTTTGCCTTAGAGAAGATGACTGCCACGCTCTGAGTCCCATGGATTAGAAACAGAGGGCCACAGATCCTGTGGACAGGGAAATGCCAGCCAAGGCCCTCCTCCCGGCTGCTAGAGGGCCCCTGACCCCCCAGTGCCAGCCCCCGATTTCACTGAGCCTTCCTAGGTCCTGCCTGGAACGGGTGATTGTTCTGATGAAACTGGTGCCAAGATTTTTCTGAATGGAAACTCCATCTGGCTTTGGAAAGAGTGTTCACGTGGATTCAGGGTTTCCATGAGTAACAGCCACTGAATATCCAAAACACACACGGACTTTGCCAAGTTTCCGTGGGTGAGTGAACAAAAGCGACCCAGAGGACCGTATTCCTGACCATCACCCTGGGAACACGGCTCAGGAGGGATGAGCCCTGAGCCTGGCTGTCTTGCTTTTTTTTTTTTTTTTTTTTTAAATCCAGCAGGTGGATTCATGCTCTGCACTGCATATGCCTGCATGTGTGTCTGCAGTGGAGGAGGATGACTAAGGAGCAAGAGAATCTTGGTGGATCCAATGCCAAAAGAGGGAAAGCACAAAATTGACATTTTAGGCAACTGTGGAGGAAGAATGTGTAGAAATGTGTTTCTACCAGTTCTCTCCATGGCTGAGGGGACAGCATGCTGGGTCCGTCACAGAATCAATCTCCCGTGAAGCTCAGTAAGCACTGCTGACGCCTGGGTGTCCTTTGAAGAGGCTGACTCAGTCAGTGTGAGGGGGGGCCCCCCGCAGGCTACACTTTGGAGTGGTCCTTGCTGCGGATTCTGTTCCCATCAGGTCTCAACTAAAGGCTCTCCTCCCACCCCAGCAGGCTCCCCGCCCATCTGGGGACCCGTGTGGTCAGGCCGCAGAGCTTCTTTCCCAGGATGTGGTTGGAAGCAGCTGGAGGAGTGGAAAGAAGGCTGAATGGAGCCCCACAGTCCTGGGTTTAGGTTCTGGCTCTGATCCTGATGGCCAGGGCCTGAATAGCCCAGGGTTCTCTAGCTGACGGACATGTTAGTGCCCGAGCCGCAGGGCCCCGAGCTCACACCTGCTATCGCTAGGAAGATAACCTGGGAAGTCCCGCAGGGATGTGTTTGTGAATCTGAGGTTTCCAGTCACCTTCACTACCATGATCTCCAAGGCAGTGGTGCCGTCCTGATGAGAATGAACGAAGATGCAATAAGTAATGTTTCCAACTGCCTGACAGGGTGTGTCCAGTGACGCAGGGTGGCTGCTGTTGGCTTCTGCTATGTTAAGATCCGATGTTCAGCAATAGGAAGGAATGAGTTACTTACACAAATGACAAAGCAGATGCATCTCTAGTGCATTATTCTCAGTGAAAGAAGCCAGACTCAAAAGACTGTATACTGATTCCATATATATATGATGTTCTAGATTCTACAAAATACCGGCTCTTCCACAAAATACCGACTTCTGCGCATGGGCCACGAAGTTTCAATCGCACTGTACATGTGCGCCCGCATGTGGTATTTTGTGGAAGAGTGACACTCAAGGGGCCAAAGAGCCGCATGTGGCTCATGAGCCGCGGTTTGCCAACCACGGTTCTAGAAAAAGCAAAACGCTAGCGACTGCAAACAGACCATTGGTTGCCAGAGGCTGGGGTTGGGGAGGGGTTGACTGTGAAGGGGTATAGGAACATTTGGGGGCTTCTATGCCTTGGCTGTGGTGATAGGCAGAGGGTGTTGATATACATTCATTAAAACTCACAGAACTATGTACTGAATTTAATGTATGTAAGGAAATTACAACCAGATTCAAAGATAATGGGGTAAAAAAAAAAAAAAAAAGAGGTAATGCAGCTTGCCCAAGGTCAGAGCCAGGGATTCCAGCAGGTGTCTTGAACTCCTGGACCCAGACTTTGAATTGTTCTGCAATCTGGCCGCTCACAACCTCAGGCAGCTCCACGGGGGAAGGAAGTGGGTCTCTGTCTGTGGCCAAGGACTTCAGCCAAAGAAGGCAGCGGTGGGGACACCGTGGTGTGGGGAAAAACTGTTTTTTAGTCCTGCTTTTGTTACCTTCCAGATTTCTTGGATAAGCTCATTTATCTCTCTAAACCATTGTTTTCCCATTTTTAAAATAATTTCTTTTTTATTAAAAGAGAGCGCTAATAGCCAACCTTACGAAAGAAGTCCTCCTTGGGAGGAACCGCAGCATCATTGTCAAGGGCAGGGGCCCTGGAGCAGCCCCCGCCCTGAGCAACTCTCCGGCCAGGTGACTGGGAAAGTCTCTCCACTTCTTTGAGCCCCACTTTGTTCATCTCTAAAGGAGGACAGGAACGGCATCTACCCATGGCAAGTCTGACCCCCCCCAAAAAAATGGTTCGTTAAGGCCTTCAGCAAAGAGCCTGGCCTGCAGTGAGCATCAGTGAGTGTTAGCTATTAAGATACTATCATCCTCAGCACCATTACCAGGCCTGGGCAACAAGGTTCTTGAAAAGGGAGCAGGAAACAGAGCTCCCTTTGTGTATGCTCAGTGGTAGCGCCAGGGAAGGAAGGCAGAGTGAGGGAGAGCCCGCAGTAATTTCGCTTAGACCACGAAGGGTTATGGGGCGTCTTGAGGCAGGCGGCGCTTTTCTGTTTACGCAGGCAGACCTTTTATCTGTCTTGGCGCACAGTGTCGCCAGGATGGCCAGGTCAGAAGAAGTTCACATCATAAACACGCTCCCATCCAAGCCCAGGCCCCCTTGCGGAGGCTCTCACATCTTAGGCTCCTTTTCTTTTCCCGCGCAGGGTCTGCACATTCCTTTCTGCGATGTGAAGTCCATCCAGCCCTCTGGTCAAATGTTTGCAAGATTCAAAGGAGGGGCGTGTCCAACATCCTCATAACAAGACTTCCTACTTAGGACCAATTTGGACAGACACTGCTAACATTGTGTCTTATTTATATTCCTCTGGCTCTTCCTTCTCGACCTGAAGCAGACACGTGGAGTGGGTCTATTTGCTTAGTATTCTCTGCAAGACAATCACCCCTTGCTAGCTTGCTATGCTGCTTTGAAAATTCACCCTGCTGGCCCTGGGCTGCCCACTGTCAGGCAGCACAACCAGCTCCCATCACCTTTTCAGCTGGTGGCTCACACATGAGCCAGCATTGGAGTCACCTGGGGGCAGGGGGCGTTGGGTGTTAAACACAGGCTCCTAGACTTTGCATCTCTAACAATTTCCTAGGGGAAAACACACACACAATTTCCTAGGTGATGCCAACGCTATCCATTCAAAACCAAATAAAATTGAAGTGTTTTCCAAATTTTACATTCTCTTTCTGCCAGCAGCTATCACCAAACATTCTTGATTGGGTTTAAATTATAGAATCAAGAGAGGAGAGACTGGCCCAGCCAGCATGGCTCAGGGGTTGAGCTTCGACCTATGAACCAGGAGATCAAAGTTCAATTCCCGGTCAGAGCACACAGGCTAGTGGGGGGTGTGCAGGAGGCAGCCAATCAATGATTCTCTCTCATCATTGATATTTCTATCTCGCTCTCCTCCCTTTCTGTCTGAAATCAATAAAAACAATAAAAACATTTTTTTTTTTTTTAAAGAGAGGAGAAACTGGTAAAAGATCTGTGCAAGAAAATGGAGAATTGAAGAGGGGCCCAGAAACCAGGTGGACAAAGAAAGGTGTTTATAGACTACAACTGATATTCACACCGCAGAGCTGGGGGGAAAAAAAAAAAAAGCAGGCTGACTGTGACATCCAAGGTGAGGTGAGGTCAGAAACAGGGAGATGATAAAAAGTGAGCAGATTAGAAATGGGTTTGGATGTGGTACCTGACACAGGTTAGGGCAAGCAGGGCAGACCCAAATCTAAACAGGGCAAATGGGTGCTGGAGAGCAGCCTGCCTTAATGAGCTGATGGCTGGATACATCCTAAAGTGGGAAGCTGATGGTTCCAGGGGGAGAGAGAAGAGAGAGAGAGAGGGAATTTCTAGAGCTAGGATTTAAAACTAAATGTAATCAAAGTCATAAGGACCCCTTGGCTTCAGAGGGGAAAAAGCATAGTTTTTATTTTTGTAGGTAAAAAAAGAGAAAGCATTTAGTTTTGCCAATCTTCACTGCACATTAAACTGAAACACAGAAAAGTGACCTTTTTTTCCATATGGAACTAATTTTTCTTGTGCATGTGGAACCCACAATCAAGAGGAGATTTTACTCAAAATTCAGGTGAGCCCTGGCCAGTGTGGCCCAGTTGGTTGGAGAGCCTTCCTGTGCCCTGAGACGTCGCTGAGGTTCCATGCCCGGTGGAGGTGGAGGTGTGTAAGGTTTTTCTTATGCGTCGATGTTTCTCCCTCTCTCCCCGCTTTCCCTTCTCTCTTAAAAAAAAAAAAAAAAAAAAAAAAAAAAATCAGCAAAAACATATCCTCCAGTGAGGATTTTTAAAAATTCAGGTCATGTGTAGTGGCCATATTATTAATTTGGGCCAGTATTTCTCAATACTGGATAGCACATTAAAATTTTCTGGGAAGCTTTTAAAATACCGATCTCTGGTCCTCACATAAGGAATTCTGCTGCAATTGATTCTTGGGCCTCGAGTTGTAGTTACTTTCACTTTTTTTTTTCTTTGTGGAAAAAGTTTCCCAACAATTGTCCCTGGCCACATTTTTACAAACACGCTTAACCTTGCAATACCTTTAAACAGGTACTTCCAGTCCATGACTTGTATCCTCATAGAAAGGCCAGATAGCACTTAATCCTCATTGAGAATAAGAATAAGATCTATGTATTAGAGTGAGAGCCCGGCTGGCGTGGCTCAGTGGCTGAGTCTCAGCCTATGAACCAGGAGGTCATGGTTTGATTCCAGTCAGGGCACAGGCCCAGGTTGTGGGCTTGATCCCCAGTAGGGGCGCGCAGGAGGCAGCCAAGCAATGATTCTCTCTCTCTCTCTCTCTCTCTCTCTCTCTCTCTCTCTCTCTCTCTCCCTTTCCCTTTCTCTCTGAAATCGATTTTATATACATATAAATAAATAAAAGAATGAGATAAGTCACAACAATTTGTTGAAGAAAGATCTGCTTCAGGGTTGGATGTTTTTCCCACTGTTTATCCAGTGGTTCTCACCTTCTGGCCCTTTAAATACAGTTCCTCATGTTGTGACCCAACCATAAAATTATTTCCGTTGCTACTTCATAACTGTAATGTTGCTACTGTTATGAATCATAATGTAAATATCTGATATGCAGGATGGTCTCAGGCGACCCCTGTGAAAGGGTCGTTCGACCGCCAAAGGGGTCGCGACCCACAGGCTGAGAACCGCTGGTCTATACTAAGTGAGTAAGAAACCATTATAATTATGATGGTGGAACAGTCTCTCCTCATACATGTTGTTTTTCGCTTTTGGCAGAGGCGCAAAATGAATGTTGACTTATTCTTATCTCTGAACTGGTTTAAAAAGTAGGGGTGGGGAGGGCAACTAGATACCAAGCTGTTGGGACTTGGGAGGCTTTGGAGTACATTGCTGTGGTTCAGGAGTAGCCTTGGAAACTGGGAGACTGGCTCAGCCTCGCAGGTGAGGGCAGGGGCTTCCACTTAGAAGAGCAGGCCTGGGAGAGGGGGAGAGGGGGAGAGGGGGAGAGGGGAGAGGAGGAGAGGGGGAGAGGAGGAGAGGGGGAGAGGGGGAGAGGGGGAGAGGGGGAGGTGTTACAGAGGCAGGAAACCAGGAGTCTGACATCCACTCTTTTCCTGGGCACCAGGCTCAAACCTCAGTCCCTGGCTGGCACAGCCCCTCAGCTCCACCCCACTCCCACCGTGTCTAGTCCAGGCCTGTGCTCATTATCTGCACATGAACTTTTCAAAGGGCCTCCCAGCCTCCACTCACACCGTCCTTGGGTCCATTCTTTAATCCAACACCCTTTAATGCAAATGTGACTTTAAATTTTCTAGTAGTAAAATTTAAATAAAAAGAAACAGCCCCGGCCAGTGTTGCCAGATGGATAGAGTGCCGGCCTTTGAACTGAAGGGTCTCAGATTTGATTCTGGTCAAGGGCACAAACCTAAGCGGCAGATTCCCTGTCCTTTGGGGCGCATGTGGCTCTCTCACATCGATGTTTCTCTCTCTCCTCTCCCCCCTTCACTCCCTCTCTTCCACTTTCTCTAATATCAATGGGAAAAATATCTTCCAGTGAGGATTAACAAAAGTAAAAAAAAATAAATAAATAAATATTAAATAAAAAAAAACCAGGTACCAAAAAATTTAATAATATAGTTTATTTAACCTAATACAGCCAAAATACTATTGTTGCAATATGTAACCAATACAGGGGGAAGCAAAGGTAGGTTTGCAGTTGTTTGTATGGAAAATAATACAATAACCAATAAATAATAATGCAAGAATAAACAGTTTCTTGTACTCACAACTGTAAGCCTACTTTTGCCCACCCCTGTATAGAACTCACCAATGAGATATTTTACATACTTTGTTTTCATACTGAGTCTTGACATTCTGAGGTACTTTCAGCACGTCTCAGTTTGAACTAGCCACCTTCCTAGTGCTCAGCAGCCACTTGAGGCTGGTGGCTGCCCCGTTGGACAACAGTCATAATCAGCCACAGAAATGATCGCTCAGCAATTCATAACCGATCTTTTCATTTAGGTCTTAAAGCTTACTTCTATGGGACATAAACATATTGTGTGCCCTTTGACACACTAATTCCAGTTTCTAATATCTTAGCCTTCAGGAAAAAAGTGTGTGAATCAGCACGTTCACTATCACTTTGTTCCGACTGATGGAACAGTCTGGGTTCGGAGGTCAAAATGCCTGGGTTCGAATCCTGGCTTTGCCACATGATAGCTACATGAACAACTTATTAAACCCTTATCCCCCTTTTCCCCATCGACAGTAGAACCTACACCAGTGGGCTGTTTACCGAGATGAAATGGAATTACCCACATGAAGTGCTTCTCCTAGTTCCTGGCCCATAGTAGGTGCTCAGTAAATCTTAGCGATCATTATCCTTCCCTACAAAGGAAAAAATGTGACAATAGAAACCTCTAGCAACAGGGAAATGAGTTACTGAATTATGGAACCTTCATATGGTTTAAGTACCTGATTGCAGGAACCATGTTTAGCTCTGTATTATACAACAGGCAGCATGGTGCCTGGTACAGGGTAAGCACCCAGGAAGTATTTGAAGGATGAATGCAAAGTCTTTGGAATGAATGAAGCTGCTCATAATGTGTTAATATGGAAAGACTGTAGGAAAAGATGTACAATAGGATTCCATTTTTGTAGGGGGAAAAGGATGCCTGGTGAGTGTGAAGAGGATGTGTGGGATTACGTAACCATGAGTAAAAGGTCACATTGTACTTAGGTGCTTGTCTTGTCCCATCCATCTGGCGAGCTCCGCGACCCGGCTTACTCATCCTGCCCCCCCACTCACCCAGCACTTGTTCTTGAACAGGTTAGGGTGAGTCGCTGCTGGACTGAATCGCTAATGATTGCTTCTCCTGTCCCCACCTACACTATGAGTCAGTACTTATTCAAGATCACACAGCTCCTTTTAAATGTTCTCATTTTAAATCGAAGTCCTGAAATAGTCTATCATTAAATATGCTCTCTGACTTCTCTGTTCTGTCCCCTCAGGGCCTAAGGCACAGTGACCCTTGGCAGGTGGGTAGAAAATATTAGCTAAATGAATGATCTGAACATTAAAAATGTGGCAGGAGCCCTGCCCTGTATGAAGCTGCCTTTTTCCAGAAGGTACTGTTCAGACAGGAAGAAGGATCAGCACAGCCCTGTGTGCGGTGAGCGCCCCTCCTCTCGAGACATCTCCCAAGGCTTTCTGTCTGGTAGATTATGGAAATGGCACTAACATGTGCAGAATCTTAATTTCTCGTCTCAGGAGCCAAATGTATCTATTGACGTGTCTATGTCTCATCTATTTAATCATTCAATGGGTATTTAGAGGCTTACAATATACTGGCTAATATGCCTGGCCCTGAAAATTAGAAAAAAAAAATGAGGAAGGCAGGGTTCTATTCTTTTTTTTTTTTAATGTATTTATTTTTAATCCTTACTGGAGGATGTTTTTTTCCATTGACTTTTAGAGAGTGAGAGCGAGGGTGAGAGTGAGAGCTACATCGACATGAGAGAGACACTTTGTTTGCCTCCTGCATGCACCCTGGCCAGGACCAGGGATCAAACCTGCAACCCAGGTATAAGCCCTTGACCAGAAATCGAACCTGAGACTCTTCGGTGTGTGAGCCAACACTGTAACCATGGAGCCACACCAGTCAGGGCAGCAGGGTTCTATTTTTAAGGAGCACTTTTATATTTTAGTCAGCTTGAGAACCGATACGTAACATCCTCCTCCTTTAAAAAAAATTCCCCCCCACCAAGTCTAGAATAAATCCAACTCCAGACCATTGTGTAGAATTGTCACAAGAGTCCTGGGTGCTAATCATTTCCTCTATTTTTTTGACGCTCGTCCACTGTGCTCAAAAGCAAGTCAGGTCAGTTCTCTGTGCCTTGGTTTCTTCTCCGATCCCTGGGTCATATCCTTGCCTTTCCTGTCCCTCGGGGGCATCATGAGGGACATGGAGGCGGAAAGGGCTTGAAGCAAACAGCTGGGTGGGGTGTCATGCATTCCCTTCATTCTGCCCTCGGTGGGCGCCATCATCTGAAGACAGTCTGGATATAGGTCAGAGAAAACAGAATTGTATTTATTTTTCAGTGAAAACACCTGCCTTTGGGTCTTAGCTTGAAAACAAAAGCATGTAAAAGTGCCTGTGTGATTTTGAATAGGTCATTCCTCCTTTCTGAGCCTCAGTTTCCCCTACTACGAAGTACTGGTAAGACAGTGGGACTAGGCTGATGGTTTGCAACGTTTGCTCCAGAAACTATTCACTGGAAGATGCTTCTACTCTCACATCTGCAACTGAAGCATCCATAATTTTCTTTTTGTAATTTTTTTAATTTTTTTATTGTTTTATTGCTTAAAGTATTACAAAGAGTATTACATATGTGTCTTCTTTTTTTCCCCGCCCTTGACAATCCCCTGGCCTCCCCTACCCCCCAGTGTCTTATGTCCATTGGTTATGCTTATATGCATGCATACAAGTCCTTCGGTTGATCTCTTGCCTCCCCCCACCCCCCTCCTGCCCCCCAACCCTCCCCGGCCTTCCCGCTGCAGTTTGACAATCTGAGGCTGTTCTGCCTCTGTATCTATTATTGTTCATAAATTTATAATGGTCTCTATTATCCATGAATGAGTGAGATCATGTGGTATTTTTCCTTCATTGACTGGCTTATTTCACTTAGCATAATGCTCTCCAGTTCCATCCATGCTGTTGCAAATGGTAAGAGTTCCTTCTTTTTTACAGCAGCATAGTATTCCATCGTGTAGATGTACCACAGTTTTCTAATCCATTCATCTGCTGATGGGCACTTAGGGTGTTTCCACATAATTTTCTTAAAAGTCCCTTTATTTTACACACTTGGCTTCAATGTCAGATTTTCTTTTGAATAAAAATTCCTGGAGCTAAAACAAAAAAAGAAAAAGAAAATCCTATGCTAAATAATTGGTAACATCTCGCTGGCTCTGACAGCCACGCTCACACACGTGGACCCGCGAGCTATCTGCTTGATGCGTGTGCATTCCTTTTGTATGCGTTAGGTGTGCAGGAGGGCCTCTGGGCACAGAATTCCTTTGTAGAGGAGGACGGACTGTGAGTTTGTAGCCTGCCTGACTTATTTTAAATGTGCACTCAGAGATGACCCGTTTTCATAGCAGAATTCCTGAGCCTGAATAGCCTTTGGCAGCTGAAAGTTGAAAGAATTTCAACAGCTGGTCCAGGGAAAACTTCCAAATGCTGGAAAGTTAGAGATGCAGGTGTGAGAGGTCACTGGAGGGTGGAAACAGCACCACCTTGTGGTTCCCATGGTCACTTTCCTGACCAGGTCTGGGTGGTCCCAGAGCTAAGGGTAGGTCCCTCAAGGGTTGCACTCCTGGAACTGCAGATTCTGACTTTGCTGGAAAAGGGCTCTCTGGGACCACAGCTTGGGTTGGAGGCCAGGTCCCTGCCTGGCAGCAGGCCCAGCTGCCTTCCCTGAAAGCTGCCACACGGCTGAAGCCAGCCCGTGAAGGCTACCGGGGCTGGAGTGCGGTGGTTGGGAAGTTTGCTGTCGCTGGTGGGACAGTGTCTGGATCCGGAAGAAGAGCTCAGAGCCTGAAAGGACATGGGACAAATTGCACAATGGACAAGGCTGAGGCCAAGTGGGAAGACTGTCGACCAGGAGGCAGAGAGAGAGGATGAGGAGGCATCTTCCTGCCCAGAAGCTCAAAGCATTCGAGAACTCCCCCACTCACCTTGACCTCACCCTGACCCCAATCAGGGCCTTGAATGAAGCCTCCTGCTCTGCACCTCATCACTGTGCTCCCAATCCTCCGCACAGGGGTGCTGGGAGGGTAAATGAGACCTAAGAGAACTAGCCCAGTGCCTGGCACAGGGGAAGTCCTCAGAGGTCCCCTGTCTGTCCCGGCCCTCTCCCACTCCGTGGACTAGACATTGGGGTGACAGTGCTCTGGCCCAGCTAGCGTCGGACCCCGCCAGGTGCAGCGCTGTCCGATGCAAATAGACCACGAGCCACAGCTGCGAACAACTCAGTTAATTTCAAATTTTCTAGTAGCCACGCTAAAGTAAAAGGAAACAGGTGAAATAACTTTTAATGTCTTTTAGTTAACCCAATCTATCCAATAGCTTGTCATTTCAACATGTAAATGAAATAAAAATCAGTAATAAGATATTTTACAGCCTTTTTTTCTGTGCCATGTCCTTGATGTTGTGTATTTCATTCTTGCAGCATGCCGCCCCCCGAGGAGGTCTGGAGATGCTCCTGTCACAAAGTTTCCAATGTTCCCCATGGCTCAGTGCACGGCACTCCCTAAGGTGGGTCTCGTTGTCCTTTTCTACGAAACCTGGGGCTGGACTGCTGACTGCCGGTGTTTCTTCCTGGAGGGCAGTTTTATGGTCACAAAATGAGTGCCAACCCTACCCTGCCCTGCCCTGCCCTGCCCTGGCTCCCTCCCTTCCGGTTGATAGGAGGCTCCGCTGAGAACTCGCTGATACCCAGGAGGTGCTTTTGACTTGTTTGTTGGGATCAGCTCAGCTTCCTGAGCATTGCCAGGAGCCGTCCTGACTTGTGCACCAGAACCAGCACTAATGATGCTGCTGATTTTGCAGCTCCCAGAAAAGTTTCCCGACTCACTGGGGGGTCGCTTCCCTCTTGCTGGGGCTTGGGATGCCCCTGGGAAGAAGCCTGAGGTGAGCCCCTCTGACTTTGGAGCTAGACCAGGGGTGGGCAAACTTTTTGACTCGAGGGCCACAATGGGTTCTTAAACTGGACTGGAGGGCCGGAACAAAAGCATGGATGGGGTGTTTGTGTGAACTAATATAAATTCAAAGTAAACATCATTACATAAAAGGGTACAGTCTTTTTTCTTTTTTTAGTTTTATTCATTTCAAACAGGCCGTATCCGGCCCGCGGGCCGTAGTTTGCCCATGGCTGAGCTAGACAGAGCTCCAGGTTCCCCCTCCACACCAGCACCCGGCAGAGGCCTCCCTCTGTGCTGCGGAGAAGCTGTGTGAGGCTGAAGCCTGAACAAGAGCCCCAGACCCCATAGGCCCCTGGTTCAGCCGGCATCTAACCCTCCATGTGGGCCTCACACCCTCGGTTCTCCCACTGAGAGAACTGGAGACTCCTCTTAAGAAGGTCCATTCATCCTTCGCATGTAACTGGAGCCTGGCTGGACAGCCCTGGCCCACACACCTCCTGGGCAGGGGGCATTTCCCAGAGCAAAACGTCTCCGTACCTCACTCCCTTCCTACACTTTTGGACCCAGACCAATTAAGCGGGAATCGATGGAAACCATCAGTCAACCCCTGCAGTGTACCAATGAGGAAACTGAGGCCCAGAGAGGAATGTCGCCAGGACACGAAGCTGGTCAGTGGCGGAGTCTCTCACCTCCATCCTGGGGGTCCCCCCTCCCCCCGCCCCCGCCACCCCTCCTCAGAACCAAACCATGCCGTCCAGAGGCTCTGTGCCCAACCGCTGCATCTGCTGGCCACTCAGATCTGTCATGGGTAGCCATGGGCAAACCCTCAAACTCAGAAGCCCCTGGGGGTCTGACCCTGGGGGTCTGCTCGGTGGGGTGGGGATGACAAAAAATAAGGCCCTGCATGAGGTGGACTTTGCTGCCCCCTCATCACCCCAGTGGCTTCGGCTCCAGCCCTTCCCCACATGCATCCTTCACTTTCTGGGGCCCTGAGCCACTTCACTTCCCCAGTGGGTCACCCTCTTTCTCATCTCCAGGACGTGGTCTCCCAGCTGCTCCCTCCTCTGAAAACTCCTCTCTTTCCCCTGTCAATGTGCGCCCAACTCTTCTCACCCTCAGAGACCAGCCCAGACATCGGCCTGCTTCCTCCAGTCACCCCACAACAGCCACCACCAAGATTGGGAAACCGGACACAAAATGGGTCTGGGCCACCTGTCACTACTTGAGCCAAATTAAGCAGAGACAAGGTTGAATCATATATGAGCATTTATTCCAATAATGCTGGCAGAATGGAGAGAGCTGCAGGCCATCTGGTAAATTTTGCTCTAACGCCTTCCCCTAGCTGGCTGATTACATAGAGATCAGGAAGAAGGGCTGCGTGCAAGGGGAAGGGGGGCAGGATAAGTAAGGGCTGCAGGGTCCGTGGTCGGTGTGTCTCTTTCCAGGATCTTGAAGTCCGATAACAAGGTAGTTAATTTCCTATGATGTTAAAACCTGGCTCAGCCCGTTCCTGGGACTGCAGAATGGTCAGCGTTCCCGAGGCAAACTCCCAGAGGGTGTCAGGGTCCAGGCACAGCAACCAAGTCAAAGTGTGCCCTGTCCTTGGTCTGTTCTCAAGTTGTATTTTGTTTTCTGAGTAATGGACCCATCTGGGCTCTGAGGCATTTTGTCTTTTTACAGCCCTGTTTTGTTTCTGTGACACATCCTCCAGTTTCCCAGGGCCTGTAATAAAACCTCTTTGCTGTAGTTACAAAGTTGAATAATCATTACACAACTGTGGTCCTGTTCCTATGACATGCCCTCCCCCTATCAGTTGCTGCCTGGTTACCCAGGGCCCAGCAGTTTCATGATGGAGGTGTGAGTGAGATCCTGGGTTCTGCAGGAATGGAGCTGACCTAACGGCTGTGCCCCAGTTGGGCCTCGGCAACCAGCCAGGCATCCCCCTTCTGCCCCGCCGGGTGGGGCGTGGGAGGTCTGAGAGCTCCCATGGCCAGCACTGTCCAGGCCTTGCCTCCTCCAGGCAAGTTTGTGTGCACTGGCACTCTGCATGGTGCCCAGGAGGTGGCGCCAAAGTGCTGCCAAGAAGGATGGCCTGCAGAAGCCTGGGTCCCTTCCTCTCTGGGCACCTGGGCTCCCCTCTCACAGGGCCAGAGGGGGCCTTGGGTTCCGTTGCTGTGATCAGGGTCCTGCTTTCCAAGTATGGCGCTGCAGGCTGCGTGACCGTGAAGGCCAGGAAGGCTCCGTTCATTACTGCTGCCCTGTGCTCAGTGAGTCACCCCGTTCCCAGACCTGTCCAGGACCCAGCCCTGACTGTGTGGGGAACAGAGGAACAGGATGCCACGTAAGGACTGACAAGGTCCCGCAGACTTCTTATGCTGGGATTTTTCATAATCACTCTGATTTCAGTGTCCTGGGCTTAGGGGCTAGAGCTGGCAGGGAACTTGGCCATCACTAAGTGCTGGTGTGCCTGGAATGGATTACAAGTTTATTATTATAATACTAGAGGCCCGATGCATGAAATTCATGCAAGAGTAGGCCTTCCTTTCCCTGGCTGCTTGCACTGGCTTCCCTCTGGCACCCGGGACCCGGGCTTCCCTCACAGCCATGGCTTCGTCCAGAAGGTTGTCCAGAAGGATGTCTGGTCTAATTAGCATATTATGCTTTTGTTATTATAGATTGACCCCTGGGGAGTCTGAGTGGGGGCAGAAGGGCAGGACTCCTTGAGCCAGGTGCCCGGACTAACAAGCAGCCTCATTCATTGTATATTATTATTTTCTGTATTTGCTCAGCATGGACATGGTTGGGAAGCTGTTATCTAGGGCTGTACTGTCCAATACGGTAGCCACTAGCCAGAGGTGGCCATTTAAATTTAAATTAATGAGAATAAAATGGAAAACCCAGGCCATTCGTTCCACTAGCCACATTTCAGGTGGCTATGGTGTCCCCTGGCCGCATGTGGCTGGTGGTGACCATATTGGACAGCACAGGAGTGAACATTCCCATCGTTGCAGGAAGTTCTGTGGGACAGCTCTGACCTAGTGCTGACTTGGACTTCTGCTGGATAGGCTGTGCTTTAGAATTTCAGAAAGTTCTGACTCTAGCACACCGTCTTCCAATGATATGGCTGCGGCAAGGTCATAAAGAAGTACAGTTGAGCCCTAACCGGTTTGGCTCAGTGGATAGAGCGTCGGCCTGCAGACTGAAGGGTCCCAGGTTCAATTCCAGTCAAGGGCATGTACCTTGGTTTTGGGCACATCCCCAGTAGGGGGTGTGCAGGTGGCGGCTGATCGATGTTTCTCTCTCACCGATGTTTCTAACTCTCTATTCCCTCTCCCTTCTTCTCTGTAAAAAATCAATAAAATATATTTTTTAAAAAAAGAAGTACAGTTGACAGACCGAGGATTAAACCCTGACCTTGCCATTTACTAGCTCTGTGGCCCAGAAGTCCCTTAGCCTCTCTCTGCCTCCATTTTCTCATCTATGAAATGGGGATAATATCACTCAGCTCCCACAGTTATTGCGAGGATTAAATGAGTTAGGGCAGGTGAGTCACCACACACACCTGGCATGCAATTTATGGCCTGACCACCCCCACCCCGGCTTTGGCTTCTTGCATCCACTCACCCACAGGCCCTTATCTCTTGTTTGTACTCTGTCCAACCTGTGTTGAGTTCCACAGCTTATTCAAGGAGAGCCCAGGACTTGACTCTTGCCTAGAAGGAGATTGCAATCTAGGTGGGAGGGCGAGATAAGTGCCGTGAAGCAACCTGAAAACAGTTCTTAGGTAATGCACAGGGCAGTGTGTCATCCAGCGATACAGGGCCCAACGGATAAGGCAGATAAGGCGTTTTTGTGGAGTGGGAGGTTTATCTGAGAAGGCCTCATGGTGGAGCGGGGAGTGAGAACAGAACTGGTCTGAAAGGCAGCACAGGGTGTGGGCTGGCAGAGCGGATGGCAGGGAAGCGGCAGTGGGGAATGGTGCTGTGCAGGGGAGTAGCGGGAGCAAAGGCAGGCTCAGAGGCTGGTGAGGGAGGGAGTGGCCTGGCTAATGCACATTGAGGGACAGCCCGGGTGAGGTTGCCCTGGAGAAACCAGGAGGGTTTGCTAAGAAAATCACTCAGCTCCCAGAAGGCAGGCCGAGGGGCTTGAGTTTGATGAAGCAGGTGGTTCCCGGGCATGGGGGGCCTTGAGCATTGACCCTGAAGTCAAGGTAGCCTTAGCAAGACACGAGCTCAAGTGGCTGGACCCCAACATGGTAACCAGAAGTGATCCTCAGTTGGTCTGTACAACAAGTCCACGTCTAATGGGACTGGGCAGTGGGTGAGCACCGAGAGGAAACAGGATGGAGGAGATGCATTTACAGCATCTCAAAATCTGAACCCCAGCACCTGACTCAGGACGAGGGCTGACACTGGAGGCAGCAGTGAGGAGAGGAAGAAGGTGTCTACAGAGAGGACTGGGTGTGCAAAATCATCAGGCAGAACGCCCCTCCACAAGGCCCATGCCTGTATACACACAGATACACACAGTATACATGTGTAACCCTCCCAATTTACATATAAACACTACTCATACCCAAAGACCCTTCAGGAAACATGCATATGCACATCTGTGCAAGTGCACATGCATACACACATTAACACGCACACGTATTTACACATGCTCTCCCCCAACCCAGCCTATCCTTCTAGGGCTGGAGCTGGGGCAGGGGTTGGGTTTACAGCAATCAAGCCAGGAGGCATCTGTCCTGCCTGGCCCCTGAGTGCGTTTCTGCTGGAAGCTTCTCCAGGCTTTACTTGTAAACACTATTTATTTTGGAAAGCAACATCCCTGTTTTCAAATAAAAAGTTGGGACATGTGGTATTGGATTTCCCTGACCTGACATTGACCTAGAAAAATGTGCTGGCAGGAACAGACAGTGTGATGCCCCACTGTGCTGGCAGGCACAGGCAAGCTTCACTCTTCTTGGCTCTGATCCCAAAGGTTAAGATGCAAATGAGAAGGGACAGTGCCATCTCCCTGCCCGAGCAGCACTTTCCCTGTAGAGCAGGAGGGACGCCGAGGCCCAGGCTCAGGAGCTGCCTGCAGGCCTGTACGCCTTGAAAAGCAGGCTGGCAGGGGAATCAGGCCGCTGGGGAGGGGCTGTGGAAGGACAGCCTGTCATGGGAACAGTGACAGGGACCAGCATGCGGAGAGCAAGCACAACCAGCACATGCACGGCATGCCTGGGGCCCAGCTATAACAGTCCCCAGAGTTGTCATCGAGGAAACGGGCACTGCAACTTCAGCTCTGGGCGAGGTCTGAAGCAGGCTCCTGTTCCCAGGAGGAGGATGGGCTTTCAGAAGGCAGAGCTGCCCAGCCCAGCTGTCGGTGAAGGTCATGGTCTGCTACAGGCCTGCTGGGGGCCTGGGCACTAGTTGTATAGAGAAGGAGCAGAACCAGAGAGCAGGGTCTGAGGCAGGAGCCTGCCTCATGGTGGGAACATGAGCACTCATGGTCTCCTGGAGGGCACTGAGTCCTGGTTCGATTGGCATTGAAGGAAATTCAAGAAGCAATATGCAGGCTGTTGCCCCAGTCACCAAGCCGCCGGATGCATCAGGATCCGTCAGCTGAATGCACCACTTAATTCCGTACCTAAGATCAGCATTTGCATTCTGACCACCTTCCTCCCGGCCTCTAACGAGGATGAAATGAGATCAGAAATGTAACGTACCCGGCCAGGGCAGGAGACACAATTCGTGCTCAATAGATTTGAGATCAGATCCCAGCTTCACCACTCACTGTGTAGCCTGGGCAGGCAACTCCTCTGTGCCTTCATTTCTTCAGCAGTAGCATGTGGATAATTACAAAATTAAACTCATAGAACAGATGGGGATTAAATGAATTAATAATGTACGTAAAGCACTTTGAACAGTGTCTGGCACTTAATAAGCACGATTACTGTTTACTATAATATTAATGATTTATTCATGTATTCATTATCTTATTTATTCAACAAGTATTTCTTGAAGTCCTACTATGTGCCAGACACTGGGAATACATCAGTGAACAAGATACAATAGGTAGAATGATGGACCCCTTCCACCACCAAAGACGTCCATGACCTAATCTGCAGAACCCGTAAATATGTTATGTTACGTGGCAAGGAGGAATGAAGATTGTTAATCAGCTGACCAGAAGACAGGGAGATTATCTTGGATGACCTGGTGGCTCAGTGGAATCAGGAGGGTCCCACTCAGCAGAGGAGGGAGGCAGGAGAACAGTCAGAGAGGACATGTGATGGGGAAGCAGAGGTCTGAGTAATGTGCTTGCTGGCTTTGGAGATGGAAGGGAGCCGCGGGCCAAGGAATGTGGTCGGCCTGTAGAAGCCGGAAAACTCAAGGAAACGAAATCTCCCCTGGAGCCTCCAGAAGGAATGCAGCCCTGCCCTTGACTTTAGCCCAGTGAAACTTTTGACCTTCAGAGCCGTAGGATAATACATGTGTGTTGTTTCAAGCCACTAAGTTTGTGGGAATGTGTTGTAGCTGCAAGAAAATACTAATGGTAGCTCTTCCTCATGGAGCTCATGTTCTTATAGGGGGGGATCGAAAACAAGGAAATAAAATAGTGGTGTGTGGGATGGGTGTGTCCTCTCCTTCCCATGGGGTGCTGAGCACAGAGGTAGTAGCATGAAGCAGGGGGCAGGACAGTCTGGCTGGAGCTTGTTGGTCTGCTTGCCCCCTGAGCCATGGGCACCCCCACTTCTCATGTTCCTGGCTGCTCTGTCCCAATGCTCCCAGGCTCAGGTCTGATGCACAGCTGAGGCTCCTGGCCCCTGGGCTGGGGAGGGGCAGGGACGCAGGATCTGGTCCAGGAGTGGGTGGGGCCTGCTGCCAGAAGACTGGGACAAGGTGCATGTTCCCCAGATGCCTGCTGGTGGGGAGGCGGGAGGAGATGGGAACATGTGATCTGTCAGAGACAGTCAGGAGGGAAAGCCAAGGCCAGGTGGCCGCCTCTGGGAGAATCTCTCTGGGTTTCTGTAATTACAAGCTCTTGATTGAGCATAATAAGGAGCACCAAGAATCCTCCCATCAGGAGGCCATAAAACACCACTTGGGCTTGGCTTTCATCTTGCCCGGCTGCTTACAAAGCCATCCTCTTTCATCTACAAGGACTTTAATTGGCAGGTCTGAGCCCAGAGAACTACCTGGTGGCTGAGGCCGAGTTTGGATTCTGCCTCCCCAGCCCCTGCCTACTCAAGTCACGGAAGTCTCTGCTCCATTCCCCGGCTTAGACTGAGCAGGGCCAGGTCTGAGGAGCCGAAACCCTCCACCAGGTGGGGGTCTCCCACCGGGCATGCAGCTTGCAGACTTGAATGAATGATGCCTTGCAGCTCATGCTCAGGAAGTCAGGTTGTGCACTACCCAAAGGCACATCGAAGGGGCATCGTCTACAACATGGTAAATGCACACCAATTTGTGTGGCCCAGAGACTCCAGGTAAGTCCCAGAGAGTCATCTTAGCTTAAGTTCACAGTGGCACTCTGGCCTGTGCATAGATTCTGCACACACACCTGCGTCTGTCCCATCCGTACTCCCCCTGCCCTTTTTGATCTTGCCTCCTGATGTCCTTTAATGCCTGATTCCCAGGCACCTGAGACTTTGAACCTGGCATAGTTCACTCACCTGTGTGTGTGTAGGGGGGGGGGGAGGGGGGGGGAGGGGAAGAGAAGGGGGAAGGGGACGCTGGTGGAGGAGGGAGAGTGGAGCTCAGAGCATGTGCTACTGGCCATGAATGTGCCCCTGTGGTGTGTGTGTACGTGCCTAGCCTTTTAGACACAATCTTTAATAACACGTTGCCCCCAAATTAACACCTGAGACAAAAAAGTTGCATGCATGTAGTTCATTTGCAAGGTGATCCCAGGAAATGCTGATGGGGAAAGAGGGGAATGAGAAAGGGAAGGAGAGAAAGCCGAAAAGGGTGATTGATCCAGCAAGTTACCATTGTGGGCAACTGGAGCCTAACTTCACCGGGACGCTGGGAAATGGTGTAGACCAGGCCTCTCCTGAGGGCCAGGGAGCTGGGGAGTTTATCCACCACCTCCCACCCTCATTGGCTGCGGCTGCCCCTGGGGGCGTGGCTTCCCAGCACTTCCTGTCTGTCCTGCACTTGCAGCCAGAACAGGCCCCAGTGGCCAGAGAAAGCCCTGAGGGGGAGTCCCAGGGCTGTACCCCTCACTGAAGAAACCACAGCCTCTCCTCTGACCCGGATAGGAGGGACCTGCCATTGCTTTCCTTTCTGGAAACATTTTCCCCCCAGATTTTAAAATGAATACATGCTTTTTTTTTGGGGGGGAGGGTAGGGGGGTGGATTAGAAAAGGTAATGAACGACAAAGAAAAAAACAGAAATTGCTTATAAAACCACCAGCAGTTTACTATTTATAGGTGTCCATTAGAAAAACAACCCTATATTCATATATGTACCTGGTTATGTTATATATATATATATAGACACATACATTCACAGAACAAATTTAACTAGTTTTAAAAATGAATATTTATATATAGACTCTTTTTACTCTTGGGGAAATCTGGCCATAAGAGCAACTTTATACTCTATCCTAGGCATTTCCCCAGGTTATTGAAACTTCTTTGTAAATGCCATTTTTGATGGCTGCATACTATTCTATCAAGTGGATCACCACTTAGTAATCATTTGTTATTTATTACTAAGCATTCATGTTTTTTTCTATTTACTCATTAACTTAAAATAAATACTATTATGAGCATACTTGATGTAAGTCTGTGTACATTTCTGATTATGCCCCTGGCATGAAATTACTGGACCCAAGGTTATGAATATAACTTTTTATAGCTTTATTGAGGTATAATTTACATAACATAAAATTTGCCCATTGTAAGTATATAATTCAGTGATTTTTAATAAGTTTATATGGTCATGCAACCATCCCCGTGCACAGTTTTAGAACATCTTTGTCACCCCAAAACTTTTCCTCTTGTTTATTTGTTGTCAAACACATTCCCACTCCAGCCCCAGACACTACTGACCTACTTTCTGTCTCCATAAATTTGCCTTTCCCAGACACTTGATATAAGCAGAATCATATACTACTATAGGCCCGGTGCACAACATTCATGCACTGGGCAGGGGTCCCTCAGGTGGGTCTGCACCCTCTCACAGTCTGGGACCCCTTGTGGGGAGAAGGCCTAAGCCAGCAGGTGGACATCCCCCCGAGAGGTCTTAGCGCTGCCTTGGAGGTGGGAAAGGCTCCGCCACTGCCGCTGAGCTTGTGAGGCGGGCTTCTGGCTGAGCAGTGCTCCCGCTGTGGGAGCACACTGACCATGAGGGGGCAGCTCCTTCATTGAGCGGCTGTCCCCTGTTGGTCAGTGCGCGTAATAACGACCGATTGTTTCCCCATTCGGTCGATTTGTATATTTGAGTTTTATTATATAGGATGTACTCTTTTCTTTGTGGCTTCTTTCAACTATGGTACTGTTTTTGTGGTCCAGTGATGTTGTAGCATGAATCAGACTTTGTTCCTTTTTATGGCTGAGTAACATCTTATTGTATGGACATACTACATTTTGTTTATCCATTCATCTGTCCATGGAAATTTGGATTGTTTTCAGTTTTTGCCTATTAAGAACAATACTGCTATGAGTATTTGCCTGTAGATCTTTGTGTGGACGTGTTTTCATTTCTCTAGGAGTGGGTCATATGGAAAATTTATATTTAATTTTGTAAGAAACCACCAAACTGTTTTCCAAAGTGGCTGCACCAGTAATGTAAGAAGGTTACACTTTTTTTTTACATCCTCACCAATACTTAATATTTGTTGAAGAGCAAAAGTTTTGAATTTTGATAATGTCTAATTTATCGTTTTTTGAATCATTCTTTTTGGTGAGTTGTTTAAGAAATCTCTGCCTAACATAAGGTCATAATTATTTTCTCCTTTGTTTTCCTCTAAAAGTTGTTTTGAAATAATTTGGAAATGACATTTATTTGTTTTTTCATTTTGAATATAATCTATGGTGATATAAAACAACTAGAGGCCCAGTGCACGACATCCGTGCCCTCTGGGGTGTGGGGGAGGGCGAGAGGGAGGTACCCTCAGCCCAGCCTGAACCCTTTAACAGTCCGGGAGCCCTCGGGAGATGTCTGACTGATGGCTTAGGCCTGCTCCCCATGAGCTGCAGTTGGACATCCTTAGTGCTGCCACGGAAGCAGGAGAGGCTCTCGCCACCGCCACTGCGCTTGCCAGCCATGAGCCCGGCTTGTGGTTGAGTGGCGCTCCCCCTGGGGGAGCGCACTGACCACCAGGGGGCAGCTCCTGCATTGAGCATCTGTCCCCTGGTGGTCAGTGTGCGTCATAGTTACCAGTTGTTCTGCCGTTTGGTCGATTTGCATATTACCCTTTTATTATATAGGATTAGAAAATACAGATGAGCAAAAGGAAGAAAACACAGGTCACTCATAATCCCACTGCCCAGAGATAAGCCACTGTTAATGCTTTGTTACTTACATCTGTATTGATTATTTATTGCTGCCTAACAACTTGTCCCCAAAACATAATGGCTTAAACAACACACACTTATCACCTCAGAGTTTCTGTGGGTCAGGAATCTGGGAGCACTTTTCTGGGTGCCTGGTCTCAGATCACCCACCAGGCTGTGACCAAGTGTCAGAGGGGCTGCAGTCACCTCAGGGCTGGACGGGGAGAGAACGCCTTTCCAGACTCACCCTGTGGCCTCTGGCAGCCTCGGGTCCGTGCTGGCTGTCGACTGGGGACATCAATTTCTTGTCACCTGGGCCTCTCCATGGGGCAATTTGTAACATGGCAGCGAGCTTCCCTGAGAGCGGGAGGAGAGAGGGTGCCCAAACAGAAGCCACAGCCTTTTTGTAACCTCATGGAAGTGCCATTCCATCTTCTCTGCCCTGTTCTAGTCATAGAGGCGAGTCATGAGGCTCAGCCGCTCTCAAGGGGTGGGGCTCACTGGGGACCAGCTCAGAAGGTTGCCACAATGTCCTTGCTTCTTTTCCGTTCGGCCTCTGAACCAGGCAGTGGGCCTTTACCTGTGGAACACACAGACGCAGGGCCCCTTTCTAGATCCTAGATGCCGCTGACTCCGAAGCTCCGTGGGTGGGAACGACGTCTCTCTGTAAGTCCTTTAAATACTCCACGGGTCATTCTAACGGGAGCCAGAGTGGAGCGTCACTGGCAAATAGAAATGTAAGTGGACACTTCCTCACATGGTTACAGCTGTGCCTATTGCTTAGCAGTGTATTCTCCCCTCGGTCTCGAACACAAATCCACCCTCAGGTCCCAGTGTGGGGCTGCTGTGTCTGTCCCCCTACTCCAACGGGAGACGTGTTCAAGAGTCACGTTGCAGGCAGAGCCCCGGCCACCGGGCCTGGCAGTCACTGCCTTCAGTCCCGGGGGCTTTGGAGGAGCCAGGCAGGTGGTGGAGGCTGCTGGCCCCGGGTTTGGCTCCAGAGCAGCAGCGCTGACATCCATCCATCAGTCAGAGGACACTTTTAGATGCAAGGCTGCTGGCGTGGGGACTTTATGAGAACAGGAATCCCTGGCTGTGAAATTGCTGGCATTTCATGATGTGAGAAGAGATTTACAAGCTCCATGCCGCGCTGGGCTCTAAACCCAGGGCCAGCAGTTATACAATTAGGCCTGTGAGGCGGGCAGGACGCACAGAGGTGGCAGGTGGGAGGCAGGGGGAGCCACCATCCCACTGTGCCTGGGACCCCCGCCCCAGCCATGCACCCATGGGGGCTTGGTTCAAGGTGTCTTCAGCCATACCCACCCTCTGGGGAGGAGTCACCCGACAGTCGTTAGTGAACAAATTGGCCAGGAGTGTCGTGTGAGATCGTAGACCCAGAGTGGAAGGGATTTCAGAGGCCCCTACCTGGCGCTCCCTTCACACCTTTCTTGCTAAGAGGCCATCTGCTTCTGCTTGGTATTCACCCCTCCCACGCATCCAGAGGAGACCCCTGGCATGTGCTCTCCCATAACCTTTTGATTTATTTATTTTTGTAGAACCCTGTGCCCTGCCTCCTTGGTGGAATGCTCTGAGGAGCCCCCGGGGGAACCACACGCAGGGGCTTGGTGAACCAGCAGGGCCCAGGTGGGCAAGGCTGGTGGCTGCCTTGGGGCCTCTGGCTCACATCAGCCACTGCTCCGACCTGAGCCCCGGTCGCCCCCAGTCCCTAAGATGGGCCTGGATCCTATTTCGCAGGTGACAAGAAGGGATGATACTTTTATTCATCCATTCACTCGCTCAGGTAACACATATTCTGGGTTCCCTGCAGCCAAGCCCTGTGCTGGTTCCTCCCCGAATCCTTCCCTCTTCTCTAAGGAATTTGTGAAAATTCTGAATAAAATATTCACTAATAAAAAAATAAATGCCTCGGAAAAGGCCATTGTGTATAAATGCTATTTAATTTTCAAAAATTTAAAAATAATAAAGTCTCAAAATTAGTGTTTTGTCGAAAAGTCCCCATTCCTACCAATCTCCAGTCCAATAAAGTGCCCCCACGGCATGTCTCAGTGAAGTCCATGCGCTTCAGGATTATTCTGAAAATCGCCATGACTTGACATATTTTACAGGGAAGAGGTGAGGGGAAAGGGGCTTGGGTGACAACTTTATTAAAGCAAAAAACATAATGTTTTTGTGTGTTTTTTTCATTCGTGGAACCCTGGTTGGGCTGCTGGGACTCCAGTAACTATCAGTGTCACTTAGAAAGAAAAGGAGCCATAGAATCACACGGCGTCACAAACACACACAACGAACAAACACGTACCAGGCTGGCTGCTTGGGGACTCATGTACTCCAGCATCTGCCGTCCCAGGGAAGACGAGCCCCATTCTGTGCAGGGGGCCAGGTGAGCATGGGAGGGGCCTATTCTGGCAGGTGAACCACTGGATTTGGGGAGTGGATGAGGGCGCTCTCTACCACCAGTCACCCACCTGACACCCAGAATCTCACTGCCATCCACCCGCTGCTCACCTGGTCCATCACTGGCAGGGCCCGCACAGAAATAAAGGCAAACTTTAACTTGGGAACTGTTCACTACCACAGGCCCACCAGCTTGTCAGCTCTCACTAGTGTCTGAGTCTCCCCACGTCCACCCTGGGCAGTTGCACAGTGATGACCCTGGGCAGCTTATGGCAGCCACTGGGGCATGAACGATGAGTGACTCAGGGTGTTCTGAGGGCCCGGGCTGTTCCAGGAAGGTCTGTGTCACTGGGCCGGTGAAATTTGAGGCCCCAAAGGTGGTGAAGATGGGAGCACCTTGTGCCCGCCGCCCTGGTGCCTGCGGTGAGCGCACGCCGTGTACCCTGGCTTTGTAGCTCCTTTTCACCCCCTGGTCACATTTATAGCTCTAACTGTGCCACTGGGGGCAACAGAGCCTCCCTCCCCTGGTCTATTTCTGTCAGAGCTGAGTCCCAAGGAAACAGACGGGCAGTTGTGAACAGCCTGCCGGTGCCGCGGAGCCCTCCCAGCAGGTGTCTGAGCTCATGGGCTGTGGCTCTGGCAGCACCACACTGGAATGCCAGCTCTGCCATGAAAGGCATGGCCGGGAGCTCCTGGGGCTCACGTTCCAATATTGCTAAGACCCAACTCCCATCTCTAAACTGGAGATGAAATGTACCTGAACTCTATGTAAAGGGCAGAGCATAGAGCTTGGTGCAGATGTGTGCATGGTCATGAGGGTGTCCTTCTTCCCCCAGCGGGGCCTTGCTGTGTGGGCTGCCCAGCCCAGCCTGGGAGAAGCTGCCTTCTACTGAGCCCTGGCTCCACAGCGGGGCCACTTCTCAGTCTTGCCTGGCCTGCTTGTTGACTGGGCTCTCAGAACCGTCTACTTCTTTTGATGCCGGAGGGAACGGGGGGCTCCTCAGGACTCACCTTCCACCCAATCCTGATGAAGAATAGAACTTGCAACCTTGGCATATCAGGACGACGCTCTGACCAACTGAGCTTCCTGGCCTAAGCGGTTTGTATGGGGCAGGCCTGCAAGTGGGGCCCACCACTTCTGCTTACACCTCATTGGCCAGAACTCAGTTGCATGGTTGTCATACCTGAATGCAAAGACAATAAGCATGTGTCTAGTAAGAAGAGAAGATGAATATGGGCAAGGAGCAGTAGTTTCTGCTACAAAAAATAACCTCACCCACATGTGAGCTCTTTCAAAGAGCTTGTGGTAGGCAGAATGACGGCCTCCCAGCGATATACATCCTGTGATTATGTCACCTTACATGCAAAAAGGACTTTTCGGATGTGATTGAGACCCTTGAGTTGGGGTAATTTTCCTGGATAATCTGGATGGGCCCAATCTAATCATAAGAGTCCTTATAAGTAGAAGAAGGAGGCAGGAGAATCAGAGAGTTTTGATGATGCTACACTGGTGGCTTTGATAATGGGGGAAGGGACCATGAGACAAGAAATGCAGGCAGCTTCTAGAAGCTAGGAAAGGCAAGGGAATATATTCTCTTCCAGACCCTCCAGAAGGAATGCAGCCTTGCAGACACCTAGATATTATCCCTGTGAAAGATTTCAGGCTTCCAATCTCCAGGACTGTAAGATAATTAATTTGTATTGCTTTAAGCCACTAAGTTTGTGGCAATTTGTTACTGAACCATAGGAAGTGAATGCAAAGCTTGTTCTACTTTGTATCCCTACTACGTGCCTGACCCACAATAGGTTCATATAATAGGTGCATTTTCACATGGGATTTGAGGGGGAGCCAAGCAAACCTGTAAAGAGGAACTAAAATCATCAAGGAAGGTGGGCTGTTTCCTAAAGGTAGGGATAGTATTGTCATGGGGCCAAGGTAAGGGAGGGGACCAAACTTCCAAAAAGAAGGAGCCTTAGGAGATGGTGGCCTAGAAGCAGCAGAAAAAGAAGCAAGCCTGTTCTTTTCCTCGTCATCCGTTGACTCCAGCAGGCGGGGATGGAGTGGTGGTGTCAGGGGAGCCCCGCTTCCGTTCTGGGGACGAAGCTAAGGAGCATAAGGGTGAAAGGCTCGCCAAGGGGATGGTAGAAGGGTTAGCGGTTAGGAGTTCAAGCTCAGCAGTCAGACTGCTAGGGCTCAAAGTCTGACCTCACTTCCCTTCCTATTATCCAGCTCAGTAACCTTAGGTGTCGTATTACTGTCACCATCCCCACCCTCAGTGGCGTAGAACAACCATTGCATTATGCTCGTGCATTTTGTTGGTTGGACAGGACGCAGTAAAGACAACTTATCTCTGCTCTGTGATTTCTGGGGCTTTGGGTTGAGATGGAATATCCGAAGGCTGGGATGACTCAACAGCTAGGGACTAGAGCAGCCATGGGCAAACTAAGACCCGCGGGCCGGATCCGGCCCGTTTGAAATGAATAAAACTAAAAAAAAAAAGACCGTACCCTTTTATGTAATGATGTTTACTTTGAATTTGATGGAGTGTTCACACAAACACTCCCTCCATGCTTTTGTTCCGGCCCTCCGGTCCAGTTTAAGAACCCATTGTGGCCCTCGAGTCAAAAAGTTTGCCCACCCCTGGACTAGCGTCATCTTGAGTTTGATGTGGGCTGGTTGTCAGCTGGGCCCTCAGGTGGAGTTGTCAGCCTGAACGCCCACAGGTAGCATGGCGGCCTTATGTGGAAGCTGAGGGCTTCAATGGCAAGTGCCTCCGATCATAAAGTAGAGCCTCTGTTTTTTTGTGTGTGTCTCAGCTCAGAAGTCAGGCAGTGCTTCTTCTGCTGCATTCTATTAGTTCGCAGTCAATCATAAGCCCGTCCAGATCCAAGAGGGGAATTAGATTCCACCACTTGGTGTGGAGTGGTAAGGTTCTAATAGATTTACCAGACAGCAGATACTGTTGCAGCCATCTTTGAAAAATACAATCTGCAGCTTTTGGCGATTTCATTACTTTCCATGAGATTTGGTTTCTTTCTTTCTTCCTTCCTTTCTTTCTTTCTTTCTCTCTCTCTCTTTCTTTCTTTCTTTCTTTCTTTCTTTCTTTCTTTCTTTCTTTCTTTCTTTCTAGATTTGGTTTCTTTAGCAGGAAGGTAGTATGATAACTATAATATTCTCATGTGGGTAAATGCATCTAAAAGAGCCTTTGGCAGAGTGCCTGGCATGTGGTAATGTCACAAGTACTCCTAAGAGAGCAGGGACCAGGTCAGTTGTGTGTCACGATTGCTTCCACAGTGCCTGCCACAGGGCCTGGCATGTGAATGAGCCCGAGAGTATTGTGCCAGATTAGGGATTCCCAATCAGTTTATCAGGTAGCTATGGCTGTGTAACAAACCACTCCCAAAATTTAGAAGCTTAAAACAATAGCCATTTTATTTGCCTGTGGTTCTGTGGGTCAACAATTCAGGCTGGGCTCCATTCAGTGGATCTTCTGCTGGATCATTCATGTGGCTATAGTTATGGGCAGTTCACTAAGGTTGAATGATCCACGATGGCTTTACTCACACCTGTCCGTTAGTGCTGGCTGTCAGCTGGAGTGCCTCAGTTCTCCTGCATGTGGCTTTGTAGCGGGCTCAGGCCCATCTCCACCATGGTCTCAGGGTTCCAACTGCAGCCCAAAGTGCAAGCCCTAACTCACAAGTGCTTCTGAAGCTTCTGGCTAGTTCCCATTGGCCAATGCAGGTGACACGGCCAAGTCCGGATTCATAGGATGGAGAAATAAATTCCACATCTTGATGGGAGGAGCGGCATAGTCACATTGCAACGTGTGCAGGCTGGGGGGCATTATTGCAGCCATCTTTGCAAACAGTCTAGTACAGTCAGAACTGAGATGCAGAAAAGAGGTTGGGAGGAGGCTGAAGGCCCAAGTACCACAAGGGAGATGGGCGGGGAAAGTGCTGAGCAGAAGTGACAGTCGATCCACACATGGAGGACCTGCTGCCTTAAACCACGGGGAAATGTATCATCTCACATAACAGAACATGCAAGGACTGGCACACTCCGGCTTGGCTGAAATGGTAACTCAACAAGGTCATCGCTGAGGACATCCTCTGTTTGCCCCTGCAAATCTACTTCTACTTCTGTCCCGCTCTTGGCCCTGGGGGCTGACCTGTGTGGACCATGACAATGGCCTCCCTTGGATTCTGGTCTCTGGTTGGTTTTAGCTAATGGGGAACTCTGGCAGGAGGTCAAAAGAGAACAGTGAGGTGGGATCTTCACTCCCTGGCTCCCTCGCTCTCCCTGTGGCGTCATCCCAACCAAAGGCCACCGCTCCTTGCAAGGTTACCTCTGCACGGCTCACAGCCGCTGCCCCTTTCCCTCACCCCTCCTGCCGAACAGCCCCAGTGGTGTAACCTTATACTTTATAATTTTACTACCCACCTCTCAAGCCTTAGTGAGTAGCTCCTTCCTTTAACACCCCTCAAATTATCCTCATTGAGTGTGCCTTCTCTTCCTCCCGGTCCCTGGATGATTCAGTTCTCCTACTCAAAACCCTCAAGGGTTCCCACAGCCTTTAAAATACAGTCCGAATGGATGATCTCGGGATTGAAGGTCCTTCATTATTTAGCCACGTGTACCTTTCCAGCCGGATTCTTGCCTTCGCTTACTCTAGAATCAAATTAGAAGAAGTCCTTCACCCTCAGAGTCCACTGTTCCTTATGCTCCAGTCGCCTCTTTCTCAGCCTCCGGGAAATGTGGCTCTCTTCTAAGGCCTAAGACAAAGGTCCCAGAGGTCTCCCCCAGCGCCTAGGATAGGATAAACTCTCAGTGATTATATAGTGAACGAATCAAAAGGTTCTTGAGAACCTCGCACCTTTCCTCCAGATCCAATGTTCTGAAAGGCATGTGTGTGGATGCACGTGACTTAATGCTCAAGGAGAAGGATTTCATACTAATGCAAACCCCAGGCACAATTCAGTCGTCTTCCCAGTGTTTTGGGGAGAGCTGGCCAGGGGACAGTGAGGAGGCTTTGAAGCACAAATCAGCACAGGGTTGTATAACCCTCACCAAAGCTTGGGAAGAATGAGGGCATCGTCCCCAGCAGCATGTCTCTGATGATCCCTGGATGAATCACCACGGGAAAAAGAGAAAGATGTTCTAGGACACAGACGTGGGATCCGTAGGAAACTCTTTCCCTTTAGGGCATTCTCCCTCAGTAAGTATTCCCTGCTGTGAGTCTCCTCAGCGCCTGGGCAATGGTGAGGGTGGGGATGGGGGCAATGAGGCTCAGTGTAGCCAGCCTGTTGGGGAGGCTCCCTGGCACCAGGTAGCTGAGGTATCTCCTCTGGAGCCAGGGCAGCGAGGGAGGAGGCCAGAGGGCCTGGAATGCTTTGGGCCCCCCCTCATTTAGGTGGGCAGCTGACAGCGTTCTCTAATCCTCCTTTACCCTGGATCTGGCTGCTGAGGAAGTACGTTTGTGGGATGTGCCTAAGAAAGTCTGACTAGTGGGTCCCTGTGGGAAGACGGGAGGCGTGTGTGGGGTGCTAAGGAAGGGGATTTAGCTTTTTTCCGCTTTATACCTTTCTGCAATGAACAACATGCGGGGGTGTTATTTTTTGAAAAATGCCAAAGAAGTGATTTCATCAGTGGAATTTTAAGCCAATTGGTTTTTACTTTTCTTTTCTTTATTAAATAAATAAATGTTAAAAAGCAATGTAGCTACCGTACTGCTAAGATTTCCCAGATACTCTGTCCCTTTGCTCTCATTCACCATGCAAATGTCCCAGAAATTCTGACTGTATGTGGAACCTAAATTTCCTGATCTACCTGGACATAGCGCCCAATCTCAATTCAGACTCCCGTTCCCAGTTTCTAGTAAAGAAAATATATTCAAAATGTTCAGGTCTAATAAGAACATTATCTTTTTCCTTTCTTCTCTGAGAGCACCCTCCCAGATGCTCAGAATAGTAATACATTGGTGTTGTTTTTTTCAGGAATCTGAGGATGCAAACATGCCTCTATAGTAATGTGCAATCCTGCCAATCCACACACGTAGGAAAGTGGTTTACTAGGCGCTAGGGACACTCTGGGATACCCACTGCATCCAGACACAGGGGTCACTTCCTGGGTTGTCCTTAGTTATAGATACTGCTGAGGCCAGGCCTCTGCCAGGGCCACTGATTTCCATTCCTGTTCCAGAATTCTATGGCCCTTTGTCTTACTACTTCTTAAAAAACAATCATATATATATATATATATATATATATATATATATATATATATATATATATATACATATATATATATATCTTTATTTTTATTGCTGACACTATTACAGATGTCGCCATCTCCCCCCCCCCCGCCCCCCACACACACACCTTTGTCCACCTCCAACCAGTCCCAGCCCTCTTCTCTCTGGCCATCACCACACTGTTATCTGTGTCCACGGGTTATGCATATATGTTCTTTGGCTACTCTCTTCACTTTCTTTCATCCGGTCCCCTCCACCATCTTACCACTTTTCAGCAACGACTGACTCTCCTAAAGCAGAGGCAAGCTAGTCCATTGATAGTCCGTTAGAGCTTCTGGATCAAGCTTCTCCTGAAGGCAGACCTATCCTTTTATTTTGTTACGAGCCAATAAATTCCACTTTTTGTTTAAGAATAGTCAAGTTGTTTTTGCTGTATCTGTAGTTTCCTAAGCAATAGGCTGTGCTGAAGGCAGTCCTGGGTCTGCCCAAGTCTCTGGGCTTAGTGGGGACCTTTAGATCACCTCCTCCCTGCTGGTTCCAGGATTCCAGAAGGAACCATCATGCCTTGGGTCCCAGACAAGACAGTTCCATCCTGCCACCAACCCTGCGCAAGCCCCTGCCCAGTATAATCTCCTCTGACTCCTTGTCTAATGGGCGGGGTCCCACTACCCTTCAGATGTCAACTAACCTTCAGAGGACAATTGCCCACCATGTCCCTGACTTGATTAGTCTGGGAGCCACAGAGAAGTGAGCCTGAGTTGGGGAGTCCTGGGCTCACCATGGGCAGTGAGGCAGTGAGACAGGGGAAAAAGCAAACGTGCACATGGATGATTTCTCAACAGAAGTTCTTCTCCTGGGCTACCTCTGTGGGGCCGGCAGTTCTGAACCTGTGGTCTCCTTTCCTCCATTGTGCCCCAGGGAGAGAGAGGGCAAGGGGCAGTGCAACCACGTGGAAGCCATCGGCTATTATTTCGTAAAGGTGAAGACATGTATATCCTATGACCCAGCAATTCCACTTTCGAGAATAAACCCTGGAGAGACACATGCATACATACATACCGAGAACGCTCATTGCAGTGTTGCTCATAATAGTCAAAACCTGGAACCAATCCAAATGTTTATCAAGAGAAGCATGCATTCATAAACATGGCATATCTATGCAGTGGAATGCTGTATGGCTATAAAAAAAGAACACACTACAGCTACACACGGCAACATGGATGAATCTCATAAACATAACTGAACCGAAGAAGCCAGACACACAAAACCCTCAAAACACTTTGTTCAGATAAAACTCAAATAGACAAAGTAAAACTATTTTCTTGAGGGAAGCAAACTTGGGTGGTGAAACTAAAAGAAAAGGAAGTAGATGCTATAAAAGTCTAAAGGAGAGGGAGAGTATGGTGAGGTAGGGACATGCAGGGGATTCAGAGTATGAACAATATTTCATTTCTTGATATAAGTGCTGAGTACATGGATGTTTGCTTTATAGTCAGTTCTTAGAAGGTATAATGTTCTATGTACTTTTCTGCATGTGTGTGAATTTTCATCATTTAAAAATATGGAAGAAGGAGGGGGCCTCATTTTAACAGGAGCTTGGATGAGGCTCTCACCCTCTGGTGCTCTCTGCTTCGAAGTCCACCCTATGGTCCCAGAGGAGAGATGTCCATGCTTGGTCCTCAGGCCCCTGCCCGGCTCCTGGATCACCCATCCCTTGTAAGTCAGTCCCAAGGCCTTAAGCACTGGCAGAAGCAACCTTATCCTTGACTCAGCCTGACTCAACCCTCCCTGATTGCATCTCCTGGGCTCTTGTGCTCCCAAGGATGTAATTGAGCATGTTCCGTGGGGAGACAGTCTAATAAATTTCCTAGGACGGAAGCAGAATGGAAATCAAGATAGTGTGCCAGGTTGCCGGCGTGCATCACAGCTCAGGGTTTGCTCTGATATGCGTGGGCCCAAGCTGGTGCCGGCATGCATGACTCACGGCCCGCTCCCTCCTCCTCTCCCCCCTCCTCTGCTCAGGACACTGGTGTGCATGCCAGCTCTCTGAGCTAGATAGGAGGGTTGTGTTCAGATCAGGCATCCTCGCACGAAGACCGTTTCTGAGTGTTTGGGATGTTTGTCTCCACAGCACTTGGCAGGCAGCCTGGCATAAAGCAGGTGCACAGGGACCGGCTGGTATTAGGTGGTCCTTTGCCTGACACGGGACTGAGAAGGCCATGATCCTAGAGTGAGCTGTCTCTGAAGCCCTCGGGAGCTTTGTTGGAGGCACACGAATCCCTGGGTCTGAGACTTGGGGAGTGATGAGGCTACGGTGGGAAAGATCTTAGTCCCGGGATGCTGGCCACCTGATGACCTGCTGTGCAAACAGAAGCTCACACTTCCCTCCACCTTTCCCTCCTTTGTCCCCAGCAAGGTGGAAACCTGGCTCTCAACTCCTTCACCAGGGATTCGTAGACACTGTTCAAAGCAGTTAAGGTGGCCAGGGGCCCAGCAGCCTGCCTCCTACTTGCCCCCTCCCCACAGGGACCCACCCTGAGATGTTGATGGACTGCTGGAGATTTCCAGCAATGGATACATTCACCCTGTCCATGAACATTCACCCCAGTCCAACGCGTGCGTTTCAGGCGAGGGAACTCCATGAACAAAGGCACAGAAAGGTGCAGGGAATAGAGGGCTTGGTAATGACCCCCTCACCTACTCACTTGCCTGAGGTCTCCTTTTCCTCCCCTTGGCCTCAGAGGTCATTGCTCCCTGGGCCTGTGGATACAGAAGCTCAGCTCAGATCAGGGGCCTTCCCTTCAGATGAAGCTGGTGAATTCCTGGGACCAAATACTCTTGGTGGGACCTGAGCAGCCTTGGTGGCCTGCGGTAAAAGGGAGGGATGTAGGGACAGGCAGGAGGAAAAGTCAGAAGGAGCATCTATCACTGACTTCAAATAGAAGCCTCTTTGTGGTGCAATGAAATCACCGTATATGGCTTGGGAGGAAGTTCTCTGCAAGGAGCTGCATGCAAATAGGTCACCAAGTAATGGCAAAAATATGCAGTAAATGGAGGTGCCTGTCTCCAAGGGCTAAGTAAACTCCAGGAAGCCATCAGGTCTCAGGGCTTCATGCCAGAGGACAGAGGACATGAAATGCTCCCTCTGCCTCGCTGCCCAGCCTCCTGCCTCCTGCTTGTCCCCTCCCCACCGGGACCCACCCTGAGTCTGAGCAGCATCCCTGTTCCCTGTTGCCGAGATCAGGCCAGGACTCGGAGATTGCTGGGACACTTTCTGGTGACTAATGCAGTACTTGAACAGGAAACAGACTGAAAAGGGCTTAGGAGGAGCTATAAATAGCCCATGTCCCAAAAAAAACGAACTTGGAAAGAAATGGAATTAACACACTGGGAGGAGAACAAGAAGATCACAGGCTCTAAGCAAGAAGACCAGCCACTTCTCCTTGGAAACAAGCGTTCCTTCCTGATGGAGAGCCATCTGCCCTTGTAGGAGTCAACTCTACCATGTGTACCCTGCTCCACCCTAGCGCTGACCAGCCAGCTCAGCTAACATCATGCCTTGAATTGTCTGTGGTTCTGGGGATCAAGTCTTGTAAGGTTCATGTGAGGGTATGTGTGTGTGTGTCTGGGGATCATTGAGACTCAGGGCTCAAGGACTATGAGTGGTCTCCTTGTTGGGGGAAGTAGAGAATTGAAAAAGTGTTAGAATATCCCGCTACTTTCCTCAGTCCGCCACCCTCCCCCCCTCCCCCGGCTACAGCAATCCTCTCCTGTGTTGAACACAGTGAAAGGAAGGGAAAGTAAAGTAGGAGAACTAGCCTTGGATTGAATGACGGGTCAGCAGACCAATGTTCTAATACCAGCCAAGAGCTCCTTTGCTGAGTAACTTGGAGTAGACACGCAACTTCACTAAAGACTGCTTTTCTACACAATGGAGAGGTTGGTCTAGTTCAACGGAGTTGGAGTTTAACTCTTTTTCTTTTATTTTTTTCAAGCTGCATAACATTTCTCCAAAGGAAGTCATAAGAGAGAGCAGAGCTGCCCTAGGTAGGGTGGGGACCTCGCACTTATACACACCACTTCCCTCCTGGGAGCCATGGAGAAGCCACCACACAGGGCAGGGCTTCACAGAGCACCATTTAAAACCACTAGACTCCAGTGGGCTGGTCATTCCAAAGCTCCTCCTTGTGGTCCCTTTTCTCCTTACTGGCTAGAAAGTGGAAATAATGAAAAGTTACATTGAGCGATGGAGATTTAACTAAAGATGTCAGTCAGAACAGGAAGAGGGATTTAAGTCTCCCAAGTCCCAGAAGATTTCCCAATATCCTCATTAGTTATTGGGATGGACCGATTGCACAAACAGCCACACTTCTCCACCCCTCCCAGCATCCACACCCTCTGTAATGTGACTTTGTACCTCTTCCCACCAAGAGATAGAATCCATTTCCCTGCCCTTTGAATACATGCTGGCCTTGGAATTTGCTTTGGATGATACTCAGCGGAAGTGATGGTGTGCCATTTCCAGACTTAGGTCTTCAGGAGCCCGTGTCTTCTACTCTGTCAAACCCCTGCTATTGCCATGAGAACAGCCAGGGGATGCCTGCTGGGGAATGAGAGGTCATATAGAGAGATCTGAGCTGTGCCAGCTGAGGCCACCCCAGACCAGCCAGACCATCACTAACCTGATTGAAAACACATGAGCAACTAGACTCATGAGAAATAACATATGGTGGTTGTTACCAGCAATAGCTAGCTAGGGTAGTCTATTTCTGTTCCAGGTAGCTATTGCTGAGTAACAACCACCCCCAAATTAGTGGCTTATAACAATTTATTATATCCTAATGTATTGTGATCTCCCATGGTTCTGTGCATTGATTGGGCTCAGCTGGGCAATTCCCATTTGGAGTCTTTCATATGAGTACAGTCAGATGTCAACGGGGGCTGCAAACACACGAAGGTCCAGCCAGTCTAGGCGTCTGAGATGGCTCGTGCAGGTGGCTGGTGCTTGTTGCTGACTGTCATCTTGAGGCCCAGCTGGGGCTGTTGGCTTTTCTGTGTGTGTCATGGCTTCTCACAACACAGCTTCTGGGTTCCAAGCGGCAGGAAGAGGACGCTACAGGGCTAATGAAGGGCTATGCTAGCTCTAGTATGGCATCACTGTCTCCACATTTTATTGGTCAAAATAGTCACAATATCCTCCCAGATTCAAGAGGGTAAAGAAATAGATACCATCTCTTGGTGGAGAAATGGCAAGATCATGTTTCAAAAGAGAATGTAGGACGGGAGATATTGCTGGGACCATCTTTGGGAAATAAACTCTACCACAGCAGCACACATCATTGTGGCAAAGGATAACAGAGACACACACTTTTGGCTCCCGTGACCCCTCCTTCCCTGCAGCCCTGCTTTTGGTCTTTCCTCTCTGGCTCCTCTTGTTATCACACAGGGATTGGCAAAAGCCAAGCAATTGGAGAGGAGGCCCTGCAGGGCCCTGCTGGGCCTGTCAGCTCCTCCGGGCTCAGTGGGAAAGACTGCAGTGACCCAAGTGTGATCACTGCCTGCCAAGGGCCAGCAGGGGAGGAAGTGGCCCACCTGGTATGGATTAGCTGGTACTCAGATTCCTCTTTCTCATTTTTCTAAGGGTTCTTCAGTATGGGAATGAGGAAATGAAATTGTCTAATTTCAGAAGTAAACAGATAGAGTCAACTCCAGTCAAGTGCTTTGTCAATACCAGCTGCCGTGGAGGGTAAAGTCAGATGAATAACAGGTTCAAGTTGAGTTTACCACTTCATTATGCATACAGTGACGGTGCCCGTGTCAGCCTCTACTCACCCCAGCAGGCCTACCTGCAGGTCAGGTCTTTAACCATCCTGTGTAGCTCTGCCCAGGCCCATGACCCAGCAGTGGGAAGCCAGGCCTGACCATAGTGGGAACCCCATCCGTGCAGTGGGAGAGGGAGGATTTAGATCTCCTTGGGCTTCTGCCTATCTTTTCAGCTCCCGCCTTTCCCCAGCCCAATCTGAGTGGTGAGCTTCTGTTCCAGTTCTCACAGCTCCCCCAGGAACAGGGAGTCTCCTGGGCCCCATTTGGCTGGGATTCTAAGGTATTGCTAACTCCCCCATCTTTCCTCTTGTAAGCCAGATCCTGTTCCTGAATCTAAAATGACTTCCTGTTTCAAACAGGAAGTTTCAAACAGAAGGTCCCTCCAGCAGCAAGATGCTGCTGCCCACCTGAGGACAAGTAATCTTGGCAAATGCCAGAGACTCTTCCTCTCAGAGCCCCACCCACATACCCAGGAGCCCCTACCAGGTCCAAAGCCAGCCAAATCCCCGGAGAACCTGGCCCCAGCTACTCCTGTCCCAGCAGGCCTTGCAGCGGAGCCTAGGCGGGTCAGGACAGGAAGCTGGTGGATGCCTCCCACGCTGACTTGGGTTTTGGCTTGCTTTGGCATCAGCATCCTGTCTGCCCTGTTTCCTATTGGGGGGAAACTGGACTGGTTTGTAATTCAGCCCATACCCCTGGAGAGAGCCTGGAGGAAGCCATAGCCTCAGAAACTCCTCCAGCCGCCATCAGAAACGGGAGGAGTTCTGGGAAGCTGGGAGTCGGAAAGAGGGAGGTGAAAGTGAAGTCCCCAGTCCCGAGTGGTTCTTTCCTGGCTGGGGTAATGCCCTAGCAATGTGACATGTAATGGGTAGCTCACCTGAGCATCTGTGCTCACAGGAGTGCCAGCCCCTCCCTGCACTGGCCTCCCCAGACCCACAGCTAAGCCCTCTGTACATGCACACCCATCCCGTCCATCCATCTAGAGGTGGCGATGATCTCTGAACATCCTGCAAATCCAGCAAAAGGGAATTATTTCCACTGTAATACATGCATATAATAGACTATTTGAACAGAAAAAAAATTTCCACAGTTCCACCCCTAGAGAGAAATAATTTTTATATTCTGGAGATTTGTTTGAATGTTAACCAAATTCTGCTCATCTGACCATCTCTGGTGCACCCTGTGGTCTTTAGCTGAGTCCCTCTCCCAGGCTACAGAGGTCATGAGGTTGCTATGGCTTTCCTGTCCCCATCATAAAGGGCAGGGCTATCTCAGGATTCTCCCCTACACCCGCCAGACTTCAAAGAACTGTGCCTCCCCCTTCAGAGGAGCCTCATCTGTGAAAGTCTGACCTCCCTCTCCCCTTCCTCCAAGGGACAAACAGCAGCATTCTGGCAAGACTGTTGTCATGGGATTTCTAGACTCACAGGACCCCAAGATGTGACTCTGGGAAAGGGAAGAGAAGTTCTGGAGCCTTCGACTCCACCAGCCTTCTCTCCTCACTCTCACCTTCCTCATTCCGCTTTTTTCTTCCATTGCTTCTCCCTGCCCCTCTTTCTCCTCTCTCCCTTTCCTTCCTTCCTCCCAGCCTCCTCCCTTCCATAACAGGCAGTGTGGGTATTGGCACTGGACCTGAATTCCATAGCCACAGGTAGATAGACCTCTGCTCATTTGATCATTGACTGTCTGTGTGACCTTGGTTGGATGAGTCACTAGCTCCCTGAACCTTGGTTTCTCATCTCAAAATGCAAATGGTAATGTCACTGTAGTGAGGACAAAATCTCAATAAGAATTTTTCTATCAGTGCCTAACACATGATACTTCATGGATGTGAACTGACTCTAATCTGCATTAGGTAAGCACCTACCATGTGCGGGTGCAAAGGTCCAGAAGGGAGCAAGGCAGAGACCCTTACGCCTCTCTTGTAATCTTTTTATATTATGATGATTTGTTTCCACAAAAGATATAGGGAACCAGAGAGCTTCCACTGCCAGACCTTCAGGGACCAGGATTTCAAGGGCTTCTGTACACTTAGAAACAGGGAAGCTTGGAGGCTGGAATGAAAAGCCCAAACCAGATCCTGCAGCATAGTATGTCTCCATTCAGTCTACTCAGCTAATTGGTTTGCCTATGATCTGACCCTTTCTCCAGGGGGAAGCGAGCTCTAAAATGGCAGGAGGTTACATGCCTGATGTGCCTGCACTTCCATTTATGGAAGACAGCAAGGTCAGAGCCCCATTCAGGCCTGTGAAGTCCCTCAGAGCCACCAATGTTGGGCTGTCATGGTGTCCCGGCAAATGCCTGTCTGCCTGGAGAGGTTTGGTTTGGTTTCACTGTGCACACCACAGGTTGGGAAGGAAGCTGAGAGCCCAGGCTTGGAGGACCTGTTTTGGGGACTAGCCGTGCCTGCCTCGGTGGGATTAGGAAGTGGGAGCTTGTTTGCCATCCTCCGATTAGCCGAACTTTAGCAATCAGTTTAAACAGCCTGCCTTCATTTCCTGCTGGCTTGGCTCTGCTCACACCTACTGATAGCTTTCTCAGATGCTCTTTACTCTCTGATCAGGGATTGATTCCTTTGGAATGATGCTCTGGGGTTCATTGTCATGTCCCACACAAAAGGAAAACAGAATAGACAGACGAAGGGCTTTACCTGGTTCATGGATTGGAAGACTCAGTACCATAAATATGAGAATTCAGCTTAAATTAATATATAATTTAATAAAATGCCTATCAAAATCTCAATAAGAATTTTTCTAGACCTTTACGATCAGATTCTAAAATTTACATTGAAAAGAGAAGGCCAAAGAATGGCTTAAATGACTTTGAAGAACAAGGAGGGGAGAGTAACCCGTGCAGCCATCGGGGCCTATTGTGGAGCCATCGATAGGAAGGGATTAGTGTAGGAACAGGCAGATAGACCAGTGGAATACAACAGAGGGCCCAGAAGTAGACCAACATGTATCTGAATTCCTGATAAAGGACAGAGGTGACATTAATAAGGAAAGGAGAGACCATTCAGTAAACAGTGTTGTGTATTCATTGTCCATGTGGAAAAGTTAAAATTCAAGGTGGAACACGCATGAAAGGAGAACGTTAAGACTTTTTGGAAGAGAATGTAAATGTAAGAGACTGTATTTATGAAATTGGGTTAGGAAAATATATTTTTAAGAGGGAATAACAACAATAGCAAACCTACAGGACACCAAGGAAACAAAAACTTGCCTATGTTGAGATTAAAACTTTTGTTCAAAACAAGACACAATAAACCAATAAAGAAGACTAGTCATGGACTCCACCCAGATTATAAAAAGAACTCCTATAATCAACAAGGAAAAGGCCACCCAGTAAAATATAGAACAAAGGGTATGAATCGGAAATTCTCAAATAAATGACACTCAAATGTCCAGTAAGCCCAAAAAACTTCACCTCCACAGTCACTGGGGAAATGCAAATTGAAATCACAATGGAAGATCGTTTTATCTCCATCAGACTGGCAAGACTCTTAAAGTCTGACAGTACCGACTGTGAAAGGCAGTGCTGCATGCTGGATTAGCAGCGCTGACGAGAGGAAATGGTACCATCACTTTGTAGACAATGTGTTTTACTAGCTAGTGAACCTGAACATGAAGATTCCCTAAGACCCAGAAATACCAATTCTAAATCTATAGGATAAACTCTCCTACCTGCATACAAGGAAGCACACACGTGGATGTTTAAATGTCTATCGACAGGGGAATAAGCAAATAAAATGTGGAATATCCACCTAATAGAATGCTATTCAACAGTCAAAACAGTCTGGCCGGCTCAGTGGTTGAGGTCGACCTACGAACCAGGAGGTCATGAGTTTGATCCTGGTCAGGGCATATGCCTGGGTTGCAGGCTCCATCCCCAGCGTGGGGCGTGCAGGAGGCAGCTGATCAATGATTCTTTTTCAGCACTGATGTTTCTATTTCTCTCTCCCTCTCCCTTCCTCTCTGAAATTAAAAAAAAATTAATTAAAAAATTAAAAAAACAACAGTCAAAACAAATTAGCATATTCTCATGATTAAATCTCAAATACCCACATGGGTAAATCTCAAGAACACATTAAGGGGGAAACAAATTGTGATTCATACACATAGTATGAATCTCTATCGAGTTAATGTTTCAAAATATGAAAAAAGTACAAAACATTGTTTCGAAACCTATGCCTATGTAGTCAAAGTGCAAAAACGCATATCCATCTGAAAAATATCAAATTCATAAGGAAAGAGAATGGATCCCTTTGGGGTACGGAGCATGCATTAACTGTAACATATCTTTAAAAAAGAAAAAGAAAAATGTCTGAAGCAAGTATGGCAAAATGACAAGATGCGTTAAACTGTACGGTGGGTACATGAGTGTTTGATGTTGAATACTTTGTTTCCTTATGTTTGAAATTTAAAAACAAACAAAAACAAAACATGTGCCTGGTCGCTGGGATTCCTCCAAATGCATGGCTATGGCTTGGGAAAGCAAAGGGCAGAATGCTTTGCCCTTATATTTACATCCAGCAATTTTTTCCGGATATTGTACCTCTCTTAACACGCATCTCACCGACGACATTCGACTTCGCAGTCATTGCTTCAGTACCAGCTAAGTGCCATGCACTGAGGAAACCAAATAATTAGGGTCTGTCCCTCCCCGATATGGTGGTGTAGGCTATTAGAGGAGACAGAGAGGTACATGCTCTGATAAACGCTAAAACTAAAAATGTGTGGGCTAGCACCGTGGGAGGGAGCCATTCATTCTGCCAAGGGGGTGGGTACAGAAAAAGCAAGGCGGTGGGCCAGGAAGTTGCCTAGGAGTCTGGAAGACACTGAGGAGAGGAGAGTATAGCACAGCTAAAGAAAACACGGCGTGCGCGCCTGTTGTGTGAAGGGGCTGAAGAGCAGCTCCCTGTTTGGATCCACGCGTCAGAAACATCCCCCGGAAGCGGTAGAAAAAAATGAACAAAGGCAGGGGAACTGGTTGGGAAGCCATTGAGAGTGTTTCAACGAGAGGTGATGAAACCTGAGCTACAACACAGTGATTTGGGTTGTAGTTTCCCTGCAAAACTGCAAATTAACTGAGTGTAGGGAAATGGTTTAATCAGGTTTTGTTGATCTCTGTGTGCCCACAGAGCCTCAGGTGTTCCCTGCACGACTGGGAGCTCCAGGCACATATGGTGATGGGAGGGAGGGAGGAGGGAGCAGCCAGGCCCCAGGTCCACTCCCTCCTTTTACAGATAAGAACTGAGAGCTGGAACGGGGGCAGCGGTACTTTTAAGAAAGTCCTTAGCTGGATGCTTACTGTCTCTCAAACAGCAAAGAGTCCTGCAAACCCTCTGCTAACAAATGGATAAGCACATAGGTTTTTCCGAGATCAGACGAGATCGGGCGTGTTCAGGGTGGTATGGCCGCAGACCACATAGGTTTTTAAAGACAAAGCCTGACCAGGTGAAGTTCCGTTACAGCGAATCCCATTATAAAGCTGCATTCTTCACAAGGAAGTGCTTTCTCTTCCCCTTAGGCGGAAAGAGTTCCTTTAAAACAACCAAATTCTCTGAGATGAATAATACAAAACAATAGCCCTTCACTGGGCCTCAGTCCAAGTAACAGGCCCTATTCAGGTGGCTCTTGTGTGCTGTTGGCACTGTGGGCAGGGCCAGCCCAGCCTGAGGACTTTTGTTCTGCCACCATGCAGTAATGGGCTCTCCACCCCTACATAGTAAACTTCCAGCCACCTGGACAAAATTCACCTAAATCAGCAGACCGCACGCATGTAAAGCAAAACAAGCTCTGTACCCATCCTCTCTGGGATTCCCTGTCCCAGAGAGACTGTCCCCTCTGGTCCATGGCTTCCTCTCCTGCCTCCATCTCTAGCAGGTGTTGAAGCTGCCCCACTTGACACTTCGGTGGCTCCCTCTTACCTGGCTCTTCTGTCAGCAGGTAAACAAGGCTTTCAGCCTGAAGATGACAACACCAGAGACCACCCTCCAGCCTGCCTCTTCCCTCTGTGTGTCCTCTTCCAGTCACATGAGATTTTGCAAGGAGTGGTCTGTATTCATTGTCTGCCCCGCTTCACCTCCCATTCATCTCTTAGCCAACCCGGGGGTTCTATGCTTCATATTCATCTAGGAAGGAAGGATGGAAGGAAGGAAGGAAGGAAGGAAGGAAGGAAGGAAGGAAGGAAGGAAAAGGCTAATGTTTTTTGTGCTTATTATGTACCAAGAAATGTTTTAAGGATTGTACACGTGTTAACTTATGAAATCCAGACATCAGTGTGATGTAAGTGCTTGTTATTTGCATGTTACAGGTGAGGAAAGGAGGCACTGAGCAGCTGAGTCACACTGAACCAGGATTTGGGCAGAGGCAGTCTCTAGACTAGAGCAGTGGTTCTCAACCTTGGCTGCACATTAGAATCACCTGGGAATCTTTTTAAAATCCTGATTTCTGGGCCTCATCCTCCGGAAATTCTGTTTCTTTGTTACTAATGTTGTGGCCCCACTCCATAACAAAGAAACAGAATTTCCGGAGGATGAGGCCCAGAAATCAGGATTTTAAAAAGATTCCCAGGTGATTCTAATGTGCAGCCAAGGTTGAGAACCACTGCTCTAAAGCCTGAGCATTCTCATGCTTTGCACAAGGTGCCTGGAAGGAAAAAATGTACAAGAAGATGGCATGGTCTGTCTCATTCATTCATTCATTCATTCATTCATTCATTCATTCATTCTTTAATGCCTACTGGTGGCTTATCATGTCAGGGCAGAGGGATAAAGACATGAATCTTCCATTAAAATGCTCAGAATCTCAAGAGGGAGGCAGGGCAATAATACGGTGTGAAAAGAGGTCTGGGAAGTTGGTGGGCGGGGAGCTGGGCAGCCCAGAAAAAGCTGCTTGGTTTGCTTACAGCAGTGGTTCCCAGTCTTCACTCTGCATTGGAACCACCTGAGATCTTAGATACTGCTGATGCCTACCTCCCACCCCCAGATGTTATGACTTAATTGGCACTGGGAGTTTTCAAAGCTCCTCCGGTGATTCTAATGTTTGGCTTAATTTGGGGAACACTGGCTTAAATCATCATGAGTAGGGAGTTTAGTTTGCAAGTAACACAAACCCAACTCAAACTGTCTTAAGGGGGGAAAAAGTGTATGGGAAGGAATGCATTTTGGGGTAGGGTTTGACCCAGGTCTCAAAAGATGTCATCAGGGTGAGGTTTTCTTCATGTCCAGTGCAAAGCTCAGATAAAAGCCCAGAATTGTGTTTCACTGGCTCTGACTCGGGCCTGAACCAATTACTGAGGCCAGAGGGATGGAGACTGGCTCATCTGATTGGCTCAGCTGAGTCATGTGTCCCACTTCTGGGGCCAGTAATTGGAGGCGAAAGCCTGTGGAGGAGAATGGGGGAGGGTTTGTGAAGGGTCCTGGTATGTCTGGGGGCCAAGGGTGAGGGGCAGTCAGGGCCAGTTGGGGTGGTGAGGAGTCTGTTTCCTAGGAGATGGAGATATTTAAATAGGAGAACAACATGGCCACCTTTGTGTTTTAAGAATATAATTCCAGCAGTTATGGAAAGGTCATATATGATTAAAAAGAAATGATTATTGCGACTGTTGAGAGAAGAGATGTTGGGACCTGAACTAAGAGAGGGCCCATAAGGTGGACAGGAGGCAGAGGACTTGAGATGTTTCTGAATTACATTGATAAGGTTTGTTATCTGGTTGGAAATAAAAATTTAGAAAAAGAGAGGAACCATGGACGACGGGGAAATTTCTAGTTTGGGAAGTTTGGTTGTTGGTATGCCACTCGAGAGATTAGGAATATAGATCATTAAATGGGTTGGGGACAATTTGGCTTGGCCATGTTGAATTTGCTGTGTCTTGAGGACATCCAGGAGTCCAAAGGGCAGGTGGACATTTGAATCTGGAATTCAGGAGGGAGCTGGAAGTCTAGCTGAAGCAGAGGGGATAGTTGGGATCCCACAGGAGAGACATGGAGGGAGAAGAGCATTGAGGAGTGCTTACCAGGACTAGAGACTGAGGTGGGGCGTCCAGAGAGAGGGGACAGATGGCTTTGGAATCCAAGGAAAGAAGGTTTCAAGAAGGGGGAGTGGTCCACAGCCTCACGTGGTACAAAATCATTAAGGAGGATGAAAGCTGGAAATAGAACATGGATTTGACAACAGAGAGTTCCCTGTTACCCTAAAAAGCCAAGCTATAGTGTTTATGGGCAGTGAGCCGGGGGATGCAAATAGACCAAGCATGGACCCATCACTCTTCAACAAGTTTGCTAATGAGACGGTTAGGGCAGTGGCTCAAGGCGATGTGCGGTATGGTGAATGGGAGCACGGGCACCTTCCCACCCTCCGACTCCCGCTCCGGACCTGTGGGAATATAGTGAAGGCCACCTGTAAGCAGACTGTGGGACCTTGGGAACCTGGCCACAGCTCCATCTAAGGAAGGCCAAAGAGAAACTGTTTCTAGATGTGATTGTAAATAGCTAGTGTACGGATCTTACACAGCTTGTGCACGGCATGCCCGCCTCCCCCTGCATGCCCTGTTTTTCTCTGTTTTCTGTTCTCTATAACACCTTGTGTTGGCAAAGTCTGGGTGGAGGTAAAACAATAGCACTGCCCGGTGTGGCCTGTCCTCAGGCCAAAGGGGACTTCATGGCAGCTGGTGCAGGGTGAACTCTGGGGGGCATGTAAGTCCTAATAAACCCATGTCTTTCACACCCAGTCCTCCAGGTTATTTCTTTGGAATCCACCAACAATACACTGAGGTTTTCTGGGACCTCAGTCACATGTGTCAAATCATTTTTACATACATTTGTTTTGTAGGTTTTTTTGTTTTTGATTTGTTTCCTTTTTAAAATTTGACTTGTTTTGTTTGATGAGAGACAGTTGACCAAGCTGTCAGGAAAAAACTAAGAGAGGAAGGCTGAAGAGAAAGTGATTTTCCACAGAGATTAAAAGCAGATTAGTGGTTGCCAGGAGCTGGACAAGGGAATGGAGAGTGACAACCTAATGGGTGTGGGATTTCCTTTTGAGCTGATAAAAATATTCTGGCCCTAGCTGGTTTGGCTCAGTGGATAGAGCATCACCGTGCGGACTGAAGGGTCCCAGGTTCGATTCCGGTCAAGAGCACATGCCTGGGTTATGGGCTCGATCTCCAGTATGAGGTGTGTAGGAGGCAGCCTATCAATGATTCGCTCTCTTCATTGATGTTTCTATCTCTCTCCCTTCCCCTCTGAAAATATATATATTCTGGAACTAGGTATATTGATAGTTGCATGATAGGGTGAATTGATTTAATGCTACTGCATTTTACACCTTGAAATGGTTGAAACAATGAACTTTTTATGTGTATTTTAAGTTCAGAGAGACTAATTAATTAAAGCTCACACAGCTAGATCTGAGATTCCAAGCTGATTTAACTACAAAGCTCATGCACGCTCTTAACTCCTCTGTCATATTGCCTTAGTGGTTTCATAGGTGCGTGTATTGATAGTGTGAGAAGATCCATATCCACCAAGCTATGGGTGCTACAAATCTCAGGGTGGTGAAATTATCTATATATTTTTATATTCTTCTTTTTGATTTGGGCATAGCTTTGATTAAAATAGGGTAAAGCCTATTTTCAATATACAGAAGGAAAGCATTTGAAGGGTATGGCCCTCTCTGGAGGAGATGTTATAGGTGTGTGAGAAACCACCAGAGAGGATGCAAACCTTCACAGGTGAGTGCAGAGGGTGGAAGGAGCATGGACCAAGGCAGGAGGAAGACTCCTTAAGGTGGTGACTTAGAACACAGTCTGAAAGGGAGTGCCAGTCCTCATTGCATGGAAAAGAAGAGGGAGGGTCTTTGGAGGGGAACAGCAGGCATGATGCCCTGGAGCCAGGAGAGATGGGAGAGGAAATGGGAGAGACAAGCTGGATGCAGTGGGATGATGCTTCAAGGCCCCTCTTCCCTGGGTCTCCCTGTGCCCCTCTCCCAGGATCCTCTCCTCCTCCTCTGCCCTGAGTGAACCACACAACATAAATTTGCTTTGGTGCATGCTGTCCACAGGGCAGCCACAGCCTTGTTCTAAGACACATCCCTCGGTCCTCAGGGAAATAGAAAACCTCGAGGGCTGGCCTCTCAGGCATTCTTAGAAGGCCACTGCGGCCATGCCTTCCGCTTTGTCCTGGGATCCTGTGACTCTCGGGCACCAACCCAGAGCAGCCCTCACTCAATCGCTTCTTTGATTTTTCTCCCAGTTGGACTGTCAGGGAGTGTTGGCCAGTGGGAGGGTGCTGACTGCTGAACTGTGCAGATAAACTATTGCATTTCTTTCTGCCAGAAGCCAGATTTCTTTTCAGATATGCCTGCACAGAGAGGGATCAGTCCCATTCAGTGGAGACGTGGCCTAAGCCAGTTTGCCTCATGGGTGACTTGCCCGATGACCGACAATTTATTCCCTCTTGACAGTGTTTTTACATCTTTTGAGATATGTCCAACTCTTTTTTTGCCACGTCCCTGGCATCTTAAACATTTTAAACCGATGTGTCTCAGAGTCTTTCCTATTCCTAATAAGTATTTACTACACATTCAGTACTTTTATAGTTGATGAGATATGTGCCTCTGATAGGTTTCAGACTGACTAAGTGACAAGAGCTTAGGCACAAGAGGGAGACACAGCAGGCTTTGAGTTTTAGTTCTGCCAGTTACTAAGACGTGGTATTTAACCTCCCAGATCTTTGGTTTCTGCAAGTGTAGTGGTTAATCTTATGTCAACTTGACCAGGCCACAGGATGCCCAGGTATTTGGTCAAACATGATTTCTGGGTGTGTCTGTGATGGTGTTTGTGGATGAGATTAGTGTTTGAATCTGTAGACCAAGTCAAGCAGATGGCCCACCCCAGGCAGTTAGAAGTCACCCAATCCTTTGAGTGGTTAAATAGGTCAAAAAGGCAGAAGAAGAGAGAATTCACTCTCTCCGCCTGCCTGCTTCAGTGAACATTGGTCTTCCCTGGGCCTGGGGCTCACAGGAGTGGAAGGAGGAGCACCTGTGTGAGCTGGGGGAGGCTGGGTCTAGGTGCCTGGCACTTGTCTCACACCAGCAACATGAGTGCACAACAGCAGTGCCAGAGCCCTGCACTGACCTTCCAAGTGCACAGCCCACGGTCACTGCCACCTTTCTAATCCCATGCAAATGTCCCTTGTGGCCAGCGCTAACATGGCAGCAGCCAGGAAAGGTAGTTCTGGGAACCCCAGTTCTAGCTCAGTAAGCTGCTACAATACAGAACCACTGCACTCACAGGTAGGGGGCAAAGCAACTAACGTGTAATCGGGGCCAATAATATGCCTTCTCGTATGTTCCCTCGTCTGATCTTATGCTCTCTTCTCACAAAGTAGGGTTATTATCTCCCTCGCCTGGCTTGCTCAAAATCACCCCGTTAGGGAGAGCAGAGGCTGAAACCCAGGTTGTACAGGAACTTGACCAGTGAAGGTGATGTGGGCTCCTCTGCAGGGCCTCCAGCTCCATCCCCAGAATAGTCCCATGCTCCTGCAGACCCCACTCACCTGACTGGGGGAGAATGGCCCCTCTGAATGGATTAGAGCAGCGGTTCTCAACTTGTGGGTCGAGACCTATTTGGGGGTCGAACGACCCTTTCACAGGGGTCACCTAAGACCATCGGAAAACACATATATAATTACATCTTGTTTTTGTGATGAATCACTATGCTTTAATTATGTTCAATTTGTAACAATGAAAATACATCCTGCATATCAGATATTTACATTACGATTCATAACAGTAGCAAAATTACAGTTATGAAGTAGCAACGAAAATAATTTTATGGTTGGGGGTCATCACAACATGAGGAACTGTATTAAAGGGTGCCAGCATTAGGAAGTTTGAGAACCATTGGATTAGAGGCTGGGCACTGGGTGGTCTCTTGACATCTAAGCTGCCTCTAGGGGAAAGATTTGAATAGAAAAGCAGTTGGACAGGAATTTAATTTTAATTAAAATGTATTTATCTGCTACAAAATGCATGGCACTTAGAGAAAAGCTTAATGGGGTGGGGGAAGGGGGAGTGGGAAGTCGACAATAGAAGAGGAGGTCAGGATAACTTTCTGAGAGGGGAAAAGCATACATTCCTTCTTTGAGTTCCCATGGGCCCGCATCTGCAGCTCTGGTCCAGGCTCCTTGGAGAACAGTGGGTGGGGGGAGGGGTGTGTGTGGACGTGAAGGGGCCACTTACTAAACCTGACAAGCTCATGGGGGGTGGGGAGGGCGGCTGCATGGCAGCCTTACAAACTCAGAGACCTAGAGTCACCGCGTAGTATGATCTAAAATGAAAACTTCTTAACTAAAAGCAGTTCCTGGTGGGTAGGCATTGCCTAGGGCAGTGTTTTTCCCTAACAAAGCTCAGTCTTCACCTTAACTGAGCCCTTCTGTTTGCGTCTAGGATAGCATACCTGATCAACATGCCTTTGCATTAGCAAAGGTTCCCCCCTCCCCCCACCCCTCAAAACAAAATCAGGCCCAGAGCTGAAACCACAAATCCTCTCATTGTTACTGAGTGAACAGTTGGCTCTTAACTATCCTGCACCCACCTAAGTAAAAGAAGTATATGTCTATCATTTTACTTTTTATCTAACCTCAAAGGTTTCCCCACTTTGCTTTCTCCTGTTTCCTTAATCTATCACCAATGAATTTCATGTAACCCAATTATGCTTCCTCTTTTGATTGTAATGTATAAAACAAGATGCAAAGCTGCCATTTTCTGGAGCGTTTTATCCATTGAGGTTTTGCTTCCCAGCAATTTGGCTTAAACGCATAAAATTTCTCTACAGGGTTGAACGTTTCTTACGTTGACAGCGGCACAGACACCTTGCTTAGCAGATTGTTTGTTTTTAAGCAGGTTCCTCTCTTTTTCCTCCAACAAACATTTACTGACACCTCCTATGTGCTGGGGACTGTGTAAGCAATGCCCACTGAGTGCCACGCTGTTGCTCACGTTAAGGTGATGAAGGTCAGGGGCTCCGGGAGCTGACCCTACTGTCTTAGGATGGGTCCCCCCAGAAGTAGACTCTGAGATAAGAATTTGGGTGCAGGCAGTTTATTTGGAAGAAATCTCATGAAGCGCAGCCTGGGACTGGGGACGTGTGACAGAGAAGTGCCAGAGGGACCCAATAGAGCAGTGATGGCGAACCTATGACACGCGTCTCAGAGGTGACACGCGAACTCATTTTCTTGGTTGATTTTTCTTTGTTAAATGGTATTTAAGTATATAAAATAAATATCAAAAATATAAGTCTTTGTTTTACTATGGTTGCAAAGATCAAAAAATTTCTATATGTGACACAGCACCAGAGTTAAGTTAGGGTTTTTCAAAATGCTGACACGCCGAGCTCAAAAGGTTCACCATCACTGCACTAGAGGGTAGGTTAATGAGCAGGTTACTGCTGGGGGCACCTGGGGCTCAATCCTGCTGGGGATCTATGGGACAGACAGAGAGATGGCACACACCTCCAAGATACTCTCCTGCGTGGCGAGACATTGGGGGCATGAATCCACCAACTCTTGCCCACCCTTGTTTGAAGGTTGCTCCAGTATCTCCGATACTCTGGCCGGCCCTGTGCATCGCCTGAGCTGCTGGAGCTAGAGAAAACCCACAGGCAGAGAGTCACAGGTGCCTGCAATAGAGAGCCAGGGGCACGTATGGACACCAGGGCATCTGCTATTCCTCCCCAACATATAGTCGTCTCTCCCTCCTCCTCCCGTCCTAACTGCTCTCAACTTTCATTCAGGTGTGCACCTCTCTGCCCTGCGGCCTGTGAGTCTCAGAAGAAGCTGAGCCCACTCCCGGTCCGGGCCAGGGCCCCGACAGGCATGGCCAATCAGCACATTCCGGTCCTCTGGCTGTGGCAGGGGTTCAGGCAGACATTGAGCCAACCCATTCAGAGTGGATCTTGAGACTCCTGCTTGGAATGCTTGATCAGATACGTTCTCTTTTGGGTCAGGTAGCTCGTGGCAGCAAGAGCTCTTAGCAGTGGCTACAGCGAGGGAAACCAGCCCGAAGACAAAGCCAACACAGAGGAGGGCGGAGCCAAGGGCATCGCAGAGAAAGAGAACTGGGGCTTCTACGTCTAGACTCTTTCTCTTCTGTTACAGTCTGGTCTCCTCCATTGTGCATGGAGCACATTACCTGGAAGCCCCGACTCCTGTGGAAAGAGAGAGCTTCTCTCACAGGTGTCTCTACATGCTGATCCAGAAGAAGGAATCTGCTTGGACCATATGCATGTCTGTTGGACCCATCACCACTGGGGTGATATGGTTGGTTGGCCGGCCCTGGAGCGATGCCCAGTCAATGTGAGGAGGGTGTAAAGATCACATTTGGAGTCAGCCAGTTAGATTCACACCCCGCCCCCCCGCCCCCCATATGCTGGCTCCTGGGAGACTTTGGGCCAGTGACTTCACCTCTCCAAGACTCCATTTTCTCATCATTAGGTGTGGGTGGTGATAGTATGCACCTCAAAGTGTGGTTGAGAGGTATACACACAAGGTTAGTAGTGGAAGTGGCCACGTGCCTAACCTGGAGTTGATCAAATGATGCCTCTTATGAACTCTAGTTTGTTTTTATTTTTTTTCTTAAATCCTCAACCAAGGATATTTTTCCCCATTGATTTTTAGAGAGAGTGGAAGGAAGGGAGGGAATGAAAAAGAGAGAGAGAGAGAGAGAGAGAGAGAGAGATTGGTTGCTTCCTGCATGCACCTCTTCCAGGACTGGGAATAGAACCTTCAACCCAGGTACTTGCCCTTGACTGGGAATTGAACCTGTGACCCTTCAGTGTATGGACCGACACTAACCATTGAACAACACCAGACAGGGCTCAGCCTCCTATTTTTTTTAATTCAAAAACTCTTCTATATCATTTACTATGTCCCAGTCACTGTTCTATGCATGTATCTCCCTCTTACTATGCTGATATCACAGGTGAGGAACTTTCTGCACAGAGAGGTTAAGTCACTTGCCCAAGGCGACCCAGTAAATGGCAGAGCTGGGATTCAAACTCAGGCATCTTGACTTCAGAACCTGTGCTACTAATTACTCGGTCATGATGTCTCTTAGAATAACTGCACTGTACATATTTGTGGGGTGGATACATGATGGATAGACAGGCAGGTGAGCTTGAGTGAGTCCCCTCCACTGGCTATCACAGAGAAGAGTACCCCTGTCCTTGCCCCTAGACAGCTGCTCTGAGGAGGGTTCAGGAGCTGGTTCCCTAGCTCCATTCAGTTACCGCAGTGGGTTCTGGAATGGGCTTCAGGTTTGCATAAGCAAGAGTCTGCCTAGGTTGCAGGTGTGGCCCAGTATGCCGTGAGGGTGCAGTGTTTTTTGTGGCATCGTTTAGTCTTTTGTATCTAGAATTATGCCCTTGGATTTGACAGTTAGCTTTGAGTGTGTGCGCGTGTGTGTATACGTGTGTGTGTGTGTGTGTGTGTGTATGTGTGTGCGTGTGGGTGTGTGCGCATGCGTGCATCTCACCAGGCTATTTGAAGCGGGGGCTAGAGTTCTTTCATGACCCTGTGTCTCCTCCTCTCCGCTTCTGCACACCCACTCTCTGCGTCTCTCTCTTTGCTCTGGTTGGCACATCACCTCCTGCCTGTAACCTCAGCTCTCCAGCGCTGACTTTCCCATCACTGCTGCCAACACGCCCACATTCCCCAAAGTGCTGTGGTGCCTCTGAGGGTATTACTGATTTCCACAGGTGCCCTTTCTTCCCCAAACTGCCCCTGGAAAGCCCACTGTAAGTGTGATAGGCCTGGAAAGCTCCTAGAGACCTTTTCTGTCTTATTCACAAAAAATAGTGCATCCTGGGCCTATCCGGATATCAGGCTGGAATGAGGCCCCGGGGATCTTGCTTCTCACACATTCCTGAGTGTTTTGGGGAGGTACCACTGTTCCTACTTCCTGGCTTAGAAAGTCCTTCTCCGAAGATAATTCCCAAGGCGGCCTGGGGCCAGTCAGCCTTTTCTCCCCAGTCAGCGAGGCCACTGGACTCCGTGGATACCAGCCTCTCTCTTCTTTCTGAGAGCCCAGAGCCCTTTGACAGCAGCTTGAGGAGGAAGCTGGTGAGAACCACTCACTGTTTTCCCCCTTCCTGGCGGAACGTCTACACGTGAGGAAGAGGTCCCAGGACATGGGCCCTTTCACTTGGAGGGAATGAGGCACAGGTGGCAACTCTTTTCCCTGCCAACCAAACACTGTGAGAAGCACCCTGGCTTCTCTACAGAACATCTTCGCATCAAGAATCCACTTAGTTCAACGTTTACCTTCCTTTAAGCAAAGTGCTGGGCTGCAGATAAAACGAAGCCAAGCCCAACACCCCATGCGTCCCTCCTGGAACACTGTGAGGTGGGTAACCAGCGATGATAATCCCCCCCGCCCCCCGCCCCTGGAGTTCTTTTCCTGGGGAGGAGCGCAGAGTGGCGTCGAAGCCTGTTGCTTCCAGCCTGAGATGAAGATATTTTTAGGGATGAATCTGTGCCTTCCTTCTCTCCCTCCCTCCCTCTGATGCGAATGCGGCCATCTGCACCTCCCAGACAACCTTCACAGGCACACATTCACCGTCCTAGAAGAGTGGGCTGGGGAAGAGGCTGTTATTAAATATAGACTCCTGAGTCGTGGCATAAGGACGCGGAGTTTGCCTGGCATGCTAAGAGTGGGGCAGAGGCGCTGGGAACCTGGAGCCCATTCCCGTACTCTGTGGTCCTCGCAAGTGCCTTCCCGTTTCTGGGGCTCCATTTATTGTTATTTCTTTAATCTATTAAGTGAGGGGCCTAGGTATTTTCTCTAAGATCTGAATTGCATGATCTCAGTTGTATAAACTCCCACAGTCAGAGACCAGCAAGCTATCCCAGGGTTACTGCTTTGTCCAGAGGAGGAGCCTTTGGGACCTCCTGTCTCCAGGCCTCTCCACCCCACAGGGAAATGGCCAGGAAGGTGGCTTGTGTGTGGTGGCGACAGGCTCTAAGCACTGGCTCCAAGGTCCCAAGGCGTATCTCCCTCTATGCAGTTATTTCCCCATCACCTCCCAGCTTGCCCTACATCTAAAGAAAAGCTCACCTCTCAGCTCTGAGATCCACCTAGCTAGGGTCTTTCTGACCTGAGCCCCCTGAGTTAAAAATATTGGGAGTGGAATGACGGGAAGAGGCAGAGGTCCTAGGAACCCACTGATACATATGAGTTTTTGAGCTCTTAGAACTTCTGTGCTGAGCAATGCTATCTCTACAAAACTTGGTTGGGTCACAGTGTTCCTAGAGTAGTCTTAAATTCGTTTAATTTGGAGAACATTGTGCTATAGACAAGGTGATGGGGGTTATAAAAACTAAAAGTAATAAAAAAAATACAGCTAGCTCCATAGCACCATGTACTTCTGATTATTTATCAGCTGCATTATAGGTTATAGGAACACAGGAACCACATCCAGCTCACAGTAGCTTTTGTGCAATGAATGAATAACCTGTCTGCGTTTCCCTCGCCAACATGCTTATCTAAGGCCCAGGCCAGAAGCAAGAGGCTTTGTATCCAGTGAGGCCTTGTGCTGGGGGCAGAGCTAACACTGTTTCCTAAAGCTCCTCTCTGTCTCAGCTTTCCTCTATCACTCTGTAAATAAGGCAGGGCCATGCCCGTCACAACTCCCGTCTCCGACAGTGCCCAGCCCTGAGCTCAATAGTTGTTTGGGCAGCCCAGGCCCCAGAGTGTTTCCTTCAGAAATAGACCTGGCCTGTCCAGCAGTCTAGAGGTATGGGTAGGGCTGTAGAGGCCCCAATGGCACCATGGTGAGACATACAAATGGTGGCGTCAGATAGCTCCTGGCTCAAATCCAGACCCTGATACTTATTAACTTGTGCCCTTGACAACTTACTGTACTTTACCCCGTCTCAGTTTCCACATCGGTAAAAGGGGATGGTAAGCATGTATGCCTTACAAACCCATTGTCAGGATTAAGTGAGCCCAAAAGGCCTGGAGTAGAATCACTTGGTAAGAAATAGAAAAAAATATCCGCCCCAGGTTTGGTAAAGGCGAACTGCTCTGTGTGTACTTGCCCTGCAAGGGCACATAGTCTTTCCACAGGGTGGTCTGATGCTATGAAAATTCCAGCCGCCTGGAGTCACAGTACCTTCTCCTGCCCAAAGTCTGCCTGTTCTTCTTCCCACGGCATCAGCTCAGTTCCAAGAACATTTACTGATGCCTACACTGGGCCAAACCTTGATGAGCCCTACTCCCAGAGGTGAGTAAAACATGACTTCTGCCCATGGGATACTTGTTTCATGAATCACTGCAAGGTGTTTGCTGTATTTACAGTGTGCAAAGCTGCTTTACACCCCTCATAGGCCCTACACCATCTCCACTGTCCTTCTTGTGAATGATGCTCCTGGAGCTGTGGGAGTATGGGCAACCCCGGAAGGGGCAGAGCAGAGATTAAGGTAGCCACTTGGCGGCCAAGAGAAGAGGGTTCTTAAGTAGCATCGGACCCCCCCCCCCCCCCCCCCTTTCCACCAGCGTTATTCTAAGCAAAGGCAGTCAAGTGAGGGGAAGAGCCTATCAGCTACCAAGCAGGGCGTTCGCTGAAGCCCACAGTGGTCAAGAAGGAAAGGAAGGAGGAGGCCCACAGCCATTCCCCAAGTCCAAAAGGGGACGATGTTGCTTGCTTTCCAGCTGCCTAGGCTAAGGAGCATGAGGCCAGCCCTTGCCTCTCCCTTGACAGTAGAACACCAGCACCTGTGCTTTCATTTCGCAGCATCTCTACACCCCGCCCACACCGGCCTCTCCACTGGTCTCAAACCTGTGCAGGTCCGGGTGGGAGCGCCGGCCGGCCGCTTCCCGAGCACCGGCCCAGCTGCAGCCCACGTGCGCCCACAGCTGCCGCGGTGACAGCTGGCCCCACAGGGGCGGAGACGGCCGGGAGCGGGGTGGGGAGGGGGGGAGGGACTGGGCTCCGCGCCGCGCTGCTATTGGTCGCAGCCCTCGGGCTGCGGGCGGGGCCGCGCCCCCGGCTGCCTTGTCATAGGCCGCAGCACCGATGGGGCGGCTCCCAGCCCTGTCGGCCGCGAGGCGCTGAACTGCGGGCGCTCGCCCGGCTACGCGGGGCGTCTTGCTCGCTCCCAGCTCCGCAGGCGGCCTGCGAGTCCTGACCGCTGCGCCGGAGGCCGAGGTGAAGGCAGGAGCTGGCCCTTGGCTCCGTGGCCAGCAAGGCTGTCGGTAAGGCGGACGGCGCACGGCTCCGAGGTGGGCGGGCGGACAGGCACGGCGCGGGGGACCGTGCCAGCCGAGCCTGGACTCCGAGTCCTCGCCGGCGCCCGGGAGGGTCAGGTGCGGCCGCAGCATCTCCTGCCTCAGACCCACTGGGCAGCCGGCAAGCAGGTGGCGCTGCCCAGGAGGCCGGGGCTGCACCGACCCCTCTCTGAACGGCTTAGAACGAAATAAAAGCCTCCCATCGTGCCCGGAACTACCTCTTACTCTGCTCGCCAACACCCAAACCCGGCCATTCTAAGCCTAGCAAAACCCCAGCCGTCAACACGGAGTGGGCGCAATGCGCCGGCGGTGCCGACCGCCACCCGGGCGGGTGGGAGATTATCCGCAAACTCAGCTTCCCACGATTTGGGCTCCGCGCCTTTCACGCTCTCTCCTGGCTTTTCACTGTCTCCCCCAAGGTTCCCCTCCCTCCTTAACAACAGGAAGTTAAGTTGGGCCAAATGTCAGTGGCCTCGCCGCCTGCGGGCTAGGACCGGGTCTGGGGCCATGGCGTGGCCCAAGGGGCCGCGGCGCTGTGGTCCCCAGCAGCCCGCGCTCACCCCAGGCCCAGGAGGACCCCCGCCGCGCGTCCGCGGCGCCCGCCTGGCCTGCCCTTGGGGAGGTGCAGGGTCTTGCCCGCAGCCTCAGCCGCCGCTGACCTGGTTTCCAGGCTGGAGTCCGCGGGGTTAACTTTATCCTGGGCTCGCCTCATGGCCCTGGCCAAGCTGGGAAGGGCTTTTGCTGGACGGGGAAGAGGCGTGTTGAAACCAGAGTAAACGTGTGCCTCCCTCCACATTGTTGATTCTGAAGCCTGGGTTCTGAAAGCCAAAAAGCTTTCATTCGGAGGTGCGTTCGGAGGTGCGTTCGGCTCGGCGGGGGCCCTTCGGCTGCGCGCGGCCCCTCTTGCTGTCTGTCAGTCTTGCCTGCCCACTGCGGTCCTCAGTGGTTCAGGTGAAAGGCGAAGTCACAAATCAGCCCCCCTTCTGGGGAGGTCCCTCGGGAACGAAGCCAGGGGCGGGTTGGCCCTCGAATGTTTGCATGGGGGGGAGGGGGGGTGCCCTGGCACCTGCACCAGTTCTGCTCCGTCCCCTTCCCCGGGGAAGTGAGCCCAACAAGTGGACCTCAATCCTCCACGGCAGCTCACCTGATGCTCCGGAGACTAATTACAGCAAAAATGGACCTTTAGGCAGAGAGAAGAAAGATTTATTAAGTCCTGGCTGGGAGACAGGTCCTGCCCTGTGGTGCTTGGTGCAGTCAATTTCATGATTACTCTCCAAAAACTCAGAGTTTTACCCTCCTCATCTTAGAGATGGGAAAACAGTCTCAGGTAGGGTGAGTGCTCATGGTCACACAGAAAGTGGCCGAGCCAGGATTCAAACCCAGCTTAGCTTTGCCAGAGCGAAGACTAGTGCTCTTGTTGTTGCCCTGTGTCTGTGGAAGGTGGGTGCCCTGTTGCATGGCCCTACTGTGTGCTGACTGGAGGCTCCTGGCCTCTGAAAAGGTTCTGCCAGCGATTCAGGGGATGCTTCTTTGGTGAAGCACTTGAATTGACTCAGGTTAGCCCAGATGGTTCAGCCTGCAGATGCCTTTGCCCACCCTGTCCTCCAGTCAAGGGTGAGGGCTGGTGTTTGTCATGCTGTGATGGGAAGAGATTGACTGGTGTTCGGAGCTATCTGGGGGCAAAGCTTGCCTATGCCATGGACGGGTCTCACCTCTGAGAGTTGGCTTCTGGGATGGTCTAAGAGATTGTGTTAGCTGAAATAACCTCTACCTTAGGATTGATTCTAGTTTTGTTTTTGTTTGTTTTGTGTGTTTTTTTTTGGGGGGGGGGGGGAAGGTGTTGGAGTATACCAGTTATGATTATAAGGTGATTGAGAGTTACAATCTGAACATACCTTCATAAAAAATGACATCACTTTTTATTTCTATCTCCTTCCTTCTTTAGGGCTAGGGCTCTGGCTTGCTGCTTATCTCTCTTCTAAAAGAAAGTCATGATTAGCTTACTACCAACCAGTTACAATTTATTTATTTATTTATTTATTTATTTATTTATTTATTTTATTTATATCTCCAGGGAGGGGCCTGAAACTAAGAGTGTGTGTGTGTGTGTGTGTGTATGTGTATGTGTTAGGGGTGGCGACTTTGTGAAAGGCTTTTTATTTTTTAAAATATATTTTTATTGTTTTTAGAGAGGGAGAGGGAGAGAGAGATAGAAACGTCAATGATGAGAGAGAATCATTGATTGACTGCCTCCTGCACACCCCTACTGGGGATTGAGCCCACAACCCAAGCATGTGACCTTGGCCGGAATCAAACCTGGGACCCTTCAGTCTGCAGGCCAACGCTCTATCCACTGAGCCAAACCGGCTAGAGCATGAAAGGCTTTTTTAAAATTTTAATTACAGTTGACATACAATATTATATTAGTTTCAGGTGTACAACATAGTGATTAGACATTCATATACCTTATAGAGTGATCACCCCAATGAGTCTAGTACAGTGATGGCGAACCTTTTGAGCTCGGCATGTCAGCATTTTGAAAAACCTTAACTCTGGTGCCATGTCACATATAGAAATTTTTTGATATTTGCAACCATAGTAAAACAAAGACATATATTTTTTTAAAATATATTTTATTGATTTTTTACAGAGAGGAAGGGAGAGGGATAGAGAGTTAGAAACATCGATGAGAGAGAAACATCGATCAGCTGCCTCCTGCACACTTCCCACTGGGGATGTGCCCACAACCAAGGTACATGCCCTTGACCGGAATCGAACCCAGGACCCTTGAGTCCACAGGTCGATGCTCTATCCACTGAGCCAAACCGGTCAGGGCAAGATTTATATTTTTGATATTTATTTTTTATATTTAAATGCCATTTAACAAAGAAAAATTAACCAAAAAAATGAGTCCGCGTGTCACCTCTGACACGCGTGTCATAGGTTCGCCATCACTGGTCTAGTACCTATCTGACACCATACATAGTTATTACAATATTATTGACTATATTCCCTTTGCTGTACTTTTTAAATAACGTGGCTATTTTAATAACCCAAACAGTTACACTTTAGCATACATCAGCTTAGGGACTTAGGCTGGTTGTAGCTCTGGTTATTGGAAGCCCATTCCCTGCAGCAGTAAGGAGCAGAGGAACAGGTCCAGGGAATCCCTCCCTGCCTAGGATTGGTTTGTGTCTCTATTCTCTCCACCATGCCTACACCCCCATCTGGGTGTGCCTCCCAGTCATAGGCCTGGCCCTTTTACCCCCTGCCACTGAAGGGTAGAGGTTCTGCCATCTTGGTGGAGAGACTTGTCCCTGGAGAGAGGGGTGGGATATGGGTGCAAGAAGGTTTGGACTGAACATTGCTAATCTTTGAAGTCCTCCCCAAGCTAAGGGTCACTGGTGTTTAGAGAGTCAAGAAATTGAATACTGTTCATTGTGCTGGGACTTTTTATTCTTTATATCATTAGATCCTCACATTAGCCCTTGGAAGAAGTAAGTAGGGTTATTCCCATTTTGCAGATGAGGAAACTGAGACTCAGAAAGGTTAAAACTTGTTCCTATCACACAAGCTAGTGAGCAACCAGGCTAGGATTCTGGCCTGGTCTGTTTGAGAGAGGCCTGTGCGGTGAATTAAACACTAAGGGAAGCAGGAACACTTTGTGGCATCCTCTGGGACCATCCTCTGGGGCCATCCTCTGGGGCCATCCTCTGGGGCCATCCTCTGGGGCCATCCTCTGAACTTGGAGGTTTGGTGAGTGCAGCTCCCCTGCTGTGCTTACTGTTTCCCACCTTATATTGTCAGTCCTCACTTTACATTGTTGATGAGTTCTGTGACGTTACGTGAAATGATATATAATGAAACCAACTTACCATAGGCTAATTGATATAAGCAACAGTTAAGTTTCTCCGTCATCCCATCAACGTTATAATGAGTCAACTTTTAATGAAACGACATTATTCAAGGCCCTGCTGCAATTATTTGTGAATGTGTCATTAAAGATACTCATAAACTTGGCAGGTTTATTTTCTGGTTCTCACTAATCCTCTTTGCTCTGTATTACTTCAGTGTTTATGCGTGTCTTTATTAGGATATCCACCATAAGGTATTGCAGTCCTCTATTTAAAGATGTTATGAATATTTTCAAACATAAAAATGGAGAGAATAGTACAATGAGCCCCATATGAACATTACCCAGCTTCAACAGTCATCAAGATTTCAAGATTATGCCAAGCTGGGGCCCCCTCCCACACCCCCTCCCCCCTATCTCCTCTTCCTTTCTCTCCTTTCCTTTCCTCTTCTTTTTTTTGATTCCCCTGTTCTTTCTTCCTAAGGTATTTTACAACAAATCTTTGATATCATGTCATTTTTGCCCCTAAATAATCTAGTGCCGTGGTCGGCAAACTGCGGCTCACGAGCCACATGCGGCAATTTGGCCCCTTGAGTGTGGCTCTTCCTAAGCCTTAGGAGTACCCTAATTAAGTTAATAACAATGTACCTACCTATATAGTTTAAGTTTAAAAAATTTGGCTCTCAAAAGAAATTTCAATCGTTGTTCTGTTGATATTTGGCTCTCTTGACTAATGAGTTTGCTGACCACTAATCTAGTGTATATCTATTTTAGAAAGAACAACCTCTTTCATATCACATTGCCGTTATTGCATGTAATAGAATTAGCGGTAATTCTTTGGTCTCACCTGTCCGTACTCAGATTTCCTTGTTTGTTTGAATCAGGATCCAGACAAAGTCTGTGCTGCATTTGGTTGTTAGTCCCTTTATGCCTATTTTAACCTGGGGCAGCACCCACCCCTCCCCACCTCCCTTTTAGTCAGCCATTAGGCTTTGTTCTAAGTGGCCATCTCCCCCAAGGGACAGTGAACCTCTTGCGAGTGGAGTTGGCTTCTCTGCCACGTGGATCCCCAGCACCCTGTCTGCATGGGGCAGAGGCCGCCTGAGCATCTATCTGCCCAGTTGTGTCCGAGCCACTCAGGAAGTGTGTTTCGAATGAATGAACCCCGTCATGGTTTTGTGCGGCTGCCTGTGTTTAGATAAGCGGTTAAAAAAAAAAAAAAAGATGACTTGCTTGCGTGTGGACTTTCCTCAGCATACATCAGTCTGTAAACATCCTGAAACAATAAAATGATTTGCTGTGCTCACCCGAGCCCTTCTGGTTTGTGGTGGGGAGCCCAGGCAGCCACATTTGTGCCCTGATCAGCAATGAGGTCATTTCCGCCAGAGCTATGAATCCTGACTTACTCAGCCACAGGGATTACCGCGGTCTGACCCAGGCCCTCGGCATTTGGGCTGCGGGGAGAAGGCTGTCCACTTCTCTCTTTGTCCTCTCTCTGGACCGCACTCCTTCCATGGTGCCTTCAGGAGCCTTCTCTAACCTGCCTCACACCCGGGCGAGTTGTGCGGCCTTTCTCAGATCATTCCGCACCTGCAACCGGCAGGTCATGACAGAAAATGAACGCGTGACCTTTCAGTGTGTCGTCAGAATTTGAGGCGAAGAGATAGTACCACCGCTGGCACCCTTGTGGGAGTCCTAATGAAGGGGGCCAGAGGCTCAAGAGGGGAGGGAAAGGTGTGCTTCCTCCCCTCGATATGAGCTTCACACCTCATTCCCTGGGTTCCAGCCCTCAAGGTGCTGGGCACCCAGATGGACCACTTCTGACCCACCCACCAGGACCTGTCTCTGCAGACAGCCCTCAAATGAGGAGGTTCTTTTTCTCTTCCTCCTCCTCCTCCTCCTCCTTCTCCTCCTTCTCCTCCTTCTCCTCCTCTTCATCATTTTTCTCAACAGTAGACAGTCTTTCCCACTAGGCAGAAGTAGAACAAAATGTTTTGTCTTTCTCTCCGGATGGCAAGGCTAGAGTTGATGCCCCCCCCCCCCCCGCCCCCCGCCCCTTTATGTTTTACTTCTCCAGTACTTTTCCAAAATTTTTATAATAAAAATATTTTATTTTTCTAATGGAAAACCCAAATACTTATGTGTTTTTCTCTTTTAAAAAATAGACCTTCCTTCAACTGATTTGGATGGTAGACAAAATTATACATGCATTTGGCACAACTTATAGTGTGGATGAGGTCAAAGAGCCATTGGAATTTTGATATTTACTTACTTTATTGTGTGATATTATTTTTATTTTTTTAAAAATATATTTTATTGAGTTTTTACAGAGAGGAAGGGAGAGGGATAGGAGTTAGAAACATCGATGAGAGAGAAACATCGACCAGCTGCCTCCTGCATACTCCCCACTGGGTATGTGCCTGCAACCAAGGCACATGCCCTTGACCGGAATCGAACCGGGGACCCTTGAGTCCGCAGGCCGACACTCTATCCACTGAGCCAAACCGGTCAGGGTGTGTGATATTATTTTAAAGAACATCACTAGCCTTCCTAAACATTAGGAAGTAAACAAAGCTGCGGCATAGGAGATGGGAAGCTATGATACCCATGTGGCCTCACCCTCTCTCCCCGTTCTACTTCCTCCCTTTTCTTCCCGAGAATTTCATGTTATTTCCCCAACATGAAATTGCTCTAATGTTAGGCTCCTGTTCTGATTTCTTTTTTTATTCAAGGAGGCTGAGATTCAGAGGAAGACAGTTTGACATGCTGTGTTAAGACAAGGCTGGCAGGACCAAGCTTCCGGCTCTGAGGGCCCACCCTCTCCCTTTGGGCAAGTGCCTGAGAGCCAACCCTCCTGGTCACCTCACTTTGGGGGGCTCTGATCCCCCCCCATGTTTTGTTTTCTTCCCTGCGTCCTCCCCAGAGGTAGAAAACATGGCTGTGCTGGGCTGATAAGGCTCCTCCTTTCTAAAGCGTGGACCATCTGGTCTCGGGAACTCAGAGCTGGCACGGGTGATAGGGGACGTGGGCCCTCCGGTCACAACCAAACCTCGTTGCATCACCATGGAGTCTGGCGTTTGAGACGTTTCCTTTCTCTGTCAGCTACTGAGCAAGCGTCTATCCCTGTGTCCCAAATGAAGAGCCTTTCGTAGATATCAGGTGTGGTATCATTTCTTAATTGCAGCTGCTCTGCACCCATCCATGCATCTAAATATTACTACAGTTCATCTCAGAAAAACCTGCCCATCTCCATGGCAGCTGACAGGGAATGGTGTGGGTAGATGCTGATGTTCTTAGGGTTGGAATTTTTAGTGTGTTCCTTTAAAAAATTATTTATTTATTTATTGATTTGAGAGAGAGAGAGAGAGAGAGAGAGAGAGAGAGAGAGAGAGAGAGAAAGAGAGAGAGAGAGAGATTGATTTGTTGTACCACTTATTTATGCATTCATTGGTTGATTCTTGTATGTGCCCCGACCAGGGATGGAACCTGCAACCTTGACATATCGGGACGATGCTCTAGCCAACTTGGCTCCCTGGCCAGGGCTTTTAGCGTGTTCTTAATTTGCACTTGTGTTTCTCTTCTCTAAGAGTCGGGGTAATTCCCCACCCTAACCCCCTCCTCCCAAGGGCTGTGTAGCATTTGCATTTCTTCCAAGGCTTGGTCAAATTTCCCTCTGGGGAATCCAGAGGTAAAGGCAGGCCCAAGCACAGGGCCTTGTTTCCTGCTGGTTTGGGACTTAGGTTTTGCTCCTTCCTGGGCAGCCAGGGATGCCCAGTGCAGATGCCCGTTCTGCTGGCTGCAGGAGGAGCGTGGCCAGGAGCTGGACAACGGCTCCTGGTCCCTGAGCTGCCAGAACAGCAGGTCTCGGGAATGTTTGCAGGCCTGAGCTCCTGACACACCCAGTCCAGAGGCCCAGGAGACAGGAGTGGCAGTCCAGGGACATCCCGCTCTGGCCTTGCCATGTGGTGTCAATGTGTTCAGATATGGCAACGACTGTTTTGCTCTCATGACTCTGAATGTCTGGCCTTGGCTACTTATTTGAGTTCTGATTGTACCTGATAAAGATTTTCAGGATTTCAGGGTTTAGCCTGTGCTTGGGGCCAGGAAGATGAGGTGTAGTGGCAGATGAAGAAGTGCCTGGAAAAAATGTAGTTGGGACTTTTGGTCACTAAGGAGAGTTGCTCCCTGGAGCAGAGTAGGCACAGGGTCTGCCGGGAGCACTCTGCTGGACAGCTGTTGTCCCCAGAGAAGCAGAATGAGGGGCTGAGGTATGTTATGTAGGGTTCATGGTTGCTATGAAGTCGGGTTGCTGACACCCCCTATCAGGACAGCTGGGCTTTTGCACAACTTGATGTGAAGGTGATAAGAGTCAGGAGCTCCCTGCTTGGAGGAGGGAGGAATCTGACAGCCGGATGAAAGGGAAAACAGAATAGAGGAATAAGCAGGGGGTCTGGAGGGCCTCTTTCCAGACCCTCAGGGAGAGGAGTCATTCTCTTTCCTCAGAAAATGTCCTGGTGGGCTCCTATAACCAGATGGGGCCTCGGGGACTGTGGGGTCCATGCTGGGAGAGCTCAGCCATCTGCCTGAATTGCAGCACATTCCTGTTGTGAAGGAAGGAAGAGGCTCTGGATGCAGTCTCAGACTTCCTCTCGATTCCAGGCTTGCTGCAGCCAGGAGACCCAAACGTTCCTGCTTGGTCCAGGTTTTCACCTCCAGCTTGGGTGGGTCTGTTTACTTATATCTGACATTTGGACTCTCTTAAAAAATGACTCACCTACCTCCACATACAGATGCATGGTACTCACCTCACACACCAGCATAGATGCATGCACCTTACCCCCACACAGCTGCATAGATGCATGGTACTCACCCACACACAATACATGGATGCATGGTACTCACCCACACACAGTACATGGATGCATGGTACTCACCCACACATACCTGCATAAATGCATATTACTCAACCATACACAGCTGCATAGATGCATGGTACTCACCCCACACACCTGCACAGATGCATGGTACTCACCCATGCACAGCTGCACAGATGCATGGTACTCACCCCACACACCTGCACAGATGCATGGTACTCACCCATGCACAGCTGCATAGATGCATGGTACTCACCCCACACATCTGCATAGATGCATGGTACTCACCCCACATACCTGCGGTACTCACCCCACACACTTGCATAGATGCATATTACTCACCCACACACACAATACACTGATGCATGTAAAAAAGCCACTAAATACAAAGGGAATTCAATGAAAAGTAAGTGTTCTTTCTTCCCATGTCCTCTAGCCCTCAGTCCTCTTCCTCAAATGGCATCTGGTGTCCCATTCTCCTGTGGATGCTTCCAGAATGAGTCGAGACATATCTTTATACCTGTGTTCCCCTTTGTGCCTCTTCAGGCCTCCTGGGGAGCAATCAGGATGTGAAACAATAGGGCCCACGGGGCTGCTGAGACTCAGCATTTGCTTGAATTAGCTAAAGCTCAGTCATCACCCTGCTTTGTCACCGCTCCCCTTTAGGAATATCCTTGCGTTAGATTTGTGGGGATAGAGAGTCTGGGTCTGAGGAAAACCTCAGAGAAATGTTCTGGATGCATGTGACAGAGGCAGAAGCAAACAAACCAATGTGCTGAGAGAGAGACCTGGCTTCACATCCAAGCCGAGTTGCCTTGGGCAAGTCAGTGAACCCTGGTATTTTAGTCTGTAAAAAGGAGGCATTTATACCGATCGATCGCAAGTGCAGAGATGAAATTAAAGTATCTGTGAAGTGCCCGGTTTACGTAGGCACTCCAAAACATCAGTGTTTTTTGTTTTGTCTTTCCCTACGTCTCAAGCGTGACCCATTTTCAGAATGAGTGACATTGGCATGGGATCTTCCGGATGACTTCCCGGAAGTCCTCTCAGGGGGTCCCCTGAGCTTTATTCCCTTGCGGAAGGCAGCCAATCCTCCATTTTCTACCAAGTTTAACTCTTCCCCACCACCTCCTCCTGCTTGTGGGGAGCCCAGCCTCCATCCTCCCCAGCCTCTCAATACCACCTCCTTCTCTATCCCTCTGTCCTCCCCTCCCCCAGCCGCATTGGTGAGCAGGATGCTGTGGCCACTTGGGGAGGACTCTGGGCTGTTTATAGCCGTCTCTGGGGTGTTTATGTTGTAATCTCTTCGGAAGCTCCTAGCAGATGTCTGTTTATTGCTGCAACTTCATCTTTATCTTCAGCATGAAAGAGGAGAGGAGCTGTTTCTCAAAACCTTTCTTTGGCATGGCCACACAGTACAGCCTAGACTGCCTCCCCAAGTTTCATTCGTCATCACTCTTGCTCTCTACCCATTCTGAAGCCCTGCAGATCCGGCAGAGAGACCTTATATGTCCTGATTTTAGGGCAGCACTTAAATTTGGCAGGCAGTTGTAATCTCTTAAAAAGGTAGGTCAGAGAAGCAAACGCAACCAGCTGACTTGTCTTTTTCTGGGCTGGGACAGATGGTGTGAATGCGAGTAGCATTTCTGTGTCCATAGAAACCAACACCTTCCCCCACATCTGCCCCTTCCTTCCACCCTGCATGCTGCCTGCTGATTGGCTGGGAAATCTTTAGTGGTTCCTTTCCCTTTGGACTCAGGGAGGCTCAAGGTAAGGAGGGAGTGGAACAAGGGTGGTTTCAAAGGTGCTGACCTCCGGCGAGTGAGGAAGTGGTGAGGCCGTGAGCCATAGAATCTTGATGTCAGATTGGAAGGGCCCTCTGGGGTCCTCCAGAGCTCACTCCTGCACCTTGTTGTACCTACAGGGAAACTGAGGCTCGGGGTGCTCTTGATACTGAGCAGAGGCCTGGGAGGTGCAGTTCCTTGTTCAAGGTCACTCAGCCAGGTCTCAGTCAGGTCTTTTCTCCATCTACCATTTCTGCCCTGCCAGGACCCTGTGATCCGTCTCCAGCTGCTCTGCCTGCAGTTCTGAAGGACAGAGCCCACCCCCTAAACCCCTTTCTAACTGCTCTCCCATTCTTTGAATTTAGGGTGCATATACTTGTAGCACTTGGTTTGTACAACAATTTCAAGGTCTTTCCTTATCAAAAATACCGTCCCCAGAGCCTTGGGGTCTGAAAATCCTATCTTTGTTTTTAGCCATTGTTTCCAGAGGGCCTTTTAAAATATATATACTTTAACTAGGAAGGACAACAGATAATAGTGTATCTCTGATTGTCAGCTGAGAGCTGAACCTTGAGAGAATGGGGGAGGAGTTCTCTGGGAATAGGTGGAGGAGGGCATGAGAAAAACCTGTAAATAGGGTGCTGTCAGGGCAGGCATGGAGTACCATGAGCAAGGCTCCTTAGCTCACAATGCACAATGTCCATGCTGGGGGCCTGTGATGAATGGCAGGAACAGAGTTAATCTAACGCACAGAGGGAGGTGCATTAGATGAGCTCACTGATGCCTGCACATCAAGGCAGAGTATGCAATGTGCTTTGGAGAGTTGCATAGTGTGGGGAATCGGGGGAGACTTCCTGGAGGAGGTGGCACTTGGTCATTGAAATGGGCCTAGAGGATGGAAGGACTTCCATAGGCAGAAATGGGTAGAGGTACAGCACAAAGAGATGTGGGAAAGTGAGGTAGGTTCAGGGTGCCACATGGTGAAAATATGGGTCTGCCTAGGGAACCCGTGGGAGCTGAGGCTGGAATCGGGCCAGCCCTGGGTGCTGGGTGGGGACATGGCCCTAACCCAGCAGGCAGTGGGAAGTCATTGGAGATGGATGGTCAGAGCTGTCCTTCAGGCAGATCAGCTTGTGGGGGAGTCAGGGTGAGGGATCTGTCAGGAGGTCCACACTGCCCTCCATGCTTTGGATGTGTACATCGATTAGACAGTAGCTGTTGATCAGGGACCAAGGAGGGAGTGGGGGATGGGGGCTGGGGCATGGGGGTCAGGTAAGACTGGGTCCCAGTAAGGCCTCATCTGTGTGCTGGTTTTGCCTGCAGCCCTCTGTGTGAGGAGGGTCAGAATGGGCAGTCCTGTATTTCAGTTTAGAAGGCGGACAGACCACTTGGAACTCCTCAGTTAGGGTCTTAGAAGATGGGACATCTGTCCCTTTCTGTGCCACCAAGGGTGCCTACTCTGAGCTCTGGCAACTCTGTCCTCTGTAGAAAATGGTTACTGCCCCGCCTTTCATCATCTTTCTACCGGCTGAGCCTTCCTCGATGATCGTTCTCCTTCCTCAAGGTCAGTTTGAGGGGAATGAATAGGGCAGTGATGGCGAACCTTTTGAGCTCGGCGTGTCAGCATTTTGAAAAATCCTAACTTAACTCTGGTGCCGTGTCACATATAGAAATTTTTTTATATTTGCAACCATAGTAAAACAAAGACTTATATTTTTGATATTTATTTTATATATTTAAATGCCATTTAACAAAGAAAAATCAACCAAAAAAATGAGTTTGTGTGTCACCTCTGACACGTGTGTCATAGGTTCACTATCACTGGAACAGGGAGTCAGGTGCTGAGCCGCAGTGGGGGTGGGTACCCATGGATCAAGAGCAGGAGTTACCTGCCTGCATGTGGATGAGACACCCACCAAAGCTAGGACGGGACAGGAATCCAGGGGCCTCCCTCTTCCTTTGTCAGAATCGGTTCTGCAGGCACCAGGTGCTCCAAGCATTGTGGGCCATGATCTGAAATGACGGATTCTCCCGTCTGTGGTCTCATAAGTACCTGAGTATCTCCTGCAGGCGGTCCTGCCCTGAGCCTCTGGTGCACACTTGGAGTTCACTTCCCCTAGGAGGAGACGAGCTTACCGGTGGACCCAGGCTGGACTTGATGTCACCAGGCAGCTGGAACACATTGCGGGGGATTGAGCGTGTCTGTCTCCCAGTGTTTTCCCCAGCCCTGTGGACACCCTGGCCCCGGGGAGGGGACAAAAGCTGAGCTCAGCTTCCGCTTGCACCAGCGTGAACCTGGCAGGTGGGAGGCATGGCAACCTGGTACGCTTGCGGCTCTGACATTTGAGCAGGGCTGCTGGCACCTGTTCTCTGCCATAGATGCCTCAGAAACACCCTTGCTTTCTGTGATGGAATAAATTGCTCCTGCAAGCAGCAAATGTCATGAGTATAGTGCCTGTGGGAGGTGTGTGTGTGTGTGTGTGTGTGTGTGTGTGTGTGTGTGTGTGTGTTGGCGGGGTGGGTGTTACTGCAACAGCTTTCGTCTTTGTTCTCCTAGCATCAGTTCTACCAAAATGAGACCAAGTTAGTTCACTGAGTAATTGGTCAAGTGAGCACTCCATTCATTCTGCCAGTCAGGACTTCTGGCATTTCTTGTATTTGAAGCCCATTATAGCTCAGAGTCACTAGGAAAGCTTGGGCAAGCCGCTTCTTTTCTCTAAGCCTTGAGTTTCTGTTCTGTGGCCTCTAGTTTATCTCGCAGGATGTCAGTGAGGATTGAATGGGGCAATGCACATAGCACCCCTGACGCGGGGCCTGGCACAGAGGTGGCCTCTTCCCCTCTGGCCCTTTCCCGTTGGCCCACAGGAGGCTCAGAGCACAGATGTGGGCAGGGTTCCTCTCAGGCTCCCATTGGGCACTGTTCCCTAAATGGCTTTTACCCTTAACTAGTGACTTTTAAGAGAATGTCTCAAAGCACCTGTGTGTGCAGCCAAGAAAACACGATGCCTTTCTCTTCGTGAGAGGTCCTCTCAGCCAGACCTTAGAGCTGCAGGGCTGTGCCAGCCTGGGCTTGCACCTGGGGGGTGACCCTTCCATCTTTGGACGGCTCCTCCTGTCACCTCCCCGATGGCTCCCCATGGCTCTGGCATTTGGTTCCAGTGTTTCCTCCTTGAAGCCACCGAGACGGAGTCTAATTTCTCCTCTACCCGACAGCTCTTTGGACACTGTTTTTAAAAATCCAATCTCTGATACCATCAGTTAGAAGCTGTACCATTATTTTATTTGTAAGAAAGAAAAAGTGCTTCCAATTCAGCTGTGCAACCATGCCTTGTTATCACTTAACATGTTTATTTTGTATTTACTGAAAGCGTTCTTTTAGAGCTTAGACCTACGTCAGCGGTTCTCAACCTGTGGGTCGCGACCCCTTTGGCAGTCGAACGACCCTTTCACGGGGGTCACCTAAGACCATCCTGCATATCAGATATTTACATTACGATTCATAACAGTAGCAACATTACAGTTATGAAGTAGCAACGAAAATAGTTTTATGGTTGGGTCACAACATGAGGAACTGTATTTAAAGGGCCTTAAGGTTGAGAACCACTGACCTACGTCTTCATTCCATATCACTCTTGCACGTACATAAAAAGGGAAATGCATTGGTTACGGCATTTCTTAAAACTTTTTCACTTTCAGGACCCAAGTCTTCCAAATCACTTTTTGACCCAGAGTCACCCATGTGTATTTTGTACATTCTTATATTCTGGTGAAGTAGTGGTGTCTTTCTTAATTTCTATTGTCTCTAGATTTTTTTCTGACTTCTGATGCTCATTCTGTAAGTTTCGATGGTGTTGCTTTCTTTACTTTTATCAGAAAGTATCCAAGGAGAGTTTTATAGTCAGCAGCCGGGATGTACATTCCTTCCTGACATGGTCCTTAAATGCTTGGCCTCCTGAAGTGTGGAAGGCGGCAGTTGTCTAGATTTGTCAACAGGCAAATTTCCACACAACAATGGAAATGAGGCAATGACAACTGCGCCACAGCTGCATCCGGGCCCCGAGGGATTGTTAGAGGTCGGGGGGATTGTGCGATACAGTCTGCTTTCAGACATTTTATCACTGAAAAAAGTTGCATCTTCTAATTAGTGAAATATAATATTTAGAGACAGCCCTTTTGTTCTCTCTTGAGTCTTCTTTCAGATTAACAACCTATGATGTAGGCTCACTTGGGTCTTTTGACCTTCCCTTGGTTCTCCTCTGAACAAAATCCAGTTTATACAGCGAGGGCAATACCCAGACCATACATGGTATTTGTGGTGTGACCACAGCAGAGGAAGGGAGCTGTCACCTCCCTAGTTTAGGCCATCCTACTCCTCTTAATGCAGCCCAAGATTGCATCAGCTTTTCTGGCAGCCACACCACCCCATTTTTGCTGACATTATTGCTGACCAGATCTATTTAACACGTGGTGTTGTTGGGGAGCTGCTTCTCCCCTGGCCTAGAATGTGTGTGGCTTTAGAATGTAGAGGCAGAGCCTCTGTTTTGTTCACACCTGACTCAGAACAGCCATGCCTGTTGAATGTCAAGTTGTTCACTTCAGTGCAGCCCGGTTCTGCCGAGCTCCGTCAGGACCCTATTCCTGTGCCTTCCGTAGCATCACCCACGCCACTGATAGAAGGCTTATCGGGAGCGAGGCCTCGGGCACGCTGCTCATGTCCTCCCCTCTGGTGACATGACCTTTGACCGGCTTACTTTGGGAAAGGAAGTCCCCTTGCCTAAGTCTCGGCCCTTTTGCTTTTCTGTCCTGCGACCGGACGCCTTCTTATACCCAGGTGTGCCAGTTCCCATGGACCACCAAGCGTCCTATCACAGAACGAGGCGATGTCCGTGACCCCACATGCTCTGTTCCCAGGGGCTCTGCAGCTGCTTTTAGGCGCCCCTGCTGCCCCGCAGGGATTCGATAGGCAGTTCAGTCACACCTGCAGGTTTCCACGCCCTGGACCAGGACACCTGGTCACTGAAAATATCTAAATCTCCTTTTTAAACAACCAAGCCCCTCCCCCACCTCAGCTTCTGATCTCCTCTCCATGTTGGATCTTTACTTGTCAGTCTAAGAATAGCTCTTTTTTTTTAACCAATGTCACCCCAATAAATTTAACATTTTTTTAAAAATGTAGTTCTTTTTGGCAAAGGCCATGATGCACCCAGAATGGGAGCGGAGGCCCAACTTCCCAGGACCCTTTATGCCTCTAGACCACTTGGATCAAGACAACCCCCCACCCCAAACCTTCCTTCCCCTTGGAGCCTGGGGTGCAGCTTCAGCACCCAGGGCTTGCCTCCTCCGGTGGACACTCTGGAGCAGGCCCTGCATCACTGTCTTGGGCTTCCTTGGCTATGCATCCTTCTCCTGGGGATGAGACTGCTCTCTTACAAGGCTTTCCTGTGCAACCACATGGCTCCTATTCTGTGCCACCTACAGAGCAGTTACGTGAGCCAGGACTGGGGTAAGGGCTTTGTAAACATGAACTCATTCAATCCTTGGGCCAACCCCATGAGGTAGATATTGTCATTATTCCCACTTACCAATGAGGGAATTAAGGCTCAGAGGGTTTAATTGACTTGCTCAAAATTTCATAGTTGGGAAGGGGAAAAGGGCGAATTAGAATCTAGTCAGTTTGCCCCTGAGTCCAACTTTGAATCATTATGGTCAGTTGCCCACTTCCTGAACTTCCCTCTCGGTCCCCTTCTCCTCTTCCTCCTCCTCCTGCCTCCCCACCCCATCCCCGTGCTCCTCACTCCCCCCTCCCCCTCCCAAGTGTATAACTAGAATTGCATTTCAGAGTCTGAATCATTTATTTTCTCAGTCTCAGGTCCCAGAGCCCTTCTATTCCCCCAGCCATCTGAGTCTGTTTTCTTAGAGCCTCAGGCACCCACTTCCCCTTCTTTGATCTCACAAACTTCAGAGGAAATGATTGCTTGTCCTCCACAGTTCCTGTGTCTCCTGGTCACTACCCATCGGCCATAACCCATAGCCATGGGAATTGGGTTAGTTGTTCCGTTTCTAGGGATGCGTCCTCTGTCTTCTGGAAGATGAAATGCTCAGCGAGGCCAGTCGGAGCTTTCAGCCCTCAGGGCTTCCACCGCTGTCAGAGTGGGTGATCCCCCCAGCCCCCACCCCCAACCACCAGAGCTCTTCTCTGGTTGGCCTGGCATCTGGGTCAGCAGCAGGCCAGTGGTGTCCATGGTGGCTTGACCTTTGTGCCTCAGTTCTCTCTTCACACACATGTTCTCCAGAATTATTCCCTTGTCTTTGTTTCATGGGCTTGCCACACAGACACACATCTTTTTTGTTATGTAGGCACTCCATCTCCCTCTCTATTCCAAGTCCAATTCTTTATTTTTTAGTTTTTAAAAAATATTTTTATTGATTTTAGAGACAGAGGAAGGGAAAGGGAGAAAGAAACGTCTATGTGAGAGAGAAACATCAATCGGTTGCCTACTGTATGCACCCTGACTGGGGACTGAACCCGCAACCTGGGCTTATGCCCTGACCAGGAATCGAACCAGTGACCTTTTGGTGCATGGGATGACACTCAGCCAGCTGAACCACACCGGCCAGGGCTCAAGTCCATTTTTTTTTAAGCTTTTTTTGTTGTTGTTAATCCTCACCCGAGGATATTTTTTCTATTGATTTTTAGAGAGTGGAAAGGAGTGAGAATGGAAAGAGAGGAACTTTGAAGTGACAGAGACACATTGATTGGTTGCTTCCTGCATGCACTCAGTCAGGGCTGGGGATTGAACCTGCAGCCAGGTATGTGCCCTTGACCAGGAATTGAACCCATGGCCCTTTGGTGCCAGGCAATGCTCTAACTGCCAAGCCACAACAGGTAGGACCCAAGTCCATTTTATTAGAGGATAAAAGCGGGTCACCGAGGAATGTGTATATGTAAAGAAAAGAATCCGTGTTTGTATTTGCATGTAAACATAAACATCATCAGGGACAAGACACAGCAACTGATACTAGTGGTTGCCTGTTTCAGAGTTGGGACTGACTAGGGAGACGGGGCCAAGATAGGGGAACAAATTTCCTATGTACTTCTGTGCTTTTTGATTTTTGAACCATGTGAATTCATTTTTCTATTCTGAATTTTAAAAAGCATAGATAATCTGGGAGTCCAGACTGTTGAACTGTGGAAGGAGTAGGACTCACCTGGCTGAGTCATCGCTCTGCCTCCTGCTGCCAACTGGACCTCAGTTCTCAGGCGTGCACAGGTCTAGGCGCAGCCTACTTACCTTGCAGTGCGGACACAGGAGACCCTCCTCTCGTGGCTGCATGGCCGCACCCAGAGAGGGTCTGCAGTGAACAGGCCTCCTCCCTCCTCGCTGGTTCAGCTCTCTGAAGCTCAGCAGTAACTTGAGGTTTTGCTACCTTTGGTGGTAATCTCAATTTACTGAGAGCTGGTGCACCTAAAACTTACACCATGGTTTTTTTCCCCTCTGTTGAACTCCAGTATTTAAGGAAATTGAAGCACTCTGAATGTCTGTATTTGCCTGGAACTGTGTACTTTTCTTTTCCAGACCTGTGGGACTGGACAGGTCATTTCTCTCCCAGTCATACTCACCTTCTCAGCACAGGGCGTACCCTTAGAATGGGCCTAACATCCTTTGAAAACACAAGCCCATGACTAGGTTTGCAGATACCCGAGGTCAGAGCAGGCCCTGAAGGAAAAATTCAGGGAATTGGGAGAGCCAGTTCAGGTATCTGTAATTGAGGAAGTGACCTGCTTAGGAAGGTGACTTGTTTACCTTGGGCAGTTCATTGAGAAGCACAGGCATATTGAGCACCTACTGTGTGTCCTGGGCCCTGTGCTGTGGGAAGGACAATGTGGCGAAGGCTCAGCCTTTCCTCCCTAAGTGTTCACAATATACTCGGGAAAACAAGATACACGTGTTTTAAAAAAGTAACAGGAGATTTTGGTAATAGTTCAGTTCATAGAAGGCAAGTCACATGCTAGTTCATGACTAATTTCCATATGACTGGTGGAGACAGCATCGGGTGTGGGGGGTGTTTTCTAGGGGCTGAAGAGGGCCTGGAAAGCTCCCTAGAGGAGGAGGAGGAGGAAGAGGGGAAGGAGAAGGAGGGGAAGGGGGCACATTTGATCTGGATCTCGAAGGAAAGATGAAGGGCCGATGGATAAGTAGGAGGAAGAAGAGAGCATTCTAGTGGGCGTCAAGGTCAGGAGGAATGGGAAATGGCCTGGTCTGAAGGTGGGTGGAGGGAGCTGAGGTTGGGCAGATGAATTTAGGACTGATGCAGACAGCTTTCAATATGACAGAGAGCCGGAGATTGTGTGTGTGTGTGTGTGTGTGTGTGTGTGTGTGTGTGTGTGTAAGTTCAGAACAGAGGTGGGAGGATAAGGGCACAGGGTCTCATAGGGAACTCTTGTAAATCCTAGGGAGGGTGGGCAAGAAGGGGTTTGGCCTCCAAACATTTTAACCTAGGCATCTCAGCTTGTCCTCCCGAGATGTCCTCAGGAGCAGAGAGGGAGGCCAGAGGCATGCTAGCCCTTCCCCCATCATTGTACTATTTGGACATTTTCTTCTTGGGCATTTTAAATGCCTGCTCATTCATTCATTCTGCAGGTGTTTATGATTCTTACTGGGTGTCAGAACCTGTTCTGTGTAGCTGGGGTTACAGCAGGGAAAAAAACAAACAAACAAACAAAAAAAACAGGGTAAAATCCCTTGCCACGTGGAGGGGAGACAGTAAACGGGTAAGTGAAGCGTATGAGGCCAGGCGATAAGAGGTGGGTGAAGCGCACTGCTGCGGGGAAGAAGACAGGCTGTGCTGGGTGGGGCGGAGGGTGGCAGTTGCGGGGAGGGCTGTAATTTTCAATAGGCTGTCAGGAACGGCCTCCCTGACTCACCCTGTTGCTGGGACTGGTGAGCCAGCAAGTCTGGGGCCATAAGAAAGGGGGCCAGGCCAGGCGGTGCAGGGACCTCGAGTCCCCAGGGGATCCTCTTCGACCCACTGGGTCTCAGCTCGAGGCAGCAGGGAGCCTTTGAGTGTTCTTGAGCAGAGGAGCACCATACCTGGGAAGATGTCCCTAATAACTCTGAGGAGGATAGACCAGAGGGGATGAGGCGAAGGTCCCAGGAGGAGATGACCAGGGCCTTGAAAAGTCCACTGGTTTGGTACTTCCTGTCTGGGCATGGTGGGGCAGGGCGAGGGAGCAAAAGCAGTGCGGCAGGGTGAGGGTGAGGGTGAGAGCAGGCAGGGGCAGAAAGGGAATGAAGGCAGGGCTTAGGCTGGACGGGTGACAGCACACTGGAGTTCTTAGAATTTGGCGCTTGGGGGTCGTTTAAACATAGTTGCCGTGAGTTTTCTCTCATTAGTTTAGTGTAGTGTAGTGCTTAAGAATGTGGGCTCTGGGTTTGAATCCTGCCTAAGTGACCTTGGGCAAGTTACTGAACCTCTGTGCCTCAAGCTCTGCATCTGTAAAATGGGTGGTAGAATAATACTTACCTTACAGGCATGTATTTGAGAGGATGAGATAGGTTGCTGAATGTAGAATACTGAATGTGGTAAGTGCCTGTTAAGTATTAGCTTGTTTGACCGTCTGCTCTCTCTCCATATATATGTGTGTGTGTGTGTGTGTGTGTGTGTGCGAATAAAATTAATGTGTTGGACATATCCTTTCTGTTGTCCCGAAGCTAAGTCAAAGGAAGAGAATGATGCTTTTAAGGATGAAATGAGGTAATGGATTTGGCTTAGTGGCAGATGAATACTAGTTAAAAGTACTACTATTACCACCAGATATTCTCATGAAGAAAGTGATTGAAGAGTGGAAATGCTCTGTAAGGCCATCGGATTCAATCATTATTGATCGAGCCGATGGTGTGCCAGGTGCTGCACATGTTATTTCCTTTCATCTTCGCAACAATTGCCCGAGATAAGCCGTTAACCACATCTCACAGATGAGGAAGCTGAGGCTCAGAGAGGCTAAGATTTGTCCGAGGTCACAGAGCCCATGAGTGGCAGAGCAGGGATTTGAGGGCTTTTTCCCCTTTAACACTGAACTACCTTTTATAGTAAGAACAATTATCCCATGAATGTTCTGTTACGTAAATGTACATCCACGTTTAGGTTCTTACGTCAGTCTCCCTGGGTATTGGTGCCCACATGGAGCCTTGAGAGTTAGAGGCATGGCCAACCTTCAGGACGGACCAGGGGCAGTGTCAGAGAGTGGCAGGGCCCGGAGTCAGCAGCCCATGGGAGGAAGAGGTCCTGGGTGAGTCAGTGCCTTCCCTCAGTGACTCATCCCGCAGGCCTTATCAGAGCCTTTCAGCCATATAGAGTCGGTCAGAGACCTATCTTGGTTGACCCAGCCACTGAAGTGCTGGAGAAGCAGAGCCTGATGGGTTCAAATCCCAGCTCTACCACTTCCCAGGTGTGTAAGGCCAACACGGGAGTGAATTTCTTTGTGCCTCAGTTTGGTCATCTGTGAACCCATTCATAGGGCTTCATGAGAATTAAATGAGATGCGCCATGTAAATACTTAGAACTGCCTATCCCATAGCAAGCACTCAGAGTTATTATTATGCTAACAGTCATTACGGCATAATATTATTTATAAAAGTCTCCCCTGACCTGGGAGACCAGAATAAACTGTCTCATCCTCTCTGCATAATTCCTCCGGTAACACATGTGGTTTTGCCTTATTATGGAAATGTGGGTGGAGCTCTCCCCTTACCAGACCAAGTGTTTGAGACCAGGGAATAAATAGGTCTCTATCAGTGCTTTTTAAGTCCCTGGAGACTTGTGCCTTGTCCTAGAAGGTGTAGAAAGAAGTTGGAGGCATGGAATGGATTCCTAGTTCTCCTTTTCCCTTCAAGCCACATTTTCTGACCTGTGTTCCCCACCCGCTAGGATTATGGAAAATGCCTGCTGTTTCTAAGGGAACTTCACAGCTTGCAGAGCATGTCCACATCCATATTTCGCTCTGTCTTCGCACTCGTTTGTGTGGGCATTGGTTATTATCCCCATTCAATAGCTAAGGAGGCTGAGGCCCTGTAGAATTAAGTAATTTGCCCACAGACTCACAGGTGGAAGGTAAGGAAACAGGTACCCCCCTGTCCGGAGGCTCAGATTGGCCGTTTCCAAAGCCTTTTCATCATTTCCCCTTGTCCCGCTCCTGCCAAGGGTTGGGAGGAGCCCGTGTCACCACCAGTTCTGCTTCTATCCTCCTCCCTCCTCCAGGTCCTGTTACTTCCAAGATAGCACACAACGGTGGGCTTGAACTGAGCCAGTGATCCTAGTTGCCTAAATCATCGCCACTCAGTTTTCCCTTCTCCGTGGGCCTGAGGCCTGGCCTGGGACTCTGCACTAGGGGCTTGGTGGGGAGCTGAGGCAGGGGAGCTCTAGCATTTGGAGCAGTGCCTGACCCCAGCGGTGCCCTGGGGAACCTGCAGTCAGAGGTGGAGGAGGCTGGCATCCACGCCTTCACCCAGGAGGAGCCCAGAACCATGTCTAGGGTGCAAGGAGTTGCTAGGGGGTGGGTGGCGAAGCAGAGGCTGTGGGGTGTGGAGAGGTGGGGTAGGGTGGGGTGGGGTGGTGGAGCACTTTCTCTCCAGGAGGCAAGCAGGCAAATGATCCTTCCAGCTAAGGTGGGACTAAACCACAGGCTCCAGGGCTTATCAGACTAGTTCCTTAAGCGGAAGAATCTTCTGTGTAGTTCAGCTCAACAAGAGTGACCTCAGGTGAGATAGGGACCTGGCTATGAGGAGCTCATGTCCTAAGGCCTCAGTTTTTACTTTTATTTTCCCCTCTCCTGGAAACCTTGCATGCCAGGGTAATGGTGGTGATACTGCGTGCATAGGGCAGCAGGCAGCTTCCTGGCGTCCTGGAGCTTGGGCTGGAATCTGCGGGCTGGGAGCTGGCCACGCCCTGCTCACTGAGTTGGGTTCTAAGCCTGCTGTGGGGAGAGAGGGGGTATCGGGCCTTTCCAGTCATGGGTCTCAGTTCCCTCCGCAGCTGTTCTGTGACCAAAGGAGCAGACACAGTAGCGTCTCCGGGGTGCGGGTGAGAAAGATCCCAGGTGGAATGGCCCCCACGGTAATGGCTCAGGGGGCCCATTCCTCACTCAAGCCAGTCTCCCTTCTTCCTCCCGCCAGCCTGGCCTGTCTCCACTGCTTTTCTCTGCCCACCTGCCTGGTCACCCCTGCCTCCAGTTCTTTCTTTGTTTTTCCCAGCATGCAGTGCCTTCCTTCTCTTTTGCCTTTATCCATCCTTACCCCGCAAGACCGAGAACCAGCCCTTCCTGCTTCAGAAAGGCTTCCTAAACCCTCTCAGCCAAATGTCCCCCCTTCTCCATATGCCTCCTGGGAGGCATGTGGGTACAAAGGGTGAGCCCGTGCTCCAAGCTGGGAAAATACCCAATCTGAAAAATCATAGTGGAGGCCTAGTCCCCTTGGGGAGGGTGGAGGGATATGGGTTCCGCATGTACATGTCATGTAATGTGTTTTGAGCACCTACCAGATAGCAGGCAGTCGAGCAGAGACTAGAAGTGTGGAGTCGACGGGCCTGGGGCTACTTTCTAGCTCTGATTCACACGAGCTGTGTGACTTTGGGGAGGTGCTTTGATTTCTCTGACTCTCAGCGCCTCATTTGAACTGGAGGACCCCTGCCCTTCCCTCCCTCACAGGGAGGTGTGAGGATCTGGTGAAATACTCCACGCAGTGCACTTAGCACACAGTTCCTAGCTCATAGCAACACTAACACGCCAGCCGTGACTGTGCTTGGACACGTACCATCTGTCGAATCCACACCCTGGTTTTATAAGGGAGACAGCGTCCCCCAAAGGGGAGCAGGGGCACCTCGGAGCCTCGACCTGTCCAAGGTCTCAGCACTCTCCTCTCCACTGCCTCTGCGTCCCAAGTCCAGGCTCCTGCTCCCCAGAAATTCTTCACAGTCCCGGTCAGGACACATGGCAAATGCTTAGTGAATGGTCTTTCCTGCCTGGTTTATGGAGAACCATGTTGGTGGGGCAGAATATGGGACCCCTGAGCATTCCATCCCTTTCAGATTTCAGACCAATCAGCTTGTCCATGGATCCCTGCCAGTGCGGTGCACACCACTGCCACACCAGGCAGTACTGGGCAGCGTGGCACCAGCTGCGCCCCAGCCAGGGAGTGTGGTCCCAAATCCTTCCCCCAGGGGAAGCCAGCCAGTTCCTTTTCATGTCTTTATGTATTGTTAAGTAGCAGAGCATACAGTTATACAAAGACAAAGAGAAGCAAGGGAAATACCTGTCTGGATAATCCCCCACGACTGGGCAGCCTCAGCCTGAACCCCATTGCTGGGAGACAGAAAAGCCAGTAGTTGGCCCGCGGGCTCAGGACAGTGTGTGGCTCTGCGTGTGTCCTGCAGGGTTGATGGGTGAGGCCTCTTTGGAATGGCTTCCTGCGCGCCCCCGCCCCCACCCCCACCCCCACAGGTACAGTCCACACCCTGCCAAGGGTGGCTGCTCTTGATATTACTGTGGTCAGGATGGTTTTCACAGCGTTTCAGGTCACTGTTTCCAATTTTTCTCCAGCAAATGTTGGAAGCTGCCACTTTCTTCTCCGGCTGAGTCTCTTTGTACGAGCTGAGGTTTGCATCTGCAGGGTCCTCGCCACATGGGTTGTTGAGTTTAGGCCTGTGCTGACCTGGGTGCAAGCCCCCCCCCCCCCCCGCACCCCCCTCCCCTCTGCCCTCCCTCCCCTGACCCCCCTCCGGGGATGAGTGGAATAATGCGTGGGCTCATTCTCCCGTTCACCTATGGCTAATGCTGCAGGAGATGGGGAGGTTTGGTTCTTTGTTTTTGTTACCAGCCAGGGGTTTGTTTTTGTTTCTGTTTCTCTAAAACCCTTTAAAACACATCTGAAGTAGAGCTCCTTTTCCTAGAGGGAATGGCAAGGGGCTGTTAGAAGACCTGGAGGTATGGGAATAGACCATCTTTGGGTGGTGGCCCAGAGGTGGGGAGAAAATGAGACAAAGCAAAGATAACAGTTTAGCTATGTGTCAGCCATTGTAGTTGTACTTGTTAAGTCAGAATCTTTTAGTAAAGCTGTGGAGAAATAAAAACAAACAAAAGCCCCCCCCCCCCCAAAAAAAAAAAAATCTCTTCATGGGATTCTGACAGGCATATCCAGTTAAAACCCATGGGTAAATGTCATCTCATTAGCATTGCACTGATGCTCTTGGAGCTTAAAATAGCCAATGTCCAGAGAAGGAAACATGCCCACAGATGCACTGTGGGTATCCACCGGCTGCCTGTCCTGTCAGGGCCTTAAGGCAGTCCCTTTCCTGAAGGCTGTCTCTAGGTGGGGTGGAGGGCCCATTGTAGATGAGGGGGCAGAGAACAGGCGACCTCAACATCCCCAAAACAGTACCCTCCCTGCTTAGTGGCCTGTGGCTGCAGACAGCTCCCAGCTGACCCCACATATCCCTCCACCCTCCCCAAGAGGACTAGGCCTCCACTAGATTTTTCAGATTGGATATTTTCCCAGCTTGGAGCATGGGCTCACCCTTTATACCCACAAATATGGCCGAGGAGGAAAGAAACTCTGATGAACCTATCTTGAGTCCCATGACCACCTTTTTGTCTGGGAGTAGAAGATGGGGTGAAATCTGTTGTCAGAACAAAGGGAGAAGGATACTAGTACTACTAATAAATAAGAATAATACTATTTTAAAAAATATTTTATTGAATTTTTACAGAGAGGAAGGGAGAGGGATACAGTTAGAAACATTGATGAGCGAGAAACATCTATCAGCTGCCTCCTGCACGCCCCCTACTGGGGATGTGACCATAGCCAAGGTACATGCCCTTGACCGGAATCGAACCTGGGACCCTTGGGTCCGCAGGCCGACGCTCTATTCACTGAGCCAAGCTGGTCAGGGCTAGAATAATACTAACTTTTATTGAGAGCTTATTTTGTGCCAGACATTCTAAGCTCTTTCTCTTTACCTATGTAACTCATTAATCTTCAAATCAACACCATTTTACATACCAGGAAGATGAGGCACAGAGAGGTTAAGCAATTTTCCCAGGGCCACATAGCTCATAGGAGAGCTGGAATTGAACCCATGCAAAGGACTCCAGATGTGCTTGTAACCACCCACTCTGATGCAGACAATAACAACAGCTGTCAGCTGCAGGCACTTACTCTGAGCGACACACTGGGCTATGTCCTTTACAGCAGAGGTTCTCGACCTGTGGGTCGCGACCCCTTTGGCGGTCGAACGACCCTTTCACAGGGGTCGCCTAAGACCATCCTGCATATCAGATACTTACATTACGATTCATAACAGTAGCAACATTACAGTTATGAAGTAGCAACGAAAAGAATTTTATGGTTGGGTCACAACATGAGGAACTGTATTTAAAGGGCCAGAAGGTTGAGAACCACTGCTTTACAGCATTCTCTCATTCCATCTTCAGAACAGCCACGTGGAGTAGGCACTAACATTATCCCTGCTTTCAGATAAGGACTTGAGGCTCACGTAGATTATGTGGCTTGCCCAGGGGTCACCTGACTCATGCAATATGACAGAGCTGGGATAGGAAACCTGGTTTGCCTGAATCCAGAGCCTGAGCTCAGGACCACTTGAGTGGGTAGCCTTTATGTCAGACACTTACCTTGCTCTGTCAGAAGCTCCCCTGGTGACTGGGATTAAGAGCAGACCTGGCTCAGCATCTGCACCTCCATTCTCTGGGAGCTTGGCGTGTGGAAACCTCCGCTCGGTGCACGTTGCTGAGGCTTTGTGGCTCCAAGCTGGGTGTGCTTCACACTAACTCATACCAGAGGGTCCTAAGTAAGTCTTCAGTGCATCTAAGCTCTGGATTTCTTCATTCCTCCATTCATCAAATATTGATGGAGTGCCCAGTGTGGAGGCCCTGTTCCAAGTGCTTGGGGTCCCTCAGTGAAGACCTGGCTGCCATGGAGATAGGCTTGGAGAACAGCAGAGGGGAAGGTTCCTGAATTGTTCTTAGGCTCCTCGAGATCCATGAGGCCACTCAAGCTCACAGGAGACCTTTCCTGCACCACCCAAGTCAGGCCCACGGGGGCCTGGAGACCTCATGCTCCTTTGCTTGGGACTGGCGTAATGGCAGGTCCAAGAGGAGACTTGTTTCTTCATTCTGATTAAAAACTTTGTGTCAGGGAGTGAGCGTGGGCATGGAGCCAGGCCAGCTCACCTGTGAGTCCCAGACTGCTGTGGGCAGTGCTGAGTGAGTCTCCAGGTAAGGCGGCACTTGGCTGTACCTTGCTTCCGTTTCCCCCTCTATGACATGACTTTACTACCTGACTCATTGGGTTGCTGGGACAATTGTCTGAGATAGCAAGTGATAACTAGCCATGGATGAATCTCTCTCCTTCCTTTAAAGGACTAACTAATTTTTACAGATGTCTCTAAAAGTCAGGGCCCATGGAGGAGTCAGCTGGAAGGCATCCTTGGTGAGGAAATCACCCATTAGGTCAACCTTCTCATTTTACAGACCAGGGAGCTGAGGCTCATGTAAGGGAGGAATGATGCTGGGCTCCAGGCCCTCTGACTTAGTGGAAATAAAGGCAGCTCAAAGCATGTTTGGCTGATGGTCAGAGAGAGGGTACGAGTTGGTATTGGAGTGGCTAGATCACAGTGTGCCCAGGCCTGTGTGGGAATCTGACTGGTGGTCAGCCTTTGTAGGCTGTCCGGAAGTGCCCGCCTGCACCCGCCTTGCAGACAACCCAAGCAGAACCTCAGACAACCCCGCTTCCCTGCTTCTGGTCTCAGCATCGTCCCTGGGTGGGCAGGGTCTTCTGTTCCTGAGATCTGGGGAGCATGGGAAGTTTCAAACCTGGGAAGACCAATGGTAGAAATCTCTGCCAGGATGTCCAGCTTCCCCACCCACTGTGCCCAGAAGCTTCCCTTGAGAAGCAGATAAATGGAGACTCCAGCCTCTCTCACTTCTGGCTCCAGATGACTCCACAGAGCCCATAGCTCATGCTGATAGAATGTGGCCAAGGCGGGCGAGCCTGTTTGTCAGCTGCCACAGGCAGGGGAGGTGTGGCTTAATAATGATGATGATGATGTTGACAGAGATGATGCCCAAGTGGCTGCTCTCGAAGCCTACCAGCACGCAGCTGCACTAGCACACCTCTCACCTGGTGGCAGGGTCGAACACGAGCACGTGGTCCCAGTGCGGCCATGCCAGGGCCTTCTACACTCCGAGCCCCTGTCCCTGACTCTGAGGAGCCACCGAGACAAAGTAGGTCTAGTCCCTAACAGTGCTCGTCCCATGCTTGGCCGGTGCTCAGTCAGTAGTAGCTTCTCTCCCATGAATAGTCTGAGAATTCTGAACAGTGAGTCCCAACCCCCGCCTCTCAGTGCAGACCTGTGTGTATTAGAGAGAACACCTGTGTGTTTATGTGGACACGTAGGCCTACTGCCCTGTTGAACACGTGTGTGCGTCCAGCGAGGATGGTGATTGGCTCTTGGAGATCTCAACATGCACACTGGCATTCGCTTCTGTCTGCGAGAGGCTGCCTCTTGTGCACAATTTAGAATTGTGAAAGTACATCTTCAGAAATGCCTGCGACTCTGGGCTCCGTTTTCCAGACAGGTGCAGAGGCATGTTCTGCAGAGGCAGTAGATGTAATCAAATCATTTGGGTGGCCATCGGAAGCCAAAGTAATAATTTGGTTAGGAAGCCCAGCCACGGTCAGGTGGCCCACTTTTATAACTCCCTAGAGTATTTAGCATTTTGGTCCTTTCCATCTTAGGAAATGTAACACATTTCACTTTGGTGACTTGTGACGAGGTGTTTATATCAGCTTGATTTACTTTTGTCATGTCTTAAGCTTAGGAATCCTGGCATTTTTTGTTTTTATGCAAGTGCCTGATGAAGCGTTTTTCCCAAGACGCACCTCCCTTTCTCTGCAAGCCTTTGTGTGGAGATGTGATAAGCCCCTGGGGTGCCCAGACAGTGGCAGACAATAGCATTTGTGTGAGCATCTCACAATTCCTTTCTTCACATGCAAGATTGGGAGCACAGAGAGGAACTCTCTGTCCATTTCCTCCTGTTGGGTAATGTGTTCCTAAGGGGCAAAGTGCACAAGCATGCAGGGTGGGGGAGGCCCTCTTGGCGGGGAGAAGATAGGAGGCTGTAACGTATGATAAAGTAACGTTCACTGTTGGGCTTTTGTTTTTAAAGGGACATGGCAATCTGTGCGGGGCTCGTCCTGGAAGGGAGCCACTTGAGTCACTGCGATGCCTAAGGATCAGGTGAGTAAGCCACAGTGGTGGGTCTCCTTCACTGCAACACTGAGTAGCTCTTGGCTTCAGTGGCTCTTTGGAATGTGTAGGGGCACTTGCACTCTTTCTACAGGCCCAAGTGAATGTGAGTCCGTTTGAAGAAACAATGGCTAGTGAAAGCTCTCGTCTTTGCCTGCAACCTGTGTATAGCCCTCCCACGTGGTCAGAGGAGAGAGGGAGGCAGGATAGAGACTGAGGTGTGTCTGAGGGCCTGACGGACCTGTCTAACTCAGGGGTCTTTGGGTGGGTGGGGTCTCTGCCCCCTCTTTCCCTGAGGAAGACCAGCAGCCCAGCTGTCCTGACTCCAGCCCCAGCTCTGTCGATGCTTCAGTCTCTTTCTGGCCCCGATCGGTGCCAAGGCAAGAATCTGGCTGGGCAGCTTCTGTCGGGAGTGCCTTCAGGGCACCGGAGACCATTTGTCCAAGATTTGAAAGTGTGATTGCAGCATCTTCCTCCGCTTGGGTCTTATTCTGAGGAGAACCAACCTGTTTACATCTCTATGTATTTTCTGCAGGTCCATGGAGGCTTAGGGTCTAGGAGGCTAAGGTATAGGCAGAAATCAATAATGGCATGTTTTTCACAGTCACCCTCATGCACTGTTATTGTAAGAGCCTTCCTGCTGTTCTCGCGGGCTCCTTCCTTGAAGACTTGTCTGACCAACATTCTGCTGTTGGCCTTCAAGGCCTCGTCCAGTCAGACCTCAGCCTCATAGTCCAGCCTTGTTTTCTGCCTCCTCTCTTTGCCTTGGCTCCGGTCCACCTGCTCCTGGAATAGATCCCCGCTTCTGGGACTCACTGTTCCCTCTGAGAAGCTTCCCTCACTCCCCAGGGCAAAATCAGCGCCTCTTCCTCCTCTACATTCCCATAGTGCTTTGTTCAGACCTCAGGCACATCACTGGCTGAGGTAAGGTTTGTTCACTTGTCCGTCTCACCCACCAGCTGTGAGAGCCTTGAGGGCAAACACCTGTCCTGCAGCCTTCCTGTCTGAGCTGGGCAGCCCCATCCCAGTGGTACAGTACTGGGCACGAGGCTGGGCACAGCTGTTAGTTGGCTCAAGGAGTTCAAAACCTGAGATTTCTTCAGGGCTTATGGCTAACAAAGTTCTACCTCGGTGTCTCATGAGAGCCTTGCCCCCTGGGAAGGGTAGTCCCATCATTCTCATTTATTTTATAGACATGGAGACTGAGGTGTGCGCAGTCAGCTAACTTGCCCCAGGCGGTAGCCTAATATGGACCAGGACCCAATCTCCTGTGGTCCAGGCTAGGGCAGTTTCTGTAATGCCAAATTTTATAATTAGAGAGCACTCAAGAGATAATTTAGAGCAAACCCCTCATTACTGGATAGGGAAACTGAGGCCTGGCCTGAAGATACTTTCTCAAGATTACATAACCAACCAGGGCCACATGGCGACTTGGAAGGCAGGCTCTGGACTTCTAGTCCAGCCTTCTCTCCACTTCTCCCTACCTCCCTCTGTATACAGCCACCAGAGACCATCTGGGGACTATCATTCTGCATTGACAGGAGGGTGAAGAACTTAATGAGTGCCCTGAGTTAGAGGGAATGTAGAGGAAGGAGAGGAGGGGCCGAGGGGAAATCCTCAGGGCCCCACTCAAGAGGCTAGCCCGGTGGGTGCTGAGGATCCATGGGGGTGAGGAGTCCCTGGTGAGAATCCTGATCAGCAGAATGAGAGGGGTTGACTGGACCAATGGGAAAGCTGTTCTAGTAATTCTGATTCTTAGTATCTGAGCAAAGAGGTCCTGTTCAGGGACCTGAGCATCCCTCCTGTCTCCTGGAGAAACACAGAATGTCGAGTATGTCCACAGAGAAGGGTGGGGCAACAGACAGTGAATCCTGTCATGGTCTGAAATGTGGATGGGGAGGGAAGTGCGTAAGTTTCTGGCTGGCTTATCCCTGTGTGCCTAAGTGAATTTTTGTTTTGTTGTTTCTGATTGACTGCACTTCCAGTTGGTCTTCCATTCCCCCCCCGCCCCAACCCCTTGAATCTTGGGGCTCTCCTGGTCATTTGCTCAGTCCAGGTATGCTACTGGACCAGGTAGGTGCTGGCTACCCTTTCCATGTTTATTCTGCCCCTTCTTGGGCATACAGACCGAGGGGCTGGGACTGACTGCAGGTTCCATCCCCACAGGCAGGTTGAAACATACAATTTGCCCAAATTACAGAGAATGTGATGTTTCCCTAATAGGTACCTTGGGTTATTTTCCTAAACATGATCAGGTTGTAAACATCTAAACTTCTAGGGCAGGGAAAGTGTGTGGTGTTATGTCATCATTGTTTATACCTTAGGTTTACATTGCAGTTTACATTTATTAAAATTATTTCAACTCATAATAAGGCAGGTAGATTTACTCCCATTTCACAGGTGAGAAATTTGACTTAGGCTGTAACCTGCCCCGAATAAGGGCTGAGATGGGACACTGTCCAGGCCTCCTGTTTATGAACTCAGTGCTCTTTCTACTCTACTATGCTCCAACCATAGCTACGTACATAGAGGAGCTCAGTAAATATTTGTTGAATGAGTGAACTTTGGCTTTTCTTTCTTTCCTCTTTTTTTTTTTTTTTTGCCACACTTAACCATAAATGGATCCTCTTTGGCAGTAAGGGAACACTACTCTGTGAAGTATTTGAATTTCTTGCCACGATAAGGAACTGGTGAGTTCTCTTCTCACCCAGCCTCACCTCCCAGAACTGGGTCATGCACACTAAATAATTAATGCCTTGAATCTTTTACTTAGAGCTTTCTGCTCCTGATGCTGAGATGATCCTCCAACAGGGATCTTTGAAAGGCAGATCCTATTGCTTGTTGTCATAAACCTTCAGATGACCCATCCAACTGCCCACAATGGATACTCTTGGCCTAATCAGGTCAGACATCCAGTGGGTTCATTTGATCCCCTCCTGCCTGTCTTCCCCACCAGCCTCCTCCAGCTGGAGGAAGAGGATCCTGTGGGTTATCTCAGATATTTAGGGTTTTGTAGGGACAGGAAGACCTATCTCTCCCTTCTCACTGACCTCTGAACTCCCCAAGATTTTTTGGCGAGGGCTGGAGAAAGAACAAGTGGACCATGCCACGTTGGGAAGGAACGCATGGGGTAGGGGAGGCCGTTATCAAAATATCAGCTGGGCCTGCTCTTTCCCTAAGTGAGGCTTGGGTCATGTTGCGCAGAATCTGCAGGGAATCCAACCTAAATAGATTCTTGAGGTCAACGGAGTGGAGTGGAAAAAAAGAGTCGGCTGAAACCAGAGAGCCATGTTCTAGTGTTGGTTGTTCACAGTTTAGCAGCATGACCTTGGGCCAGTCACTGAATTTTACCTGCCCTCAGATTTCTTATTAAGGAAATAAGGGGGGCATTGAGGGTTGTGGCATTTCAAAGGAGCCTCTTAGACTTCTGTGGTTGTCTGAGCTCACTCTGTCTGTCCTCTTGGTTAGCGCAGTCTCCTCCTCCCCATCTCCTCCTCCCTGTCTCCTCCTCCCTGTCTCCTCCTCCTCACGTGGCCAGAGCTTGCTTCCATAAGCACTTTTCTCCTGGTCTTTGTAGCTTTGCCACTTCTGCCCCACCCCTCAGATCAGCCAGTGTGCAGATAAGAACTGCCTTTGCTGCCCTGGTCTGCGCCCAGCAGCATGGGGGAAGGTCTAATGTTTGGATAGATTTGGATAGTGTTGGGGGCCTATGGTGTATGGATTAGAATAGTAGGGGAGTGGGAAAAATCACTGGGTGGGAAGAAGCCAGCCAGGTGATTAGGGGTTGTTGGTATTGATGTGTGAATGTCCAAACCTGTAGAGAATTATCATAAAAATTTATTTGAGCCAAACAGAGGATACGCCTGGAAGCAAGATCTAAACAGATTGAGATAAATGCTTCCAGGAAATGACAGATTGCAGCTTCTTTTATGCATTTGGAATCATGGAGGGAACAGAAGCCATATTACACAAAGGTGGGAGAAAGCAAGGCGGGTGGGGGAGGGGGTGGGATTACAGGAGGGTTAAGAAAGATGATGCGCTCTCTTGCGGGTGGTTATGCTTTAGAAGGAGGGGTCTGAGAAGGGGCATTTCAAAGGTGTGTTGACTTGGATGCACAGAAACAGTGGACAGGGCTTGCTGAAGGCAGAGAGAAGCCTTTTACTAAAGAAGTTATAGGCCCTATTAGGATTTATAATCAGGTCACCCCTGTGAGGTTAATTTCTGTAGAACCTTTTTTTTTTTTTTTTGTCCACATTGGTGTATCTATCCAAGCTCTTGATGCCCCAAGGTCCCTGGACTCCGAGTCGCTTGACCAGAGGGTACTAGTTAAGTTCTTCAGAATATGGTCCCAAGTTTATCCTCTTCTTCCCTGGCCAGGCTTTGTGCTCAAGGATGACCAGACACTGGAGCAATGAAGGCCACAGTGTTGGTAGAGGCTGCTCAGTGAGAGCTAAAAGGTATCTCACAACTAACACAGAAAGGGAAGGAGTTGGGGAAGGTAGATCCGTCTCCAAGACTTATGCTTAAAGCTGGAAGGAACTCATCTAATCTAACTCTCCTATTTTATGGGTGAGGAAACTGAGGCCCACAGATGTGACTTAACCAAACCATAAAGCAGGCTGGTGGTGGCCCTGAGGTGGTAATCAACCTCCCGATTCCCAACCAGGCGAGCTGTAAACATCCCATGAAGTGGCGACAAGTTGCCTCCCCACGTGGGTTCAGCCACCACACTTTCCACTCCTCTCTTTGACCCTGAGCTTGATTGTCCTAGGTGTGAGCAGGGCCCCGACTGCTCCCACCTCGTTGTTCACTGCGGCCTAATAAAACTTGGGTGGAGCATCACAGAGAGGTCAGCCTTCTCATGGGCAGGCTGTTTGGCTTGTGCTTATGACTTAACACTGTTGAGTCAGCAGTATTCTGTTTTATGTCCTGTCTTGTGGTGAAAGATTAATTCAAGACAGAAAGGTGAGGGCTGTGAAGGCCCAGCCTCGGAAGTAGTGGCCTCTTGTGGGTTTGCCATTAAGATAAAAATCTCCTTTGTTGCTAAGCAAGCCTCGTGCTGAGACTCTCATGCGGAGGGCCTGCATTGTGTGCCGCCCGCACTGTCCCTTGCTCTGAGAGAGGGCTCTCGGGTTAGAGGCCGGCCATCCCTTCTCTGTGAACCAGACAGAAGTCACACACTTTTTCCAATAGGACTCCATTTGGCTCAGCATTTCCCACTGAACTCAAGGGAAGGTATCGTGAGCTCTTTCCAAAGGGGAAGCACTAGGTTTACATATTTTACCTTGTTTGTTCGTCACAGGAGCCCTCTGAGAGTTGGGCATGGCTACTTATTGTAAAGAAGAGAAAACTGAGGCAGATACAGGTTAAAAAACTTGTCCGTGTCCCACAAGATACAGGGTGTCTGACTCTAAAGAAGCGGTTCTCAACCTGTGGGTCGCGACCCCTTTGGCAGTCGAACAACCCTTTCACAGGGGTCGCCTGAGACCATCCTGCATATCAGATATTTACATTACGATTCATAACAGTAGCAACATTACACTTATGAAGTAGCAACGGAAATAATTTTATGGTTGGGTCACAACATGAGGAACTGTATTTGAAGGGCCAGAAGGTTGAGAACCACTGCTCTAAAGCCTTTTCTCGTTGCACAGAGAAGGGAGGGCTGGGGCGAGTGGGCCAGGCATTGATTGAGTCGGGAACCAATGGACTTTCAGGTGCCAGGCCCTGGGCTTGGTTGTGGGCTTCAAAGGTGAACAAGATCTAGTCCCCATAGAGAGACACACCAAGTGTTCGGGAAGCACTGAGAAGAGTGTGTCACAAGGGAACATGGCACTGAGCAGGTGCTTGGGTATTGAAGGATGAATAGGAGGTTGCTAAGCCAAGAAGGAGACAGAGGGTCTTCCGTGCGGAAGGTATGGTGGTAGGAAGAGGCTGGATTCGGTATTTGGGAGTCAGGAGGAGTTATGTGCATGCTTTCCTCTCAGCGAGGGTAGAAGGAGTGGAACGTTCAGTTGAGAGACAAGCTGGGGTAGGAGGAGGAGGTAGGAACCTGACAGTCAGAGTCCTTCTAAAATGCTGATCACATGCCAGACCTTGAAAGAAACATCAGTTGAGACCAGCACAGGTTCTCCAGGTAGAATTCTCCAGGCACCTAACGTCCCTTTCCTGGGAGAAATGTGGGTGGGGCTCATTTTCAGACGGTTTGTGCTCCTCTTGCATGCCTCCCGTACCAGTGGGAGTGTTTATTGATGAGGCTAAGGCATCGGAGTGGGACAGACCATGCTGCCAGGTCATGGTTAAAATGTCTCGGATTCCTCTTGCCAAATAAGCGGATAGCAGACACCCTTGTGAGTTCATGCGCAGACTGTCTCTCCAGGGAGGGGCTTGCGTTCCAGACAGGGTCAGCTATAATTCTGTGGGAGTTGGGCGTGTGGGGTGAGAAGGCTACTTAAAAATAAAGACCAATGAAAAGATATAACTGTTTTTAAGGATAATATTTACAAGGCAAAAGTATCCGGGAAGTGAATTATGTGCCATAAGGGTGAGCCAGAATCTTTAAAAAGATCAACTCTTTAGAGTGGGAGGAGTAATAATGGTGATGAGAGGAGCCCTCCAAAAACTCTTCTCTCCCTCTCTCTCTCTCTCTCTCTCTCTCTCTCTCTCTTTCTCTCCTAAAATATATTTTATTGATACTTTATTTAGAGAGAGAGAGAGGAAGGGAGAGATAGAAACATCAATGATGAGAGAGAAACATCATCAATTGGCTGTCTCCAACAGGGGATCGAGCCCACAACCCGGGCATATGCCGGGCATCGAACCAGAGACCTCTTGGTTCCTGGCTCAATGCTCAACCACTGAACTACACCATCTGGGCTCTCTCTCTCTCTCTCTCTCTCTCTCTCTCTCTCTCTCTCTCTCTCTCTCTCTCTCTCTATTCTTGAATGAACTCCTTGCTGAGGTCTGTCCCAGGGAATCAGTTTTGGAAACTGCACTCTGAGTTGGGCCTGTCCTTCATGGGAAGGAGGGGACAAAGAGCTGGACAGTGACTTAGAGCCAGAGCCTTCTAGGTCTTGCATCACAGTCCATCTCTTCCAGTCCCTGGGGTTCATTCCTTTTCGAGGAAAGAGAAAATCCTTCTGGGACAGCTGCTGCTTATTGTAGTGAGTGCATTTTTTTCAGAATGTAAGCCCAAGCTCCAGGAGGGGAGAGAGACAGCATCTTCATTTGCCAGCACAATGTTTTGCAGAGGGATGGATAGTGGAGACGTCTCCCTAACTTTACAGGGAATTCACCAGCTCGCTCACACCTTGGGTGGCCATCTACCCTGTGGCTACTTTTTTTGGAGGTTTGGGTCAGTGACGGGGTTTTGAGTCCCTGAATGGGGCAACGGCCAAGTCAGTGACCCGGTGTGCAGTGCTTGTCCAAGCATCTCTAAGCTCATGGAGCATGGCCTTTGAGTGAGGCCTGAAGAGCAGGGCATGCTTCTCCTCAGACCTCTGCTGCCTCCCACACAGGTCCACCGGCCCTCAGTGCCAGCCTCGCAGCCACTACCCACAGGCGAATGTCCAGGACGGCCCAGCCCCAGGCTCGCACGCCTAGTCCTGGAATGTGAAGTGCAACCTGTCAAGCCAGCAATCTCTCCAGAACTGAGTTCAGCAGAGGGGAATATTTTGGGGACTGGTTCTCCGGTGTCTTATCAGCAAGGCCTTTCTGTATTTACTGTCTGGAATCTTAATTGGCTTCATAGAGCTTTTGGGAAAACAGTTCCAGGAGACCTTAGTTCCTCTAGGCAATAAGGAAGTGGCTCAAACGGCCGTCTCTCTCTTCTGCTCAGCCCTCTGCACTGCCTCCAGATAGCAACATACCTGACTCAGGCAGAGATTCCCCAGGGCGGGTCCTGGTGAAGTGAAGGCAGCTTTCTCAGACCCACCTCACCTGGCGGTCTCTGGCCTGCTCATTCCCAAGTCGGAGCTGAGAACCGTTGAGCTGTGTTCACTGAGCACATTGCCTGACACATGGAGATCAGAATCTGGGGGACGAGTAAGTGAGCAAACAAATAGCCAGCAAGGCCATCCTCCTATTTCCTAGCAGAAGCAAAACGAAGCGAACAGGTGCCACGCTGAGCTGCCACGCCTGCTGTCCAGGATCCACATGCACCCCAGGAAAGACTGTGGGGCCCTTGGTGCAGAGGGAGTTGCAGATCTCCCATCTCCTAGGTGGGGGCCCGAAGGGAGGGCCAGGTGATCTTTGATGCACATCCAGAAAGTCTCCTCCTCAAGACTGAGTCTTGTTTTGGGAGCTTAAAAGAAACACACACACACACACACACACACACACACACACACACACACACAGTAACATCAGCAAACCGCTGGGAATTTGGCCCCAGTGAAAGCAGGGTGGAGTCCATTCTGCCGGCTATCCTGCCTTGCCCTGCTCACCCCCTCTTGGCTGAATGTCCCACCCTTGGCCATGTCTCTTGGGAACCTCCTGGTGGGTGTTCTTGCTTTGCCGTGCTGCTTCTCTGCAGAATAGGAGATTTTACATTGAGGTCAGAGGTCCTGGCTTCCTAAGTAGGCTGACACTTGGATAGGCTTTGAACATGAGGCTTTTCTCACACAAGCAGGACTCACCTGCCCATGCAGGTGCACATACCCGCTCATAAAGGCTGGATGCAGTTTACAGGCCCTTGTGTAGAGGCTGGGGTAAGGTGCGAGGCCGGCTGGACTGCTGGCTGGGTGGGTGGACGGCTTAATGGGAGGAATGGATAAGCATCTCCCCTTCTGCCAGTGGCAACCCCCACGCAGAGGCCCATGGACTGTGGAGATTCAGGGGTATTATTTCCATTGCTAATAACATTAATGACACTATAAACAGCAAAGCCTGTATAATTTCATATCAGGAAATTAATCCTGAAATTAAAGGTCTATAATTCAAAGGATACATTTGTAAGTCTCCTAAGTGAACTCTAGAGGTGGTGCAATATATGCTGTTCCATTCCTCCTGAAACAGATTTTTACCAGTAAACAGTCATTCATTCAACCAACCAATACTAACTACCTCCTAGGAGCACACACTACACCAGCACTGAACTTATAAAGGTAAAAATCAGTAGACAACTTGTTAATGGGTGAATTGGCCAAAATAGGGACGTAGTACAAGAAGTTGAATTATTTGTATCTTAAATATTGATTGAGCTCCAACTGCTCCCCCAGAACTGAGCTGAGTATTCAGGAAATAGGAAAGACAAGATACCGGACTTTTCCTTAAGTTTACATATTAGTTGTCCAGATAAGACTGATGCATAAAAAATGAGTTGGGGTCAAGGCTAATGAAGTGCTAAATAGTCTGATCCACGTCCTGTTTGACCCCCCTGTTATAACTCTGCCTCCCTACCAGATGGTAATTTCTCGGAAGCTGCGGAGACAGAGTTTGTACACCTAGTACCTACCTGCTGTGCTGTGCAGCATCCTGGGTCCAATATAGGTCCTCAGTAAAAGCAGTGGATGGAATTGAATGTGGTTAGTAACTTCCAAACCTGGCTGGGCCACAGAATTCCCTGGGGAGTTAAAACAAAAACATTTTCCTCTTGGTCCTCAGGCTGCAGAAATTTGGTTTGGGAGTGGGCCCAGGAAGTTGTCATTTTGGACACTTCCCGGTGCATCTGCTGTAGACCCAGATTTGGTGACCTCTGTCATAGATTCCAGGAGGTAGATGAATGTATGGAGAGAAAAGGTCAGGAGGGATGGGGAAGGTTTGTGCCTGAGAACTCCAGCTCATTCCTTAAGATCCAGCTCAGGTGCCACTTCTTCTATGAGCTGCTCTCCAGGCTGTAAGTCACCCCACCTCCCATCTCTGTGCCCACACGTCTTGGTACCCTACTGCAGTTCTTACCAAAAATTGTTAGTTTGAATTTGATTCCTTGAATAGACTGTGATGCTCATATGGGAGCCAGCACATTGTAGGTCTTCAATTTACTATGGGGCCTAGTTTTGCTTGAGAGGATGGGTAAAATTTGAGTGGGGAGGAAGGGGGAAGGCAGAGACTGGATGTGGAGCACTGAATGGCAGCCCCAGGGGATCCCGAATACCTTGGAGAATTGAACCTATCAAGGAAATAGGGGCTGCATGGGAGGTACCGATGAGCCCAATAAGGGAGTCCAGACTTCTGCTGTGGGATGGAGGGAGCCCTAAGGCTTTGTGAGCAGGGTGGAGGCGGTGCCTAAGACATGGGAAGTGGAGACTAGTTAGAAGGCTCCTGCGGCAATTCTTTTCTTTTCTTTTTTAAAATAATTGTCTTTATTTATGTTTTTCATTCTCACCCAAGGATATGCTTTTAATTATTTCATTGATGTGTGTGTGTGTGAGAGAGAGAGAGAGAGAGAGAGAGATGTGAACATTGAACCTGCAACCCTTTGGTGCATGGGATGACTCTCCAACCAACTGAGCACCACCAGCCAGGGCTCCTGCAGCAATTCTGGTGCTGGTTAGAGACAAAGGGCAGTCACAGTTCAAGCCACCACAAAGCCTGAATTTCATGCTGGTCTTGGTTAGATTTTACACACAAACACAGTCATGAGCATCCACCGTTGCCAGAGAGGCACAGGTGCCAGGCCCTGGGACATGCATCCTCTAGCATCAGAAAGCTCACTGGTAAGTCAGGCAGACCCACAAAGTTGATCAATGCAATACTATGTATGAAGCCATCTTAGTAGCTCCACAGAGTACAGTGTGGGAAAAGGGGGTGAGGGGAGGCCAAGGTGGGGCTTCAAAGAACAGTGCAGCCAAGAATACTGCCTAGCCAGGTGTCATTGTACTTCATCCTCACATAGCCCAACAGGGTCAGAACTATTATTATCCCTATTTTATGGGTGAGGAAACTGAGGTTCAAAGAGGTTAGGTAACTCGTCCAGGCTCACATACCTAGTAAGTGGTGGGTCAGGTTTGCAGCCAGTCTGTCTGACTCCAGAGGCCACGCCAGGACCCCTGACACTCCGAGCCTTTGATGTTTCAGCTCTAAGGTCAACTAGGATTTCACCAAGTGAACAGAGTCTGGCTGGGCATTCTAGACAGAGGGCACAGGGAGGGAGGCATGAAGGAGTTGGGTTTATCAGGGAACTGTGGCTGGCTCGGTAAGTCTAGAGTGGGAGGCGTCGGCGCAGTGGGGAGACGGCAGAGGGCAGGTGGGAAAGCAGGGGAGGGGGGGATCATGGTGTGTCTTGTTTGCTTTACTGAGATGTTTGGACTCCACCCTGGAGATTGTCAGGGAGCTGTTGAAGGATTTGAAACGGGAATGGAACCTGACCAAGTGTGCATTTTTTATATGAAGATCTCTCTGGCAGCAGCTCAAGGAGTAGGCTGGTGGATTGGAGGGAGGTGACCTGGAAGCAGGAAAGGCATGTATGAGATTTTGAGAGTTCCAGGTGAGAGCAAGAAGGAGGTAAGGGATGGGGCTACTGAGGAGGCAGCTCTGGTGACTGGCTGGCTCTGTGAGATGAGGGAAAGGGGCCAGAGAAAGTGACTCCACGGGTTTGGCTCAAGAATCAGGATGCAGATGGTGCTGTTCCCTGAGGTGGGGGTGTGGTTGAATTTGTGCACATTTTTAAGGAACAGGGCGGGGGGCGGGGAGAAGGTAAATGGACTGTGTGTGAGTTCTACAGGAGAGTCAAGGATATATGTCACTGGCAGTTGACATAAGGGCCTGGAATGCAGCAGGGAAATATATGTCAAGGGATAGCTTGGGGGTCATCCGGACATAGATGCTGGTTGAACTACAGGTGTGTTTAGGTCCTTGAGAGAGAGAGGAGGGTGAAGATCAGAACCTTGGGACACAGCAACAGTTCAGGGGCAGGTGGAGAGAGACAAGTTTGCAAAAGCTGACAATAGGCAGAGACCAGAGCAAGATAAAGTCCTATAAGTGATGACTGGATTTAGCAACAGAGGGGGTTGGTGGTGACCTTGGGCACGATGCCTGGGGTGGGCTATGTGTGTGAGTGGAAATGAGATTGTGGTGGATTGAAGGGTCAGTGGAGGTGAGAAAATGAACGTTGGCAGACTAGACTCCTCTGTTGGGAAGCCAGGCTGTGAAGAGAAGGCGGGAGAGCGCCGTTTTCTTTTCTCCAGGCAAAGTGAATGTGGCTCTGACTGTGGTTGAATTTGTGCACATTTTTGAGAATGATTTCACTTGGTAAATTCACAAATCAGAAAGAAACTACACCTTTATCAGGCAATGAACCCCCCCCCCCTCTTTTTTTGTTGATTTTAGAGCGAGAGGAAAGGAGAGAGAGGGGAGTGTCAAATCAGGGATCAAATCACAACCTAGGTATGTGCCCTGCCCAGGAATCGAACCCTCAACCTTTTGTGTCACCAACCAACCGTGTCACCCGGCCAGGACCCCCATTTCTTAAATTTGAGAAATGTGGTCACTTGGCACAATTCTTCAAAATGGGGGTGCTTTTGGAAGACAGAGTCCATGAGACAGCTGGGCTGTGAGTTCCCAGGTCCACTGCTCTGCAGCCCTGCCAGCTCCTGGGTGTGGTGCTGTGTGCAGAGCGAGCAGGTGGCGGCGTTGAGAAATCCTTTTCCAATTCACTTTGCCATGACTTCTATACCTCCTCCCCAGCATCCCTCTCTACCCTCCTGACTAATTACTAGAGTTCAAGTCCCTGAGGCCTAATTTCAGCAAGTTGGGAGCTGTAGCGTCATCCTGATACAAAGGTTCACCTGGGGAGTGCCTTTAAGTGTGTGCTGCGCAAAGACTTGGTGGAAATACCAGTAAGCTCTTAGCCGCCTCGTGTCAGCATAAGGTAGCCCAAGGAGAGAATGAGCCACCCCCGCCATCCATGTGAAAATGCACCAATTTCTGCCGTGGCTGAGCTGGTGCTGTCTCGGGGCAGTGGGACTTGTCCCCAGAGCACTTAGTGACACATCTGTGAGCCTGACCTGAGAGGCGCCTCTATTTAATCCTCACAGGACTCGCTGTTGTTTATGACTTGCTCAGGGAGTGCTCAGTGACTCAGAAGTCCACGTTCCTTCCATCACAGCACACAGGCTTCCAGGGACTCAGCGGAGGACGCAGGGAATTATTGAAACCCAGGAAGTGCCCTAGCCTCTTTGTCCTATTCTCCTGTCTTATACCATTTTCAGATAGGGAAGGGATGTGCTTTCCCAGCCTGGGGTTTTTGTGTGTGTGTGTGAGAGGTGCTTAAGGTCAGGAGTGGGCAAGTTTATTTCCAAGGGTCAACAACTTTTCCGGGATATCGAGGTCCTAAGCGAAGGGAAGAGAGAATAAGACAGAACTGGTGGTTTGGGATGTTAATCCCTGTGTGGTCAACCTTCTTCTTGGAGGGAGCTTTCCGACGTAGACCACATTGACATGCCCACGGTTCACCGACTGTGTCACTTAATGTGGTGCTCCCTGCCTCACAGACGCACCCTCAATTCTCAGGGACTCCACATACATTTAAGTGTATTTCTCACATATGTGACATTCAGGTGTTCCTGGTCGTAGAGGGCTTTCCTTCCACGGGTCTGGCTCCTTTCTGCTCACGGCTTTGCCATCTTCAGCTTGTGGTTTCAAGGCTGCTGTGCCCTGGCAGAGTGGGAGGGGCAGAGAGGAGACCAGGGGAGGGTCTCATGGTTTGGCCCTAGAAGTGTTATAAGGTCGTTTCCGCTCACATTCATTACCTAGAACCTGGTCGTGGGGGATCACACAGCTGCAAAGAAGAGCCCAGTGTTAGCCTGTCTCTGCCACACCCACCAAGGCTTGAAAGTCACCTCTCAGCTGAGCGTTATTGGTGTATTTAGTTGCCACCGTCCTCATCTGATACTGCATCGCAATCTCATTACTCCAGATCCTAGCATTTTGAGTTTAATGAGAGAAAGGCAGGCGAGTCTCATGAATTAAAGGGTCTAGAGCAGAGACCAAGTCCTTGATGTGGTGTGTGAGGGAGCACTTGTATCCCGCCATCCACTTGGCCGGGTAGCAGGATGGGTATGGTGGTTTAGGGTGTGGCCTCTGAATTCTGGCTCTGGGGCTTCAAGTAACAGGTTCACCATTTCTGGCCATGTGACCTGGGATGAGTTGCTAATTTTTCTAATTCTTTGAAAAAGGGGGATAATAGTATATAGCAATGCCTTGGTGTGTTACAAGGATTCACTTAATACGTATAAAGCTTTTAAACATTGCTTGAGACTTCATAGATGCTCATTAAATGTCAGTGATGATTATGTTCCCTGGGACGGAACAGCCATTCATTCATTTAGCACACACTACATACAGAGGGCCTTGTGCTAGGAACTGGGAGGAGGGAAGTAAAAAGTAATTTCAACACAGAACTTGTAGTAGAGGTAAGTACAGGATGCTGTCTGTACCTATGAATTTGCTTATTCTGGGTACCTCCCACCATTCGTTTTGAGATAGGCTGGCCTCCTGGAGTTGTAAATTTCAAGTTCACAGTTTCCCTAGGCACCCACTGTGTGATCAAGATGATTTGGGGCACTTGGAGAATACACTAAGTTTTGTGGGTAGGATGGGCTCAGTGTGTGTGTTGAGATGTGTTATTTTGTCACCTCCTGGCCCATAACCTGGTATGGAGGTTTCTTTCTTGTGGGTTCACTGGCGAAGGGTATCGGCCTACAGCTGAGATGGGTCAAAGGGGTCATCTTCCTGTTCACCGGCATGGCTCCCTGGAAAGGGGTCTGCCTCACTAGACTGGGGGGCCTGTGGTCTGGAGAGCAGAGCAGCCTCGGGGGCCCATCCCTGACCTGCAAGAATGTAGGCCAGTCCATGGAGTTAGCACACGTCGGGGCTTCTTGCAGGGCGGCCCTTTCTTTTCGGGAGAAGAGTAGCACTGCTGGTGTGGTGGGGCCACGCGGGCCGAGCCCCTCCCAGGCCGAGGAAAAGAGAGAAGCCCACCTCCTGTGCTGAGACCCTCACTTTAGCCAGGGAGAGAAGACCTCTGGCCTGAGAATGTGTATGGGGGAGAGGGCCATAAAAGTTTTGCATGCTTCTGGTAGGAAATTTGGGAACTACAGAAAGGCATAAAGCTAAAAATAGAAATCATCTGAAATACCATTTCACACACATAACCGCTGCTCACGGTCAGCTCGTTCCGTTCTCCCGTGGATATCGCTTTCTGGAGCTGGGTCATATCGAGAGCCTGGAATGGTATCCTGCTTTTCCCTCTGCATCGGGGCATGAGCGTTTTCCCTGGGTCAGATGTCTTTATAAATATTATTGCTAAAGGAGTGCCTAGTACTGGATTGTTTGGGTGCACCATAACTCATGAAACTACGCCCTGTCGTTGACAGTTTTGGACTCTGGGAGCCTGAAAGAACCTCAGAGACTACAGGCCTGAGTCCATTGAATTTACCCAGTGGTGCAGAGCAGGCAGGCCGCGCCGTTTCCATCCACATGGTTCATGTTGACCCGTGACTAAGAGTGAGATGGAACCGGGTTCATTTCACAGCATCCCCCCTCGCTACCTGTGGAGTATTGGGGAGGTTACTAACCTCTGTAAACCTGTCTTTTCTTCTGTCAAACACGGGTGCTTAAAGGAGCTCATGGATGTAAAGGGTCTGGGACAGGGTGCGGCCCAGCAGGGCGGCTGTCAGTGTCCTCATGAGGGCGGTCAGAGAGACAAGCTGTCTCCTTACGCCCAGACCAGACTTCTGCCACCTCAGAGGCTTTGGCTCTCTGAGAAGTTTCTTTGAAGGGAGGCCTAGAGGTACAAGTGGAAATGTGGAGCACTGGCTAGATATCCTTATGGAAAATGTTTAAAATATGTGTGGACACACATACACAGGCATATACACATGCACATAACTATATACATATATGCATATATGCACACATGCATACCTATACACTACACACACATATATGTACATATATGCATGTGCACACATGCATACACACACCTATATACATGCATGCATATATATGCACACATGCGTGCCTGTACACACTGCAGACACACATACAAATATACACACGTATATACACAAATACAAATATACACACGTATATACACAAATACAAATATACACACATGCATATATACACAAGCATATATATATGACAAACTTATACTTGCATTAAAGAAAGGCAAGATGGACAAGTTCTGGGATAACTTTTATCCCCAGTGCCTTTCTTACAGACCAAAAATGAAGAGTGGGGCGGAGAGAGAGAGAGAGAGAGAGAGAGACTCTCCCTATCCCGTTCCACTGATTTGTTGTGAGGACTCCCTAGGACAGTGATGGCGAACCTATGACACGCGAGTCAGAGGTGACACACGAACTCATTTTTTTGGTCGATTTTTCTTTGTTAAATGGCATTTAAATATATAAAATAAATATCAAAAATATAAGTCTTTGTTTTACTATGGTTGCAAATATCAAAAAATTTCTATATGTGACACGGCACCAGAGTTAAGTTAGGGTTTTTCAAAATGCTGACATGCCGAGCTCAAAAGGTTCATCATCACTGCTCTAGGATATGCAGGTGAAAGAGCCTGGTCTGTTGTGGGCCTCTGATGGTGTTGGCTTCCCTCCTGGCACTGTGACTGTTCAGCATGCAGGTCTCTGCCTCACTGCGGGGGCTGAAGGTGGTCTTAGGATCCATTACTGTGAGTGATTCCATGAGGAATGGGTGGAGTTGAGGGAGGAGAATGTATGAGGTCGCTTTAAGCCAGCCCAGTGGGGTCAACTCACTATTGAGAAAGAGGGAGGAGAGGGCTGGGGCTGGAAGGGCAAGGGCCACATGACCGTGGGCTCTCAGTGGAGGAACGGCATAGAGGCCCAGGCCTGCAGCAGAACCGGAGCCTCTTTCCTGAGTTCCCTACCCTGGGGCAGTGTAGACAGAGGGCAGTGTAGACAGAGGGCAGTGCAGAGGCCCTTGCTGCAGGCTGGGAACCTGTGTGGGCTGTCACAGTTCACCTCTTGGGACGTTTCATCAGCTTTCCTAGTGGGGCCCCAGCGGCATGTGCAGGGAGATTCTGTGTTCAGGTCTGTGTTCAGTGCACATGGAAGGGCTCTGACTGCCCGGGGTGGTCAGAGAGGAGCCGTTGGAGAGGCAGAGTGACCTCGCCAAGGCTGTCCTCTAGTCAGGGCGGCAAGGGTGGAGCAGCCGCCCCGGAGGCAGCGTGCTCTCCATTGGGGTTGGTGACCAAGGAAAGGCAGGGACCCCTGGCTGGAAGGAGATTACAAGGAAAACAAGGGGGCCCTTTCAGTCCCTTCCCAGTCCTGGGAGTTACCCCTTTCGGTTCACGCCGGTTGCCACATGCCCTCATAGAAGGAAAGCCAGGCCTCCCTGGGCCAGCTGAGATGAGTCTTCCGGTGCCACCTGTAACCAGGTGCCCTGCCCGTGCCGGGCCCTGCAGACAAGCAGCGTGTGTGGGCATTGTTTCCCGCCGCCGGAGCTCTGATGAGCGCTTGCCTTATCTCAGGTGTTGATCCAGGGAGCCATGACTGAAGGTCTTCCATGTTCAAGGCACAGAACCAGCGCTCCTAGTCCTTCCAGCCACTTTGTGAGCACACGAGGGGGCAGCACCCTCCTTTCATTGCTAAGGAAACTGGCCCTGCCAGAGGCCTCTTGATGAGGTACACCTGGGAGGTGATACATTGGAATGGGGAGTTTGTTAGTGTTAGTAGCAAGAGGGGCTAGTTTTTAGATTGCATCGACCTGGAAACGTATCTTATCTATAATCCTTGAGGGTGGGGTTGAGGGTTGAGCTTTTCTCCTGAGCCGAATTGCTGCTTTGTGGGAAGGTTCTGCCCAGGGTCCCTCCAGGCCTCCTTCAGTTTTTATAGGGCTCCACTGTTTACCCATCACCTACCTGGTCACACCATTTGATGTCATTTGGCAGGTGCTGAGGCCCAGGCAAGGAGAAGGCGTGACAGTCCCAAATGTGAGCGCACTGGCAACTCTTCAGCCAGGAGGCTCTTTCTCTAACTTGAGGGTGCTCAGGGACTCTGCATAAACCTGCACTTGTCTCCCAGATGCCATGAGCCAAGCCCATCACTAGTGTGTCATGGAGTTTTAGTTTGTAGCAGCCAGAGGCAGGGAAAGGGAGTTGCTCTGTGACTCATGAAGTCACATAGGCAGAACCACAAATAAGGGACTTCAGTTGGCAAAAACCAAATTGCTTCAAGGCTATTCTTGGAAACTAAAGCATCACATCTTGTTTTCTTCCCAGAAAAATGCAAAAACCTTTCATATTTTGGGGGGTAGCTGGTTTTATTTATATTGCATATCAGACTCCCAAAAGGCAACAGCTGGGGGGTGGTTGACAAGAAAGACTTTAAACAAGAGCTATTTCCCAGGATCCTCTGGTTTAATTCATCCTTGACCTTCTCCTTTTGGGGAAGGAAAGGGGTAACCTCCAAAAATATGACACTCCAGTTTCTGGAAGAAAAAGCTTGAAGCTTGGACACAAACTCCCAGAGCCCTTTTAAGTCAGCCTTTCTATTTCATTAATAAAACCACCTCACACCAGGTATGTTTTCAGGTCATTACCCAGACGTCCTCGTCTGTGTTTCCCCACTGTATATACGGGGAACTTAAAACCCAGAAGTTAAGTTAGGTGTCCAAGGAGACACAGATAGGAAGTAGATTTGAACTGAATTGAAAGCCCACAGCCTGAATTTATACAGACATAAATTCAGAGAGGAATTTGTTTCAGAGAGGAAGGGAGAGGGAGAGAGAAAGAGAAACATCAATGATGAGAGAGAATCACTGATCAGCTGCCTCTGACACGCCCCCTACTGGGGACGGAGCCCACAACCCCAGCATGTGCCTTTGACTGGAATCAAACCTGGGACTCTTCAGTCTGCAGGCCAACCCTCTATCCACTGAGCCAAACCAGCTAGGGCTAAAGTTTTAAAGTATACAATTCCTCAATCTGGGAAGCTAGTCCTAGTGGTTATCAATTGTGTTCCTTTTTCTCTTTCTTTTGGTTTGATAAGGTTAGGGCCTGTAAGAAATTCTTCTATTCAGTAATGAGTGCAGGTTATCATGTAGCCAGCAGGTGCTGAATACTTCACCTGCATGGTCTAAAGTAACCCTTACAGCCCTGTGAGTGAGTGAGTGTTATCCCTACGTTACACACAAGAACACAGGCTGAGATAGATTAGATAACACGCCACTGGTCACATGGCTAGCAAGAACATATGACCAGATCCACACCCGAGTTTGCCAGACTCTAAATATTCTGCTGTTCTTCTGTGAGAAACCTACCCACAGGGGTATTAGTCATTGTTAGGGTCTTGGACTTAACTGGTTTTAAAGGCTGAGGCTGGACCCTTGAGATCAGGGAGGCAGGTCTGAGCCTGGTACGGGCTGTGGGGTACGGTCCAAGGCAGCGCTTATCTTCTGCTGTCTGGCCGTCTCCCTCCACCTCCCTTATCTCACTCCAGATAAGAGCTGGTTCCTCGAGCTCCCACACCCACCCAGCGCCCTCAGCACCACCTTTGGCTCTGTCTACTGGAGGCCTAAGATTAAGCTGTGCATTATTCTTTTGTGGGGAGGAGAAGAGGCAGCCGGGGGTTGGGAGGAGACAGGTTCTTCCAGTTTGTAAATGATTCTCTGGCAGTCAGGCCTGGCTTGATACCTCTAAACACTTCACCATTTTAGACGAGGCGGAGTTGGCTACGTGCAGAACTGATTTACAGAACGATTTTTCAAACTGGTGAGTTCCCTGATGCAAACCCGCCCCATGTCATGGGCACAGCACACATTTCCACACCTACCGAGTGCCTCCCGGAGCCAGGCTCTGCTGTCAATCGTGTATCCCCCCTTCCCAGCAGCCCCGCAAGGTGCAGCTGTCACCTGTCTCTTACAAAAGAAGCCACCGAGGCTCAGGACTTCTGTGGCTTGTGCGAGGCCATGTGGGCAGTGAGGGGCCAGGCTGAGCTTTGGACTCGGGCCTGGGGCTTTCTCTGCACCACCCGCCCATCCTCGGAAAGGACTGCAGGCTCCAAGTCCTTTTCTATTTGCCAGTCAGCGACTGCATTTTTTGTTCAGTGCCGGGCAGAGAAGTGGTTCCAAAGATAAAGACTGAGGATATTAATACTCTCTGTAAAGCAAACGGGCCTTGCTCTCTGTTTATGCTCTCTGGGTGGCAAGTGTTGGACCGGGGGAAAGTTGAAACACAGTAGGAGGCGGCGTTTATGTGCGTGATGCCAAAGTGAGCATCTCGGACAATAAAGAAGCTGGGAGGGCATCTGTGAGGAACAAAACGCCGTACCAATGCCAGGCATGCTCAGAGCCAGCTTTCCAAGTCTGCTGAATTTGCTGAGTTGCAGGGACCAGAGCAGCCAGGTACGTTCTCAGGGAGGATGGAGGGCCGGCTGAGGAGTGGAACTTGGCGAGGCCTGGGTCAGGGAATGTGCTGTTCTCCCTTCAGCCAAGCAAGGTGCAAGCATGGTGCAGGAGCTCTTGGGGAAAGAGGGCGGGCTCTTATTGTATTGCCGGTGCCCCCTCACCTGTGAGTATCTGGGAGTCTGGTGTCTGGAGAGCGTGTCTGTCCCCAGCAAGCTGCTCCCTGCAGGTGGAGCTCAGCCAGGCTGCCACACAGGATTCACGGGTGAGCTGTCTCCTTGCTCTCCCCTGCCTTCCTCACTGTCACCTGGGCAGCCACTTAGCTGCCTCCTTCTCCAGTCCACTCCCTGGCTGCTCATCTTCCCAAAAACTTCTCTCAGCCACTGCTCATGTCCTGTACCCCCGGGGTTACTCCATGATCTGCCCTGGGCATCCCCACTACCCCTTGTCACGCATCCTGAACTCCTCGCCAGTTGAACTTGCAGTCATTCTTGCAGCTGTCCTGGCTCTTTCCAAAGGCACACCTTTGTGCGGTGTTTGCATGGACCTAAATGTACATCCCCCAGTTTTCTAATGAAAACTAGAAAGCATTTTGGCATTTCCCTCTCAGGGCTCCTCTGGCTCTGCTGGCCACCTCCTGCTCTGGGCTTGGGCGCACTGTGTTCATATTCTACAAGGGCTTGCCCATCATCTTGTAATCAACTCTTTAGGTGCCTGTCTCCTTCACTCTGTATTCCCAGCACATAGGGCAGGGAGGGGTGGGGAACCTTTTATTTGCCAAGGGCCATTTGGCTATTTATGACATCATTCTTGGGCCATACAAGATTACCAATTTAAAAATTAGCCGGCTATATTGGGTCAAACATTTAATTAACTCACCCCTAATGCCTTGGCAGGGCCAGGCCAAATGATTTTGATGGCTTTATACAACCCACAGGCTGGATGTTCCCCGCCCCTGTCCTAGGGTGATGCGTGGCTCTTGCTAAGACACTAGTAATTGTTGCTGAATGAGTGAGTAAAGGACTAAGGGAGAGGATGAACACCGGTCTCTCTCTGCTTTTAGTATTACAAAGCCAGCCTGCAATCCGAATGCACCCATAATAGCGTTCCCATCTGGAGAGTGGGAAGCCGCCCAGCCTGAGGGCCTTGTCGCTGTGTTTGCTGACCTCCCCCTGCCAGGCCTCCGTCTGGGGGAGCTCGGTGTGCCGTATCCTCTCATGTACAGCCCCCTCCAGCCCTCCTGACAGCGGCGCAGGCCCCAGCTCCTCCCTGCTCGTCTCCATGCACTAGCTTTGGATTCTAGAAAAATAGCTGGTGCTTTGGAAAATCAGCTCTAACTTATTTTTGTTCCTTTGAAACTTAAATGACTTTCCCAAGAAATGCCTGAGGTTAGAGTGGTACAGAGAGAAAGGACGGTGGCCAGAACCCAGGCAAGCTATTTTTGTGACGCGAATGAACACCCATCGCATTTTTCCTCCCGTCAGCCCGAGCACTTGTTCCAAAGAGCTCACGGCTCAGGCTTACAAAGCACAGGCGCCTCTCTGCACAGGAGGGGACCCACGTGCCTCCCTGACCTTCTCCGAGGGAGGTCGATGCTGTGAGCCCAGCAGACACCAGGAACAGAGAGAGGTTGCTGTTGTCTGTATGGGGGAAAGACCTGTCCTCTGGTAACCAACAAAAGAGACTTAAAGATTGATGTCTAACAACAGGTGACGTGGTCATGGGACCTCGGGAGGCATGTGCTTGGGTTTTGGGGGGGCTGTGTACTAATGTGTGGCCAGGTGACATTGTATCAGGCAACCGATTTGCAGCAGGAATTATAGAATCTTAATGGTGATAAATCTAGAGTGCTTTTCTTTTTGTTGTTGTTGTTGTTTTTTCCTTTGACTAGTTACTATTTCTAGAACCATCTGGCTCACAGCAAAATTGACCAGGTAATGTTGACACCAGCCAGCTATAGCTCGGAGCTATCTGGTTCTTGTCAGCCAGTGAGAGGAATGGGGAGAGGGTGCCAGCAGGCAGCATTGCCAGGGTAGACAGTATGGTTGTACATTTTCTATGGATTTTTTTTTTATGTTTCGCATGAAGTATTCTGGTTAGCACCTTAAAGGAATTTTATTTGCTCCCCCAGCACTCATCCCTGCCCACCCTTGGAGCTCACCTCTGCCTCCGCCTACCTTTGCAGGTGTGACGTTCCTCCGGGTCCTTCATGGTGTCCTCCTCCATCTTCTCCTCACCACTGCGCCACGCGGCTCCTGAAACATGGGGGAAAACGAGGACGAGAAGCAGAGCCAGGCCGGGCAGATTTTTGAGAACTTTGTCCAGGCTTCCACATGCAAAGGCACCCTCCAGGCCTTCAACATCCTCACGCGACACCTGGACCTAGACCCCCTGGACCACAAAAACTTTTATTCCAAGCTCAAGTCCAAAGTGACCTCCTGGAAGGCCAAAGCGCTGTGGCACAAACTGGACAAGCGTGGATCCCACAAGGAGTATAAGCGAGGGAAGTCGTGCGTGAACACCAAGGTAAGGGGACCGGCGTGCGGGCGTTTCTTACCCTTGTGGGCGTGTGGGCTGACTTGCTGAGAGGGTAGGAAGCTGTTGCCATTTGGACAGTCTAAGGTTTTCAACAGGGGTGGGTGTGGGTGTGGGTGTGTTTTATTGCCTTCTCAGTTGCAGGTTTTCTTTGCCTGAATGTATTCGGATTGGGAATTTCCATCTTATCATGGTGGCTTAACAACTCTTCTTGTGCCCTCTCCAAGGAAGAGAAAATAAAGGCATGCTTGGTATTATTCTACTTCTATGACTACTGCTAGTAGCTGCTATTTATTGAGCAACATCTGTGTGCTAGGCACTTAATGCACACAGTTTCATCGAACACCCACAGTAGTCCATTGGGTCATTGTAGAGATATAGATACTAAAAAGTCAATTATCTTGCCCAAGGTCACATAATTAGAAGGCAACCTTGATCTGATTCTAGAGCTTAAGCCCTAAATTCCATGGAGACACATAATGAGAGAGTTGTGTTCCCCCGGGAGCAAACATTTTAGAAAGATGCCCTGACTTTAACTGGCTAAGAAATAGGTCTTTGGTCCTTACTGCCTTTTCCTCCCTCCCTCTTTCTCTTCTTCCCCGACCTCCCTACCTCTCCACCTCTCCCCCAGCATGCATTTCTCTGTTCTGGATCATGATTGTGGTTAACCCTCCACAAGCTGATTGCTTCCCCCATTGTTGGGCCATAAGCATCTGTGAATGGGACTGACCAGCACATCCCATCTCAGGTAACGCTGCAGTGCCCATCGATTCATGGACAGCCAGGAATCAAGACTTCCTGGCCGGGTCTTGGGGTCTGTCCGCCCTGGGCGCTGGTCCAGACTGGATGTTTAGGTTAAAAGTGAGCATGCTGTATTTAGACCTCACAGGAGATAGCGCAGCCAGAGCTCTTGGAATTCTAGTCGGTGCCAATCTCAGACAAGAGGATTGAACTCTCCATGGCAATCGGGACTGTTGTGTGTTTGTTTTGGTGATGAGGAGCCTTTGAGTCCACCGTGGGATACGGCTGCTTTCCCTTGCCCCTGGGGAGACAGCTGCCAAGCTCCTCTGAGGCTGGGACGCGCAGCTGTATGGGGCATGGGAAGAGCATTGCATCAGACCAAGCGCTTCAGCCCAGAGCACCCTAGCCACCCTGCCCATAACCTGCCAAGCTTTAGCCTTATACAGAGGAGATGGAAGTGTTAAAGAAAGGGAGGGGGAGAAAGGAGTGGGGCCTGTATCCTTGGTGCCAGCCCCGCCCAGCACCTCCCTTCCTAGTTGTTGTAACTTCATGGTTCATAGTTCACTGGACAAGTTCCTCAGACATAGAGGCAGGGGAAGCTTTTAGCTTCAAAAGCATTACCGTTCTCAGTACTTGCACATGGTGGCTTTCTGTTAAACAGGTGGCTCGACTGGTTGGAGCATCGTCCCATACACCAAAGGTTGTGGGTTCGATTCCTGGTCAGGGCACTTATCTAGGTTACATGTTTGATCCTTAGTCAGGGAGCATACGGGAGGCAACTGATTGATGTTACTTCTCTCTTTCTCTCTCTTCCTCTCTCTAAATTATAAATAAAAATCATCCTCAGATGAGGAAAAAAAGAAAGGTGCCATAGAAGTCAGGTGGTTGGATTGCAGTGCTCTCTGGGAACATTTTCAGAGACCTCATTTTATCAGGAAATGCCTTGCCCCTTCTAGCTCTGGGGAGAACTCTGTTGGAGATCTGAAGACAGACCTTCAGAGGGCGTCAGCCAGCAGAGGGATGGAATGGAGGGCTGACCACCATGTAAATTTCCCTCTTTTAAAAATGACTAGCTGGTTGCCTCGCCTGTCTGGCCAGCCCCTCTTTTACAAGCTTTGGTGGCTTGAAACAGAAGAGTCCTCACATCCAGTGGTTGGCAGGTCACCATTGGTGCCTGCGATACAAAGAGGAAGAACTAACATCTTCAGCGAGTGAGGCTGAGTACGAGTGATTCTGGCCCAGGAATTTTTACACCTTTCTTAGGAGGAGGAACAAAGACATTACAAATGTGGGATAGCCCATCTCATAAAAACTACCTGAAGAGTAGAAAATACATTTGAAAATGAATTCTAAGTACAGTGTGACTGTGTGAGGCCACTTTAGCTGCACATTTCAGAAACCCACCTCAAACTACCCTAAAGAACACAGGGAAAGCCGTAATTCGTATAAACAGGAAGGTCGAGACACTCCAAGTCTATCCCACCCCCTCTCCTTCCATCTATCTTTGGATGTTTTGTTTTGCTTTGGCTCCATTCCTCCATCCTGCAAACAGATTTTTTCCATATTGGTAGCCTCTAGGCCAGTGGTTCTCAACCCTCTGGCCCTTTAAATACAGTTCCTCATGTTGTGACCCAACCATAAAATTCTTTTCGTTGCTACTTCATAACTGTAATGTTGCTACTGTTATGAATCGTCATGTAAATATCTGATATGCAGCATGGTCTTAGGCGACCCCTGTGAAAGGGTTGTTTGACCGCCAAAGGGGTCGCGACCCACAGGTTGAGAACCACCGCTCTGGTTCCTATCTTTATAGCACTGTGACACAAAAGGCTAGAATCTTTCTCTTCCTGCTCAATATTGAAAAAAGTCCCAGGGAAGGATCCCTGTAGGCTCACCTCTGAGCCAGTTACTGTGGCCAAAGCCAGGGGACCTGACTACTGTCTTTGGCAGCCCTTTCAAGCATCACTTGATTGACAGGTGGGAGGAGCAGGTCCTCAAGGACAAGAGGGGAGAGACAGATAAACAACAGGTGTCCTTTGCAGTGCCTGTTTGCTTGCAATCCGGTTGCCGTAGGGGCCCTTTCCATCATGGATTCACATGGATGGTGTGCTCAGCTCTAAGAGCCTGGCACTTATACTGTGCGCTCTGAGTCAAGCAAAACACAGAACACGGTCCTCCTGCTCTTCCGATGAGAACACGGTCTTGCTCACACGCCTCCTTCAGGGACCCTTTGGCTGAGCGTTAATTAGCCAAACAAGAAATGCTTGGCATTAGCATGCATGTGGCTCGTCATGGGACACAGGTGTGTCAGGTCCCAGGCAAACAGCCAAGCTCCTGATTAGCCACAGGTAGAGTGGGAATGAACGAAATTCAGCCAGGACGCTGACCTTGCGCTGAAGTGGACACATTTCAGGCCCATCTGGAGTGGATCTAGGCTTTAGCATTTCATAAGCATTTATCAGCCCCTACTATGTGCTAAGCACTGTGCTGCTCCTTTCATGCCAGCAGTGTGTGTGAGTGTGCATGCGTGTGGGGGTGTGTGCTGGTGGTGATCGTGGTGGGAGATCGGTGACCAGGATCTGTTTAGAGAAGAAGGCCTCAGGTGCCAGGGACAGGAAGAAGGACCTGCAAGGTCACTAAAGTGGCTTAGATGCTGGTTGCATACTCTAACTTGGGATCATTGTTTGTTATTAACTATTATTTACGAGGATTGTGCCAGTCACTTAATAATTCTTTCCCTGGGTGTGATCTGTTTGGGTATGAACCTTGGAATGAACCAAGGATCAGGCCATGTACTCTTTAAGGTCCGCTATTGGCTCTGTATTAGGGCAGTACCTGGATCAAATGCCACATCCAATTGTGTAATGTTCCCAGGGAAAATACCCAGAAGAAAATGCGATATGTAATTTAGTATGGGAGTTACCATAACCACAAAATCATGGAGTCTGGTCATTTATTTTATATGTACCTTTTAAAAAAATATGTTTTTTATTGATTTCAAAGAGAGGAAGGGAGAGGGAGAGAGAGAAAAATCAATGATGACAGAGAAACATTGATCAGCTTCCTCCTGCACACCCCCTACTGAAGTTGGAGCCTGAAACTTGGGCATGTGCCCTGACCAGGAATCAAACTGTGACATCCTGGTTCATAGGTTGATGCTCAACCACTGAGCCACACTGGCGGGGCAGTGTACCTTGAGGGAAGGAACTTGAGAGAATGCTGTGTACAGTCACTCTATTTGTCAAGTGACAAACTGGGCCCAGCAAGCTAAAGCTGTTTGTCTGAAGCTAGTGGGTGGCATTGACAGGACTTGGGCTCCATTTATTGGCTGGCTTATTTATTTATTTATTTATTTAGTTAGTTAGTTAGTTCATTTATTTGTTATATATTTCCCTTGCCCTGTACATTAGTAGGTGTTCAACAGGGGAGATGGTGTGAAAGACTAATAAGAAGTTCTTACTTGAACTTTCTATACAGGAGACAGAAATGCCATTATTTTTGTATTTGTTCACTTAATCATTTATGAGGTGAATAATTATTGAGCAGCTATTGTGTGCTAGGCACTTGTCTAGGCACCCATCAGCCACTTAATATCTCTGTGGCCCTGAGAACTTACTTAAATCTCTGAACCTCAGTAGCATTCTCTGTAGAATGAAGAACTTTCTTCATGGAGTGACTGTGAAAATTAAAGAAGGTTAGTTTTGTGAAGTGTTTTAGAAGTGCTGCCTAGTACATACGTACTAATAAGTGATCAGTACATGTTTTGCCATTATTATCATTAATATCCTAAGTGCTGTTAAAGAGGTGTGTACACAGTTCTACAGGAATCTGTGTGATTGGGGTAGTCTAGAATGCTTCCCGGCAGAGGTGGTATGATTTGAGGCTTGACAGGTAAATAGGAGTTTGGCATTGCTGGGGAAGAGCTAGAGGGAACACAAGGCAGAGGTGCAATCTAGGACGAGGTAGAGAGTTGCTCATGAAAAGGGAATGAAGATACCTGTGGGGAGAGGTGAGAAGGGGGAGCTAGAGAGAGCAGAATGGGTGGGTGGCATGAGGAGACCAGAGAGAAAGGCCTCCTGGGGCCATGTGGTGAAGACAGGGTCCTGCAATCACACAGAGGACCTGGGCGACCATCGGGGATGAGCCCCGAGTCCCAGTCCTGGGTTCTTTCCACAAGTCTCCCTGGGATGGCTCATTAACTATAGGTAACCGATTCAGGGGAGAAGCCATTTGTATATCATCGCCATAACAACATGCGTGCAGGAAATGAGTCATGGACTCTTTTGTCACCAGCAGAAATGGGGCCAACCTGTATCATGGAGACTCTTTCATTCATTCGTAAAAAGGAAATGTCTGCATTTTGTGAGCATCCAGTAGGGTCACCCCACACCTTTTGCTCCTGAACCTGACCCTTGCCCATTTTTACCTCTGCAGTGGCTCCTCAGTGGGGGGTAGTCCAGACTGGGTCATGCATGCAGCCCAACTCATTATGTGGTTCCTGAGCTACAGAGGGAGGTAGGGAGCTGGGTGGGAGGTTGGGAGGGTGAAGTTGGAGAGGAAGTCTGCTATCTTCTGGCCTAGATAAGCCTATCTGACATTCCAGGCCTCTGAAATCACCCACCACAGCCCCCAAAGCTCTATGCACCGGCTGGGCCATATCAAGTACGGCTTTACCTAATATGGACACTTGCGAATAGAGCAGAGGATGGTCTTCAGGGTGTGAAATTCTGTTCCAGTTGAACAAGAATCTTAGATGAACTCTGCCTTTGTCTACTTACCTGACAATGGACTCCTGGCACTGCTACCTTAGACGCGGGCAAGCCTAGATTACCAGTCAGGCTGTGCTAATGATTACACCAGTCACCACAGCTCCACACAGAGTATGTGGATGTGCATGAACGTGTGCGTTGGATATTATATTTGAACTTGAGTAAATTCAATTCTCAACAATATTAAACTGAATTGAAAAAACTCTTTTTTTTTTTTACTGTCTTCATAGGAAGTGGTTAATCTGGGTTCACTGTAGTTCTTTTTATTAATACATTTATAAATAAAGACTTCTTTGTCCTTTTAAGAAAAAAAATTAGTTTCCTATAATTAAAAAAAGAAGTGATGCTAATGATAGGAAAATAATTCAAGCAGGACAAGAAAATGTACTGTGGAAAGAAATGTCTTCCCCAGGTCCCCTCCCGGGAGGCAGCCAGGGTCCCATTTCCTGTGCCTTTCCTGGGAGCCTCTACATGGGCGTGTGTGTGTGTGTGTGTGTGTGTGTGTATGTGCCTTATTTTTAATGGATATTTCACACATATTTGTTGTGTATCTTGCTTTTTGTCACTCAAAATTATATGTTAGAGATTGTTTTGTATCAGGTTCATGGGCCACTAATCAATCCTTTTATTATTTTTTAAAAAAATATATATTTTATTGATTTTTTACAGAGAGGAAGGGAGAGGGATAGAGAGTTAGAAACATCGATGAGAGAGAAACATTGATCAGCTGCCTCCTGCACACCTCCTACTGGGGATGTGCCCGCAACCAAGGTACATGCCCTTGACTGGAATCGAACCTGGAACCTTTCAGTCTACAGGCCAACGCTCTATCCACTGAGCCAAATCGGTTAGGGAATCCTTTTATTATTTTTAAGGCTTCCCATTTTATGGCTAGATCAGAATTTATTTAACTGCTTAGCTTGCTTCCAGTCTATTAACAGAGCTGTGGTATACTTCCTCATACGTGCTCTGTATGAACATGAAACCATGGCTATGAGATAGCTTAGAGATGTCATACCTTTGACAGTATGATACTGACAGTATTCTAGGCATGGTCAAGATCTGTCCCCAGAGGCTCTTCCTGTGGACACGCCCACCAATAGTGCCGGAGAAGGCTACGAAGAGTCCTTCTGTAAAAGGGAGCTGCCAGTGTGGGATGTTGGCTACTTGGATTTCCTTGGCCTTGCCAAGGAGGCATTGGGATAGACACCCTCTGAGTCCTGGAGTCTGGCTGGTGGCCTTGAACAGAGCCACTGCGTGAAGAGCGGTCTAGCAGGAATATGGTAGGGATCTGCCTGCCTATGATCACAGTCACAGCAATTTCATTAGTGTTACCACCCAACATTTGCATAGTGCTTTGTAGTTGAAAAAATAGTTGCATACACATGGTTTCATTAAGAAGTTTACTTAATGTAAACTTGGCCGGTAGCTCAGTGGTTAGAGTGTTGGCCCATGGACCGAAGGGTCCTGGGTGTGATTCTGCATCAAGGGCATGTACCTGGGTTATGGGTTCGAACCCTGGCCCTGGTTGAGGCACAAGAGGGAGGCAACCATTTGATGTGTCTCACATTGATGTTTCTCCCTCCCTTCCACTAGCTCTAAAAAGAATTGGTGGAAAAATACCCTTGGGTGAGGAACAACAACAACAGAAAAAGAAGTTTACTTTATCGGTGAAGATGAATGTTCTTTAAAAGAGGAACAAATACAAGTGTATACTTTGCTCTTCAAAATTTTATCAAAGAATGGGAGTTTAGAGCCCTGGCCCAGGGGGAATCTGTATTGTTTCTGGCTTAGCTAACTTGTTCTCTTTATGAGTGAGTTTAGTAAACGTCACCACCTCCTCCAAGAAGCCCTTCCTGGCCTCCTCTCTACTTCCCCCTTCTTTATGCCATTCCTAGTCTGGGTTCCCAGAGTCTGGTCCTACCAGATGTCATTGATCAGTGTCCTTCATTGATTGCTTTTGGCGGGGGGTGGGGTGGGGGGTCCTCTTTCATATTCACTGTAAGCAACCTGAAGACAGGGACCATGTCTGGCTCATCCCTTGGCCTTGAGCACCCAGCACAGGGGTTGGCACAGGGAAGCTGTTCAGGGACTGGGTGAATGACCTCTGCAGCTCAAGAGCTGTACAAAGTGTGTCCTATATAACATCTGTAGTTCATTCTGGAGCTGTACTGGGTGAGCCAGTGCCGGCCAATCCCTTTGTTTCTGTATTTAAGCCTCTCTCCAAATTTGCATCTGAGCATCCTTTTCCTGTGGTGGGATGATGACCACAGCCTTGTCTGGGTCTTGACTTGCATCTGGGTATTGTGGTATTTACAAGGGGGATGGGGAAACCAGCCAGTAGGCCTGGGGGGCTGAAGGGCTGGGCCTTCTTTTTCTTGGAGAAAAAAAGAAAACCCTCTTGTAGTTCCTGGCCCACCCAGGGTTGCACAGGGCCTTTGGGAATCTCTGGCTAAAATTATCCAAATAAATGTGCACCATGAGGCAGGGCAAAAGGAAACCATGAAGGCGTTGTGCTCTGGTTCCCAGACTGGGAGGAATCCCCTGGCTGCCTTCTTTCCTGGTCATCAGAGATTCTGGCTCTGCTTTGCTTTTTTTTTTTTTTTTTTTTTTTTTTTATAATAAAAATTATCTTGATGATCAGTGTATTCCATGGCCGGGAATTTTTCCACTTAGGGTTCATATATCTGCCTCCCTCCTGCTCAGGTGGATGGGGCGCCAAGCTAAGTTCAGCCCCCACCCCAGGGCAGGTCCAGGGCTGGTCACTGGGCCCAGTCCTTGGTTCGCTCTCCTCTCTGAGGGAAGTAACGGAGGTAACTCCGCTGTAAGTAGCTGATAGCTGACTGCAGAGACTTCAGTTAATGGGGGCTTATTTTTTTAACCAGACATCTGGCCAGAGATGGTGGCTGGAGGTTCCGTGGCTATGTTATTTGTAATTCTCTCGGCCAGTGCTGTCCAATAGAAATAGAATGCAAGCCACATGTATAATTTTAAAATTTTTAGCAGTTACATTAAAAAAGTAAGTACAAAGAAATGGTGGAATTTATTTTAATAGTAGCTTGGCCGGCATGGCTCAGTGGTTAAGTGTCAACCTATGAGCGAGGAGGATAATATATTTTATTTAACCTAATATATCCACAATTCTATAATCTCAACATGTAGTTAATATAAAAATGGTTGAGATATTTTCCGTTCTTTTTTTTTTAAGTTATTATTATCAAGTCTCTGAAATTCTGTGTTTTAACAGCTCATCCACTTCAGACCAGCCACATTTCAATGCTCAAAAAGCCACCGTGACTAGTGGCTTTCGAATTGCAAAGTGCAGCTCTAGGCTTTCCCTCTTGCTTGTCACTTTGTCATCACAGGGCATCCTTCTTCCTGCTTTTGAAACAGCCATCACACCTACCTGAGAGGCAGGAAGACGATGGGAGGGGCTGCCCTCGCTGCATTCCCAGGAACCCCCCTGAAGTAGGACCTCCATGGGGGCAGGGCTTTTTGTCTGTATATTCTTTGCCGATTCCCCAGCACCTGGGAGAATGTCTGATGCAGAGTAGGTATTTGTCTGCAGGTTGAGTTCTTCCAAAGCAGTTGCTTAGAAACTGTTTGTAGTGGAAGATGTTCAGCAGCAATCAATAGCCGTGAAAGGAATGGGGCGGGGGAGAAGCAGGACTGGACAGAAGTCAAGCTGTATACAGAGAGCCAATGCCTGCGGGTTCATGTAATTGGGTGTTTTGCTCCTTGGCCTTCCAGCAATACATTTTTTTAAGACAAGGGTGGGAGGCCTCACAAACTTCAGGTAACATAGGATGGTCCTCTCTGAGCTCTCCACAGAATTGGTGTATTTAACATATACACCAATACATATATTGTACTCTACAACATATGTAGTTATAGAAGTGTATGCTTAAGGGAAGTTGTAAATATAGTATTTATATGTATTCTCTGATGTATCACATAGGAAGTTATATTACATAAAAAGCTTTTCACCTTAAGCTTCTTTGCAGCTTCTTGGAAAGACAAACCAAGTATGTTCTAATTTCAGAGCCTACTCCAAACTTCCCCTGTATGTGACATGTTCTATGGCCACCTGGCATACCCCACACCTCCTCTCATGTATTATGAGAGACAGAAGAGATACAAATACAGGGTAGCAGGCTATCACCAAGGGTTTGTCCATGGGAATTCGCAGTGGGAAGGTTTTTACTCTCAGGTACTTTCTCCAGGGAGAGCTGTCTACATCTGAGGAACACACCTGGGATAATTCCTTTGTGTTCAAATCTGAAGAACAAGTCAGGAAAGTTTCATGGAGAAAGTACCCAGGGAGCTGGCACACCAATGTTTACTATAGTAGGTTATTGCTTTCTCTGGCTTTAAGAATGTGGGTATATATATATATATATATATATATATATATATATATTTGCATTCCTAAATAATAGGTTTTTTTTATATAACATAAACTTTGCCATTTAAAAATTATTTTTAATTAAATTTATTGGGGTGACACCAGTTTATAGTCATATAGTTTTCAATTGTACAATTCTATAATACATCATCTCTATATTACATTGTGTGTTTACCTCCCCAAGTCAAAAATTTTCCATTTTTATTGTATAATTCAGGGACATTAATTACATTCACAGTATTGTGCAACCATCACCATTTTCTATTTCTAAAATATTTCATTCCCTCAAACCAAACCTCTGTACCCATAAGCAATACTTTTCCATTCTTTCCTCTCCCCAGCACCTGAGACCTCTAATCTACTTTATGTTTTTATAAATTTTCCTATTGCAGATATTTCATATAAGCGGAATCACTTAGTAAGATGTTTCCAAGATTCACCCATGTGGCAGCATGTATCAGAACCTCATTCCTTTCTTTAAAAAAGTTTTAATTATATTTTTGATTATTTAAAAATACATAAAAATATCATCATTTCAACATGTAATCACTAAAATTATCAATAGGATATTTTACATATTTGTACTCGGCCTTTGAACTGTGGTGTGTATTTTACTCTATTAGCACATCTTAATTTGGATGCTAAATTCTAATCAAAAATACTTAATGTGCATTTATATTTCATAAAATTTACAGTTGAAAAAGTAGATTCACATATCCAAGTTATTCCAATCATACTTAAAAGTTTTCCAATAACCAATTGAATATAGGTTTTTAAAATTATGGTAAAATATACATACCATAAAATTTATTATTTTAATGATTTTTAAGTGCATAGTTCAGTGGCATCAAATACATCCACATTGTTGTGCAACTTTTACCCCATCCATCTCTCAAACAGTTGTCATCATCCCAAACTGTATCCATTAAACAATAATCCCCCACTCTCCTTTCTCTCCAGTGCCTGGCAATCACTGTTCTACTTTCTGCATCTGGAATTTGACTAGTGTATGTGCCTTATATAAGTGGAATCAGATGTGTTTGTCCTTTTGTGATTGGCTTATCACTTAGCATAATGTCTTCAAAGTTCATCCACGTTGTAGCATGTGTCAGTATTCCCTTCCTCTTTAAGGCTGAATAATAATTATGTATGTTTCACATTTTGTTTATCCATTCATTTGTTGGATATGGTTGTTTCCATCTCTTGACTATTATGAGTAATGCTCCAATGACCACTGTCGAATAGATATCAGTTTGGGTTCCTGTTTTCAGTTATTTTGGGTATATACCTAGGAGTAGAATTGCTGAGTCATATGGTAATTCTGTGTGTAACTTTTTGAGGAACCACCATGCTGTTTCCACTTACTCTTATTTTTTATTTTATTGAATTTATTGTGGTGGCATTGATTAATAAAATTATATAGGTTTCAGGTATACAATTCTATAATACATCATCTGTATGTTGTATTGTGTGTTCACCACCCCAAGTCAAGTCTCCTTCCATCACCATTTATCTCTTTACCCTATTCTCCCTCCCCCAGCCCCCTTTCCCTCTGGTAATCACCATACTGTTGTATGTGTCTATGAGTTTGTTTGCTTTTTTACTTAATCCCTTCACCTTTTTCATCCAGCCCCCAAGCCCCACTCCCTCTGACAGCTGTCAGTCTGTTCTGTATCTATGAGTCCATTTCTATTATGTTTGTTAGTTTATTTTGTTTGTTAGATTCCACATATAAGTGAAATTATATGGTATTTGTCTTTCTCCGACTGGCTTATTTCATTTAGCATAATACTCTCCAGGTCCATCCATGCTGTCACAAAAAGTAAGATTTCTTTCCTTTTTATGGCCAAGTAGTATTCCATCATGTAAATGTACCATAGCTTTTTGTCCACTCATCTACCGATGGGCCCTTGGGCTGCCTCCAAATCTTGGCTATTGTAAATAGCGCTGCAATGAACATAAGGGTACATATATTCTTACGAATTAGTGTTTCAGGTTTCTTTGGGTATATTTCCAGAAGTGGAATCGATGGGTCCACTCACTCTTTTAAATTGCCATCTCTAAATCATTGATTATCTACTACATGCCGGGCACTAGGGATATAGCAATAAAAAGAAAATAAAAAAACGGACAAAAATTCTGCCTTCTTGGAGTTCATGTTTCTCTCAGTGAGAGACAGCGTAAACAAAGATGTGTGGCATGAGTATGTGTGAGCGTGCAGGCGCGCACAGGTGTGTGTGTGTGTGTGTGTGTGTGTGTGTGTGTGTAGTGGAAAGTGCTAGGGAGAAGATAAGGCAAGGTGCGGGAGACATGGGTGCCCTGAGCAGAGGTGGTTGCTGTTTTATGTTGCACGTGCTGGGAAGGTGGTGACATGTGAGCAGAGGCCTAAAGGAAGTGAGGATGTGAGTGTGTGGCTCTGAGGGAAGAAGAGCCTAAACCAGCCGTGGGCAAACTACAGCCCGCGGGCCAGATCCAGCCCGTTTGAAATGAATAAAACTATTGAAAAAAAAGACCGTACCCTTTTAGGTAATGATGTTTACTTTGAATTTATATTAGTTCACACAAACACTCCATCCATGCTTTTGTTCCGGTCCAGTTTAAGAACCCGTTGTGGCCCTCGAGTCAAAAAGTTTGCCCACCCCTGGCCTAAACAAAGGCAACAACACAGGCTCGGAGATGCTGACAAGCAAGTGTGCTCAGCGTGTTCTCGAAACAGCAAGGCGTTCGATGGGACTGGCAGGAGCCAGGTGTGGTGGGAAGAGAAGGGTCTAGGAAGGGAGTGGTGGGGAGGGGCAGGTCTGTGGGCCTTGAGGGCCCTGGAAGGACGGTTACTCTGAATGAGATGTCAAGTCCCAGGAGGCTTTTGAGTGGAGGGCCTCGTGATAGGACTTCCTCATGGAAAGAATTGTGCAACCTCAGAGGTGAAAAAAGTCAAGGTAGACCGGAGTCTCTCCCTTCTGTGAATAACAGCCTTCTCAGGCCAAAGGAATTTATTGCATCCTGTGCTTGTCACGGCTTAGACGAGCTGCCCACTCTTTCCCCAGAGACCAGCCCTGCTGCCCAGGTTAGGGCAGACCTGGGCATTCTAATCTGGAAGGAAAAATCCTCCAGAATGTCCGTAGCCCTTAACACTACAAGGAGTATTGTTTACTAGTTTACTCATTCACCCACTCATTTAGTGACTGCTAAGTGTCAGTTCGCTGGGCACGAGAGAGAAGGATGAAGGCAGCAGGGAAGACACCTATAATCATGGAGCTTTCTTCCTCTCTAGTTGGGACAGAACAAAAACACACAGAGATAATTTTTTTATGATATCCCAAGAGAGACATTGTGTTGTAGATGTGGTGATACCGGGACCTGGAGGAGGGGCGTTGGCTCCAGACAGGGTGCCAAGGAGCTGACATTTACACTGAGATCTATAGATGAGAAGCAGCCAGACAGCAAACAGCTGGTTGTTCAGAGAGGACAGCAGGTGCAAAGGGCCTGGGGTGGGAAAGCTCTCAGTTAGTTGGAAGAAGCAGCCAGGCAGCCCAGAGGGAGCTGGAGTGAAGTGAGCAAAGGGGGAAGCGGTCCAGGAGGAGGTGGGGGCAGTGGCGGGACAGGAGGCAGAGCATCGACGGGCCTTTCATGGCGTTCGCTGTAACAAGCTTAGGCTTTATTTTAAGAACTCTCCTTGATTAGCAGCATCACTGTTTGCTAAGTAGTGTGACCTGGCCTCTTGGAGCCTCTGTTTCTTCATCTATGACATGGGAATAATACTAATACTAACAGTTATTATCTCATAGGGCTGGGATGAAGGTTATATGTGAAATGCCCATAAAGCACTTAAAGTCCTGGCAGCTGTTAATGACCCCTTTCTCCTTCTTGAAACGATCCTCTTAGATTTGTGACATAAGGCTTTTGACCCATTTTTAAAAGCCGTCTGCGCCTCTTAGTGCTACCAGAACAGCCTCTTTAGAAAGCCCAGCCTGTTTTCTGTCTCAAGTTGTTGCCATCCTTTATCTGCTTCTCTGCCCTTCAGCCTGTTCCTTTAAGGAGCCACCCTACTTCTCACAAAAACCAAAATCATCACCACTGTTTCTTCATTTCCTTCTCTACCAAATTCTCGGGGATGATCATCTCTATCCTCCTTGCACCCATGGCTTCCTCTCCTCTTGTTCCTAACCACTGTAACCTGGCTTCATTCTCACGGCGCCAGCAGAAATGCTTTCTTGGGGGTCTCTGGGGCCGTGGCGTGAACCCAGCCCATGTCTACCTTTCCATCCTCGTCCACGTGCTCGTTTTCAGATGCTGGACATGGAGAGTCACCATCTCCTTGAAATCATTCTCCCTTGAGAGGCTCCTGGGGGTCGGCATGAGCCCTGGTCCTTGCAGGAGGGGAGCATGTGGGTTATGCTCCTTTGCAAGGAATTGTAAACCTGAGGCTTCACAGGTCTGACCTCTCCCAGTGAAACGTGGAAATGTTTTCACATTTTCTTGGCAGAAAGGTTTTCCGTGAAGAGCAGGTCATGGCCTCTCTGCTGATGCTGCTGAGCTGGGCGACAGGTGTGGGTGGCGTGGATTTATGATCCCTCCTCGTGCTGCAGGAGCCTCTGGTATTTTTCCCTTCAGATTTACTCTGGAGCTCCAGGTCACTCTGGATGGCTTTATGGTTCACTGGAGTCTGCATCACAATGGCAGAAAGCTTCTCTGCTCACAAAGCAGTTTTGCATTCAGCATCTCATTTGCTTCTCACCATAACTGTGAGGTGAAAGGGCTGGCATTATCATCCCCACTTCACGGATGAGGAAACTGAGGCTTAACTGGGATAAAGGACTTGCCTGGAATTTCAAGGCAATAAATTTCAGAAGTTTCAATAAGTATCAGGACTTGCCTGGAACGTTGGGCAATAAACTCAGGAATTCCACGACATAAAGGGAAGAATGCAAGAATGTTTAAAACCAGGGGTCTGAGGTTTTAGTGCCCAGGTGTTTGACTTTTGTTTGAGGACTTCAGTGTAGACAGCGGCTCTCAGAAAGATTTGAAATCCATTGTACCTCCAACCACACGATGTTTTCAATACTTAGTATTGGGTGTTAAGGATACAGGGAGGCTCAGACATTATTCTTACCTTTATTTTCAAAAGAAACGATGCCTGAAATATTTAAGGTGGACAACAGCATTACTTCGTATTCATGATTTTAGAACTTCATATTTCAGTATTTGCCAGTGAGAGATTCTCAGTTAATGTCCTGGTGCCATGAATGGATGTGGCAGTTTGAAATTTGGGGTGAAGCCTGGCATTTTCAGCCTTATATCAGTGTCAGCATCTCATTTATTTTGTTTTGTTTACACAGATTTAAAATAGGGAGTTTCAAATAAAATAGTTCACAGCTTGTTTTGCCATGTCTCCAATTACAATAATCCAGAAACTCAAATATGTGCTAGGTAGATGTGTCTAACTTGCTTTAAGATTCAACTTTGAAACCAAAATGTTCAGATCTGCAAATTGAGGGCACCCTCTTTCCTAAAGGTTTAAGTAAAGTCTCCTTGTTGGGAATTCAGGGCAATGTTGGTCTGGTATGTTTTGAGGGTTTTTTGTTTTTTGGGGGGTTTTTTGGTGATTGCATTTTTTTTTTAGAGCAGTTTTAGATTCACAGCAAAATTGAGGGGAAGGTACAGAGATTTCCCATATGCTACTGCCCCCACACATGCATAACCTCCCCCATTCTCAACATCCCACACCAGAGAAGTACATCGATTACAACTGATGAACCTACATTGACATCAGACTTCCCCCAAATCTGTAGTTTACCTTAGGATTCGCTCTTGGTGGTGAACATTCTATGGGTTTGGACACATGTATAATGACATGTATCCATTATCATAATGCCATACAGAGTATTTTCACTGCCCTAAAGATCCTCTGTGCTCTGCCTAGTCATCCCTCTCCTCCCTTCACCAAACCACTGATCTTTTCTTATTCTCGCCATAGTCTTTTTACATTATTTTCTAGAATGTCATATAGTTGAAGTCATATAGTAAATAGCCTTTTCAGACTTACTTCTTTCACTTAGTAATACGCATTTAAGATTCCTCCATGTCTTTGCATGGTGTGGTAGTTCATTTCTGCTGATGGCTGAATGATATTCCATTGCCTGAATGTACCACAATTTATTTATCCACTCACCTACTGAAGGACATTTGGTTGCTTCCAAGTTTTGGCAATTATGAATAAAGCTGCTCACGTGGGTTTTTGTGTGGACATAAGTTTTCAACTTTGGGGGGCAAATGCCCAAGAGCCTGATTGCTAGAATGTGTGGTAAGAGTATGTTTAGTTTTGTAAGAAACCACCAAATTGTCTTCCGAAGGGGCTCCACCAGTTTGCGTTCTTCCAGCCGTGAGTGAGCCGTCCTGTTGCATCGGGCCAGCGTTTGGTGTTGTCAGTGATCTGGATGTTGGCCATTCTGTAGCTGTATCTCATTGTTACAGGGTTTTTTGTTTGGTTTTGGTGTTTGTTTTTATTAATTTTCAGGAGTCTGTGAACTCAGGTGGGGGAGCAGGGAATCTTTACTCTCACTAGACTCTAACTGACATGTAGGATTTCCCCCAATCATGAACGTAAGCAACAAACCGACATGAGGAGTGCCTGTGGTTTGTTACCAATGGGAGTCAACGATATTTTCATTTATCCGGACAGTTGTTAGAGATATAGCTCTGGTATACACTCATTACTATTTGGAAATTATATAAGGTATTAAACCTGCAGTTAGACCTATTATCTAATATATTCTTAGATACGTTAAATGTTTTACCATTTTGTTTTATGCATTTAAATATATTATTCTGAGAAGGCATCCATAGGCTTCACCTGGTTTTCAAAGTGACCATGACATAGAAAGGGTCAAGGATCCCTGGTCTGACGAAATGATTGGGAGCTAAGGGTCGGGAGCCGTCAGAGATCTGCCTGTGTGTGGCCGTGGGGCATGCTGTGAAGAGCCTGAGAAGGACTTGGGTCAAATCTCTGCTCCTGCACTTCCTAGTTTGTAACTCCGGGCCAATCACTTCAGTGGCTCAAGTCCCATTTCCTCAGTGGTAACGCAGCAAAATTACAGCGTACCTTTCAGCTTTAACACCCAAAGAATCATTCCTATCTCATAGGAAGTCCTCAAAAGCGTGAATTCCGCTCTCCCTTCCTCCCTGCTCTGGTGTGACATGAGAGGTTTTAGTCAATGGCCTCTCTGAGGTCTGTCGTCTGTGTTGTATCTGTGTCTCTCATTTAATTAAGGCCAAATCAGAGAGTCCATTGTTCCAGTCCGAGCTGGTGTTTAAACACCCCTGGGACTGCCAGGGCCCCTCCCTGGAGCAGCAGTGAGAACCAGGGGCTCAGACCTTCTGGCCTTCACTGTCCACCGTGGCTTTCCCTGGCTCACCTCCAGGCTGAGCTCACGGGTTAGGAATGCGTAGGCCCATCTCCCGCTCCCCGGAGTGCCGGTGAGAGGGTCTGTGGTGGAACATGTTCTAAGAACAGTCCCTACCCTTGGCGTCTGGAGCAGCTGATAGCAGACCTGGGAAACCCATTCATCACGTCCTCAGTGGCCCTGCAGGCCGGCACCCACTCTCGCTGCTTCTCCATCTGTTGTTTTAAGCAGACTGTTCTTGGATGGAAACATGGAGCCTATTGTCTTGGTGGGAAGGTGCTAAAGTGACGGCAGGCTTCTTGTACAGGAAGTGAGGAGTAGGGGGGACGTGGCTGGATGCCATCATGAAACCATATCCTGCTCCTTTATTGTTTTTCTTAATTAAGCTGTGAATCAAAAGGGCTTTGTGGTCACTGGGTTCAGATGACATATATTGTAGTTTTGTTTTTCATTGTTTGACTGTCCTTGGAACCATATTCTATCCCAACTCATTTCTCAGAGTAGGTGAACACATATGGTATGTTCAACTGATGGCTACACTATTTGTTAAAATGAGAGCTAGAGGCTCACCCCGTGGGCATCCGTTTGGAGGATAGCAGGGGAGGACCGTTGTTCATACTCACCATGTCCTCCTCCCTGTCGCAGTCCTGACATAGATCTCCACTCCAGCTCCGAGGTCTCCAGCCTGGACTTCCCCTCTGCTCTGCACAGGCCTGCACAGGAATGGAGTGGGAGGAAGCAAATGTTTCTCAGACTGAGATGAGCCAAGAGGGTTTGATGGCATGTCTTGTGTTTTCAATACCACTGGTAGGATGCTGGCAGGGAGCAGTTGAGGTGAGAGGGACCCTCTTGCCCCAAAATAAAGGAGAGTTAGATGTTCCACGGGTTCCACTGAGATAGACTGCCCTTAAGGCTCTCACTTTTTCATGCCAAGAAGTGGGTGATGGTATGGGTGTGGGGCAGTGCCTGAGAGCATAGTCTTTGAAGTCAGACCACCCTGGGTTTGCATCTCACTTAATGCTGTATGACCTTTGGAATGTCACTTAACCTTTCTGTGCCTCAATTACCTCAGTTGTAAAATGGGGAAGATAATGATGCCCAACTAATTAGGTGAGTGTGAGACCTGAATAAATTAATATTGTAAAGCACTTAGAACGGTGCCTGACACATGTGGCTCATTATTACTGTTTGTCAGGGGAAAAGGAGTCTGAACAGTATGGCTCTTTATCCCTTGCCTGTCTCCTGCCCCATGAGCTGCTCCTTGCTAGTCTTCCCCTCTAGCGATTAAGTATGGGATCTGCGTCCCAGGGGAGGGCTCCCGGCAGGCCCGAGCCACTGGGCATACCTGCCCACGGAGGCTGCAGCCTTGGTGCTCGGCTGCTTCTCTCAGATTCCAGCCGGGAGAGGTTGCCTGGGGTAAGGGCTGGTCTCCGTCTGTCTTCGGGATACCTAGCTCCTGGTGTCCTGCCCTGTGTCTGTCCCAGAGAATGTCTGACATTTGGATTTTGTGATGAAATGTCTGGGCTCTCTGAGAAGTTTCACAAATACATTCCAGACATTGTATTAAACCAAGCCCACTCCTGGGCCTTCCGTATTTGTCCTGACACAAGAATGAGCTTGGTGGGGGAATGAATTTAGGAACCCCCCACTTCCATGTGCTGGGGGAGGGGCGCTGGGTGGAGTTTAACTTGGGCGTTGATAACATTGGTAGCTTGCCCACACTGGGCCCCGGGGTCTTTTCAGGGGTTGGTGCGGTTATTCCCATCTCTCAGCCTCCCAGGTAGGTGGGCCCCTCAATCTCTCTGCCCTAGGCCTTCACATGGCCGGAGGAGAGGAAGGCAGGCGTCCTGTGGCCCAGAGAGTTATCTGAAGGCTGAAGGCCAAAGGAGTGCTCCTCACCTGCCTCCCTCAAGAGTCCTCCTGCTTGTATGACGTGTTCTTGATAAAGGGCTTAGAGCAGCCGTGGGCAAACTACGGCCCGCGGGCCAGATCCGGCCCATTCGGCTGTTCTATCCGGCCCGCAGAGCCGAAAGAGCGGAGGGTTCTCTTGCTCTCCCCTCCGCTCCTTCACCAGCAGCAGTGTTAACATGTATTAGTTCACAAAAACACTCCATCCATGCTTTTGTTCCGGCCCTCCAGTCCAGTTTAAGAACACATTGTGGCCCTCGAGTCAAAAAATTTGCCCACCCCTGGCTTAGAGCACTGACTCACTTTCATCAAATGCACACGCGCGCACACACACACACATGCACCCACATACACACACATGCATGCACTCGCGCACAGTCATGATGGCCGTGTCCTAGTGTTCTAGATGCTGGCGATAAAGCAGCGAGCACTCAGTAATGGGTGGCTGCTAGAATAAAACCCATGGCTGTTGTTAGTGCTGGAGGGAATAGTGAAGAACTGTTCACACTTTACCAGTTCCAAGCACTTCCCCACCCAGAAGACCTGCCTTGCCCGCATCCTCCCCCTCTGTTCTAAGCTGCCCCTGTTCCTTCCAGAGGACAGCTCTGACTGGTTCCTGCTATGTTGCCGGGGGCTGGGGTCAGAGCCTCCTGGCAGCAATCTGATGTGTGTAGATATTACTGCTCATCCATGTACATTCCACGGATGAGCAAACTGAGGCTGGGGGAAGCTAGGCCTGACTGCGCTGCTCAGCTCTCCCAGGGCAGGCAGGAAGGATGGCCAGGCCCATGTATAGGGTGTGAAAAAGGAGAAGCTCTAAGGTCTCCGAGGCCGGGAGGAGACCGGGTGACACCCCTCTACCCTGCCATGCTTCCTCTAAACTGCCTCAAATTGAACCCCACCCACTGTCTGCAATCATATTTCCAAAATCCTGCCGGGGCCTTTGAAATCCTATACCTTCTTCAGCATATAGGGAACACCTCCCAGGCACATAGTAGGTGCTTAGCAGAGGAGTACTGGAGCTGGGAGTGGGTCCAGTTGCCCTGACAGGGGCCCAGTTCCTGGCGCTGGCTGAGCTGGGGCTCCCGGTCCCCACTTGCGTGGGAAGTGGAAGCTGCGGAGGAGGCTTTCTTCATGGGAGCGCGTGGGGCAGGTTAACTGGAAACTGTGCAGAGAGGCAGAGAGCTCTCCAGCCTTAAGAGGGTTTTGAAAAACAAGACCTTGCCTGGCAGGGATGAAGCAGAGGTTTCTCATGGCTTTTGGGGGGTGGGGGAGGGACTTAATTGATTAACAAACTACAGGAACTCAGTAGTTAAGGCTCAGGAGCCTTAGTCCCTTTGAAAGTAGGTCCATAAGCTTGTCTGGAGGACAGTATACTCTCTGCAGTGAGAATAAATCTAATAATAGCAACTATCATTTGTAAAAAGGCTTTATGATTTAGAAAGCTCCTGTCACCTGCATTGTGTGTGTGTGTGTGTGTGTGTGTGTGTGTATAAATACTGTGGGGAACCTTCCCCTTTAGGGTTATTATATTACACACACCGCACACACACTCCCCTCTTGCTTCACCTGTTCCTTCCTCTCTAGGGAAGAACACAGGTTGGCTTTCAGTCTCTGGGCCTCAGTTTACCCACTGGAGGTTGACAGCTCCTTCAGGGGAGAACACAGGTTGGCTTTCAGTCTCTGGGCCTCAGTTTACCCACTGGAGGTTGACAGCTCCTTTCAGGGGAAATGCTGCCAGGGCATGTGCCTCTCTCCCGCTCAGGTGCCCAGTGGGAGTGTGGTGAGTGGGAGCTGACTGCCTCTGAGCAGTGGGCAGTTCAGGGGGGCCCAGCACAGGTGATGGGAACCCTTAGCATTGGCTTAAGGAGGTTCCCTCCCGGAGCTGCTGGCTCGGCTCAGAGGGTGGGACTTGCCTCTTCCTGGACCTGGCAGGAGAGATGAGGCCCCAAGGCCATGGGCAGGTGAGCTGTGCCCCCAGGCTGCCCTCTAAGCCTGGTCCTCCAGGCCATATGGCGGGCCCCTGGTTGACCCCGTGGACCTGTGAGTGGCGAGCAGCGTTTCATCTCTGAGGATCTGAGAGAGCACTGAGCCAGGCTCGGAGAGCAGAGGTGGACAGCACTTCCCTGCCTTCCGCGAGGCCGGAGCCCTGCTCCTCTGTCTCCATTGCCTCCTCTTCCAGCCCCGTTGCATTCCCCTGTATCTTCTTCCTCTTAATCCTGTAGAGCTGTTTGCTTTTTAATTGTAAAGGGTTTTCTGTTCTTTGTTTCTTACATAAACATTGATTAGTTAACTGATTTCATATTAAAGGGGGCACCATCTCTACAGTTGATTTTTGCAGTAAGTGCCTCAGTTAAGTTTTTTTTTTTAAAGGAGTAATGCATCCTGGCCCTAACCCTGCCTAGCGATGTGGTCCTGTGTCTCCATCTGCGGACAGTAATGCTCCTCGCAGGGCCAGATGAGTGAATAAATGAAGTCCAGGCAGCGGCTAGACCCCAGCGCTTCCATTTCAACTATCCAGAGATGTGTAGATTGCTGCTGAGTGGTCCCAGGCAGGGGCCTTGATTTTTCTGGAAATGACTCGAGATTGACTCAGACGCTGTGGTTCCGAGGGCTTTGTTTCAGCAGTTACCGGGCCTGGGATCAGCCCTGCGTCAGCAGCTGCTGGTCGGAGTGACTGAGTGTTTCCTCATTGTGGATGCGTTGTCTCTATCTGTGGGGCTCTCCCCTCTGCGCCTCCCTTGCTGGAGCCCGGCGGCTGCTTTCCTGAAAGCCCTGTAACTCCCCACTGCCTGCGTGGGTGGGCTGCCCAGGGCCCCTGCCCTGCTTGCTCTCTCTGGTTTCCCCTCCACCCTCCTTACCAGATGCCTTTCTTTACTGGTAGGGAGGGGCAGTTTTCAGAGGGGAAAGGAAAAGCTTCAACTGCCAGCAGCCCCAGAAGTTGTCTGACACCTTCTGACCACGGTTCAGTGTTGCCTTTTGCTCCTCCGTCTTCACGGTTCATAAATGTGGGTGAGCCCTTCCTCCATCCTGGGCATCTGTGCTGTCCAGTATGGGAGCCACTAGCCACACCGAGATGACCTGTAAGTGTAAATTACATGCCTGGTTTTGGAGATTCAGTATGAAAAAATAATAGCATACCTACTCATTCATACTTTTTATAATGATTACATGTTGAAAGGATAGTATTTTGGATAGACTGAATTAAATAACATATGTTATTAAAGTTAATTTTACTTTTGTTGTTGTTGTTCTTTCACTTTAAAAAAAAATGTGGCTACCAGAAAATTTAAAATTGTATGTGTGGCTCACATTATTATTCTGTTATAGTGGTTCTTTTTAAAAATATATTTTTATTGATTTTAGAGAGAAAGGAAGGGAGAGGCAGAGAGAGACAGAGAAACATCGATTTGCTGTCTCCTGCACATCCCCTACTGGGATTTGAGCCCACAACCCCGCCATGTCCCCTGACCAGGAACTGAACTGGCAACCTTTTGGCGCCTGGGACGGAAGATGCTCAACCAACTGAGTCACACCGGCCAGAGCTGTTGTGGTGGTTCTTAACCGGGGGCAGTTTTGCCTCCCTCCCTCTCTGGGACCTTTGGCAATATATAGAGAGGGGTTTTTTTTATTGTTATGCTCAGGGGAGAAAGGAGTACTATTAATATCTACTTAGGGGAGGCCAGGGATGCTGCTAAACATCCTGTAATTCACAGGACAACAAAAGTGGCCCTGCCCAAAATGTCCACAGTGCCAACGCTGAGAACCCAGGTTCTATTTTACACTCTCACTTTGGACTCTGTTCTCTCTTATAGGCAATGACTCCAAAATTGGAGGCCCTAGGGCAAGCATGTCAAACTCAAAGGCTAACACGGTCCAAATAAAGGAGGCATGCGGCCCGCCGGCAGCAAGTTTAACATGCTTGCCCTAGGGCAGTGATGGCAAACCTATGACACGCGTGTCAGAGGTGACACGCGAACTCATTTTTTTGGTTGATTTTTCTTTGTTAAATGGCATTTAAATATGTAAAATAAATATCAAAAATATAAGTCTTTGTTTTACTATGGTTGCAAATATCAAAAAATTTCTATATGTGACACGGCACAAGAGTTAAGTTAGGGTTTTTCAAAATGCTGACACGCCAAGCTCAAAAGTTCACCATCACTGCCCTAGGGCATGGCATAAATGCCCAGATGCAGGTTATTTCACATGTCAGAATCTCTATTTCCTCATCTGTAAAATGGGCACAATAATCCCTACTCTATAGATTTCTAGTTAGGATTAAATGAGATTGACATATAGATGTGATACACAGATACCTCTACTAAATAGAAATTATTATTATTGTGAAAAAAAAAAACCCTCTGCCTTTTATTCTGTTGGCTCTCTGGATCAACTCTTAGGATTTCTACACATATTTCCAGATTTTCTCTGATAATCCAACACTCAATGTAGTGTAAACTAAATTTATAATTTCATTCTTCCTCTCCCCTCCCACTCCCTAAATTTATTCTTTTTTCTGACTTTCAGTCTTAGTACACAGTGGCAACACCCTTCCACTCAAGAATCAGAGTCAGTTTCACTTCCTGCTTTTACCCCGCTCACTCAAATTTGTAATTCCTTGTGTGTTTCCTCCCTCCAACCCTCCTTTCCGTTCCCAGTGAGTGGGACCTCTTCATCCAACCTGAGAGCAGCCTCCTTCCACGTCCCGCCTCCTTTTCTTTCCTGATCCCTCTATGTGTCTGGTGGGTGAGCTGAGCTTGCTCAGGAATCTTCTCCCTCTCTCCCTCTCTCTTTTAGCTAAAGTGGGAGCACCTGTAGGCAGGAAACGTGACATGTACTCTATTTCCCTAGCACCCAACATGATGCCTGGTGAGTGCTTTATGAATGAATGAATGAACAAATGAATGATTGATAGCCTTTTCTCCTTGGCTCATGGATAGGATCAGGTACTACATGGAGCTGGGATAGTGGTTTCCAAATGCTTTATTTTCCCTTTAATAGTTCAGCAGAGCTTAAACCATGTCCTCACCTACCTCTTCCCCCATGCCCCTTACTGCCACTACCACCCCGTGTTTGAGCTGGGCAAGCAGTTTGTTTGCCCTGCCTGGAGGATTACAGCCATGATGCAACACACCTGGATCCCGGAATTCCCACCGTCCATGTATGGGCTTCCTCAGCCCGCCCGAGGGGTGATGCACAGCCACGTTCCACAGGCCCAGGCCTGCCCCCTGAGAGCAGGTCCCGAGATGTCCAGGCATGTCTTCCTCTCGGCGGCAGAAAGAATTCCCATGCAGCTCCCAGCAGCCGAGAGGGGAGGCTTTCCAGAAACTTGCCCTTGAAGATGCTCTGATAAGGAAAACAGAACATGTTCTTTGGCAGGTTGTAATCACGGTTGGGCAGGATGGCGTAGGACTGGAGTCTCCCAATGTCTAGACAACTGTGATCTAGGCACAGCTTTGAAATATTTTAATTACAAGCCACTTCATAGTGTAAGGTGACCCACTTGGAAGTTACCAAGGGCTTATCGGCAAGAGTGCTCACTTCTTTTGCAGCAGCTGCAAATGGAGTCAGAACTGTAATGAATGCACTGATGAGAACGGGCTCCCTGGCCTGGAAGGCATGTGTGAGATGCTAGAAGGGACTCCCTTTTCTCCTGTTACCTGTGAGGCCTTAAAGCTCCTCTGCTAGAGACCGTCCATATGTAAATACACTGGTGTCAGTCTTCTGGAGCGGGTGGTCCACATCTGGATTTGAGGCTCTCCTGTACAGCTGTCTTCTATGGGTTGGGTACCAGATGTGTATCCCACATCGAGGTGCTATGATGAAATGGAGTTTCCCCTGGCTTTGTGACATCTGAGGTTGTTTCCTCAACCTGAGCCCAGCTGTTTCATTGGTGAAAGATGAGAAAACCCCCGCCTTTATGCAACTTGGATTCCCTTCCTTCTCCCTCAAAACCTGTGCTTCAAAGCAAATTGTTTAACAAACAAGCTTGCATATAGGGGTGGGCAAAAGTGGCCCTACAGGTGTGAGTACACAAGACAGAGTTTATTTTTGTATTATTTATTAGTTATTGCATTATTTATTTATATTGTTTGTCTTCTTGTTATTGTTATTATTTAGTATCCTTACTTATGAGTTATCTTTTAGGTAATGATGGCTGGTAATTTAACCTACTTTTGCCCATCCCTGTATATTAGATAATATCTTCCCTCTACTTTTCACAAGTCTTTAGGTACTTCACTGCCCATCAGCATTGCTAAGCAGACACAGACAACCTGTATTCACACTAAATTGACACAATGCCAGGTAAAATGAAGTAAGAGTGGTGGTTAATAGCTTGGGGCCCAGAGTTGGACAGATCTGGGTGTGAAACTTAGCTCTGCCTCTTACCAGATGCCAGTCTTTGGACAGTGAGACCTTAACTTCAGTGTCTTCATCAGAAATAGGGAGATAAAAGTCACTGTCTTGTAAGTTAGTTTCTGCCTCATTTAATAAGGTGATATGTGTAAAACCACAAGACAGTGCATCTTTTAAATAGTGGCTGTGATATTGCAGGACCTCTGAGTGCATCCTGATCTGGGGTAAAGTAGGAGTTGATTGAATTCATGTATTCATTTGGCAGCCCACTCCTGTGGTCAGGGACTGTTCTGGTTCCTGGGGTACAGCATGAATAAGGGAGGCAAGGCCCCTCCTGGTGGAACTCACATTCTGGAGGAAAAGACCCACGTGAACTAGTTAACAAATGAAACAGATTTAGGGTCGCAACAAAGGCTGTGCACAAAATGAACAGGGGGTTATGATAGAATAAACAGGGTGGAGATGGGAAAGTATCTCTGAGTAACGTGATGTTTGAGCCGAGAACTGAATGGAGAGAAGGAGTTGAGTGCAAAGATCTGGGGGAAGTACGTCTCAGGCAGCAGGAACAGCAAGCCAGTCATCAGACTTTGGGAGACATTGAAAATGGCCTCTGGGCTCCCATGAATACCTTCCTGGACCCCTTAAGGACGGAGGTTACAAGGGTCAGGCAGGATGATCCAAGCCAATAGTTGGGGAAAAGTCTAAAATATTTAGTGTCCGACCCTTCACAGAAAATGCATGCCAACCCCTGATCTAAAGTCCCTTCCAGGTCGGACAGCACATGTACCCATGAGCTCCGGCACAGAGCTGGTGCAGGGCACAGCAGCCTGGCCATCTCCTGGGGCCCAGGCTCCAGTTGGGCTTCTCTACCATGATTAAGGATATCCTCATAAAAGGAGTGTATCTTCCCCAAGGAATGCCAACCACAGCCTTTGAACTGGTGGGATCACACCATCCACATCCCTGGATGGACTGGACCACGAGCTATTTGAGGTCAACATGCTAATTCCACTCCTGGGACTCCTCCTCAGAAAGAAGGGAAAGAGGAGAAGAGGCACCGATCATTGCTACCATTTACCGAATGCCCCCCACAGGCTCTTTTATGAACAATTCTGCAGTTTATTGATGCCATCTCCATAGCAACCCTAGGGGAACATGAGGTCTCTAACTTGAGTGTACTAGGCTGCTGTGCTCAAAGGCACACAGCTGGCAAATGGCCTTCGGACCTCAGAACCCCGCCCGTCACTTCACCAGCATCTGTGCGGTTCCTCAGTGGTGTTCTGAGGGCTGGTGTATCTTTACCTGTTTGCATGCCTGGATTAAGCAGTTTAGACCCCTAAGCCATATTTATTCAGCACCTCCCATATGGGGCTAGAGACCCACTAGAAGTAGAAGATGAAAGAGGCCAGCGTATTCTTAGCATGCATTCTTACCCACCACCTCCTCCGTAGGGAATACTCCGGGTCTCTTGGCAGGGTGGACCAGATATGGCTGTGGAGCAGCAGCTGTGTCCTTGTGCTCTGTGGGCCCTCCGCCCAGCCCTGGGATGGCTGCAGAAACAGCTGCTGGGCTCAGGTAAATAGTCTCTCCTTTGCTGACCTCAGAGCAATAGGAGTAGGTGAACGTGGAAGGAATGCTGGCCTTTCCCCAGATCTGTTACTAGGCCCATCGTGGCCTTTCTGTAAAGGCCAGCCCAGGACGAGGTTAGCCTTGCCTGTGGCCATGAGTGGCTATGGGGTGAGTTGGCACCAGGAGAGGAGTCACAGTACCCATGAGGAAGAGGATAGGGGCCAGAAAGGCCCTAACAGTTGGGAGGAGGGTGGCACAGAGGGCAACGTAGAAGAAAGAGCCGTATGCCAGAGTCACAAGGACGGGGAGTGACGACTCCTCTGCCCTTGATTAGCTGTGTGGTCTCAGGCAAGTGTAACCGGGCAGATCTGAGTTTGTGCTTTTGCGGTAGATGTCTGCGTCCAAATGCCATTTCCTTCTTCCTAACTGTGACATTAGCTTGGGTCTCTCCTTAACCCTTCCGTGCCTTGTTTCCTAATTGTGGGATGCTGTGAGGTTTGAATGAATCGATGCCTGTGAAACACATCGATCGGTGCTTGACCCAGAGGAAGAGCTCAGTAACTGCCAGCTCTGTCAAGTCCTGCACCCCTGAGTCTCAGTGTCTCCACTGTAACTGGGAAAGGCCAGGCCGCTTTCGCAGTGGACATGAGTGAGTGTCCTTTAAGCCTCTGCTGCAGGGCTGGCATTTGTAAGATACTCAGCGATGTTTCCCCTGGCCTCAGTCGTGGCACCTGTTGAGTGGAAATGTTTGTCATCGGGTAGGTTGATGGCTGCTGGTGGCAGCCCTGGCTGGGTTCTCTGTTTGGGAAAGTGTAGGTGCGTGGATGCTGCCTTTATCTTTGGATTAAGTTACCCATGATGTGGCCCTTTCCAGAAGTCACTGAGTCCTGGCCAGGAAGGGCATCTTGGCATGGCTGTGGTTTTCCTACTAGGTCCTGTCATACCTGCTGCTCTCCCAGCCACCACACCAGTTTGGTCCCCAAAGGTGCTGGCCCACCCAGGGCCTGCCAAGTACTCCTGCCTCTTTTTTCTAATTACCCCTGAGTACTTGCCTGTGCCAGGTGAGTTGTTTGGGATGCAAAGGCAAGCCAGATAAGCCGTTACTGTTGAGGAGGTCATAGCAAGTCAGAGAGACAGACTTGAAAAATAATTTAAATTCACTGGTATATGGATCAATGGAGGGCTGTGTGGGTTCCCAGTCTACCATCTCCCTCTCAATAATTACCTGCCGTGGCCTCTATGGCACAGTGGTTAAAAGCATGGTCTCTGGAGCCAGGCACCTGGGTTTGAATCCAGCTCCATCTCTTAATAGTTAGAGCTGTGAAAATGGCACAGTGGGAATGGGTTGTTGTGGATAAAGGACTGTGAGTGCTGGCTATGTGGGGACCCCTCCCTGACTGAACTCTCAGCTTATAAAAGCCAACGCTTGCTAAGTGACCAAAAAGAAAAAGAGAAAGTGATAAAAATGAACTAGTGTATCTGTTTCTGGATGCTGGATTGTTTGTGTATCTTAGTTCTACTTTTCCCCCACATATGGATTATAGCCCCAGGGTTTTTAGCTTTGAATATATCTGGACTCAGCGCATTTTGGGGTCTCTTTCTCTTGTTCCTCCTAAAGGAATGTGAGGTTCCTCCACGCCCTTTTTTGGGGTCTTGGGAGGACATGTGACTTCTGCTCTCCCAAAGGGAGGGAAGGAAGGGAAGGCAGCTGGCTGGTCGGCAGAGCCCCGCTACAGCACTCTGGACTAGAAGCGTCTTACCATTAAGAGTGCACCGAGATGCCCGCACCAGAGCCCAGAGAGCAGGAGCTCACAGGGTCGACTGGAAGAAAGAGCTCTGCTAGGGAGGAAAACTAATGCTTTAAGAAGCAAAATATATGTAAATTTCACATCAAATAATTTGTTTAAGATAAATGCATTCATTGTATGTACATTTTACCTTAAAAAATAACTTGAACAAGTATTGAACTCTAGTTAATGATAGGCATCCTGAAGTATTTGAGAAGAAATGTACTAATTCTTCAATTTAGTTGAAATGTACCAAAAACTTAGATAAATTGATGAATGGGTAGAGGGATGGGTGGATGAACAGATAGATATGTGATAAAGCAAGAAGAGTAAAATCTAGTTATAGAATCTAGGTGGCGGGTATTTGGGTGGTCACTAAAATTCTTTCAGCTTTTCAGTATAGTATTTGAAAAGTTTTATAATAAAATATTGGGGGGCCCTAACCGGTTTGTCTCAGTGGATAGAGCATCAGCCTGCGACTGAAGGGTCCTAGGTTTGATTCTGGTCAAGGGCATGTACCTTGGTTGTGGGCACATCCCCAGTAGGGAGTGTGCAGGAGGCAGCTGATCAATGTTTCTCTGATCGATGTTTCTAACTCTCTATCCCTCTCCCTCTCCCTTCCACTGTAAAAAAATCAATAAAATATATATTTTTAAAAAGATTCAATATTTTAAAAATAATTAAAAATAAATAAAATATTGGGGGAAATATTGTGAGGCTACTAGATTGAAAATGAAATAAAAAGCCCACGGTGAAAAAAATATACAAGTAGCTGCTAGAAATATTTATAAACATTTAAAATGTTGTAGCTGGATGTTAATAGGAAGAAATATAAAACAAAGCCTGTAGAATTTTTACAGTAGATTTCTTTCTTGTATCTGAATATGTATATTTAGGGAAAGAATGTTTTAGGCAGAGGACCAAGCAAGTGAAAGGCCCTGCGAGAGCTTAGTGAGGGCATTAGGCTGGCGTGCAGAGAGGGAGGGGAGAGGGATGGGAGCTGAAGACATAGGGAAATTGGAGGGCAAGGTCACGTAGGGCCTCAAGGCCATGATAAGGACTGATTTTGAGTCCCATGTGCCATGGGGGTGACCAGATCTGAATTTAGAAGGACCGCTCTGGTTGCTGTGGGGGTGGACTGTGAGGGGACAAGGGTGGAAGCAGAGAGACCAGGTAGGAGCCCTCAAATCAAGACAGGAGAGGGATGACATGTCTTGAATCAGGGTAGCAGCGTGGAGGAAGTAACACTGATTGGATTTTGGATCCCTTCTGAAAGTAGAGTCAACAGGATTTTTTGGTGAATCGGTTGTGAGGTGAGGGGAAAGGACTCGAGGTTGATTCCAGAAAGTGGATGTGCATTTACTGAGATAGCAATGACTGGCAAGCGCCTCTGAGGAGGGGAGCAGGGTTTTGGGGGGTGCAGTGAGGGTGGGGTGATCAAAGTTTGTGGATCTCTTGTTGGAGCTGCTAGGAATGACAGTGAGCTGCTGGTTATGAGTCTGGGAGTTTGGGGGCTGGGGATAACCTGCCTGCAGATGACCTTCAAGCCATGGAAGTAAATGATGTAAAGTACAGGTTAAGAAGAGAAGAGGACGGAGATTGAGCCCAGGCACTCCCAAGTACAGAGGTCAGGAAGAGGGGGGACCAGCAAAGGCACCTGAGCATCTCTGGTCAATGCAGAGGGAGGAGATCCAAGAGAGTGGATCGCCTGTTTCCAATGCTGGGGAGCTGGTGTCTTCACCTCTGTGTCTCTTCTCTCTTCTTACCATCTTTGGATCTTACCATCTCTAGAAGCAGCTCTCCTAAACTAGTTTCATTCTACTCCAAATCCATAGTAGCCAAAGGGAGGCGGGGAGTTCAGACCCTGTCTGACATTCCGGCCCTCCATCATCTGGCTCCCTCCCAGAGAGGTTTTGTCCTCCCACCATTGCTCAGCACCATACTCACCTCAACTCACCAATCTCCCCATTCCCTCCAAACCACCCCCTCCTTCTCAGCCTGGACCTCAGTGTGCCGTTTCCTCTGTCTCTCCAATCCCAGCTTTAATTCTCCACTGAGGAGAAGCGCCTCTGAGGAGTGTTACTGGAGAGCAGGCAGAGAAAGCAGGATACCTTTTCCCATTTCCTTCCTGTAACTGTCTGAGGTTAGTGAGGGGTGTGTAACGTTACTCAGGAATAACTGGGTGTGACGGAGATGCAGGGAGTCACACGGGGGCAGACATGTCAAATCGGATGAGAACAGCCCTTGAAGCACCACAAAGAGGCCCTGCCTCGCCACCCCTTGGCAGAGACTCCTCCATGGCTAGATGGCTAAACCTTAGGTGACTGCATCTCTCCTGTTCCCCTCTCCGACCTCCTCTCCTCCTCCCCCCTCCCGCCCCCCCCACCCCATTAGCAGCATCCTGCAGAGTAGGGCTATGAGGCCAGGCCCCAGGGCAAGCCCCTCATAATAGCATGTGGCTGGCCCCTTGGATATGAAAGCTCAGTCCTGTGATTCTGCACTGGGCTGTTTTGACTCGTGGTAACCCAGTAACAGTCAGGGCCCCCCTGCCTGGGTTAGATAAGCAGCATGTCCTGAAAGCCAGCGAGGCTGGAAACCACACCAGGAAGCGTGGTGGCACGTCCCTGGAACCGGAGCGATGCCGGGAGGTGGCCTGTGGGTCAGCAGGCTGGGAGGGCCACTGCTACCAGGGAGACAGCACATGCCTGACCCTGTGTCTCTTGGCTCATCTTGCGGCCTGGGCACTGGAAAAGGCTTGCACTGACCATGCCCAAATCCATGACTGCTGTGGCACCTGCCCAAGTGGCTTCCCAGGACTTAGATGGGCTCTAGCTCCATCCGCCTGTAAGCTGCCACCTGGGGAGGCAGAGCAGGCTCAGCCCCTATGCGGACACGCGCTTAGAGCTTCGTGTGGAGTGGAGGCCGCTCTGCACTCGGGGCAGGGAAGGACTGGAAAAGGCCTCACGTCGCTGACCACACACCCGAGGTCAGGCTTTACCGAGTGGTTCAAGCACAGGCCTTGGACCCACACTGCCTGGGTCGGCATCCAAACTGGACCATTCACTGGTTCTGTGATCGTGGAGAAGTTTCTGACACTCTTTTGTCCCTTTGTTTAACTCAAAAATGGGGGTGAAGTGGGGACCTGGAGCCAGTTGCTTAACTCCCCCTTGCCTCAGTGTCCTCATTTGCAAAGTGGAGGTGATTGCGACAGGGCAGAGGCAGTTGGAAAGATGAAATGCATAAAGGGGTCAGGACTGTGCCTGGACAGTGGAAAGTGCTGGGCGGGCGCAGTACGTTTAGACACGATAAGCTTCCTTTTCCGTGAGGGGCAGAGCCTGGGGAAGCCAGCTGGTGAACGCAGCCTGCATCTGCCTGCTGCCTCCACGTGCTGGCTTTCTGCGCCCCCTCCTCGGAGTGTCTGCACACAGAGCTCCCCAGGAAATCAGAGGCAGAATTCAGAACCGGAAACCAAGTCTCCAGGCAGCTGGATAGCTAACCCCTGGCTTCGCCCCTGGCTCCCCTGTGACTCCCTCTGGGGACTGGATCCTGTTAGCATTCCTGGTGCAGTCCCAGCACACCCACCCACTGGTGGGTTGGGAGATGCACGTGTCACCAGGAAGTGGGTAGTGTTTGTAGGGTTCCTCTAGGATGGTACAGGCATCTGTGTGCGCTGGGGCCACCCCGGCCCTGGGCCTTGACTGTGGGCCAGTCCCCACGTGCCCTCTTCCTGCCCCTTGATAATAGGAGGCCGACTTTTCCATGTGGTGTTTGTCTCTCCCTGCGAACGTGGAGGCCTAAGCACCGCCAAGCTTATCGGTACAATGGATTTCCTGCTAGTGTTGGATCGGCCCTGTTCCCCGTTGGGTAATAAATTTATGTCGCCCGAGCGCACATATCTGCTGACGTCTGTGATGCTGGTGGCCTTGGCAGACCCCAGCTACCCCAGCCTGGGTGGGAATCTGCAGACATAAACCCTGGCTGACGTGTACTGAGCGTCCCGGTTAGGCCTGGAGAGCCAGAACTGGCTGGGTGGTGAGGATGTGGGAAGGCCATTCATCCATCAACTGTTTATTGAGGCTCCTGTGTGCCCACCCCTGTGCTGGGCTCTGAGCAGACAGAGGACACTCACGCTGACCTGGGAATCAGATGCAGATAATTATACCACGGGCAGCTTCCTTCTGGGGTAGCACTAAGGACAGAGCCGGTGCGAGGAACGCACAGCCTAATTTGGGGCTGCGGGGTTGAGTTTTAATGAAATGTTTTCTTTCCTGGCAGTCGTCCTCAGCAGGGATAGCCCGGCTGGGCCCGGGAAAGGGGGTCAGCTCCTTGGGGGTTGAAAGTATCAGAACCTTTGCATCCATGGTGTTTGGACCAGCCCAACATCCAGAGCACCCACTGTGGGCACCCCTGGGATGCCCTCTTCTTTCCTGCTCCTCTGCCCAGGTGTGTACCAGTGGGGGCATTTGGCCTCTCGTCAGAATTCTGAGTTCCCATATTAATCATAACAAGCGTGTTCCAAGAGGAACTGGTCTGGCCCCTGCAGCCAGCCCTCTCTCCTGCTTTGGTACATCTGCACCAAATTTCCCCCCTGCAGATAAGTAGGCCCATTGGTATTTATTTTGACTTTAGATTGTGGTATGAGTGGTGTCGCTGCAATTTCAGGCCTGAAGTATATGCCGGGGCCCAGGGTGGTGGGAAAACTGAGCTTTCACGGATGGGATCCAGGTCTAGCGGGGGAGGGCGGGGCCAGAAGCAGTCCACCAGCTACTATGTGCACGAAAAATGCACAGCAGCCCCCCAACTGGTGGGAGGGGGTGTCCTGCCTTGTCCTGGGAGCAGTACTGGGTCAGGCATCCTGGATAGAAGGGTGCAGGAGGGCTCTACTCCTTCTCCTCCTGCCCTTCCTCACCCCACATCCTCCCGCCCCCTCTCCATCTCTGGCCCTGGAGTGACAGAACTCGGCAAACAGGAAAAGATGCACTAACTGCAAAGAAATGCGGTGAATTCAAACCTAAACCCAAAGCCAACCTCACAAGCGCTGGGGTTTGGAGTCTGGCTTTCGGAAGCCTGTCATGGTCTGGCTATGTCCGAGCTGAGCCCGAGGCACTGGGGGCATGAGATAAGATGCGGAGCTGGCCTCGGAGGAGTTGGCTCTCGCCAGCCAGCTCCCACCAGAAAGGAAGCCCAGGGAGCTGCAGGCGCGCTGGAGGGAGTCCTATCTCAGCAGTGACTTCATTTCCCCCGGTGGGGCTTCCACAGACCCTAAGCCCCACGGATCGGTCGTGGTGTGGGAGCTTTGATAGGCCTGTTTGTGCTTTCCCTCTGGGACGCTGCCGCCCCGATGAGTGATAACTGGATGATGGAGTATTTGCCAGGGGAAGGGGAATGCGTTTTTGTAAGATAAGGTTGGATTCCCGGCAGAAGGGAAGTTTCCGAATGCCTCTGCAGTGTCCAGCTGCGAGGAATGGGTGCAGCTCTCCTTCCCTGTCGCCCTGCTGTGGTATCCTGAGGTATTTACCCGCCCCCACCCCAGATGAACTCTTACTTCGGGAAGTTGTCCCAGGGCTGCCTGGGAGTAGGGCAGGGTGCTGTGTAGGGGTGTCTCTGGTCCTCTCTGTCAGAATACTGCCCTTTTCTGCTGTTTTTGTTTTGTTTTGTTTTGTTTTAACTTATCCTGATAAGATTTTGTTTGAATAAAGGGCTTGTATCCCACATAACTAGCTAGGTCCTTGTGTCTACCCTTCTCTCCAAAATGGCTGCAGCTTCCTTGGGGATTCTTGTTCAACGTCACAGTGTCCATTAAGACCTAGCATGGGACTTGCACAGAATCCTCTTTGTCACCTCTGCCCACCGTGACCAGGCCTACAGGACCAAAGCCATACCCCTACTCCTGTCATTTAAGACCTTCAGCATCTGGCTCCAGACAAACTCTTCTCCTTCTCCTCCCTTCCCCAAAGTATCCTTCTCTCCATCCATCTAGAACAGGGGTGGGCAAACTTTTTGACTCGAGGGCCACAATGGGTTCTTAAACTGGACCGGAGGGCCGGAACAAAAGCATGGATGGAGTGTTTGTGTGAACTAATATAAATTCAAAGTAAACATCATTACATAAAAGGGTACGGTCTTTTTTTTTTTTTTTAGTTTTATTCATTTCAAACGGGCCGGATCCGGCCCGCGGGCCGTAGTTTGCCCACGGCTGATCTAGAACTTCTCTTTCTTTCCCTTTGAATGTTCTTTCTTCTTTTTATTCCTGGCAAACCAGAATCAGAACAGCATGGTGGGCTCTGGAGTGAGACAACCTGGGTTTGAATCCTGGCTCTGCCCCTTTCAATCTGTGATACCGTGGGCCAAAGACTTAGCTGCTTTGTGCCTCAGTTCTTCCAGCTGTGAAATGGGGATGACAATAGTTCCTCTTAGATGTATTGTGAGGATTGAGAGCAAAACCACATAAAGCACTGAAACCAGCACCTGCACATAGCAAGTGCTCGACAAACATAGGCTGTGGTGGTGGAGTGATGATGATGATGATGGTGAAGGAAGAGGAGGAGATGATAGTGGGGTGATGTGATTTTAAAGACCTTCCCTGTGAAGTCTTTTCCAGCTTACCAAGTAGGATTAGCTCTTCCCCTTCTGGGCTCCAGATAGAACTAGTTATTGATTTCTACTAGTGTGTGCCACACTTGACACCATATGCTTTTTTTCTCATATAATTATTTTGCTAAGATATAATTCACTTGCCATAACATATAATTCAAAGCATACAGGCCAATGGTTTTAGTATATTCACAAGTATGTTCGACCATCACTATGATCTATTCCCCATAAAAAGAAATCCTATACCTTTCAGCAGCCACTTCCTAATCTCCCCCCACCCCCCCACCCCCACCCCCCCACCCCCAATTACCTTGCAACAACTAGTCTATTTTCTGTCTCTATTGATTTGCCTGTTCTGGACATTTCATATAAATGGACTCCTGCAGTATGTGTCCTTTTGTGTCTGTTTCTCCCCCCACTTAATATCATGTTTTCAAGGCTCATTCATATATCAGCACTTCATTCCTTTTCATAGCTGAGTAATACTCTATGGTGAGGCTATCCCACATTTTGTTATGCATCAGCAAATGGACACTTGGGTTGTTTGGGCTGTTATGACTAATGCTGCTATGAACATTCGTGTACAAGTCTTTGTGTGGGCATATGTTTTGATTTCTCTTTAGTACAAACCTAGAAGCAGAGTGGTCGGCTCATGTGGTAACTCTGTGTCTAACTCTGTGAGCAAAGGCCTAACTGTTCCAAAGCACCTGCACCTTTGTACGTTCCTGCCAACAGTGTGAGGGCTCCCGTCCCCCCAGCTCCTTGCCAACACTTGTTGTTGTCTGTCTTCTTGGTTACAGCCATCCCAGCGGGTCTAAAGGGACATCTCAGAGTGGCTTTGACTTGCATTTCCTTGATGGCTAATGATGTGGAGCATCTTTTCCTGTGCTTACCGGCCATTCATATATCTTCTTAAAGAAATGTCTATTCAGATTGTCTTCCCGTTGGTTAACTGGGTTATTGGTCTTTTTATTGTTGAGCTGTAAAATTCTTTATGATAATAATTCCTTATCAGATATATGATTTGCAGATACTTTTTCCCACCTGTGGGTCATCTTTTCACTTTCTTCATAGTAGCCTTTAAAGCACAGAAGTTTTTAATTTTGATGAAGTTTAATTTATCTCTTTCTTCCATTGTTGTTTATGCTCCTGGTATCACATCTAAGAAACCATTGCCTAAGCAAGGTCACAAAGATGTGCCGTCAGCTTTTAAAAAGCAATCTTAGTTTTAACAACCCTACAAGGAGAGGGTAGCAGACCCATGTCACCAAAGAAGAAACTAAGAGGTCAAATGCCAGAGCTGGGATGAAAGCCCAGTTCATTCTGACTCTGAACCTCACGTATATCTAACCATGCCTCCCCCCAGGTCCCTTTACCTCTGCGTCCCTCACTGGGCTTGGCACAGTGCCTGGTGCACAGCAGGCCCACGGGTGGTGAACATTGGATGGATGAATGGCAGGTCCTAACAGGCGCTTGTTTTGTCTGCACTTGCTGGTCGATTTGGGTGGATGGGGTTTGCTGCTGACCATCGGTTTGTGTCTATGATGCTAGAGTCACTGAGTGTCTCTCTCCGCTCTCACCTCTGCAGTGTCTCATCGTTGGGGGAGGACCATGTGGTTTGCGCACGGCCATTGAACTTGCCTACCTGGGGGCCAAAGTGGTCGTGGTGGAGAAGAGGGACACCTTCTCCCGGAACAACGTACTGCACCTCTGGCCTTTCACCATCCATGACCTGCGGGGCCTGGGAGCCAAGAAGTTCTATGGGAAGTTCTGTGCTGGCTCCATCGACCACATCAGTGAGTGGCGCCAGTGGTGGCACCCCAGGAGGAGAGGGGGCTGACCTGGGGACACATTGAGGAGTCCCCAGAATGTTCCATCGTGCAAGTCCCTGGGAGCTCCACACATCCAACAGGCAGATATTTAGTGAAGGACCTGCTCTGTGCCGTGGGCCAGGCCCTATGCTTGGCCCCCTAGGCTCTGAGCACCATGAGGTCAAGGACTATGGCATGTCTTGTTCACCAGAGTATCTCCAGAGCATAAAAGAGTGCTTGCACATAGTAGGTGCTCAGTAAACGTCTGCTGAGTGAATGAATGGAATATGGAAAACCGAGGCAGAGGTACTTAGCATACTCTGCACCAAGAGAGCTCACTGAGGTTTTGTCAGTAATGAAATGTGCTTTAATAGAGGAGTCAGACTTGCTAGAGGAGTTCGGAAGAGGGAGCCACACAAAGCCATTAAATAGGGCAGGTTGTCGAGGGCCTTTTGGGCAAGAAGCATTGCCGGTTCTGGGGAACCCTGGCAGCTTCTAGAAGAGAGGAATGTCACCACTCCTCATACCAAGTTTTATTGCACTTTAACGAGAGGACATCATGATGATGTTCATTCAGGAAAGGAGGGGGAAGAGAGGGCATGGGTTTCGGGGCCTGGGCCATCCCTGAATGCTTAGGTAGGGCGAGGTGGGAGCTGAGGCCCTTCTGCCCAGATGTTACTCATGCCTGGGTCTCGTGGGGCAAGATCTGTGCAGACGCACGTTGGGAGAGCAGCCTCCCTCCTCCCATAAAGGAAGGAGGTCTTTGGCCATTTTATATCTAGTCACTCATAAACATTAGGGAGGTTCATACTATGGGGAGAGTTCAAGGTTTGAACAGATTTGGCTCCAAAATCTGCCTTGCCCAGTTTTCCTGTGTGACTTGGGTCAAATTCCTTACCTTCTTCAAGCCCCAGTTTTGTCTCCCATAAATGTGATTAATGCCTGCCTACCAGGATTGCTGAGGATTAAATAAGGTCAAGTTTGTAATGTGCTTATCATTGTACCTGGTGCATAGTAGGTATTCAGGAAATGCTTAACATCTAAGGATGTACAGGGAGCAAGAAGCAGCCAGGGTCCCCAAGTTTCAAAATTCAGAATTCAAAACATGGGTGGGAGGAGAATCCTGAAATCTATGTTTTTATGAGGACAAGAACTGATGGGAAATGGCTATGGGATTCAAGCGGGAATGCCTGGAGAGAATTATCAGCTACATGGGGTGTAATTTAGACAGATGCAGGAGAACTTACCAGACGCGGTCCCGGAGTTTATTCCCGCTCTGAGATGAGAAAGTTCCATGAGTCCATTGGAAAGTAATTTGGATTTGCCCAGAAAGTTGCAGTGTCAGCTTTCAGGGTATTCCCTACCACCCATTGAAAGAATGTATGTTGGTTTCCACTTTACAACAACAGCATTGAGCACCGCTTTCTCATCAGACCTTCCCGAGAGGCAGAGCTGGCCACCGGCAGGCCTGGGAGGGCCCTGGGCTGTCGGGCTGCCTTCTGGGCCAGCGGCCCCCCTCTGCTCCCAGTTAACTCCTAGGCCCTGGGAATATCCCAGTGTGCAGGAGCACTGGCAGGACCGTGGAACTGAGACTCAGCGTGATCATTGTCAAGGGCAGCCCCAGTGCCTGTGAGAAGAGAGGCAGGTATAATTTATTGAGCACCTACTGTGTGCTGGAAACATATAGCCTACCATAAGGAGAGGCCAGGCCTGTTTCCAGGCCCAGCTGATCGGCTTCCTTGCAGACGGACCGTGGTCTCCAGCCCCAGCTGTGTTCTGGACCTCAGCACTGCGCAGCTGTTCTCAGCTTGTCCTGTGTCAGCATCTTCCTCCAGTTCCCACAGTGGCTGTTCCAAACCTCCACCGCAGCCTCCCTCCCATGCTCTGGGGAAGAGAAGCCACCAGCAGGCACTTCCCATTCCAGCTCCCTCTCCTTCCTCCTCTACCCGTGTACCTACTCCTTCTTTTCAACCCAATGTCAGAGGCAGAGCTGACCGCCTCCTCTCCACACTGGTCCCTCTTGATTCCTTCTCTCCTTTTCACCTGCCCCATCACTTAGTCTTCCCGCTTCTCACCTCACACTGCCCCTCCTCGGTCCTTTGTTACTGCCCATTACTTTTCTTTACTTCCAAGTATTTATTCTAGAAAGAGATGTAGACTTTGTCTATACTTTCCATTCATGCCTCCTTGCATTCTAGTCTGATTTCTTCCCAACCACTGAGCTCATGAGATTTTCACCAAGGTCTCCAGAAGCTTCCTATCTCCCAAGTGCCCTAGCCTCCCATAGTCTCAATATTCCTTCATCTCTCTGTGGGATGTGGTATTCTCGGTCCCTCCCCTTCTCTAGGCTTTCAGGACTGCAGCTCTGCCCCCAACCGCCATGCCCTGCCCCATTCTGTGTACCTGTGTTTCCCCCATTAGAGGGGGTGTGTCCTATCTCCTGGACCTAGCATGGCACCTGGCTCCTTGTAGATGTTCAGTAAATGCTAAATGAGCAAAGCCCACGAAATAGAGAGGGACCCACAGAGAGTTTAAAACTGCACTCTACAGAAATATATTGGAAGCAACCATGTCTGTGCTGAATAGTAGGGGACAAAGTAGAGAAACAGGGTGCCACATATTGGGGGTTTCAGGTAAGAAGTCGAGAACATAAGTCCAGCTTTGTTTGTTTGTTTGTTTGTTTGTTTGTTTAATTCTCTCCCCAGGATATTTTTCCCATTGATTTTTCAGAGAGAGTGGAAGAGAGGAGGGGGAGAGAGAGAGAGCGAGAGAGAAATATCAATGGTGAGAGAGACACATTGATTGGTTGCCTCTTGCACACACCCTGACTGGAGCTAGGGATTAAACCTGCAACCCATGAACATGCCCTTGACCAGGAATCGAACTTGTGACCCTTTGGTGCACAGGCCGATAGTCTAATCACTGAGCACACTGGCCAGGGTATGAGCCCAGCTTTGTGGAGAGAATTCCCCACCTCACTCCTTACCCTGGGTGGCTAGGGGCTTAGGTTTAGGTTCCCAAAGAATAAGCCAGTTGATGGCTGATTTTACTTGTGGCCTTTTATCCTCTCTTTCTCTCTCTCTCTCTCTCTCTCTCTCTCTCTCTCTCTCTCTCTCTCTCTCTCTCTCTTTCTCTCTCTCTCTCTTTCTCTCTCCACTGTTTTTTTCATCTTTATCTTACTAAACCCAGAGCCCAGCTGAGGACAGAGGCAGGAAAGAGAGCCTCCATCATTACAGCATGATCTGACGGCTAGAGCACAGTCTTAGAATCCGACAGAGCTGGGTCCACATTCTAGTTTGACTTCCATGTGACCCTGAGTGAGCAAGTCACTTAGCCTCGTTAACCCTCAATTTCTCATTGATAAGATGAGAATAATTATCCCGAAGGGGCACTGTAAGGGTTAAATGAGAAGACATAGAGTACTTGACACATAATTAGTGCCCAGTAATGATCATTATTGATACATTGCTATACTCAGAGATCACTGAGCAGTGATTATATAATGTTCTATATACAAGAGGCATCCAGGCATTGCTTCTGACAGCTGGTCTCTCTTTCCCTTCCTTTCTAACAGGTATTCGTCAGTTACAGCTCATCCTATTCAAGGTGGCCCTGATCTTGGGAGTTGAAATCCATGTGAATGTGGAGTTTGTGAAGGTTCTGGAGCCTCCCGAAGATCAAGAAAACCACAGTACAGTATAACTTTCCTCTTCTGCCTGGAAATGAGACATTGCAAATGGAAATTACATTTGCAGCTCTCAATAATTTGACAGTTATTCTTATTCGGAGCTGTTTGACATAATTTCATCAGTGGCTATTTTACCTTTTTTGACCATTGCTATCACTTTAGGTTTGCTCTTCAGTTCGCAGGGGATATAGTATTAAGCCACAAAACCTGTAATTTGATTATCCTGCCACTACGAGGTGCCACTTTGACAAAGGAAGTCCAATCAGGAGTAGGCTAGAAGATAGATTTGGTTGTCTGATCAAGTTCATTCACATGCTCTTCAAGCTGTTTATGTACACACAGATATGAGGATACACTTGATGTCCCTGCATGGTAGTATTAAAGTCCAGTAAAGAATGTGAAGTTTCTAGAGCAAGTATGAAATACATGTTCGAAATATTATTTGGTATGTAATATTTTTAAGCTTTTTAAAAATATATATATATTTTATTGACTTTTTACAGAGAGGAAGGGAGAGGGATAGACAGTTAGAAACATCGATCAGCTGCCTCCTGCACACCCCCAACTGGGGATGTGCCCGCAACCAAGACACATGCCCTTGACCAGAATCGAACCTGGGACCCTTTAGTCCATAGACCGACGGTCTATCCACTGAGCCAAACTGGTTAGGGCGTATTATTTTTAAGCTTTATTGAAGTATAATTTACAAATCATAAAATTCACTCATTGTAGTTATGTCTTATTTAGCAAACCTCTCCTTTTTTAGGATGTGTATGTAAATTCTGATGCTGCATGTACACTATGATCAGAGGGTTTGTTCATGACGCCTTTGCATCGTCCTTATTATCAAAATCTTCTCCTGCCTGGGCAGGGCTTTCAGTTCTGAGCCAGATCGTGTCAGAAACCTCACAGTTTCACACACGGCTACAACTCTGACTTCTCCTGTCTTAGCCGGAATATTGAGAACTTAGGGGAGGTGTTATTTGGCTTTTGTCGCTGGGCATCCATTAAACTCTGAGACCCATGTGCTGTTCATCTTCCCCAGACCTCCCATGGATATTAAATTCTGATTATGGGTAGCCATCAAGGTTTCACTTGAATATGGTTTCATAAAAGACTGTGTGCTGCACAATGGAACATTTTGAGCATAATGAAGTAGGAAAGTCAAACTGGTTTCATTACACCCTGCATATCCTTTCGGGTCTCTTTCGCAATGGAAGGGCCCTGAGGAACCTGGGGACTATGAAGAGAACATGGGAGAATCTGTTGAAAGATATAAGATCCAAGTGAGACTGGTTTGAGAATCATTGAGGATAGACTCCCAGCCTTTACCTATAGAAACCAGTAAAACCAGGCATGGAGTTGGCGCTGCTGGTTAACTTCATCTTGGACTGAACTGACACTAAAGCCAGAAGAACTCCAGATTCCAGTGTGAATCTGGACAGCGCTGGGTCTTTCCTGTGGAGGCTCTGTCTGGGGCGCCTACACCAGGTGGCATTGTCCCTTTCTCATGGCCAACACAGAGGGGGTATAATCACTCTCTCTTCCCACCGCTCTCTGTGCCAACTCATCTCCTTTTTCTGTCCTGGTAGAAATTGGCTGGCGGGCAGAATTTCTCCCTGCTGACCACTCCTTGTCGGAGTTCGAGTTCGATGTCATCATCGGTGCCGATGGCCGCAGGAACACACTGGAAGGTGAAGACTCTTCTTTTTGGCACCAAGGATGGGGAGATAAGTGGGAGGGGGTGTATCCAGAAGAGGGTGGAGAAGAGGGGGTGAGGTGACAGGTGCCAAAGCTGGAGGGGGTCTTGATAGAAGGGCAGACCACCCTGTCGTGCCTGAGGTGAGTGTCTAGATAGCAGCCATTTAATTCTCTCTGAACCTTGGTTTTTCCAACTGTAAAATGTGGAAAATCAAACCCCGTTAGAGCATCGTTATAAGGGCTGGGGAAGGACTCCTATGTACAAATGCTTTGTGAAGGTTAAATGCCATGAAAATTAAAAGAAAAAAATCAACCCCCCTTTATTGAGCACCTGCCAACGTTCAAGCCGTGGTGCTAAGCACTTTCCTACTTACTTCATCTCAGAAAAGCATTTGTATATCATTAATGGCATCAGTGTGCTGTGGAGGATAATGCTCTAGAGGAGGAGCCCTGCTATTCTCATGACTTTTAAGCACATTCAGTGCTGGGCAGGAAGATGAGTTTTGCCCAAACTGTCAGGGTGCAAAACTGCTTCTCTGAGTTGTAAACTTGGGAGCACATGTTTTCTTGGGTTAGGACCTGGTTAGGTTGAGAGAGGAGCCGCATTGCCAGGGAATGCCTTCAGGCACCTCCACCCCGGCCCCAAGACTAATTGGTGCGCAGGTTGTACTCACTGGCACTAACTGTACTAGTTTGAGACCAGGGGTTGTGGGTGAATCTTCCCATGTGGCATCTCTTTGACGAGCACAGGTCTGCTTTTCGAGCTTGCCTGGCTCGAGGGCTGCAGACAGAGACGTCTGGCTGCGAAGGCACCTTCTCTGAGGATGGAACACACTCCCCGACATAGGGCTCATCTGAGAGAATTCAGGATGTGAGGTTGGCCTGCCGAGGCCCTTCCCACCTGCTGTGGGAACAGTGCGGTTCCTCTCTCTCCACCTCATACCTCTTCCCCTGCAATCAATAACCAATATCTGACAAAGAATTTTTAAGCTGCCAACCTGGATATTGTGCTGTTAGAGTTTATGATAGTGTGAGGAAACTCAGTTTGAATATTTGAAAATTCGGGATCCATGCTCAGCTTGTGTGTAGTTTGGCATTTCGTGAACATGACGGGTGGGCTGGGGAGGACGAGCCATTTGAGCAACTTGGGACCAAGAAGGTAGGCCAGTGCAGAGTCTCTGAATCAGCACTATTAACATTTTGGGCAGATAATTCTTCATCATGGGGACATCCCTGGCCTCTACCCACTTGACACCAAGTGGTACCCCCAGTTGTGGCAACCAGAAATGTCTCAACACTTTGCCAAATGCCCTCTGGGGGGGGGGGGCAAAATCACTCCCCATTAAGAAATATTAGACTAGAGAAACATGGCCATTTCTGACCATTTTTGACAAAGTTCTAATGAAGAATGACTCAAAGGAGTGGGTATACAGTAGAAACCCAAGAGTTTTAGTCAAAGGGATTTTTGACAGAGAAGTTTGGGAATCAGCATGAGGCTTGATGATATGGTGAGGGGATGTGGGGGCGTTCCCACAGCTGGCTGGAGACAAAGGTCCTGTCCAGCAAGTCTGCTGGGACCGTGAGTTTCGCTGACCGATGGACGTCAGAGAGCAGCTTTCTCAGTCATCTTCTCCAGCTTTCACACCAAGTCCAGAAGAAAGACCCACTCCTTCCCTTTCCCTCCGCAGGCTTCAGGAGGAAAGAGTTCCGTGGGAAGTTGGCTATCGCAATCACCGCCAACTTCATAAACAGAAACAGCACCGCCGAGGCCAAGGTGGAGGAGATCAGTGGCGTGGCCTTCATCTTCAATCAGAAGTTCTTCCAGGACCTTAAGGAAGAAACAGGTGAGACCGTCACCTTTCTCCAAACCAGGCCACCGTCACTTCCCCGGGGAGCTGCTGCCTTCCCCAGCTCTGGGGACTGGGATACTCACTCCGATTGAGTGGAAGCAGGGATTTCTCCTTAATAACGGGCAGGATTCCTTCCAGGACAAGAGGGATTCTTGAGGGAAAGTTCTAGATGTTGTATGTGACTATAAATACCTACTTATTTACTCAGGAAACATTTACGGAATGCCCGTTACGTCCTGGGATTGAATATTGTGGGATATAAAGCCAAGGCTGACACGATCCCCACCCGACACAGCTCCTGTCCAGGGAGGGACCCCGCGTTACCCCTCCTAATGCAGCCTGGTCGGGCTGTGCGGAGATCAGCGTGAGATTCAGGGAGCGCTCTGAGTGGGGAGCCAGTCACCTGGGGGTGGTCCCTGCAGAAGCCCAGGTGCTTTTGTGCAGTGTGCCAGCTGCCCTTCCTCCCAGGGGTCCAGGGATGCTTCGGGAGCTTGACACTCAACCAGGTCCTTGAGGAACGTATTCGTTTATTTACTTGACAAATATGCATTGAATGCCTACGAGGTGCCAGACGGTGTTCAAGGGTGTGAGACAGAGAAGTGGGCCAAACCAAACCCACTCCTGGAGCATCACGGGAGACTCAGTAAACAAATGACACAGCAGGTGGTCTGTAAGGAAGGGGGAAGTGAGGCATAAAATGCCTGCCCCCAATTAAGACATTTCCAGATTTTTTTTTCCTTATTAACCTAATTTAAAGATCTGTCTGTCCTTGAAAAGGGAGTGTGACGACAATGGTAAATCTTTACACTAAAAATACTAGTAAATCATCCACACCCAGCACCCCTGGCCCGGGATGCTCATTTTCAATGCTTCTTCTCAGTGACTTTCCACCTGCATCCCTACCTTTTCCATGGACCTAGCTCCCCTGATAGTGCCAATACTCTTTGTTATTCTGCTTTTCTCATTCAGCCTCACACGATAAAAACTGTCCCTGTGGCCGCCTAGTCGTCCTGATGGCAGCTTTGGCAGAATAGCTCATTCAGTGGGTGTATTGTCACTGCTCAATTGTTTACTCCATGGGGTGGCAAGCTGGCCGGCCACATGTTTCTGTCTTGCCTTTGAGCAAAGCATCATTTAAATATCTTTCAATGGCTGAAGAAAAATCAAAGGGAAACTATTTTGAGAAAACTTGAAAGTTATATGAAATTCAGGTTTCAGTGTCTAAAAATAAAGGTCTATGGGACCCAGCCCCCCACCTCATATGGTTACCTCGTTGCCGGTGCTGCTCCACCAGGAGGGGCTGGGCACAGAAGGCCCAAAGTGTTTACTCTCTGGCTCTTCACAGAAAAAGCCTGCTGACTTCTGAGTTAGACCTTTCAGTGACTCACTGTCACAGCTAAAACTGCTTCTGCGGGATTGTTTTGTTAAGCTAGTTTTCTAGGAACAGGGTTTGTTACTGAGCCAGACTTGGCCTCCCCTGGCCCCCGTGATGTGTGCCCACTGCATGACCCTCTGAAGTTCAGCACGGTTGCATTATTTTATTTAAAAAAAAGAAAAGGATTTCCTTCCCGCAGATTATGTCCCTTTGAATGATTTAAGAATTCTCCAACCCTCCCTTCCCCTCAAAACCCAGGAAAATAAATACTTAAATAAACCACCAACTATGAATTCTGACAGGACATGGGGTGTGTTTTTCCTCAGGTCTGAACGAGCTTCCTTTAAACTCTGCTGTGGTCGTCACCTTTGGCCATTGTTTCACATCTCTGCCCCTCGCACACTGATAGCGCTGAGCTTCCTCTGATTCTCCGGGGGCCCTCTGCCTTCACGGCTGCTTCCTATTTAGCAGTAATAACGGGGTTCCTATGGTTACCCAGCACGCCTCTGTGTCAACTGCGGATAATTGCCATGCGTCTGCTCCCCTCTGTCTTTTGGAGCAGGGGTGGGCAAACTTTTTGACTCGAGGGCCACAATGGGTTCTTAAACTGGACCGGAGGGCCGGAACAAAAGCATGGATGGAGTGTTTGTGTGAACTAATACATGTTAACACTGCTGCTGGTGAAGGAGCGGAGGGGAGAGCAAGAGAACCCTCCGCTCTTTCGGCTCCGCGGGCCGGTAGAACAGCCGAACGGGCAGGATCCGGCCTGCGGGCTGTAGTTTGCCCACGGCTGCTTTTGGAGGAAGCCACACCAGTGCTTCTCAAAGGTGAATCCAGCTGCCCCTAGGGCTTCTGATTCCGCAGGCCAGGTGGTGCCCTGGTCATTGGCGTTTCTAATACGTTCTTGGAGGCACCTGGCTGGGGTCCCCACTTTGAGAAGCACTGAGCTAAGCTATCCCCTCACTTGCCTTAAACGCAGAAACCTAGTCTATAAAGCAGCGGTTCTCAACCTGTGGGTCGCGACCCCTTTGATGGTCAAACGACCCTTTCACAGGGGTCGCCTAAGACCATCCTGCATATCAGATAGTTACATTACGATTCATAACAGTAGCAACATTACAGTTATGAAGTAGCAACGGAAATAATTTTATGGTTGGGTCACAACATGAGGAACTGTATTTAAAGGGCCAGAAGGTTGAGAACCGCTGCTATAAAGCGTCTATGCAATGGGTGGAAAGTGAAAAAAAGATACAACCTGGCCCTCTCACCTGAGTTGCTCCTGCCGGGCACCTGGTTTTCACACAGAGCCAGGAAATGGTGGAAGCCTCACTTAGCTGTGTTTGCTTGGGTAAATTCTGGCACTTGCCATGTCTTTAAAATGCATCTAGTGTGAACAGGCGGCAGGTAAATACGCAGGCAACACGGAGCTCCTGGTGCGCTGGGCACCGAGCACGCGGAACTGAGCGCACACTCGCTTCTCTTTTCAGGGATCGATCTGGAGAACATTGTTTACTACAAAGACTGCACCCACTATTTTGTCATGACCGCCAAGAAGCAGAGCCTGCTCGACAAAGGGGTCATCATCAACGTACGTCTCCCTGGGCTGTTACGCCCTGTCTTTCCCTTTGCGCCCGGGCTGGCAGCATCGGCCAGTGTAGGAGCAGCCATGGTCCTGCCAGGAACTGAACAAGGGGGAAGGGGGAGGGACTCCCACCACCACTTTCCTTCTCCTTGGTGTTGTGCAAACAGCCCACACCAATGCATGCAGAGGCGTTTCTGCAGAGAACTGGGGCTGGGGCGGGGGGAGGTTGGCAGGGGAGCTAAGTCCTTAACCCAGGTGTTAGTGTGGGTCTTTGCCCCTGAGAGATCACCTGAGCCTTCTTCTCCCCCACATCTCCTTCAGCCCTGCCCTCTTTTCTGGGAGAGCACAGTCATTGGAGGCAGATGGGGGCTTCTTGTCCAAGTGTGACACAGAGATACTTTCACTGTGAATTTCATGCTGTAGCCTCCTTGTCATGAAGGGGAAAAGCTCTTGTAGTAAAAAAGTTGAGCCCTGCCTGGTGTGGTTAAGTGGTTAGAGTATTGGCCTGCGTACTGGAGGGTCACCAGTTCGATTCCCGGTTAAGGGCACATACCTGACTGCAGGTTCAATCCCCGCCCTCATGCGGAAGGCAACCAGTCGATGTGTCTCTCTCACATTGATGTTTCTCTCTCTCCCTCCTCCCTTCCACTCTCTCTAAAATCAATGGGAAAAATATCCTCACTCTGCAGATAAGGATTAAAACATTGAGTTGAGTCTTGGCTCTGCCACCTGTTAACTCAGGGCAGCGACTAGTTTGCCTAACCTTTCTGGACCTCAGTCTTCTCGTGTGCAGAGGAGGAGTAATAGTTTCTGTCTGAAAGGGTGGTTTGGAAGAACACCTTTAAAGATGTATGCAGAGCACCAGATACCGTGCATAGCACGCAGTGGATTGCAGGTTCCCTCCACACCTTCTCCCCCTGCTTTGGCACCTGCTTTTTTGTCCTGCTGGCTTCCTGGCGTCTGCTTCCCGCCTCCATGTTTTCCTGCCTAAACAGAGGGCAGGGCTGGGAGGAAGGAGCATAGAGTGGCGGGCCTAGGGCTGGACGCGGCTTTGGTCAGGTGTTCAATCTCTCCTGAGCCCCTGATCCTGCCGCTCCTGCCACAGCCTGGAGAGAAGGATCTCAGTCCAGGATCAGCCTGCTCTCCGCGCCGGCCTGCAGCCGAGCAGCATGGTGACCATTCACTGCCGCTTGTCAGGGAAGAATGTCCCTATCTTCTCGCCAGCCTGAGCTGGCAGCGGCCAGATGGCACTCATAACCCAGCCCTCCCCTGGGGCCAATGCCCCAAGCAGGAGGGTGGGGACCTGGCAAAGGGACGACCCCCAGGAGGCACTGGGATGACAGTCCACCTGGCCCAGCTGCTGGGAGGAGCCAGGGGGCCTTGCAGGGCAGGAGGTCACATTGCTCAGTGGTTGGGTGAGAACCTAAGTTGCCGGAAAGGAGGTGTGAATGAGGGCGGGGTTGAATGAAGTCAGCTGAGCACCTCTGGTGGGAGCAATGGCTCAACATGGGGTGCCCCCTGCTGCCCTGGGGGGAGGCAAGGTGGTCTCCCCTTCTTTCCTCTGCTCCCAAAGTTGCCACCTCTGTCGGGATGCCTGTGTCAGATAGTGAAGGACTATTTGGGACAGGGGTGCAGGTGCAACGGGTACCTTTGGGAGGGAGGGGTGCCTGTGTCAGTCCATCCCTGGGGCGGTAGGCAAAGTGTGACTTGCGTTTCCTGGGTCCCTGGCTGAGCACTCCAGCCTCTGGACGCTGAGCTTCACTCAGGTCACTCCAGGGCACTGTTCCAGGCCACAGCATGTTGTTCATGGCGACTCGATTCCTTGGTGTCTGAGCCCCTCCACCTCCCATCTCAGGCTCTCCATCGTGGCTCACTCTGGTCCCACATATCGTAACTATGGAGGAGCTGGGAGCAGACTCAAGCCCGTGCTTGTGCTCACCCAGGCCTTTCCTCCCCCTCAGAGACTCTGGGAGCATCTGAGGGGCCTGTAGATATAAGACACGGACTCTTACCTAGAAATTGTCTGGACATGGGAGAACTGGGCACCCATTCGGTTCAGGAGCGCTGGCCCCAGTCTCCAGGGTTTAGCTAAGCTCTACAGTATTTGAATAAGCTGGGAGCCAAACCTTGTGTCCTGAGCCACTTGAATTAACATTCATCTCTTGCTCCTGAAGGAATGGCAAGTCCTCCCTGCGTCCCTCTCCCCATGTGGGTCAGCATCCTCCTACAGGCACACAGGAGGTGCCGAGAACAGGCTCACTGAATGACTGATTGACCTGCTTCCCCCTCTCTTCCTGCTCATCTCTGGGCTGCTTTCTACAGCTACTGAAGGGAGAGGAACGTTTCTCCTCGAGAAACCATGCCTCCTGGCTCCCAGCTGTGACCACCTGGCCCTCCCACACACAGGCGAGGATTCCGGGATGCAGTGGGCTTGGTCTCACCATGACGGGAGCGTGGTGGCCAGGTGTGCGAGGTGGATGCCCATCACAGCTGGTCTCCCGAGCCTGAGTCCACCCTCATTTGAAGCACTGGACAGGCCTTGCCCGGCCTTCTCTTTTGGCCTCCAGCCTCTTTCTAGCTCACCATTTAGGGTGACCATTCTTCCGTTTGTATTACCCACCTTTCCTCATTTTTGCTGCTTCCCTCTGCTGCCCCACCTGTCTGTCTAGCATTCAGCCTCGCTTCAGTTCCCTAGGCCTGTGGAAAATGGGGCCCAATTTCATCCCCCTGCTTTTATCGGAATTTAGAACTACTTCCCCGTGCCTGCCCACTTTACCCAGAGCCTCAGTCCCACTTTTTTCTTTCTTGTCCTTGTTTTTACCCCCTCCCTAAAGTTCTCCTTCTGCCATCCACTCACTCACCTGCAACCTCCTGCCCTGCAAGGCCCCTGGCTCCTCCCAGCAGCCCCGGCCAGGGGGCTGTCATCCCAGTGCCTCCTGGGGGCCCGTCCTTTGCCAGGTCCTCCTGCTTGAGGCATTGGCCCAGACATTGCACGTTGTCACACCCACCCGTTGCCCGGTCCACCCCCAGGTGCTTGCAGCATGCCTTGAAGAGGGGGCTTTTTGTTGAGACCTGTTTGTTGATGTTTCCCTGTCTCCTCTCCACTCCTGCAAGGGAAGGAAGTGACCATGTAAGTGTAGGAACAGGTCTGAGAAGGGAAATCAAATAGCTGGCGCTCCAGCCTGGACACCATGACCTAACAAAGCGCTCTTGGGCCAAGGCCAACTGGGGGGACGTGGTGTGAGTGTGAAAATAGTAGAATTCCGGGGACAAGGTATTTGAAGGCGTGGCTCTGGGGAGAATGAGCCCTGTAGGTCACTCTGTTTGCAGATGAGACTGCCTTCTTTGTAAATGCTCTTGCTGGTGCCTTGGGTGGGTCCAGGCTGCACTCCCTACAGGCTGCATTCTGTGTCATGGTTACTAAGGAAAGGAATTCCCACTCATTGAGCCCTTCCCACACACCCGCATCAGGCTGGGGGTTCCACACGGTCTCATTCAGTCCTCACACGGCTCTGTGAGCTGAGTTTGTTATCCCCATTTTATAAGTAAGAAAATGGAAAGTCAGAAGAGTTTACTAACTTACCCACATTTACTCCGTCGGTACACAGCAGAGGTGGGACTTAACCTGTTGCTTTCAATAACCCAAGGCCTGTGTTGGTCTTATACACCCTAGTCCCTGCCCGGCCTCCCCCAGGGATGTGCACCTTCTGTGTCACCTTTTGGGAAAGATGGTCTTTTAGTTTCTTTAGCCACAGGATGAGCAGATTAGACTTGGGAGACGGCTGTCCTGCAGGTCCCTCCAGAATGGGTATCCTGGTCCTCTAGGCTCAGATTCTCCACCCGCTGGCAGGAAGTGTAGCAGTTAATACTGTGAGAGCAGGGTCCTGAGCGGCCTTCAGCCTGTCCAGAAAAGGGGAAACGAATTTTGGAGAGCAACTCTGAGTGATGGCAAACACCCATTTCTTTTCTGGTCTCGTTTGACCACTAAACACAGCACATCTGGACCACATCAGCTTAGCTTAGTTCATTGTACACGCACTCTTTCTCACTCTTCTCTCTTTTAATTTCACTGAAGTAATCAGGAGAACCAGCCATATGAAAGATGCTGCTGTGTTTGCTGCAAGACCATTAGTATGTACAGTGTCCATTACGACACCGTGTTCTCTGTTGGAACCCCTACGTGAGACTGTTCTTTTGGAACTTAGTGCCAGGAAAAAATTACCTCCCCGAGGAATTTCAGTGCTGTTTTCTTTCTGATAAGGGGAGAACTGTGATATATCTCATTTCCCTTTTGCGTTGGATGCTTAATCACAAGTCTGTTAACCCTCACAGCTGGCCGATTTGGTTCCTCTTTCTTCCCTTGGCCCTGATTTTCTTTGTCTGCTTGGACTAGTCTCCCTGTGCAGACCCCATTCCAAGTCCTTCTGCGAGGGAGGGGGTGCCAGGCCTGGCCCTTGGAGGGGCAGGCGGCCGCACTGTGCTCCCGTTCTCCCCGCAGGACTACATCGACACGGAGATGCTGCTGTGTGCCGAGAACGTGAACCAGGACCACCTGCTCTCCTACGCCCGCGAGGCTGCGGACTTCGCCACCAACTACCAGCTGCCGTCCTTAGACTTCGCCATGAACCACTATGAGCAGCCCGATGTGGCTATGTTCGACTTCACCTGCATGTACGCCTCGGAGAACGCGGCCCTGGTGCGCGAGCGGCAGTCCCACCAGCTGCTCGTGGCCCTGGTGGGCGACAGCTTGCTTGAGGTACCGCCGGCATGGGGGGCCCCCTCACTCCTGCCTGAAGAGAGATCTCCCGTTTATGTTTTCCTGGCAGCCGCTGCTGTCACACAGCCGGGGAGGGCAGGCCCTCGGCCCGTCGGCAGGACTCCACCAAGCCCAGCGTGGCCTCAGAGCCAGCCCTTCCACTAAATCCAGGGGAGCCCACGTGTCTGTATCGGCCAGAGAGCTTTCTCCTCCCTCCTCCTGGGGTGCTTCTGGGCTGGCCTCTTTGCTGAAGTACAAACTCAGGGGGCCTGGTCTGGACTTCAGGGCGTCCTTCTCAGAGCATGTGGCCCCTCAGCCGGGCCAAGATCCCTTCCTCATGTGGGTGGGTCTTGGTGGTCTTGCAACATTGAGGTCATGTAGGATGCAAGAGAGGCATGTGGGCCCAAAGCCCCGGTTCTGTCCATGGCCTCCCTGCTCAGAAGGCTTCCCAGAAAATCCGCAAATGCTAGGATCCTCAGGTTACATAAATGCTTTCAGAAGGGCTCTGTTTCCATCTGTAAGGGAACCACTACCCAAAATGTGTTTACGTATTTAACCCAAGGTGAGCATCAAATTCCCAACTGTGCTGTGGGTGTGCGCGGGACAGTCTGGTGAGAAGGGAGTTTGATGACTCACCCCTTGCTCACCATGGTGTGTGGACTACAACCTAAGCTCCTTGGTTAAGCACTCAGCACCTCACCCCACACCCACTTCTCAGTGATTACTCTGCTCCATAATCACCGCTGAACCCACACCACACGGACCCTTCGCCCGTCAGGCTCTGCCATTTCCAGCCACCGAGACTTTGCTCGCTATCTCCCCCCATCCCCGCTGCTCCTGAATGGATTAAATCTGAATCCTATGCATCCTTTCAGTCAGCATAAAGGCATCTTCTATGAAACATTCCCCATTTCCCTCCCCCAGCGTGGGAGTTTGCCTCTGCCTTTTTTGAGCCCCAAAGCGGTTTTGAGCCTCGCCTGGGCCTGGCAATGGGAGAGTGCTGGATGGAACTGGAGAGCAGGCTGGGAGTTGTTAGAATCACCCTAAATTTCCATTTTTCTTTGCAGCCCTTTTGGCCCATGGGCACAGGCTGTGCCCGTGGCTTCCTGGCGGCCTTTGACACGGCCTGGATGGTGAAGAGCTGGGACCAGGGCGCTCCTCCGCTGGAGCTGCTGGCTGAGAGGTGAGTGTGTGGGCCGGGCGGGCTCACGGCTGGGGCAGGAAGGGAGCACAGCTGGCTGCTAGGTGGCACCTGGATGAAGCCTCGGTCCCCTCCCATCTGCCTTCCCATGTGTAGCTTGATCATCGGGGTCCCCAAGGAAATGTTCTCCATCACAATCTACCTCCTTCAGTGACTTTCTCTGGGGGCCAGGACCATAGGTCCTCGATGCCCAAGAGAAATTTTCATCCGGGGTAGCCCTGAAGTTGAGGTTCCAGCACTGCTCAGTTGCCCGGGACCCGGAAGAGGTTTGGGGGAAGTTGCCAGGGAAGTGCTGAGTGCCCGACCCTGTTGGGGGCTGGTTCTCTGATCCCCCAGGAGAGCCTGGGCTTCCTCCCAGACCCCTGCTGTTGGCCACGTGGCTGTGACAGCTGGTGGCCTGGGAGCAGTAAGGACTGGTGGGTGGGGACCGGCCTTGGCTGGTCTTGGGTGTGGCGGCCTGTGGTCATGGGGGATAGGCCCCAGAGGCCGTGTGGCTGAGTGGCGGTTATAGCAAAACCACAGGTCCCTGTGCTGCCAGCTCTGCCTGAGGGAGGTGCCAGCTTTCCCACCTCCCGGGCTCCTTCCTGCCTCCTCTGCACCCCTTGAACCTCCCCCACTTCGCAGGTCTCAAGAACCACGAGGGTCAGGCTTTGCAGGGAAGGGTTATACAAACACATCTAAGAAGCCCTTGAAAGCCGGAGAGGGTGGGGGTGGCGACCAAAGCCTCAGGCTTCAAGAGCAATCCCGACCCCATGCCCTGCCTCCCTCCAGAGAAAGTCTTTACCGGCTGTTACCTCAAACGACCCCAGAGAACATCAACAAGAACTTTGAGCAGTACACGCTGGACCCGGGCACGCGGTACCCAAACCTCAACTCCCACTGTGTGCGGCCCCATCAGGTGAGTCCTTCCCAGGGATCTCGTCTGAGCCCCCTGCACTGAGCGGTGGGAAGGAGGGGTCACCTGACATCTCGGCACATCCCCGGGACCAAGGCCACCAAGCCTCTGGGCCCTACGGTGACTCTCGGGGAGTCACAAGAGTAACACGGAGTCAGCACCTCTGTGGCCCACAGGAGAGAAGTAGAACATTTGTAAGTGGACGTCCACATTTGTACATATATTTACACCCGTTTGTCACCATGCACACCATGTTGCTAAGCATACCTCCCTCAGTCTACTTGGTGAATTTGAGTCCTTTTCAGCATCATCCTAGAGTCCTTTTATTCTCTCCCATTGACTCAGAGCCTCTCAGTCAATAGCTCTAGGAGTGGCGTGCATTTTAAAAGTTAGCCGTGACCTATATTTACACTGAGTGCTTCCACATCTGGGTGGATAATTGCGGCCCGTCGCTCTGTATCTCAGGTGGCCTGTGTCCCCTCGCTGAGGGCCCAGCGGGAGAGGAAAGGAGTGGCCGATAGATACTAAGTCGAGAAGGTCAGGTGCCCAGGCCCTGAGACTGGAATGTGGGGGAAGACTGGTGGGCAGCTGCGTGTTCTCTCTTGCTTGTAGGTGAAGCATTTGTACATCACTAAGGAGCTGCACCACTCCCCCCTCAAGAGGCTGGGCTCCATGAGGAGATCCGTGGGCCTCTCCCGGCGGGGTAAGCCGCCCTCCCGGGTCCCCTGGGAGGGGCTTTGCAGGGAGGAGGCTGCCCGGGGGCACAGAGGACCTGGGTGACCTTGGCCAGGCTCCTCTCCTCTGCTCTTCAGTTTCCCCTTCTGTGACACCGGGACAGTGACGCCCTACGTTATAACCACCATCAAGGCGTTCGGACGTGCTGCACGCGTGGCACAGTGAACTGTGGAATCACTTCCCTGGGACCTGCTCTTCTTCTCCCTTCATTTCCAGTCTGGGGTCTGCCTCCCCAGATGGACAACAGGGTCCATGTGCTCCATTCTTTTCTTGGTCGTCTAGGGCCTGGCACAGTGCTGGGGGGCAGGGATGATACAGGAATAACTCCCAGTACCCATCAGGCTTTGCTCAGGTCACCGTCCTGCTTAAAGGCCCCTCTGGCCTCCGGTCACCCGCCCAGACCTTGTGTCCTCCCAGCTTTTGGGCTCACTCAGCCTTACCAGCCAGCCCCTTCCCTCCAGCACCACGTGCCCCGCTGCTGCCGCCCGTCATCAGCCATGCTACACATGGGGACGGGTTTTCCTGGTCTTTCCACGGCGCAGTCCTTTCTGTCTTCCTGCAGCTCCTTCTTCTGTCTGATGAATTGCTAGACACTTTTTTTTTTAATATATTTTATTGATTTTTTACCGAGAGGAAGGGAGAGAGATAGAGAGTTAGAAACATCGATAAGAGAGAAACATCGATCAGCTGCCTCCTGCACATCTCCCACTGGGGATGTGCCCGCAACCCAGGTACATGCCCTTGACCGGAATCGAACCTGGGACCTCTCAGTCCACAGACCGACGCTCTATCCACTGAGCCAAACCGGTTTCGGCTGCTAGACACTTTTTAAGAAGCAGCTCACATGTACCCTCTTTGTGCCTCTCTGTGGCAAGTCCCGGCCCTGGCAGACGCCAGGCACCCTGCTTCTCCATCATTACAGCACCGCGTCATTGTCACCCGCATCCGTGTCTGTCTTCCCCACTGGACGAGATGCTGGCCGAGTCCGCATCGTCCCGCCTCTGTGTTCCAGAGGGTCTTGGGGACCTGCTGTAGGAGAGCATGCTTCCTGCCCCAGCAGCCTGCCCTCCCGCCATGCTCTCCACAGGGCCCCTTGCCTTGGTGCTATTCCCCATGTTCCCAGACATGGTGGCAGTCAGAGAGCGGTCCCCAGGGGTCCCTGAGATTTCCCCAGAGCACCTCACTGTCTGTCTCCCATTACTGCAGAGTCAGACATCCGGCCCAGCAAGCTCTTAACCTGGTGCCAGCAGCAGACCGAGGGCTACCAACACGTCAACGTCACCGACCTGACCACGTCCTGGCGGAGTGGCCTGGCCCTGTGTGCCATCATCCACCGCTTCCGGCCTGAGCTGATGTGAGTCTGGGGCCCGGCTGAGCCTGCCAAGCTCCTCACTGCCCACGGGGACCCTGGAGACGAGGGGAACCAGGACTGTTCTGCTAGAGGCAGAATCTTCAGAACTTGGTTCAAAATTTCTCTTTGCATATTTTTGATTTGAGTTTTTCCTTAAGCTTGTTTTGTTTCCCCTTTGCACTGATGAATCTGCCCACAACTCCTTTGATCTGTGTTCCTAATATGTGACTCAGGCTCAGTGGTTACCCGTCTCCCGCCCCTCCATTTCCACACGTGGGAAAGTTGAGCATTCCCACCATGGAGCTCTACCCTTAGGCAGGAATGATGGGCAAGACCTAATTCTGGGGGGAAATGTGACGGTTTACAGCCCAAATAATTAGAGCTGAGACCCGAATTGACTAGCTGTGTACCATTGGGCAAGGCACGTGCCTTCTCTGAGTTTGTTTCTTCATTTATAAGTTGGGAAATATGTCAGGTTCATTAGGGAGATTGAATTATGTGAGCACCTCGTGATGTTGAAAGCACAATGCATCGATTGAGGTTGTGTTTAAACCACTGTGTGCGGTGTAACCTCACACTCACAAGCAAAGGCATCCAAAGGGCTGAAAGGAAACCTGCCAAGGCGTTATCAATCGGTACCTTTAGGACGTGAGGTTGCCTTGAGAAGGGGGTGGCTCTCACTTAGCACTTTACAGGTTATAAATCACTTGATTCTTTTTTGACAAGAAGCCCATGTTAGTTTTGTAACAAAAAGAAAACAAACGTAAGGGAACTATCTAAAGGCTAAGTAGCTCATGCATTTCCCAAAGTGGCGTACACCATCTTCTGACAGCCCTGACGTTCTTGTGGCCCAGATCTGGACAGTGTTAGCTTCTTGTGACTGAGGCTCCTGGGGAGCGGGGTCGGGGTGTGATTCGGGACCCGGGGCTGGGGTCACCGCTCCTTCACTCCCCCCACCTCTGCCTCCTCTCCCTGAGTTTCACCTCGTTTTGATTCTCCAGCAACTTTGACTCTCTGAACGAAGATGACGCCGTGGAGAACAACCAGCTGGCGTTTGACGTGGCTGAGCGAGAGTTTGGCATCCCCCCAGTGACCACGGGCAAAGAGATGGCGTCAGCGCAAGAGCCCGACAAGCTCAGCATGGTCATGTACCTGTCCAAGTTCTACGAGCTCTTCCGGGGCACCCCGCTGAGGCCTGTGGGTAAGCACCTGCTTTGGACCACGCTTCGCTCTGCCCTTGAGCCAGCTCTGCCTTGGGCCATCTCCGGCTGCTCTTCACCCTGGTGTCTTCTGTTCTGGGCTGACCCATGCCTTCCCTTAAGGCCAAACAGGGATGGGTCCCACAGACCCATGTGTGTAAGTGGGTCTGTGTGTAGGTGATGCATGACGCCAGGGTTCTGGTCTGCCCCCGGCGTTGGCGGTCTCTGGTGGGGCTGCACAGCCCCCTGCCCAGGCCATTCACATCTTTAGTTGGGGGAAGAAAATTATTTTGGAGGGACTTTATAGCAGTGACACCCCTGAACCCTTGGGTAGCTGTGGCAGGACCCAAATCTCAGCCATACTTTTACTTCCTAACAGACTCTTGGGGCAAAAACTACGGAGAAAATGATGACTTGGGCGTGGCCAAATCATCCCTTCCTCACAACTATCTCAACCTCACGTTTCCCAGGAAGAGGACTCCACGAGTAAGTCAAGGCTTGGCTTTCCTTTAACTGCTTTTTGCGCATGGATGGGGCTGGGGGGTTGGAGAACGTCCTGCTCTTGGTCTGTGTCTGCTTAGTAACTGAGTGTTTTGGAAGTTCCCCCGGCACTTCGCTGACTTAGAAGCAGTTACAGTAGTGGTTCTCAACCTGTGGGTCGCGACCCCTTTGGCGGTCGAACGACCCTTTCATAGGGGTCGCCTAAGACCATCCTGCATAGCAGATATTTACATTACGATTCATAAAAGTAGCAACATTACAGTTATGAAGTAGCAACAGAAATAATTTTATGGTTGGGTCACAACATGAGGAACTGTATTTAAAGGGCCAGCAGGTTGAGAACCACTGGGTTACAGGAAGTTCCGGGTGGATCAGCGTGGCCTCCTCGGTGGGGAGGAGAGGCAGCTTCTCGCTTTGTTGAGCAGTTTATTTCGATCAGGAGCACAGGGGCCATTGAGAGGCAGGGCGGTGATGCTACAGTTACACATCCTGTTCTATTCTTTTTTTTTTTTATTCATTCAACGAATGTCCGTTGGGCCCTACAGTATGCCCACATTAGGGCTGAACTTTTTGTTAGTTTTTGACAAGGGGAGGACATGGACAAAAATGACTACGATAGGCTCCTTGCCTTTGAAGAGCTCAGCGCCCAACAAAGAGGTTCCCGAGCTTCCCTGACCTACGGCACCCTGCCTGTCTCAGTACTTTTTTCACGGTGCCCCTCGATCTAAAGAAGTTCCATTTATTCAGTAGTTAAGTTCAAATATCTTATAAGGGCGTTTTGCAAGGTCTACGGCAGACTTCACCATGCTTCCCTAGGAAATCTAAATACCCCGCGGCTCTTCTACGAGCTGACTGAGGTGCCACAGGGTGCCTTGGTACCCGGTTTGGGAATGATGGGCCTAATGAGAAATAATTGTATCTGAGTGATGGCATCTCTGGGAAAGGGATAATACACGTCGTCTGGCTTATTGTGCTCATTGTACAGATTTTAAAAAGGGGGCCCAGAGGTGTTAGGTGGCAAGTCCTGGCCCAGGGCTCGCCCTGGCTCTGAGCGCACGGGGAGCCTCCCTCGCTTGGCAGAGAGGGTGCAGGCCTCTGCCTGTCTCAGCCTCTCGCAGTTGCTGACAGTCATGCCATGTCCTGCCTCCCCTCCACCCAGGGTGTGGCCTCCCTCCTTTCTCTCAGCTGCTGGAACAGCGGTCACTTTTTCCACTGAGACCCGCGCTCCCTGGAATGTCGCAAGCAGTTGTTGGGCTAGCTGCATAGGGTACTCGGCGCTCCCCCACGCCCTGTCTGCTGGGAGGGGTGGGTGAGCCAAGTGAGGGCTGGGGAGGAAGGTGCGCAGGTCTGCCAGGGTTTTCAGCAGAGCTCTGTCTGCTCTGCACCCCAGGGCGCCCCATTCAGAAGCTCAGTGTGAGGGCTGCATCGCCACCACATGTCCCGTGAGTGAAAGCTGTCCCCTGGATACCAGCCATAGGCGTGCTCCCGCCAGGCCAGTCATGTGTCCTCTGAAGCCCAAGGACCCCACTCTGGGCTGCCCCATCCAGGCAGCCAACGCAGCCTTTCCACAAGCCCTCGGGGCCAAGCGTTCACCACCTTTCTCCGTTCACCGGATTCTCCCACCACCTAGCCCACAACTGAAAGAGCAGAAGGGGCTGGATTGGAGTTTAAACCTTCACTCACCACTCCTCTGTTTACAGAGTGACTGAATGGAAAGGGCCTGGCCAGGAGGTGGGAATGGTCAAAAGTCAGCAGTCAGCAAGGCCAGCCAGGCCCCTGACGGCTGCTGGGCCCTCGCTCCATGTTCTGCTGGCTCTGCTAGGAAATGCAGGGGAGCAGGTGTGAACCATGGCTGGGCTCCTCCAGCATGTGCCGTGGGCTGCCCAGGGGAGGGCAAGTTAGTAAGGCCCCTCCCCACCCCTCACCAGCTGCCAGAGGAGCACTGAGCTATGGGAACGCAGCAGCTCACGCGCATTCACAACGTGGCATCGTAATCTGAAGAGAGTTCACTGTTTCTCTGTTGAGCCAGTCTTAAAAGCCTTTCTCCCTCCGGTTTTCACTGTTGGTGTTACATTTTTTTTCTCATCCCCAAATCTGCTAATGTCACAATCCCAGCAAGACGGACCAACGTTAGGCAAAATAAGACTTTTCCTCCCCGAGGACCTTGTAACTTTCCATCTACCCGCCACGAGGTGGTCCCTCGGTGAGTGGGAGCTATGGGGCTGCTCGATGAGCTCTGAGGACCGGCGGGTCCAGGCCTGTGGGAAGAAGAGCCTGAGATTCTCTTTTCCTTTTACTACCCCCGGGGTCTGCTTCTGCAGATCTGCCTCTCATCCCGTAAGCATCGAAAGCCTCAGGGCAAGCGACAGTTCCGGGGGACTCCAGGGCTCTTGTCACCACACACCGCAGGTGACACCTGAACATATGTGGTCTCAGTCCTCGCTCTTCTAGGCCTGCCACATGTGGGTAATGCCTGCACTGACGGCCACTTCAGCCATTACATGCGTCACATGTGACATATGCACGCAGGGGGCCTGATCTTTTCCCCATTCTGAGCCCACACTTTGGAGGACAGCACAGCACAGCGGCTGTCACTTGTTCATGAAAAGCCCATCCCAGAAGCCGGGTTAGTGGCCCCGGGATGCAGATCCTGCTCAGCTGGCTGATTCGGACCCAGGTCCTCCTCCAGCACTGGTCCCCGGTAGAGTGGCGTGCACATGACCTGCGGGGGGCCTGAGTCAGCCTCCCAGTGCTCCTCTCCATGAATCTTCTGCACAACTACTCTGCAAAGAGCCAGGGGTTGCTAGGGAAGAAAGTGCTTCCTGTCCTGGCCGGTTTACTCAGTGGTTAGAGCGTTGGCCCGAAGACTAAAGAGCCGCAGGTTCGATTCCAGTCAAGGGCACGTACCTCAGTTGCAGGCTCAATCCCTGGCCCTGGTTGGGGTAAATGTGGGAGGCAACCAATTGATGTGTCTGTCTCACATCAACGTTTCTCTCTGTCTCCCCCCACCCCCCTTTCTTCCACTCTCTCTAAAGAATCAATGGAAAAAATATCCTCTGGTGAGGATTAACAAATATATTTTTTTAAATGTGCTTCCTCCTTCCATCTATTCAACACATCTTTACTGATGCCTAGTTTATGTTGAGTTCTCCCCTTGGAGCTGGGGTAGAGCAGTGAACAGCACAAGCAGGACCCTGACCAGGGGAGCTTGCCTTCTAGAGGGGCTTCTGCAGTTCCTCTAACTCTCCTTCCCCAACTCCTCTCCCAGAACCTCCCGCCCAGCAGCCAAAGCTCCTGGCGAGCAGCCTAGTAGTTCTCAGTTGAGAGATTGAAGAAGGTTTGGGAGAGTCCAGAGGACCAGGTCCCGATGCTCCCCCCCCCCCCCCCCCCCCCCCCCCCCGCTCTCCTCCTCCTCCTGCCCTCTGTGCACCCACAGCCGGAGGTTCTGAGCTGGTTGCAGCATGGCAGTGCACGTTGAGGCCAGGCAGACACGGTTTTAGGTGTGCTGGGGATTCACGTGCTTAAAACTCTCAGGAAGTTCCTGGGCTTGTCTGCAAGAAGATCGTAATAACGAGCATTGTATTGCTGTGAAGACACTGTCAACAAATGCGCGCTGCAGGTCTGACACAGTCTTTGGCACATGGAAGGGGCTCCGTAAGTGACAGGCCATGCCCTTTGCAAGTACTGATTAAGTAAAGATGCTCGTCTTCTGAACAGATGAGTGATGCTAGTTGGATTGAACCGTGCGTTCAGTACTGCAACCATGGGCGATGTAGCACTTAGAGCATCGGGAACAGTTTCCTGTGTATCGCATTCGCCCCTCGCGTCGCCTTCTAAGGGAGCGGGGAATGTGTCCTCATCCCAGCGAGATGCGGAAACTTGGATGTAGGGAGGTTAAATTGCAAAGCCATGTAGGTGGTGGATGTCAAAGTCAGAACTAGAATTCTAATGTCTGCTAACTAGCATTAACCTCAGTGACAGCGTCTAACACACAGCACTTCATGTTATAAGAAATGTTTTACATAAATGACTTTATTGATCCTTACACCAGTTATGACAGTGTAATATCCTATAGTGAGGAAACTGAAGTCAGAGAGGTTAGGTGATTCCTCTAAGGTCACACAGCCAGGAAGTAATTCATGTCAGAACTCGAACCCATGTTTCCTTTCTACGCTGCCGTTGAAGAAGAACAGACTCTCTTGGCAGTGTCACAGGCCATCTTTCTAAATCACATGGCAACCACCCTTCTCAACCAGGTCATTTGCTTGCAATGGCCAGTCTCTCCCTGTGGCCCAGATCTGAATTTCTCCACAATTAGGTTATACTGGCTAACTAAATACACAGCTTGTTTACTTTGGGCTAAATTCACATTAAGTCAGGCAATATGGGAACATGGTGATTTTGTGCTGATCAAATAAATGATCAGATTGGGAGATATATGCATAATTTTTTTTTTTTAGTGGAGATACCAATTAGTTTAATAAATGATTTTTGGTGTGCAGAATCTTACAAGTCACTAGGACATCATGACTTAAAAAAAAAAGTTCAGGTGAAAGGGATGGAAAATATTAACAGAAAAAGAAAGTGAGTTACTGGTTTATTCTCACGTTCTGTCTGACTGGCACAATAAGTATTTTCTTTCTCCTTGCAACCCAATTCTTTGTAGAATAAAATAGAGCCCAAGGAGATGGGGGTGCTGGGGCAACTTTAGTTCCCAAATAGAGATATACAGTTAAGAAAAAAAAATACATAAACATCTAGGTTTGCGTTTTCTCCACCGTTTAGTTTTAACCTAGCTCTTCACTGCTCACCTCTCCACACAGACCACGGTTTACTGTCCCGTGGCTCAGGCTGAAGCAGAGGAGCTGTGGCTGCTGCTGCACACACTTTCCCTAGAGGTGCTTTCTGTGGGCCTGCGGCTAAGCCCGGCCTTGGACCTAGACAGGCTCTGGTTGTTGGAACAGTCACACCCACGGCTGTTGAATGCAATGGAGAGAATAACATGTGTTGTTCTTTGAGGGAAAAGCCAAGTCTTCATTTAAGGTGGAAACAAACAAACAAACAAGAAACAATGGAAAACCCGAAGATGCTGCACCGCGTGTTCCTGCCGGGTGGGCAGGACATCTTGTGCTTCCACACGCTGCAGTCCGAGGCCAGCGAGGCCTTCACGGGCTGCGGAGCTCGGGCCAGACAGCCTGTGCCGCTAAGACCCAACGCTGTTGCAAATAGGTCATCTGTTTCTCTTGGTGTTTGCCCAAGCGTTGGGCCTGAAATAATTTCCAGTCACAGAATAATGAGTTACTGGGAGCTGAGGAGAATGTGGGAGGGACGGCCGGGCCCTTTGATCTGTCCGGGTTTTTGTTTTTTGTTTTTGTTTTTTTGATGCCTGGGTCAAATTTTCAAACAAATATTAATGACTAAGCTCTGGTTGATCTCGTCTTTGAAAATATTAAAGGTCCTGGTAAATACGGGGAGGGGTCAGGGGCCGGGGGAGTGTAAGAACTCGGGAAGCAGGTGCTTTCTGTTGGAAGCCAGTGAGCACACAGCAGACCGTGCTAGGGACTCCAGTGGTAGTATTAGTGCTGTTGCTATTATGTGGTATATTAGCATCTATTGTAATAACAACCGAAAGTATTAGTGTTGTTCCAGAACAACTGGGAGGTAAAAGAATCCTCTTGTGATTGGGCCAGTTTAGGGTGTGTAGGGCTGATGGGGTGGTACCCCTGGGTTGGAGGGGAGAGAGTGGCCAGCCGCCCTGGCTGCTGCATCCCAAGTGGAACCAAGGCCGGGATTTGATTGGGGCCTGCTGTGGAGGGCCCTCTGAGGCCGAGGAGGCTCCCTGTAGGAGGGAGACATAGTTGTGGGGTGATTCCATGGTCATCAGGGGGCTGGCCATTTGGAGAAGGTAGAGAGGTAGGTTTAACTTCATTGTCAAGAATGGACTCATCCTGCAGTGTTCAGGGGAAGAACTAAGTCAGCCCTCACACCCAGCCCAGCCCAGCTCATAGCAGCAGCACAACCTGTGCAGTTCCACCCATTCCTTTGAGGCTCAAGCCTGACAGCAGGAGCCCGTTGGTGGTCTTCGTGGAGGTGATGTGATGGGCTTGGTTAGTGCACGTTTCTCTGGGTGTCTCTGGGTGTAAATGTCCAGATTCAGGCAGCAGAAAGTAGGCTGTAAAAGGCTATTGGTAGGGCAGCCACGTAATTTATTGTCTAAACCAGGATGCTTTTGAGGGTGAAAGGAGGCACTATAATGATGCCGGGGACAAAAAGCGATGAATCACACAGTCCTGGGCACACTGGCTGTACACTCGCCACAGGGTTCAAAGTCTGGTGCTCCTTTGAAGTTAAACTATCTCGCACTGGTAGCTGGGGTGGTGTCCGAGTGGCCGTCACATCCCTGGGCAGCTGCTCTGAGCCCGAGAATCCTGCCCTTGAGGTGAGCCAGTGTCTCATAGGCAGCACCGGAGGTTTTCAGCAGGCCTGGAGGCCACTGCCTGAGACCGAGGTCGCATTCACCACGGGGACAATCCCTGCCCTGTCAGGGAGTCTGTGCTTTGGGATGTTTCAGCTGGATTTGGGGATGTGATTCCCACCCCTTCTGTCAGAAACTGGCTCCCCAGATGGAGGAAGACCCTATCCCCTGCGCCCAAATGGAGCTCTGGGTGCTGGGTGGGGTATGTCCATCTGTCTCCTGGGCAGGCAGGGCAGTGGGCCCAGTGCTGGCTCAGGGCTGTCAGTGGGTCCGAGGTCCTTGATGGTCCTGAGCTCACGGTGGTCTCTTGGCCTTTGCAGGTGGACAACCAAACGGAAGAGAATAACGACATGAACAAACGGAGGCGGAGAGGCTTCAACAGCCTGCACGAGGTTTGTGTGCACAGCGTTGGTTTTAACAGAGGCCCGTGGCCTGACAGCCCATGGCCACAGGCCCAGCCGCCCTGGCCCTCCTTGCTCTTCTCTCTCTGGAGCTGCTCAGTCCCAGGCTTGACTTGGTGGAATAACAGTCAGGTTCTGGTCCTCACTCCACTGCTTACTAGCAATGTGACCTTGAGAAACAGAGCCAGCCAGGGTGGGGCTCACGTCTGTAAAATACAAATGATACATTTGAAATGTATGAAACCTGGCAGGATTTTTAAAGATTATATAAGATGTTATGCAACATGCGGGGCCTGATCTATGGCACCTATGCTGATCAATATGTAAGCACTATCAAAAGTGAGCAGTGAAGAGGCACCAACTGTCCGGCTTTTCTCCCCGTCATTGTTTCTACCTTTTGTGTTTTGTGCTTTCTGCACTTGAGTCTTGAAGGCCAATGTCCCAGTACCCGCAAGTGCCACCTTCTGGTGACAGGAGAACATTACAGGCTACTTTGTCAAAACCAGGCACCAGTCCCTCTCCTGCTACTGAAAAATTGATCAGCAGAAAAAGAGGGTATCAGTTCCGCTTCCCCAGGCAGCTCTTTAAAGAGACCTGAGATATGCCTTCACTTGAAAAGGCCGTCCCAGTCCCCGCAAAGCAAGCCCCGGTGCTGTCAGTGAACTGCGGGAGGCCAGCGCTAGCTAGCCTGACGGCTGATGCCATGATTATGACACAGAGGCACGTGGGGTCGTTTGTATAACACATTATACCCGGGTTATAGGGCTTAGAAAAGACTTCCATCTGAAATGTGTATTTTTATGACATTGTGTTCATGTCTGTGACTTGCTTCATGGGGAAGCCTTGACTGGGATCAGCACCCTGGTCCTCACAGCTGAACTTTGTAACAAATAGAGCCACCAGGCCCGCCATGGGGAAGAGGGCGCTGCCTATGGCTCAGCCCGTTTTCTGGGACGCTCGAAGGGAAGCGCTGATAAGGCCTGCAGTTCCATTCATGTCTTAAAATGTGCTCAAACGCGTATTATCCACTGAGTTCGAAATCACCCTTGTCCGAACCCTTATAGGATTTCTTTGGGGGAATCCCTTCAAGAATGGCTTCCTCGTCTCTTGGCGCTGCTGTGAGCCAGAGCCAGTGATCCAGGAGATGATGGAGAGGAGGAAGCAGAGGCTGAGTGACTGGAGGAGAGATGTCCGTTTCCCGGTCACGGTGCTGGCTCTCGCCTGTGTGCCTGGGTTTGCTCTGGCCTCCACCTAAGGAGCGTCCCTTGCATGCACTCTGTCTCGGGTGGGAGTCTGCTCCTGCCTCTCACGCGGGCCTTATTTGAGGGGCCGTTTGTGCTCTCTCTGTTGGCGGCAGCACAGGAGGGGAGAGTGGAAAGAAATCGGTTGCACCTGTCCCTTCTGAGATGGTTCTGGGCTGTTTTCTGAGCCAACTTTTTTTGCTTCCAAGTCAAATTTACCCAAACCATAATTCTTTCTCAGTTCTCACTAAGTGTGGGCCCAGAACCGGCAGCGTCAGCATCACCTGGCAGCTGGTTACAAATGCAGTGTCTCAGGGCCCACCCCGGACCAACTGAGCCCAAACCTGCTTTTGAAGGAGCCCCTGGTGATTCACGTCTGGGAAGTGCTGTCGGCAGGACCCACTGTCCCGGTGACGTTGGCCTTGTACAAACAGTGACCTCTCCGGTGAACTCGCCCGCTCTGCACTCCAGGCTGGGTGGCTGTGCAGCCACACTTCCCACTTTGAAGTGGAGAGTGACTCCGGTTGGTGTTTGTCCAGCACTTCAGGGTGGCTACACAGACAAGGTTTCCCACGGGGCTGCGGTTCTTAGGGGTCTGTTAGAAAAACAACAGACTGTGGCTTGCTGCTTCCCTGGAATCTCTTTATTGTCCTGAGAATGTCTGCCCCAGAGATTTGTTGTCTCCTGGGAAAGCAGACTGCCCACTGGACACACCAGTGCCATTTTCACCCCAAGGCCTGTGGGAGCAGAGCCTATGGGAAGGGGAGACGGACATTCCGTGAACACTGGTAATTTTCCAAGTTTCATTTGTAGCAGATGAGCTAAAGAAGCCTTACATGGAACTCCATTTTAAAACTATGTGTATTTTTATTGATTTCAGAGAGGAAGGGAGAGGGAGAGAAAGAGAAACATCAATGATGAGAGAGGATCACTGATCGGCTGCCTCCTGCAAGCCCTCCACTGGCTACCGAGCCTGAAACCCGGGCATGTGCCCTGACCGGGAATCGAACCATGACCTCCTGGTTCATAGGTTGATGCTCAACCACTGAGCCACGCCTGTTGGGCTGGAACTCCATTTCATAAAATAGCATAATCAAAAGGTCACAGCCCACGTCTCACCCGTCATTAGTCACGCTGGTATCATGTACCCTGGTATAAAGCACCGAGAGGAGCCCTTCACCTCCGGCATCCTTCTCCAAAATCCATAACCCGGCCTAACCATTAGGAAGATCAGAGCATCCGGACTAAGGGACTTTGCACACAGAGCTGACCCATCCCCTTTGAAACTGCCAAAGTCGTAAAAGACAAAGACAGATGGAGAAACTGTACAGAGGGGAGAGAACTAAGGCGAAATCATGACTTAATTCAATGTAGGATCCTGGATTGTATCCTGGAACCAAACAAGGAAGCGTGTGGAAATACTGGCGTAGTCCAAATCGAGTCTGTAGTTCACGGCAGCACGCCGGGGTGGATTCCTTCGTTACGGTGACAGTATCAGGATTGCTCCCGATGTTACCATTACGAGCAGCTGGGTGAAGGCTATGCAGGAACCGTCTGTGCTATCTTTGTCGTTTTTCCATAAATCCAAAATTATTTCACAATTAAACGTTGTTTTTAAATGGTAGCACCAAGAGAGCGGGGCAGGTTGGAGTTGGGAATGGGTGCTGAGGAGGAAGGAGGAAGATGCCCAAAGCCTGTGCCTGATGCACACCCTTCTTGCTCCCTTCACACACACACACCCGCTGTTCACCTCTTGGGAGCCACAGGATGTATTTTGAAAATGATTTTGCTCGCCGCTTCATTATTATATTTGATTTGTGTGTGTGTGTGACAACCATGTGAAATGGGTAATGCTCCCATTTTACAGATGCAGAAACTTTAGGGAAGTTCATTGCCAAGGTCACTGGGCTGGGAAGTGAAAGAGTCAGGATGCAAACCCTAACTCTCGGGCTCCCAAGCCTGGCTGTGCTGTCTTTGGGCATCGCCTGCTGCTTGTGCCTCACTTCCTGAGCCCACGGAGGGTCTCCTTCTTCCGGAAATTAGTCCCCTGTCCTCAGCCCCCAGGCCCCTTCCCTGATATCTGGGTTCTGGGACCCCACCACCAATGCACTGATTTGGACTTTGCAGCGGCCAGCCTTTTCCAGCCGGAGTTTGGGCTCCAGTCAAGAGGGCAGCGTCAGTAAAGAAGGTGGAAATCAGAACAAAGTCAAGTCCATGGCAAGTCAGCTGCTGGCCAAGTTCGAGGAGAGCTCTCGGAACCCTTCGCTCCTGAAGCAGGTGAGTCCCATCACATGCTCACTGGACCGGCCTTCTCGGTGACCAGAACTGAGAAGCTGGCAGAAATGTTCTGGCTAGGGATGAGTTTCAGGTATGCCAGCCATGCCTGGCTCAAGTGAGCCTTCTTCTAGACCAGGAGTCAGCAGAATTTTCTAAAAGGGCCAGGTAGCCAATACTTTAGGCTTCAGGAGCCATCTGATCTCTCTGCAGCTACTCAACTCTGCCATTGTTGCATGGAAGCAGCCGTAGACAATACCTCAACAAATGTGCATGCATGTGTTCCAATAAAACTTTATTTACAAAACAGGCTGCAGGCCCAATTTGGCCAGAGGCCCGCAGTTTGCCACGCCTGTTGTGAATGAGAGAAGAATCCTTTCCCTAGTTTGGTTTTACTTTGCAACCATGACTTGGTTTGCAGCCATTGATGAGATGTACAGTAGGAGGAAGCTTTAGAGCAGCAGTTCTCAACCTGTGGGTCGCAACCCCTTTGTGGGTCGAACGACCCTTTCACAGAGGTCGCCTAAGACCATCGGAAAACACATATATAATTACATATTGTTTTTGTGATGAATCACTATGCTTTAATTATGTTCAATTTGTAACAATGAAAATACATCCTGCATATAAGATATTTACGATTCATAACAGTAGCAAAATTACAGTTATGAAGTAGCAACGAAAATAATTTTATGGTTGGGGGTCACCACAACATGAAGAACTGTATTAAAGGGTCGCGGCATTAGGAAGGTCGAGAACCACTGCTTTAGAGTGTTGGCTGCCTGGGAGAGCACCAAGTCCTTGGTGAGAAGACCCACACAACCAAGGGGAAACTGAGTCACGGGTCTTAGCTCCCTGTGGGCCTGCAGCAATGGGGACCGACTTCCCAAGTGTTGTGGTGCCTCTCCCTACTCCCTCGGGTCAGGTTGGCAAGGCTGAGTGTCTGACCAGGGACTCTGGCTTGGGGTCTGCGCTGCATGGGTCAGTTCGCTCCCCCAAAGGCCTCTGGGAGGCCACTGCCACATTACCAAAGCTTGGGGGTTGGTCTTTCTTTGGAGAATACCTGTCCCATGACAGATGAGGCTCCTCTCAGGAGGAGGGCAGACTCTAGGTTAATTCAGCTTTTAGGTGATCATAGAGGTCCCCTGGCTTTGAGGTGGACCATGCTCCTCCAGACAAACAGACCTTCCCAGGAAGCCAGGCTTTCATAGAAGGGGGTCATGTCCTGAGACTTCCTACTCTATCGTTTTGTCTCAGTTGCCCCTCTGCAGGCTGGGTCCCTCGCAGCCCCCAGTGTTGCTGGAGCTTCTCCCATCAGCTCCCGTCCCCTGGTAGGCGGGAAGCTCTTCCATTTCCAGGAGACTCCGGGGCCGGCCACCCCAGCCTGGCATGGGCACTGGCAGGGCCTGTCCAGTGTCCGGGTCTGAGCCAACAGCAAGGCCTCCCTGAATTCACACCTTGTCCCTGAGGAGGGGACTCTGGGACGTGCTATCCACCTGCGCAGAGAGCCAGGGCTCTGGTTTCCTGCGGGGGCGGGGGGGGGGGGGGGGCTCGCCGGACCTCAGCCCAGGGCACGCTCGCTCTCTCTGTACCTGAAAACTCTCGCTCCCTTCCTCCCTTCCTCCCTTCCTGTCCTCTCAGTCTGACTCGGCCTTTTCTTTCGTGCTTCCTGCGGCTGCTATCTTGGACTCCCCGTCCTCCTCCCAGGAACGCCATGTCTCGGGGGTAGGTAAGCCTGTCCTTCGCTCGTCCTCTGACCCTCCTGCTCACTCTTGTTGTCTCCAGCCAGAAGAGCTCACGGCCAGCCCACCGCCTCCTCTGAAAAGGCAGGTAGGGCTCCTTCCAGTGGATGGGGTCTTGGTGAAGCCAGAGGGGCCCCTGATGCAGAGGGGTGGGCTCAGTCGGCCTCTGCGTGCCCAAGTAGGGCTGATCATAGGTTCTCTGGGAAGGCAGGCACAACATGCGGTCCTTCAGCCAGTCGGGGGTATCGGCTGACCAACCACGGTGCTTCTGGTGCTCTGATTGGGGACACAGACCGCACCACCTGGTCTTCTGTCTGTTTTGTCGGATGCCCCCAGAACACAGCGTTAGCTGCAGACCACGTACATAGGCTGACGTGTAAAGGGATGAGAAAGTGGCAGTGATGGTGGAATGGGCGTAGGTGGCCGCTTGGCTGCACGCCTTGAAGGGGGAAGGCTGGGGTGTGGCTCAGGCCTCCTGGCGCCCGAGGAGACAAGGCCCCTCGTGGTGTGTAGGCGCAGCGGCAGCCCGGCACTGTGGCTTTCCCCGGCCAGCATCTCTGGGTTTGGAATTTGCACAGACTCACTGTTTTGACCACAGCATTCAGAGATGGCTGGTCAGCATGAGACATGTGTGTTGCTTCTGGGCAGTGGAGGCTGAATGAGGTCAATGGGGGTATGAAGCAGAGATGTCGTCTTAGTGTATAAGAATTACCTAAAGAACCATTTTTTTCAATTAAAAAAATGGGTATTTAAAAAAATACCAATATCTGGTGCCCATCCCAAGACCAATTAAATTAGAACCTCCGGAAGTCAGGCCCAGCCTTGGGTAGTTTGTTAAAGGGCCCCGGTGGCTGTGGTGTGCGTCTAGGATTGAGAACATGGGTTGTACAGGTTTTGATTCAGTGGGTCTGGAAGGAGGCCCAATAATCATGTTAAGGAGGATGTCAGATTTATATAATGTTATTAACCAATGTTACCTCAATAAGTTAAGTTAAAAAGGAAATGTAAAAAAATAACAATAAAGAAAGAAAAGGAGAGATCAGGTGATTCTGATGCAGATGGTAGACCATCAGCACCTGAGGTGAGTTTGGAATCTTACTCAAGGTGACACCTGGTGCGCCCTGGGCCCCTGGTCCTCCTGGGGGTCCTCATGTTGGGGGTCCTCATGTTGGGGGCGATGCAAGGGCCCTAGTAGGGAAGGAAGCTTGATTTGTCTTCTCTCCAGCTCCCCTCTGTGGTTGTGACGGGGCATGTGCTCCGAGAGATAAACCAAGTGTCCGCCGTTGGAGAGTGCCTGAGCCGGCCCCGCAGAACCCGAGCCCAGTCTGACCTGCAGCTGGGGGGGCGCGAAGAAAACCCTGCCTGCCAGGGGGCGCTGGCCCTGTCGGGCGTGCTGCGGCGGCTGCAGCTAGTGGAGGAGAAGATTCTCCAGGTGAAAGCCTCGCCCTGGGCCCTGCCTCTTCCCAGGTCCGGGGTGCCCTCTGTTCCCCTTCTTCCTCCGCCTGCCCAGGGTGGGTTCCTTCTCTGCCTGTTCGTGCCCTGTCCCCCGTCCTGTGTGTGGGGAGTGAGACAGGCCTGCCTGACTGCCCCCCACACCCCACAATCCCAGGCTCTGTCACTCTCTCTTTTTCTTTCTCCTTTCTCGCCTTGGCTGCAGAAGAGGGCTCAGAACTTGGCCAACAGGGAATTTCACCAAAAGAACATTAAGGAGAAGGCGGCTCACCTGGCCTCCATGTTTGGCCATGGGGACTTCCCGCAGGTAAACGGGGTTCAGAGCCCCAGGAGCCCGTGAGGCGGCCGCGACTCAGCCTCTGGAGCTCCGTGTCCTCCTTCCCGCTGCTTTTATAGCAGGAGGCACGATTCATCTGTCACGCCACTAAGGAGTTCAAGGTGCTGTCTAAAACAGATGCAAATAAGAACACTCAAAATAGGTAGATAAGTCAGAACAAAGGGGAAACCAAGAGAGAAAAGTGAGCTCAGATCAAAGGCGAACGTTACTGAACAGAAACACGGCCTGTTAGACACAAAGAGGAAAAGCTGCTCAGTTGCAAGAATCACATGACAGCGCCTTTAAGGTGAAAGCAGCCCAGTCGCTCATGATGTTTGGGGGCCTGATGGAGAATCTCCCCGTGGCCTTGATCGGGGAAACACTGAGGAAGAGGTCAGCCCCATGCCGTAACCCAGCCGTGGGCAAACTACGGCCCGCGGGCCGGATCCGGCCCGTTTGAAATGAATAAAACTAAAAAAAAAAAAAAAAACCGTACCCTTTTATGTAATGATGTTTACTTTGAATTTGTATTAGTTCACACAAACACTCCATCCATGCTTTTGTTCCGGCCCTCCGGTCCAGTTTAAGAACCCATTGTGGCCCTCAAGTCAAAAAGTTTGCCCACCCCTGCCGTAACCTGTACTCTGCTCCCCCAAAAGGCGGCGCGGAGCCAAGGAGAATGGCTTTGCCTTAGAATACGAAGCACAGCCCCCGCGAGCCAGGAGCTTATTTAGAAACTTGCAGAAAAGAAGAGCGTGTGCAGGCAAGGAGATGAAAGAATTGATATGAGGTCCCACAGCGCCTGTATGTGCGAGGCGCTCTCTTACAGCAAACCTGATCTCTAGAACATTCCTGTCTGCTGCTCTCACTCAGTCTCCTCCAGACTGAGTCCTCTGCTATTCGGCAGAGTCACTGGCCTGGGAAGGAGGCTTTGCATTTATTTAGCTCAGTGGTTCTCAACCTTCTGGCCCTTTAAATGCAGTTCCTCATGTTGTGGCCCAACCATAAAATTATTTTCGTTGCTACTTCATAACTGTAATGTTGCTACTGTTATGAATCGTCATGCAAATATCTGATCTGCAGGATGGTCTTAGGCGACCCCTGTGAAAGGGTCGTTCGACCCCCAAAGGAGTCGCGACCCATAGGTTGAGAACCACTGATTTAGCTCATGTTTAGATGGCACAGGTGTCTGCAGCTGCAGAGGCCATCTGCCCCGAAGTAGCCCAGGATTCTCCTTTCCTAAGCTTGCACCTGCCACTTTATACCAAGTCCTCGGGACTTCGCTGGTGTCTGTGGCAGACACAGGCAGGAGCAGGATGGACCTACTCCAGCTGTTACAGTGTGACAAGGGAGTTGGAGCAGTTGGAGCAGAAATGTAGCCAGGAGCCAGACAGCCCTGCGGGGCTCCAAAGACAGAGGCCGCTGCTTGGTCCCGAGAGGCGGGCCTGCATGTCCCTTCCCCTCCTCGCATGCGTAGGCAGGGGCTGCACCCAGGCGAGCATACTGTGCCTTCTCCGAGGATAATCACTTTCCTCTGTTTCTGTTCTGTGCAGAATAAACTACTCTCTAAAGGCCTGTCTCCTACTCAGCCTCCGTCTTCTCCCTCCTGCCTTCCATCTCCTGATCCAGCTGCCGCTTCCTCTCCATCGGCTGTTGACTCTGTTTCTCCTGCCAGAAAGGTAGTTGTCCTGAACAATTAGCTCCCCTCACTCCCTGCATGTTCCAAGATGCCTGCTCTGCTCGGCCCGCACAGCCAGCTGAGCTCGGCCTGGCTGAGGTGGAAATCTGCAAGGTACTTTCCAACGGTCCCGGGTTTGGTTCTGGTTTTGTGTTGGACCCAGCAACAGAGCAGAAACAGGCAGCACTCAAAAGCTTGTCTAGCACTGCTTATTCGTCCAGCGAGCTTTAGCTGGATACACACCGTATGCCAGCCACTGTGTCAGGTGCTGAGGAAATGAATAGGAGGCTTCTCTTACTACAGTTTAGATGGCAAAACAGCACATCAGCCTAGAAATAAGTAACTCTTTGCCATATGAAATTGCTCCTATTTGGCTATTTTTGACCTAACAAAATGGCAGTTTTATGTGGTGAACCTAATATAATACTAATCATTAATTCTGTGAGAGGCAGAAAGGGCAAGTTTGCAGGAACTCAGAGGGGAGAGGCCTGGCAGGACTCGCAGGCAGGAGCTTGGGGCTGAGTGTTGAGGGCTATAAGGAGGATTTGCTGAGAGAAGCGAGGGGAGGGTGTTTTAGGAAGGGCCGGGCATGTGCCACGGCAGGCAGACAGGACTTCATGGATGGAGGGTCAGGATTCTGGTGAGACTTGGACGTGGGGATAAAAGTATTCTTAGGGGTGCGGAGAGTGAGTATGAAAGTGAGCCCATTCTTCTCGCGTTAAGGAATTGCATTGGGTCCTCTTCCAAAGAGCCACTGAAGGCTCTTCTCCATGTTCTAGAATCTAGAAGGTAGCAGTGCAGAGGTTGGCTTGGAGGGAGGGAGAAGGAGGTGGGGAGCTACCTCCATTTAAATTGATCATGAAATGCACCGTGAGCAACTGTTAAATGTGGGCTCTGGGCACTTTTCGTGTTTCCCTTTGTCCTCCTGATACCTAATACGCCGAGAACACGCCCAGGCTGGGAGGGAGAGGGCAGCCTCCGGAGAAGCGTGGCCGTGGAATGGATGAGCCTGGAAACAGACACGAGGCCACTCCTTTAGCCGTAGCGCGTGGCAGTGGCTTTGGAGTCTCTTCCCCACAGATTGTGCTCCTCTGAACACATCCAGTCTGTCTAGCGGCCGCCTGCACTGAGCTTGGCCGGCGGGGCTAACTGTCCCCATCAGAGTTACTACTCATTTGCCTCTAGTTGTTAGCTGATGCACAAACCATCCCCCTGCTGCTGCATTAGTGGGAAATTAGGAATTGCCTCATAGTGTAGATGGGGGCTAGGCCCCCTTTCCCTCCACCACTGTGGGAAGAAGGGTGTTGATACCGTCTCTAAGAAAGGAACGAGCAAGGAATCTTATCAGCCCCCCCCCCCCACCTCCCTGCCCCAAGGTCCCCATCATGGTGTGACACATCCCTGGAATGGAGAAACACACTTTCTGTCTTCAAGTCCACTGAAAATAGCCAAGGCTGCCCGGCCAGTGTGGCTCAGTGGTTGAGTGTCAACCTACGAACCAGAGGTCACAGTTCAATTCCCAGTCAGGGTCCATGCCGGGGTTGTGGGCTCGATCCCCAGTGTGGGGTGTGCAGGAGGCAGCCGATCAATGATTCTCTCTTATCATTGATGTTTCTGTCTCTCTCTCTCCCTCTCCTTTCCTCCCTGAAATCAATACAAATATATTTTAAAAAAAGAAGAAGAAAATAGCCAAGGCTGAGATGCCCACCTTTGTCCCAGGTCAGCCTTTGATCAGCTGCTTGACCTTAAGTCTCCTCACCTGTCTGGGCCTCCATTCTGTCATCAGCAAAAGCATGATTCCTGGCTCATGTGATGGTGAGCTGCATGGGTGGAGACTGGCATTTTTGTCACCAGCCTCACCAAAAGGCTTCAGAGCAGCCTTTTTCCCTTCCCTGGGCAGTGCTTCCTGCTGTGGAAAAAGGTCACCGTCACCCTTGACAGGAGGATAAAGGTGAGGGCCCTTGTGCATAGACAGGCAGTGGCTCATGCTCGGGGCTGGGCGGTCGGCCCACGCCTTGCTTGTCTCTGGCCCAGCCCCTCTCTGGCTGGTCCTGGTCAAGGCCCTCTGTTCCCCCTGCTTTTCTTTTGACTTCAGGATGGCCTGGCTTGCTCACTGCCCTGTCAGGGCTGAGGGCAGAGCCACCACACTTCCCAGCTTTCCCTGACGTGGTTTCCCGTAGGTATTAGTTCTCTAGGTGGCGGCAAAAGGCAGCTGCCTGGGTGCATGTGGGGCGTCTGGGTGCGACAGACGCTTCTTGTCAGCGGGATTGTCTCCTGTCTCAGCATCCTCACAGCATCACAGGAGGCCCCGGCCGCCGCTTCCCCAATGGCTCTTTAAACAGCGTCACACCGATGGCACTCAGCGAGTCAGTGAGGAAGCGTTCACTCATTAGACAAGTATTTGTTGAGTGACAGCCTGGTGTGAGCATCTCAGGCTCTTGGGATGCGCATCAGTGAGCAGGAGTTATGTCCCTGCCCTGATGGGACTTGCCGCCTAGTAGGGGGAATAACCAACAATAATATGATACAGAAGTAAGTTATGCCATATGTCAGAAGATAAGATGATACTTCCTATGGAAAATTAGCAGATAGCAGGGACTTGGCGTGTAAGGGGAGGGTAGCAATTTCAATGGGGTAACAGGAGGTTCTTCCTAAGAAGGTGGGAACCGAGCAGAAGCCACGGAACAGAAAACGGGGAGGAGACGAGTGCCTGGGGTCCTGGCCTCAGCCGGAGGTTCTCTCCTCTGCGCCATGCAGGCCCAGTGCGAATGGAGGGAGGGCTGCAAACGGGGTGGACTTTGGGATGGCCAACCCCCAGTCCCCTGGCTACCACCTCTAGAGCTTTCGTTCTTTGTTCCTTTGTTCCTTGTTTCTCCCTGGTTTTTCTTTTTTCTTACCCCATCTCCTAAGCCAGCCTTGGCCATCAAACGATAGTATAACTGGGCTATTTTAATAGCATTCATCTTATGGGCCTTTCACAGAAGTATGGCTGGGAATGATTGGGGAGCTCTCAGAAAGGGCCACCCTGGGACCCCGGGCAAGTCACTTGCCCTCTCTGTGCTTTAGTTTCTCCATTTGCAAAAAGCACCCAGGTTTGCACCTGACACCCACAGAGCCCTCCAACTCTCACCGTAAAGCCATTGTAGGCACTTAGGAGAGAATGTTGCCAGCTGTATGGCCAACTTCCCCCCTCAACTTCCCTCCCTCTCTTACCACGCCCCACCATTGACTTGGCAATGGGCTGTGCACATGCAGAATCCAGCAGAGTGAGGTCTCCTTGTAGAAGAAATGCCTGCCCCTTACAGTAAGTGACAATTCGGGGACAAACAACGTCATTCAGTTGGTGGGGCTCAGGGAACCTCCCTCCTGAGAGCCGGGGGCCTTGTATCTTTTTCCAACAGATTGCAGGCTTCTCTCGTGGCCCAGTGACCCAAGTCTGCCTCCATTCAGGGGAGCTGGGGTAAGGGAAGTGCACGTGGGAACGGACGCTAGTCCTTGGCCACTCCTGGCCGGCCGCCTGTCCCTGCTCCTACCCAAGGCCCCACACTGCAACTCTGTGGATCCGGGAATATCACCTCCTCATGGGAGCAGACTTAGCTGGACTTGCCATGAGGTGCACATGTTACTCACGGGGACAGAAACCTGGGCCACCGACTGCCTTCAGACTACACAAACCCACCCTCTCAGACTAATGTTCTGCCTTAAATTTCAGAGTAATACTGCTGGGTTTTTTTTTTTTTATTTGTTTAGTTTTGGCCTGAAGAGTTTCAGAGAATCTTGAGGGCTTCTCATTTAGGGCCCAGATTCTTGTCTTTCTAGACCAGTGGTTCTCAACCTTCTGGCCCTTTAAATACAGTTCCTCATGTTGTGACCCAACCATAAAATTATTTTTGTTGCTACTTCATAACTGTAATGTTGCTACTGTTATGAATCGTCATGTAAATATCTGATCTGCAGGATGGTCTTAGGTGACCCCTGTGAAAGGGTCGTTCAACCGCCCAAGGGGTCGCGACCCACAGGTTGAGAACCGCTGTTCTAAACCTAGACTATGGAATCACATCCAGTCTTATGCCCTCAGCACCACCAGACTCATCCATCCCATCAAACCAGCCCACCTGCAGCGGGTCAGCCCCCCTCATCCATTAGTTAACTTCTTCATTTCAGAAGGGCGGCCACCGCCCATCAGGTTCTGCCCCGGCTGCTAGCCATGTGCCCTCTGCTGAGCTATTGTTAGGAACAAGGTAGCGCCTGAGTGTTTGCTCAGCTGAGCAAGAGGGATGGCCTCTTGGGGCTGGAGACTGTGGTTAGTCCTCCTGGGTCTGAGAGCAGTGTGCATTGCAAAGGGAGCTTTCTCTCCCCTCCTGGGTGTTTGCTTTAAAACTGGATTTGCAGGGTTTACTCTAGAGCTTTGCATGTTCAAGGGAAACTGGGCAGTCGTGGGAAGCAACCTGCCTTGGTCTCATCTGACACAGGGTAGATCTCAAGGCTGCCTCCAACCTCTCTGTCCCAAGGACACACTGGGCAGCTTGTTGGATGTGTCCTACGTGTAACCCAGCCAGGGCGGTTTTACTGTGTGGCGTGCTGGTGGCAGGGAGGCAGGATGCTGTAGGGAGAAGGATATGGGCTTGGAGTCAGAGCACCGATTCCTGCGTGGCCTGGGACAAGCCAGCGGACCGCTCAGCGCCTCAGTTCCCTAACGTGTAGAGCAGAGATGACAGCGGCTACTCCTCAGGGTCACTGGAATAATACAGTGACCTTGCCTGCGGTAAAAATGCCTGAAGCAGTAAATGTGCTGTTTCCCGAGTGGAGGAGAATTCTAGAAGAAAGCTCACTTACCTAAAATGCATGCTGAGTCCTCTCTGAAGGCAAAGAAGTCACCTTCGGGTTTCCGTTTCCATCCTAGCCACTTGGGAGCAGTGCGGCCTTAGGGAGTTGGAACTCCCAGAGCCTCAGCTGCCCATGGCTGTAAGACCCACCTCGCAGGCCATGAGTGTTAAATGCATGTGATGAAGAGCATGGTGCCGGGCACCAGAGTCAAAGGCACAGATATGGGCTCCCACTAGAGGAGTAGGGGGGGGGGGGGGGCACTGTCATAGCCCCAAAGGCCTGCCTGTGTCTCAGCTCTGAGCATGTGATATCCAGACCCCTTCAGGCAAGGGGGTCTCACCTTGCCCTCCCTTCCCCTTCCCTTCCCCTGGCATGTGGCTGAGGACTCGGGTCCTCCAGCCTGTTCCCTGCTGCTTCCAGGCAGGAACTCCTCAGTGAGGAACGTCCTTGCCCAGCAGGCCCAGGAGAGGTCCTCGGGCCCTGCCTGCAGAAACCTCTCCTCTCGTGGGCCCCCCGCTCTGAGGCCCTGGGAGCGTCCCTCTCACCCAGCCTGACCCGTATGGGCTCTCTGAGGCTCACCGCAGGCAAGGTGGCCACAGGTGGCCCAGCTCTGCAGAGGAGCACAGCCTGGACACCTGGTATTCATGGCTGAGTTTCAGGTCCAAGGTGGGGGGGACATTACCATTGTTTGGAGACAAAAGGGCCCAGGAGCCTGCTTCCTCCTTCGTTCAGCGCTTCCGCTCCGTGCCAGGGGTGTAGAGGTGAATAAGATGGGGCCATGACGTCAGGGAATGCAAACCAGAGGGGAGATAGGCCTGCTGGGAGCAGGTGAGAAAGGCTCCAACAGCCAGCAGCGACCACCCTATTCCGAGCTGGGAGTGATGGGACTGCTTTAGGAATGTCTCCTTGTGGAGATCTATCCATCGTCTGCAGCCTCGGGCGATGGTGCCTGCGGCAGTAATTACATCATCGTTAGAATCTGGGCTGAGAAAAGCCAGCCGCTCATCCTTGGTGAGCCCCTTTGTTCTCACTCGTGCAGAGCCCTGTGCGGGCTGTCCAAGGAGGAGAAACATCCCAGAGCGCAGACATGTGAAGCTGCACCGATGGTGGAGCTTTGGACTCACTAACTTGGCAGATGCCAAGTGCTCTTGGGAGCCCAGTGCCACACGAGGCACAGCCGCTGTCACCGAGTGGGAAGTGGATGCAACTGGGAGGAAGGGGCCTCTGGTCAGGTCGGCCCTCATTCACCCTGACAGCCCCTGGCCAGGTGACTGGACGGTGCCCTGTGCTGGTAGAACCACCCAGCAGGCTCACACTGCACAGATGTGTTTGGGCGACACCCCCAGCAACCGCACAGCCCTCTGCGTGCTTCCTTAATTGCTCCCTAAGTCAGGATTACACGGAAGCTCAGCGATACAAAGTGCTTATTAGCTAAGTGGTTAATGAGGCCTCATTAGGGACGTGTAGCTAAAGCCCCAGAAAGTACAGCTTCGGTCTCTGCTAACTCAGGGGAGTCAGTGACTGCACATGGGTATCCTGGCATCACCATGGTGCTGTTCTGGAGAAGCACACGGTGCCAGTCCCCACGCTGGGCCAGTGGACATGGCCACGCCAGGGCAGTGTGGATGGACAGGGAGGTAAATCTGGCCTTTCCTCTTTATTTTGATACAAAACCAGAAAGTTCTTCATATTCTGCAGCCCCTAGCTGAGGGGCCCGAGTTGGGGACCTGTCAGGGGATGGAGCATCAGGCAAACAGTAGCATGTTGTCCTCAGCCAGTGCACCTGAGCGTTTCTTGAAAGCAGGAGCCAAGGGTCTTGGCATTCGTGACAATTGCAGAGCGTGCGCTAGAAAGCAAAATCCTGACTAATCTCTCCCAGGCTGGGCCAGCGGGGAATGGGCAGACCGGCCTGGCGGCTGCTGCTCCTGAGAGGGGCAGGCTTTGTAAAGTCGAGGGACCAGTCGCCCGCAGCCACATTCTCCACAATCCCTCACAACCACAAACATGGTCTGGGGCAATGGGTCCAATGTTGCTGTTAGGTTGGGGTTCCCTTGGTGAGAAGGAGGGTGAGTGTCACTCCTCCAGCTGGTTTGGCAGCCGCTTCTGCTCATTCCCTTGCAATGCCTGTGCTTTGGCTGGAGCCCGAGGAGTAGGTCTCAGGTTCTGAGCATGGGCATCGCTGCCAGGAGGTGGGGAGCCGGGGGAGCCTGCCGCCCTGTGCTTTGCTGTTGCCCAGAGCAGTCTGAATATAGATTGAGGGCATCCATCACCTACACACAGGTCCCTGCTATGTGCTCCCCCAATGGCCATTGGCCTGTGCCCGAAGGCCTTCAGCCTAAATCGCAGCTCTCTCTGGCCACATCTGCCAGAAAGCTGGATTCGGAGGATGGGGAGGGTCTGAGCCCCCTCCCTGCAGGGTCACGGGGTCAGGAATCTCAGACTGAGCACGTTGGCCGCCCTGCAGAGGAGACTGCGGCGTTCCTGGGCGGCCTTTCTGAGCCGGTGGGGAGAGGGGACCAGCTGCGTGTGCTGGGTGTGTGGATGAGTGTGCCCGGTCTGCTTGTGCTGCCAGCTCCCACCCTTCCTGGCTCCTCCACACACTGGGGTGGTCCAGGCACTCGCAGGCAGCCATGGGCCATCATGCCCACAGGAGCCCAGGCACTCACCACCCTTCAGGCAGTGATCCCTGGGGCCCACATGGAACGGCTGCCTCCCCTACTCTGGGCTGGTCTTGCCTGGCCCTGGCCCTGGGGCCTCTGGGCATGCTGCCTGGAGCCCACAGTGAAGCTCCTCATCCTGAGCCCTCCACCTGCCCCATGAGCCGGCTCCACTCCCAGGCCAGCCCCTGTTTTGACTGTCAGGGTGGACGGTGGTCCTGGCCTGGAGGGGCTCTGGTCAGGCACAGCCATCGCTCCCTGGGGACATGGAGCTGCAGGGCTGGCTGCCGCCAGCCTCCGGAGTGAGAGGAAGACGGGAGGGAGGAGTCAGGTTCATATTGGCCCAGCCCCTGCTAAGCACCAGGCACTTTGCCCCATGTCTCTCAGTTCTTACCACAGATCCATGAGGCAGGCACAATTCTCCCCGTTTTATTCAACTTGAAAGCTGAGCTCAGCAGTGGTGATGCAGGGCCTACCCTTCCTCCAGGTCTGTGGGGGCTCCATGCTCACTGAGCAACAGCGGACAACCCTCCAAGGGGGAGGGTTTCTGTAGGAGGGTAGCTGCAGTTCTGTGTGTCTGTCTGTGAGGTCTCAGTTCCTGAGCTCTTGGTCTCCCTTGCTCAGCTTCTGTGCCTCACAGGCTTTTGGAGGCTCCGGTGACACAGGTGCAAACATGCCTTTGGGTGGAAAGCAGGCCAAGCAGCCGAGTCGTCCCAGCCGCTGAGGAGACAGGCGCGGAGAGGAACCTGGGTGGGGGTGGGAGTCAGGCGACAGGAGCAGCGTCCTGGATCTTCCGTTTATTTGCTAAGTGACCTTGGATAGATCCCTCCTCTCTCTGGACTTGTTCACCCCATCTGTGCACTGAGTAGTAACTCCTGAAGGTCCTGCACCCCCAGTGGGTGTAGTTCTACGAGTCGCCAGGCTCCCCGGGGGTCACAGGGTTCCGTTTCTGTCCTTTGCTCCATCTGCAGGGTGCCTGCGGCCCGCCCCGGCCCGGCCTGCCTGTCGCAGGACACCGGGTGCTGTTTGCATGTGGCGCCCTTTCCCACTTCCAGCCTGTTCCTGGTTTCCTTCTCGGTGCTAACCGGCCTTGCCTTGTCTCTGTCTCCTCTACCTCTGCTCGCGGGTAGCTGACGGTAGGGAAAGTGTCCAGCGGAATAGGGGCTGCAGCCGAAGTCCTGGTCAATCTGTACATGAATGATCACAGACCTAAGGCCCAGGCCACCTCTCCAGACCTGGTAAGAACTCACACCCTCCCCAGCTTCCCCCACAGACTCCGGCCCTGGCCTCCCGGGGAGGGCACCCAGGACCCAGAGAGGAGGGCATGGCCCTCTCCAAGGTGCCCCTTCTTGTGGACAGAGGGGTCGGGAATGGCCGGATCAGAGCAGAGGTAGAGGGAGGCTGCATATCCTTGAAGACAAACCACCTTGGGGGTCGTTTCCCAAGGCCGAGCACCTTCCCTGCTGCCGGGGAGCTCAGCAGAAGGCCCGGCGAGGCCTCCACATGGTCGGACATCCCTTTCTGTCAATGTTTAGTGTCCAAGTAGCCCTTTTGCGTTAGGTTGAGAATTCAGTGGTGGAAAAACATCCCTTTTAATTCTCCCTTTCTCCAAAGGATGGCCACTCACCCATCACCAGAGATTTGAGTTGACAGTCCCTTTTGCTTCCTTTCGGCACATTCCCTAGAATCGCCCAGGGGAACCCCTGCGCTCCCCTCCCCCACCCCCTTGCATTTAGGAGTCCTGCTGGAGCCTGCTGGCTGTGGGGCACAGCCTCTCCCTTTTCTGCAGTTCTCTTGAACAGTTTGGGTTTTTTTTCTCGAACAGTTTTGATGCCACAACTTTCCCTGCCTGACTTAAGTCACTGCAGGGGACAAAAGATGTAGAAAACATTCCTTCAGGGACCGCACTCTATACCCGACAACGCTTAACCCTGGGGCAGGCTCCTGGAGAGGGTGTCACTGGGCAGGCATATCTGTGGAAGATGCCCACACCTAGACCAGGAGACATCACCCCCTCCCGAAACCCGGGCAGCCGGGCTGGGGGACAGGCCCCCCCACCCCCGGGCCTGCCTGTGGCTGGCCAGCCTGGTATACAATGAACAGCAGCCCCTGCAGTTTTGGGGGCTGTGTGGTGAGCGTTTCTTCCCACTCACTCTTTGCTGCAGCATCTGCAGTGACGTGAGCAGCAGACAGGAGCCACGACGTCCCCATGATCATGCTGGAGTTTCTAACAGCCGGGGCCTCGCATTCCACAGCTCCTAACACCCTGCTCTTCTCTCTGATGCCCTGTGCCCCCCAGGAAACAACACGAAAGGCCTTTCCCCTGAACCTGGGCGGCAGCGACACCTGTTACTTCTGCAAGAAGCGTGTGTACGTGATGGAGCGGCTGAGCGCCGAGGGCCACTTCTTCCACAGAGAGTGTTTCCGCTGCAGCGTCTGCGCCACCACCCTGCGCCTGGCCGCCTACGCCTTCGACGGCGACGAAGGTAACCGACCGCCTTCCCCCAGGGACAGCACCGCGGGCTCCTGTCCCTCCGGAGGCTCTGGGACACCCAGCAACTCCCAGGGGGCTCAGTGTCATCGGGAAAGCTGTTCAGGGAGCCTGGGGGTCCTCTGGACAGAGAGGCCACCGGCAGGGGGCAGGGGCTCCTGGGGGAGAGGCAGCACCCACACCTGGTGGGCACTGGCCGTGAGGGCACCTGCCGAGTGCCGCCAGCTCAGTGTACGTTTTCTCGTTCAGACTCACCACCTTCCATCTCCCCTGTGCGGGGGAGACAGGTGCTCAGTAGCACACCACCCATGTAAGGGTTTAAGAGATGACGGCACATGGGTGGGAGTAGTATTTGTAAAGTATGCATTAGGAAAATAATCACAATAGTAACATCCGTTCTGATGAGGAGCTGGTCAGAGGTCACGGAGGAAGGAATTGCACTCATTGGGACGAGGGGTCATTTTCTAATTTTCAGCCTGGGGTATTTGCACTGTCAGGTAGGATGAGAGGCAGCGTAGCACCATGCTGTGACTTGAGACCCTCAAACTCAAGCGCCAGGTTCAAATATAGACTGTGGCACGTACTAGCCCTGTAACCTTGGGCCCGTTCCCTGACCTCCTGGCCTCTCAGTTTCCTCATCTGTAAAATCAGGATAATAATAGTACCTAGCACATGAGGTTGTTGTAAGGGTTAGTGAATTAATCCTCGGGGAGCATTGAGAATAGTGCCTGCTATACTGTGAGTCCTACCAAAGTTTTCCTTGTCGTTATCATTATTCCCGTCACTGTTGTCGCTGATGTAACAGTGAGCAAAGACGGCTTTTCTGGAAAGCGCCCCAGGTCCTGGGCAGTGGCCGGGGGCCCAGTGTGTGTCTCACCCAGGCTTTTCCTCCTCATCTCCGCTGCCATCTGTTCCCAGCCTTTCCCACCCTGGGGTCCCAGAAAGGAAGAGGAGCTAGAAGGAGTGTTGCTGTCCATTTTGCTGCCTCACCACCGGTCCTGGAAAGAGACTTGGCCTTCGTTTGGTTTGGGGATTAGCTGAGGGGTTCAGCCTCATCTCTCTTCCTGGGCCTCGAATCAGTGCCATTTTAAGACCGGACACAGAAACCCCTTCCCGAGAGGGAGCTGCCCTGGGTTTGTTCCCATGACTGGCGTTGTCTGATCTGGACAGTGGCGTGCACTTGGCTCAGGTCCACTGTGGCTCTGGCTTACAGGGGGGAAAGCACACAAAAACCTGTGTGTGTGCGTTTCTTTCTACAGGCAAGTTTTTCTGCAAGCCTCATTTCATTCACTGTAAAGCCAATAGTCAGCAGCGGAAGAGACGGGCAGATCTGAAGCAACAAAGAGAGGTACGTTTTGCCCTGAAACAGGGAAGGGCTCTGGATAGGAGGGGGTTTCAGGGGTTCTGCCGCGTTAGGCCAACATCTCTGGCCCTAGAAGGACTGAGACTCGTAGATGAGGAAGAGGGCTCTGCGCCCTGCTGTGAAGGTCCCTTTGCCTCAGTCTGTTCAGAAGACCTCTGAGGTGTATCCCCCTGTCCTCCTACCCCCCCCCCCCCATGCCAACTCCCAGGTGCACGGCTGTGCTGGCCTCTCGGGAGAAGCCCAGAGAGCTTTCCCGTGTGCCAGGGATGGAGCTATCTGCTCAGCCATGCAAAACTTACCCGTTGTCTCCCCATGGTCGCGGGCCCTGTCTTCTCCCCCCTCCTCCCCCGACAGGACCACAGGGCGCGGTTTGTAGGGGTGCCTAGTAGGGGGCCAACCTTTGCTAGGTTTCCAAGTCCTTTCCCTTGGCCCTGGGATGTCTAGTGCCCCCTCTGGCAGCTCTTAGCAAATACCTCCATGGCTTGAGTCATACCACCGCCAGCCCAGAGCCACCATTGACAGCTGTTTTCTGATTACATGTTAATCTAGGCTCAATGTAGAAAACATGGACAAATAAATTAGATACATAACGAAGGAAGGTTAAAGCACCCATTGCCACTCTGTCCTGAGAAAACCCTGATTTTGTGACAAGCATTTCCTTCCAGACTTCTTCCTCTGTGAATGGATGGTAACTGGTCAGAATCCTACCTCTACAGTTTTATCTTTCTTTTCTCGCTAACACTGTATCAAGAACAGTTTCCCATGACATTACAACTCCTTTAAGAGCATAAAATTGGGTGCCTATAAAACATGGTCAATAATTTATTTAATGACTCCCATATTGTTGAATGTTCATGTTGTTTAATATCTTTACCTTATAAATATTTTTATAGTGAGCATCTTCATACATGCATACTTATCCATATTTCAAATTATTCACTTAGGGCAGGTCATTAGAAATGTGATTGGAGAAATGTGTGTTGTAAAGGATCGTGAGCCCCATGATCAATTGTCCCCCAGGAAAGATGTGCCCATGTTCAGCCCCCCTGGGCAGTGCATGGGCGATGAGATTTGAGGCTGGTTCTGCCAAGTTCTACTATAAGATATAGATATATTACACTGTCTAAGTCTATAAAACCGTTTGTCTCATAGAGAAGAGAGCACCGGAATCGGTTAGACTTGGTTGCTATAGTAAACTCAAATTTTTTAAAATATATTTTTATTGATTTCAGAGAGGAAGGGAGAGGGAGAGAGATAGATAAGAGATCATTGATCGGCTGCCTCCTGCACATCCCACACCAAAGATGGAGCCCACTACCCAGGCATGTGCCCTTGGCCGGAATCCAACCGTGACCTCCTAGTTCATAGGTCGAAGCTCAAGTTCTGTTTTCATTGGCTCTCTTGGTCTGCTATGACCTCCTGGTTCATAGGTCGAAGCTCAAGTTCTGTTTTTATTGGTCTCTTGGTCTGCTATGACCTCCTGGTTCATAAGTCGAAGCTCAAGTTCTGTTTTTATTGGTCTCTTGGTCTGCTATGACCTCCTGGTTCATAGGTCAAAGCGCAAGTTCTGTTTTTATTGGTCTCTTGGTCTGCTATGACCTCCTAGTTCATAGGTCGAAGCTCAAGTTCTGTTTTTATTGGCCTCTTGGTCTGCTTTGCCAGAGGGGTCCCCTGTGAGCATCATGAACTCTCTGCCTCCCTTTGATCTTTCTCAGGAGGAGGGACTGTGGCCGGAGCACGAAGCCCCTCGGCAAGAACCTCCCACGGAAAGCTCTTGTGCGGCTGCTGCCCTGGGCTCCCCAACAGGCAGCCCCCCAGGTATCACCACTTCCTCCTTTAGGAAGGCGCTAAGCTGGCCTCTCAGGCTGCCCTGGAGCCTGCTTAACTGGATTCGGGGACTCCTGCTCGCCCTCGGCCAGCATTTCAGGGACAATGCTTACAACTACTGCTTCACCTATGAGCTCCTGAGCCTCGGGCTGCCCCTCCTGTGGGTGTTCTCCGAGGTCCTGGCTTCCATGTACCGGGAGTCCGAGGAGTCCCTGGAGAGCATCCGCGACTGGGTGCTCGGGCACTTCCCCGGCAAGCTCTCCTGACGGGCACTGCCCCAAGGGCCTCCCCGTTTCCAGGGTAGATGGCCACGTGTTTGCAAAAGCCAAAGAGCTGGCCGCCTGCGCCGGCCTTGTCAGGGTGCTGGGGCCAGTGCGACATGAAGGATGTTTTTTATAGATCTGCATTTCTTTTATACCAAAGCAAGCTGTATTTCTAGGTTTACATTTCAATATTTACCTTTTAATAATCCAAGAACAAGCTTTTTTTTTTTTTTTTTACAATGTGTGTTGAGATTTCGAAACACGGGTTTGAAGTTTATAACTGGTATGACAAACCCCTTCCACACCGTCAGTTGTAGTCAGAGTCATTGCCTGCCACGTGAAAGATCTGGGCTTTTATGTCAACAAAAGTGAGTATGCCATCTCCTGACCAGGGCCTCTCGATTTGTGTACCTGGGTGCCACTTGTCAAGGGGGAGGAAGGGGGAGGGCAATTTTTTGCAACGTGGAAGCATACTCATTTTAGAAGAAAAGAGTAGGAGAACAGAGTAGAATTACGCGTACAAAGCGCATGGCAGTGTGTAGCTGGCTGTTAGATGTCCTCCCTCTGAGGCTGTGTTGCTCCCTTGTTTTGATGTAAAATGGAAGCTTAAAGTTTCCCCCACCTCCCATCCCAAACTACAGCCAAGTGAGAGAGAACCGTGGGGTTTAGCGCAGATTGCTACAAACAAGCATTTTCCCCTCCCACTGCCGAGCACTGCAGCGAAGCCCATTGGCACCTGACCCCGCAGAGCCCCAGGAGCCGACGCCGCTGGCTGCTGAAGGGGCTATGTCAGCAGGCGGCCTGGACCGGAAGCCCCCCGCCCCCGACCCCCGGGGCTCCCTATCAGGTCCCCAGCCCAGGCTGCCGTCTGAGCCAAGGCCTCTCAGGGTCCTTCGTGGTCAGGCTGAGGGAGAATCTGCCCTCTCCTGTCACGTCCTTTGGGACTGAGGGCATCTGTTAGCACCTCAGGGCAATATTTCTGGGCAGCGTGGCCTACCCAGTGAGCACTGCTCGCAGCCATGCTGGCAGCTTAACCACCTGAGCTGGCAGCCCGGCCATGTGCATATTTGGTCAAAGCAATCCGAAACCATTTATTCTTCACACTGTCCTAGGAAAGGAACGCATAAGACCTCCAGAGGAAAGGCCCCTGTGTCTTGACTGGCAGGGAAGGCTGGGAGTGGAAGCTGTTCATTGACTGATGCAAAGAAATATGTCCTATTAGGGGCAAAACCAAGCACTGGCCTACCTGCATTCTTCCCTCTGGGCATCTGGAGGAGGCCTAAGCTCCCCCCACCCCACTCTGCCTGGACATGCACAGCTGCTGGGTCTGGTGGAACAATGGAGAGGCTGACAGAAAAAGGCCTTGGCCCTGCTCAGTGTAGCTAGAGTTGCTGAGCCGGACACATCTCCACGCACTTGTCACCCTAGAGATCTCCTCTAGGCCACGTGGGTTTGGAGCCTGGTGAGGGTTTGGAGCCGGAGCTCCTGAGCACTTGGAGATGGCACATTTCTGCAGGGTGAGGAGGGGGAAGGCATTCCTACAAACACTTCCCTGAAGTCCTTGGGTTAAACAGGGGATGGCTGTGGCCACGCCCGTGGGGACCGACACCTTAGTCCTTGTTGGGCCTGTTCTCAGTACAATGACTTGCATTGTGTTTTCCCCAAATTGTGCTGGGATTGTACTGTTCAGCATGGTGGGAGGAGCCCTCGAGTCATAGTATGTTTGATTCCAGAAAGTAGGCTGTCCAGGCTCAGCTGTGTCACTGTCCCCGTCAGCACAGGGCAGGCTGAGGAGCTCTGTGCAGGCTCCAGGAGCCAGTTAGCATCTCTGAGAAGGTCACGAATGGCCCTAAAGGGACGGGTTTGAATTCCTCTGGTGAGACAGGGTGTGCCTGTCAGAAGCCTGAGATGTTTGTATGCTCTGCGACTTTGAACCTTCCTGGTGGGCAGCACCAAACACACAGTGGATCCCAGGCAGGTGCGGGGGCCGGGGGGGCGGGGGGGCTCTAAACCTCCACAATGGGTTCAAGAGCGACTTTGAGACACTGGAGTAAAACCAGGGCCCAGAGGACATCGGGGCCAGGGATGCAGATTCAAACCACACGTGGCAGCGAAGGGGTGGCTCACCACCAGGAAGGTTCCCCTGTCCGGAGCAAGCCGCAACGCGTGTGGGGACGTGTCCCCGTTTTAAATGATGGCCTTGTTTTCAATTCCCATGCCTCCTCTTGTTGTTGGTTGTTTTCCTCTTCCCCCCAAAACTAAATTCTCGTTTCTGTCTCTCTCTTTCCCACCTTGCACTGTGGCCGTCAGTTCCTTTCAGCCTTCCAGTGCTGCACCCACTTCTTGGCTGACCCACTTCTGCTCTGAGGTGACTGGTTTCCTTGCGGATTTTCCGAGAGTGGGACTGACTAACCCCTACGCCGCTTTCCTCACCCGTCCTCCCGCCGCGGTCCTGGTAGTGCTCACTGCACGTGTCTTGCGTACTAACGACGCCTCGGGTGGCATGGCGGGCCAATGGCGTGGGGTGGTGTTCAGCGCCAAAGCTGGTTCCCATTCCACTGACCGGGGAGCCGGCCGCCCGGCCCCGCCAGGTGCATGCCCGCCTGCCCGCCGTCCCTCTGTGGCTTGCGCGCATGCTTTGCCGGTTGCACTGACAAAGCCAGGCCGCTTACCTTCCTGGGAGGGTTAGCTCTGACTGGGAGACAGTGCTGTAGGGGGGCTCTGTCACCTGTGAAAAGAACACCTCTGTCTAGGAGCCTCTGAAAAAGCTTGTACAGAAACTGGTTCTAATATGAAGATCATGGATGCCATTGATCAAAACCAGAGGTGACTCTTTCTGGAGGGATTAGAGCAGTACTCCCAGCTTCCTCACCACCTCCATCCAGGCTCTGCACTGGGACCACACATCACAGTTTTCCTAGCACGCCCCTTCCTGGCCGTAGCCTACCCCACAGATGTTAAGTTTTGCCGTGGCTCTCCTTACCTCCCGTGGCTCACAAAGCCGCAGAGGAGGCGGAAGCTGCCCCGAGAGCCATCATGTCCCAGGCCAGGGATGGCCTTGAGAAAGGACTCAGTCCAGCCCAGGCCTGCAGCGGCCAGGTTAAGTGCCCTCCAGGCCTGCTCAAAGCTGCTCTCTCTGCTGACTCGTTACCTAGAGCAGCAGGACAAAGTGCCAGGAACCGTAGGCCAGGCCTCAGGTCTCAGGCTGCATGCGGCGTCTGTCCTGCACGCGGCCCAGACACGCTAACCCCGGGCCTGGCTGCCCTGCCTGCATGCTGCATTCCTCACTGCACCCGTGCAGATCCCAGCCAGTGCGAAGTCATTGCTCTCTCTTATCTTCTCTTGCAGAGTCTCCTTCCCTTTATAGAATGTCAACCAAAGACTGCCCTCCCCCCCCCTCGTCAGCTAGCCTCCCCCCTGCCCCCAGCGCATGTTTGTGACCCTCCGTGGTCATTTCCAGTGCCACACCGAACCCTGTATTTTGCACACAGTGAACAATGTTTAGCTTTATTTATGGTATATGATGCTGTAAATGAAAATAAATATGGTTCTTTATAAAGCTCCTTGTTTCCTCTCTTCTTTGCCATGGAAGCTGCTCAAACCTGGAACACAGGCATTAATTTAGGGGGCCGGTCTTCCCTAAACTGCTGGTGGGACTTGCTCGTGTGGTGACGTGGGACTCTCTGGGGCTGCGCTGGGCACTCTGAACGTAAATATTACCCGGGGGTAATATTTGGAAAAAGTCACCCATGCTCTTGGGCCCGGCTTTGGGATCTCCTTCTTGAAAACTCATGGCACTTTTCTGCTCTAGATGCCGGACGTAGCTGGTGAGGGTCCGTGTCACCTCAGCTGTTGGGAGCAGACTGGCTTAGCAGCTGCGGGCACCCACTTCCCCACACATCCGAGCCTCAGACCTGACGGAGCGCTTTACTCAGGTCCCGTGCACCCACGTAGGTTCCTATAGAACAGAGGCTGCTCTCGGCAGTTTTACGCTGAGTCAGCTCAGCGATGGGTGAAAGGTCAGAAGGAAGGAGCAGACGCTGGTTTAAGGATGGCGGTGAGCATGGCAGGTGTGCTCATCCAGGCGAAGGGCCACCTGTGATCCTAAGACACCTGTCCTGCCCCCGAGGCTCAGTGACTCAGTGACTCAGGCTGCAAGCTCCGCTCACAGGGCCACTCTGAGGACAGCACCACGACAGGCGCTGGTCCGACTCTAGGCTGTCCTTAAAGGAAGGGCTTCGAGTCCCACCGGCCCTCAGACGCCTGGTCCCCAGCCTCCTCAGGGTGGGAGGCCTGCCATTGCCAGGCTGCAGGGAGCTGAGCTTCTGACACTGGCGTGAAACTCATCTGTGAATCCACGGCCTGCGTACCTCCCAAGGGGCATTTCTGGGGCCCTGGGCGTCTAGCCCAGCGGCAGATGCCTGAAGCTGCCTTCAGAGCGGCCTGGGGTCGTGACCGAGGTGAGATCCTCTTACCCAGGTGAGATCCTCTGCCCTTCTCTGGAAAGAAAGATGTTAGGGACTGAAGTCAGGAGCTGGGTCGGGAAGTAACTCATTCCTTTAGTCATGTATCTGTTCGAGCGTTTGTCTCAGCATAGGCTAGGTCCTAGTGCCGTGGCAGTGAGCCACACAAAGCCCCTGCCTCTCCCTGCACTGTGTACTGGACTTGATTTGTTTGGTTCATTTGTACCTGCACGCGCATGTTTACTCCACTGACACCAAGCATCTTCGGCGTGCTGGGAACACAGCAGGGCATGACACAGACAGAGGGCCTCACTCTCGTGGAGCAGAGAGTTTGCCTTTGATTTTTTTAAATTTTTTTTTATTATTTGATGTTGGGTTAAAGCAACGTTTTCCAAAAGGTGGCAATGGAATACTAGCTCCAAGAGGTGCTTTGTGAATAAAGGGCTCCACGGGCACCAAGTTTGAAAAATGTTTTATACTGGTCATGCCAGTCCTCCCTCACCTTAGAGATCCACAGGTTTATTAGCACGTTCAAGCCTCTGAGGAGCTCTCTGGTGAAGAAGTTCACTTCACTTCGTTCAGGTGGGCTCTCCCATGCCTACTTAAGGAGTGTTTTCGTTTGGGGGCGTTTTTGTTTTGCATATTACACTTTACATAAGTGTTTAGTAGAGTATTCGTTCTTCCTGAGACATTAGATTAAAGACTTGACATCAAAATAAGTAAAATAAGAGAATTAAATAGACGAGTATTGATTAGATCTTGGGGTGGTAACTTTCTAAGCTTTAAAATCATAGACAGAAAAAATTACATAGGAAAAACATGACACAAATCTGACAATATCCACTTTTAAAACTCAACATCCTATATAATAATCCTATATAATAAAAGGGTAATATGCAAATTGACCCTAACAGTGGACCGACCAGGAACGACAGGTTGCTATGACGCGCACTAACCACCAAGGGGCAGACGCTCAATGCAGGAGTGGCCCCCTGGCAGTCAGTGAGCTTCCACAGGGGGAGCACCACTCAGCTAGAAGCCGGCTCATGGCTGGCCAGCACAGCTGAGGTGGTGGGAACCTCTCCCGCCTTAGCAGCGCTAAGGATGTCACAGTAACAGGGAGTGGGCCTAAGCCGTTAGTCAGACATCCCCTGAGGGCTCCAGGGCTGCCAGAGGGATGTCTGACTGCCAGCTTAGGCCCAATGCCCTGGGGCACAGGCCTAAGCTGACAGGTGGACATCCCCTGAGGGGCCCTGGAGTGCTAGAGGCTGAGGGACCCCCCCCCCAAGTGCACCAAGCCTCTAGTATAACAATAAAAATGAAAATCTTTAATAGGCAGTCAGAAGGAGAAAGTATTTCTGAGTTAGATGTGATGACAAAGAAGCACATTGCTACGGCACTTAACAAAGTTCATGCAAACCAGGCACCTGGCACAGTCATTACTGATCAGTTAATATTTGCTGATTAAAAACCCCATGATAAATGGGCAATGGCCATGCAGAGACCACTCACACACACGCAGGTTAAAAACCTAATGCTAGAAAGAAAAAGCAAGCATTTAAAAGGAATGTGAACAAATTATGCTGTACCCACAGAATTAGTAAAGAAAAAAGTAAAATAGATTGTAAAAGAAAAAAATGTATGAACTTAGTAACTAGCATTGAGTACAAATCCATGGGACGGTCTTTTCTGGAAAGCAACATGGCAACAATTACTAAGATCCATAAAAGGGCCCTGACCTCTCGGCCCAGGAACCCTACCCCAGGGGACTGGTCCTAAAGGAATAACCCAGCCGAAGAAACAGACCTCCATGCAACCAGCATAGTAAGTAGTGCAAGTGGGCCAAGCAGAGTGGGTGGGCTGTTCTCCTTGGTTTCTGTGAACTCATTTGCGTTTCCCGCTTTTCCTTTAATCCCTGACATTAGTAAAGGAAGCAGCTGCTTCTCTTCCCGCCCCGGGCCAGCTGTGATTGACAGCGTTCCCTCAGGCACGGGGCCAAGCACTTCATGTGCAGCATCTCGTAAACGCTCCCTCCTCCTGGCAACCTCCAGGCTGGTGCTGATATTCACGAAGTTCGCTGATGCCAGGGAGGTGAACTAGAGCAGGATCTTCAACTGTAAGGGAACAGAGCGTCCTGGGGGCCCCGGCCAGGAGCCAGGAGCCAGGTGCTGCTCGAGGGCAGCCTGGCTCACGGGAACAGCCTGGACTTTGACTTTAGCCCCTTGTGCTGACTCAGTGACATGGGGTTTTGTGAAGGCAGCGGCGCTGAGCAGCCTGATAGGGCGTGCAGGGCAGCACGAGTTCTCGCGCTGAGTTCCAGATCGCATTTCCCTGGTTTTGTGCAGCAGGCAATGTCCCGAGGGAGGCTTTCTGCAGGTGTTGTAATCAGCAGGGGCTGGGAGCACCCGACGGGGCATCAGGTGGGGGGACTAAATAGAGGTCCCAACACACACTGGAGACAGCATCCGCTCTTCTCTAGTTTTCTGGTCTCCCAACCTCCCTTCAGACGCGCAGCCTCAGCTCCGGAGCCCCATCCCTCCCGCCAGCTGCCAGCAGGAGTTTTGGTTTTGCGATGGCCTCAGCTCGATATGGCCTGGCCCCTGTAACTCGGGCCAGCTCTCCTCCTGCTCTCTCACACGTGTAGTCCCACTGGGCTCCTCTCTGTCTTAGAGCCTCTGTACCGTCTGTTCCCTCTGCCAGGAACACCCTTCCCAGCATCCATATGGCGGGCCCTGCCCATTAGTCAAATCTTTGTTCCCACATCTCCCTCCCAGTGAAAGCTGCCTTTAACACGGCTCCCCGCACCCTGGGCTCCTGGCCCGCCTTTCCTGATGAGGCAGCTTTTCCATAGCTCTATCACCTCCGACCCATTATGTAATTCACGTATTGATTGTGTGTATTGTTTGTTTATTTTTCCCCCTTGCTAGAACGTAAGCTCCGTAAGGGCTGGGATTTTTGTTTCTTTGAGCCACTCATAACCCCGACAGGTGGCACAGTGCTTGGCACATAGGGGGCCCCGATGGATATTTGTAGGGTTAATAAAGGAATGGCAGGCCTGCCGCCTGGCCTGGACCTCAGACTGGGCACCTGCAGCGGGGGGTCTTGTTGGCGCTGGTTCACAGCTCGGGAGGAAGGGCCTGGAGATAATCGTGACATTGCCTGTCTGCCACCTCCACGGAGTCTTTGATTGATTGGGAGAAGGGGGCTTTGATTTTGCTTCTATTTCGCCTTCTAAGGGGCATGAGCTTGTTTCCTAATCTGTAAAATGGGGAAATAGCGATACACAGGAGAACATGCCTCCCTGGGCTCGGGGGAGAGTGGCAGGGTCCTGGAGTTGGGTAGAAACAGGAACAATTTCACCAGCAGAACCGGGACAAGGGCCCTCACCCTGACTCTGCAGCTGGGCCCCGGGACCCGGCTGGGAGTGATGTGCGCAGACAGATGTTCCCCGGGACACCGCCGGCTCTGCCTCTGCAGTCTCTCTTTCACCAGGAGCAGGCGTCTGGCCAGAGCACTGAGCGGAGACGGAGGTGCTCGGCTCTGAGCAGGCCTGCTTCCTCGGGGAGGCCCAGGGCAGCTGGCCCAGGAGCTGCTGGGTTGTTCTCAGCCTCCACCCCACCTGCCTCCTTCCCTGGCAGCCCCCCGCCCTACAGTAGCCCTGGATTCTCCCTGTGACTGTGACAAAGAGCAGCCAGGCCTGGGGCAGGCGGCACAGGGGAGCAGACCCCAGTCCCCGGTCCCTCACCTGGGGCTACTCTGTGTCCCAGCAGTGGTCCTGGCTGAGTTACTCTCTGGACTGGGCGTTCTTCCACTCACGCGATGAAGGTGACAATCCTGTCCTTTCAGGTTGCCAGGATGTGGGGGTGATGGGCATAGAGCGTTGACAGGCACATGGGCACCAGGTGATGACTCGCGTTTCTGTGTCATTGCCATTAGGTGACCTCTGTCCCAGCACCAGTGCCCCGGAACCGGCACTCCTGCTGTGTGCATGTGGACAGGGCCCCAGGAGTGAAGAGAGGGGTCTGGAAGTAAGGCTTGAGGAGCGGCACTGAACCCCAGAGACCCGCTGGGGACCAGGCTGGGGGAGGGGCAGAAGGAGGGGGAGGGTGTGTCCCCCTTTGGGGCCTTTTGCCTGGGTAAGGTGGTGCTCAGAGGAGGCACCAGCTTCTTGTCCACAGTCTCCGCCTCCCAGTGCCCACCCCCAACCCTCCACTGGCGTCCGGGCTCTGCTGTGAGAGAGGCTGTCCGTGTCCCCATCCGTCCAGCAGCCCAGGAAGCCACTGTGAGCCCTCACCCTGTTGGACCATCAGCCCTGCTGGCAAAGTCAAAGCACCCTGGGAGCAGGAAGAGAGAAGCAGATGCATGGGCTGCTCCGCGCAGGGTTGGCTGGGGCCATGGGTCTGGTGCCTCTGCAGCCTGGCCAGGGTGCCTCTGCCTGCCGCCGCCTACCCTGCCAGGCTGCTCACCACCCCTCACTCTCTGGCTGCACCTTCTCAGCCTGGAGGTCCCCTCGCTGGTCTCTCTCCTCCTCAGGGGTCTGCAGCCCAACTTCGCATCTTTCTATGATGCAAACCTGACCCGGTCAGTCCCATCCTCCGGGTCTGCAGTGGCTGCCCTTAGAGTCACAGGCTCCTCGCCCTGCCATTCAAGGCCTGCTTTGGTTGATGGCAGTGCCATTGTTTCCCACTGGCTTCTCTGGCAGCCTGCCCCCCAGCCGCATGGACTCACGGTCTGTCCCCTGAGAAGGCAGTGCTTCCCATGTAGTAGCTTTGCTCACGGAAGCCAGCCCCTGCAGCGCCCCTCTCTCCCCCTGTATGTGCCGAGCCCTCCCAGCCCCCAGCCTCGAGGAAAGGGTGCCTCCCACACAGGCTCCCCTGCATGGAAGCCAGGTCTCCCTGCCCTCCCCTTGTCTCGGCTCCACACCTAGACGGTCTACTGACAGTGTGAGCACAGAGCATTGCGAACATGCCTCTCTCCCCTGTGAAGCAGGAAGAGAGCCTGGAAGGCAGAGGCCATGGCTGCTTTATCTCCAGCTCTCCCCGTGGGCCTGGCTCTAGAAGTATCTGTACCTGCAGCTCACAGGCACACGTGCCTGCACTCGAATGTAAGCCAGGCACAGCGTCGGGTCTCTGCTGCAGTAATTCTGTGTCACAAGCCTCCACACTCCCAGTGCCTGTAGCATCTCTTTCTCTTGCCCGAGGGCCGGGGGGCTGGGGGGGTGGGTCTGGGGCGGGGGTGGGGGCTGGCTGCGTGGCTCTGCTTCAGGCTGCAGGTCTAGGGGTGGCCTGGAATTGGCCAGGCTCCAGGCCACAGGTTGGCTCCAGGTCCGTGTCGTGTGCCCGCAATTGGAGACCAAGGCGTACGGGCCAGTGGTTATCTGGAACAAGCTCTTCTTATGGCAGACGAGCAGGAGTGAGGTGTAAGCAGGCAGTATTTAAAACACAAGGCTTTGCTCACGGAAGCCCGCCCAAGTCACATTGCATCTCCTAACTTCCACTGGTCAAAGCAAGCCTCCTGGTCAACCAGGCAGGGAGGCCCACCCACCTACTCTAGTGAGACACACTGCAAGGCCACAGGACAAAGCACAGCTCTGTTGCAGGGAGGGAGGGGAGAACCAGGCACACATTAGCCCTGCCAGCAGCCTGCCCAGCCTCTGCAGGGGGAGCAGGTGCCTGCAGGGCTGTCCGTGCCTCTGTCTCTCTAGACCCTCTTCTCTCCACAGATGAGCCAACCTCCCCCAAGAAGCCCAAGAGTGTCCCGGAGCCGGAGCCCGGTGATGTGGAAGGCGAAGCCACCTGTCCCCTGCCCTCTGAGTGGACCTCCGTGAGGATCAGCCCCGGGGAGGGCGCCACTGGGCAGGACGTGCTGGCTGTGCGTGTCCTGGTCACCAGCGACGACGACAGCAGGTATGCTCAGGCGGCTGCAGGATGAGGGCAAGATGGGTCGGGAGTTGGAACGTATTCAGAAGCTGGTCTCCTCTGTTTACATGCAGTTTGACCTCTCTGTGCCTGCATGTTTTCATCTGTAAAATGGGGACAATCATAGCACCTGTCTCATAGAGAGTTGTCAGATCAAAGAATTAATATGTAAATTACATAGAACAGCTCAAGCTAGCTTAAGTGACAAAGGCAACTCCGTTGGTTCATCTGCTGGAGCAGGCACGGTTGGAGCCAGAGACTCCAAGAGCTGCTCTGCACATTGGATTACAGCATCCACAGAGAGGCCATCTCTCTGGGTGGGCCTTCTGGCTAGGCAGGCCTCCAGGGGGCACCACCCACGTCACATGCCCGCCTCTGGGCTAACTGGTGAACAGGACTGGGAGGCCATGACCGGTGGGCTTGTGCAGTCTGGCGGATAGACAGTCTACCAAAGCCCGCAGATGGATGAGGGGCAGTGCCTCAATGAGAAGAAGCCACTGGATGTCTCTATAGACAATAAATGCATATATTTACTAACATGTCCCTGCCCAAGGGGTTGCACTTTCTCACCCTGGGACCTGCCTGGGCTGTCCTCCATCTGAGGACACCTGGTTCCCCTCCTCTGCCATGTGACTTCCTGCTGGTCCTGTAAGACCCAGGTTCAATACTGCCACTCCCCATCCCAGGCAGTCTTTCCCATCCCCCACCCATTCCCAGGAGAGCAAGCAGTTCAAGTCTGAAGGTTTAGGACAAACTCATTTTGCCCAGAGAGCTTAGCAGCCATGCCCAGGATGGGTGAGGGTGAGGGAACCAGCCTCCAAGCCGGTACTTCATTGCACGTTGGCTGGGCTAATTCTCCTGCTGGGACCCACACCTGTGCCTGTGTTCACTGCTAAGGCTGCCATGGAGCAGCACAGCCTGGGTAGCTCAAATGACCGAGATTTACTCTCTCCATCCCAGAGGCTGGGGGTCTGAGGTCCAGGTGTTGGCAGGGTTGCTCCTTCTGAGGGTGTGGGAAGGATCCAGGCTCCTCTCCTTAGTTTATATGCGGATGATGATCCTGCTCTGGGGACATTTTCCTACTGCGCCTGTCTGGGTCCTAATTTCCTCCTCTTGTAAAGGACACCAGTCCCATTGAATTAAGACCCAGCCTAATGGCCTCATTTTAACTTAATTACCTGTTTAAAGACCCTTCCTCTGAATGCAGTCACTTTCTGAGGTGCTAGGGGTTAGGACGTAATATGAATTTTGGGGAGCACAGTTTAGCCCATAACAAAGTCTGAGGCTGGAGGCAGTGGTGGGCAGGACGCAGTGTGGGTTTGGGGGTGACTGGCAGGCTCCCCGATCACCCACTCTCTCTCCCCTCCCCCAGCTCTGATGCGGAGTTGAACTGCAGCAGCCGCAGCAGCGAGGCCTTCAGCACGGAGCCCTGTGAGGAAAGACCCCAGCAGCCGGACCGCCCACCCCTGCGGGAGCCCCTCAGCCGCCACAGCTCCCTGAGGGAGCCCCTGAGCAGGGCGGCCTCTGCACAGGACCCCGAGGAGCCCAGAGCTCTGCACGGTGAGCAGAGAGCCTGCCTGCCCGGGACAGGCTTGCTGGGTCCCGGGACAGGGGGAAGGAGCAGAGAGCCCCACGGCCAGTTTCACCTGCGGAGGACCCTGTGACAGGAGATGCGACCCGCAGGCTCAGAGGCAGTGGGGCTGGGACTTGAGGGGTGCTGGGTACACGTGCGGGTCACCCAGGCCCACCTCCTTCGTCGTGGGAATCTCAGTAGGAAGGGGCTGGGGCCCAGCTGTCTTTGTGTGTCACAGGCAGGCAGAGATGGGAGGCCCCGGGCCCTCCTGCCTGGAGTAGTCTCCTTCTGCCTCCTGTGCCTCTCCTCAGGGGGCCCCGCCGAGGAAGAGGGGTGGCCCCGCTGCTGTTGGACTCCATGCAGTCCCAGGTAGCATGGCCTCCCTCGGCTACTTGGCAGCACAGGGCCAGGGCCATGCTGGGGCTTGTGGCACGTAGCAAAACAGCCTACATAAGAATAGAGGCACTTCCACCGAGTGCGTGGAGGGCAGGGGTTCCCCATACACGGCCCCACTCATCCTCAGATGGCCCTGGAGGTGATATGAAGCCCAGTGAACAGGTGAGTAGAGGGCCTGACTGCCTCCTGGTCTCCCAGCTAGTGAGCGGTGCAGCCCAATGCTGGGCGCCTCTACACCCTAAGAAGAAGGTGTCCTTAGACGCCCAGCTTGTTGCAGTAAAGGTGGCCTGGAATGAGCGGTTTGATTCCGCCAACAGCAAAGGGAGTCCTCTGGGTGGAAAGAACAGGCGAATAGAAACTTGCCACCCGGGACCAATGGCCTTGGTGGCCCTGGGAGAGCAGGAGCTCTATTTGCCTTGCCCTGCTCTCTGGTGGCTGTGAGCGGAATTGCACCGGAACCTAGAAATACTCTCCTAGGGGATGGTTTCCCGGGAACCACCATGAAAATGATGGATCAGAAAGACTGAGGCCGAGGCCACAATCCTGGAAACTCTGAGGTTTCCCTCCCATGTGAGCTTGTTTCTAAAAAAGACACATGTGCTAAGAACCAGTTGTGGTGCTGTCCAGAAAGGCTTAGCCCCTGCTGAGCAACGAGTGCTGCGCTCTGCCCAGCTGGGTGCAGCCTGCCTCTGTCTGGGTACTGCCTGGCCTAGGTCGGCCCCTGGTATCCCTGGGCTCCAGCCTCCTCATCAATAAATACAAAACCTGCCCTAGCTGGTTTGGCTCAGTGGGTAGAGCGTTGGCCTGCGGACTGAAAGGTCCCGGGTTCGATTCCTGCCAAGGGTACATGCCCGGGTTGCGGGCTCAATCCCCAGTAGGGAGCGTGCAGGAGGCAGCCGATCCATGATGACCTCTCATCACTGATGTTTCTATCTCTCTCTCCCTCTCCCTTCCTCTCTGAAATCAACTAAAAAATATATATTAAGAAAAAATTTACATGGACATGGGAACTACAAGAATTTCCCTCTTCCTTAAAAAAAAAAAAAAAAAAAAAATGAAGTCTGCTTGCCCCTCCCTCTTTCCCTCCAGTTCTCCTCTCTCCTCAGTTACCAGGGGATTTTAGGCAACTTACCGGAAAGACGTGACACAAGATTGTCTGTTTATATACACGCGAGATAAAGCCGCAAGATCAGGGTTAACAGAACCAGATGAGGGGGTCAAGACCCCAGAGAGGAAGGTCATGGTCCTAAACAGTTGCTCTCGTGGAATCATAAATTTGATTCTGAATTTCCTGGCTGCCTGAGTTAAGAAGGAAATAGATAATTTTTGTTCTCATTGTTCATGAGGGGAAAAAATATATTGGTTTGCAGCAGCAGCGGGTCTCGGAGCAGGTCCCACTTTCTCTAATGCTTCACCCTTCAGACATTGTCCAGCTCATGTCAAATAGATGCTACCGGGAGATGCATCAGGTCACGCCTGGAGCAATGGCTCTGCAAAACATGCAGCCACAGTTTTCCCGAGGCTGTTTCCCTCCGCCTCCCTGGCTGGCAGGCGAGGGCAGGGCTCGCAGGAGCGGATCTCCCAGGGGAGTGGTTGAGAGAACAAGGTAGTGTGGCCGAAGCATTTTGTTTCTGACAGTCCAGTTTAATTCCAGGATAAAGTGTAGAATAGACAGAGACGTGGCTAGACTGCATGACTTGCGAGCAATCTTCTGTCGATTTCGTCTTCATCCATCCTGGTTTTGATCGTCGCTGGGCAAACCACATTGGCATGTGATTTGTGTTGCTGGTTGTGGAGAGCCCATCGCGTTTCCAGATATTGCAGCGTTGACATCATGTGGTGGGTGTTGAGGGAGCTTTATTAATCCCACTCTCACCTGGATATATGGTTCGGAGGTGAGCCAGGGAAACGCTGGACAAGACCAGGCGGAGCTTTAAAAAGAACCCCGGGGTGTACGCCACACTGCTCATAGCGACATTATTCACAGCCGCCAAAAGGGAGACGCGGGCCCACGGCCCATCCGCAGGTGAATGGAGAAACCAAGTGTGCTATAGCCACCCCATGAAATGTCACTCAGCCTGAGTACCATGCGACCACATGAAGGAATATTAAAGTCATTACACTCAGTGAAATAAGCCAGACACAGAAAGACAGGCATTGCACGAGTTATACTTCTATCAGGTGCCAAGACAAGTCAGATTCATAGACAGAAAGGAGAATGGTGCCTGCCAGGGGCCGGGAAGCGGCTGGGTGGGGAACTGTTGTTTTTAATGGTAAAAGGCTGCAGTTTGGGACGAGGAACAAGTTCTGGAGGTGGGTGGTGGCGATGGCGGCACAACAGTATGCATGTCCCTAACGCCACTGAACTCTACCCTTAAAAATGACAAAAACGACAATGTATCCAGATTATTGTCATTGTTCATCTACAAATGCAAAACATAATCATTTTAAAGTACCTTGGCAGGGTATGGAGGGTAACTATTCTATAATAGCTTGATGATCCTGATGATTTTTAAAAAAGATAAAGTTGGATCTTCCATGTTACTGTCACAAAATTAAGATCAGTATTTAAAAGAGGAAAAGTATTAAAATATGAAGGATAAAAAGTGGCAAACATGGTTGTTTTTTGTGGTAGACACTACCTCACACCGGGACGCCCTCAGCTCCCCAGGGAACCTGCTGCCTCCTCAGGGTTCTGGCCTGGAGCACACGCCAGAGGATGGTTTGAAAGGGAGCTTAAGCCCCGCGTTACTGAGGCTGCAGAAAACGCTCAGTGCCGTTCCCCTCATACACCTGATGTCGTCGTTCTCACAAACCTGGTTTCAAAGGCACCTTTCTGGCCTCCCACCTCCAGAGGCTGAGGTTCAGTGGGTCTAGAGTGGGGCCCAGTGTCTGTGTTTTATGTCAGTGCCCCAGATGCTCCCGCGCGGGAGGGCCCAGCCCGACACAGAGCCACTGAGCCAGCCGGTCCGGCGCCTCTGTTTCTTGAGCGGTTTCACCGTGAGCTGACTGAGGTTGACGGTGGGCAGCAGGATGTGGCTGTGCCAGAGGCCTGCTCGTTCCTTGTGCGAGACTCCCAGCCTGGGGAACACTGACCTGCACTTGGTGAGAGGAAGTGGGCCCAGGCTGCAGGCAGACTGCTCATCCTACATCCGGTAGATGGGGAGACTGCACCCCGCGCCTGTCCACACAGCCCCCCTCAAACCCATGGGCAGGATGTGAAAACAGGCCTGTGGGATGGGGGCCCGCCATTCAGGGGAGCAGGCTCACAGGGTCTCCACGTGGAGTGAGGGCGGGAGGGTGCCCAGGATTGGAGGGCTGTTCCGAGGGAAGGAAGCCCCCAGGCAGCGGCTGACACCTGTGCTATGCAGCCCAGCTGATGCGCGTCCACACCCAGCTCAGCACTGGCAGGAAGTGAGGGTGGAATCCAGGACTTCCTACACAGAGAGGGCCATGCCCGCCGGGCCTTGGGCTCAGAGAGGCCCGCATTCAAGCCTTCCCCACGCTCAGTTACACCCCTCACATACCCCCATCACTTCCACGGCCTTTCTTCCATGCCTCCTGGTCCTATCTGTGTGTGCATTCGGCAGGCATCACCCCATTCTTTCTCTCAAGGCTGTGATGGAACCGCCCCAGGGACTGGCGGCCACATCTGTGGGCCCATGTGCGATTTCTCTTCTGCAGGTGATGTTCACTGAGCTCAGCTAATCCTCAAGGCCCACTGGGCAGAGGGTCCTCAGGGCACAGTCTACAGCCTCCCGAAGTGTTTCCGTTGGAACCCAGGCCAAGAGGGTGTTCAGGGCAGTGGGTTGCCAGAGGTTCAGTTAGAACTGGCTCCCAGAGGGTTCGCAGGGCTCTGCGGGGCAGGGGAGCGGACAGAGCTCCTGCAGGTTCCAGGCTGCATCGCAGTGCGCGCGTGGGCCACTGATGTGAGACTTCGGCTCTGACGAGCTGCTCTGCTAAAAACAAATGCGCACATGTATTGTATACGGGCATGTATGTATCTGTGCATACATGTAGGCATGTAAACATGTACACGTAGGTATGCTTATTAACGAGGGCCATTTGGAATGATGGCTCACAATCGGAGGCATTTTCTAAAAGGCGGCAGGACCTGTCCCATGGCAGAGTCTCCATAAGTATCTGGTGAATGAATGAATGAGAAACCGAAGGCGTGTGCTGGGACAGGAGGGCGCAGTCAGAGGGAAGGAAGGGGCTCAGTCAGTTATGGTCATCAGCCAATTCAAATGGACCATAGGAGAAACCCCCCCCCCTTTTTTGAACATGTTTAACAGACTCTTCCTCCCTTCCCACCTTCCCTGCCTTTCTTTTTTCCACTACAGCTCTGCAGCGGGCCAACAGCCTCCAGTCCCCAACTCTCAGCAAATACCAGAGCTGGAGAAGAAAGTGCCAGCCAAGTGAGTCACGGGCTCTCTGGGGCTGGGTGGGGGTGGGGTGGGGGCGATGGGGGCGAGAATTCTCTGACTAATTCTCAGGGGCAGCTGTCCTCATTCCTTACACAACCTCTGACCTGGCCTCCTGGATGTGAGCAGCAAGGAAAGAAATAGAAGGTTGGCCCTATTTCCGCTGCTGACCCGAGGAAGCATTCCCTGAGGGATTTGGGACCCCCTTTCCCCTCGGCTCCCCAGTCCAGAGTCATAGAGCCTGAGGACTCAGTTACACGTGGAAGGGGCCTTATCGCCTCAGCTCCAAACTTTTTGAAACAGCGACGAGGATACTGGGGCCCTGGAGTTGGGCTGGGGGCATCAGCTGAAGTTCTTGCAGTCAGGGGCAACGCAATGAGGGAAGCCAGGCGTGCACACATGCCCTGTCCTTTTTCTGAGCAGCCTGTGGGCCTCACATCCCAGGGAAGAGCAGGGTGGGTGAGGACCAGGGCCTGTGGTGGATGCCAAGGCAGCGGGCTCCCACTAGGGGGCGCAGTGACCACACACAATTGCAGGGCATCCCAGGGCTGCAGCTATTACAGAACTGGGATTCCCTCTCCTAGCCTGAGAGAGGGGCAGGAACTCTTCTGATTCCAAGTTCATCGCCGCTTTCCACCTCTTCCTGCCCCGACACACCCTCTCTGGGCCTTGCTCTAGGAGAGATGGACCCTGGAAAGCCTTGGGTTAGACAAGGTTTTCTAAAAAAAAGAAACGCTGTTGTAGTTGGAACACAGTGCTCGTTTTGTTGACTCCTTCCTTCTGAGTCAGTGCCGACTCCTGGCCAGTGAGTCATTCTCCCGGCAGCCCCCGGCCCTGCAGCCTCTCCCTCAGGTCAGGCTGGGACATGGGTGCCGCTGGAGCTGGGTCAGGGCTGCACACCTGGGCAGGGCACTTCACCTGGGACAACCCAAAATAACTCTTGAATCAACCCACAGCCCCAGGCAGTGAGAACGAGGGGAAGGAGCCAGTTAATGTTTACGGAAGACCTGGGCCAGGCCTTTCCCACAAGTCATCGCATTTACTCCCTCACCACAACCCGTCTCTGTCGTGGGACTTCTGCTTCCATGGCTGGGTCCCTTTGGGTGAAGATTCCATCCCAGTCATCCCATCAGCTGTACTGAGTGCCTCCAGTGAAGGGGATTATCCTTGCCCTCAAGAAGTTCCCAGTCTGGCCTGAGAGCTGGGAGTCTGGTGGGGGCCCTCCCAGTAGGGCCAGGCTGCTGGAGGAGACACAGCCTGGAGACCCCAGCCCTGTCTTTAGTGATCCCAGAAATAACAGGTATAGGTAGCTGATTTGAGAGCAGGCCTGGAGTTCAAACCATTTCTATGGGTGCCTACCATGAACCTGGCCCAAAGAAGGCACCAAGTCCTTCCTTGCTGAATGAATGAATGAATGAATGAACCAACTTCTGAACAAACTTATGAATGAAGAGTGAAAAATGAATGACCAAACCAGGGAACAAGCAGGCTGGGCCCAGGGCAGGCACAGATGAAGCACATGGTTTAGGCCTGCTCAGGCTCCACGCCTAGAGGGCGCTCCAAGGCTTGGGGAGGATTTGAGCCAGGCTGAGTTCAGCATTCTGGAAGCTGCCCGCTGCGGTCCCAGCCTTTTTAAAAATCCCCAGAGCTAAAAGCCACTTGAGCTATCTTTTTGGTCATTTTCATTTTGCCCAAGAGGAAACACCAATGGGCAAGGCTGGTGCTATAGTAGGAGCAGAATATGGGGCACCACCTCCTCTGTCCACTCACTGCCCTGAAAAGGCTGGTTCTGTGTGATTGCCCTCAGCACCCCCCCACCCCCCCACCCCCGCTGGCCATGTTCACAAGAATGACCACTGGGATCAAGGGGAAAGGTCACCAATGCCAGAGGGCCCAGAGGAGAGGCCCTGGTCCAGATGGGATGTGGGGCTGTAGCACAGGCTCATCGACCCCCTTTGCAAGGGGCCTGCACAGGGCAGGGCAGCCCGGCCTGGGCCATGCCAGGTGTTAATGAGTTGAGGAGGAGGAGTTGTGGGGTCCATGAGGGTGTGCAGCCCCCTCTGGGAAGGGTTAGCGTTCGGCGATGTTTTTATTGGACACCACCCGTGTGCGTGGGGAAAGGGATGGAATTCCTAGTTCTGTGTGATTTTTGCATCCTGCACTAGGCATCTCTTTTTATCTCATTTTATTCCTTCAGCCTCCCCTGACGCAGCAGTAGATTTCTTGAGGAAACTGGGGGTTAAGAGACTTGCTCAGTGTCCGGCAGCTGGTGTGGATGTAAAGGAGGTGGGGTTCCAGGCTCCCCTTTACCATTGTCTGAGGGAACCCAAAGACATCAGCCACCTGGGGCGGTGTATTCCCTGTCACCTTCAGCTCTGCTCTGGCCTCACCTTCCTCTCCCGCACAGCAACCCCCGCCCCCCAAGCAGCAGCTGGAATGGCGGGTGCTCTGTTCACCCCACCTCGTCCAGCCCTCCCCACGTTCTCCTGCAGACAGAGCGTGAGGGACATGTGTGCAGCGAGAGTCCCCACTAGCGGGGATGAAGGTGGGGATTAGAGGAAGGAAAAAGAGAGGAAGCAGCTCCCAGGTCATGACCTTGTGAACCCCAAGGCCTTCCTGGCAACCAAGCCCAGGTGCCCTTGGCTCTGTGTCAGAAGGTCCCGGGAGAGCTCCCCGGGGGAACACAAAGGCAGTGTGTTGAGCTGAGGGGACTTTGAGTCAGAAGGTGGCAGAGAGAGGAGAATGAGGGGGCGAGGAAGAGGAGGAGAAGGAATTTGGCAGGAATTTGGCAAGCTGGGCCCAGGAAACAAGGCAACAACTGACTCACAACTTTTGCCTTTTTAGGCTCGAACCATCTAACTGTGGGCTGGGATGGAGGTCCGCAGGCTGAGATGGGGGGTTGGGTAAGAGGCCAGCGGCCTCCCCCGCGGCAGCTCCTGGCAGCCGGCGGTCTTTCTCCCCAGCAGCTCCTTCCTGCCACCTCAGCTCTGTTCCCCTGGGTTACCTTCCCCCTGACGAGTTCTGGAGGCTTCCCTTTGGGAACTCGCTCACCATGCGTGTGTGCGGGCCACCTTCTCCGCACCCGGCCTGGGATGCGGCTCTGACAGGCTTGCAGTTGCGTGTGAGGAGAGCAGGAGGGAATGCTGGACCCCGTGTGGGCCGCTGTGAAAACGGTCTCAAAGGAATGCTTCTTCGCTCAGGGCTTGGGTTCGGCCGAGTCTGGGTGGGTCCCAGAGGAGGAGCCTCTTCCCCAAAACTTTGGGGAAACCGAGGCCGGAGGATTGTGTGAGTTAGGAAGCGAGCTGAAATCTAAGGCTGGACACCCGGAGGGTCAGCAGGAGCCGGCAGGAGTGGGTAGTGAGACAGCGGTCCTGGGAGGGTCTGAGGGAGAGCTGGCTGGGCCCACAGGTCAGACGCTGTGTGGGCAAGTCAGAAACAGAGCACGGATTTTCTGAGCCCCTTTGAGGGCATATTACTGAGATGGCTCAATATGGAAACAAAATGCTCGCCGTTTCAGATTTCAGGTTCCTAGGGGGTGTGTGTGTGCGTGTGTGTGTGATTGTGTGTGTGTGAGTTTGGGTGTGTGTGTGCGTGTGTGTGTGATTGTGTGTGTGTGAGTGCGTGTGAGTGTGGGTGTGAGTGTATGTGCGTGCGTGAGTGTGGGGGGTGTGCGTGTGTGTGTGTGATTGTGTGTGTGTGCGTGTGAGTGTGGTGTGAGTGTATGTGCGTGCGTGAGTGTGGGTGAGTGCATGCGTGTGTGAGTGCGTGTGCGTATGTGTGAGTGTGTGTGTGTGCATGTGTGTGTATGTGGGTGTGCATGTGTGTGTGTGTGTGCATGTGAGCATGTGTGCACTCATGAGAGATGGCGAGAGAGAACAGGATTGACCCCACAGACCACAACTGTCAAGATTCTGCTGTCACTGTCCTAATTGACTTCAGCTCCCACAGTCAGAGTGAGGCTGGGCCTCGGCCGCACTCCTTCCTCCTGTTGCTCAGAGCGCGTCCCCTGCCAGGATCGTCCCTGACCAGCAGGAGCTTGGCACGAGCCTCACTCCATGTGCTTCCAATGAGCTGATGCTCACGATAACCTCCCTCCCTGTGTTCTCTTAAAACCTCGGGCCGACCATGGCCTCCGAGGGCCGCTGGCGCACAGGGAGCGGAAGAGCAGCTGCATTAGCAGTGGCGCCTGCCCGGTCTGTGCCCGGCTGACGGTGGGCGGAGGCCTCGGGCGGGTTGTTGCCTGAGCCCCAGCCTCCAGCCACGTGGCTTTAGGGGAACCGGGGCGGCTGTGTCCGTTTCTAAGAAACACCGGGCTTCCTGTCTCACCAGGAGGAAGCAACCTCACGTGGGTGGGAAGCACATGGTTCTCAGGCTCCCCTCCCTGGGACCCCTTCCTCCACAGGCACTGCCTCGTCTACACCGTCCCTCCTCCCCCGTCCGTGGCATCGGGCCCAAATCCACCTCTGAGGTCTTCCTCCCTCTGCATTTACAGGGTCGGGGCGTCACTGACAGCCTCCTCTGTCCCTGAGGACGTGAGGCCGCGGCCCCTCTGTAATGCAGAGCGCATCTTTCCTTGGCAGGTTCCATGCCGGTGAACAGCGCGAGAACTGTGTCGCCGCCCAGAGAAGCGTCCCCTTCCGTGTCTCCTTCCTCCCTGTCTTCTGCCTCATCCTCCCCCGCGTCCTCCTCAGGCAGTGTCCCAGGCAGTGCTCTGGGGGGTTCCCCCCCACCTCAGGTAAGCACCCCCCCCAGTGGGAGAGTGAGCTGCCTCTACTCCTCCCACTTCCACACTCAGCACCACCAGGTACTCCGCGCAGAGCCAGGGCCCAGAGATGCTCTGCCAAGAGCCCGCCCCGGCCCCCTCCCGAGTCCCTTCCATAGAAGCTCACCTGCTACTTCTCAGCCCCCTCTCCCCCCCCCCCCCCCCACACACACACAGCCACTGGCTCGCTCACTCAGCAGACTTTACGGGGTGTGGCGCCTGGGCTGGGCTGTGGGGCACAGAGATGCTAGGACACATGCTGGGCCCTAGTGGTCCCCCCAGGGGCCGAGGAGCAGGCACAGACCCTGGGGTGCCTTGGGGAGGAGCTGAGAACCTTGGAGGCAACATTTCCCTGGACTCAAACATGACGTCACCGAAAACAGAGGTTTGGACTCATTCCTTCACCAGGAGTCCGTGTCAGGCCTCTTGACCTGCAGACCCTGCTCCAGGCCCGGGGGACCAGAGAGCAGGGGACAGCCGGGCCCATGCGCTTGCGGAGCTGCTCTCTGGGCCCTGCCCTCCTGGGCCCCCCTGTGGGTTCCCTTTGCCACAGGCCCTGCCCTGCCTGCTGGCAACAGCCCTTTAGCAGCCGCGCAGGCAGGAGTCAGGCTTAGAAAAGGCACTGGACAGTCCTCATGGCCATCCTACCCCACAAGCCTCCCCCCCAACACCCCCCACACCCCCCGAAAGGTAGCTCTCCCCTTCCTTCAGGAGGCGCCATGCGGAGGAAGAAGCCTTGGTTTCGGGTAGTTGGAGGAACACATCTGTGGATGGAGGTGCCCATTAGTAGGGACATGACTGAGCAAGCCCTGGGGCACCCTGCCCCTCTGTGCCTGACCGCCCTTCCGTCACGGGCCCAGGAGCTGGCCAATGCCTGTGCCTCACCTTTGGCTTCCTACCCACCTGACCCAAGACCCAGAAAAGCCTTCGGCCCATGCTGACACGGGGGCTCCAGGCAGACCCCAGCAGGCCCCAGGGTAGCCATCTGAGTGAAGAGCTGCCCTCAGAAATCAGTCATTCCAGGCAGAATTCTTTTCGACTGGAGACAGGGAGGGAGGGGGCTATAGACTGAGGTGTGCCTTCCCCATATAGATACACGCTGGCAATTTTGAAATCACGGCTATGTTTTGCCCCGCAGGTCTCAAGAGGTCATTTCAGTCCTTCCACCCCAATCTTCCTGAGGCGAGCCAGGGCCCACGGAGCACCCAGCGAAATCCCTCTCTACCTGCCGCACGGCCAGGTGCTGGAGCGGACAGAGTTCTGCCTGGTGAGGCCGGGTGGAGAGGGCCTCGCCAGCCCCGGGACCCCCAGCCCTGCAGCGATGGCTCCCAATGGCTGTCAGGACACCAGCGGCACCCACAGAGGCCCACACCCCATTGGAGGGAAGGGCGGGTGCTCGCCAGACCAAGAGCTGTCTCCTAGGGCTGCCGGGGGCTCCGGAGAAGGGCATAGGGGCTCCCAGACCCAGACGGGAGAGAAAGGTGGGTCCGAGCTGGCAGAGGGGAAGAAGCTGGGCTTGAAGAAGCTGGCCCTCACCCAGGAGCAGAAGAGCAAGTTGCTGGATTGGAATGACTTCAACCCCCAGAGCTCGCGCCTGGAACCCGGGCCACAACCCTCCCAGAAAAGTGCCGAGAATGGTAGAGGAGGCCGAGTGCGGAAGCCAGTCTGCCCCTTGGTGCTCCCTCGGGCGGAGAGAGAGACCCTGCCAGCTCAGGCAGAGGCTCCGGAGAAGAGGGGGACCCCCGCTGGAAGGACTCCAGAGGAGCGAAGCGTGGCTCCACCCAGGTCCCCGCTGAGACTCATTACCAATGCCCTCCGAAGGGCCCTCCTGGAGCCCCTCCTCTCCAACTCCGAAGGCGGGAGGAAGGCCTGGGCCAAGCCAGAATCCAGGGCTTTGCCCACCAGCCCGCCGCAGGCTTGCGCGCGATCCTTCAGCCTTCGGAAACCCAGTGGCAATAAAGACTGGGACCAGCAGTCCCCTGGGAGAGACATGGCCAGCAGGGCCTCGGCCTTCTTCTCCCTGGGCACCCCGCCTGTCAGGGCTGCCCAGCCCTCCACCCCTGGCCTTCCCGACCCTGCCCTCTGCACCCACAGTCTGCCCAACCGGCCCTCCAAGATGTTTCCTGGATTGGCGTCCCCACCCTGCAGCAAGATGGAAGATGTCCCCAAACTGCTGGAGAAAGTGAGTTTGCAAGAGACCTTTCCGGATGCTCCTAGGACTCCAAAGAGGAAAATCGCACTCTTTTCCTCCCTCAGACTCAGAGACAAATCTTCTGAGGGTTCCCTCCAAGAATCCAGGCAAAGGAAGGACTTCCGTGACCTCTTTAGCATCCCCAAGGGGAAGGTGCAGCCTGTGGACAGCGCGAGGCTGGGGCAGAGGGCCCCGCCTCCTCCAGAGCCAGATGCAAGTAAGTGACACAGGTCCGCAGCTCATGCCGGCAGTTAGTTAACATTATTGGGTTCATACCCAGCATCTTTCACCTCGTCTTGCTCCTCAAATTAAAGTCTGACAAAAGTAGGAAACTGGAATTTGAAAAATTTGAAAAAATATGAAACAATTAGATTTGAAATTATGTGATAGGAAGTTTTGAAAGAGAGAGTTAACCAGAAATTCACCGTGTTCCCTTATTGTCCATCTATGCATATTTTTTACTAAGTTGGGCATAAAATTTTGTGCCTTTTTAAATTAAACATTATATTATAGGTATTAAGCCAATTGCCTCATCGTCTACATAAATGTGATTTAATGGCTATAAAATATTCTATCTAGTGGTTATGTTATTTAATGAACTGATTCTTTATGGTTTAACTTATAGATATATATGTATGTATAAATTATATATATGAACATATTTATATTTTTATATGGTCTTGGGTGGACATTTTTATGCATATAGCTTTTTCTTTCCTTTGAATTATTTTTTTAGGATAGGTTCCAAGAAGTGGAATGAAAATGTGAATACTTTTAAGATTCTCCACTTACTCTGACAAATTGCTCTTTAAAAGAGGACCTATGGGTAAAGGATGCATGGGATCTCTCTGTGTTATTTCTTACAACTGTGGGTTGTAAATTTCAATTAAAACATGGGAAAGGTACCAATTTATATTCCCCCATTAATGTATGAAAGTACCTTTTCACCACACTCTGCATCGAGTATTACATATTTTAAATATTGCTATTTTACTGGTCCAAAAATGGTGCTTCAAAATACTATTGGATGTAAACTCTAACGGAAAAAAGTTTTTTCTTAATGGTGCCTTTTAAACTTGTATTTCTTATTACTAGCTTAAACATGTTGGTTACCAACTGAACCTTAGGCTTTTTAGATTTAAATCTATTTATAATTTTTCAAATTATAAAATTAATACATTAAATAATCTGAATAATTCAACAATATAGAAATATCTTAAAAACAAAAACAGTAATGTATTCTCGCATCCCCTCCTCCTCAACGAAGTTTTGGTATATATCTTTGAGACAGTTTAAACATTCACATGGCTTCTGTTTTTGTTGTTGATACTTGTTTGATTGCTTTAAACCAGGGGTCCTCAAACTACGGCCCGCGGCCACACGCGGCCCGCCGAAAACATTTATCCGGCCCGCCGGGTGTTTTTGCCGCCGCTGTGTGCATAGGAATTTGCTCATAGTTTTTTTTTAAACTATAGTCCGGCCCTCCAGCGGTCTGAGGAACAGTGAACTGGCCCCCTGTTTAAAAAGTTTGAGGACCCCTGGGTTAAACCAAACTGATTCTACTATTCCTATTGTTGAGCAACTTTGTTTTTCTTTTTTTTTTTTTTTTTTTTTTTTATTTTTTATTTTCTTATTTAACTCTTATTTGGGAACTTAGGTTTTCAAGCAAAAAATTATTTATCTGTGTGATGCCTTAGTCAAAAAGCTATATATAGAGTGTCCCCCCCCGCAAAAAATGCACTTTGAATAATTATAAAGGCATTTCATTTTCAAAATTGAGCTAGCAGCTATTAAAGTGTGTGCACATTTTTTGAGACGCCCTGTAGATTAACAAGAGAGTGCATTTTCAGCCAAGCTCAGATGTAAGCATGGACAGGCTGAAATATAACTGCACCCTTTTATCCCATCATAAACTTTAATGTGTTGTGCATTTCTGTGTAGATAATACACAAAATCCACATGGCTCGAAATAGCAGGCACAGGATGTCCTTTCTCCCTTGCCTGTCCTGGGGCCATGAGATCCTACCACTGGTGACAGATGTTATTGTCAGGCTCTTGGGCTTCCTTTCAGGTAGAATTTATAAACACACAAGCAAATGTGCATATTATATTCTTTCCCCCCACAAATGGTAGCATACTGGCATATTGGACACACTTTTTTTTATACTTTTGGTTTTATTGTGGAGGTCATTCCATATTAGTACATAAAGAGCTTTGTTTTATAGCGACACGGTATTCCGTTGTGCACATGCACCATAATTGATGGAGCCAGTCTCCCATGATGGAAAGTTTAAGTCATGTCAAGACTTTTGCTATGGCAAACAGTGCACAATAATTAAGAACTTAGGTCATTTGGCACATGCGTGAGTTTATCTGCAGGGTAAATTCCTAGAAATGGAAATGTTGGAACAAGGACATGTGAATTGAGAATTTTGATCTTGCCAAATTGTCCTCCATCAAAGGGGTGTTGGAGTGTGAGAGTGCTGTTTCTATACTGACACTAAACGGTTATTACCCAATCCCCCGCCCTTTTTTAAAAAAAAATCTTTACCAATCTGATTGAGCATCTTGTCATAGTCATTTATATTTCCTTTTCTGTGAACTATTGTTTCTGTTCTTTATCTAGTTTTCTGTTGGGTTGTTGGTATTTTTCTTAAGGATATGAAGGGACTCTGGTAGATAGAAAATTTAGCCTTTTGAATTATAAATACTTTTCCCAGTTTCTTGTTAGTGTTTAACTTGGTTTATGGTGGTTTTGTCATATAAAATTTTTATTTTTATCTAGTAGTTGTAAGCAATTTCTCACTTTCTGGCTTCTGGGCTATATATAATAGTTCAGAAAAAGCTTCATCCAAGTTTACAGAGGAATTTTCTTACCGTTTCTTTTAGTCTCTTGTTTTTAAATTTTTTTACATTTAAATATTTACATTTTCTTCCTAGTATACCCGTAAAATATGAGACAAAAGATCCAACCTTATTTTTTTATATATCTCCCTGGTTATCTTAAAATAATTTAGTGAATAATTCATCTTTTTCCTCTCTTCTGTGAGATGACATCTTTATCATATATCAAATCCCTGTACTTGGACTGATTTCCACGCCATCTATTATATTTTATTGAGTTGTCCGTTATGTGTCAGTCCCACACTGTTTTAATTAATTTAATAAATATATATATATATATCTGTGTATTATACTATCAGGTAGAAAGAGTATTCCATTATTGTTCTTCTCTTTTAAACATTGTCTGGCTCTTCTTGCTTGTTCTGTATTCTATATGAATTTAGCATCAGTTTGTCTATGTTTTCCACCAAAAAAATCCTACAAGTACTTGTATGGATTGAGTTAAGTTTACAAACTAACTTGAAAGAATTTACAACCTTATGATAGGAACTGTCTTTTTTTTATTTGTTCATATCTTTTATTGTGATTCTCAGGGACATTCTGAACTTTATGTCGAATAGCTTTTGGATATTTATTGTTAAGTTTATTATTACACATTTAGATATTAGATGTTTAGTTTTTGTTGCTATTGTAAATAGGATATTTCCATGTTATCTTGCTACTCTTGGTTGTGTATATGAAAGTTGTTGATTTCTGTATAGTTATTTTGTACCTATCTATTTTGCTGAATTATCTTTGCTTGTAGAAATCTTACAGTGAGTTCTGGGCCCTCCCCAAAATATACAATCATAGCCTGTGCAAATAATGATAATTTTACTGCTTGTTTTAGAAGTTCTGTGCTTCTAATTTATTGTTTCCTTAGTTTCTTTGGTTCCCAGAATCTCCAGAACCAATATTAAATAAAAATTGTGATAATGGCCCAGCCAGTGTTGCTCAGTGGTTGGGCGTCCTCCCATGAACCAGGAGGTCACAGTTCAATTCCCAGTCAGGGTACATGCCCGGGTTGTGGGCTCTACCCCCACTAAGGGGCATATAGGAGGCAGCCAATTGATGATTCTCTCTCACCATTGATGTTTCTATCTCCCTCTCCCTTTCTCTGAAATGAATAAAAACATATTTTTTAAAAAAGTGATAATGGTTTCCTTATTACATTCCTAACTTTAATGAGAAGGCATCTCATTAATGAAAATAATGTTTTCCCATTTAAGCATTATGCTGGCTCCTGGATTGACCCAGATATATTTAATCATTTCAAGGAAATAATCAACTAATCATATTTTATTAAAAGTACAGTTGCCAACACCGGTTTGGCTCAGTGGATAGAGCGTCGGCCTGCGGACCGAAGGGTCCAGGGTTCGATTCCGGTCAGGGGCATGTACCTTGGTTGCGGGCACATCCTCAGTGTGGGGTGTGCAGGAGGCAGCTGATCGATGTTTCTCTCTCATCGATGTTTCTGACTCTCTATTCCTCTCCCTTCCTCTCTGTAAAAAAAAAAAAAAATCAATAAAATATATAAAAAAAAAAAGTGCAGTTGACCCTTGAATAATGTTTGAACTGTATAGGTTCACTTATATGCAGATTTTTTGTTAATTGACCCAAGCAGTTCAAACCTGTGTTGTTCAAGAGTCAACTGGTGAATGGGAATTCAAAAATTTGGAGGACCTACTTAAGTTATGTGCCAAATTTCCACAGCATAGGTAGGTGGTGGGTGCCTCTAACAGGGTCAACTCTAGTTTTCATCTCAAATGGATGTTGAATTTTAGCAAATATTATTTTAGTACCTTTTGAAATGATTGTGTAAATTTGTTGTTTTTAGTTGGATTACTATGAATTATATAATACATTAAATTGCTGAAATAAATACCACTTAGTCATGATGTTTTATTATTTTAATATATTTTTTGTTCTGTTTCCTAATATTTAAGATTTTGCATCAAATTCATAGGTAAGATTAGCCTTTAGTTCATACCTCTATAACAGTGGTTCTCAACCTTCCTAATGCTGAGACTCTTTAATACAGTTCCTCATGTTGTGGTGACCCCCAACCATAAAATTATTTTCATTGCTTCTTCATAACTGTAATTTTGCTACTGTTATGAATCATAATGTAAATATCTGATATGCAGGATTTATTTTCATTGTTACAAATTGAACATAATTAAAGCATAGTGATTAATCACAAAAACAATATATAATTACATATGTGTTTTCCAATGGTCTTAGGCGACCTATAGGTAGAGAACTGCTGCTCTATAATTTCTGTATATGCTGATTATAATAAGTTGGGGTAAATGTGTTTTCCTGATTTATTTATGGACAGCCACATTTGTTTATATTCACCAGGAAATCGTGTCACTTTTTTGGCTTGGAACAGAATGGGAATATAGAGAATGGAATTAACCTAAGGCTGACCAGCTCTAGAAATGGTGCCTGGGCCCATCTCATAAGAAATCTTTGTGTTTCTCTCAGATGATTTTAGGTCAGTATCATAGTAATATTAAGATTTTATCTACCCTATTAGATAAAACTCATTAGTTTTCTTCTTTTTCTCCACCCCTGATCAACACACACACACAGACTTGGCTCTCTCCATATTTAACTTGTATACTTCCATGCAATGGAGAGAAAAAATAGTACTCAAATAGAAAGTGAGAAACTATCAAAAGTCATTCAAATTGAAGTACCTTGAATTATGATCCCTTGACTAAGAGCCAGCTGAAATTTAATTTTTTGTATTTTTACAACACAACTTTCTATTAATATCCTATATAATAGAAGGCTAATATGCAAATCAACCGAACGACGGAATGACCAGTTACTATGACGCACACTGACCACCAGGAGTCAGACGCTCGATTCAAGAGCTGCCCCCTGGTGGTCAGTGTGCTCCCATAAGGGGAGCACTGCTCAGCCAGAAGCTGGGCTCACGGCCTCTCCCACCTCCACAGCAGCGCTAAGGATGTCCAACTGATGGCTTAGGGCAGCCATGGGCAAACTACGGCCCGTGGGCCAGATCTGGCCCGTTTGAAATGAATAAAACTAAAAAAAAAAAAAAAGACCGTACCCTTTTATGTAATGACTAGAGGCCCAGTGCACATAAATTTGTGCACTCGGGGTGGGGGGGGGGGTCCCTCAGCCTGGCCTGTGCCCTCTCGCAGTCTGGGACCCCTCGGGAGATAATGACCTGCTGGCTTAGGCCTGCTCCCGGGTGGCAGAGGGCAGGCCCAATCCCTAGGTGCAGCCCCTGGTTGGGCTCAAAGCAGGGCCGATTGGGGAGTTGGGGCGCCACCCCCTGTCATGCACAGAGCAGGGCCCATCAGGGGGTTGAGGAGCTCCCCCCTGTCACTCACAGAGTAGGGCCGATAGGAGAGTTGGGGCACTGCCCCCTGTCACACACAGAGCAGGGCGGATCAGGGGGTTGGGGCGCCGCCACTGTCACACTCAGGGCAGGGCCGATGGGGAGGTTATGGCTCTACCCTGTCACACACAGAGCAGGGCCCGTGGCGGGGGGTGGGGGGGGGGGGTTGGGGTGCCGCACCCTGTCACACACAGAGCAGGGCTGATCAGGGGGTTGGGGCACCTTCCCCTGTCACAAACAGAGCAGGGCGGATAGGGAGGTTGTGGCCCCGCTCCCTGTCACACACAGAGCCACAGGGCGATCAGGGGGTTTGGGCGCTGCCCCCTGTCAAGCTGATCCCAGTGCTGGGAAGTATATTACCCTTTTACTATATAGGACAGAGGCCTGGTGCATGGGTGGGGGCCGGCTGGTTTGCCCTGAAGGGTGTCCTGGATCAGGGTGGGGGTCCCCACTGGGGTGCCTCGCCAGCCTGGGTGAGGGGATGATGGCTGTTTGCAGCTGGTCACACACCCTTCAGGGTGGGGGTCCCCACTGGGGTGCCTGGCCAGTCTGGGTGAGGGGCTGAGGGCTGTTTTCAGGCTGGTGGGTTTTTCTTTTTTTTTTTTATTCTGGGCCAGCTTTAGCTCTGAGGCTCCAGCTCTTAGGCCTCTGCTCCTGAAAGCAGGTATCTGGTTTGTTTAGGTTCTATAATCTCGAAACACTGTATCAACTCCAGGTCTGAGATCCCGGCTAGCTGAAAGCTGGTTTCTGGGGTTTTGTTTAGCTTCTATTTTTGTAACTATGTTTCAAACTGCCAGCTCAGAGGCCTGCAGCAGCAGGTGGGGAATGTTGGAGTCCTCCGTCACTGAAGCAAGCAAGCCTCATGTTAGTTTCAAGCTGCCTGGCTGCCGGCCGCCATCGTGGCTGTCAGTTAATTTGCATATCTCGCTGATTAGCCAATGGGAAGGGTAGCGGTCATACGCCAATTACCATGTTTCTCTTTTATTAGATAGGATGTTTACTTTGAATTTATATTAGTTCACACAAACACTCCATCCATGCTTTTGTTCTGGCCCTCCAGTCCTGTTTAAAAACCCATTGTGGCCCTCGAGTCAAAAAGTTTGCCCACCCCTGGCTTAGGCCCACTCCCTGTGGGACATCCCCGAGGGCTCCCGGACAGCAAGATGGTGCAGGCCTGGCTGAGGGAGCCCACCGAATGCACAAATTTCTTGCACTGGGCCTCTAGTTATACATAAACTCAGAGTATTTAAATGATTTAAGGATATAAACTGATTTCAAGTACTTACCAGTGCCTATTTTATACAAACAATTTTAATGCTAATTATTATTCTTGTGTATAATTAAAAGTAGGCATGCTGAGAAACTCCCTTTTTTATTTTTGCATAAACTTTTTTAATGCAGTATAACATACATACAATAAAGTACACAAATATTACGTGCACAAATGATGAATTTTTACAAAGTGTACATTTGCCTAATCACCTCAGAGATCAAGATACAGAATATTGCCAGCACTCAGAAGCCTTACTCATGCTTCCTCCCAAATACAGATGCCACCAAACAAAAGCACTTACCATCTGACTTATATGATCGCAGATAACTTCCATAGTTTTTTGACTTGATAAAAATCGAATCAGTCAGTGTTGGGGTAGGCAAAATTCTTCCCACCCTGGTGGACTTGCCCGGTATAACCTTGTCCTCTTGAGTATGATGGGAATGTAAATCTGATAGATTTCACTCCCATGATTAGGTTATGGGATTTTGCAAATGTAATAGGAGTTCCAAACCAATTGAATTTGAGCTAATCAAAAGGGAGATTACTGTGGGTAGGCCTAACCTAATCTGGCGAGCTGTTAACAAGGACTGAACCATTCCTGAAGTCAGATGTTCGAAGCGTGAGGAAGACATGATCCTGCTGGCTTCACAGAAGTAAACTGTCATGTTGTGAACGGGAGGCCTCCAGGAGTTCAGCCCGACCCCAGCTGACAGCCAGCAAGAAAGCAGGGTCTGTGTGCTGCCCGAGGAGGAGCTGAATTCTGTAACAGCCGGAAGGAGCTGGAAGAGAACCCTGAGCTGCAGAGGAGAAGCCAGCCCAGCAGACACCTGATGGCAGCGCTGTGAGAGACTGACAGGTGACCCCGTTGAGCTGTGCCTGCGCTTGTGACCTGCACAACTGTGCGATAATAAATGGGTGCTGTTGTAAGCTGCTAACAGTGTGTTTATTGCTTCTGCAACACTAGAAAACTAAGACAAGTATCCACTTTTTTGTACATGACTTCTTTCATTAAACATTATGTGTGCGTCGTGCGTGTGTGTGTGTGTGTGTGTGATTTATCCATATAGTTATATAAAGCAGTGGTTCATTCTTTTCCATTGCTACGTTTTTATTTTCTTGTATGAATATGCCACAATTTATTTGTGCATTCTGTTGGTGGGTACTTAATTAGGTTCTTTTCACTTCTTTTTATTTCGAGTAATACAGCTTTGAGCCCTCATACATATCCTTTCTGTGAGCTATTGTCAAAGATAAACAAAGCCAGATACTAGTTAAAGTAGTAGAGGCAGATGTTAATTAGTAATATACTATTGCAATGGGAAGAGAGTCTAGCATGAACTGAACTCAGCTTTGGTTTTTTTTAAAGGAGGATTTTATTTCATTATTATTTTTTAAGTATATGTTTTTATTGATTTCAAAGAGAGAAAAAGAGAGGAAGAGAGAGAATGAAGCATCAGTGAGAGAGAAACATGGATTGGCTGCCTCCTGCATGCCCCCCACCAGGGATCAAGCTGCAACCCCCAAGCATGTGCCCTGACCGGAAAACGAACTGGTGATCTCATGGTTCATGGACCGATGCTCAGCCACTGAGCCACACCGGCTGGGCTCAGCTTTGATTTTCACAGAGAAGGCATGGTTTTTTATAGGGAGAATGAGCGAGTAGGGAGAGGGGCCAAGCAGGGACTCAGCAGAGTCAGGGAAGTTAAAAAAGTTACAAAGGGTGGGTCAGTATAAATGCTGACTGTGCCGGCTGTGTCTGTTAGCTGCTTATTACTGAAGTTGGGATTCTGTCCTCCCACAGAGACTGGGAGACAGAGGCCCTATGCTTCCTGATGATTGCATTTTAAAGGAATGGCTTTCAGGTTCTTGAGAAAGACACTCCTGAGTGGTAGGAGACATATATTATCTCAAAGGGACAGAGCGAGGATTTTCAAGCATAAGCCTTTTTAGTAAACGCTAAGAAAGGGTGGGTCGCCAGGGGCCTGTCCAAAGGTGTTGGCTAGAACAGTAAATTCTTTTGTCAGCCTTGAGTTTTCTCAAGTACTTTCAGCAGGGCTGGGCTCATCCTAGGGATGCAGCCTTGAGCTGTCAGAAACTATGTCAGTGTTTAAGTCTTTTAATGTAGGAAGGAGTGAGTGGGCTAAATAATTTATATTGAGGGTCTGTAGTTTTTATAAGCCAAGGTGAAGGTTGAGTCAAGAAAGGCGCTCAGAGGAGCTTGCCTAAAGTTTGTTCAAAGACAGAAGCTTTGTTAGTACAGGGATGGGCAAAAGTAGGGTTACTGTTGTTCTCATGGAAAATAATAATACAAGAATCAACTCTGTGTTTTGCATACTCACAACTGTAAACCTACTTTGCCTGCCCTGTATCTACCTGGGAGAGGAATGAGTAGGTCATGGAGTAGGCATGTGTGGTTTGCTGTAGAAGACACTGTCAGATCATTTTCCAATGACCGTACCTATGTATATCCCCTCCAGCAGGAAACCAGAACTCTGTTTATTTTGTGTGCTCTCATTTGCTTGTTTTTATCCTCACCTGAGAATATGTTTATTGATTTGAGAGAGAGAGAGAGAGGAAAAAAGCTTTGATGTGAGAAATATCAAATGGTTGCCTCTCATTCGCGTCCTGACCAGGAATCAAACCCGTAACCTAGGTATGTGCCCAACCAGGAATCAAACCCACAATCTTTTTTGGTGTATGGGACAATGCTCCAACCAACAGAGCCACCCACCCAGGGCTAATGAATTTAAATTTAAAAACTGAAGCAGTATAAAATGTTTTCTACTAAATGTATTAAACGCAACTTTTCCTTTTGATAGAATTATGTTTCACTTTAACCTAGCTTACTATGAGCTTTTATTATGAACTAGAGGCCCAGCGCATGAAATTCATGTGCGGATACGATCCCTAGGCCTGGCCTGTGATCAGGGCCATCCTCCCCGGCTGCCCACAGCCAGCCCTGCCCCCTGCCGCCACCCACCCCCGGTTCCCTTTTCACCATCGGATGTCGGTGCCTGACAGAGGGGAAGGAACTGAGAGGTCAACTGGGAGCGGGTGTGTTTTGCAAGCCAGCCACGCCCCCATTGGGGTGGGGATCCCCACTGGGGGGCGGGGCTGACCTGGGCAAGGGGCCACAGGCAGTTTGTAGGTTGGCCACACCCCCGGTCGGGGTGGGGGTCCCCACTGGGGGGTGAGGCCAGCCCCTCGCGGTGTTCTGGTCTCTTGTCATTCCTGTCGTGACGCTGGCTTTTTATATATATAGTAATGATAAATTTGATCAAATGCTTTTTCTACCTCTATTGAGATAATCATATTATTTTACTTTAGTCTATAATGTGTTGAATTATATTGATTACATTTTTATATAGATTTGGAAATGTTAAATCATTACTGACTTGTTGGGGTAAACCCAACTTGGTCATCATTTATAATCCTTTATGTATCACTGTGTCAGATTTGCTAATTGTTTTTTGTAGTTTTACACATATGCTCATGAGAGATATTGGTCTGAATTTTTTCCTTCTTGCAATATCTTGTCAAGTTCTTTATCCGCTGAGCCAAACCAGCTAAGGCTTCTTGTCAAGTTCTTTAATCAAACTTAGGCTAGCTTCATAACACAAGTTTCGAAGTGTTCTGTTTTTCTCTAGTCTCTCAAAGAGTTTTTCTTTTTTAACACTGGTATTATTTCTTCTTTAAACATTTGGACATAAATGAAGTCATCGAGCCTAGAATTTTTTGGAGGGTGGTTTCTCAGTATGGATTCGGTTTCTCTAATAGGTATAATTACTCAGATTGTCTTCCTTCTTATGTCAGTTTTGGTAAATCATGTTTTTCAATAAACTTGTCCATTTTATCTAAATTTTGAAATTTATTGTCATAAAATAGTTACTGTAGGATTTTTTTAATTTCAAATATTGGTCACTTGTGTTTTCTTTCACTTTTTTCTTAGCCATTCTTCTTAGGTGGTTATCAATTTTATTTGTCTTTTTAAAGAAACAATTTTTCCATTTTATTTCTGCTTTGTCTATATTGTCTTTCATAATCTCTTCTTGATTTTTTTCCTTTTAGTTTCTTTAGGCTCAATTGGTAGTTCTTTTTCTAGCTTCTTGAAATAGAACTTAGAGCATTAATTCTCAAGTGATTAATTCTAACCACTGTGTTAGCTGCATCTAGTTCTTTTGTTATGCCATTTTTAATCATCGGTTTAAATTTACTTTTAGTTCTTCTTTGATCTATAGTTTGCTAGAAAAGCATTGCTTCACCTGAGCTTTCCCGTCTGGCGATCTCATTTTGAAAATTCCTGGTGTTATTTTCTATTACTGATTCCTAGCTTAATCTCACTGCTGTCAGAATACATACTATGCATGATTTCAGGCCTTTGAATTTTGTTGATTCTTACTTTATGGCTTGGCATAGCACCAACTTAGTAAATGTTCCATGGGCTCTAGAAAAGAAAAATCTGTATTCTCCAGTTCTTGGGGGGTTGTTGTTCTACAAATGTATTAGTAGTGTTTGCTCAAATCTTCTGTATCCTTACAGGTTGTCAACTATATTTCTAACCAACTGGTTATAAACAGGGGTTCACCACACGCCCCTCCTTTGGTTAAATAATTTGCTGGAATGGCACAGAACTCAGAAACACTAATACTTGCCCTGGATGGTTTGGCTCAGTGGATAGGGCATCAACCTGCGGACTGAAGGGTCCCAGGTTTGATTCTGGTCAAGGGCACATGTCCGGCTTGCGGGTTCAATCCTTAATAGGGGGCTTGCAAGAGGTAGCAATCAATGATTCTCTCTCATCATTGATGTTTCTATCTCATCTCTCCCTCTCCCTTCCTCTCTGAAATCAATAAAAATATATTTTTTAAAAAAACAACACTTACCCTTACCAGTTTATTATAAAGTATATAGTAAAGGTTACCAATGAACAGCCCAATGAAGAATTACAGAGGGTGCAGTCTGGAAGGGTCCCTGTGAAATTGGGTGCCACGCCCTGTAAGCATGAGGATGGGCGAGGGTGAGGGTGAGGGTTAGGATTAGGCTGCTATATTTTGTGACTATTACAGTGCACAGAGTCTAGGTTTTGTTTTTTCATTTGAAGAATATTAAGTAGGCAGTAAAGAATGTATGGAAAGGCAGTAAAGTACTTGCATATCAATTTATTTCTCCCAAGGCTTGTTTTTAAGCGTCTCCAGGTGAGTCTGTAATAATCTTTACTAATGCCCCTGGCTGGGGGTGGGGGGATGTGAACATTTCCCAGTCCTGCAAAAGCTTTTGATATTATTTAGCCTATAACTCCCCAGCGGCTTTTTGCCCAGCCTCATGCAGTTTCTCTCTGTGCATCTACATATTAAGCAATACACTAACGGGCCCTCTGTGCTTATCTCTGAAGCTCTTTTTCTGCACAGTTCCCGCCTCTCCAGGACTCTCCCTCACACATTCCAGCTGCCTAGCCCTCTCAAAAGCTCATCTCTGTCTTTTCAAACCAATGAATCACCTGTGCTCAGCTAAGGTTTTTCCTACTTGCGCTGTGATCTGGAAAAAAGTGCCCCAGGGCAGAGGAAGCATTTGTGATCTAGAGCTTAACTCATTTGCTTCTGTTCTCACCTTTATCACAGTTCTGCACATCCCACTGTCCAGCTTCTGGAAACAGCTGCTTCATATACTTTGACTTCTAGGGCTTCATGGTGGGGGATCAATCCCGGAATGAGTTGTCCCGTTATAGCCAGAGTGAAACTCTGCAAATGACAAGTGAATGCCTAGAATGATGGTTCTATGATGGAAGAGCATAAAGGGGAAGAGATGCAGAGGCACCTGTATAACTTTATGTAACTTTGCCAGAAGTTTAAGAAATGCATTCTATTTGGGAACATTTCCTCCTCGATTTCAAAATGCAATTCCATGGGAATATTAAATTTGTTTTTGAGAGTTAGAAAACGTTGCATCCTTAGGTTACTATACATTTTCCACTAAGTGAAGGCGAATCGGGCAGTTTTACTAATATTGCAGTATTGTTCATTTCGATCAATGAATGGTGAAGCAGCAGCTATTGCCGATGCCAATAACATTTACTGAAGTGCCTCCAGTGAACCAGGCACTGTGTTAGACTCTTCACGTTGATCATTTCTAACCTTGTAATTCAAATCTGCAAGTTAGAAAATCCCGATCCCCCAGCACGCAGGGAGGTAAAGGAGAATTCCTCAGGCGCATGCGCTCAGACCGAATTACCCTGGGGTGATTTATGGCTGCGGCTGGGGAACAGTCTCAGCTCACCACTGCCACTGCCTCCTCCCATTGGTACACTGCTCCCGAGTCATCTTCACCTGAGCTTTCCCAGCTGGCCAATGAAAGTGAACGCAGTTAACTCCCTCCCCAGAGAGGCTGTTATTATATACATGTTCTGCACTATTTTTCTTTGAATAACAGCATATGTAAATGTGCTCCTGGAGGTTAAACTTATTTTTATTTTTTAAAACTTGGCCACTCCCGCCGGGGGAAATAGTTGAACATTATGGAGAGGAAAAGGCAGCTTGGAGGGAATGTTTAGTCGGCTTGGGATTGCCTCTCCACCTTCCTTTCTGCCCAGCCCGTATTTCCATTCAGATGGAAGCTGCCATGGCAGAGTAAAAATTAGTACATTTCCTATCACGGAGTCCTAGCAGGCCCTGCTATTCAGTGTCCAGAGTGCGTCCATCCAGATATTAATCATGAACTCTGCTTCCGGTGGATGAGGAGGGGCAGATGTTCTTGCTGAGAAAAATAAACGCCTCCCGTGGCACCTGGAAGACTTGATCACACATGGTTCCCAGCCAGATCCCAAAGAGACTCTGGTGGACACAGGCACTGGCTGCCTCTAACCATCTACCTCTGGCTCAGAGTTGGCCATAACCCCCCACCCCGACTTCGGCTCTCCCGTGGGCCCTGCGTTGCTGAGCCCTCCCTATCTTACAAGGCCTTTCCTGGCATTTGAATCATCACTTCAGTGATGTGATAATATCTGCACGTTAGGAAAATAGAAGTGGCATTTGTTTAGCCATAATTAATGAAATATTTATGTTGCATGAGACTATGTGATAAAACCTTCGGCTTAGAGTCCTTTTGCTTCTGATTACATTTGGGATTTTTTTTTCTGTGACCAGACATTCTGACGCCAGCTCTTTTACACTGAGCAGATGTCATGTAGTAAAAATGGGTACCAGATGCTGTGAGCCGCAGAAAGGCGATTTGTTTAAGGGCTGGCTCTGACTTTCGTTGCATGCAATTACTCCGCAGAACAAACCTTACACACAAGCATTTAGGTAACTCAGCTAACTTTGGGCAAGTATTTTAATAATAGATTTCATCTCTGAACGCATTCAGGCAACCCATGGTATAAATGGTGCTTAAGGAATTAATTGATTTCTGCATAATACCTTTATTTTCGACGCGAAGAAAGAGCTGCAAAGCTCTTGGCAGGGACCCAGAAGTGTAATTAACGTGGAGGGCCAACTTTTCAGTTGCCCTTAGGTACTGCCTCCGCCTGCTCATGGCAGGTGCAGTGAGGGGAGGGCAGGGAGGGAGGGAAGCGGGGCAGAGGGGAGGGGGGAGAGGCAGCTTTGGGTCACGAAGTAAGAGGAGACGCTGGGAGTTCAGTGAGTTCTTGTGTTCCCCTTTCAGGTCCCAGGCCCGTCCCCATCAGGGCGCAGGTGACAGGGGCTGCCTCTTCTACCACCTCCTCCTCGGCAGAAGAAGAATTTGATCCCCAGCTTTCCTTGCGGTCAAAGGTAACCACACTTGGCAAACCGAAGGGGGCCTTGGCTGGAGGGGCCGCTTACCCTGCAGACGTCAGGCCCAATGTGGGCTCCAGCTGCAGCGGGCTCATTAGAAGGATCACATTTCCTTGCATCTGACAGCACATGGCTCTTTCTACCTGGGGTACCCCAAGAATCATCTCTATTTTCTGTTGTTAACTTTTATAGGCTTGCCTTTCTCAGAGATGTAAAACTGGGGAGGGGAAAGCAAACAGACGTATTTCCTTGAAACCATTTGGTGACTACAGCTCTTAAAAGTGGGTTTAATTTGTGGTCCAAGAAACTAACTATTGGAAAAATTACAGCAAGAGGATGCGTATTTCCCCGGGGGGAGCACAGCTTCATTTAAGCAGCACCCGAGGCAGACTGCGTAGGAAATGTTATGTTTATTCTAATTAGACATGTGGAAAGAAAGGAACCACGCGGTTGCAGGGAAGTATGGATGCTCTGAGGGCCCCCGCTGTGGAAGGGACCCGTCACTGACCGGCTGGGGAGATGGCAGTCCTCCTTGCTTAATGAACGTTAATATTCCTAGAGAACACTTTTAAACAACTCCCATCCCCACAGATTTAAAAAGTACAAACACTGTTCTATCTCCCCAAATGTCCCCGTATGTCACCCCACAGACACACGCACCCATGACCACGGCTCGCTGTTGTTTGCTATCCACGGGGCCAGAGCAGTTTCACAGGGTTGGGGTGCTGAACGGGTGGACCTAAAATGCTTCCCAGGCAGACAGAGGCGCAGTGCAGTGCTCTGTTCATGTTTACTTTTGGGAGAGAGAGGATCTGAGGAGAAAGGGAGAGAACCGGATTTATTTATTTAGACTCAACTTTTCCATATCTGGCACTAGGCACTCTGGCATCATCTCAAGTCGCTCAGAGGATCCAGCTCCACAAGGCCTTGGCTGGAGCAAGTCAGGAGGGGGCTGGGACATGGCATAGTGTGTGTGTGTGTGTGTGTGTGTGTGTGTGTGTGTGTGTGAGAGAGAGAGAGAGAGAGAGAGAGAGAGAGAGAGAGAGAGAGAGAGAGAGAGAGAGAATATGAGCGAATATGAGAGAATATGTATAGACTCTTAATTTTGTAACTTGGGGCATCTCTGATTAGTTTGTTACTCAACACAAATGAATTCTATGTGTGTTTTGATTTCTGGGGTTTCCTTTTCCTCTTTTTGAGTGATCCAGAGTGTACTTCTGTATTCAAATGAGGCAGAGGCCCCAGCGTCAGCCATCCTGACACGTTTGCGTAGGAGAAAAGAATGGAGTGGCCCCAACACATCAAAATAGCGAGACCATGATATGTAGGGCAAGCCTTGCGGGTAGCTCCTGGTCCTCCTGCTGCCCCAGAACAGCGCCAGTCCTCACCTGCCTGCTTCACCTGCTTCTGATGTGGCTGCTTTTATGGAAAGGAAAGCTGGCCAAGGACTCCCCAAGGGCTCACAGTGAAGGAACAAGAGAATTCCTCCCCCTCTGTTCCCCCCCAATATATTTTTATTGATTTCAGAGTAGAAGGGAGAGGGAGAGAGAGATAGAAACATCAATGATGAGAATCATTGATCGGCTGCCTCTTGCACACCTCCTACTGGGGATTGAGCCCGCAGCCCAGGCATGTACCCCGACCAGGAATTGAACTGTGACCTCCTGGTGCATAGGTCGACACTCAGTCATTGAGTCACACTGGCCAGGCACCCCCCTCTGGTATTTTATGTCTTCTGTCCCATATAGGTGTGTCCCCAGATATGTGGCACAGAGTCCATCAGCTCAAATGAAGCTTTGCATAGGAAACTGGAGACAGGCTATGCACACCCCACCTCTTCCCTTTGCTCTGCCCTGAAACCAATGCCTGGGTCCAAGAGACTGGGACCGGCAGCTGTCCTCGTCCTGCCAGAGTTCTCCTTTCTCTGTCCTTTATCTTCTTCTTCTCTAGCTCTTAGTCTCTTCCTTTTCCTCTCCGCATCCTCATCACCATCACCAAGGCTGTAAGAACTGTGCCTGGCTTATCGTGAGACTCCCTGGATGTTAACGAATCATCCTCATTTCTATGTCAATATCTTTTCATAAATAGCAGTAAAGGACCTCCTTTCCTCTTCTAGGTTATACTTTGCAGATTCTTGGTAAAGCCCTGGGGTTTGGCACCTCTGCTGCTGGGAAGGGCTAAGACAGTGTGATGCTGCCGAAGCTTCTTCCCTTGAAATTGTATGAAATGGTCTTAATTCAGGGGAAGACTTTGCCATTACTATAAAGCAGGAGTCCTTGATGTGCCTACACAGTATTTGGCACAGGAAAGGCAGAACAGACTATATGAAAATATGGATACTGGACTCAGGTGACCCGGGCTTGCCTCCTGGCTCTACCAATTACTAATTGTGTGTCATCTTGGGCAAGTTATTTAATGTCTGTGAGTTTTGATTTTTTTAATCTATAAAATAAGTCTAATTTGAGGGATAATTAAGATGATACATGTGAAGTAATTAGTACAGTGTCTGGCACATAACAGTCAATCAATGGTGGGATTTGTTATGTAGGTTAGTAGGTTGTAAGCTCAAGAGATGTTTGTTGAGTAAATGCACCAACTCTGCATAGAATGAGTGGGAAAGTCTCTGGATAACAATTACCAGTGATCTCCTCCCCAGCCTTTCCAGTAAGGTCCTGGCTGCCTAAAAGAGCGGTTCCCCCACCCCAATGTCCCAGAACCTCTGTTCAGAGAGATTGACAGTCCATCAGGAAGTTCCCCCCTAGAAATAGAGATTATATGATATGGAATAAGTTTGAGTTCTCAGAGCCAAAGTTTCCTTCCAACATGCATATACACATATAATAGCTGAAAAATCATATTTTAGTAAAATGTTTTAATCATGCTAATGTATAATATAATAATATGCTAATAATAAAACAAATCATAGTAGGTACTGAATTTCTATCCTATATCTTTTCAAGTATTCTGCAAAGGGCTTGACCTGCCTTATCTCACTTATTCCTTATTACACCCCTACAAGGTAGGTATTAAATTGTTCTTATCACTGAAGAGGATGCTGACGTGCAGAGTGTATGACATGCTACACCCACACAGCTCGTCAGGAACTGATGCCAGCTCTGCAGGCTCCCCAGCCCGAGGCCCCCCATCATACTCTGCTGTTTCTCCAACCAGAATGTCTCCTGAACTTTCCATGTGTGGAACTGGCCACACCACTACTTCCCCTTCCTCTGCTGTCTGAAACCTGGAAATAACACCATCATGAGCCAGACATCTAATTAAAATGCATCAGTTTTGAATGTTCTGTATTTTTCAAGCCCAGGCACACAAAGAACCCAGTGACATTCATGATGCGTTTGTGTCACTAAATGAAGCAGGGAAGAGAAGTAATCTTATGCCTCTCTCCAGCCACGAAAACTTTTCATTTCATTTAGATATGCTCCTCTATTCCCGCATTTAATTGGGCAATGTAGACCCCACCTAAGGACTATTTGAAGTTGTTAACTGGTTTTCAGGTAGTATACTTTGTGTGTGAGTGAGTGTGTGTGTGTGTGTGTGTGTGTCCCAGATTCATCATCCCTGGGCCTTAGGGTAGCACCTATAAAGAGTGTAATTCTTGCCCTAACCGGTTTGGCTCAGTGGATAGAGCGCCGGTCTGCGGACTGAAGGGTCCCAGGTTCGATTCGGTCAAGGTTGCGGACACATCCCCAGTAGGGAGTGTGCAGGAGGCAGCTGATTGATGTTTCTCTCTCATCAATGTTTCTAACTCTCTATCCCTCTCCCTTCCTCTCTGTAAAAAAATCAATAAAATATATTTTAAAAAAAGAGTGTAATTCTTGTATGATTTCTTCCTTCAACTGAACCAAGTCAGTGCTCTATAAAGCCACTCCCAAATACACACACACACACAAATACAAACACACACACAAACACACAAGCAAAGACACACACACACACACACACACACACACACACACACACATTTCCCAACCCAGCACCTACTAGCCACATGTGGCTATTTATATTTATATCCAAACTCATTAAAATGAAATAAAATTCAAAATTCAGTTTCTTAATCCCACCAGCCTCATTTCAAGCATCCAAAGCCACATGTGGCTGGTGGCTTCCACATTTAGGCAGCACAAGTACAGGGCATTCCCATCATTGCAGAGGTTCTTGGACATCATTGTTCTAGAAGCTAATCGGTGGTTTGGTTGCAGGGGCAGAAGCCTATGACAGTGTTTTGTCAGTTTCAACCCATTTTCTCAGACATATATTTTTTCTTCTCTGTTGGTTTTTATAGGAGAGGAAGACACTTAGAAGAAGAAGGAAGTTGGAAAAAGCAACAAAACAACTGGTTAAGCAGGAAGAATTAAAAAGACTTCATAAAGCTCAGGTCAGGAAAACTTGATATGAGTGAGTGGGCCTGGGACCCTGGGAACCGGAAAACCCTCGGAAGTCGGGATTGCAGTGGGGCGGTGGGCTGGATAAAGGTCAGTTCCTCTTCTCGGAGCGACCAGGTTCCTGGCCCTTCTAAAGGCGCTGGCTCAAACCCTGGTGGGACTCTGGGGCCTGGAGAGCCCTGGTGTTAACCTGGCCCACCCCCAGCAGCCTTTCCATCTGCAGACACATTTCCAGCAAAGGGAGCCTGAAATGACAGCCAACACATGGCCGGGGGCCCATCCCCGGCCTTGACTGCCACATAGCAGTCTGTGCAGACACACCTTCCCTCAATTTGCTGCCAGTGTCTCTGCTGAACTGACAGCTATTAGGAGCTGTCTCTGTTGCAAAATCAGTTGAACAACATAAGCACCCAGCATTCTGATATAGGCTTCCCGGCCCACTGCAAACATTTCTTCCCAAAGTGATCTGCCCACCTCTGTCACAGAGCAGCAAAATGAAGCAGACTGGCAAGGCATCCTCCCTCTCCCTGAGGCCCTCCAAGCTAACCTTCAAGAACAGTTAGGTTTTAGGACAAAAGAACTTCGAATGGCCTCTCATATTAATCCATTGTACCCTTACATTCCTCTCTCCAATTATTCCCTTTATCTGGCCATATAGTCCTGGAAGTTGTGTCTTACAAGAAGGAGATCATTTAGTCCAACCTCTTTTACCCTTCACGGTCACTGATTTGAGAGCTGCCCCTGTCACCCAGTGGACAGGGAAAATTCCCATCAGCTTCTTCTGTCCACTCTCAGCTTCTAAAACAGGTTTATTTGAAACATACCAACTTTCCCTCCTGAGAACAAGATACGTCTTTATGATATGGACTGGCAAGCTCAGCAGTTTCCCCTTCTTATATTTTCACTCCAGGCAATAGGTGGCGATAGGAGAAGAATTACAATGGCCCTTAGAGTCTTAATTTGCTTTCCTTTTTAATCTTTGAGATTTTCATCCTTAGTGTCTAAAGAATGACCACTATATTAGCCAGAGTGGGTGGCTTAAACAACAGAAATTCATCTCACGCAGTTCTCAAGGCTGGAAGTCCAAGCTCAAGGTGCCTTCAGGGTGGCTTTCTGGTGAGGACTCTCTTCCTGGCTTGTAGACAGCTGCCTTGCTGTAGCCTCACATGGCCTTTATTTTCTGTGCACATGTAGAGAAAGAGATCAATCTCTGGTATCTCTTCTTCTGATAAGGATGCCAGATCCATCAGATTAGGGCCCCACCTTCTTGACCTCATTTAATCTCATTTGTCTCCTTTAAGGCCCTGTCTCCAAATATAGTCACTTTGGGAGTTAGAACTTCGACATATGAATGGGGGGTTAGGGGGCCTCCACTTACTCCATAATAACCACATAGCCATAATCACAAAGTAATCAGTAATAAAGTTATTTAAATGTTTTCTTTCCTTTTGCAATTCTACACCATGCCAGCAAGAGACTGATTTATAAAGATGTAATTATCTTTAAAAGAGAGACAGAGAGGAAGGGGGCATGAAATTACAAGTTGTTTAAGATATAATTCCCATCTATTTCAGATTTTAAGTTTGGGGCTTAAACATTCTTCGTTGGCACAAGAGGAGCCAGGTGGCTGCTCAGGCCTCTTCAGGGGATTGGAGGTGCTTTGGAAATTGTACCCCTAAATCTAGGGGAGACTTAGAAAGACTCGAAGTTAAGGAGGAAAGGGGGTGAGACAATGTTGGAGTGAGATACAGGAGAAAGAACACACACATACTACCTGCCCCAACAGCTGCTGGGTCCTTAAACATACCTGGTCTGCCAGGTGCCAAATCTGTTCTACCAGGAGCTGTGCCTTTGGCAGCATGGTATCTGAAAACAGAGAAAACGAAGGGGTGAGCAAAATGGACATAGGGCAGGCTCTCCCCTCATTTTCCTTCCTAATAGTACACAGGAGAGAAAGACCTAGTAGGGAAAGTAAACATGAAAATGCAAACCCACTCATGACCCCAAACCTTACAAGGTGCCAATGCTGAGGCTAAGCCAATGTCCCTTAAGAGTGGTCAGCAAACTGCGGCTCGCGAGCCACATGCGGCTCTTTGGCCCCTTGAGTGTGGCTCTTCCACAAAATACCACGTGCGGGCGTGCATGTACAGTGCAATTAAAACTTCGTAGCCCATGCACAGAAGTCGGTATTTTGTGGAAGAGCCACACTCAAGGGGCCAAAGAGCCGCATGTGGCTCGCGAGCCACAGTTTGCCAACCACTGCCTTAGCAGGATAAACATCTGGTGTCTCAATAACCTGCTGGTAACAAAGCTACCATACACTTCCACAGTAAAAGGCCCTGGGCATAGGCCCGGCCCCGCGGGGCAGTGAAGGAGTAGGTACAGTCTGTAGCTGAGGGCTGGAGCCAGGTGCACGGAGAAAGGAACACCCAGTCCAGGGAGTTGGCCCAGGTCTCCTGCTCCAGATCAATTTCTTGGAGGGACCTGCCGGTTCTTCTCGGGAAAATGGAATGTGAGCGTGCTCTGTGATTGCCCCCAGAGCCCCTGTCCTACTCAGAGTTATGGTTCTTAGTGGCCATAGTCAGAGGCTGAGGCTCCAAGGAGTCCAGGAGCCTGGAGGACCGCCCACCTGGCCCAGCAGCCTCTGCCTGAGCGCTCGTCTGTGTGATTAGCTGGTCAAGGGGGACTATTTTAGCATCTACTTGGGGGCAAAGTGAGCTGACACACAGACTCCTCGCTTTATGTCTTCATGCTACAGAAGGGAAATGTCAAGTTCTAGTTGTTTGGGAATTCCCAGTTAATCAAGGAGGTGATATCGCATAGGGAAGGGCTTCTTCCTCTTGGAAAGGCAGTGGCAGGATTGGCCCCTCTTGTGACTCTGTGCGAGGGACCCCTGTGACGTAAACCCCTGGCATTGCAGGCCATCCAGAGGCAGCTGGAGGAGGTGGAGGAGCGGCAGAGGGCCTCCGAGATCCAGGGCGTGAGGCTGGAGAAGGCACTGAGAGGAGAAGCAGGTAGGCATCCCATCAGATCCACAGCAGCAGCCCCATCATGGCTGTGGTCTGAGAACAGTGCTGGTCTCACCATCTGGGGAAGTCAGGGAGACTTGTCATCCTCTGGATCTGCCAATATTGACACAACGCGAAATCTACAGCGGCTTCACACTTTCATCGTCAACCTGACCATTGGAAATTCCTAGGGGCACTGGTAGGCCTGTGGGCCTTGTCCCTGGGTTTCTGCTCTACCCAGTTATCTGCTACTGTGAATGTTCTTTGCAATTCAGGGGTTAGCATAGATTCAGGAGAACTGTTTGGGCATTCAAGCAATATTGGTAGTGATTCAAAGCCTGGACTTTAGTAAAAGTCCTGGTTTCTCCCTTTACTCACTGTATGACCTTAGACCAGCCACATTTTAAATCTTTACAATTTAAATCTCTCCTCTAAAATGGAGATAATAGGCCAAAACCGGTTTGGCTCAGTGGATAGAGCGTCGGCCTGCGGACTGAAAGGTCCCAGGTTCGATTCCGGTCAAGGGCATGTACCTGGGTTGCGGGCACATCCCCAGTAGGAGATGTGCAGGAGGCAGCTGATCGATGTTTCTCTCTCATCGATGTTTCTAACTCTCTATCTCTCTCCTTTCCTCTCTGTAAAAAATCAATAAAATATATTAAAAAATAAATAAATAAATAAAAAAATAAAATGGTGATAATAGTGGTTTCCAACCTTATAGAGCTGATGTAAGCATTAAAGAAGAAATTTTACATATATTCATGTATATGGATATGTATAAATATCTCTCTGTATATATCTGTATATATACATTTATATATGTATAGACACATACATTTACATTTATACACACATATACATACATACACATTTACATATATATATAAATGTGTATGTATGCATGTATATATAAAAATTAGCACACTGCCTGGCACAGGTAATGCACTAAATGGTAACTATTCTCCCAATAGCTTCACTCTCTCAGATCCGAACAGAATTCATCTGGTGCAGCCCTGTTATTGCTGGACGTGAGGACAGTGGGTCTATAATGATGACTATGACACAGTTTCTGCCTCTGAGAGCTTCACAGTCCACTGAAGTACACAGACCTGTAGAGAAATAAACCACAATACAGGAGGGCCAGCGCTGTGTTAGGGACAAGCATCAGGGTGCATGGGCACAGGAGCAGGAGGTCCCTAACTGGTCCTGGGAGAGGGGGCCAGGCTAGGCTTCCCGGGAGGGGCGGCCTGTCAAGATGAGAGCCAGAGGAGGAAGGAGTTAACCAGTGAGGCGAGGAGATTGTTCTGGCAGAGGGAGCAGCACCTGCAAAGGCCAGATGTGCAAAGACGTGAAATGCCTTAGCAAAAGAGGGGCCGGGAAGGGTTCTGGGGTGAGGGATGACTTAAAGAAATCCACTTGTTTTTCAAAACCACCCAGCATCTATGTGGGTAGTGAATTGGGCGGGGGGCGGGGGGGGGAGGGCTTTAGGGTTTGTGGGAAGTATTGTCTCTCTAGCTTTGTGACATGATGTCTTTAGCCTTTTATATTTTGGATATAAAGTGTGAAAAACCAAACGTTGGAAGCACATCTCTCTCTCTGTGTAACCATGAAAATGTGTTACTGGTTAAACAACGTAGTGAAAGGTTAGGGTTTCAATTCTCTTAAAACTTCAGTTATTTGAGAGTGATGATACTAGCAAGGGCAGACCCAGATTTTGTGATGCCTAAAGCTCATACAAAGTCATACCTGCAAAATTGTGAGGGCTGCTCCCCCATCCAAGTGAGGGGCCCTGGGTTCCAGCTTTAGTATTAGCTGTATGGCTCACATGTCTTTGGTTAACAGGGAAACGCTGGAGTCAGAGTTTAACCCCTCTGTGCCTCAGTTTCCTTGTTTGTAAAGTAAGAGTGATACTTTTATCTGTTTCTTGGATTTGTGGTGAGGGTAGGCTAAAATAATTAATGTGGAAGCCCTAGCATAGGGCCTGACTATGCGATGGATGGCATAATTGATTAATAAATATTTGTTCTTATTCTACTAAAATACCCTATGCATGTCCTTGTAAAGAAAACCTGAATCCATTCATCAGAAGTAGGTTTCATTACCAAAATGATACCCATTTCCTGCTGCTTGGAGTGAGAGTCACTGCCTGTCTGGTGCTTTTCTTTAGGAATCCACTGATTTCAGTGAGAGCCTTAGAAATAAACAAGACAAACCAGCAAAGCTAGGGCATGCTTCGTTTGCTGGGGAGGCACTGTGGCATGGCAGGGCTGGGAGAATTATAGGCATCAGAGAGCACACGGTTCAAATTCTGTTCCATTGCATTTAGGCTGTGTAGTCCTAGGAAAATCACTTAACCCCTCTGGTCCCATATGGCTTATCTGAAAAACGGAGCTAATAGTCTCCACATTACCAGGTCGTTTTGAGAATTAAGGGCCTTGGTGGGCAAAGTGTCTCCCAGAGTGTGGGCAGCACATGCTACTTGACATTACTTTACAAAATATTGGTATCCACATACATACACTTTTTAAAATATATATTTTATTGATTTTTTACAGAGAGGAAGGGAGAGGGATAGAGAGTTAGAAACATCGACGAGGGAGAAACATCAACCAGTCGCCTCCTGCACACGCCCCACTGGGGATGTGCCCGCAACCCAGGTATCGAACCTGGGGCCCTTGAGTCCGCAGGCCGACGCTCTATCCACTGAGCCAAACCTGTTAGGGCCACGTGCATACACTTTTAAAGAACTCACTCTCTATTCATCACTGCTTGAGATTTATATTCTAGAAACCAATATTTTCACACTTCTGAACATCTCCCGTTTCGAGTTATCAGCTAAAGAAACCCTGATGCTTGTGGTGTTGTCCAAGCTATGCTAACCTGGCCAGAAGATGGATTCCATTCCTTCTCTTGATATCTTTGGTAATTTAATCCCCATGTTAAGTTTATGGGCCTTTTCCTCCTTGATTGTCTTTGTGTGGGTGACAGATGCAAACCAACCAGGAGCTAAAGACTAAAAGAGTTAAGGCAGGGCGCGCAGCCCCACAGGATGCCATATGGGAGATTTGCAGACCAGGCATCAAAATTAATACACCCTTAACTTGTAATAACATTTGTGCAATAATAATGTTTCTTTACAGTTTAATATTCTATTCAGCCCCTTTAAGAGATTGCCCTGGTGCTTAATGAATGGCCGATGCTTATTAGGTTAAGTTGTATTTGAGCTGGCCTGTGTTGGTCTGGTTTAAGTAATGTAATGGGAATTATTTAATAGGTATTATTAGGATAATTAGAAAATGATCATAGTTAGGCAATAATATTGAGCTATAAAGGTTGTGAATAACCAAATTTAGAGACAGGCTTGAAAACATGAGTAGTCTGCGACAGTTACGCAAGTCTCCTCTAATGATTATGTGCTCCCGCCTGAAAGGGTCTTTTGTTCCTAGGAGTTATTCATTAGGCAGGCATTGAATTAGAGGAACATGCGGGGGTGCAGGACGGAGGGCAATGATGGCTGAAGAGCAAAATGAGGCTTTGATGAGCTCCTAATTGTCGTGACAACAATTCCTGCTTTCTCTTTTTCCCAACAGTCAGAAATACGCTTCCCCACCCCCGGGAAGGGGTTTTCCCCACTTTGTCAAGGAGGGGAAAACAACGAGAAACAAAAATCTAAGAATCCACCCAGAACACAAGTCATTATGTTCTGTAGAATGTGTGTGTGTGTGTGTGTGTGTGTGTGTGCGCGCGTGCGTGTGTGTGTTATAGATGGGTGTCCTTGACAAAGGGGATGGATTCCCCTGGTGGTCCTGGCTGCCCAGAGTAAAGGACCAGGATACTCGTGCCCTGACTGCCCTGGGCCCCACGTTCTGTAAGGAGGCCAACCTCAGCTTTGCCAGCCACTCAGGTTCTTCTTGATCAAGGCCCTGCTACCTACGGGCTTGTTGGTTGTCAGCACAGTGGTCAGTGTTATGTGCTGGGGTCATGGACTACCCCAATTTAGCAAGAGACCATCATTCACATTTAGATGGTCTGGATGACAGAATTTGTTCTTTCTTTCGGTGCCTAAGGACAGGTGAAATCTGGTGAAAACCGCAAGTGACTTGGAAGAAGAAAGGATGTATCCCCAAGAGAGATGGATGGGTATTAGTCCTCCCTTTTAAGCTTACCAGCTTCTGGGAAGGTTTAGCAGCTGGTTGTCTGCATGAAGCTTCTTGCTTTTTTTTTTTTTTTTTTTTTTTTTTTTTTTTTTTTGTCAGATGGCTTTTCCATCATATAGAGGGGTTTGCAAAGGAACATCAGGATTGCCAGGCTGCCAGCAGGTGGCAGTAGGCACACACATTATGATGAGAAAATGGCATGAAAACCTAGCCAGGAAGAGGGAAGTAGTTTGGCGTATACTCTGTGGTTTTTTTTCTTGACTGTGGCTGAGGAACAGAAAGAATAATAATTTCTTGGATAATGTAAGGGTGAGGTGTCCTGAAAAGAACAGAAATACTAGAGTCAGTTGCTCCTGTGTTTGAATCCTGATGCCATTCATAGAGAGTGGCAAGGAATAATAAGACTCCAAAGTAGATAGCTAAAGAAGAAAGGAATTTGGGTTGGTTTGCCACAACTCTATGATTCAATTAAAGTAGGGCACTCCTGAGTTTGGATCCCAAAGTGATCATCATATGACAATTACCTGTTTGCGAAACTTTCTTATCTGTAAAATGGACTAATGATACCAACCTTGTAGGGTTGGTCTGAAGAAAAGACTAAATGAAATAATGTTAGTAAAGCACCTAAAAGAACTGCCTGGTAGATAATAGGTATTCAAAAAAGTTAAGTCCTACTTTTTCTTTTCTTTCTTTCCTTTCTCTTTTTTTCCCCTTCATACCTTCACCTCTTTCATCTAACCGCTCTCCCTCTGACCGCTCTCAGTCTATGCTCTGTACCTGCAAGTCTGTTTTCTATTTTGTTTGTTAGTTTAGTTTGTTCATTAGGGTCCACATATGAGTGAAATCCTATGGTACTTGTCTTTCTCTGGCGTATTTCGCTTAGCATAATACTCTCCAGGTCCATCCATGCTGTCGCAAAAGGTAAGGTTCCTTCTTTTCCATGGCTGAGTGGTACTCCCTTGGGTAAATGGACCACAGCTTTTTTATCCACTCATCTACTGATGGGCACACAGGCTGCTTCCAAATATCACTGCAATGAACATACCTCCTCTTTCCTTTCATATTCATACCATTATAAAACATAGCTGGATGGTCAACAATTTCTCATATTGTATTTAGTTATTTGTTCAATTGTTCACATTCCTTTAAAACTACACTCCCTAGAAGACATTTAAACTAGTTTCTTTAAAAATATATAATACGCCGAAACTGGTTTGGCTTAGTGGATAGAGCGTCAGCCTGCGGACTGAAAGGTCCCAGGTTCGATTCCGGTCAAGGGCATGTACCTTGGTTGCGGGCACATACCCAGTAGGGAGTGTGCAGGAGGCAGCTGATCAATGTCTCTCTCTCATTGATGTTTCTAACTCTCTATCTCTCTCCCTTCCTCTCTGTAAAAAATCAATAAAATATATTTTAAATATATATATATATATATATATATATATATATATATATATATATATTACATGAATTTCCCATGCCTGGTCCATATTAGGTTCTCAATGTAGACTCATGCTATTACCCCCAAAAAACCAATTCAGTAAAAGCAGTTTAGCCAAGAGAAGCAAACACTGAGGTTCGAAGGCATGCCTCTCCGACGGCGTGCCATAGTTTGGGGATCGATTTCAGGGGATGGACATCCTTCAGGTAACCTTCCACAGCGACTTGTTCCCTACCTGTACGGAAAGGCAGTGAGTCCAAGGCCTCCTGCCATCACAGGTGCCTGGCTGCTGTGCTCTCCAAGGCCAGCACAGCAGGGGGCGTGGGGGCCAAGATCCTTCTGTGATCCTGGAAGGGTCTGTATGGAGACAGGGTGGATGGCGTTTCCTGAAGCTCAGGCAACATTATTTCATCACATAATGCAATGGAGTGTGGTTAGGAAAGAACTCCAACCGCATCGAGAATGGCCAGGAATAACAAGACTCCAAAGCTGATGGGGAAGCAAGCAAGGCGTCTGGATGGGTTGCCACAGCTCTGCTGCTATGATCCATAGAATGAATTTTGCAACCCTCAGGTTTGAAAAGCACTGTCATAATGATTTTACCTGGAAAAATATTTTAAAGCCAATAACCAGATGGCTGCCTGAGCCGCAGATACAGAAGGGAGTTCCTAAGAGCCATAAAGCAGCAGAATGGTGGACGAGATCCTAAAAAAGCCCATTCACTACAAGCATCCTTTTAAAAACATTGCAATGCTCTCGAGTAAGTGAGATAAATCTCTCAGGGCCAAGAAGAAGAAAGAAGAAGGTATTGCTGAAGCTTTACACGTGCCAGGAAAGAAGCAAGCACTAAAACAGAAACCCGTGGTGGTCTTGGGGGGAAATATCCCTGGCTTAGAATCTAAGCTTTGGAACTAACAAGAAGGTAAGGAGCTGACCTTGAGGTTCCCACACTAAGCCAAGTCTCTAGCTCTGCCAGACCAAGTATAGATCCTCTAAAGAAACCATGCCTCAGTTTAGGCTCTCGGGATCCCATCTGACCGATTAAGTTCAATAAACTATGAGCTTATAATAATAATAATTCTTAAAATCACCCAAAACACAAAGAAGTGAGTCGCTGAGAATGAGCGTCAGCAAAAACAATACAATTTCAATGGCCAAGAACTTCAACTACATTAATTATTAAACATGGACTATACTATGTCTATGTGTAAAATATTTAAAGAATTAGTAAATTGCATTAAAAAATGAGCAAGCAGAAAAACACTGTAAAAGTAAACAGGCAACACCACCTTAACCTTCACCAGCCGTAACCATAATCAAACTTAACATTCCCGCTATGATGTATAAGAAAGATATCTTGTTGCTAAAATAGCTCTAAGTTGGGAGTTGAGTGACTAGAAGTGAAGTGTTCCAGGCTCCTTGTATTGTTTAAAAGGAGGGTAAGGTGTTAAATTTAGACTTTGCTAAGGTAGAGAAATGCCTATTTAAATTTTAAGTATAATCACTGAGAGAAGAGAAATAAAATGGAATAACTTCCAAATCAGTTGGGGGAAACAGAGGAGAATAAAAGTAATCAAACAAAAATTCTAATTCAGTTCTAAATAGCAATAAAAAAGCATAGAAAAAAAAGATGACAAGATAGCATCAAGGAAGATGGAAGAAACAAGCCCAAATACTCAGTCATATTAATGACAATTAATGAACAAAACAACACCCAATTATATTCTGTTTAGCAGACACGTATAAGGCACAGAAAGTTTTAAAGCAAAAGGATGGCAAAATATATACTAACTTAATAAAGCTGGAGTAATTATATTAGAAGCAGCAAAACAGCCTTTAGTGCCAAAACCATGATTAGGAATAAACAGAATCAATACATAATTTAAAAATAATCAACTCCCCAAGAAGATATGACAGTTATGTTTTTTGTTTTTGGGGTGTGTGTGTGTGTGTGTGTGTGTGTGTGTGTGTGTGTTTTGTTGTGGGTTTTTGTTGTTGTTAATCTCCACCTGAGGATATTTTTCATTGATCTTTAGAGAGAGTGGGAGGGAAGGGGAGAGAAAGAGAGACACACACACACATTGATAGAGCTTTCCTCCCACATGCTGTGGCCGGGGCCAAAGATCGAGCCTGCAACCGAGGTACATGCCCTTGACTAGAATCGAACCCACAACTCTTCGTTCCACAAGCTGATGCTCTAACCACTGCTCTATGTACTGACTTGACTGTGTATATTGACTTGACTGTAATAGGCTCAAAATATATAAAGCCAAACAATGACGAAACCACAGGGAAAATGTTCTACTCTCATGGCAGGAGAATTTAGTACATCTCTCAAGTAATGATAGTCAAGCAGACAAAACATTAGTATAAATTTGAATAATGCAATAATAACCTTGGTTTAATGGTCACTTATAAAACCCTGCACTTCCAAATTACAGAATGTATATTCTTTGCAATTTCACATGATGATTTACAAATATTGACCATAAGTTCACAAAGTTAGTCTCAGGGAATCTATATTATACAGACTCTGTTCTATACTACAATGTAATTAACTTGGAAATAAATAGCCAAAAGATATTTTTTAAACCACACATTTAGAAAGCAAAAATATACATTTCTCATCAATCAAATAAAAAATGGATATTTAAAAAATACTTGGAAATTTAAATATACTAAATAAGAAAAAGAAAGCAATAGATCAGTGAATGTGGTTCTTAGAGGTACGGCCTTAAATACTTTTATTAAAAAAGAAGAAAGGCTGAGAAGTAATGAGCCAAGTGTTCAACTTAATTTAGAAAAAGAAAAACAAAATAAACCTAAAGAAAGAAAATTATATATATATATGAGCAAAAGTAAATGATATAGAGAATAAAGATAAAATCAAGAGGATCAAGCAAGCCAAATATTGGTTCTTTAAAAAGACTACAGGCAATCTCTTAAATTTATTTAAAAAATAAGAAGACAGAAATAAATAAATTAGGAATGAAAAGGGTAGACCTAACCCCAGTATAGTAAAGATTTAAAGATAAAAAAATAGAATGAACAAATGAACATGTAATCTAATTTCAAAATTTGCAATCTAAGGGTGATTCAACAATCACCATATTAACAAATTAAAGAGGAAAACCACATGGTCTTTTTAATAGAAGAAGAAAATATCATTTGACAAAAACTAATACTCATTTGGGATAAAACTTTTAGCAAAAAGGCATACAACAAGATAGAACATTCTTAATTTGAAAGATACCATCCAAAACCATAAAGCAAGCATCATTATTGAATGATAAAATATTAGAAATGCTTCTTTAAAAATCAGCAATAAGAGAAGGGTGCCCACCATCATCTCTTCTATTCCACATTGTACAGGAGACCCTAGCCAGCAGAGGAAGACAAGGGGAAATGTCACATGGCTTGGAAAGGAAGAAACATTTTTTTCTGTTTTTATTTTTCAGATGATAAAATCACTCACATGGAAAACCCAAAAGAATGTACAAATAAATTATTAAAAATAAGATTCTATATGATGGTGGTTAAATATAAGATCAAAATTTAAAAAGGAATTGCATTTCTATATCTCAGCATCAAGCAGTTAGAAAATGCAATAACAAAGAAGATATCACTAATATTAGCAAAAAAAACATACCTAGGATTCAATCCAACAAAAAATGCGCACCACCTTTATGAAGCCAATGTTAGTACTTTTCTGAAAGCCACCCGGAGGTCTGAACATCCATGAAAACCCAACGTGAGCCTGCGGTAGCATTGCAGATCACAGGAAAGAGGTGAATTGGGGACCACTGGCTCCATGTACAGGAAAAATGAAATTGAGTCTTACCTTACATCATACAAGCAAACGTTTCATACAAGTTAAAGACTTTACTATGAATAATTAAACTGAAAAGTTAATAAGAATCAAGTTGGAATATAACGCTATAAAGGAAAAGACAATCCACTAATCTGGAAAATATATTGGCAACAAATATAACCAAAAAAAATCAATATTCTAGAATATGTAAAGAACTTTTATAAATCAGTAAGAAATAGGCAAACAACTCAATGTAAAGATAATCAAATTATATAAATATACATTTCACAGTAAAATATTCATGAATAATTAGGAATATGCAAATTAAGACTACAATGAGAAACTTTTAAACTATTGAATTATCAACACGTGTAAAAATGTGACAATACTAAGTATTTGGTAAGGACGGAACAAAAGGACCTTTTATTCAATGTTGGTGGAAATGAAAAGAGTCACAACTCTTTGGAAAACAATTTGGCCTCGTGCTGTGGAGCTGAACATTTGCACACCTTACTAAGAATTTCATTCCTGAGTGTGTATTTCAGAGACACTTGCCTACATGAGCCGGAAAACTCGAACAAGAACCTTCACTGTAGCATCATTTACAATAGCAAAACACTAAGAATGACCTTGACATCCATTAATAGGGAAATGGGTCAATTGTGGCATAGCCAACCGTGGCATATACAACTGAAGACTGTATACACAACAGGGAAAATGAATGGCAACATGGATGCATTTTAGAAACATAATATGGAATTTTAAAACAAGCATGTTTTAAAAGACTACATATATGAGTATAATATTTCAATAAAATTCTAAAGCAAGAAAAACTTTATTTATAATGAATAGATATGTAGCCAAAAGCAAAACAAAACAAACAAACAAAAAAGTGTTTAAAAAGGAAGGACACTAGATCTTCTGTTTTTCAACTGCAGCCTCTGGCTCCCGGAATGGAATTGAGGGCTTCCTTCCAGCATCCTGGCTTGGTCAAGACTGAACCAGGCCACACCCACAGTGCGGTGTTCTGGATCATCACCAACATGTGTAAGGCGCCTGTGGGAAGTCAGGGTGCCCGGAGCGCTGGGTACAGAAGGCCTGGCTAGAGATTTAAATGAAATAGGCTGGGGATGAGCACAGGAGCTAAGAGCCGACCAGAGGCCAGCAAGGAGAGGCAGAGGCTGCACCCCCGCCGTTCCGGGGGAGACGCCTGCACAGTGACAGAGGGTTCTGGCTGCAATTCCTCTACTGCCCTTCATGCCCAGGTCATCGTGAGGATGTAGACGACACAGAAGCGCAGCAAACACCAGACAAGGATTCTCACAGATTCTATGGAGGCAGGAAATCACGTCTGAAGAATCAGAGAGTTGAAAATCAGACAGTGTTTAAACAAGACCCAACCTGGAAAAAATCACACCCCAGCACACAGTCAGAGAAGTATTCAGCATTGCCAACAAAAGAAAATGGTTAAAAACCTGTGACTTTAAAGAGTAGATTGTTCGTGTGTTATTATTCGCTGGGGAAAAAGTTACTGACCATAAGTGCCAGTCCCTCTACTGGAAGCAGGGACGAAGTGTTGTCCAGCTAGGTGACTTGAACTTGAATGTGGAGGGTAATCGGACAACTTCAGCAGGGAGTAACCAAACTTGCTTTGTAGTTTTTAGAGCTCACTTGGGGAAAATTGGGTCAATTTAAATAACTCCAGATCTAGCTGGTTTGGCTCAGTGGATGGAGCGTTGGCCTATGGACTGAAGGGCCTCAGGTTCGATTGTCAAAAGCACATGTCTGGGTTGCGGGCTTGATCCCCATTGTGGGGTGTGCAGGAGGCAGCTGATCAGTGATTCTCTCTCATCATTGATGTTCCTATCTCTCTCTCCCTCTCCCTTCCTCTCTGAAATCAATAAAAATATATTTTGAAAGCACAAAATATAACTCCATTAAAAAAAGTTGTGTTGAGTTTTGATTACTTTGCTCCACCGAGCAAGTGGAAACCTTGCAGTCTGTCTAGGAAAAGGCATGCTATGAGTACAGTACACGTGAGCGAATGAAGACCAGCCGGTGGCAACACTGGCAGAGGAGGCAGTCAGGGGTAGGTGGCCGAGCAATCTAGATAGAGCCAGGGCTGCGCGCCCTCCGGCAGCACCATTCTAGCTGCGCCCTGGTTCCCAGACACAGGCCTCGCACCCCTGCCTTAGAGAGGACTCCAGTCCCACAGCAGCCACAGATGGAGACGTGCCTGAGCCAATGATCCCTGCAGGCAGAGCACTGGCGTCCTCCCGAGCAGGTGCTGATGAGCCAGCAGCCTTCTGACCTTCTCATTTACATGGGGCCAAAAATAATAATAATTTGTTAAGAGTTTTTATTAACCTCAAGTGAAGTCACAAGGCAAAATTTAGGCATGTATAACCAAGTCAAGGATTGCACTCTAGCTGACTTTTAAAGGTGAACTGAAAATAACCCACAGGAAACTATATAGAAGTGGACACTGGAAGAAACAGCAGGTACTAACAGCAAAGGGACAGTTTATTGGCTGTTTACTATGTGCCAACCCCCGTGGTAAGCACTTTACATGCATCATCTCACCTAATCCCCATAACTAATTAGGAGGCAGGTACTACGATCATCCCTGTTTTTCACCCGAAGACACGGAGGTGGAGAGATGTGAGGCTGCTTGCCCAAGGTCACACATTGGGTAAGTGGCTGAGCCAGGTCCGCCGGATCTCCAAGCCCAGGCCCTCTGCCACTTCTGCAGTGAGGGCAACGCTGGTCCAGGCTTCACTAGGACCCGTAGGACGTTTTCTGATGGGAGGCAGTGAGTCTTGGAGATCATGGAGCAAAGTCTCGGTGCATCCTTAGAGTTGAGAGCAAGGCCAGTATGGGGAAGGCACAATCCCCTGGATCCAAGTCTTTGGAAAGGCAGATTTCCTGGGAATCTGCACATGAGTCCACATTTGAAGATCCCTTAAAGGGATTTTTGACTACTGAGGAAAGGAAGCCTCTAAAAAAAAGTGAACTGGAGGCTATAAAATTACAAATTACTCCATTGGAAAAAAAATTAAATCGATTCAGTTCAACCTGTGTTTGTGGAGAACAGCACCAATGGAAATCAGTGGGGCCCTAGCCGGTTTGGCTCAGTGGATAGAGCATCTGCCTGTGGACTGAAGAGTCCTGGGTTCAGTTCTGGTCAAGGGCATGTACCTTGATTGCAGGTTCCCCCGAACCTGCTCACGGTGCGTGCAGGAGGCAACCAATCAATGTGTCTCTCTCACATCGATGTTTCTCTCTGTCTCTCCCTCTTCCTTCCACACTCTCTAAAAATCAATGGAAAAATACCCTCGGGTGAGGATTAACAAATATATTATATATATATTTGTTATTATATATATATATAATACAAATATATTATATATATATATCTCCAAAGAAAAGAAATTAGTGGGACTGCACAGGGGACTCTCTAGTGGGCCAGATTTTAGAAGGACACATAAGGAAGATTGGAAAAGGGACATGAAATCCAGGATAAAAGTCTGGCTGGAGCCTGAGGGTATAATGCAGCAAAGAGGCTGAATCTGAAAAACAACAACAAAAAATACTCTGAAGACGGCAAAATAGTGCTGTTTCTTTTGGATTGGAAACAAGGAGAGAACAGACCCTGTGCTGAGGCAGATGGTATCATGTCACACGATGGGGAAAAGCAGGATTCTCAACTCTCAGCTTTTCTGTTTTCTTTATCGAGGCAAATGGTCCTCAATCTAGAAATGTTAAACAACCATCTAGAAGAGGAAATTGAATCTGGAAAGGTGAGAAAAAAGGGAGAACAATAAACTCAGATTTCTAAGTCCTGGTGTAAGATGATACATACATAGAGGCTTGGATGTGGCATTATTCAATCAGAATTTGTTGAATGAACCGCATTAACCCTCTGGTGTTGAAAACACTTGCAGATGCAACCTCAGTCTTTGAAAACTCAGGAAGCCTTGCAGAGCCCAAAGACCTAGAGACGAGCACATTTTCTACTTTCCACCTGGGAAAGAAACATGAATTCTGATCCCTGTCAAAATTCTAGGTAGGATTATTTTTAAAATTGTGACTATTTAGAAAGACATTTAGAGATTACTAAGGAACCACTGGTGTTTACTAAGAAGCCATGAAAAACAAATGTCATGTCCTTTTCTGAGTGGAGTTGCAAGGTGCCGATGGACATGGCCCACGTTGGAAAGCTTGATTTCAGGAAATGACTTTGTTACCAAAGTTTCCTATCAGACAAGACATAGAAATGTGGGCTGGATGATACCAATTGGATGCATTAAGGGTCTATAGAAGGTTGAGAACGATCCCTTGATGGGTTACCTATCACTGTATCCCAAGTACGTAAGGCACTACCCAGCACCTATGTCATAAATGAATGAATGAATGAATGAATGAATGAATGAATTCAGCAGAAATTAAGAGCTGCATTGTAGCACCAGTTTGCACATTAACTAAATATATAGTTTAGAGCATTGCATATACATCTCTCTGGACCCCATTTTCCTTATTAACAAAAGGAGACAGGGAGATAAGGGAATTCATCTTTAAAAATATATTTTTATTGATTTCAGAGAGGGAGAGAGAGAGAGACAGAAACATCAATTATGAGAGAGAATAATTGATCAGCTGCCTCCTGAACACCCCACACTGGGGATGGAACCTGCAACCCAGGCATGCACCCTGACCAGGAATCAAACTGTGACCTCCTGGTTCAGAGATGCTTAACCATAATCTAAGTTATAAGAATATATGGCTATAAAGATTGTAATCTAAGTTATAAGATTATATGGATATAACTTTTCTCTATGAATCTCAAAGCTAATAACGTTATTCATTTGCCTTTTCTTTTTGCCAAAAATCTAAATGCCAATCACCACTCCTTTATGACCAAATGTGGTATGAGCTTCTCTGCCCCATGAAGGAAGCCACACCCCACTTGGGCACTCAGTGGGCATTTGATATTGGAGGAGAAGGGGATAGTAACCAGTGTGGCGAGCTGGCACAGCCATGGCATACTCAGCCCTAGGGCGCCTTATGTGCCATGCCAGCTCAGCCCGGTTCAATGAGCGGGGGTGGTGAAAGGCTTAGAAAAGACAGACAAGAGAATGAAAGCTGGGTCTCGGTGGGACGCTGCCCCTCTGATGGACAGCGCCTGCGCCCACAAGCTGTGTCTTTATTTTATAGCAGATGCCACGAGGCAAAGTAAGGGCATGATCAAGATGTTTACAACATTCTCGTGGGTTTCTTTTTTTTTTTTAATATATTTTATTGATTTTTTACAGAGAGGAAGGGAGAGGGGTAGAGAGTTAGAAACATCGATGAGAGAGAAACATCCATCAGCTGCCTCCTGCACACCCCCTACTGGGGATGTGCCCACAACCAAGGTACACGCCCTTGACCGGAATCAAACCTGGGACCTTTCAGTCCGCAGGCCGACGCTCTATTCACTAAGCCAAACCGGTTACGGCCATTCTCGTGGGTTTCAATCCTACTCAATTAAATGCACCTGAACTCTACCAAGCCCACATCACTCAGGCACATGGGGCCACGTGTTCGGACCATAGGTTCAAGCTTACAACTAAAGCTCTTGGCTATAATTGTGCTGGGTGGGCTCTGCCCTTCAAGCTGGGACTTGCATGTGGCAATGAGAGGACTGTGCCCTCTCCTCAGTCCAAGGCTTGAACCTGTCCAAAACACTGTAGCCACGCCCCACCAACCAGCAGGGTTATTCGGGTTTTCTTCGGAGAAGGATGTGATGCACAAACTATAGAAGTTGTACTGAGAACATATAAGTAGGCAGAAGGGTCATTTGTGACAGGACATTATCAAGGGTATATGACCTTGGAACTGAAGTATTCATGTCCTAAATGTGAAAGGGGACCGCCCCTAGAGCATTCACAGGTGGGTTTTATTTTTCATGTCCCTGACCTGGAGGCATCAACAGGCCATCGGGGGACTGCTGCCTGCTGAGTTCTTTTTGCTACAAACATGGTCCACTAAAGTAGCTCCAAAACAGTTTGATCAGGTGGAGAGAGGCGCCAATCTAACCCATTTGTCGTTGATTTCTTAAGCAGATTCAGGCACACAGGATGAAGCCCAGCTTTTGCAGGAATGGTTTAAGCTGGTTCTGGAGAAGAATAAATTAATGCGATATGAGTCGGAGCTACTGATCATGTAAGTAAGGCAACACGGATAGCAGTGAGGCCTAAACGCAATGCGGGGCGGGAGTGGGGTGGCTCACCCTCCTAGGTGGCCATCCCGGGGTTTTTTTCTTCTTGTGCATACAGAATTGTGATTGAGGCAAATTGATACTTGATGCCTTGCATATCATGCTGGCATTAGTGCAGAGAATCTTCAGTTATCTATTCTGTCTGTGAAGTCCTGTAGCTAAAATAGATTTCAGGTAATGGGGCTGGAGCTGGGGGGCATTTGGAAAAAGTATTTTCAACCCATCTCTGCGGCCCAGGCCAAAGGGACCCACCTGCAAACACACACCTGCAACAGGGAAGCATGTCTCTGGCCTCTGAGCGTGAACCACAGGAGAGGCGTGGCGGGAGCAGCCTGGGCACTTCCCATGGCTTTAGCGGGTTGAAGGACTGAGATGTCTGGCTGTCTTCTCTAAATAAGAGGCAGCAGCCTGGTTTGAGGATCAGAAAGTAGAGATGGGCCAGGCCGGTATGGCTCGCAGGGGTCCTCAAACTTTTTAAACGGGGCCAGTTCACTGTCCCTCAGACCGTTGGAGGGCCGGACTATAGTTTAAAAAAAAAACTAGTCGGCTGCTAAGCAACAGGCAGCGGCGGCAAAAACACCCGGCGGGCCGGATAAATGTTTTCGGTGGGCCGCATGTGGCCCGCAGGGCCGTAGTTTGAGGACCCCTGGCTCAGGGGTTGAGCGTGATCTATGAACCAGGAGGTACCAGTTTGATTCCTAGTCAGGTCACGTGCCCAGGTTGCAGGCTCCACCCCCAGTGTAGAGCATGAAGGAGGCAGCCAATCAATGATTCTCTATCATTATTGATGTTTCTCTCTCTCTCTCTCTCTCTCTCTCTCTCTCTCTCTCTCTCTCTCTCTCTCCCTCTCTCTCCCTTCCTTCCTCCCAGAAATCAATAAAAAATATTCTTAAACAGCTTTTTAAAAAAAGAAAGTAGAGATGGATATCAACACACTCTGACAAAGTTGAAGGTCTATACCTGTCACCATCCTGGAGAGAAAGTAACATTAATGTACAGCAATTAAGTGCCACATGTTGTACTGTGCTTTCACTTATGCTGTCTCCTTTTATCTTCACCCCAATCCTGAGAGGTAATTGGGGGAGTGGGGAGCTATCTTTTAAGATTCCTAATACATTCTGTTCCTCTCCCTTGGCTGGGTTCTGGACCAGGTGAGAAATAAGACTACCAAGCCACTAGATGAAACATCAAAAGATCACCTTTATTACCGATAATGGCTTGGCCAAATATGAGAGCCCAGGTGAGCTTGCTGTCTGTATTACTGTCCTAGGGCCAGAACAATTAATTACCACAAACTGTGTGTCTTATGACAACAGCAATGTATTCCCTCACTGCTCTGGAAGAGGAAAGTCTGACTCAAGATGTTAGCAGGGCCATGCTCCCTCTGCCTGTCTAGCCCCTGGTGGCTTCAGGCATCCCTTGGGTTGTGGCTGCATCACTCCACTCTCTGCCTCTGTCTTCACGTGGCCTTCTCTGGGTATCTGTGTCGTCCTCTTCATTTGTAAGGATACTTGTCAGTGGACTTAGGGTCAACTGGGATAATCCAGAATGTTCTCATCTCAAGGTCCTTAACTTAACTACATATATTACATCTGCCAAAACGTTTTTCAAATAAGGTCACATTCACTAGTTCCAGGGATTAGGATGTGGACATATCTTTTTGGGGTCATTATTCAACCCATGACATGAACCAAACTCCAGAATTAGACATGCTTATCTATATAGTCACAAAAATATGATGGACCCACCTCTTTTTTTTAATGTATACTTTTTATTTTATTGATTTGAGAGAGAGAGAGGAAGGGAAAGGGATAGAGAGGTAGAAACATCGATGAGAGTGAGAGGGAAACATCAATTTGTTGTTCCACTTATTTGTGCATTCATTGGTTGATTCTTGTATGCACCCTGGCTGGGGGTTGAACCCACAACCTTGGTGTATCTGGACAACGCTCTAACCAACTGAGCTACCTGGCCAGGGCCCACTGACTCTTCTTTCCCCAGCTCCTACAACCAGATGGCTGTCTGAGTTTTGTTGCCTCCACCTGGACAAAATGTCTCCTGTTTCTGCTTTCTCCTTTTCCTGTCCACCACAATCAGAGTTGGGATTGGTTATAGGTGATACTTGAAGTCATGTTACTCTCAAAAGAGAGAAGAGGTTCAGATTGTCCTTGCTTCCCCCTGGACTATTCTAGTCCTTTCTTCATGACCCTTCAGTAAAGGGTGGCCTGCATGGCCTTCCTAAAGCCTACTGAGGTCACATTCACCCTTCAGTTCCTCCCACCATCTCCTGAGCCCAGCACATCTCAGCAACCCTCTCGGCACCTTCAGTGACCGGCAGCAGCAAAACGTCCAGTTTAGAGATATTCCAGCTTTAAGAGGGAAGAAGAATGCAGTAGCTACTGTCAGTGGGCTTATTTGTCAGTGCGTCTACACAAATCTCTAGTATTTGTAAGGTTTGAATGCTTTCTCATCCGCAGGGCCCAAGAGCTAGAATTAGAAGATCATCAAAGCAGACTGGAGCAGAAATTAAGAGAGAAAATGCTCAAGGAGGGTGAGTATGGTGATGTGTTTTGAGTCCTTGTTAAAGACAATTCCCCTCAGAAAGACACCTGAGCAGAGCATGCTGCAAATCTCAGAGGGGAGGGTCTCCTGCCAGGAAGCCAGAGGGGAGCACAAAGCCAGCCTTCCCTCTGCCCACTGCCCACAGCACTGCAGTCCCCATCCGGCTTCATTCACTCCAGCTGGGAGAGCAGCACTTTTCTCCATCCCAAGTGTGAATAGGAACAAAGTCATTTATTCACACATATGTTCCCTTACCCATTCATTCCTTTAGCAAATATTTATGGAGGATCCAGTGTGTGACTGGCATATGGAGGAGATCCACTGTGACCCGTGGTCTCTCTGTGGAGACCAACACCCCGTCCAGGAATTATGGTACAGTGAGATGAGCGCCACGACACAGGGGTTTTGGGACCACTTAGGGGGCAGTAAAGGAAACATCCTTCCCAGCATGGCTGGGCCAGAACATTGTATGTGAGGAAATTATTTTCACCATGAAGGACAGAGAATTGAAGTAAACGCAAGTGACATGATATACTGATTTATACATTCATTGGCTCCAGGCATCTGGGCACGTTCACTCTCTTTTGCACTGTGTGCTTGTGGGGCCAGACCCATGCATGGCTTTCTTACCATAGGTCTTAAGAACAAGTCAAATAATTCCTTTATACCTCATGGACAGAACATTGCGCCTACCTATGGGTACAGGGCAAGCACTTAGTAACTATTAGACATCATCATCATGAATATTTTTATTTCAGCATTTCACCCCCATTTTACAGATTAGAAAACTGAATCTGAGAACTTAACAAGCATGCTCAAGATAAATGATAGGGCTGAAATTAAAGAACAGATCACGACAGACTCGGGGTCTCCTGTTGGTATTGACTTATAGACTGTTTCTTTATAGCAAGAGTTCTATTTCTAACAATATCTTTACAGAGCTGCACTCTGTGGGACAGATGAAAGTGGTATGCATCACCTTGGATTGTCAGAAAGGGCTTAAATGACAAGCCAAAATTGAGAGAAATTTAAAATTTTTACTGAGTTGATTATCAGATAGGGAGCACTGAACTGGAATATACTTAATTAACAAACCATAGTGTAAAACTGAGGTCTGATTCACACATCTGATACCGATTTTAATTCACTCTGTTTCAGGGGTGGTCAAATAAATACCACCAAAGACTCCATTAGCCAACCTTCAATTCTTTTTTAAAACAATTCTTACTGAGGACTGGTGGTCATACATTTTCTCACCCATCTCGGGTATTCAAAAAAAATATGCAGCTTCTTCATTTTGTCTGTACCTGAGCTCATCTCCCACAGAAGCTTCATCCCACTAATTAGCAAGAAGAAGAAAAAAGAACTTTATATCCCCTTCTCTGGTAAACTTAGTCTGATGCAATATTTTAAACAGTTCCTGTAGGAAATGCTCAGTCTCTTTGGGATGAAAATGGTCGATCTTGCAGATGGCCACCCCTTCCTTCTGCTTTTCTCCCCAAGGTGACTGCCAGGTAATGGGAGAGGCAGGTTTGAGTGAGTTTGGGGCGTTAGGAACCTGGGTGGGTTGCGCGGAGTCATGTAGTCCCCTCGCAGCTGCCCGCTGTCATCGGGTTGCCACTCTCTCTGCCGGCATTTGCAGCAAAGGTGTGTGGCTGGCTAATCCACAGCCTGCCCTGGTCTGGGTGAGCTTGGAGCCTCAGGGCATTCCCTGGCTCACCCACCCCTCAGAGCAGCCTCCATTCAGCTTGGCCAAGGTTCACCACCGGTCTCCACTGTGGGACCACTTCACTCCTCATCCTGGGGGAGCCCCAGGGGCCAGCTCCCTTTGGCAGCTCTGGGACAAGTGAGCACTTCTAGGCTCCACACATGCCACACACATGAGATCAAGATCGGGGGAGTCACACCCACTCCCTATTTCTCTGCCCAACCACAAAGCACTGCCTGTGTATACATAGGGTGCTCTCTGGCCGGCTTCTTCCCAGCGTTCCAAACAAGACATGAGGCAAAGTCCTTGGGCCTCCAGTGTTCCCATCAAATGATACATTTCCTGCCCCCTTGGGGGTTCTAAGGTGCAGAATGGAGAGACTGGAACACAGGCAGAGTTCTCACCGGCCCATAAAACATGGACTGAGAAGGGAATGGTGCTTCTTTATCTCCCTGTTGTCATCTATACCTTCATCCTGGCCCCACCCAGAACCAAGCCTGATGTGAGGGAAGGCGGCCCTTCTCCACTCTGGGATGGGGCTCACCTGGCTCCTGATGTATTAAACGGAAGGGGCTACAGGAATGTATGAAGTCTCCCTAGGCAATGATCTGGCTGACAAGACTTAAATTTGGCTTTAAAGTCCTGTTTTGAATGTCAGAAAGGCATGACTGCAGTACCTGTCTCTTACCCTTTCCCTGTAACAATATTATCTCCCCCAGGCAAGTGGCTATTTCAGGCTATGTAGGAAGCGGGTCACGTGCTCCAAAAGGCTAAGGGGAAGAGCAGTCACATCCTCCTATTGGCCAGCTGTGCCTCACTGTGCTTCCGCCTGGTCTCTACCCAAAGGGCTATGGTTCGTCATTAGCTACAAATTGAAAAAGGATTCCCATAATTGAAGCACTGGCCACGGGTGCAGACAGTCTGCTTAGAAACTCTGCTTGCTGCAGCTCAGACATGTTTAGGGAGAACAGACATTTTGTTGTTTGTGGATATTTTTTTGTGCAGAGGAGGGGAGGGGGAGGCCTTGGTAGGGCTTGGCTGGTATTACCTTCTTTTTCTCACAAAGGGGTTCTCCCCATCACTTTATATATAGTCTCCAGTTGGAAAGTGAGCTGCCCGCAGCACAAAGCACCCACCATTCTAATCTGTGGCTTCGAGGGCAGTTCCCTGGTGTTCAATTCTTTTCCTTGTTTTCTCCATGGAAATTAAAGGGCAGCACAAGTCCGGGACAATCAAGAACGCAGAGGCCAAAAGCTCTCCTGTGGCCAAATCTTACCTGAGTCCGATGTTTGTTTGTTTTTCTCTTTCTTTAGAGAGCCAGAAAGATGAGAACGATCTAAATGAGGAGCGAGAAATATTCGCTGAGATGATGCAAGTGATTGAGCAGAGGGACCGACTTGTGGATTCCTTAGAGGAACAGCGCATCAGAGAAAAGGCTGAAGACCAGCGCTTTGAAAGCTTCATATTCTCCAGGGGCTGTCAGCTGAGCAGGACGTGAGCAGGGCCCTCCCCCTCGGAGCCAGCCAAGGACCGGATCCTGCCCCGCACACCTCACACACTCCTACTTCCTGTGGCAGCATTTGTCAGACCTGCGACTTGAGTTATACCATACGGCAATATGTTTTCTAAAATTGAAATTCTCTCACGTGCTACAGCTGCCCCAGATCCTTCCAGAGATTATAGTGAAGAAAATACAAAGACTCTTTTGAAATGGGCAGTCGACCTCAGCAGATCTCTCTGACTGGAGGTGACCTTGGCAGGTGACCAGCATTGTTTACCCTAGAAGGTGACACAGATGGACTTGCCTTCTGCTTCTTACCATGTATCTGCCCAGTGCATTGAGTTGCACATCTTAAGATTTTTTAAGAAGCTGCCTTTTCATGAATATATCCATATTTGCCTTTTTTTTTTTTTTTTTTTTTTTTTGCATGGATGACTGGTTCCCAAATGTCAGAAGGAAGCAGCAGTAGTTTAAAGATTAGGTTAATATTTAAATTTTGTTTCCAGCGACAGAGGAGAAACCTTGAGATTACTGATTACATAAAGCAAATAACTCACATAGCAGGTGTTGATTCAATCCAGGGTGGATTTAATTTACCAGGTGTATTTATAAGCCTTAATATAATACACATAAGCAATGAGAGTTTAATAGAACATTTGAACCTTACTTTTATTTAAAAAGAGAGGAAATAAAACTTTAACTTTGTACTAACAGGATCACTAGTTTTCACCAAGTACTATTGGCTTAGAAAGGCTTTTTATTCTCAGAGCACTGTCCTTATGGTCCCTGGGACATACTGGAAAGCATTTTTAGAAAATGGATATTTAAAAAAAAAAAAAAACTGTTGGGAATAGCAAAGGGAAATGCCTTCATTTGTTGATAAAATTATGGCTGAGATTGGTGCTGCCATAAAAATGCACACGCTGGTGATCCAAGGCAAGGAACCTGTCCCAGTGGTGGTCTTCTTGGGTCCGAAACAGAGAAGTGACTCTGAGACGCCTCCGGGGTTGCCCAGAAACCCACGGGACAAGGACAGAACCACTTCTGACTTCAAGGTGCAGCTGAGTGCAGTGACACCATTTACCGAATCCCAAGCTGGGTCATGGATTTCGTAATGACATTTTCAATGTACTGTACAAGGAAAGCTGAGAGATGGAGTTTGTGCACTGATGTAGAATTCCTGGGATGTTTTGATGGTTCATGTGGAACCAAAGAAAAGATTTCAAATGGTGATCTGTTGTCATAAAGTATTTGATTGTTCTCCCTCGATGGGATTCTTTGAAGATTCGCTCTGTCATTGACAAGAGGTGGACTGGAGAACCCTTTGTTGCTGTATGTTTGGCCTTTCTCGTTTCTGCAAGTGTTTAAATGTGTCATTGGACAAAAGGTGCTTTGCAACAGTCAGCTCTGACTGGAGACCTAAATTCCCTCAATTTGAGTTGAGCCATGAACCACTTCTGTTTGAGATGCTGTCTATATACATGGACCTGGCCAACCGACAAGCCAGAAATAGCAAGTATAACTGGATTTCCCGAGTAGGCCAATGTTTTGGGTCATATTAAAACACATCGTTTCCATGTATATCAAGCTCCTAACGTTGTAGGGTTTTTCCCCCTTCTCCTTTCTTTCAGAATCAAGTCTTTTAGTGCCTGAATTCTAATATTAGGAAACATGTATAGGCATCTATCTACCTATCTATTTACCTATGAAAACTGTGTCTCTTATGGCTATTTATCTATTTTATTTATTTGGTGGAAATTGCTAATATGATTTCCTCATAATTCTGGTTTTCCTATGTTATAATTTGGAGAAGACCTATTTTCACTAAGATGTTGGTACATAAGCTATTTAATATACTAGTACAAATAACTCAGATGTTTGGGGCAGAGAGTTATGTAGTATTAAAGATTTATGGAGCTAGTCAAACTAATATTTCCAGCCACCAGGCATTTGGAGGTAAGACTATGGATGTGCAGGAATATTAACTATTTTAAGAAGGAGATATATAACTTCAGTTTTCATTCTGGAATGTGTAGACCTATTCAAGCCCAGACTTTTCTGTCAGTTATATACAAGTGCACTTTGGATACTTGCATACATTTGACAGATGATGCTCAAATGTGTAGTGTCTGGGTTGTCATTGTACAAAAGAATTAACTGCCACTTATTTAAATTTGTTCTATTTCCATCTAAAAGAAAGATTCTCCTAAGAAGGCCAAGAAAGAAGGTAGCTCTTGGCTCTCGTATTCTGTTAATAGATGAGAGAAGCAATTTGTTCACTTTTTCTTCCAAAGACTGTACTCTGTGGTTTGAGACCCTGTCTTATCTGGCCAAGTTAAAACATAAATCTCATCCTTGCACTGGCCCTCCATTTCACCAGTACAGAGAAACTATTTCAGTGATCATTCCCAAAAGGACGCAAACATTGTGGCTGTTAAAGTATTTTAAGTGATTCCATTTCTTATTCACAATAGAGACCGTTCTTAGACCCTCAAAATGTATAATATTGTACATTTTGAAGACAGTTTCTTTGTATGCGGTATGAGTAAGGTTATGATGAAAACAGACACGGCCCTCACTGTCCCCTGAAAGATCACTTGTGATCAAAGCTAAGCAATGTAGGACTCTGAGTGAGACGTAAAGCCCCAGCCAGCCTCAGGTCCTATTTCATAGTCTCACACAGCTTCTAAGCTAAACCAAAGGCTCATGATAGTCTTTTTTTCAAAAATATATGTATATTTTTTATTGATTTCAGAGAGGAAGGGAGAGACAGAAACATCAATGATGAGAGAATCATTGATCAGCTGCTTCCTACCGGACACTGAGCCTGCAAACCAGACATGTACCCCGACTGGGAATCGAACCATGACCTCCTGGTTCATAGGTCTATGCTCAACTGAGCCACACTGGCTGAACTCATGATAGTCTTAAGTTCAGAATTTTTCATAAGTTGGACCAAGAGGACGGTTCTTAAGCTTGCTCTCCCAAACCACTCGTTTATTTATCTATTTGTTTAAGAAACATTCTCCAAATACCCACCGGGGTTCTGCTGCCTTGTGCCAGGTGCTGGGATACAGAAAGAATATTTTTCCTCCACTCTGCCCACACACAAAAGAATACAAACATAAACGAGTACCATTCCCAAATAAATACAAAGATACAGAACTAGTATTTTTATTATAAGCGTCAACCTATTCTACTTACATTCATCTTAAGCATAAAGACTTGCAGCCCCATCTCTTGTAGTGCTGCTTTGGCAATAAAAACACAAATAAGTTCGTGTTTCTAAAACTGTGAAAAATAATATCAGGTTATGCTCTCTCGTTTAAACCTTGATTTGGCTGTGCTAGGCGGCTCGGAGTCAATCACTGCGGAGATGCAGCATGTTAATTGCAGCTGAGAAAGGAAGTGGCAGGTGTTTCCACCGCTGAGGCAAGGCGCTGAAATGGATGTTTCCTGCATTCTGGCGGCCGACGACAATCAGCAATGTCTGTCTTCCAGGAAGCAGATCTGCAGGCTCTTCCTTGCAAACTGAAAATGGCAGCATGTCCCCACCCGGGTGGCTGATCAGAGAACTCCCCCAGCAGGGCAGCGGTGGCAGGGGGCAGCTTGGGCTGCCTCAGGAGCAGAGAGAGCGGCGGGGACTGGATGTGGGGAGCTGCGGTGTGGGAGTTTATTGTAATAGGAAGGCTCACGCACAGGGGAGCGCGTGCTGTTTCACCTACTGTGTATCTTCTAGCTTCGCTGCTGAGGTGCTTGTAAAAGATTAATTTGCTCCCACAATTGGGAACTATTCGTGTGGATTGAAATGTATTACATATGCACTGACTGCTGTAAATACTGAAACGGACCAAAAATAAATGGTTTTGTGTCTGAGGCATAGAAACATTTCCATGCGGGCTCGGTCTGGCACCTCAGAGGGCAGTGTCCATTTCCCTTCTTTCTTCTCAGTGAAAGGACCGGGGCTAAGCTCTGATTTCGTGTGGGAGTCGGTGAGTTAACGCTGGACGTTTGATTCCCACTGGGGCACCTGGAAAGACTTACCTGGCCAGCAAATTGGAGTGGAATGGAGGGAGAGAAGGCTCATCTCAGGTGTATTCCCTCAACAAAGAGAGCTATTCTCTGAGCCCGGGAGGTGGGGGAAGGGCACCTAGACTAGCTCCACCTCCTGCTGCTCCTCCCTCCTTACCTGGGGAGCCTGGTTTTGCATTGCATTCACTCAACAGGAACGCTCCCTTCTGCACAGCACTGGCCTTCAATTCATTCTTTTAGGACTGAGATTCTGTTGTGTTGTTATTTTGTTCTTTTTTTAAAAAATATATTTCTTTATTGATTTCAGACTGGGAGGGAGAGGAAGAGAGAGAGAGAAACATCAATGATGAGAGAAAATCACTGGTCAGCTGCCTCCTGCATGCCCCACACTGGGGATCCAGCCCACAACCCCAGAATCCTGTGCCCTGACTGGGAATTGAACTGTGACCTCTGGTTCATAGGTCCACACTCAACCACTGAGCCATGCTGGTCGGGCTGTGTTTTTTTTTGTTTTTGTTTTTAATCCCAGTGCATGCAAATTCATGAAATGTGAGTGTGTAATACACCAGGATGGCCACATCAGCTTAAGGAAGTGGTCAGTCCCATCATTTCACTCTCTGTTCCCCGTTGTTTGAAAGCTTTTGTCTGCTGATAGAATATGTGAAATGATTCATTTTTTTCCTATTGAATATCCACCAAAAGTAAACATAACTGAGATGAGAGCTCTTGTTCTGCAAGCGCTAACATGCCCAGGGAAAGTGCCAAGGAAGGGCCAGCCACCTCTGATGGAGCTTTGTGAGTTTTCCTTGGGTCCCTGCTGGGGCGCATGTGCCCTCCTCCTGCTCACCAGCTACAAGCTCTTGGCCTTTCGCTGACCCTTAGCTGCAACTCACCATCCCTCAGCGCTCAGGGCACATTTGGTATTTCATGCTCACTCCCTCTCCCAGCTCCTTTCTGGAGTTTCTGGAAATACAAAAAGGAAAACTGATGCTGCCCTGGCTCCTTGGGGAGCCCTCTGCCCCTGATGCTGGTAACGGGGGCCTGAGAATGCAGCTCACCTCCCGGCCAAGTGCTGTCGGCTGCATGGATTATTCCCTTTAATCCTGAAAGGAAAATCCTTCAGATCAACATTCCCCCATTTTGAGAAGTGAAACTGAGTCTGGGCCCAGGTGTTGGCCTCTAGGCCACCAGGCTGTATGGCTTGCTCTGTGTCCCTGCCTGGACTTGGGCCTTGTGCTGACCTGTTCCTCTCTTACTGTCCTAGATTGGTTCCCATTGCCACCCTCCCCAACACCCCAGTGCAAAGCCCTGCTCAGAGGAAACCTGGGAATAGAAGCCGAAGCTGCCACTTTGCAGCATTTTATGTTACCTTCTGCACTGCCTCTTATACACTCTCACGTGGAAAAGATTGTTTGGAACAGGTAAATTACCTACCCTCCGAACCCCTCACAAAAACCTTTCCAGAAACATGACACTCCAGGAAGGTGCACCCTATGCATCCAGATGACCAGGTACCCCTGACACACTGCCATGCACCCCCTCAGGACACTTTTTTTGCCTCAAATTAGAAGCATGGCAACGTATAACCAAGTCCCCAGACCCAAGGGTAGGGAACCAAGAGCACAGGACCGAGGGGATGGAAGAGAAAGGACTGAGAGTGTGTGTTGGGGACCAGCTGACAGTGAGGTAGCTTCTGCAGGCCCTTAGAGGTGGAGGGAGGGGTGAGCAGCGAGGGTGGGGAGCAGGATGGTAATAACTGGGAAACAGCATTCACGGTCCCCTGTGAATCTGGTCCTGGGGCCGCAGCTCCAAATGCACTGGGGCACAGGAATTCAGTTCCCTCCCTTCCCAGTATAATGGAAGGTGTTTCCATAAGAATTTGGGGGAAGTGAGTATGTGCATAGAGTAGTCCCCAACATGTAAGTATGTGATTTGGAACTAATCAATAGCTTAAGAAAAAAAAAAATCAACTAGTTAATCATTCTAAGAGTCACTAGTTCAGGGCTTTAACTCCAGCTCCACCGCTCACTGGATGGTCTGAGCAGCTCAGTTGTGCCTCAGGGTCTTCGTCTGTGAAGTGGGGCTGGTCCTCCTACCCCCTCCCTCCCAGGTTCCTGGAAAGAGTCACTCTGCTGTACACAGGTTCCGATTTTAGAACGGGAATGGCTAGAACATAACTTTGTGATTGGCATGACCATGGTGAAATTCAAACTATTCCAATTCCAACAGCAGAAACAAACAAAAAAACTTCAGATCTCAGCAGAATGAGTAAGAATGGGCAGCTTCTACATGAGGAAATAGAAGCAGGACACTGGGCCAGGAAATACGGCTTCCCAGGGCAGTGTCGCCTCCCTTTTGGGCTCTCTCTCTCTCTCTGAACCGGCTTCTGTGAACCCAATGCCCAGTGTCTTGCAGACCCCTTTGGCCAGTGGTTCTCAGATTCACCCTGAAGACACCATCTGGCCCTGGTGATCTGGTTGCATCTCATTAGATGTACTGCTTCTGGCCTTCCTCCCTAAGAGAACACACAGGAGGGAGAAATCCCCTTGATGTCTCCCAGCCAAGATGAAGCGAGACTCTTGCCCCTCCAGGCCGCACAAATCTGGAGGTGGGTGTGGATGGAAGGTGGGTTACAACCGTGACCACAAAGACCTTTCACACTGGTCTGGGGAGGGAAAAGGGAGACCTTGGAAGTAATCTCAGTGGCCTATGACATGGGCCTCACACCAACAGCATCGGGGGACCCCAGGCACTCCTGCCCGGCTGCATCTGAAGCGGCTGACAACTCCTTTCTATCCTGAAAAGCTTTGTCCTGCCGCTCTGCCTCCGGAGCATCTTCATTCCTCTGCTAGACCACGCCAGTAGGAACCCCTGATCTCAGAGTTTCACCTCCTTGCTTTACGCACTCAACTCTCACGCCCAGGTCAGGAAAACCTCCTACTAACGTCTACAGTTCATTACAGGACGTCTGAGGATAGGTAAGCAGGTCACCCCGTCTCAAAGAACTTGAGACATGTGCCCCCAGGGCTGATTCAGAGGCCATTTGAATGGCATCATCCTGTGTGATCTTCAAAAACAACCCCACCTTCAGGCCGCTATGTCATAGGCTGAGGTGGTTCAACTTCCCCTGCCCCCTGCCTTCTCTGCCCACCAAGAGAAGCCCTTGCCCCCTCCCGCTGCCTTCTGGGTGCCTTAGTCCAGGCAAGCAGGACTTCTGAAGGACACGCTGACTGGCAGCCTGGCTTTCAAAGGCCACTGCTAATATCCCAGAGTTCCCAAGGTGGGGTGGCGGGGGACGTGCAAAAAGAATTCTTACTTAAGACTCTCACTTCAGAGCCATCTTATCTCTCGTGCATCCTTTTCATCCCGAGGAGCACACCTTGCTTTCAGTGATCAAAGGGGTGCCCAAGAGGCTCTGGCTGGCTTCTCTCCACCCCCTGGCCAACCCCCGCTGCTTTGATGTGGTTAAACAACCTCCAATTATTGATTGGGATCCAGACCCTTTTGTAAAACCCCCTTCATGATCTGCAGGGGCTCCTGTTTTCTCCCTTAGATGGTGTATTCATTTCCAGGGTGGCTGTCACAAAGTACACAAACCAGGCGGCTGAAAACAACAGGCATTTATTATCTCACAGTTCTGGAGGCTAGAAGTCCAAAATGAAGGTGTCTGCTGGGCACTGCTTCTTCCCCAGCCTCTAGGGAGGATAGTCGCTTGCCTCCTCCAGCTTCTGGTAGCCCCGGGCATTCCTGTCACTTCAGTGGCCACCATCTTTCTCTATGCTTGGCTGGGTCCCAACTTTCTTCTAAGGACACTGGTCTTACTGGATTCGGTGCCCATCCTACACCAGTATGACCTAACCCGCTATTTTAACCTTCCTCTTCTGGAAGTGGCAGATGCCCCCAGGAATCAAACCAGTGACCTCTTGGTTCATGGGTCAACACTCAACCACTGAGCAACACTGGCCAGGCTTAAACATCTGTTTTGTGATACATTTATAAATTTTTATTGAAGTACAATATACATACAGAAAATTGCTCTAATTATTACATGCACACTCAATGAATTTTCAAAGTGGATCTTCCCATGGAACCAGTACCTGTCCATCAAAATACAGAACATGAGCAGCTCCTGTAACCTCCCTCATGCCTCCCACCCCTCCACCCATTCTCATCACTACCGTCCCAGGGCTGATCATTATCCTGACTTCTTACTAGCCTGTCTTTGTGAACTTTCTACAAAGAGAATGATAGCGTATATGTCCTTTGTGTCTGCTTTTTTCCCACTCAACATTATCTTGTGAGATACATTCCTATTGTTGCTTGTAGTTGCCAATTGTTTGTTCTCATCACTGTAATACTCCATTGTGTGACTATCACAATTTATTTATAATTTAACTGTTAATAGTGGTGCTGTGAACTTTCTTGAATGTGTATCTGGGTGCACAAATGTACTCGTTTTTGTTGAGTGTAACCTGGATTGTAATTGTTGATCATATGGAACTGCCTGTGTTCCCTTCACTGACGATGGAAATGAAAGTACAGAAAGGGCAGAGATTTGTCCCGAGCCAGGACTGGAACCTGGGATTAGTATCTCCTGATACACGCCTGGGCCTAGATTTCAAAAACAGAGTAACCTAGAGACTCAGCAGAGTCTCACACAACGCACATTAACTTAGGAGTTGTCCTTATCACCTTACCAGGGGTCCTCAAACTACGGCCCGCGGGCCACATGCAAATACAAATATTGTATTTGTTTCCATTTTGTTTTTTACTTTAAAATAAGATATGTGCAGTGTGCACAGGAATTTGTTCATAGTTTTTTTTTAAACTATAGTCCGGCCCTCCAACGGTCTGAGGGACAGTGAACTGGCCCCCTGTTTAAAAAGTTTGAGGACCCCTGAGCTAAGCCTTGGGTAAGATGAGACTAAGAGGAGCACGAGAAAGGCAGCTGATCATTGGTGCCATCCCTGTACATACCAGTTCACACGGGAGAAGGCTGGTGCGGGCTCCTCTACATCTTACCGAAGAACAGTGTGCGATGTGTGTCCCTGATTAAAATACCGTGGGGCCTTGACTTACGAGGGTCCTGACCAACGAGTTTTTTGAGATACCAGCTGTCTCTCAGCCGATTTTTTGCATTGAGTTGATAGAGTAATTTGAGTTAACGAGCTCCTTAATGAGCTCAGTCTCAGAACGAATTAAACTCATAAGTCAAGACCCCGCTGTAGGTTTCAACTTAGCCTACTTCAGGGCCAGGCCCTGGGCAAGGCACTTCTCCCATATACTATCTCACTTAATCTCCTGAATAAAAAAACAGATCGCCTCACATCCATAAGGACTCTAAAAAGCATACTATCAAAAGAGAGTATCTAAACTGTAAGCAAACTGGAGCAGTTTAGAACATTGCTTTTCAAATAATCTATGGTGAAGGACCAATCCATCATAGACCACTATTTTTGTAAAATATAATAAAAAATGAATTATTAGAAAAGCAAAATAAGACATGCAAAATATAAGCTTCTAATTTTTATTATTAAATTAAACTAATATAAAATTATATTGTTAAATTATGAAAGTTTTTATTTTAAAAAATATATTTTTATTAGTTTCAGAGAGGAAGGAAAAGGGAGAGGTAAAAACATCAACGATGAGAGAGAATCATTGATGGGCTGCCTCCTGCACGCCCCACACTGGGAATTGAGCCCACAACCTGGGCATGTGCCCTGACCAGGAATTGAACCTTGACCTTCTGGTTCATAGGTCGATGTTCAACCACTGAGCCACACTGGCCAGGCTAAAAGTTTCTAAACACTCTCGGTTTCTACATTTATACCATTGAGGACCAATAACACAGTTTGCAGAAAAATACTGGTTTTCAGACTACACTTTGAGTAGCACTGATTCATAATTTACCACCCATTCCACCTGGGCCTCTCAAGAGGGATTCATAATTACCTTACTCAGCGGCAGAAAGGTTTGAATAACAAGACACCTGCATAACACTGGGCCCTGGAAACCATCCCCTGTCCACATTAACGAGACTTCACCATCCCGTCTTTGCCAACATGACTTTATTCCACAGAATACATAAAAGATAAAAGTTACACATAACTACATAACCATATTGTTATTTTCAAGAACTTACTTTCAAATCTCATGGAACCAAACAGAAAACCCTTAAACTTTTCAATAGATAGCATTGAAAAGACTGTTTAATCTCGAAGACTCTTTGAAAGTCCTGGCTTGTGACCACTAATCCTGAACTATTTTATCACGATCCTTAGTGAAAATGAACTAAGCACCACCTCAGGAAAGACCTGCCTTAAACCAGATTCCAAAACCTTGCGATGATCCCTACTTTGCCCCGCTCTTCTCAGTCCAAGATGTTACTAAGCTGCGAAGGCAGGGCCCTCCTTACCATCGTGTACAATAAACTCAGGTTTGCCTTCTCCACAGCTTGTTTTGCTGGTATTTTCTGGGAGCCAGCATTCAACAATCAGGACTTTCCTTTGTTTGTTCTGCCTTTTAGTCTTGCCCAGTGACTTCCAAACTTTAATGTGCATAAAAATTGCCAAAGAGGGCTGTGTACGCCAAAGCACGCACGTGCAATTTGAGAGATCTACATGTGTAATTCTGACGGTGCCATATTTAGGACCTAAGCCCTGCACAAGATATCAGCAATCGGTAGAGAATAGAGCACCAGGGAATGTTAGAGCTGAAAGTGGTTTTAGGTACCCAAACATGAGCACGTGGATCCAAATCACCTGGTGTAATTCCTGTCAAAAAATGCCCATCTCTTGGTTTTATCTCAGATGTACTCAACCAGAATTTCTAGAGATGGGGCCTGAGAATGTTTGCGACAAACTCCCTAAGGGACTGTGATGCACAATCAGGTTGTAGAGCCTCTCTTCTCTTCCATTTTGTAGATGAAGAAATAGAGACTCGGGACAGGAGTAAACGTGCCCAAGATCACATAGCTATTGAGCTGTGCTTCTCATGATTCCTTGACAAAGTTCCCAGGGCTGGAGACCAGATTTTGGAGATGTCCTCATGCATCTAATATCCTGAACAAGTAGGATAATGATGTAATCAAAACAATTCTATGTTGCTTCTCAACATCTTTTTGCAATATTTCAGGGTGATGGGTGGGGGGTGGGAGGGTGCGTAATCTTCCCCTGCTCCTGGGTGAAAGTTCTAGCAGTCCTCATGACTTCTCTGTTTCCTGTTAGGTAAGAGGCACGAGCTAAAGTATAATTTTCAAGAAATTGGACTTTTCAGCAAAGATCAAATGAACACATATTTTGCTTAATCTATTGATCATCTTGTTAGTTACATTTTTCTTCTCAGAAATTGCTGCTTATTAGTTTTCTCATTAGCTCAGGTTAAAGGCGGCTGAGCTAGTAAAAAAGTTTAAGAACATATCCTCGGAGGGACACACCGCTGGCCGGCTGAGGGCAAGTGGGCACCGGGAAGGGGTTCAAGCTCCAGGCAGCTTCTCCCCCCGGTCTTTCTTTATTCAGACCACTTGTCTTCTTGAGACCACTACTTGGCTCCATTCTTTTGGTTTCTGCTCATCGGCATGTGGCTAAAAATGGACACCCAGTCTTAAGTCTGCAGGATCATCACTAACTTCTCCACTTCTGACAAGTCTGAACCAACTCAGATTCTTGATTGAGACCATCTTATTGGCTGCTTTCCAGTCAAGCATTAGCAGCTCTTTGGGTCAGGTCACTCAGCTGTAGCTATTGGGAGGAAACATAGTTGCTAAGGGGCTGTGTGAGTGTGAGTGTGTGTGTGTGTGAGTGTGAGTGTGAGTGTGAGTGTGTGTGTGTGTGTGTGTGTGTGTGAAAGAGACAGAAGGGCCCAAGTGAGAACTTAAAGCGGCAAGCTCAATAAAATGTGCCTTTAATCATTTCCCGCATGAGTCCTTGAAACATTCTGTCAAGGACACCCTGTTATCCCAAATGAGTCTGGTTGTCATTCTGTTGATTTTACTTAGGGGGGATAAGTTGGGGGTTTTTTTTGTGGTTTTTTTTTGGGGGGGGCGCTCATTGTCTCACAGGATGCCATGATTGTACCTTCCCATTCATGTTTACACCAACATTTGGGATCCTCCTTTGCACAAGCCATTGAACTGCTAGAAGCAGGGATGTCTCAGAATAAGAAGTCTGGGCCCTGTGCTTATGAACTTCAAACCTCTCAGTTTGGGATATGGAGTGAAGAGGAGGTAGGATGTGCCCGCTTACGGCACAGCTGTGGCTAAGTGCAGGAACAGTCAGATGTGCCCAGTTGGTGGGGCCTAAACACATTTTGGTTCGCTCTATTTCTTTCCACACCCCCTTTTGGGCACAAGACATGGGCCTATTAACTGCAGAGGTAGAAATGCCGGGGTAAAGCAAGCACCTCACCAAGCAGCTGAGTCAAGACCCTGGGAGACAGAGTAACAGGTGGGTTCAGTTCAGCAATCAGTGAACCGTGCATTTGTGCAAGGATCTGTGCTGGGTGCAGAGCCAGGGGAAATGAGGCTTTCAGGCTCCAGCGCGCCCAGGCTGGAGGGTCACTCACACATCCATAGATAAGGCTGCACATCCTCCAAGGAGCAGATTTGGGGCATCCTCCCAGCTTTGGGCAGCCAAAGGGCGCAGAGAGCAGGCCTGCCTGGAGCGAGGGCCCGAGCGCACAGCTCCTCGCAGGGCGGAGGGCGGCGCGAGGGAGGGAGAGAGGGAAGGGAAAGGCAAGCGTGAGCTGCCTTAAATGCTTGGAATAATTCCGCTTCCGTTTGGAAAGCCGCAGCCTCAGTCCCGCCGCGCCCGCCCAGCGCCAGCTCCGCGTCCCGACCGGCCCGCGGCTGTCCGCTCCACCGCCATGGCCTCCTCCCCGCAAAAGTCGCCCTCGGTCCCCAAGTCCCCCACTCCCAAGTCGCCCCCATCCCGGAAGAAAGATGACTCCTTCTTGGGGAAACTCGGCGGGACTCTGGCCCGGAGGAAGAAAGCCAAAGAGGGTGAGTGGGGCGCGGCCGCAGGAGCGGCGGGGGCTGGGGTCCGCGGGGTTGGGGCTCCGGCCGGGCGGGGGCGCGCCGCGTGTGCCCGGCGGAGAGAGGGGCGCGGCGACGCGTGCGCGCGCTTCCCGGGCTCGTGGTGGCGGGCCGGGCGCGCCCCGCGGTCTGCGCCATCGTCCTGCGGGTGGTCGCCCGGGCGCTGCGCTCCAGGCCCCGGAGGCGCCGGGTGGAGCAGCCGGGCCTGAGCCCAGGCAACGCCGGCTCTGGGCCAGGGCCAGGGCCGGGGCCGCGTGGCCGGAGGGCCCAGGATGGCCGGCCCGCCAGCCAGGAGGCGGTGTCCGCCTACATGTAGGCCCCAGGTCCCCGCCTTCTAGGCGCCCGAATGCTGGCATTTCTCAAGTTTCTGCTGAAACTTTTCTGGGCGCGTTTGCTCTCACTTTTTGCCCTCATTGGTCTTTGAAATCGGGTTGTTTGTTGAAGGCCAGATGCAGCGGTGGTCTCTCTGGATCTTGCCCATCCCCAGGGCCCAGTGGGGCTCTGTTAATGAGGAGGTCAAGATCAAATGTTTGTTGAATGAATGAGTGAAGCGCTGGCGTTCCAGGCGGTCCCCCAGGGTGAGGAGCACACACTTAGCATCATGGCCATGACCCTTCTGTGAACTTAGGAGTTGAGAGCTCTTGCAAAAACCATTTCCTTTTCCCACCCGGGTGAACTGAAGCGCTTATTTTTTTTTCCGGGACAATATGCCTTTGCCTGTAAAATATTTTGTCTCATGGGCAGAACTCGCATCCTGGCTTTTGATTTGAAAGATGAAGTGACAGTTCTGAAGAAGCTAGTGATAGATGTGCAGGTAGAAGTTGCTTGGTTAAGTTTTTTTTTCATAGGCTGCTCAGCGGTGTGGGAATAACCCCTTTGAAGGCTGTGCTACTAAGATGTAAAGTAAGTTTCATGATCCTGAGTTACTTTAAAGCGTAAAAAAGAGCCCTGGCCGGTTTGGCTCAGTGACTAGAGCGTCAGCCTGCGGACTGAAAGGTCCCAGGTTGGAATCTGACCAAGGGCACATGCCCGGGTTGTGGGCTGGATCCCCAGTAGGGGACGAGCAGGAGGCAGCCAATCAATGATTCTCATCATTGATGTTTCTATCTCTCTCTCCCTCTCCCTTCCTCTCTGAAATCAATAAAAATATTTCTTTTTAAAATAAAGCGTAAAAAAGAACTTCACTGTTGAGAATTATCTAAGTTGACACTGAGGGCTGGACTTCCATTCTTTACCTTGAAGTGAGAAACTGCAAAACATCCCCCCAAATGTTCTCCCCTATTTGGTTATTTTGGTAAACCATTGAGTATAGTGTGCAGTTGGTAGCAAATCATGAAATCCTGACTTGGCAAGTCTTTTTCTAGACTTCCCTTCTTTTTCCTGCAGTATTCCTGATAGGGACTCTAGCTTAAGACTGGGCAAGTCAGAATTTCTAGAGCTCATGTCCTCCCAGGAGGGCTCGCCCCACCTCTGCCAACCAACTCTTTAGAAGAGTTTACTTCGCAGTAAAAGTAACAACTTGGTCTCTGTATTCATGGAGCCAGGAGAATGAGTCTGATGGTGGCCCTTCACTTTATCAGGTGGACTAACCTATTTCCCCTCACTAAGCCAAACATTTCTGTTCCTATAGGTCAGTGGTCGGCAAACTCATTAGTCAACAGAGCCAAATATCAACAGTACAACGATTGAAATTTCTTTTGAGAGCCAAATGTTTTAAACTTAAACTATATAGGTAGGTACATTGTTATTAACTTAATTAGGGTACTCCTAAGCCTTAGGAAGAGCCATACTCAAGGGGCCAAAGAGCCGCATGTGGCTTGCAAGCTGCAGTTTGCCGACCACTGCTATAGGTGATCCTCCCAACAAGATTTTATGGCTTGCTGCCATCCTACCTCTTTTATTTCACTCAGGGTCCCAGCAGGAAACAGAAGGTCAACTTAGTTGGGACTTCGAAAATAATGTAGGGCGGGACCATTTACAGAGGTGTGGGCAGGGTTAAGGGAACCCAGAGGGATGATGAGAAAACCAGGGACTAGCAGCAGACGGGGATGGGGGACTGTGACCACCCCTAGCCCCGAAGGGATGAGGGGAGCACACCAGAACCCACGGAGAGCTGGAGCTCTGGAAGGGGGGCTGCCTGCCAGGAACTGCAGCTGCAGAGGGACACAGCCACTGTGAGAAACGTGGCGGGGATGGAGCAGGGAGACGGGCACAAGCGAGCTCTGCATGTTCTCTCTCTTCTCGCCCTGAATCTCTCGCTGGTCCTTCGGATTGGCTGGGCCCAGTGGGAAGTCACCAGCACAAGGGATTCTGGGTGATGTAGGGGTCAGAGCAGTGTGGACAACAGATCATGGGCGGGGGGGCGGGGGGGGGGGCAATGGAGAATAACAGACCCTCTCAAAGTGAGCTGCCCAGAAGTCAACGTAGTACAGTATGTAGACCGGTGCAGCCTGCCGTGGCTGTCACCTCCTTGGTTCTAGTGTGGACATCGCGTTCTATGAAGGCAGCCAAGGCTGCTCTTATTCACTTGGCCACCTACATCACACTGTTAATCGCTCACGGAGATTATCAGCTGAAAGACATTTTTATGTTTGTTGCTCCTAAGTCATTCCTTTCCCCATCTCAGGTTTACTCCATTGGGTTTTGTTAAACCAAGTGCAAGGTCCTTTTAATCCTTGTTACACGTAATGTTAAGTCCCGATTCTGTCATCCAGCCTGTTAGCTAATCCAGGCAGTGTAAATGGGTACGTTGAAGAGCGCATGCTTTTCCTAAAAGGGCCAGCCCGCACCAGCTCCAGCTGCTTGCTGTTGCACGCCACCGCGAGCCCACGAGCCCAGCCAAAGAAGGCAGTGGGGTGGGTTTGAAATGACCTGCACTTGGTGAGGGTGTGCTGGTCTCGGTGATCAGTGCTTGACCTTGCTAGGCGCCCATAGCCATCTCTCCCGTAACAGCACGGTCAGATCCTGCTCCGGATCATGCCTAATCTCACAGCTCTGTGCTGTGCAGAAACTGCCTTCTTCCACTTAACCTCTAGTGTTCTAAAGCCTCCCTTCCTTGACGATTCCTCAAGATCATGATGTCGGTCTAGCCACAAATTATTTCAATGCTTTGGCATAGAATTTTCCTGGCCCAAGGACTATCATTCATTCGATATCTGTTGTGCCCCACTGTAGTACACAAAGACTGGAAAGACATAATACATGTTAGTTAGCAATTAAAGTCAATAGTTTTATATAAAAACTAGTGACCCGGTGCGCCGATTCCTGCACATTGAAAGGAAATTAATTAGAAGGTGTCTGGTGGGGCGGGACTGGCTGAGATGGGCCAGACACACCCTGGAGCCAACCTCCCACGGTCCCTCCCCGGGTGTCTGCGGAGTAAGTGGGGTCCCTCCAGCAGGCGGGGGGTCCCTCAGCCTGGCCTGCGGGGATCAGGCCAAAACTGGCTCCCTGATATCTCCTGAGGGGTCCCGGAGTGTGAGAGGGCACTCTGGGAAGTTGCTGTTGTACAGGGTGTGGAATGCAAAAGCAAGTGTGTAGTAAACCAGATTCAGGGCGACAGTGCCCCAGCAACAACATAACCCACAGCTGAAGGTGGAATCGCGAGGCCACATGAGGAATTGGGCTCCCTACTCGCTGGTTTTGGGATGCATCACCGGAGAACCGAGAACCGCTGCTGCCAAGTCACTGCAGCTTGGCAGCTTCTGCGTTGAGCATCTGCCCCCTGGTGGTCAGTGTGTGTCATAGCCAGATGGTAGGAGGGACGCTTGGCATATTAGCCTTTCATATATATAGATGTGCCTTCCTAAAAGTACTTTCTAGCATAATCATAGAATGATTATAAGTCTCATAAGAATACATTGAAACTAGTCATCACTCCAGTGTTTTCATAAGGAAAAAAAATAGCATTCGAGAGGCAAGAGATAATAGAAGTTAAAAGTATGGCCTTTGGGATTAGACAATTTTGGGTTTGATTTCTGCTCTTACTCCTTATTTATTGCTATAGTTTAGGACAAGTGTCTTAATCCCTCAAAGCCTTTGTTTCTTCATCTATAAAATGAGAATGAAAATTCCTTCCTTACATGGAGGTTGTGAGGGTAAATGAGATAAATATGCATAACATGGCACAAATAATAGCTATTAAAATTTACAGCTCAATTTTACAGTCTTTACATGTTGAAATAGTCTTTTCATTATGGACTGTAGACGATTTCATAGGTTCTGCAAATAGCCTGGTAGCCCATGACTGTGTGAAGCCCACCTAAGAATTGTTTGGGTTCCTTTGGAAATTAGGGATCTTTTCTTGCAAGTCAGATCCTTCTATTTCCAAAATGTCACATTTCAGCACTTAAAACACTGGGCCCCTTCCAGTGAGTTGTAGCTCACTAGAGCAGCTGTTGCCAACCGGTGGTCCTCGAGCCACTGGTGGCCTGTGAGGTCCAAAAGGTTGGCGACTGCTGGTTTAAGAGAACAGAGGCTTTTGGTTTTCCCTGTGGATCTTCTCTTTGGGGTTCCCAGTCCCCGTTGATGCCAGACATGCCCTCGTGTGGAGGTTCTTAGACTAGCCTTTCAGAGTCCACTTGCCAAGGGGCTACTTTTCACCTTGCTTCTTCCAGATCTGTCCCCAAGACTTGCTCTTCCCATGAACACCATCTTGAATGTATTTGCCAGCTGAAGGTGCCCTACATTGGGTCAGCAGTTATGGTTATTCCTATCATTTGCCCAGTTATTATTTCTCACAGTTTTCATTTTGTCTAGAGTCTGAAGTGTTTATAAGGGCTTTAATTAAATAATTTTTCTAACAATCCTAGGACTTACCACTCTGGTTCTTGTTGGCTGTCCAGTAAGACTGGGGAAGTTCCCAAACTCTGCCACAGATTTATGGTTTCTGGAGTGAGCAGGACCCTCGGCAGGGCTGAGCCATCTTTCTCTCCGAATCAGCTTGCGTTCTCATTTTCTGAAGTGCCTCCTCATACCTTCACCACACAAGTTCTTCCCCAGACTTTGAGATAGAAAACTGAGTACCAGGTGTGAGCTTATTCAATTTTCCTTCAGCATCCCCCGCCCACCCCCCTTGTCTATACCTCTCCTTTCACGCTCCCTTCCTGCCCTATCCCTTCCATGGCTGTCTCCTTCCCCTTTCTCCCAGACTTGGCATAGCTAGACACCCTTTTCTCATAGCCTCAGTCCTTTTCATGCTGCCCTGTTCTCCTAACATTCTGTAAATATGCCCGAGTCTTTCCCATTTGAAGAAAATATCCTGATACTGGTTTCTTCCTAAGCTACACACCAGAGGTCTTGAAAGCATTGTATGTACTGGCTTTCTTTTTCTTATTTCCTAGTCACTTCCCGATTCACTATTCCCAGTCTTTCAGTAGTTATTTGAGAGACAAACATGTACCAGGCACTGTGCTGGGTGCTAGGATATGGCGGGGGGACCAGGAAACAGACAAAGATCCCTGCCCTCACGAAGCTTATATTCTAGTAGAGGAGACAGATAATTAAGAGAGAATCATAAAATATGTGTATTTTGTATGAGTGATGATAAGTGCTATAGAAGAAATAAGGCAGGAAAAGGGAAAATGGAGTGGTACGGGATGAGGAGGTGGTGGGTAACTTTAAATAGGACGGCTAGAGAAGGCCTCATTGAGAAGGGTATATTTGAGTCAAGACCTGAAGGAAGTGATAAGAGAGCCATAGGTGTATCTTGGAGAAGAGCATTGCAGGTGAAGCAATTGGCAAATTCAAAGGCTCTGGGGCTGGGGTGTACCTGGGGTGTTGAGAGCCAACACGGAAGTCACTGTAGCCGGAGGAGAAAGTGAATACAACTTTGGAAGTAGGTGTGGTTTCAGGGGTAATTAGTAAGGGTGGAGCAGGATATGTAGGATCCTGGAGGCCATTGTAAGACAAGGGCCTTTAGTCAGAGTGAGATGGGGAGGTTTGGGAAGGGTTTTCGCAGGAATGACATGAGCACCCTTCTATTTTAACAGGATCACTGGTGCTAAGTGATGGAGGGGGCGGGGGTGGAAGCAGGGAGGTGAGTTGGGAGGCTGCTGAAATGATCCAGGTAAGGGACAGTGGTGGCCTAGAGCTGTGGTAGCAGTAGGCGGGTGAGCATAGGATTCTGGACATAGTTTGAAGACATAGCGGATAGGACTTACTGAAAGATTGGATGGAAGAGGAGAGTAGAATCAAGAGGACTCCAGGGTTTGAACAGCTGGCAAGATGGAACTGACCTGAACTGCGGTGGAGAATTCTGCAGAAGAGCAGGTTTGGGGAGAAAGAGGAGCAGCTCAGTTTGGGCCGCTGTTTAGTCAGAGGTGCTTCTGCACTTCCCAGTGTTGATGCTGAGTTCGCATTTGGTTCTCGGAGCCTAGTTCAGGGGAGAGGTCTGGGCTGGAGACACATCGGGGTGTGGGTGCCTTTAAAGCCTGAGACTGAATGGGATCCTCCAGGAGGGGAGCCTGGAGGTCCAAGGACTGAGCCCAACGGTTTTCCAACTTTTATAGGTTGGGAGACGAGACGGAACCAGCAAGAGAGATTGCGAAGGAGTGGCCAGTGTGAGGTGCGGAAAACGGAGAGTGCGGGTCTGGAGGCAGCTGGAGAGTCCGTCCTGTTCCCTCTCTTTAGGTGGCTCTGGCCGAGGTCTCCAAAGTCAGTCTCTTTTCAACATGATTCCACTTGCGTTCTTGGTGGCATTTGACACTATTCAACTTTGTCAATGATCTAGTCCCTTGACCGTATCCACCTGCATTGGCGCCCTGTGTCCCCGTGCCTCTTGCTCAGACTTCTTCTCAGGCTTTTCTTCTCTGTGTGCCCCTCAGCAGCACTTCCTGGGGTTCTGACTTCACCCGTTTTGCTCTGTGTCTTTGTCTCCTGCGGATTATCTCATCTGCCCTCCTAGCTCCAGGGACCATCGACCCACTGAGGATTCTCAAATCCAGATCTTCACCTGTAGTCCGGCTGCATCTTTCCACCGTCTCCTGGGTGTGTCGGAGGGTCCTCAAACTCAGCACGCCCTCAGTGGAATTATTTGCCCCCCTGGCCCAAGTCTGCTTCTCCTCCTCCACCCCACCAGCCGCCCAAGGTTGCAATGTTGTGGGCATCCTCTATTTCAGAGCTCAGCGGCTATTTCTTAAAGGGCAGATAATAAGTAGGTATTTAAGACCTTGCCGGCCTTCTGGCTTCTTCTCAGCTCTGCCCTTGTTGCCATGGACCATAGCGTGGTTGCATTCCAATAAAACTTTAGTTATGGATGCTGACATTTGAATTTCAGATAATTTTTATGTATCACAACATATTCTTGTTCTTTTGCAGCCATTTAAAAATATGAAACACATTCTTCGCCTTCGGCTGAACACAAAGTAGATGGCAGGCTGGCAACGGCCCGTGGACAGTAGTTTGCCCACCCTGCTTCCTTTCACCCCCACATCCAATTATTTCTCATTCTATCTTCTAAAGATCACTGCCTTATTTAAGGCCCAAGAAGTGCTCTTTGTCTTTGAGGTTGCTTGTTTATTTTTTTTTAAATTTACTATCTTTCCACTCCACTAGTCTCCCTATCTCTGGCCCTTTTTTTTATTCAGTCCATCTTTCATTCTTTTGCCAATATGTTGTTGTTTTTTTAAACACAAAGATAATATCTCCCCAGGACGGACTTCTTAGGAAGGCGTTCAAGACCGTCACAATAGCTGGTTAGTCTAGTCTCTTTTATCTTCCTTTTAAGAAACCTCCATTTTAACCATGCCAAGCCACTTTTTAAAAAAAGATTTTTAAATTGATGTTTAGAGAGAGAGGAGGAGAGAAGGAGAGAGAAACATTGATGTGAAAGCAACATTGATCAGCTGCCTCTAGCACACCCCCTCCTCCGGACCGAGCCCACCACAGCCCTGGTATGTGCCCTGACTGGGAATAGAACCAGCAGCCTCTCAGTGCACAGGACAATGCCCAAACAACTGAGCCACACTGGCCAGGGCCCCAAACCACTCTTTATTCCCCAAACCCATCATGCATGTTCTTCCAACATGTCTCAACCTTTACACATGCTGTTCTATATTCTGGAATGACCGCCTTCCCTTCCCTATGCAACAAACTCCTATTCAGCCGTTAAGACCCAACTTAGATATCCCGCTCTGTTTGATTCCATCTATAGCTCCCCCAGGAAGAGTGAGATGCTTTCTTCTCTGTGGCCCCACACCACCTTGTCTGTACCTCTGTGGCAGCACTGGACACCTTGCCTTGCAGCCATTAGTGTGTGTGTGTGTGTGTGTGTGTGTGACGCATTATGGTGAAATCCCTCCTCCTGTAGCCCCCCACCTCCTGTAATATTGAACACATAACAGTACTAGGAATTTCTATGGAATGAGTTTCCCCATAGTTTCCCTGGTGAAAATGGCCCACCACTAACTGGTTGTGTAACCTTAGACAAGTCCCTTCCCTCGCCCATTTCTAACACCAGGGATTAGGCTGAAGAACCCCGTAGGGCCCTCCCCTCTGGTATTCTGTGATTTCTGCACTCTCATTTCGCCAGGCTTCTCTCAGATGGAGTTTTATTGTCTGTGTAAGGTGGTCTGGGAATGACATCACCACAAAGACCTCTTTCTTCCCTCCACTAATGAAGGCACCTCTGTGTCGGAGGAGGAGATGGAAACCAGGATAAGTGGGCCCCGGCCCAAGGACACCTCCATATTAGGAATCGGTCTCCTTGTCTCATGGAATATCTCTATTTGGTTAACAAGTGCAGTTCGTAATTGTGTTTTAGCCATTAGGACGGGAGAAGGGTTGGGATCCTCATGTAAACGTTTGTAAGCATCAAAACTCTCCACTCACTGTAGGGAATAAAAGAACACATTTGGGGAAAACTCTACAACAATTTCAAAACCAGAAGACTTTTAAAAAATGAAATTAAAATAAAATACTTCAAAAAAACTGTTGTAAACCTCCCGTTCAGTTTTCAGTTTGTTCTGTAGCCTGAAGTCAGTAAGAAATCCAAGTGACTTCTTTGCCTGAGGCCCGGGCCCCTGGACAGGGACGCTTTCTCTGCCTCGTCCCTGGTCCTCATCCTCCCCTTCATTTCCCCGGTAGGCTCCAGGAGGACAGGTGCGTGTGGGCTGCTCACATTGGAACCCCGAGTGCCTAGCACAGAACCCGGTGCCCTCAAAATGCTTCTTAACTAACCGCCTGCATCATCCGACCAAGGGAGTTCCCAGGTTACTCCAAATTGTGTTCTAACCTCGGATGATGTTTCTAGTCCCCTGATTCCATCAGGGCTTAACTGCCTAGAAGGGCAAGGAGGGGGGGGCGCGGGTGTGTGTGTCTTTTATAAAACTGCCTCCTCCCTAGCCCTGGAATCATTTTATTCTTTGTGAAAAGGCATTATCACTTAGCCCTGTTGTTTGACAAACACACGTAGGCCCTCGAGACCAGAGGTTCGGGTCCTAGAATCTGATTGTGCTCGGGCAGCCCTGAGCCTGCAGGAGGCCCACTGGTCCAGGGCGGTGAGGAGAGGAGCGTTGAGGCCAGTGTTCTTTGTTTCCATCCAGAAAAGCTTGCTTTGCAGAATGGTGTTGCAGGTATTCATGTTCTGGTGCTTACATGAAGGGCCGCGGTGAAATCGCCTCTTTGCGAGGTTTGGCAGAGACGAGAGAAAGGCGCAGGCTGAAGCTCGCCTCGGCTTCAGGTCCTCCCACCTGCAAAGTTAAGGAAATCTGGACGTCAGAGCCAGGCCTCTGTCATTGCTCCCCAGCAGGAGAGCTCCGCCTCTGAGCTCTCCCCACTTCATGAAAAAGAACCCACGGAAAAGACGGGACAGAACAGAATGGCTGGCTGCCGCGCCTTCGCTGAGCTCTGCCTGGCTCTGTTCACTGCAGCTGCTTCAGTCTTATTCAGGCCTGGGACAGATGTTTGCGTGGCGGGTGTGGGTCACTACAGGACATCTAAAATCCGGTTCTACTAGCGTCAACGAAGTGAAAGTTCTATTTGCTTGCAACGTACCAGCTGCCAAAGCCTTAGAAAAGCCAAACTTTGTGACTAGGTCACTGTCTTCCCTTCGAACCAGCGTTAGGGGAAGGTTAGGCCGTGGGTGGAAGAAGCAGTGAACTCAGAAGTATTCCAAGCGACTGCACACTCCCCTGGGGAGAGAAGAATGAACCAAATCACTTAGCATCTCTTTTATTTTTAATGAAAACTTTTTTTCCCCCATTATAAAATTAGCCTATGCTTATGGGATTTATGGGAAAATTGAAAAAGAAAACAATCTTGCAAAGTACCAACTCCCAAAGGCAGTCACTACTAGAATTTTGATTTCTTTCTATTCTTTGTCTTCATTATAGCTTTTTTCTTTTTGATAATTGCGAGTATGCCATGTATATTAGATAAGTATTCTGTATCACTTTTCATTTATTATTATAAGGTAACTATTTTTCATGTGACTATAAATCTTATCAAATACACTTTTAATAGGTGCATAATATTCCACTGAGTGAATGCCCTATTGTTTACTTCACCATTTCTTTTGGTCCATTTATTTTTTCTTAGATATAATGCTGCCTAAAGTGTTTTTTATGGATTTTTTTTTTTAATTCAGAATAATTTCCTTGCATGGAGCTCCAGAAGTGCAATTACAGGGCCAAAGGCTGACAGCTGGCTTGCTTACTGTTAATACTTTGTAATTGATAATTAGGGAAAAATGACTGCTTTGGGTCTGGGTGGTCTTCCTGGTAGGTTGTTTGAAAGTAAGACCAACATTGTTAGGCTCAAAGTTTCTGTTTGCTCCTGGCTGGCAGGACCAAGTCACCCAAGGGGTGGGGTGGGGTGGGATGGGGTGGGGTGGGAGGCGAGGCCTCAGCGGGGTGCAGGTTTCCACTATGGCCAGTAACATGTTTAAAGTCAGCTCTGGTACAGGCACGTCTTTATTTCAGAACACTATCCTGTGGCCATCCTTCCAGCTATATAAGGCTCCACGTCTCACACGCAGTGCCTGCTTTTCCCTATAACAGGGCCCAAGGTGTGGCTGCAGAGGGAGTGGTCATCCTTGGAGCTACCCTGAGAGTCACAGCCACCACCACCTGTCGCGCTGGAGTGGGACCCAGGGGACGTTTGCTCAAGAAGTCCCTCCTTCCTTTGATCCCTTTGTCCCACCTCCCAATTTCCGAATTCTTGGACTTGCCCCACAGCTTGGTAACCACAGACAGTAGGCTAAGTGCTACATGGGACACATTTAGGTTCAGAGGGTTGGAGGGACCCTTAGTGGACAATGTTCTTGGAGCCAAAGGAAGAACCCCCAGGCTGACCAGAGAAAGGGCAGGCTTAGGGAGCCTTCCGAGTTTCAGTTGGATTTTAACCGAGTGGGCTGGGCTGATGCCTCGGGGCTCAGTTCCCTCTACCTGCATTTGGAGTGAATAGGCAGGTGTCTTATTTCATCTCCTAAGAATGGATCTGAGCCAGTTAGAGCCTGTAATCATCACCCAGCCCCCCAGGGAGTATTTCTGGGGAGTCACCCATGCAGGCAGACGCCCTCCCCGGAGTGATGTGTCCAGGGCATTCATTTCATCGTTGAATCATACACATTCCCTTCACTCACTCCCTTATCTCTTCTGACATCTAGAGGCACCACCCCTTGGTTCCGCTGTGAGAAACACAGCCTAACACTGAGGAGCCAAGAAGGGTGTTCTTCATGAAAACGCGGCAGGCCTCCTGAGTGAGGATGATGCTGGACCACAGAGGGGCGAGGCTACCGGCCTGTTCTACTCCCTCAGTGACATAAACCCAGGTGGCAGGACTCCCAGGGACACCCAGGAGCAGGCTGTCCACTTGCTTCTTTCTGAGGCACAGTCCTCGGTTGAATAATCAGTCTGCCGTTTGCAGTATCACGCTGACTTCCCAATTCAAAAACAATTGTTTCTAAAGCAGTTTTTGTCTTGGCCAATGTGGCTTTGGCTGTGGGGCAGGCTGGCAAGCCCTGTGGCGGGGTGGGGTGGGGTGGGGCAAAATGAGTCTGGAAGAGGGTCTGCAACCCCAATCACCAGCTTAGGGGCAGGGCACCCCAGGTCAGTCAAGATGGGCACTGAGGAGGCAGGGACTCTTGGCATCTGCTGGGTGCCTGAGTCCTGAACCAGCGAGGCTCCTCCGAGTCCAGGGCGGGGTCTCAGATTCAGAACCCTGGGGACAAGGCTGACAGCACCTCGCAGGCATGCCAGGATCCTGGCTGAGCAGGTGAGGGGCAGGGGCAGCCACAGTATTGGGGTGGACTCAGGATTCACCGTCCACACAGAGTGGACGCCAGTGCTCACATGGGAGCCTCGGTCTTGCCTCCCTCACCTCAGCCCCCTGCACTCCAGGCTTGGAAATAAACTTTCCTCTCCGCGGGGAGGGGTTTCCCTGTTCACCATAAGGCCGAGTTCTGCCTGCTCCCAGCCTGCTGCGGCAGACCTGCAGGGGGCAGGTCGTTAGTCATGGCAGCCGGGAGAAGCAAGGGCAGCAGGAACCAGCCGTTTTGGTGCTGTTTGCAGAACACGGAGGGAGGGTAACACAATTCCACTGAAAGCACCTCAGGATACAGGCCCCTTGCAAGGAGTAGAAACTGGCTCTTGGCTGAGGGTTGCAAGGCCTCTCTCGGGGGCTCAGTAGCTCCTCCAGCACCTCACGGGCCTGAAGAACAGAGCGACCCCTTTTCCTGCTTTTCCTCCATACCTGTCATTATGGTGAATTGCAAGGCGCCCGTGATGACCATGGAGAGGTAGATTGATTTGTTCCTTCTGATTGTCGCTGTGCTGAACTTGGCCCGGGCGATGGGCGCCCAGATTTCACACCTTATAATGGCTCTGCCAGGGCTGGATGTTAGCACAATTGGGACTTGACACTTCAATAAATCAGAGACATCCCGCCGTGGAGATCAAAGTTCAGAATTGCTTGAATTGATGTTAGAGCAGGTGGGAAACCAGAGTCCAGGGCCATGAATCAGATGGATCGTAATTGTCTTCAGTTTGTAGGGCCTGAAATGCCAGCTTTTCAAATGATATGACATCAATTTAAGTAATTTGGGCTCCCAGTTACCTAGCTCTCTCAGTATTACTGATTCTGGGAAGTGTGATTCGTAGTCTAGCTTATGCTCCTTGTCGGGGGGGGGGGGGGGGGGGGAACCAACACAACCCTGCTTGTATCTCTGGTGTCAGACGGCTGTGTTTGTGCAGGGTTGGCGCCGATGGGTGGCCGGCTTTCATGGGAGTGTGGGTGACGATTTCCTGTCCTACCTGGATGTGCCGGTGAGTCCCCAAGCCACACTTCCAGCCAGGACCTCTCTCCTGAGCGTCAGACTCATTAGCATGTGTGTGACGGCGCTGTCCCTCGCGCACACAGAGCTGAACACAGGGCACGAGGCTTCTGACGAGGTGGGGGCGTGCTCTGCTTTCTCGTGGCTGCTCACGCCCAGAGGAAAGATCTGAACCATATGGAGGAGTGCACACTTTTCAAAAATGTAATAACTTTATTGAGACACAGTTCACTCATTTAAACAGGATCATTCAATGATTTTTTTTTTTTTAGTATATTCCCAGTCATGCAACCATTAGCCAATTTTAGAACATTTTTATCACGCCGAAAAGAAACTCTGTACCCTTTAGCAGTCATTCCACCTTCTGTCCCCATTCCCTGACCCCCAAGTAACCACTAATCTATATTTCTTTTTTAAAAATATCTTTTTATTGATTTCACAGAGGAAGGGAGAGGGAAAGAGAGATAGAAACATCAATGATGAGAGAGAATCATTGCTCGACTGCCTCCTGCACGCCCCCTACTGGGGAGCGAGCCCGCAACCCCGGGCATGTGCCCTTGGCCGGCATCGAACCCGAGGCCTTCAGTCTGCAGGCCAACACTCTATCCACTGAGCCAAACCAGTCAGGGTTCTATTCTATGTCTATAGATTTGTCTATTCTGGACATTGCATATAAATGGAATCTTATGTAAAGGGCTGCTTTCACTTAACATAGTATCTTTTTAAGTTTCATCCATGCTGTAGCATGTATCAGTACTTCACTCCTTTTTATGATGGAAAAATATTCCATTATATGAGCATACCACATTTGGTTTATCCATTCATCAGTTGATGGACATTTGGATTGTCTGTACCTTTGGGCTATTAAGAATAAAAATGTGGCTATTAAAAATTTTCATGGACACGTTTTTGTGTGAGCATATGTTTTCACTTCTCTTGGGTATCTAGATACCTAGGGGTGGCATTTCCGAGTCACATGGTAGCTCTAGGTTTGACATTTCGAAGAGCTGTCAGGCTGCTTTCCACAGTGGCCGCACCATCTCGCATTCCCACCAGCAGTGTCTGAGGGCTCCACCGTCTCCCTGTCCTCAGCGGCACTTGCTGTTCTCCTTGTGATTAAAACCATCCCAGGGGGTGTGAAGTGTGGTTCTCATTTGCGACTCCCTGATGGCTAATGATATGGAGCATCTTTTTGTGTGCTTTTTGGCCATTTGTAGATCTTCTTGGCATTGGTTTTTCAAACCCATAGAGTTCAGGGCACATCTCCTCAGTTCTGAGCATGGACGGAACGCTGGCCGCTAATCCAGAGAGGTGCAGCCGAGGAAGTCTCATCCTTCCATCTTTTTAACATTGGCGGGGAGCACCGGAGACAAGCTGCATCTTGTATTAGATGCATTTTGTTCTGGGGAATGACTGTGTTCCTGAAATATTTCCTGTTAAGCAAATCATCATAATCTGATTATGCAATGGGCTTTCATTATTAAATTGGAAACTGTTTGGCTGGAATACAATTTTAGCCCCAAATTGTTAAAAAAAAAAAAAAAGAAATAAAGAAATCACACCGGGAAAATAATAATGATTTAAAACTTGTACATTTAAGTGAAATGTGGGAATTCTTAATGATATGATATGACTTTTCAAATAATAATAGTGGCCTAGCCGATTTGGCTCGGTGGATAGAGCATCGGCCTGCAGACTGAAGGGTCCCAGGTTTGATTCCAATCAAGGGCACATGCCTGGGTTGTGGGCTCGATCCCCAGTGGGGGGCGTGCAGGAGGCAGCCAATCAGTGATTCTCATCATTGATGTTTCTAGCTCTCTCTCCCTCTTCCTTCCTCTCTGAAATCAATAAAAATATTAAAAAATATTAATAATAGTAACACCAATAATAGTAATGGCTTCAGAGATGAGCACTTGGGCTGTGCTGTTATGGGCCAGGCAATGTGTAGCTTTATTTATGTTAACCGATTTAATCTTCCTAACTACCCCATGAAATAGGTATTATTAGCATCTTTCTCCCTTTCCAGGTGAGGAAAGAGAGGACAGAGACGCCAGGTAATGTGCCCAAGGTCAAGGATAATGTACTAGTTAAGGTAACACTAGCTGCTATAACAGATAAGCCCCCAATTCTCAGATGCTTAATATAATAAAACGTGTATTTCTTGCTTATAGCAGGACCCAGTGGCATCTCTTAATTGGATTGCCTTCCACTTGGTTATTCAGGGATCTAGGCCCCTTTCATCTTATGGCGCTGCCTTCCTCTAATCAGTGGTTGGCAAACTGCGGCTCGCGAGCCACATGTGGCTCTTTGGCCCCTTGAGTGTGGCCACGAAGTTTCAATCGCGCTGTACGTGCGCCCCTGCACGTGGTATTTTGTGGAAGAGCCACACTCAAGGGGCCGCAGTTTGCCGACCACTGCTCTAGGTTCTCTGAGTCCTCGCCAATTAGCCGGTGGGTGACAAAGAGAATAAAACTGCAGTGGGAGGGTTTTATGGGCCAGGCGTAGACATGATGGGTATCACTTCTGCCCACTCACCACTGCAGAACTCAGTTATGTGGCCACAACTACGTGCAAGAGAGGCCAAGAAACGTAGTTCAGTTGTCTGCCCAGAGGGAAATGAATGAGTTTTTGCAAATACATCCGTCGTTCTGCCATTACTTGCAAGTGGAAGACATGGGATTTGAACCTAGGCAGTCTGGCTCCAGAGATTTGCTCTTAACTAGCACATTCTACCACCTCACTGTGAACAGTGACTCAAAGTCTGAGAAAAATGTGGAGAGTTGCAGAGGTTTTTTTCTCAGTTTTCTTCCCACATGTAATGGTGCCTGGTGGCCTGAATGCTGTGCCTGGGAATTTTGTCGAAGTCACCGATTTCAGAAAAGAATAGCCGTGAGAACTGATGTTGACTGAGTGTTCACTGTGTGCCCGACACTGTTCTAAGCTTTTTACAGGTTCTGTTTCATTTGATTTTCACAATAAACCCATGAGAGAGGGAACTTTTATTATTCCCATTTTCCAGGTGAGGAAACTGAGGCAGAGAGCTTGGTTATGTGTCCCTGGGCCTGGAGCACCTCGTGTGAAGCTGGTGTGCGGGGGGGGTGGGGGGGGGGACGGAAGGAAACAGGAGGTAGGAAAGCCACCCAACATACAATTCACAGCTGAGCCAGAAACTTGTTTGGAGTCAAATAGATCCCGGAAGTCATTTATGAGACAACCAGGAAAATGTAAACACTCACCGGAGATTTCGACGACGTTCAGGAGTCACTGTTAACTTGTAGGCTGCGAGAAAGGCAGTGTGGTTATATTAAAAAGGAAGAAACCCTTATCTGTTCTAAATATATACTGCAGTGTTCATGGATGACATGATACCACGTCTAGGGCTGGCTTCGAGTGTCACAGTATAGTGGTTGAGGTGTCGACGGGCACAAGTGGCCATGAGTTGCTTATTGCTATAGAATGATGGTGGGTACATGGAGGATTGTTGTGGTACCAGCCTCTCTACTTTGGGGCATATTTGAAACTTTCTGTAATTATAATAAAAGAGAAGACTTGAGTGATTTAGACTTTAATGAATAGTCTGTCTGTAGCTGCCCAGATAGTGCGTGAAGTGATGTGGTGGGCTCCCAGCACAGACGTGTTTGCTGGAGAACAGCTGAGCAGCCTGGGATAAAGTTTTGTGAAGCAGGCCTTCGGGGACTCTGCTTGGAGCCATGGGCCAGTTTTTGAATTCTGATTCTGAGCCGTCCCTGAAGGCAGCATTGAGAAGAATCGAGCTCCTGAAGATGAGCCTGGGGCCTCCAAAAGGCAGCAGCTCAGGCCTCCTGAGTGAGGGAGACACCAGGCCAAAGTCTGGGCTCTGCCCCGGCCAAATGGCCTCAGCTCAGGCTAGTTGTGCAACCCGTGATGAATATCATGCTGAAAGGTACAGCACGGCCCCAGGCCCCAGCTGCACTTTAATTAAACAGTGAAAATCCATCAAAGACTTGGCCTCCTTAGCGGGCCAGTTCTCCTGAGTCCCAGGTGAAGCCGGCCCTGGGCTGGCCACGGGCCAGCAGGAAGGTGGGCTGCAGGCCCTCCCGATCCCTGCCTAAAATCAACAGCCAGCGCTCGGCAGCCCAGCTTCCGACCCGATGCAAATGAAGCGTGGCATTTGGAGATGGTATTAAGTGTCCTAAATCAATATTCTAGAGACAGGACCAGAACAATTAAAACCCCTGGTTATTTCCTCCCCAGATTAGTGGAGTATATATGGGTATAAGTTTTTAAATTTACTTTTAAAACTCAGATTGAGAAAGAGGAGGTCTGCTTGAGGATGCTCTAAGCACAGTTTATTCCATCCTCAGCATCTTGTCCCGTTTTTACACATATCCAACATACGTCAAGCACCTGGGGCTTTCACATATGATGTCACATTTAATCCCTACAAGTAACCCTAGGAGGTCGTCATCCCCATTTTACAGATGAGGAAACTGAGGCTCAGAGAGGTGAAGTGACTTGCCCAAGATCTCTCAGCTACTAAGTGGCACAGGGATTTGAATCAGTTTCTAAATACTAAAGTCCAATGATTTGCCTGCTGTAACCCAGCTGACTTTTCTGAATAGTGTTTATTTTTCATTCATCAGTAATAATTAACGATGATGAATAAACAGAACAATAGTAACTGTTTAATAATTTACCTTTTCCGCCGTAGTCTTAAAAGGTATTGGCAGTTTTTCTAATTTGTCGCTTTGTTCAATAAACGTTTATTTAGAGGAAGCCTGGCAGGGGGCGGTTTCTGGGTTCTGGAGCCCACCAGACTGCCTGGTCCTACCACACACTGGCTGTGTGGCTTGGGACAAGTTCTTCAGTCTCTTTGAGCCCCTGTTTCCTTATATGCAAAATGGGGTGCTACTAAGACCGCCTCAGAGGGTTGTCATGGAGATGAAAGGAATTCATCCTTGCAAAGTGCTTAAAGGAGGACCTGGTCCTCCGTGGGCATTCTATAAATAGGACTTTAGTATTTAGAAACTGATTCAAATCCTTGTGCCACTTAGTAGCTGAGAGACCTTGGGCAAGTCACTTCACCTCTCTGAGCCTCAGTTTCCTCATCTGTAAAATGGGGATGACGACCTCCTGGAGTTACTTGTAGGGATTAAATGTGACACTGCCGAGGTCCTGGAGGAAGAGCTGTGTCTTCCTGTCAGGGGACCTACCTCTTATGTTTAGTCAGCTGATAGCATCACCTCTATTTTAGTTAAACTAACTAAAGATGTTTATGTTTATGTAAAAATTTTAAAGAGGCCAGAAATATAAACTGAAAAGTAAGGGCCTGTTTCTACTTTCGTATTCTCGGGCTACAGAGATAATAGTGTAGTCTATTATAATAGCAATGATAACAGTAATAATAGGCTGCATAATAATATAATAATAGTATAGTATTAAAAATGTTCTATTTTGCAAGTATATGTACTTGTTTTGTTTTTGTACAACTGGAGTATCATTGTCAAGACTGTTCAGCAGTTTATGTTTTTTCACATACCCGTTCATCTTGAGTATCTTTCACATATGGATTTATCTCATTTTTTTAAACAACCTTATGCCCTGCCTGTTGTGCCATCATAAAATTAACCAATTCCCTATCAACGAATGTTTCAGTGTTTGTAGTGTTTTGCTATTCAAAACAATACTGCACTAAGCATGCTTGCAAACAAATAAAACATTTCTATACCTGTTATCTGTACAACAAATTCTTAGAGGTGGAATTTCTGAGTCAAAAGTTAGTTTGAATTTTGTTGGATATCACCAAATTGCTCTCCAAAAAGGAAATGCGAGGGAAGAAAGCCGCCTACCCACACTTTAAAACTCGCATTTCTTGCTAAGAATTCAGTCTTGAAAAGAGAGGGGGGAAGCTAAAAGTTACCCTGATCTCTCGTTCTATTGGGAATACTTTTCCTTAGCCACACACTTTTAGGCATCGAATTCTCAGGCCTCTGGGACAGGCAGAATGTTCTGGATTTCAAGGCAAAAATGCTGTGTATTCTTAACTGTCTGTCTGCCCACTCCCAGACCCCTGTTCTCTGAAGGAAGAACTCTTGTTTCCTCCCTTCAACTTTCAGGGTAAATGTTTAGAGATCCCACACTTTTCTGGAATAGACACTCTTTGCTGCAGCCCTGACTTCTCACTGGTAGAGAAGGTCACAGGAGAGGGTCCCCAAGCAGATGTCTGAGGCAGCCTTGCTGAGTGATCCGCCAGCCCAGCGTAGGCCTCGCCCCCTCCCTGAATTCCTCCAGGCCTGGAAACAGCTGGGTCCTGGCGGTGTCTGTCCTTCTGCCTCCAGTCACTTTGACAGGGAGAGATGGGACTTGGTAACAGACTGACTTCCTTTTAGGGATGACTGCTCCACCAGCCCCCAGCCAACCAGGAGCAGAAAACCCAGTGACGAAGATGATAAATTGTGTCCAGGACTCGGGGGAAGGGGGGGAGGAATGGAATGACTCATGAACCCCTATATCCTCCGGTTACATTCCAAGAGCTGCCTTCCTTGGGGCTTAAGTCATCTCTAAGAGCAATACCCAGCCGGCTGCGCTGCAGAGGAAGGCCAGCTGATGTTTGCTGGCCTGGCTGGAAACGAATCCTGGAATTTTCTTTTGGCCAAATCTTTTGAAGAGGCTGGTGACCCTGGCTGCCCCTGGGAACAAGATAGTACCTTTCTGCTCTCAGGGGGCGTGAGGTCTGGCCTCTTGGGACCCCTGTGCTCTTATGCCTAGCCATGCCCTAGAGAGAAACGGACCTAATAGCCTGGTTACCCTGGGCAAGTCATGTCATTTTTCTGCACCTCAGTTTTCCCCTCTGCAAAATGGGGATGAAGAAAACTTATTACCAATCTCTAGGATTGTTAGTAATTAGAGTTAATTCATGTCAAGTGCTTAGCATGGAACCTGGCACACAGAAAGCACTTCATATTACTTGCTGTTATAACTGTTACTTCTACCATTCCTCTCAACCCATTTTGCAAATAAAAAATTGCGAAGTGTCTGGCTGTGGCTCTCACCCTTGCCCATGATTTGTAATGATGCTAGTGAACATTTCTATACAGTTTACTGTGTTCCAGGGGTTTATGTATGTTGACTCACTTAATCCTGCCAAATCCTTTCAGCAGCTATGTGATAAGGCCTATGATTACCCCCATTTTATGTATGAATAAACTGAGGCACAGAGAGGTTGAGCAACTAGCCCAGGATTCAAACCCAGATTTTCAGCTCTAGAATCTATTTCCTTAACCATGATGCCATCCTACCTCTCAGTATATGTTTCGACGTTTCCACAGGAAAGTTTCCCAAAGAGTTTTCCTCTTTTTGCTTGAGTTAAAATAAATAAAAGATGTTGGCTTTTCTTATTATAGAAAAATAGATTATTAAAAAATTGGAAAATAAAGAGGAAGATAAAAGTTTTTATCTACAGGGTTACCACCTAGATCGGTGGTCTAGATGAAGGGCCAGTTCTTTTTTATTTCTAATCCTTTGTGGACTATGATGTCCTACTGTGTGTGACTACTACACAGCTCATGTAACCTGTACCTCTCCACTCAAATGTACTACACTCAAGCTGGACTATGCCCTGTTCAACTACACAATTCCATGGACATGTACTTGGATGTCACAGCAATATCAAATTGCTAAAAGTTTCTAAAAGCATACTATCCAATTATTTTGATAGGTAACACAGTTCACAGATGGGGGATGGCTGTGAATCATACTGAGTAGCACCAGCCTAGACAAACACTGTTTATATTTTAACGTATTTATTTCCAGTATTTTCCTGTTTTTATTTTTGGTCTATATACACATTTCTTTTTTCTCACTACACTTTCCATTACAATGTTACTATAAATAATTCTTGAGTGTAATCTTTAATGACTATAATATAATAATAATATTCCATCTGGAAGATGTACCATAGATTACCAACCTATTGCCTCTATCATGGAGTTCCATATGTTTCCAGCTTTTTGCCCCGATAAAAATACTATGGTAAACAGTTTTAGTATAATTAGTTTTCTGTATTTAATATTATTTCCATAGGGTAGATTGCCTAGAATGAAATTGCTGGGTTAAACAATACGAAGCCTTTTAAATTTCTTGATAGATATTACCAAATTTCTAAAAGGGATGGACCAATATATGCTCCCAGCAGTAGTCTGAGAGTTCCTGTTTAACTACATCCTCTTCTACACTCATTATTATAATTTAATTAATGGAAACAGCCTTAATTGTTTTTGATTTATTTGATTATGGGGAGGTTGAACATTTTCCATGCATGTAGCCACATTTATATTTCCTCTTTTGCTTTGTACTCAGTTGGACACTAGAATAAAATTATCTTACTTTGAACAGATGTCAAACTACTTTAGACTGAAAGCCAAGTAAATCCATACGTGCAGTCTGCATATTGACGTGTGGTATCTCCATTGTCTAGGTCCTTCCCCTTTTCTCTGCTGCTGCACTAGGGAATGCTTTCGTGTGACCTTGATGGTCCTCAGCTTCAGAAATACCCACCTAAATTTGTACCGAATACTGTGCAGCAATAATGTATGTAGCAAGTGTATGGGACTGTGATGGTTCAAATGCTTGTGTCCCCTCAAAATTCATATGTTGAAATCTTGCCCCTCCCCCCCCCCCCCCCCCACACACACTCCCTGCCCAAGTGATGGTATTAGGAGCCAGGACCTTCGGGTGGTGATTTGGGGAAGATTGGTGCCCTTATGAAATAGGCTGCAGAGAGAGAGCCCTTGCCCCCTTCCACCATGTGAGGACATAGCAACAGGGTGCTGGCTAGGGACCAGGAAGAGGGTCCTCACCTGACATACAGGGGGTGCCTTGAGCTTCTAGCCTCGGAGCTGTGGGAAATACATTTGTGTTCTTTATGAGCCGCCACGGTATTTTGTTATAGCAGCCCAAATGTTTTAAGACAGTGACATGTCTTGAGTATTTTCAATTATTTCTCTTTTTTTACCCCCCTTTCTCATTGTGTGTGTGTGTGTGTGTGTGTGTGTGTGTGTGTGTGTACGATTTGAACCTATTATGTAAGTGTCATAGTGTTATATGCCAGCTTGGATTAATCAATTCTGGAAACTACAGATCCATTGGAATTTCTGACGTGTTTTATTAATTATGGGGAAAGTAGGAAGCATTTCGAAATCTGGATGATTGTAGGAAATTCTGGATGCCTGAACACAAATATTTACCGTATTCCTGTGTGCTGTATGCTTCTCTAGCAGTGTGGGCAAAGTGAGGGCTACGGAGTGATGAGGGGAGTTGGGGCTGAAGTCTGGCACCAAATGTTGACCTATATTTCCTTTAAAAGGATTTCTTGAGGACTTGTTCGCTCTTTAATAACAGTGGGAGATATTTATCAACAAGACAATGATTTCTCAGCCCCGAAGTGCGCCCTTTCAAAATATATGCCAGTGGCAGGGTGTAGCGGTGGGGCGGGGGTGGGACAGTGACTCCCACCTTGACAAGCCTCGGGTCCCCTCCCTGGGTAGGTAGATAGTTTTAAGCAATGCAAAAGGCCATCATTGGGATATATTGTGACTTTATAGGCTCGTAATTATAACTAGCTACAATATGTGGGCACTAAGGGAATTTAGAATGAACGTCTGTCTAATTTTGTATTTGGGAAAGCTCTTAATAAGTGTCCACAAAAAACACACTATGTTCAAATTAGTTTGGACGAAGCTGGGTTAAAGAGGCTTCTCTTCCTGATTTTAAAGCTTACTAAGCTCTCTGACTTTCCAGAGCAGCGGCAAAGCGAGATACAGTGTATACTTTTTCTAACTTCTTTGCCTACAGGATCTTATTCTTTAAGAGGTTTCTACTGACCTCTTGCAAAGAGTGTTCTGCAGCACACACTAGACCCGTGGTCGGCAAACTGCGGCTCGCCAGCCACATGTGGCTCTTTGGCCCCTTGAGTGTGGCTCTTCCTAAGCCTTAGGAGTACCCTACTTAAGTTAATAACAATGTACCTACCTATATGGTTTAAGTTTAAAAAATTTGGCTTTCCAAAAAGAAATTTTAATCGTTGTACTGTTGATATTTGGCTCTGTTGACTAATGAGTTTGCCAACCACTGCACTAGACCATGGGAAATGCAGGAGCCAGCCCAGCTTCTGTGGCATTGGTGCTCACGTGGGGCATGAATCTTCAGAAGCTGGGGGCCATCGTGCTGAGGAATGGACTCATTGGAGAAATGGGAATAATGGCCCATAGTTTATGCGGGTTGGTTTTTGAAATGCAATAATTTACCACCAGCTCTCCTTTCTGCCAGTGGTAGACCAGTAACCTTGGGGAGCAATGCGACTGGGAAACCATGACCACAAGTCGATCTTAAATGGCACTACAAACGTTTCTCCCTCTTACTAAAGTGGGAGACAGCCCAGGAAGTGAAGACCTTTTCCACAGCTGAGGTTGGGGGCGGGGGCGCAGTAGTGCACAGGAGTGAAGTAGAGTGTAGACACGGGAGTACACCTGCCTGCGTCAAATCCAGGCACTGCCACTTAATTAGCTGTGTGGCTGTGGGCAGTTAGTCAACCCATCCTAAGTCTCAAGTTCCCCAGCTATAGACTAAGGACCATAATGTCACCCATAGGGTTGATGTAGGGATTACAATAGCCGTAAAGTGCTCACCGTTTCCTATATTCGTTGAAGTCCTGGCAGGAACAGCGGGCACACTCCATGGAGTAATTGAAGAGAGTATTGAAGGGGCCTTGGCAAAAGTGTGGGAGGGGGTGAAGGAAACCAAGGATGGTGAAGCGCCCCAGGGCTGACAACAGCAGGGAACAGTTACCACCCTTGGGCCTTAAGAGGCAGGGGGAGGGGTACTGACCAGCAGCTGGGGAGAAAGCTGCCAGTGAAGATCCATTGCCAGCTCCGGGCCCAGCAGGGAGGGAGTCAGGAACTCGGCACCCTGACCGCATCCATTGGCCACAGCATGGTGGAGTGTGGAGGTGGAGCGGCAGATGGACACCCAGCTCCAATAGTAAGGGCTCAGTACGTGTGAACTAACTTTGATGGGTGCTATGCAGCTAATTCCCATTTTCCCCCTTGGTCACAAGACATTCTACAGGATTTCTCTTTCTTACTATCGCATCACTTTTGGTGAAAAATTGAATATTTTCTTAACCTCATTGTGGTGTCGTTTCTTACTCGCTTTACAGAAGCCGGGCATACTACCGGTACCTTTCTTACTATGTAAGACAATGAGTTAATACGTGTCAGACACACAGGACAGTGCCTGGCATGTAATAAACTCTCCATAAATGTAAAGCCATGAGCTAGTTCCCTGCCTCGTAGCTTCAGAGATGTCGACCGGTACGTTCTGCTTTGTTGCAGATAATACATCTAAGAAGGAGTTGATTTTCATCCTGGGTCTGGCCTACTATCTGAAGGTTTCATACCTTTCTGAGTTTGTGATTCAACTGTTGAGTCTCCAATCTGGCCTCAATTCCATCCCAGAAACCCAAATACATTTTCTGATGTTTACGGTAATTTTTTGTAATGTACTTGGCATAGTTGAGAAGGTTTTTTTTTTTGTTGTTGTTGTTGTTTTTTAAATCCCTTTCTCTAACCTGTGGTTAGCGCTGCCCATTAAATCTTTGTGGTAAAACACGTCATCAGCCCCACTAGCACATGTCTCTGCTGCCTCCCTCCCTCCCCACAGAGGCCAGTGTGTCTCTGGCTGGTGTATAATAGGGTTACTCCTTCACTGTAAGTCCTGTCTACTCTTCCTCACTTCGTTTCTCTGTCTCTCTTCCAAGGCTTCATTGTGGAATTTCTACTCATTCTGCCTTTTCCTTTATTCTCTTATCCCATCCCCTGCCACTTCTATTAATCATAATGGAGGGAGGAGGGGGAGGAGGAATCCTCTTGCTTCTCCAATTTTGCCATGAGCAGCCGAGCCCTTGGCTTTGAGGTCACCAGGATGGGGAGCCGTGTCCTGATGCATCTTCTAGTGGGTGAAGGAACACCACCTTGCCCTCAGGGGGGCTGATTCCCCAAGAGCTCCCCATGCTGGTGATAGGAGCCCCCTGTCTTCCCAGTGCCCAGCTGGCTCTGAGCATTCCAACTGTGTCTGAGGGACCCTGATGTGGTGACACCCAGCCAGGATCAGCCAAATACTTGAAATATGTGTTTCACATGTATGCAGTGGGGCTGGGGAGAAACTGATATGTATATAAATTCAGCGAATAGGCCTGTTTCTTTATATTCAAAATAAGGGATTACCAGTGTTTCATGTGTGTTTCTGAACTAAGCAAAATTTTGGAAAAGATAGCAAAGGAGTTAAAATTTAGTTACTCCAATACATGACTTATTCCCACTAAATAGCTCTAATGTCTAGAGTTAGTTTGGTTACTCAGCTGACCTGGACCTGCTGACTTCAGGTTCCTGTCAGCTGACTGGCTTCAGGGTTGGTGGTGTGGCCCCGAGTTATACCTTCAAACGTGTTGTATGTTTGGCGTGCAAACATGTTCATCCAAACTACCTTTCGGAGAGAGGGAATTGTGCCCCTTGTATCCCTCCCCACCAAGTGTGCTGTCATCTTTGGCAGAAGTGAGACCAGTTATGGAAGAAGCAGCTTGTGGAAACCCGAGTTCACTGGTGCTGTATTTCCAGCTGTTCGGGAGCATTAGCCTTTCTTCTAACTTACACCTCAGGCAACTGCCCAGATGGCTCACCATTTAATATCTCTCTCTCTCTCTCTCTCTCTCTCTCTCTCTCTCTCTCTCTCTCTCTCTCTCTCTCTCTCTCTTCTAATTAGTGGATGATACTTAGATAGGAGATTTACCAGAACCTCAGCTAAGGCCTATACGTAGTATGTTTATTCATTTGTTCAGCAAACACTGGGCATTGTTGCAGCCTGAATTACCGTTGGATCTTGGGATCGCATGTTACAGCAGGACATTCTTGGGCACCAGTGCGTGGGGGTAAAGGGATCACGATTTGAGGAGATCAGCCCGTTTGTTGGAGGAATGCTGGTATATAATAGGGTTCACTTCTCTGGGGATGTCAAGGAGGGTGTCAGGGCCCCAGGAAGAGGTTCAGTCCTAAAGGAATTGGAAGTTACTCTCAGCCTGGGAAGGCCCAGGAGGGAGAAAAGGGGAATGCCCTTGGTGCTGGAGTCTAGTCCAAGAACTTGAAGGTGCCAGCAGTGGGCATGGCTTTTGTATCCTGATTCTTCTGCACTGGGGCCATCCCTTCATGGGCATGGGGTGGCAGCTGGCCAGCGCCTTGTGCCAATAATTAGGTGGGGACTCAAGAGGCTGCTGAAAGTGGAAAGTGCTGAATTTGGCCGGTTTGAGGCAGTGCGGGTGGCCCTGCTAGCTGCCAGCCGTGGAGCTGGAGTCATTAGGGGCCCCTGGCGGGCGTGCTTGGGGTATGTGACAGAGCCGAGAGCTTTTTTTCATCCTGGGACCTGGTTCTAACCATCCTCATCTTTCTTAGAGTTTTATGAGCTGCTGTCTGAAGTCACTGAGGAAGGCTGTGAAAGGCTCGGCAGAAGACCACTGTAATGTAATTGACTTGGTTCTCACAGCGTCCGTAGGGGAACATTAATGAAAAGCACTCATATATGCCTAGTGTTATGGTTTACCAAGGAAGACATTTGGGCTGTGTCAGCTCCCAGCTGAGTATCTATGCACAAACCACTTAAACCCTCTTAGCCTCAGTTTCCTCATGTATAAGAGGATGATAAAAGTCACTGCCTTGCCCACCCAGTGGGTTTTTCACTCAAGAGAGTGAAGGAAGGGCAGAATGGAACACACACACGCAAAAGCAGGGCCAGGACAGGTCTGGAGGAAAGGCCAGGAACGCAGGTTTTGACTTGAGTGGCAGGTGAGATGGTAAAGAAAGGTGTTCTGTTTGCCAGGTGGCCTCCAATTGTAACGTGTGCCTTTTAGTGGTTATTGGAATTGCTGTGCTGAATTCAAATGGTACTGTAATGATATTTTCCCTGATTACAAATTTAACACATGCTGATAGAAAAAAAAAAAAGAAAAAAAATTAAGTATAAAGAAAAACAAGTCTTTTCACTGTTAGCATTTGAATGCTTTCTTCTCATTATGTATATATCTAATATCTGATTAATTAATTAATTACATTGAAAAGGCTTGGGTCCCTTAATTAAATATATATAATGCATATACAGATGGTCCCTGACTTACAATTTTTCAACTCTACAGTGGTGTGAAAGTGATACTCATTCAGTAGAAGCCGGACCTTGAATTCTGAGTATTGATCTTTCCCGGGCAGTGACATGTGCTAGGATACTCTGTGTGATGCTGGGCATTTGGTATGAACGTTTGTGCCCTCCCAAAATCCATCTGTTGAATTCCTCATGCCTAATGTGATGGTATTTGTAGGTGGGGCCTTTGGGAGGTACTTAAGTTATGAAGCAGAACCCTCAGGAATAGGGTTTCTGAGCGATCCTGAGCCCCTTTCACCTCATGAGGATACAGGAAGAGGGGCCAGCTATGGATGAGGGGAAGAGGGCTTTCCATGCTGGTGCCTTGGCCTTGGACTTCCAGTCTCCAGGACTGTGAGAAATAAATTTCTATTGCTTATAAGCCAAGTCTGTGGGATTTTGGTATCGCTGCCCTAATGGACTAAGACCGTGGTCGGCAAACCATGGCTCTTCCACAAAATACCACATACGGGCGCGCACGTACAGTGCGATTGAAACTTCGTGGCCCATGCGCAGAAGTGGTTATTTTGTGGAAGAGCCACACTCAAGGGGCCAAAGAGCTGCATGTGGCTCGCGAGCTGCGGTTTGCCGAGCCACAGTTTGCCGACCACTGGACTAAGACATAGCAAAAGTATATAGCGATAACTGTTTCACTCACTCTCGTCAAAGCTAGGCATTATTTTGGTTTTCATATTTTGTTCATTTGCTAGCCCAAAAATGATATTCTGTTGGTATTTTGTTATTATTTTATAACAAATTGATTGAATAGGAGTTCAATCAGGAAAGAGCTACCCCCTCACCTTCCCCCCACCCCAAGCACCGCCTGAAAGCATGCTCTGTGCCATCTTAGGTGAGTCACACAACTTTCTTGTCTCTTCCAAAACAGTCTCATTTAGGTAATCATGACTCACTTTAAAAGAAGGTCTAGTCTAATCTGAAATCAAGACTTCAGTTTCCTGTCCAATTCCACCCTCTTCCCCTCCTCCTGGCTCAGCCCTATGACTCAGGCACCTGCAGCGGGGCCGGGGGAGTGGTGGGCCTGCTGTGGTCTTTCATTCTTTCTCTACTTCCTCCTCCTGCTTCTCTTATATATGGCTGGGGCAGGAAGGAATGCGATGAGAAGGACAGAAGTCTTCCAGTATTGGTGCCATCGTTATAATACTCTCCAGATCATTGCTGCCTTGCTGGCTCATTGCTAATGCACCATATTTGGTTCTTTAGAGGCTCTGCAGGAATTTTTGGAGAGCTCTTCAATGTGGTAAGCTTGGTTGGATTTCAGTGTCTAGAATCCATGATGCAATGACCACCTCATCACATATTAAAATAATGGCATTCTGGCCCGGCTGGTGTGGCTCAGTGGTTGAACATCGACCTATGAACCAGGAGGTCAGGGTTCGATTCCTGGTTAGGGCACATACCCGGGTTGTGGGCTCAATCCCTGGTGTGGGGCGGGCAGGAGGCAGCCGGTCAGTGATTCTCTCTCATCAGTTATATTTCTATCTCTCTCTCCCTCTCCTTTCCTCTCTGAAATCAATAAAAATATATTTAGAAAATAATAATGGCACTCCAGACTGCTATTGCCATTGCTCATAGAAAAACACGATGACATCTGTTTAAGTTCCCCAGAAATGACAGCAAAGTGGACTAAATTCTATTGTGTAAAATGTGTGTATCTGATTATTGGCATATGGAAGGATCTATTTCTTTGGAGGTTGGAACCATCCTTTTTCTTTCATAAGGTACATTTCTGAAGCCTTCATTCTACCTGGGATGGCTTCAAGGAAAAATAGTGTATAAGTAGCTTCTGCAGCAGGGATTCTAGGTAGAACTGGGGAAAGGCCATAGACATATAGGTTGTTATTTTTTGGAGTTGAAGCATAGAGGAGATAAGCCATGAAGGGATATTTTTTAATGTTTTAGCTACACTAATAAAAGACAAACATGCAAATTGACCGTACCTTTGCTACATCTTAAGCCACGCCCACCAGCCAATCAGAGTGACTATATGCAAATTAACCCAACCAAGATGGCGGCTGGCAGCCATGGAGCTGGAGCCAGCAGGAGGCTTGGTTGCCCCAATGATGGAGGAAGCCAAGCTTCCAGGCTCTGAGCTCCACTCAAAGCAACAACGTTTCAATTATAGAAGGTAAATAAACCCCAGATACCTGCTTTCAGCCAGCTGTCGCCACAGAGTTGGAGCGAGCAGGAGGCTTCCCTCCCGCCCACCCTGGCCGGCTCTGAGCTCCTCTCAAAGCTACAAAGTTTCAATTATAGAAGGTAAATAAATCCCAGAATAAAAAAAAGAAAAGAAAAAAAGGAGAGGCTGGGAGCTTCTGTCGCCAGGGGGCTTGGCCAGCCTGAAAACGGCCCTCAGCCCCTCACCCAAACTGGCCAGGCACCCCAGTGGGGACCCCCCCACCCTAAAGGGGGTGAGGCCAGTCTGAAAACAGCCATCAGCCCCTCACCCAAGTTGGCCAAACCTCCATGGGGTGAGGTTCCCACTGGGGGGGGGGCTTGACCAGCCTGCAAACAGCCATCAGCCCCTCACACAGGCTGGCCAGGCACCCCAGTGGGGACCCCCACCCTGAAGGGGGTGAGGCCAGTCTGAAAACAGCCATCAGCCCCTCACCCAAGTTGGCCAAACCTCCATGGGGTGAGGTTCCCACTGGGGGGGGCTTGACCAGCCTGCAAACAGCCATCACCCCCTCACCCAGGCTGGCCAGGCACCCCAGTGGGGACCCCCACCCTGAAGGGGGTGTGACCAGCCTGAAAACACTCATCAGCCCCTCACCCAGGCTGGCCAGGCACCCCATCGGGACCCCCACCCTGATCCGGGACACCCTTCAGGGCAAACCAGCTGGCCCCCACCCATGCACCAGGCCTCTATCCTATATAATAAAAGGGTAATATGCAAACTGACCCTAACAGTAGAACGACTAGGAATGACTGGTCACTATGACACGCACTGACCACCAGTGGGCAGACGCTCAATTCAGGAGCTGCCCCCTGGTGGTCAGTGTGCTCCCACAGGGGAGCTCTGTTCAGCCACAAGCCAGGCTGCCAGCTGCTAGTACAGCGGTGGTGGTGGGAGCCTCTCCCACCTCCTCAGCAGTGCTAAGGACGTCCGACTGCAGCTTAGGCCTGCTCCCCGCTGGCAAGTGGACATCCCCTGAGGGCTGCCAGGCTGCCAGAGGGATGTCTGACTGCCAGCTTGGGCCCAATCCCCCAGGGAGCGGGCCTAAGCCAGCAGGTGGACATCCTCCGAGGGGTCCCAGACTGCAAGAGGGCATAGGCCGGGCTGAGGGGACCCCCCCCTCCCCAGTGCACAAATTTTTGTGCACGGGGCCTCTAGTTTAAAATAAGCTCGGTGAATCAAAATTCCTTTCCAGCTAGCTTTTCAACTTGTTTCTTAAAATCAGGGAACTGTAAATATTCCCTTTGGGGGTTGGGAGAAGAGGGGGCTGCTTAGGCTCCAGTTACAGGTCACAATTTCAGATTTTTCTTCTCTGGTCACTTCTGGTAACCACTCCTCCCTCCCCCCGAGGTGTTCCCTGCTGCCCCAGTGATCACCACCACAGAGGGAAGAAGTCAGGCATGCTCATGGCCTGGAAATGTTGGGTTCTCTCTGCATCACCCTCAGAGTATCATCCCTCAGCTCTCTCAAAGCCCTTAGCATGAGGGCAGTGCTTAACCCACTCTGTGAACTTAGCCATATCACTTTACTTCCTCATTTACATAATTCAGGTTTGTTCACTTAATTAATATGTATTGACTGCCTACTATGTGCTAAGCCCTATTTTAGGAGTTGGGGATACAAAACGGAATAGGATAGAGATCAGAATAATGAGGCTAGGCCAGCTATGTACTAGTAAAGATATTGGGGATGAATGTTCAGAAAGAGGGGTTAGCAAGTGCCACCACAGAAGTTCAAGGAACTGAAAGGGGGCCCACATGGTTGAAGCATGGAGGTCACGGGGAGGCTGGAGGGAAATGGGGCTGGGTGTTGGGCCAAGGCTAGATTCCACAGGACCTCACTGGGCCATCCGAAGGCTGTGAGGTTTTCCTAAGGACATCTGGAAATCCATTGGGGGATTTTAGCCCATGAGTAACACGTCCTGGTTTATTAACAATGCCTGTCTCATTGAACATTAACTACTGTTAAATAAGAATATGTAGCCCTGACTGGTTTGGCTCAGTGGATAGAGTGTCGGCCTGCGGACTGAAAGGTCTCAGGTTCGGTTCCAGTCAAGGGCATGTACCTTGGTTGCGGGCACATCCCCAGTAGGGGGTGTGCAGGAGGCAGCTGATCGATGTTTCTCTCGAACTCTTTCCCTTCCTCTCTGTAAAAAATCAATAAGATATATTAAAAAAAAAGAATACGTATATAAGGTGTCTAGTGGTTAGCCTGGTACCCAACAAGTGCTTAATAAGTAGTAATTATTCTTTTCATATTTTGGAGACAGAATGGTTAGCTTCTATAGTTTGACCTTAAAAGATGAAATTTGTAATAAACTGAATAATGGCGCCTATGTCCTAATCCCTAGAACCTGGACATAGGTTCCCTTACATTGCAAGGTGAAAATGGCATTAAGGTTGCTAATCAACTGACCTTAAAATAGGGGCAGTTTGAAAGAGGCTCAGTGTAATCACAGGGATCCTTAAAAGTGAAAGAGGGTGGCAGAAAAGAGTCGGGGGGGGGGGGGGCATGACCATAGACGAGAGAGATGCATCACTACTTTGGAGATGGTATAAGGAGCTACAAACCAAGAAATGCAGGTGGCCACTAGGAGCTGGCAAAGGCCAGGAAATGGATTCTCCCCTACAGCCTCCAGAAGGGAATGCAGCCCTGCCAACGTCTCAGTTTTACCCCAGTGAATCCCATTTTGACCCCTGACCACCAGAATTATGAGATCATAAACTTGGGTTGTTTGAAGCTAATAAATACGTGGTAACTTGGTACAGCAGCCCTAGGAAAGGAATACAAGGATTCCGCACCAAATAGTCTAAACTTCACTATGACCCATGAATTTTAAAATCTCTGTTTAGTTCACCATCTATGAGTCAGTGCCTACTACCACATGCTAAGCTACATAAAATAGCATCGGTGCATAGGGGCAGCTGACCGGCTAGGAGACTTCTGCAACCTCTAGAGGTACCAAATTCCGTATGTGCCTCCAGGCGGCACACAGTAGCCTCTCAAGCACACTGGTGAAGTGAGTCATGCTTTTCATTGATCTGGAGGGCAGAAGAAGCCACAGAAGTACTGGGCTCTCCGCTCTAGCACCTCTGGCTGGGTGACACGGGGATGCAGGTTGAGGTGGGGGGTTGCCTTGTGATGGCCTTGAACCCTACCTAACATGCCCCCATTTGCCCTTTCCCAGGATTAGGGCCCAGCTCACAGGAAGTACTCCTTCAAGACTTGGCCCCTCCCCTGGCTGGGGCTCCCAGCCAGAGACTCCGTTGCTTGGGCTCAGTGTATTTTCCCTTTCCTAAGCATGGGTCCTGTCTGTGGAGCTGGCCGACAGGGAGCTCCATGGGGTAGGCCCTGGCCAGGCACGCATTTAGGGGCTCAGCAACGCCCGTGGTTTGATGGGCTGGGCTGGATATGAAAGGTTCTGTGTCAGGGCTTGTGCTTCATCCTTTTAGGGAAGTTGATTCTCTCTGGTCGCTCCTCCTCCTTTGGGAGACGTGGCTAGAAAATCCCAGCCGCGGAGGCCAGTGCCTGGGCCAGTGCGTCCTTCACACCGCGGCTGCCAGATGTTCGCTCCAACACCCAGCTCTGACCTAGTCCCTCCTCCTACCCGCTCCACTGATAGCTGTGCTTTCAAATGTTCAAAAGAAAAAAAAAAATCATGATGGAATCTTCTTTGTCTATGAAATATCCATATATAATAATGAAAGTCAGGAGGCAGTAAAGTAGAATTCAGTCATTAAGGATCTGGACCCAGGCATCAGATAGACCTGGAATCAAATCCAGGCTCTGCCCGTTGTCTAACGGCTCTGTGCCTCACTTCCCTCATCTGTGAAATGGAGGCGCTGACAGTACCTAGTTCACGGGACTGTTGTGGAGATCAAATGTGACTAGATATGTAGAATACTTAGAGTGCCTGGCTTGGCATAGGGACTTAATAAATATTGGCATTGTTACTAGAGTGTAAATTGATTTTTAAGTTCTCATTTACAATATTAATTATCATAAAGCCCCTCAGGGACAATAGTTTGACTGGATGAACACAGAATTTTTTAAAATAAATTTTATTTTTTTGAACAGTTTTAGATTTACAGAAAAATTGTGAGGATGGTACAGAGAGTTCCCATCTTACATGAGAATGGCACATTTGCTACAATTAATGAGCCAAGATCGCTACATAAACATTAACTAAGGTTGGTACTTTTTCAGGTTTCCTTCGTTTTTACCTACTAATGCCCTTTTCCTATTCCAGGATTCTGTCCAGTACAGCATATTCCATGTAGTTGTCACATCCCCTTAGGCTCCGCTTGGCTGTGAAAGTTCTCAGACATTCCTTGTTTTTGATGACCTTGTTGGTTTTCAGGAGCCCTGGTATTTGGGAGAATGCCTCTCTGCTGGAGTTTGTGTGATGTTTTTCTCCTGGTTGGACTGGAGTTGAATGCAGAAATTTGGAGTCAGTGGATCATGAGTGGCTGCCACACTTTTCTCTCAGCCTCAGCATCCATGAAATGAGAATCACATGTCTGCGGGAAGTCTCGGCCCCGTTTGGAAAATTACAATGGAGAAGGTGAAGTCCAGGCTCCGCAGTGTGGCCTTCTCAGCCCGGCCTGCCCACTTCACCAGCCGCCTTGCCTCGCTGTGAGCCCCTCAGCTTCTCCACTGACTCAGAATAAGTCTGGGCTTTGGGACATATCGATCGTTCTACCTGTAATACCTTCCTTCCTTCCTTTCTCTGCCCAGCTAAGTCTTGGTCTCCAGGAAGATCTAAGCTCCTCCTCCCTGATGCCTTTCCCACTTTCTCTAAGGAGACCAGCGCTGTCCCCAAGGTTCCCACAAAACTCGGCAAATCTCTTTGTGTTTTCCTTTGGGGGCCACATCTCTGCCTCTTTCTCTAGGCTGGAAGTTTGTTGAGAACAAGGACAGACCCAGCATCTTCTCTGTATTTCTCATGCCCGATGTGGGGCCTGGCACACAGTAGGTGTTAGGAAACGCTTAGTGAATGACTGTGAGTTAGAGAGCTGTGCTGTTCCTATACCAACCTTAACGCAGAGCACCTTGTCCTCAGAACGTGGGTGCCCCAGTGGAGAATAGATGACAGTGACAAGTCCTCAGTTGGACCTTTTAAAGCCTCTTCTCCCTGCCCCAAAGGGAGAATGTGGCGTGAACATGCGAAGGGCCACCAGGGGGCTCCAGGAAGCAGTTCATGGCCCAGCCCCACAGGAAGGCTCAGGGGTGGCCTTTGCAGCAAGCCTTGGGTTCTGCAGAATCCACAAAGAAAGTGTGTCAAAAGAGAGGTCTGTTTTGCTACTAATGTGCCAGGCTGTAGCAAGGACAGGACGTACCAGCCTGTTCTGAAAACATGCGCGGGGCCCCGGACGGTCTCTTTCCCCCAGAGGTCTATCCCTGGAGAAATCGGGACAAAAGATACTGACAGCCAAGAAATAGTATTTGCAGGAGCAAATGATCTCGTTAGAGCCACCATCAGGCCTTCTCTCCATTCAGGTTTCCCAATTTCTGCCTCCACTTCAGGGTCAGTAATTCTCTGTGGATTGAGAACCCTTAATGGATATTCTGAAAGCCAAGATTATAATTTGCCTTTGGGCATCCAGGGAGAATTAGAGCAGCATAATCCCTGCCCATTCAATGACAGAGGTATTCACTCTGTTTCATAGATGAGGAAACTGAGGCTCAGGCACATTCAGCGGTCACCAACCTTTCGGACCTCACGGATCACTAGGGGTCTGCGGACCACTGGTTGGCGACCGCTGCTAAAGTGATTTGTCAAGGCTGAAAAATCAATTTTTTTCTGGCTTCAAGACCTGATCTCTTATCAATCACCCAAGCATACCTACCCCAAAAGGATCTGAAATAGTTGCCAATCATAAAACATGACTGTGCCACAGGGGAAAGGAAGAGGTAATCACATAAGAAAGAATCATATAGGCATTACAAGTAGATTGATCCATCATTAATAATCGTGACAGAAAGAATGATAATATCTTACTCTTCAGGGGTCATGAGCTTCCTAGCATTTGTGATAGACAAATGAAAATACAGAGGGAATATCTGCTAGTATTTAATACTGTCTTTATTCAAAAGACTCTTATAATTTACTTTAAAAGCCAAGTTAAGCCCTGGCTGGTGTGGCGGGGTTGCTGGAGGTCTCCCTGTACACCTAAGAGTCTCGGTCAGGGTATGGGGTGTGGGTTTGATTCCAGTATGGGAGGTGACTGATAGATGTTTCTCTCCCTCTCTCTCTTTCTCTCTTGCTCTCCCTCCTTCTCCTTCTCTCCCTGTCCTCCTCCCTTCTTCTCTCTCTCAGATCAATGAAAACATATCCTTGAATGAGGACTTAAAAAAAAAAAGGCAAAGTTAAGATGGAACCTCAAAACTTGCACATTTTTAGAGGCGGATTCCTTCTAAGGGTTTTGAGCCAGCCACACATGATCCTCCTGCACCCTCCTCTGTGTGCACCCCCCAAGTGTGATGGTGGTCAGGTGAGGAACCCATCAGGCACCAGGCACCTGCCACTGGCCGCTCCCTGTCCCAAAGGCTCTCTCCCCACCATTTCTAAGGATGAGAATGCTAAACAGTAGAGCCCAAAACCAAACTTGGAGAACACTCGAGCTCCCAGCTGAAAGACATTAATCGTCCGTGGATAGCTTTCTTAAACAGGAGAGAGTGTGTAACTAGAGCAAAGCCATTTCTGCACAAAGCCACGACTAAAGAGGAAGTGCAGAAACCCCTTAGTCTCTTGTCCCCCACAGTAGCCGACGTCCCTCTAGAAGCCACCATGGATCTCAGACCTGGTGTGCTCTGTGCCCTTGGCTGGGCCCTGGGGCACATGGCGGCCACGCCTGGCACATCCTGGGCAAGTTCACTTCGCCACGCTCCAGGACACACCCGTGCCAGCCCAGAGCTCTTAATTATTTTTCTTTGTCAAACCTTTGTCAGCAACTTCATCCCCAAAGAAGTGGCTTATTTTCCCTTTGGCAGTGCTTGTGACCCTAGTAAATAAGAGATAATTACACTCCAGTTTTAAAATTAAAACAAAAAAAAGAGCTGGAGATGCCAATGAGTTGCATTTTGCAGCAGCCACTTCCCCAAAGATTCAGCATACTTAGTCGGCTATGTTGCATGCAGACTCTGAGGCGTTTGAGTGGTTAAATGTTGATTTTTCAGGGGCCTGAAACTTCTTCTCTTTTGCTTCAAGTTAGTACTAAATAGCGCTTCAGATTCTTTCCTGTTTAGCACCTCTGGAAAAATGCAAGGCTCTAAAACCTCAGTTAAAATGTAGACATTCAAGAATTGCAAGATTAAGTGAGAGAATGTAAGAGCAGGCGTCAGGGGATGTTTTTATTGCATAATGTTCTTTCTATGTGTGTAGCGCTCCGATTGGCAAAGGGGGAAACAATCTTGACTTAAGGCTGCCGCTGAGAATTCCATTTATTTATTTATTTATTTATTTATTGGTTTGTTTAGAAAGTGAAAATATATTCAAATGAGTCCTTACAAACATTTGATCTTGTTTTCATAAGAAAGGAAAGGGATTGGGAAAAACAATTTGAAAAAATGGGATTAGATTCTTGATGTTGTTTGGCATGTGAACCCATCTGTGGGGCAGGAGAGGAGCTCTGTGAGGTGTGGCGGCCCTTGATGGATGTTAGCAAAACTCTCATGAGTAGGCCTGGTGGAAGCTGGCGGAGCCTTGCTGCATGAAGGCTTTGGGGAGGAGAAGATGCCTTCCCGAGGTGTCAGGGGAGCTAATACCACAGATGAAGGGGCCTTGTTCAGAACGTAAGGCTGGACACAGGCGCCCGCTGGGCCCTGGCAGGCTGGCTTAAGTCCTTGCTTTTCCCCCACATCCCCCACCCCACCCCCACCCTCTTGGTGAACTGATGTGCCAAGGACAGTGGGGCAGCGTTGAGGACTTGGGACTTGGAAGGAGAGATTACTGACAAGTGCGCTGCTGGCTGTACCCACACTGATGGGCGTCTGGGCGCTGGAAATCTGTGAATACCCCATAAGAGCAAAGATGGAGTGAGAAACTTGAAACTAGGATTCCAACATGGCAGAGTGAGAAGAGGGTCAAGTTTTGTGTGTGATATGCTAAACTTTCTCCTATTTATTTCTGTAAATCATAGTAGAAGAGCCATATTTTGGCAACCCTGCCTTTAAGACATACCAACCACTTTGATTATTAAGTGGCATTGCCCTACCCACCCCCAGGTGTGCTTTGATAACCCGGCAGCACCCGTGATGTCATCAATGCTTAGATTTATTTGGAAGGACGAGGAGAGTTTTAGTCCATGAGAAGCAACCACCGGTGTTTACTCTCAAGGGGAATCAGTCTTACATCATCTGATCCTAAGACATTAGCTGGATTGCAGTATGCAGTATCCCAGGTCTTAATTTGAGGCATAGATGTAGAGTAATTCCATTTTGAAATATGGTGGTAGTAAAATCCAGCATTAACATGAGCAGTCAATAACTCAAACTTTTATTTGCTCTGATATCAAAGGGATATCTTTTTGCTCCCATCAGCCCTGGGGGAAAAAGAAAGATTTAACGTTTTGCTGGTAATAGTACGTTTTCAGCCCAATTTAATTTTTTTTTCTTAAAGAAAAAACTTTGGTGGGGGAGGGGGGGAGAAAGAAAGAGCTTTGTAATTAATTTGTTTGGCCTCTGAAATCCACAAGACTCCTGCATAGCTCTCTGGATCTCTGTGAGAACACTGGCCTTTCCCACAGAGCTGTTGGTATTCATCTGGGCATGTCTTATTAGGAGCAGACAGTGTGAAAACTTAGGAGAACTGTTTATAATCTTCCTTCATTTGCCTTTTCAATATCTTTTTTAAAAAAATATTGATTTCAGAGAGGAAGAGGAGGAAGAGAGAGGGAGGGGGAGAGAGAGAGAGAGAGAGAGAGAGAGAGAGAGAGAGAGAGAGAGAGAGAGAGAGAGAGAGAGAGAGAGAGAGAGAGAGAGAGAAAGATCAATGATTAGAGAGAATCATTGATTGGCTGCCTCCTACACGCCCCCTAATGGGGATTGAGCCCACAATCCGGGCATGTGCCCTTGACTGGAACCGAACCTGGGATCCTTCAGTCCCTAGGCTGACGATCTATCCACTGAGCCAAACCAGCTAGGGCTGCCTTTTTAATATCTTAATGCCATGGTGAACTAGCAAAAAGGTCTGGAGTGGAATGATGGAGAGGGGCGTGCTCCCCGTTGGTGAAACTGACTAATCAGCCTCTGTGACTAGCTTTTAGGAAAATTTTCATCTGTCGAATAATTTTGACCATTATGAACATAAGTGGCTTTGTCACCAGTTAACAGGCAGATGGAGCATGTGTTTCACATTATTAATTCGAGGCAGCATAAGGGCTGGTAGAAACAACTTTTAAGAAAGCAGAAGTCCACGCGACCCCATCTTGCTTGCAATTCCCCGGCCAAAGGCAGTGTTCAAGTGGTCCAGGGTTGTGGCATAGCCCCTTCTGATGGGAGTGCTGTGCGACTTGAACCTTGCCAAAAACGAATGCACCATTTACAGGAAATAAAGAGGAGGATGAGTCAGTAGACTTCAAAGCGAGCCCATTTCCCGAGAACTTAAATAATGAATACCAAAAACTGAAGATTTCACAGACAGCTTATACAGCGCGCTGTGCAGCTGCAGCCTTCCCCCAGCTCGGAAGGAGGAGGAGATAAGGAGGAAGGAAGAAAAGAAGGGGAAACAAAGAAGGGAGGGAAGGGGAAAGAAAGGAGGGAAGCGATTTTGAAAAGAAAGGAGAGGAAGCAGGGAGGGAGGAGAGAAGGAAGGAAGGAGGGAGAAGAGGGAAGAAGGGGGAAGGGCAGAGAGCTGGAGGGGCAGATGACAGGTTGCTATCAGAAGGTGGGTAGTGAAGTCTCATTCTGCACAAATATATTTTATGTGGCAAGTACCCTGGTACATCTGTCATGTGGCTCTCTGTTTAGCAGATTACACTAAAGTCAAAATAAAACTGTGTATCTTTTAAATGCCACTGAGTCATTTATGAGCTCAGAGACAAGGGGTTTAAGGAGTTTTGTTTTGGAACTACTTATGATGAAGAACTGTGTTTGAGAAAAACTGAGGGCTGGTTCAGATTATAAGCACAGAGCAAAGGTCTGTCACTTGAAGGAAACTTGTATATCATTGAAATAGCCTCGTTAGGGAGATTTATGCATATCGCAAAAACATTGTGAGCCAGCAGTTCCACTTTTAGGAGTTTACTCTTAAGAACTAATTGGATAAGGGTGTACTAGTAAACCGTGTGTAGATAACAGCATTGTTCGTATTTGTATAAACCTTGAAATAAAGTATGTGTCTAATGAGGAGAGATGGGTTAAATAAGTTCTGGTATAAAATATAATAATATACTATAAGGTTATTAAAGTATAATGCAGCTTTATATGATTGGCAGGAATGATTTTCATAGTACATTAATGGAAACTTTTTCAAAGAGCATTTATACATATTATAGGTGTAGATATGTAAAAATACATATATTTATATTTGCATTGAACAAAAGTCTGGAAATATATACCTAACGCGTTAGCGGTGATTAAATTTGGGAGGTACCGTTTGGAGTGATGTTAGTTTTTCTGTCTGTGCTCTCATTTTCTACCCTGAATATGTATTACTTGCCTAATATAAAAAAAAACACTTGGTAGGAGAGGAGGATTTTTCACTCTGAGAGAGGATTTATTTAAGTTTTTTCTCCACAGAGAAGGACTCAAGTTACGTTTGTTTACAGAGCCCCTCCCAACATCATCGGGAAGGGAAAAATAAAAATCTTTCCCAAATGTCAAAATCCTGCTTCTGGATCTTTTTGCTTCAAGGGTCAATCCTTCCTTCTTGCTTATAGTCTGACCTGAGATTTCCGGGAGGGTTGGAGCCAGCAGAGCCCCTTCGAGATTGGTCAGCTCTGGAGTGGGGCTTGGGAGGGCAGGCACATCAGGCCTGCTGGCAGCTTTCCTCTGGATTGGAGACCCCACCACTACCAGGTTCTGATGGGAAGTAACCATAGGTCACCCCAGGCCAGCTTGGGTGTTTTAAAAGACATCGTGGGTTGGGGAGGAGAAATCATTTATTTCAAAGAAAACAAGCCCCAGAATGCAAGTCATTGGAAGGTTCCACATCCCTCTGGACCCTGAAGTAAATCAGAAACTGAATTCCTGCCCATTCTCAGAAATTCTCTAAGGAAAGTGGCATGAGCCCAATGAGCGTCCAAGGTGGGAGTGCAGGCCACCTACCTGGGCTTTTGTGCGTCATGATAGATGCTCCCCGGTCTCTGGCTGGGTGGCGTGGGCATTGTCCCCTCAGTCTGGGTGTGGTGAGGTGCCCTGCAGGCCCTGACTACAGGCCTCCCCTCTGGATCTTGCTCTCCCATCTGCTTGCGGGCCCTGGTGACCTCTGGGAACAGCTTCCCACTTTTGTCTTGTGCTCTCTTTGTTGGGTCCAGCTGGTCTCATCCCTGGAGCAAGATGGGTGTGGGAGGAGGACGAAGACAGTTGGGATTCTTTAGCTGGTGGGTTGTTGGCCTGGAGCTGAGCCAAGCTTCTCAGCCATCCCTACCACAGCCTCCCCCGCCCCTGGTTCATGATTGGGACATAAGCTCCAGTTCTGACTTGACCAGGAGCCAGCATGATGATTGCTTACTTCTGTGTAAGGCAACTGGATCTCATTGGAGCCAAATTTAATCTTTATCCTGCCACCCACTGGCTTTGCGACTCAGGCAGATCACTTAACCTCTCTGAGCCTCTATTTCCTCATCTGTAAAATTTCAGCTTTGAGTTTCTCCTGGGTATCTCTCATATATACATGAGGTATACATTTTATTAAATTTGTTTTTCTCCTGTTATTCTATCTGTTATTACAGGAGGGGTCTGAGCAAAGAACCTAGAAGGGTAGAGAGAATATTCTTTTCCTCCCCTACAGTGGGGAGTAATTATTTAAAAAATTTAATTTCTATAAGCAAAACATGTAAGAATTATGAATATGATTTTATAAAAAAATTTCTATTTGATTCTATGATACATATTTACATTTCAATTTACACTTTAATGCACATTTGCTCCCCAAACAGAAATCTAATATATGCCATTTGCATATTAGCAAATCACGTTTTTTCTCACATAATTAATTGAAAATAAATAGCATTTCAAGTGGGAAAAAATAAAGGCCTATATTATATGAATATCTAAGATGTGCAATAAAATTTACTTAAAATTTATAATGCGATATTTAATATAAAATAAAATTTCTGCTTTAGTGGGTGTGGTGGGGGGTGTTGAAGAATAAATTCCATGACATAGGAAAGTGCTTCAAATAATAATAACAATTATATTATTATTGCTGTGATAACTGACATTTACTGACCAGTACTTTGTGCCAGGCAGTCCTATAAACACTTTAGGTGTAATAATTTACTTAATCATCACAGTGGCAAACGAATCCCAGTTACAGATAAGGAAATTGAACCAATGGAGAGCTTGAATAACTTGCCTAGTTTAGTACGTGAATTAGTGAAGTAACCAGGCTATGCCAAAGGAGTTCTTTTTTTTTTTCAATTGTGGCAAAATACACATAACAATATTTACCATCTTAACCGTGTTTAAGTGTACAGCTCAGTAATGTTACGCACATTCACATTGTTGTGCAACTAATCTCCAGAAATCTTTTCTTCTTACAAAACTGAAACTCTATCCCCATTAAGCAAGAACTCTCCATCCCCTTTCCCCCCAGACCCTGGAAGCCACCCAGCTACTTTCTGTCCCTGTGGATTTGACTATTCTCGGTACCTTGTGACCAGCTTATTTCACTTAGCATACTGGCCTCAAGGTTTCCCCATGCTGTGTGTAGCATGTAGCAGAATTTCGCTTTTTTTTAAGGCTCAGTCCATCACACGTATATGCCATGTTTTGTTTATCCATCCATCTGTCAGTGGACATTTGAATTGCTTCCACCTTTTGGCTGTTGTGAATAATGTTATTATGATCATAGGTGTATCTATTCAAGTTGATGCTTTCAATTCTGCTGGGTATCTATCCAGAAGTGGAATTGCTAGATCATGATAATTCTATTTCTTTTCATTTTTTGAGGAACCGTTATACTGTTTCCGCTTAGCTTCTGTACCATGTTACAGTCCCACCAGCTGCGTACAACTGTGCCAGTTTCTCCACATCCTGCCAATACCTGTTGTTTTCTGTGGTTTTTATATAGTAGCCATCCCAATGGGTGTGAGGTGGTAATCTCATTTGTGGTTTTCATTTGCATTTCCCTAAAGATTAGTGACTTAAGCATTGAATGTGCTTATTGGCCATTTGTTTATCTTCTTTGAAGAAATGTTTTTTGTCCATATTTTAATCAGGTTGTGTGTGGTTTTCTGTGGTTGATGTTGAATTGTAGGAATTCTTTATATATTCTTGTTATTAACCCCTTATCAACTATATGGTTTGCAAATATTTTCTCCCATTCCATGGGTTGCCTTTTCACTCTGTTGATTGTGTTCTTTGATGCACCATCAACAGATTAAAATTTAAATTTTGACATAGTCCAATTTATCTGTTTTTGCTTTTGTCGTCATATTCAACTAAGGCAGGGGTCCTCAAACTTTTTAAACAGGGGGCCAGTTCACTGTCCCTCAGACCGTTGGAGGGCCGGACTATAGTTTAAAAAAAAAAAACTATGAACAAATTCCTATGCACACTGCACATATCTTATTTTGAAGTAAAAAACCAAAACGGGAACAAATACAATATTTGTATTTGCATGTGGCCTGTGGGCCGTAGTTTGAGGACCCCTGAACTAAGGGGTTCTTTGGAGTCATCTGTAGTTAAGGTCAGATGAGGAAAGATCAAGTTCTACCCATTTTGTGTGGAAAGTAAGACTTGAAGACAGAAGCAGCTTCTCCTCACGGTACTGAGCGTGCAGAGAGACTTGATAAAAAAGAAGAGAAAGTATTACTAAGGGGGGGCAATTTGGGATTGGCTCACAGCCCAAAACTGAGAAAAATAAGCTGAAGAGTACTGTATTACCAGACACTACTTGAGGCAGAAAAAAGAAAGAGTTCTGAAGGGCTGAGAGCCAGAACGTCCAAATAAGAGTAAACAATTAGGAGAAGATGGGGAAATGGTGGGCCTTTGACGATCTAAGGGGGAGAAACTGTGGTGTGCATTAGGGAAGGAATTATTGGGCTGAAATTTAAGAGAAGTTGATAAATCCTCCTGGCTGGGGAAATGAGAGGTTCTACTTACAAGTAAAATTTATTTTGCAGTGGTTTAGGAGAAAAAGCAGGATGGGGAGGAAGCTGAGGCTGCTAATTAAGATAGAAAGAGAGAGAGGGGGCTTTTCAGAGGCCCAAGGAAATGACTGCAGAGCTAAATTCTTAGTCCCTTTCAGCCTTCCCTGTAAGGGGTTCCAGGGACAATGAATGGGCACAGCCAGAGTAGGCAAGGGAACAGGAGGAATGGGAGCGCTGAAGAGCATGCGAAGAAATATCTGAAGCCCATGAATGCCCTTTGGTTCCTGTTATTATTATTATTTTTTTTAAATGGGCAGATCCACACCTTGGCAGGAAAAAACCTTGGTCACAATTGCTGCTACAAACCCCTGAAGGGCAGGGGAAGTTTAAATGTCTGAGGCACGCAGACTCCACACAGCAGCAGCGTCTTCGTCTTCATGCAGGAGGAAGTGCAGCGAGGAAGAGCTCGTGCCGGGAGTCGGAGCCCTGTGAGGTGAATTTATTCTGCTTCAGTGGTTTCTCACGTCTTCATCTGGAAAACAAAGGTCGTGGCTAGTCAGTCTTCTTTCAGAGGCAAAGAGTCTTATTCACATGAAGTAAGGTAATGGAGGTTTATTTTTCAGATGCACATTGACAAGAAATCTGAAAAAGTAGCCCAGCTGGCATGGCTCAGTGGTTGGGCATCGACCTATGAACCTGGAGGTTGAACCAGGGTCAATTCCTGCTCAGGGTACGTGCCCAGGTTGTAGGCTCGATCCCCAGTGGGGAACCGCAGGAGGCAGCCGATAGATGATTCTCTCTCATCGTTGATGTTTCTATCTCTCTCTCCCTCTCCCTTCCTCTCTGAAGTCAATAAAAATATATATATATTTTAAAAAGAAGTTTAAGTCTCCCATTAAAAGAAAGAAAAGAAAAGAAAAAAGAAATCTGAAAAGACCACTGGCTGAGCAGCCTCCACATGACAATTGGACCTCATGAGGCAAGGAACATGGAGGGTGCTCAGAACCTAAGGCAGCAAGAGAGGCCGTGGAGGTAGAAGTTACTGGATTTTCAGTTTGGTGTGTTGCCACTAAAGTGACTTTGTTTTGTTTTCTTGCTACCGGATGGCTTCCTGAGCCTCCACTCCAGACCTTTCCTCTCCATCCTTGCTTCTGCTTACCCATCTAACTCACTTGAAGGAAGGATTGTTCTGGGGAACTCAGATCCAGAGCTCAAGACTTCTTCTTAGTGGATGATGAGGAGAATGATGGTAGCTAACACGTAAGCACTTCACAGGTCTTACATCACTCAATCTTCTTACCAATCTTACAGGGCAAGGACCATTATTATTCCCAGTTTATTGAAGGAAAATCAAGCCCAGTAAAGCAATTCGCTCATGGTCAGACTGCTAGTTAGTGGCATAACCAGCGTTCAGATCCAGACAGTAGGCTCCAGAGCCTGTGCCCTTCATACTACCCTACTGCCTCCCAGCAAGGATGGAAGGAGTTAGCTGCCAGAGGTCTTAAATTCTTGTTTCCTTCCATGCTCATGCAAGCAGCTGTCAAACATCTGTTCAACTCAACCTGTTTAGGACTTTAAAAAAATATATTTTTTAAAATCTGTACCATCTCTGAGAGGTGGTGCCATTCTGAGTTTGCTGTGTGTTATATCTTGATGGACTCAGGTGCTTGCCATTATGGATTGTTTGATGTGGAATGGGCGAGGAGGCGGGCTGACAAGAGGGGCCACTGAGGGTCTGACCTAACTACGAAGAGTGGCACAGACGAGGACACCCAGGCATGGTAACAGGGATTTACAGACATCTCAGCCCTAAATGGAAGTTTGCATTACTAGTATATCCTATTAAGAACTCTAGAATTCAGGTTGCTTTTGGTGGTGGTGGTGGCCAGTAAGCCATGAGAATCAATGAGCTTTCCTAGAGAGAATATACAATGTGGTTACTTCCAACTTCATTTATCAGGTTGTCTCGTTGAGTTTAGTAAATACCAGATGAATCTCCCAAACAGACTTTTCCCCCCTTTAATCTGGCCCCTTAAAATCTAGGTTTATAATAATTGCAGGACGGTTTTGCTGAAATGGACTTCACATGGTTTTAGGATGTTCACCAGGGCATATCTCAGCTGCCCACCAGTGATATCAAACTGCCCAGACAGGCCGGCTAGGCTGGTGCTGATCGCAAGGACAATGACAAATGGAGCTCTCGGCAATGCTCGAGTTGTAGAGTTTTTAGGCCTTGATGTATTTTGGTGGGAAACAGCGGCTTAAATTCTTCAACTGGAATTGTACAAACACAATTTGTGTATTCCATTCCTTAATCCACAAAATATAAGGAAAAGCCAAAAGGATGCATTTGAAAAATATTGGGGCTGATCAAATCTTTTTCTGATTATGTTCTTTTGAAGTCAAACTATCTAAGCTCTAGAAATATTGGAACAGGTCAGGCCTGGAGCATTCCTGATTGAGTAGTTCAAGATCTATTAGTAGAATTCAAAGTCTTACCAGGTGGCGGTGCAAGCCAGATGCTGAGGCTTTAACCTGACTTATCCCTGCATTTAGAGGGTTTTCTAGCCAGGTAAGGGCTTTGATCCACTATCACCTTTTGTGTATAATACAAAATGTTTGCAGTGCGCTTCCATTTAGCATTCTTACACTTTTTAAAAACTTAAAATTGTTCCATATTTTCTACACATAGATCTACTCACGTGATCACTTACAGTTCTTAATAACTTCATAAGATCCCATGTAATTGCTATACAGAATTTACTTAACCTCTTCTCCTGTGGTTGGTCATTTAAAACCAGTTCAATTTTGGTTCTTATTGATATGCTGTTGGAAAATGTTTATGTTGCTTACCTTGCTTACTGTTCTTTCATTGCATTTCCTTCTTTCCTTCCTTCCTTCCTCCCTCCCTCCCTCCTTTCTTTCTTTCTTTCTTTCTTCTTCCTTTCTTTCTTTCTTTCTTTCTTTCTTTCTTTCTTTCTTTCTTTCTTTCTTTCTTTCTTTCTTCTTTCTTTCTTCTTTTTTCTTTCTTCTTTCTTTCTTCTTCTTTTTTTTTTTTTTGAGTGTTTCTTTGGGAAGATACTCCCAAAGAGGAATTAAGGATCAAAATGTTTTGCAGTTCTTGTTCCATATTTTTGGACAGCCTATAGAAACAATGGAGTAATTCACAGTGCCCCACAATGGTTGAGTATGCTTGGTCTCCACAGCTCTGCCAATATTGGCCTACCATTGTATCGTATATTGTTTTAGATAGGTATACAGTTATTTTGATTTTTTAAAAAATGATTAGTGAGACTGAACATCTTCCCATATGTTGGTCTATCAGGTACATTTCCCAGTGAGCATGGTGCGTATATAAAGTAGTTGTCACAGGGTTGCCACTTACTAATGTTCCTTCTCGCTCCCTCTTTGTCCGGTTTTCTCTTTAGCCATCTGTCAAATACTGATGGTTTCATTACTGATGATAATATGTTTATATCACAATATAAAACATCATTCCTATTTTGGATTATAAATATTTATTCATTATATTTATCATAATTTAAAGCTTTCTTTTGCCCTCTTGGTTTTGTTACCATTTATGTAGGAGGCTTTAAATAGACTTTAAAATATTTCAACCTACCTTCCTCCAGTCTTATAATAATTCTGTTTTGTTTTTCAATTGTCATGAATGTATCTCTTTCCGACAGCAGAGGTTAAATACACTATCCTTTTCTTTTAAATGTATTGTTTGTTTAATTAGTTCATTGACCAAGTTGGAAAGTATTATCCTATTTAATTAGTTATGGATATAATATACTTTTTTTTCATATCGATACCAGATTGTTCCACCAGCATTTTACTAAGTGGGGAGTCCTTCGTTCAGTACTGTGATTCCCAGTTTGTGTTTGTTTGCTGTATCCTGAGGACTTATGAGTGCTTAAATCCATCTCTGGAATCACTATTTTATTAGTCTTTGTCCTGGCCTTGAGCCAGCAAAATTCAGTTTTGATGAAGATCACTTTATAATATAACCCTAAATTTGATTATTGTATCCTCTTTCAATCTTCTTTGGTATTATTATGTATTCTTTTCTTATTAATTTTGTTAGTGATTCATTATCCTAGACCATTTCTAGCAGGAGTTTAATTGTTCTTATGTTAATCTATTCTTTTGTTTTCTGGACTAATGTTCCTGATATTACTCTAAGATTTCTAAATCAGGAGCAATGGATGTAACTTGGTTTATTTAGAATTTATTTTCCCATTGTGATTTTATAATTTTTACTTCACTAGATATTTATCTTGCGATATACTATAAATTATCAAAGGTGGTGTTTTTTTTTTTTCTCTTAGAAGAGGGAACAGCCGTATTTTCATTGCCTTTTCTAGTTTATATCATTGATATGCATTTGTTTGATATTGCACTGTCTACTTACACTATTATGTCATACACACACACACACACACAATGGTATTTCTATTTCCTCCGTCCCTATATTTATTCTCTATTTCTTTTTCATCTTGTCCTGCAATGTTTTCTATTACCTCCAATAAGAGTGCTACAGGAGAGGAGCATCCTTAGCTTCTGCCTGTGTTTGCAAAGGGAAGCCTCTGGAGTGGGCTGTTTATTCACCGTGATAGCTACTATCCGCTCAGTGCTATTTAAATTAAAAATGAAGTTTTCCGGTCATATTAGCCACATTTAAGAGCTCAATAGCCACACCTGACTAGTTGCTACTGTACTGGACAATGCAGAAATAAATATTTCCATCATTGCAGAAAGTGTTAATGGGTAGCCCTAACCTAGGAGTTCCACATTAAAAATAATATTGAAACTCTCAGATTTAAATCTATAGTCTTTTTTTATCTTAAGGAGTAAATCTCTTCCTATTTCAGAGAGTTCTTATAAAGAGTTAATGTTGAATGTTAATGATGGCCTTTTCAGCATCCATCAAAAATAATTCTTGTATTTAAAAATAGATTTATTTTCTGTCAAAGTGTTGAACTATCCTAATAATATCCCCATGCAGTGCTAGCTCTGTCTTTGTAGGCTAGATTATACTTATTTGTTTTTGAAACATTTACCCTTTCTGTTTGTAGGATATAATTTATGATTTATTAAACTATATTCCTGAATAAGATAGTCCTATAATTCACCTCTCTCCCTCTCTGTTGTCCTTATTAGGTGTTTTAAATCAAGATCTATTTACTTCCTAATATGAATTAGATAACATACAACCTTGTCTACATTTTGAGACCTTTCATGTAACTAGTTTTGGAAATTTGGAGATGTTTCCCTGAGAATCCATTACGGGATTCTTTTCAAAATGTATGGAAAAGACAGAACTTTCCTAGCAGTTCCTTGACATGAGTCTATACATGTTTTTAAATTTTTATTCAACATAATTAGCTCATAATTGCACTGTTGAATGAAAACTTCCTGTAAAACCCTAGACAGCGTGCTGGATGACAAGATGAGTGTTTATTGGCCAGAAAGAATGAAGGTTTTCATATCCCCTCCTCATTGGATTCTTCAAGGCTTTCTCCACCCCTCAATTTCCCACATGAATCACCAGGTCAGTCTTCTCATCCTCCCCACCCCAATATCTTGACCTTATCCTCTTCCCAACCTCCAGTTTTCCTCTTCACCAACTCATTCATTCCGAGGATCCACCCAAAGTTCCCATCTTTGTGATTTTTCCTGATTGGTTTCTCTCCGATCTCATCTTAATGTATTCCTTGAGCGTGTCATATTTCTTTTGGCAAAGAACTATTCACAGTCTTGTCATATTGTCTAATATCTTCTGTGTTATTATGTACATCTCATATGTCTGATATCCCTGTGGGGTGGGAGTGGAAGGAGAATTTAGGCTTTCTATTTCTTTTCTTTAGTTCTAAGAATGTGGCATACATTAAGAGATATTCTTTGAATAAGTGTGTTTACAAATGAATGATGCTTTATTGCCAGGCAAAGTCAGTAAGATCTGTGGCCAAGGGCAGGTTTTATTAGCTTTTTGTAAACTAGTGCAACCTATTTGGACAAGAAGGCAAAAGAGTTTCCATGAAGGACCATATTCATCTTCCAAGTTTGTTAATTCAGCCACTCATTCCCACTCATTCAAGAGATAACTATTTTTAAAAATATATTTTTATTGATTCAGAGAGGAAGAGAGAGGGAGAGATAGAAACATCAATGATGAGAGAGAATCATTGATCGGCTGCTTCCTGAACACCCGCTACTGGGGATCGAGCCTGCAACTGGGCATGTGCCCTTGACCAGGATCGAACCCAGGACCCTCAGTCCACAGGCTGTTGCTCTATCTACTGAGCCAAACGATCTAGGGCAAGAGATAACTATTGTGCAAGCTGATATCCCATGTGCAAGCTGATACAGGATTAAACAAAATAAACATGGTCCTGGCTTCATGGTCTTCTAGTAAGAGAGCTTGGTATTCAACAAGTAAACCAACAAATAAATATATAATTACAAATTGTGTTAATTGCTGTGAAGGAAAGAGAAGGATATGGACAATTTAAGTTAGTCTGGGTGGTCAGGCAGGGCCTCAGTCAGATTAGGAAGTGACATTTAAGCTGAGAGCTGAAAGATGGGTCAGTGGCCAAGTGAAGCCAGGCAGAGGGAATAGCATGTGCAAAGGCCTGAGGCATGAAAGAGCTCAGTGGGTCTGAGAAACAACCAAAGGCCGGGTGTGACTGGAGCATGGTAAATAAGAGGGAAATTGACATGGGTTGTGGCAGGTCCAGATCCAAAGGGCATTATGGCCCAGGGTTGGGTATTTGGGTTTTAAGCAATCTGATATACATTTTCAGAGATTTTTCTAACCTAATATATATGTGCCTATTACTGCTCCAAGGAATATATTTAATATTGAGAATATCCATATGACATAGGTACTTTTAATATGCCCATTTCCCAGTTGAGAAAACCAAGGCACAGAAATGTGTGCTTGGGGTCACAAAGCATGTTTTGAAGAAGCCAATATATAATCAGGCTGCCTTGAGCCTCTAGAGCCCAAGCTCTGACCACTGGGTGGCCTTGCCATAAGGTCACTTGGCTGCTGTGTGGCTGATGGGGTTGGGCAGTGTGGGAGCAGGCAGATAAATTAGGGGCCTCTTTCAGCAGTTCAGGTGAGAGGTCATAGCTACAAGTGGTGCTATATAACCAATATTTTATGGTCAGGGCAAGGAGAGAGACAAGGAAATTGATTTAACATAATCATAACAAATACATATGATTCATTTAGACTTTTAGAAAAGCCTTTGAAATCTTGTTTTAAAGAATTCAGAATTTAGAAAAGAAACAAAGCAATCAGCGGAAGCACAGCATGAAAAGGAAATAAAAATTGGATGAGGAATGAAGCACAAATCACACTAATAAAACAAGTGGCTTTTTGTTTTAATTGATACAGTGGAAAGAAAAAAAATAAGTGAGAAAGGAAATATGGCAATTATTATAAAAGAAATGTGTCATTTGTATGGCATTTATAACTCCTTGCTGAATTAGCTACCCAAGCTGAATCAGATAATTGTTTAACTAGAGTGAGATCATGAAATTAGTTAAAAAATGTATCGTCATGAAATCTGATACAAGATCCACTGCCCTCCGTGGGGCCTAGTTTTTCCTTTCTTCCCGCTGCCTGCTGAAGTCTGACCAGTCTTCATGACCCTGTTCAAATCCTTTCCTAAAACAGAAAAACAAAGCCATCCACGTGAAGACATGACTATCTCAGCCCAAATCAGCAGTGACCAGCAGTGCAGAGGGCCTTGCCGGAGTGGAAGCAAAGGCTCCGCCCCCTTCAGCCTTTGCTGTGGAAGGCAGCAGTGGTGGGTTTAATCTGCTTTGGAAATGTTTTCTCCCACAACAGATACAAGTTTAAAAAGCAAGTTTTGGAGCATAAAGGCATAAAAATGATCTAGAGACTTTCACTCTGTGGGTTACCACGTGGCTGAAGTTAGAATGAAACATCTGTGGGCGAATGAAGGTTGTAAACTTTTAGGTAAAAGCCTCCTATAGATCTGCCATGTTACGAACTTACATTCTCTTGAGAAAAGGTGAAGGACAGTGGTTAGAAGTCAGTTCCCATCAGGTTCTCCAACGGGGCTGCGAGGAAACCTGTTGGGATTGGCAGTGATCGGGACCGTGTCCAGACTAGCTGTGGGCCCCAGAAGCTCGGATAGCGACGAGGGCAGGAGAGAGCGGATCTCCAATGTGGCTGCCAGTTCCCTTCTCCTGCCCATCTTCTCCAAGCCTCCCTCATCCTGGGAGATGTCTCCCAACACTCGGGACAGGGCTCGCTACCAGCCTGTGGGACCTCCCTTAAAGCATGAGCAGCCCCTTTAAATGGTACCAAGTACTTTCCATGAGGGGACTGGGAAATTAGCAGAGTGATGGCGGAAGGTGAGCAGAGAATTTGGGCAAAGGTGGAGTCTTAAGCCGTATTTGGTAGGCAAGGCCATATCACCGCAAACCTCAGGAAAGCAGTCTCACTTTCATATATCGGGTTCAGGCTGTCCAGGTTATTTTCCATATGGAGCCCCTCATATGAAAGGAAGGGAAGGAAGGAAAGCAGAAGGAAGAAGAGAAGAAACAGAGAGGATGGATCGCTAGAGGCTAATACTAGGACATTCCATCTTTCACTCATGCACACATGCGTGCATCCAACATTACTCAGCCAGGACAGAGCAGGGTCCTGAGAACTGAGATGACCTAGGTACAGTCAAGGTACCTCCTTTGACAGTCAGCCGCATGTTCAGATACTGGTATATGACTAGATATTACATGCAAAGTCCCTGGCACAGTGTCTGGCACATATTTGGTACTGAGCAAACCCTGGTTGTCATCGTATCGCCATCACCATCACAGGGTTGTGAGATCCTTGAGGACAGATGAGCTGTTCATGTATCTTGGAATCCCTGGATTGGCAGTGTCTAGTGCAGAGGTCAGAGTTCTTGAACGTACTTTGACCCATTGACTAACTGAATGAATACATTTTTGAGCACTCACTCCATGCAGGCACCTTTAAAAGACATGAACCCCAGCCAGCATGTCTCAATGGTTGAGTGTCGACCTATGAATCAGGAGGTCACGGTTCGATTCCTGGTCAGGGTACATGCCTGGGTTGCGGGCTCGATCCCCAGTGGGGTGGGGGGTGTACATGAGGCAGCCTATAAATTATTCTCTCTCATCATTGATGTTTCTTTCTCTCTCTCTCTCTCTCTCTCTCTCTCTCTCTCTCTCTCTCTTTCTCTCTCCATCTCCCTTCCTCTCTGAGATCAATTAAAAAATATATTTTTAAAAATCTTGAAAAGGCATAGAGAAAGCTTCTGAGCCCAACCTTTGTCCTAAAGTGGGATGGGGCATAAATAAAAAATGCTGTAAATTAAAAAGCCAATATAGGGGCAGCATTTGTTAAGTGCCAAGTGAATAAAGATAGAAGGAGCTTCAGGAAGTTGGGGGAGGAGGAAATTCTGTGGGTTGGTAGGGAGAGTGTGACAGGTACTAATCCAGAATCTTTTAACACCAGGTTCAGGATGTTAAAAGAAGTGCTAACCCTTTAACCCTTTGGCAGTGGGAATGGGAAGAATAAACCCCTCCCCAAGACAGGAGTTTGCAGACACCCTCATTCAGTGTGTGCTGGTAAATCTTTAACAACCGGCTCTCCAGAAAAAAAAGTATGTGAATGAATGCATATATAAACTTAAATTTTACTGACAAACGATCGGTAGCACACAATTCACTACTACTAATAAAATATCCAATACTCTTTCTTATAAATTCCATGCGCCTATTGATTCTCACAGAATGTTTTTGTTAAGCTCTTGTGCCGGGGTCCAACCCCAGCGGGTCCAGGGGTCCCCAAAGGTGTGGACGGAGTCGGTGAAGAAGAGATGACATGGAGACAGCGTTCAGTTGATCAGCAGCCTAGCCAGGATCTCCAGCCAGGATCTCCAGCCAAGTTCTGGTCTGGATCTCCAGAGAGGTTCTGCTTCAGATCTCCAGCCAGGTTCTGTGTCCATGTTCTCTTGCTAGGTTCTCCAGGTTCTCCAGCCAGGTTCTGTAGCCATGTTCCCTCGCTAGATTCTCCAGCCAGGTTCTGTCCAGGTTCTCCAGCCAGGTTCAGTCACCAGGTTCTAGTCAGGTTCTCTTGCCCATTTCTGTAGTCAGGTTCAGTCCAGGATCTTTTGCCATGTTCTCTCCAGCGAAGTTCTTCTGTCTCTAGTTCTGTGTAGGTTCTGTCTTCTAAGTTCTGTCTTTTACTGTCTTGTTACATCTGTATTTATACCAATTGATTCAATCCTATCAATCTCTATTACAAAGGTTAGGGCGTTTCTTATCTCCATTCCAGGGAGTAAAGATTATGCAGCTTAAGCATGATTGTTCGTAATTAAAGTGATTAATTACCCGCCTGGCACTTAGTTAAGAGGTTTTATTCCCTCCCTAACTTCAGGGGAAAATCCCTACCTGGGGAAACAACCTTTCTCAGAGACCTTGGTTAAAACACATAGTGCCAAGAAGGTGAGCAAACATATTAAGAACAGTATGCCATATATGCCAGGTCCCTTGAAACAGCAAGCATGGACCGGCTCCCGGCACTCTTGTATCTATAGCTAACCTGTGGTTGCAGTTCCTCAATGAGATGATTTGACTAGTAAAATTTTATCCCAATCCACTAACTCTTTTCCAATACATGTCTTATCCTCAAATCTGATATGTGATTCACTGAACTATTTCTCACCCTTGTGCATATTATATTCCTTAAACTGAAATGTCTTTCAGCTTCAGCACTAAGTATGTCAGAACTTATTCACCAGTGACATGAACACTTTCTTTGCTGAATCAGATAATAGTTTTCAAATATGGGGAGAGTATTTCCCTCTTTTTTTAATGCTATTTGCAATGTAATGACTCACTTTTACGTTTAATCTGTATTATTGACAATCTTAACTCTAGGTAGTCAACAAAACAAATCAAGTCACCTTTGTTTTTAAGCATAATTCATTTACTGATAATTATAAGTTTATGTTTTAAATTTTAATAATGGTTATCTTTACCAACTGGCTTACTGAATTCCTAAAAATTTAATGGAGAGCTGGTAGGAACCAGCTTCAACACACCCATTGTCCTTATTCCTAATTTGTATAAAACTCTCTTCTTTTGGGCAAGGAGCTCTGTACTTTTTTTGTCACCTTGCCCCTCCCAGACATACAGCTCTTAGTTGCTCACACAGCCTCTGGCAGAAAATCTCATTTCTTTCCTGATACCAACCATGCCGTGGGGAGTTTGGCGGAAATTGCATTACTCACCATAATTGTGATGCTTGGTGTAGTCCCTAATAATTTTACATTTCACACTTATTTCCATTATATCTTAAAACCAGAAAGCAGGATCTTGTGTGGCCATGACAAAGGGTGGATATAAGCCAGCACTTGGCTGGCTGTCAGCTTAGTTACCGTAGTTACCCCCTGGGTTCTGCAAAGCTCCCTCCGCACTACTCCTAAAGAACCCAAACCTGCCTAACAGGTTGGAGAAGTTGCTTGTCTCTCAACCAGAACAAAGAGACACAATCCTTCCTATCAAAAGCACAAACTTTTATCAGCGAAGCAAACAAAACAAGCTCCCCTGGCTCCACCCTCGTGTCCGTTTCCTTTCTGAAGCAATATCCCTTTCACAACAGATGTGAAAAATCTGCCAAGTGAGTGGCAAGAATAACCTGTCTGCCCCACTCCCTGGGCTGACCGAGGGCAGTTAAGTTTTGCACTGGTTGGTAAATAGCTGGTCCCCCAACCCTACCAGTGCCCCTCACCTTTGCAGGCAACCTGGGCCCTCCCCAATCCTGCAACAAGTGCACCTCCAGACCTGCTCCGACATCAGACTGGACAGTGCCCAGATGTTGCCCATTGTTAAGTATTTTGACTATCACTCGTGCCTTCATCCTCATAATCATAAGGTTTGAGCACAAAATGCCCTATGCCTTCACTCCCACCTCCAGATCCAAGCCAGAAGGCTCCGACCCACCGTCTGGCTCGGGGATCCATCTTGTTTTTAATAGTGAAAAACTCAGCAGCTTAGAATCAAGCGCAAGGGTCTTCAGAATTCAAGGCTTTTTCTGTAATGTGTCTGCCCTGCATTTCCAGTCCTTGGCTGGTTCCCACGTGGCTTTGCTCATTTATCCCCACCTCCCAGTTCCTTTAAAACCCTATGTGCTCTCATCCACCCCGACAGAGCCCCCTGTCCCATGCTAGGGCCTCACCATCTAGAGTTACACCTTCCAAATGCTGACTTTTGCCCACCTGAGCCTCGTCACGCCTTGTCCAGACTCTCCGAGGCTGACGCCACTCCATGCCCCACCTCACACTCTTCTGGCTTTCCTGACTCTTGCTCCTCCTGTTGTGCTATCAGCGCTTAGTCACAGTGCCTCACTTGCCCATGGGGACTTTTTCTCATCTTCTGCTCTGGGTTCCAAACCTGAGCACTCATCCGAACCCAACAGTTGTTGGGAATTCCCAGCGTCCCCCGTTCTGGCTAAGCCCTGGTTCACACAGAGGTAAGGCCACTGGTTTACATTGGGGTCTCCTGTCCATTTGACCAAAACTGTAAAAGAAATGGAACCTATTTCTCCAAAGGGAAAGGGCTCTACAAAGGACCTATCATGTGATCAATGTCCAATCATCAAATCATAATAAAATCATTTTTTCAGCTACATGAACTTTTTTCTACTTTCCTTGGGGTTGTGTAATCACTACTACAATTAAGTAATGATGAAATTGTGGGGTTTTTCCTAATTTTTTCATGCCTGTTGCTTTCAAAACATTTCTCACAGGGTTTAAGAACTCATATTAAAAGTGAATTCCAATAAAAGGCCTATTAATTAAATTACTGAGCCTGGTTCAGGAGCTCTTTTTAAAAAATAATGTGCATATTTAGGACAGGAGGGGTTTCCCGTTGTCATTTCAGGAGATAAATGTGTTGAGAAATGGAGAGAATATAAATAGACGTGAGTGTCATTTTATCTAATTGAAGATGAATGCTGGATTTGGGGCCCTGGAGTAGAATCGAGTCCTGGTTCTAACTTGCCTTGAAAGAGATTTATGATCATGGGATATGAAGTGTTGTCTCCCAAGGTCTCTCTGGTGACCATTAACTCCTTCAGCTCGGCGCTCTGCATCCAGAAGGGGCATCTCGCAAGGTGGATGGGGGAAGAAGGAAGGATGTAGTGGTGTGTTTGTCCTGCTTTATTCAGGCCTCTGAATGTAAAGTGGTTTGAAAGCTACGAGCCATATGTGTATATTATGCCAACTGGCCTTCCCTGGGGCTTTGATGTCTTCTCTTTTTCTATTAGTATCATTGAGATTTTCCAGAATGTTTTTAAAAAGGGGAATTAGTAGTAGTTCTCACACGGTTGGTTTGAGACAGTGTTGAAGCCTGGCATAGCCATTGCATTTGAGCTTGTTTTTTACCTTGGCCTCTGCAAACCTTTTCCCAGAGAACTGGCAGCTTAGGTCTGACCTGTGGCTACACACAGAGGACTCGGTGGCTGGAAATGGGGGCTCTGTTGTGGCTGTGATACTGTAAAAGGCTTCCCTGGGGTGTTAAGTGGAATTGTTTGGATGGTTTTAGTACCCTTAGAGGTGGCTGGGGAGAGCCGAGTTCTTAATGACTGACCTAAAGCATAGAATGCACTTGAACCTCTTGGTCAATCGCTGAATTCCTTCTGCAGGTGGAAATGTTGCTCCTTCCAAGGGAAGCCAAGTCTCATTTTTGCGATGACCTTACCCGTTTGAAACTTTCCCGGAATCTCTTATCATTAGCTAGCTCCCCGCCCAAAGATGAAAAACACCATCTGATTTCCAGTTTTCCCATCTCTTATTTGAGTTCGCAACTTTCTTGAATAACAGATGGCCAGAAAATGTGTAAGCCCAAATAAAACCAAAGCAGGGCTTCGCTGTGTCTTCACTGGTGTCAGTTGCATTTTAAAATTAAAATGATCAAATGGTCCCCTGGCTTTACGTAGGAGAAATAGACACGAAGGAAACAACCCCAGCACTTGGGAGTATTTTAGTTTGGGTTGTGTGAAGGGCCTTTTCTTTCTTTCTATTTTTTTTTAAAAAGCTTTTAATGTTTCCTTTTAAAGAGAAAGAAGAGAAAAGGCATTTTTGCAAGTTGCTCATTCACAAAGCTCGCAGCGTTTCACCGGCAGCCAGCCTCGATAGAACATGAGAGCTGGCAGAGACCTTTGAGGTCCTCGTTTTAATCGACTTGAAAAGGGAGGAAAAGGTTCTGGAGGCAAAGACTAAAGGAGGGCCTGGTCTTTCCCAGTTTGGCATCTTTCTTACCTCAAGGAGTTAAAAGTCAGGGGCTGAGCCTGATCAACCAGATGGTCTTTAACAGTAACATGGTTCATATTGTTTAGATTATCCTGTTGCAAGTACCGGGCCTCGTTTACCTTTTATGGAATAAAGTGTGGAAAATTGACCACAGATGTAAGTAACTAAGAATGACGGGGAAGCTGTTGTTACCAGGCCTCCTCTCTTCTCTCTAACACGCCTGATCCCACAGATAAAAATAAAGAGAGAAGTGGGAGGCAGGGGAGAGACAGCCTGCCTTACCTCGATGGCCCAGTCTGAGCGCCATTGGCTCCCCGCCTTACAGTTTCCTAAACCCACGGTTGGCCTCAAGACTCATGTTCAGGCTACCCTCAAATTCTGCTTTTCCAAATGCCCTCCAGTTAAAATATCAGACCACGTAAGCAGTTTTTCCATCCTGTTTTGAAAGGCAGGGGGGCGAGGCCAACAGGCTGACATGGAGCGATTTTGCAGCTCTCCATTCCCTGAAGGAGAGGAGTGAGTGGCGTTTTGCTGCCTGAGGAGCACCGATAAATTCTGCCTTCCCGTTGCTTTGATTGCTATCTCAGCTGCAGGCCGGGCCAGATTAATTAGAACTGGGCCCTCGTTATTTCTGAGAGTGTATTTCTGAGTTTAGAAAAGAGTTGACTACCCACAATGGGCCCGGCGTAGAAAGGAGCTTGTTGAGACAGGCCAGTGCTTTCCTTTACAGCATGCTTTTTGGGATTATAAAGTCATTTATGCCTTTGTAATCCTTCCGAGGAATATTCTGCAACCAGGGTTTTATGAAGTCCCTTTGTTTTCACTCACTTGTGCTTCTCCACTTTCCTCAGTTCTGCGCACCATTGCCAAGGCCACGCTGACTTTGGCCTCTCATCCTGCTTTGTGGCACTTGCTGCCTTGGCCTGTGGCCATAACCACAGTCAGGTGACCAGACTTCTGCTTGCAGATCTGCTGGAGGCAGTGAGGCCCCAAATTGCCTGCACCCATGGGCTGCTCCAGGCCCCTGGGAATCGAACGCCATTTCTCAGAGTGGTCTCCTGGGCTGCCTTCCCTTTATGTGGGGCCTGATAGGAGATGGGGCCCACTCCTCTGGTCCCATGTATTTTCTGTCTTATTCCCATCAAATCCAGCTCCCCTTTCTCCTGCCAGCCTCCTCTACTCATCCCTTCCACCAGGCTCCCTCTCTGGAGTCCTGGCTCTACTATCAAGAAACTCCCCAATATTGGACCTCCTGACCCATTCCGCACACATTTTCCCGGACACCTGGGCATCACTGTCTCCAGAGCATCGCTTTTCCCCATGCCTACCTGGTTTTCAGTTCACTATCCCCCATGATCCCTTTGAAACCTCTCCTTTTAAGTTTAGGTGCCTGGTTAGCTCACTCCCATCTGTTACCAACCCCTAGATGCTTCTTTGCACTCCCTGAGGACTTGGGCACTTGGAGTTGTCCCTCTCTTCCCCGTGAGCTCAACAACCTCCCTCCTGACCAGCCCAGGGGCCATGTAAGTCCTGTCTTCTCTGCTGCCATGGATGTTCCATCCACTCCTCCACGGGACTCTGCTCCCATGCTCATGTCCATTCAAAATTCCTGTCCCTGATCACAACCTTCCATTTCCCCATCTCTACTACTTTCTCATTTCCAGGAAGACGTGCTCATCAACCTCTAGCTCCTGACCCTCTGTTTCCCCAGATCCTCAATCCCCCCCCATCCAGCCTGGTGGTCAGTTTTGTATTATTTCAGCCACAAGCTCCAGCATCCTTGGTTTCCCCCAATCCACCCCCACACCTTTCGTTCTTTCATTTCTCCACTGCGTAGAACAGCCCAAATGAACTCACAAGGCCTTCTTCCTGAGCCTGACGGGCCTGCTAAGAGCTGCAGAGTTAATCACTTAATCTGCCTAAGTGACTAGGGACAAACCCCTGGCTTCTACTATTATGCTCAGTGCCACCCCCATCCCTTCTCAGTCAGCTCTCCTTCTTCTCTTTTTCAGCACATGTCTTGAAAACTCATCTCTAGCGCTGCTTTTTCGCTTCCACTCATGTATCAAACTGCAGTCTGGCTCCTGCGTCCATTGAAATTATTCCGGTGAAGGCTACCTGTGACCTCTCAATTTCCAAATTTTCTTTCTCCATCTCACGTGATCTCTCGTCAACTCTCTGCTTCTTGGAGCACTCCTCTTCCTCCGCTGTGAAAGTTATCTCTCAAGGTCGCCCCCTCCCCGAACACATGTTCCATTTTCCCCACTGGCTCTTCCTTTTCTTTCTACTTAAAAATTATTACTCTCTGAGTTCCTATCCTCTGTCTCCTCCCCTCTCATTCTAGCCAAGACCCTGATCCTGCAATGTGTGTGTGTGTGGGGGGGGGGGGGGGGGGGACAAAGTGGATTGACCATATCAAAGGCCACTTCTGAAAACATCTCTCTCATTCAACACAGATGGGAAGCCAAACACCACAGATGACGGATGGTGCTTAACAGTCTGTTTCTGAGATGATGGGCATGAGTCCCAGGACTGCAAAGTGTTCGTTGGGTGGTGGTAGCAAGTGACAGTGCCCATGGGCTCTGGATGGGCAAGCCCATGGCCTTGGCAGAAGGTTTGAGCTGCATGTTGGGTGTTCAGATTCTCACAGGTACGATGAATAGGCCTTCCTAGGACCTGGCTGTACAGTAGAAACAGTGCAGGGTTTAGGGTCAGACATTCTATTTTGGATCTTGCTCTCCTCTTACCCTGTGTGTGACCTTGGGCAATTGACTTCTCTCCTGGCTGTGTCTCCTTGTTTTCAAACACAAAATAGATAACATTATCTCCCTCTTTGGAGGATTAGGGATAATGTACATATTAGGAAGATGTTATTTGCTAGACTTAATTCAGTGCGATAATTGAGCTGAACGGTGATATTCTCTTAGGCTAACTATAAACCTGACACATCTGGCAACTCACCAAAAATTACTTTAATAATCTCTTTTATGGAACTAGCATCAAGAGTGGAGGAAGAGAATGAGCAGAACTGGCCCTGCTCTCAGGTTGATTGTCATGCACAGCACAATCAGAGCCCGTTCAGTAACAATCTCTCATCCAGGTGTCAGTGATATTCAGGAGATGGAGCGATCAGTGTGGGCTGGAGTAGCTGGGACAAATGGCCTTGGAGAACCTTTGCTTGCCTGGGGTAAAAATGTCATGTTAGTATAAAGCGAGTCATGAGTGATATAGTCACGGGCTTCTGTTAGGTGGGGGAATTAAAATTGATGTCAAAGGCTCTAGGGAGCCATTGACTATTTTAGAGTGAAGACATGGTGAAACCGTGTTTTAGAAAGGTTGGTTTAGCTTCCTCATATATAAGACATTTTTGATTGGAAGGATGGGGCCCTGGAGGACATTAGACAGGCTGTTGCAGGCACCAGATCTAAAAAAGTGCAGGGATATCATGAAAAAGAAAGAGAAGCTCTTCTTGCAGTAAAATATACACTATATAAATTTCACATAAATTCTAACCATTTTTAAGTGCACAATTCAGTGGCATTTAAGGACATTGATATTGTTTTACCACTACCACCTAAAGAGAAATTTGTAGCAATTGGCCATTGCAGTAACATCTGAGCACGTGATCGGTGTGCTTGTATTTTGTATGCTTGTTATTTGAACATTTCTAGTCATTTATTTTATTATATATTACCAAGTATCAGTTTGCAATGATTTGGAAATTTAAACGAAGAAACTGGTCCTTTTCTTCAGATTGCTTGAGGAGCTCTCTGCTGGGGGAATGAGAAAATATGGGGTCTCTGGGAAGGAAGAGGTGAGGGATAGCACAGATCTCCTGTCTCCTGTTCTGCCAGGCAGGACCTTCAAAGCTCTGCTCTTTCTCTTCCCTACTCCCCCCAAACTCCTTCATTCCCAAAGCGCCACTCCTCTTCCCTACCTCTTCCCAAACTCCTAAGCCTCACCAGAGGTTAACCAGTCTTCATGTTGCCCCTGTTCTGTGGACATATCTCTGTTGCTGCCATCATGGCACTGTCTGAACTGGCCATCTTGATGGTTTCCCCACTAGAATGTGAGCTCTGTGAGGGGAGACCATGGCATTTCATCTTATGTCCACATTGTCCTGCACACAGTAGGTGCTCAATAAAGGTTTGTTCACATGCATAGAACTGAATTTAGAGAGCAGATTTAGCGGGTGGATACAGAGATGATCATATGGGTGGGGGGTGGAGATAAAAGAGCATCAAGTCTTCTTAGGGAAGGAGGAGGCTTTGACCTGCTCTGAGTAAGACATGTGGGGAAGACATGGAGGCTGAAGCACAGACACAGAGCTGGGCAGTCTGTGTGGGGCGTGTGCTGGGGAGGCAAAGGGAGAGGAAAAGGAAAAGACCGCAGATGGTCTCTGCTTCCCTTTCACTCTTAGACCTGTTCTTCTGCTTAAGCATTCATCATGATTTCTTCATCATTATCCAGTCACCAAATGTATGTAAACCTTGCCATTCACTCAAGAAATCCCACTAAGGGCCCACTTTGTGCTACAGACTTTGCTTACATAATCTCTAATCCCTGAATACCCTTTCAAAATGGGCATTATTGGCTCCATTTCATAGAAGAGGCATAAACGAAGGTAGCTAGTCAGTGGCAGAATCAACTGTTGAACCCAGGACTTGAAAACCCTCCTGCCTTGCACAGTGTCACAAGGTGGGTGCTTAATAAATGTTTGTTGCATCCATTTCATGAGAACTTGGACCAGAATGGGAAGACGGAGGAAAGAAAAGGCAGTTTGGGGTTAGGAATTAGCTCAGCCAGTTCAGAGGAAGATTAAGGAAGATTAGGGTTAGGGTAGACAGCATGCAGCCTAGACTTGCTCATATCTCCCAGACAGAGAGGCTGCATGAGTAAGACTGTGTGTAGGATAGAGAGTGGACAGGTTTGGGAATGGCTGAGGAGACCTCGATGCTAGTTCTGATCTCAGGGGCACTTTATAAACAGTAATTCTTTGGAGTCTGTATTCTAATTTCTGAGCTGAATGTGACCTCATGCATCTTCTCTCTTGGGACACAAGGAGGAGGAAGAGGAATGGGCCCGTAGCTGCTGGCTGTGTTGATTCTTCTTTAAATCTACATGCAGGAGAGATGTAAGGAGGGCCCAACTGTCTCTGTGGGAAGAGCCCTTGGTACAGACACCCTCATTGCATCTACCAATGACCCATTACTGCCTGTGGACTTCACTCCTTTCATTTAGTCCTCAGGCTTCCACTCTAGCAGGTGGTTCAAACACAATTGAATTAACCAACGTTGGTCTTGGCTATAATGGGGGCAGGAAGTAAATGTCTAGCATAATGCCCCCATCACCCCCTTCTTTGGAAATTCCGGCACCCAGAGGCCCAGCCAAAGGAGCAAGCCAGCTCTCGTTTGGATCTTTGACCCAAGAGCAGCCAATTCATGTCACTGCCTGTAGTCAACTCTCTAAATGTTGTCCATAGTCCACACCACGGCCTACAGGCCATACTTGTGTTGGCTCTTGCTCCCTCCCCTTCCTCATTTCCTGTTATCCTCCTCTTGCTTCCTCTCTTCTAGCTCCTCAGGTCTGCTTGTTCCTTCACTTTCCAAGTAAATTTCCATCCCAAAGCCTTTCGCTTTCTGTGTCCTCTTCCTGAGTGTTCCTTCTGCCATGTACTTGCATATCTGGCTCCAGGTATCTGTATTAGTTTTACTGCATAACAAATTATTACAAACTTAGCAGCTTCCAGCAGTACCCACTTGTTATCTCACAGTTTTGAAGGAGAGAAGCTCCTATGGGCTGGGTTCCTCAGCTCAGGGTCTCATAAGACTGAAATCAAAGTATTGGTGGTACTGACTTCTTATCTGGAGGCCCTGGGGAAGAATTCACTTCCAAACTCATTCACTTGCTGGCGATCTTCAGTTCCTTGAAGTTGTAGGCCTGAGGTTCCTATTTCCTTGCTGGCTTTTGGCAGGGACAGCCCTCAGCTGGGAGAGGCCACTCTCAGCTCCTTGCCTACGGTTTGTCCATGTCAGCCACACATCGAGTCCCTCGCACAGCTCTTTGACTTCCTTTTCTCCTACCTGCAGGAGAAAAACTCTTCTTTTAAAGGGCTCATGTGACTAGGTCAGGTTCACCTGGATAATCTATTAACTCAAAATTAACTAGCAGTGACCTTAATGATGTCTGCAGAATCCCTATTGCCTTGTAACCTAACAGCATCCCCGCATAAGATCAAATCATACAGTTCTAGCTTTAGGATAGAAAATCCTAAGGGACCATTTTAGAATTCTGCCTACCACAGAATCTTCCTTGTTAAAAATATCCCTTGATTATTTCCTTTGAGAAGTGGAGCTGGGGGGGGGGGGGGTAGGGGGGGCGGGGGCTGTTGCTTGCAACTGAAGAGCAATGGCCATAACCCACAGAGGAGAGGGGGCTGCAGTTATAAACTTTGTCTTCGTGACCTCTGCTAAATTGTGGTTCTTTGTTTTTCCTCTGGAATAGAGTTCAGAATATAGAGATGTGAAAGATTAGACCATCTGCCATATTTCAGATGCCAAAAATAATGAAAATAGCTCCTTGCCTCTAAACTCTATGGACAAAAACTTTTTAAAAAAATGTTTTTCCTTACAGATCACTCTCCAAGTGAGATCATTGGTGATCCTGAGCCTTTTCCCATGACTTAATTGATGAAGAGAGGACCTCCCAGCTAAATCTCACAGAATAGTTCTGGGGTAATTGGCTTAAAGCCTCCAGACTCTTGTTGAAATCAGTGATTTTGCTTAATCAACACCATGAAGCTGAAAAGCTATTCCGTGTGTGTATTTTCATCCTGAGGTATTATCAAGAAATTCCAAATAGAAGGGCATAAACGATGGTTTCGGAATGAAAAAATAATTTTTTTAGAAAGCAAAATGCAAGACCAACTCTGTTTCCTACAGATGTAAGTCAGAGCAAGTTTTATAGCCTTTGGTGACTCAGAGAGAGGTCACTGACCAAATCTGCTGATGGAGGCGGGATGAGACAAAAACGGTTACATTTTTATGATCCCCATCCCCCCACTCCCACTGATGTTAGCTCTTCCCTGTGCCCGATGTAACACAATTTTCCAGAACACTGTAGGAAATCAGAGATACGGAATTACTATCCAGTTCACTCCCTGGCATCAAAAAACGTATAGTAGTAATTGAGTGTCAAAGCATAGCATATGGTGAGCCGGGGGAAGTTGAGAGGGGAAGCGTACTGTGTGGAAAATTGCTGGCAGGTTGAAAGATGGTGAGAGTAGGATCCGAGAGGCTCCGAGGTGGAGGAGGCCTCACCCCTCATACCCTCCTAGTCCCGCCCTTATTTGATGAATGGACCAACTCAATAGTACAGGGCAGGAGTCATCAGTGCAGCTTGATCCTCCTTCATTGGGCTGAGTGAGAAGAAACAAGGAAGCAGTACCTAGGAGTGGAGTCCTAGACCTCGGGTCGTGCCTGGTGCTGCTGCTGGGGGACCCGGCCCTTTTGAGCCTCAGTGTGGATTGGAGACCATGATATCCAGTGAGCAGGGTTGTTACAGAATTAAATAAAACGCATGTGCAAACTTTGCAAATCATTAAGCAATTGTAAGTTATTAGTGCTAGGAGTGGGAAGGCATTGAGACTCTCACCTAGGATGATGGATGGTCAGTGCCTGAAGACAAGGGACATGGAGCCAAAGACAGGAATAGAAGTACAGGGAAAGACGTTGTGTTTTCAGGGCAATAAATGTAACACTAAGAGCTTGAAGCTGCTTTTAAAAAGAGTGGAGAGGATAGTCACTGTGTAATGCAGAAGTCTCAGGCCCAAGGCAGGAAACCCATACTACTTAGGTGTGCACAGGTGCACCAGTTGAGCTCTCTATCATACAGCCAGAGAGCAGAGCTCTTAGAAGCTACTCACCAGGCTCCCTGAGAAACTAGATGCCAAGCCTGAGTCTGAGGACCCAGGGGGACAAGAGCCTGCCCTGAAGCTTCATAAGGGTGGAAGGCAGAGGCTGCCACAGCCCTAAATGAAATGGAGGCAGTTTCTATTGGCATTGGGAAGCTGTATCTAAGTGCTCCGTGATGCTTGTTGACTTAACTTCTTAAAGCATCCATCTCTGCTTCCTCTCGTAGGTGACTCTACTTTCCCTCCTTCAGGTACAGGATTCCAAGATAGAAAGTTGAACTCTCGACTTTTGTATATTCAGATTAAGTATATTCATTCATTTCTGTATTCAACAAGCCTTCACTGATGATACCTGCTGTTACTCAACCCTGTTCTATGGTTCCCCTAGAATTCTCCTGGTGATTCAGAGACACAGCCTAATGGGAGTCAGATAGGAGCACATTGGTGTTGGGATGGAAGCAAGTGTAGCATAATTTTTGCTTTCCCTACCCCAGGCCCTCAGCCAACAGTGATTTCATATAAGTCACCATTGCTGCTGATTCCTGTCCCTAAGACCGTGCTTCTGGACTTGCTTTCTCTCCTCCTCCTCCAGGCTCTAGATTGAGCCCTGCTTCCCCTCCAAAGCCTTACCAAAACACATGCATGTGCGTCACCACTTCCTTATTGTCTGTGCCCCACGTTACTGTCTCATTACCTCATTCCTGTTTGCTTTGTCTTTTACAGCGTGGTTGGATGGTCCTGAGCCTGGCTCAGTGGGTGCTTGATTGAACCTAGAGGTTATCACTTCTGGGGCTGTGTGACAGCTACAAGGAGACAGGTCTAACTTTCCTGCTTTCCCTTTGCTCGTGGATTCTCCATAGAGTGGGCACATCAGTGTTGCCCCGAAGTGGTGTGGACTTGGCAGAAGTGGAATCTAAGTTATTAATGGGAACATAAGAGTAAGGCATCAGGCAGTGCTGTGGCTAAGAGGCAGGCTACTAGAAAGAGGAGGCCTTGTGAGGTACTCCACAAGCACCACAGAGTCAATGTCCAAGGGCCAAGAAGAAATGAGTTGCCTAGCCAGTGTGACTCAGTGGTTGAGCGTCGACCCATGAACCAGAGGGTCATGGTTTGATTCCCAGTCAGGGCACATGCTTGGGTTGTGGGCTCAATCCCCAGTGGGGGTGTGAAGGCAGCTGATCGATAATTCTGTCATCAATGTATTTATCTCTCTCTCCCTCTCCCTTCCTTTCTCTTAAATCAGTCATAAAAAGAAGGAGAAGAAGAAATGAGTCCCCACTAATGAAGGTGTCAGGGACCAGGAATAAGTAGCTCAGACAATTATCACCTAGTGTTTACTATGACTGAACCATTTTTATGTATAATAACACTCAGCCCAGTGTATCGTAAAGGCATTATATAGTCTCTGGGATTCTGGTTGCCACTGAAGAAAGAAGCCACTGGCTGTTGCACTATAGATGAACCATTGCCTGGGAAGAGAAAGCTGCTGGGATAGGGTAGTACCAGAACAGGAAATTCAGGATTTCAAGTTAGATTGCAGTGCCTAGTAGTATATTGAGGTCAAACAGTTCTGCAGGTAATGGGTGGGTTGGAGAAGTCCTGTCATCCCAGGAAGGGACTGGCCAAGTTGTCATGTGGGCTTCGGTCTAGGGGAGGGCTCTACTTCTGAAAGAAAACTAGGCTGTTAACCATTGGCGCACAGAGCCGACTTAGTGATGGGGTTGGGAGAAACCACCTGTGATTGCACGTGTTCTTGTTCACTGAGGCAGCCTGGATCCTGGGTTAGGGTCAGGTCCCCGCACATTCAAACTGTGTAACTTGAAAACAGTTTAATAAAGGGTGTATTTAAAAGAGGTAAGCTAAATACACTCCATCCTTGGGCTGGTCACCCTGGGGGGCTGTTACCACTCCTAGATCTGAGGGTTATTGAATTCCAAACATAGACACAGTGGTATGAGAAGGGCCCCACAATCGACAGCCTCTGGTCCTGGTGACTCCACAGCAAGGGAATCAGGAAATCAGTGCCCCAATCTTCTCTCTCTCTCTCTCCCTCTCTCTCTCTCTCTCTCTCTCTCTCTCTCTCTCTCTCTCTCTCGTCCTCTTGGGGACACTTCCCATTGGTCTAACTTAAACTGAAGGCAGAAGGCCAGGGTGCTCATTGGTGCAGCCACTCCGGTGCAGGGAGCAGGGTGCGGAAGGCAGAGATGGATATGGAGGAGTGAGCACTGGGGTTTTGCAACATAATTAATTCTGGACCCTTTCTTCTGGTGAGACTGACTACTGATATGCTGCCTGCCCTAATGGGGTTGGGCTCTGGACTCTGGTAAGGTGAGCCTTAAGGTAAAAAAAAACAAAACTCTGTTGCTTAGAGCTGACAGGGGCTAAGAAAAGCAGGGCCTGGGACTATACCTTTAAAATAGCAGCTTGCTCCATGCATACGGAGGCCATATGTCCTCAATTTCCCAGGACAGTCTCAATTTCAAATATTCTGTCCCATTTTGCCCATAAGAATACTGGCACTTGGATCACATGTTCCAATTTTTGATTCAAAAAATATGGTTGCTGTATCCCTATACCACAACAAATGCCAGATGGCTTAAAGAGCTAATGTTTTTAATGGTATACTTATCCCAATTGTTGAGAAAAGACAATTTTCTGACTATTGAAGCAATTGAAGAAATTATCGGTGACAAGTTTGATGGGTTCAATTACATTTAAAATAACCCACTTTTTTTTTTTTAATACGAAGAAAATCAACAAAACTAAAAGGTAAAAAGAAAGGCAACAGCTTAGGGAAATAGTTGCAATAAACATAACAGCTAAGAACTTAATATCCAGACACTTTGGGAGTTTTATATAAATCTTAAAGATTTCATTGGACAGATGGTCAAAGGATATGAGTAGATAATTCACACAAGAGAAACATTCACTGTAAACAAATCCCAGGGAGGTAATTGAATACATTCAAGTTAAAACAACTATGGGTTATCATATCACACCTATTACATTATCAAAAATAAATAAAAGTGTAAAATATAACATGGGCAGGGCTTTGTGGAAACAGATATATTCATACATTGCAGAAGGCACTATAAATTATCTTTTTTTTCTCCTAGAGAACAAAGTGATGATATGTCACAAAAGTGATCCTTGCCCAGCCGGTGTGGCCCAGTGGTTGAGCATCGACCCATGAACTAGGAGGTCACAGTTCAAATCCCAGTCAGGACACATGCCCGAGTTTCAGGCTTGATCCCCGGTAGGAGACATGCTGGTGCCAGTTGATCAATGATTCTCTCTCATTATTGGTATTTCTATTCCTTTCTCCCTCTCCCTTTCTCTTTCTGAAATCAATAAAAACATATTTAAACAAACAAACAACAACAAGAAAAAGCAATCCTTTACTTTGACCCAATAATTCCACTTTTGGAAATTTCCCAAGGAAAGGAATAGATATGAATATAGTTTCACCTGCAGTGAAACAACCCAAATTACCAACAGTTGTGTGACTTCCATACATTATAACAGTCAAGGATAAATAAGTATTATCATTAAAATATCAAATATGTCCGCTTTGTAAGTGTTAGGGAAGATATATTTTGAAATGTTAAGTGACAAAAGTACTCTATGGCAGTAATGATTGTGGTCATGTAAAAACTAGTTTTGTCTAATTATGAGGATCAATAAGAGTCTAAATGGTACAGTTCATTGGTTTCCTATGGTAAAAATGTGTTCTGTGGTTTCTGCTTCATTGTTGCATTATTGTTGACTTCAGACATTATTCATGTAGCCCAGTTTTATAAAATGAGAAAGTAAGAACATGCCTCTAACTGCCTATGGTGTGTAGATTGTCTCAGGGCTGAATGCCGGATGCTTTACCTCCATATGGGATGGGCGGTTACTTCAGTACAGCATTGTATCCACCAGCTGGGGAACCCTCTGTCTCCTCTCTCCTAAATGTGCCCCATGAATGCCCAGGCACCTGCTTCTAACAGGTGATAAGGTTCCATGTGCTACTCAAATCCTCATCTGTAGCAGCTTATACTCGTGTGAAATGGCTTCATTTCCAACTACTAAGGATCAGTCTAGTTATACACCTCCCACAACTGCAGGGAGAAGCTGATACAATCTCTAGTGTATATTTTGTGTGGTATTTTTAAAGCTTCAAATGCTAATCTGTTAAAAAAAAAAATAGGAGGTGGAGAGGGGAGAGTTCATTGCGCAAATGTGAAACTTGCAAATACCTTGCCCCGGATCCCTCCTGTAACCGTGCAGCCATTGGGGACGGGTGTGCACCGACTCTGGGCTCTGGCACACCTCATGTGCCCAGCAAGGTGCCAGGGGCTGGAATGCACTGCCGAGCCCCAGCCCTGCAGACAGGGTCCCAGGCGGCTTGGGTGCATTGGCTTTGTCTGGGACATCCAGGTCCCACTGGCATCTTGCTCCCTGGGGCAGCAGCTCCCAGAAAGGCACATACTAAGCACTTGCACGCAGATTCTTTGAGCGTGTCTGTGGAATTGCACGCTTCATTTTCTGTGCGACCTTGAGCAAAGCCCTGGACACCTGAATTCTCACGGTAGAAAACACCTGGGAGAGGAGCCTGAGGACAGTGTGTGTGAGCGCTCTGCGTTCAGTCATTAGCTCTGGAAGTAGATACCATGTATGTTACTAAAATGTATAAAAGGCAAAAACAGAAGGTAAGGCTAGAAACCCTGTAGGGTTCCGGTTACCCATCGCAGAGACCACTCCCGCTGTTGGGGAACGAACACAAGTTGTTTGTGAGGGGTTTTTCCTTAAAAAATACACGTAATACACATTTGTAATCTTACAGTCCTGTAGGTTAGAAGTCTGACATGGGGCTCGCTACACTTAAGTCAGCATCTCACCAGGGCTGTGTGCCTTGCTGGAGGCTCTTGGGGAGGATCCAGTCTCGCCTTTTCCATCCTTTTCTGGAGGCTGTCAGCACTGCTTTGCTTGGGGCCCCTTTCTTTCTCCATCTTCTCAACCAGCAGCTTCTCCTCTCTCTCTGATTCTGACTCGCCTCCTTCACTTACAAGTCCCCTTGTGATGACGTTGAGCCCAACTGGATAATCCAGGATACTCGTCCCCCATTTTAGGATCCCTAACTTAGTCACATCTGCAAAATCCATGGTGCTGTGTGAGACGACATGGTCACAGGTCCTGGAAATTAAGACATGGACATCTTTGAGGGGCCATTATTCTGTCTACTACAGCTGTGGTTCTAAATCCCCTTTTCTCCCATTTATTTTATTTTTCAATTACAGTTGACATACAATATTATATTAGTTTGAGGTGCACAACGTAGTGATCAGACATTATACAACTTACAAAGTGATCAACTCGGTAAGTCTAGTTAGTACCTACCTGACACCATATGTAGTTATTACGATATTATTCACTATATTCCTTAAGCTGTGCTTTACATCCCATGACTGTATTCTAACTGCCAATTTGTACTTCTTAATCTCCTCACCTCTGTCAAGTACTGGGATGAAGCTCTGTATTAGAGTCAATTGACGATGCTGTTGAGTCCAAGACAACCTCCGGTCAAGTTGGATCCTGGACACTGAGGAGGTCCGAGTTAAAGATGAGGGTCTGGTGGGGATGGTATGGGGTGCAGCATCTGGGGATCAGGGTGGGCAAGACATTGCCCCTCATGAAAGCAGACTCATATGCTGCCTCTTGGTTAAAATTTGGAGTCATCTCCACAGATGTCAGTTGGGCGTTGCTCCAGAGTTCTCTAGGAGTGACCCAAAAGGTTCCCTTTCCTGCTCCCTTCGCTCCCCCACCCAGGTTCTCTAAATCAGTGTGGGGTGAAATTTAGCCAAGAAACTGTATCAGAATTTTGGTGAGAGGAGGGAACGATATATAATGGAAAATTATATTCAGTATATTATAGCTGCTTTAATTTAGGTTTAGTGATGATGTTTAACTTGCTTTGAAATGTCAGAGCTCAATAAAGTAATGTTTATGTTTAGAAAAGGGCCATAGATTCAGAATCGTCATGAATACCATTTATGGCCTGTCTTCTAAGCAGCCTCCCCTTGCTCTCCGTTGAGGGACTCCCCTCATTGGCTCACTGTTGTTCCTTTCCCTAGGACCGCAGATTCCAGCTCTGCATTGTCTCTCTTCCAGTGGATACGTTATAATTTCCAGCTAGACCCATAGTCCTCTGTGGAGGCATTTTGCCCCACCTCCACCCTCCTGGGGGCACATTAAGCAATGTCTGGAGACATTTGTGTTGTCATGATTGAGGGTGGATGCTCTTCACGTTCAGTGGGTAGAGGCCAGGGATACCACTAAACACCCTGCGATTCGCAGGATGGCTCCCACAACAAAGACTTAACCCAGTCCGAAGCATCAACAGTGCCTCTGTTGAGAAGTCCTAGGCTAGATTGTAAGCATATTATGAGCTGACGTGATGTCTTAAGATTCTGGCAAAATAATTATCACCACTAGCAACTAACATTTATCACACTCTTACTGTGTGCCAGGCATTGTTCCAAACACTTTCTACATATTATTAACGCATTTCATCTTTTTCTTTAGGAGTTATTGTCATCCCATTTCACAGATGGGAAACCTGGAACATGAGAAAGTTATGTACAATTGTCCAAGGTCACACAGCTAGTACCTGGTAGAGCCGTTCATTAGTAGTAAGGATAGTAATAGTCATTGTGGTCACATTTTCATTGATTTGTATTAATCCAAAAGCTTTATCGAGATTGACTCATTTCATGTTTGCCATGCCTTGTGGAATAAATATTCTTTAATATTAACCCATTTCAGATATGTAGACACTAGGACTCGGTAGAGCTTGCCTTGTATCTATAAATCGGTGTGTGTCTTAAGCTGGTGCCTGTCTCCTCCAGGGACTGTAACCCTAAGAATGCAAGGACTTTGCTGCTCTCTTGCTCCCCTTAGTGACTCCACTATTCAGCTCAGGGTCTGACAATGGTGCACACCCGGAACGGGATTAAGGGACCAGGGAATGAATGAAATGGCAGGGTTTTAGATGCCTGTGGATGGATCTATTGAGGCCTGCCGGTGGCTCAGCATCTGTGCCGTGATTTTCTGCTCTCCTGTGGTTCCTTCCCTCCACTGGACCTTGAAGCTGCCCTATGAAAGGGCCTGGTCCTTTTCAACACACAGGCTCCAAAAAGTGATGGGGACAGGTTGAGAGCATCTGCTCTCTGGCCTCTCTTGAGCTTTGTCAAAACAAGCAGGGCGTGCCTAGCTGGCGTGGCTCAGTTTTTGAGTGTTGACCTATGAACCAGGAGGTCACGGTTCAATTCCTGGTCAGGGCACATGCCTGGGTTGCAGGCTCAATCCCAGTGTGGGGCGTGCAGGAGGCAGCTAATCAATAATTCTCTCCCATCGTTGATGTTTCTCTCCCTCTCCCTTCCTCTCTGAAATCAATAAAAATATTAAAAACAAAACAAAAACAAAGAAAACAAGCAGGTCATGATTGTTTACAGCAGCTAAAAAATTGTGACCTGTTACACCCCAGCTTTTTAAAAAATATATATATATATTTATTGATTTCAGGGAGGATGGGAGAGAGAGATAGAAACATCAATGATGAGAGAGAATCATTGATCAGCTGCCTCCTGCACGCCCCACACTGGGGACCAAGATCGCAGCCCGGGCATGTGCCCTTAACTGGAATTGAACCTGGGACCCTTCAGTCCGCAGGCCGATGCTCTATCCACTGAGCCAAACCAGCCAGGGTACACCCCAGCTTTTGAGGCACCTTTGGAAGTCTTTACGACCTGCTCTCAGAGGAGGGATGGGCTTCCTTGCGGCGGGATGCTCATGTCCCTACCTAATGAAATTTGATGACATGTGAGGCTAGGTGGAGGTACTTTCTTCCTTCTGATATCTGGATATTTTCAGAACTTAGATAATTTTATCCTATTTACATCAAACATGCAGGTAACTCTAGACTTTTATATCTGTATTATTTCTGGGGAGGTGTAATATGATTAGGAATGACAGTAATTGACATTACATGCTTAATTAAATTTCCTTTGCTGTGAATCAAAACCTTTTAGCCTAGTCCTGCAGTGCTATTTCTAGACTTCTCTTTTACATGCTCTGATGTGGTGGGTAGCAAGTTTGACATAAATTCACTTTTATAAATTCTGCATCCCATAGACTAAATGAGATAATGTGTGCAAGGTCAACTTAATGCCAGCCACATAATAATTAGTAATTAAAAAAAAAACTGTGAGCTGAATTTGCATACTTTGTGCCTTTTAGGTATTAGCTATTTGAAGAATATGGTGTTTCTTACATGATAAGTATAAAGCTGATAATTATGAAAAGGCCCCGTTATGGGTAGCATAGTAATTACATCCCAGATTTATCCTTATTTTAAGTGGTCCATAGGGCCTTAGAGTAGTACCTTATTCAAAAAGGGGAAAGCACCCAAGATAGCCTCTTGCTACCACCTCCTCACGCCCCCCAAATCTCAGCAACAACAATAAAAACCTCATCTGCCAGCCTGCTAGAGGGGACTGAAAAGGGGGGTTTGGGTCAGTTCCTTGAGTCTAACCCCCCACCCTTCATTCGGGTACACAAAGCACCTATAGCCATTGCCAGGTGCCTGATGCTCCTGGCTCTTGAGCATCCTTGAGCCCCTCTGCAGCACTGTCTCCCAGCCTGAGCCGCACATTGGTCTTTGGGGTCAGATGGAGTAGGAGGAATCCCCTGCTTCATTGGCCATGGTGCCTCCTTCCAGCCCAGAGACCTTCCCTAGGACTGACTCTCAGCAGGCCTATCTTCCTCCCCGCCCCCTCCCCCCCAACTTTCCCCGGGGCGAGGTGATTTGGGCACAGGGTCCTGGAGGACTGACCACAGTGGTGGGCATCCCTGCCAAGTTCCCCAAGATCCGGCATCTCGGGAACCAGTCCTGGGACTGACTCCGCAGGGATGTTCCACTAGAGCGCAGATGAACTGGTCCCAGTCTGAGAAAGCAGCCCAGCTGCTGCTGGGTCACATCCCTGCTTTCACTGCAAGCGAAAAAGGCACAGTACCCAGGTCCTGCCTCCCGCTGAGAGGACATTGCATTCAGACAACCAGCCAATAAACCCAAAGGGCCAACATTACAAATATTCAAATTGTTTGCTTCCCATCCTTAACACATGCTTAAGATTATGAATTCATGCCTATAGTGTGCGTGTAGATGCCCTCACATTTTCATTATCTATCTGTGAGTTTAGGTCATCTCTCCAGAACGGACAGGTTCCCCACAACAACTGAGCAAAGGCTTGAGGGCGTGGCATGGCTACTTTATGTCTAGAGCTGCCTGGGGTCACATAGCTGTGCCCACAACTGGCATCTGCCTAAGGAGATGCTTATGACCTTGAGGCTGTGGTGGACTAAGAAATGCCATGTCCTCCCGGATGACACTCATTTCTCATCAGCCCCCAGCAGTTGACTCCTTGCACCCCTGCCCAGCTCTGAGGGTGACTCTAGGTGTATACCCAGACTCGGCAGCAACAGGCAGGCGCTCTAGACTTCCAGTTGCCAAGAGGAGAGAGGCAGACTCCTGCTTGCTTTGCAGCAGGTCTAGGAGTCTCATGTGGCATCATATTAAATTATATAGGCAGCCACTTGTTCTCGGCCGATGCACTGAGCTGACAGTTGTATCGAGCAGGCAGCGTTCTCCTCAGGACACGGTTGAAAGATCCTATAGCTCTGCAGCCCTCCCGACCTCTGAAAATTAGCCTGAAAGCAGAGGGGTGTGGCGGCTGCACAGAGAGGTCAGCTCGGGGCACAAGGTACCATGACTGTGGCTGACATCCTAGACCATGGGCTGCGGGGCACTTTGCCCTAAAGGTAGGTCAGAGCCTGGACCAAGTTGGGAATGCTACCATGGGGGGAGGGGGGAGGGGATTCTCTGTTGGAAGTGCCCTGGCCAGCTCCTGGCTCATCTCTGGTGTTTGGGCTTCTGAGGTGGTAAGTACCCCCTCCTCTTCCTCTGAAGGTTTTTTAATATCAAGCTGACTTGCATTAGCCTAGCTCTGTTGTTAGAGACAGATATGGAAGATATGGAGGGAAAGTGTGTGTGTTTGTGTGTGTGTGTGTGTGTGTGTGTGTGTGTGTGTGTATAAGATGTTTAGGGGTCGAGGGAGGAGATGAGGATGGAGAAATCAAAGGATGAAGGACTTAAAAAAGAACAACTCTCCCTGACTTTACTGCTTGCTGTCCTGTTCCTGGGGAATCTACGTGTTCGTTCTGAAAGTGTAGAAAGCAGCTTTTGGCCTCTGTGAGCTATTAGCCTGCTAAATGCTTTTCCTAAGACCTAACAGCCAGCTCTATCCCATGCTGGAGCCGAGAGAGTGTTGTAATTCTCATTAGTGACAGCAGTATGAACAGGACAAATCGCTTACTTTAAGAGCTCATAGTCAGTAACGCCTAATGGGCCTTCCCAATTCCCCCCGATTGTTTGGAATAAATAGATTAAGACAGGATCTGAAATGGGTTTGATTGATGTCCATGCAAGTTCTTGGCAAGATTTTTGACTCCGTTTTCACCCAGATTAAACATGGTTTGAAAATTCACATGTTTGGGTTTATGGCTGGTCTGCAATGCCTCCCCATGGATTTTGACAGGTTAAAGGTCACATCAGTTTGGGCTCCTTGGTCCAAGTTCTGAGAAGACTGCCATTAATAAAGGAGTAGAAAGGCTAGATGTGAGCAACTTTCAGGCATATAGGCGCCTGAGGGATGGCCTTGGTGAGTTCTGCTGGCTCCCCTGAAGATGTGCAGGGGAGACCTGGCTCCCCCCTGGGGTCCGCAGTGCTTTCATCACAGATTAAAAGCCCACTCCCAGTTGATGAATGAATACACCCCAAATTCATTCGTTTGCACTCTCTGAGAAAGCATTCGTCTGGAGGGTCCCAGCCAGAGAGAATAGCCATTCTTGGGGGAAATGAGGAGACTTTGAGGGATCCAGGGGGTTTGACCCCTGGAAGGCTCCTAAGCAGAGCTGGTGCTTACCCTTTGGTGATGGGGGTGGTGGGTGGAGCAGAAGCCCAGGAAAGGAAGGTGCTGAGAGGGTCCTGGCTGCTGCTGATAAGCATTTCATTGTTTTATTTACATCTCTGTGGAGACCAAGGGAGAGCAATGTTTTCCCCAATATTTCCTAGTTACTTACGTATCTTTTTCTTTAAATAAATTGCCACTTAATTTATTTTAGTAACGTGCCTTAGGGGCTTTGATAGACTTATGGATTTTTATAATGAAGTCATTATATGTTAAAGCTATTAATCTAGGCTTGCCACATGGGTTGCTTTGTTTTTTCCAGATGGACCTTGTTCTTTCTTACTTGCCCGGATCTGTCTCCTTATTTTACAAAACAAGCTTGTGGTTTTCTTCTGCTCCCCACATCCAGAATCTAGTTGTGAAGTACCATGAAAGAAAAACTCACTACTACAAGAACCTCTTCCTGTAGCCATTTTGTAACGTATACAAAAGCAGAAAAAATAGCGTAACACACCCTCAGTGAACCCTCGCCCACTTCAACACAACAATTAATCCGTGGCCGATCTTATTTCATGTATCCGCCCCATCTGACCCTCAGCTTCTGCCAGTACATTCTTTCGCAGTGAATTCCAGACATATTATTTCAGTATATATATATATTTTAGTTAGAGCTCTTAAAGATATGGGTTCTTTTAAAAAACACAATTTTATGACATGCAGACAAAATTTAATCATTCCTTAACATCTTCAGCTATTCTGTCTCATAAATTTGATGGGTTCATTTATTATTTTTACAGTTGGTTGGAATCAAGATCAAACTAAGTCCTGGGCATTGCAACTGGTTGACATTCTCTCAGATCTCTTTTATTCCTTGTGAAATATTTATGGAAGAAATCTATAGAGTTTCCCACAGTCTAGATTTTGCTAGCTATACATTGATGGTGTCAGATAATAAGCCCCTCTGACCTCTGAAAAATTGGTAGGTAGATCTAGCCTTGATGGTGTTGTGTCATTTGGGGGTGGAGGGGCAAGGGAGGCATTATATCTGATTGTCTCTCATTATGAGAAGCCATTGGTGATCGTTGCCTGCATATGTTAATTCATTAGGGTTTTCAATGGTTAAATTCCAATTCATTTGTTTCATTGTTATATATTATCTAAAATGCTTTCTAAAGATAAACTTTCCTCAATAAGTATTTGGTCAGCCACAGGTACATTTGATTGAGAAAGATAGGCTAAATGTTAGATTATTTCCCCTTTATTTACCAGTTTTCAAAATGGGTGGTTTTCTTAGCATCCTCCAGAGGTGACTAGAGAGGTGTTGTTGTTGTTTTCTAGTATCATTATTAACTCATGGATTTAAATATATCTGCTATGTTTCAAGATATTGCAGTTACTGTCCTTATTGGTGCTCAAAGTTTTCTGGTTTTGGCCAATGGAAACCTTTTTGATACGACCCTACCTGGTAGAAATTCATAATTTATTGGTTTCTGGCAATAAGCTGTTCCAGGCTCATCTAATATATTTTCTGCGTCTGATCTAGAATCAGCCATTTCTCCAAGTAGCCCTGCTTCCTTTAAGTGGGAAATGGCATTATTATTTAGGGTCCACAATCCAGGTGCTATGGATATTGAGCACCACTTTTTCCCGCCTCTGAAAATTCTTCTAAACCAGTCACCACTATCAACAGCACCACCGCCCATCGAAACCACCACTGCCATCACCCCCACTGCCATCGCCATCCCACCTTCCAGTCTCCATAGCAACTATAATATAGTCCTTCTCCAACCTGCCTGGGTACTTTCAGAATGCCACTTGCTCCAAAATGTCCTGCTTGGTAAAGCATTTCATCAGTCCTTTACTTTTCTATCTTTTCATCCTCTTGTCTCTTGTCATCTGTTTGAAACCCAAGACAAGGGGATAGATCATAATTTCTTAACGTCTCCTCCAACTTTGTTTTAGAGCTCTGTTGGCTTGCCAAAGTCATTCTTGTTTCATTAGATCATCTCTGAGCAGTCCCTCCCTCCCCGGGTGCTGATACGCATGACTCAGGCACACATCGGCAAGCGTGGGGAAGGGCAGACTGGCAGATACTGAAGCTTACTTAGGCTTGTCCTACTAGGCTGGGCAGTGTGTGTGATGTGATCAGCGCTTCATTATAAACCTGTGAGCTAAGTATTATGATTTCCACTCTAGAGGGGAAGGAAAGTCAAATAGGAGGTAGGGCTGGGATTCTTCCAAAATCTCCCTTGGATTGGCCAGAGCCCAGGCCAGCCCAGACAGCCTTATCTGGAGTAGGTCCCATCCCAGGAAGACTTCCCGCTTAGGGGAGTCCACTAGGGAACCTTTGCCCAGCCATCCTACAAACATGCAGAGCCCTGCTTTTCTTATCCTTCAGTGGCTTTCAGGATGAAATCCACACTTTGTATGTTCTGGCCCTCGGCTTAACTCTGACACCCCACAGACACATTACTCTACCACAATCTTCTTGAAAGCGTGCCTGTTCTCACATCTCAAGATCTTTTGTACCAGTATGTCTTTCTCCCTCTGCACCTGGTGAACTACTCTTTTAAGAGGCAAAGGAAAGTATCTCCTCTGAGAAGTCCTCCCTGATTTCCACTTCCCGAAGAGTTAAGTGATACTGCTTTGGCTTCCACAGGGTACTCTGCTGTACACTGGGGCTGGGGGTCATTCCTCCCTTTGACCCCAGGACCCAGGACCAGGCCTGGCCCAGGAAAGTTGCTCGGGAATGCTGTTGAATGCATGCTTAAGCAAATGAGTGAGCGTGTGTGTGGTACCAGCTACTGCACACCTGCTCACATGGTAAATGTTATCTTCTTTGAAATAGTCTGCCCAGTTTCTGGTGGCCTCTGTCACTCTCTGCTCCTGTTGTGCCTATTTTTGTCCATAAGTTAAATTATACTCTGGGCCTGAAAGACGCAATGGGAATGAGGCCCCAACGCATTGCCTTGCACATAGTCAAGACTCAGTAATTATCCGGGGAATGGAATCAAATGGGAGACTGTACAAAGGCAGCTACAGTCAAGTGTCAGGCTTGCAATCAGCGGGACACCAGACAGGCAGTTAAAGCATCTCTGATTTACTACAATTTCTTTAATAGGTTCTCAGTACAGATTTGCTGTCAACATGGCTTGTTGGTTTTAGAAAAACAAAAACAGGGAGCCGCAGTGGCTCTTGCGGGGCACGACTGACAACGTGTTGCCACGGCTAGTGTGGTAGTTCCCGGGTTTCCATGATGGGACAGGACTCGGTCATTGCACTGAGGATATGTAAATTGCAAGCAAAAATGCTTGTAACGAAACGTCCCAGACCCCCACACTCAGAACCAGAATGTGTCAGTGCTTTCTGCGCTCCCCTTGGCTGCCTCCAGTCCCTTATCCTTCTCTTCCTGAAGCCCAGACCTGCCCATGTTTGATGCTTGGCTCTGCTCTGGAAGGTAGAGAGGTTTGTTGGCTGTGTGGCCTGCTCAGGGGACAGCACTGCCACACCATTCATTGATCCAGTAAGTGAGCATCAAGCACGTGTTGTGGGGCGGGTGCTGCCGTGCAGAGGTGGGCAAAGCCTCAGTCCTCTTGGAGCTCTCAGAATAATGGAGGAGACAGGTATTCTTCAGATAGGCACACAGATGTACTAGTATATTGACCGACGGGAGTAAGTGAGATGGAGAGAGGAAGAGACCGAGCCACAAAAGGGCCTGGCACCACCTTCTCCATGAAGCCCTCCTTGGCCCCTCCTGGCAGTGCAAGGCTAGCTGCAGCTCCCTCGTCACTGGAGCCGGGCCTGTGTTGGCCCTCAGCCCACTGAGGCTCTGGGTGTATGTGACTTATTTCCCAGGGCAAGGGTTAGTTCTTTCCTAGAATAGTGCATGGCATACAGCAGGTGCTCAATCAGTGCTCAAGGGTGGGAGGAAGGGAATGAGCACATTTTACAAGTTCCCATCCCATCAGCTGCAGGAGGCATGGGCTTCTTGAGACACTGATCATGATGGCGTGGTGATGACCTGGTCCCAAAGCTTCGGCTCTGTCCCCGAGAAGCAGGCATCTCTGCTCCTGAAGGTTGTAGATGACGAGGAATGAACGGAAACCCTCCACCCAGGGCCTCGCCTGTGGCACGAACTCAGCGCAGGTCACCTCCCTTCCCCTGGCTTCAGAAATTGTGCTCTCATGGAAGCAACCTGCCCACTCACCCCTACCTGAGGTCCTCTTAGACTGCACCTGAGCAAGTCAGGAGCGAGACTCACGTCCTGCTCATCTCCGCATCTCCAGCCTGGGCACGTCAGAGTCAGGACTGAGCAGATGTTTGTTTTGACTGGCACTGACCTAGGGTCATAATGTGAAGAACAGGATTCTGCAGGCCATATATTCTTGTTTGCTTCCTCTGTGGTGAAGAAGACTATGTTCCCCTCCCAGATTGGTTGCTATCTATGCCTTCACTCCCACCTGCTCTCCTGGGATTTCTCTCCTAGAGGGAGTAGGAGGCAGAGTCCTGGTGCCCCTGAATCTCTAGGTGAACAGCAGATGCGTTTGTACTTCATGTCACACTCCCCGGCCACCTCTTGTTTCAGCCCAGCTATGGTAGACAGTTTGGTGCACACAGCAGGCTGCCACCTGAACCTGGCACCTCTACTTCACTGTGGCTCTGGCTTCCAAAGCCCTCTCAGCTGTTACCCAGGGAAGCCTGTGGGAGCCTCAACTACGGGGAGATCTCCTGGGGAAATCACACAGTTCCTCAGAGAGCCCACATGGCGTTTGAGGCTCAGTGGCCCATAGGTGACCAGCTCAGTGACATGCACCCCCTTCATTGGCTTTTCCTATGTCTCTCACTCGCTGTCACTTCCCCTCACCCTTTCCCCTGGGATTTCTTCTGCTTTCAAAGGACTCCAAACTCAGATACCAGGGAAAGAGATGGCTGTTAGAATTATCTTCTAGGAAACTTTTCAGGGGCATTTTTTAAACTTTCTAGACTATATAGCTTTCTCATCCATGAAAGAGAGGAGGTCCTGTGGCCTGACTCTAGTCCCCAGGGGCCCCACATTCTGCGCCAGCTGGTCCCATTGCCTGGGCTCTCACTCACCCTTCATAGCTGGCTGATGACTCAACCTTCCAGACGCAGCCGCCTCCCCCCAAGACTGGAAACCACCTAAATGTCCCTGAGTTATGGAACGGTTAAGTAGCATATGTGTGTACCTTCAAGAGAGATTGAGGAAGCCATTTAAAGTGGTATTTCTGATGGCATAAGGAAAGCTAATGAGATTATACAATACAATAAAAGTAGGCCATCTATATAATAAAAGCCTAGGCTACCATTATGGCGGAATGACCAGAACGACCAGTCGCTATGATGCACACTGACCACCAGGGGGCAGACGCTCAATAGAGGAGCTGCCCCCTGGTGGTCAGTGCACTCCCACAGGGGGAATACCACTTAGCCAGAAGCCGGGCTCATGGCTGGCAAGCGCAGCAGCGGTGGCGGGGGCCTCTCCTGCCTCCTGCCTTCACAGCAGTGCTAAGGAGCAGCAAGTCGAGTGGCAAGGAGCAACAAGCAGGCATGCAGTAAGGAGGGAGGGGTCCTGGACATCCCCCAAGGGGTCCCAGACCGTAAGAGGGTGCAAGCTCGGCTGAGGAGACCACTCCCCCTCCCCCCACCACCAGGGCATGAATTTCGTGCACCAGGCCTCTAGTACTATATAATACAATAAAAGTAGGCCACACATGTACCCAGTATGTTAGTGTGTTTATGTGTGTGTGTGCATGCACACACGTGCATATGTGTATAAAATAGAAAAGCTTGTAAGAAAATACAGTATGTTAACATTTTATCTCTAAACAATAGGAAATATTTTTTCTTCATTTTTTTATATTTTCTCTTTTTTTAATATGTTGGTTTTTGTTTTTTCTTGATTTCAGAAAGGAAGGGAGAGAGAGAGGGGGAGAGAAACATCAATGACAAGAGAGAATCACCGATCAGCTGCCTCCTGTACACCCACACTGGGCATTAAGCCCAGAACCCGGGCATCTGCCCTGACCTGGAATCAAACCATGACCTCCTGGTTCATGGATCAATGCTCAACCACAGAGCCACACTGGCCGGGCAGTTTTTAATATTTTCAAGGTTCTTTTAAATGAGCATATTTTTCTTTTTCAGTCAGAAATAAATCAATCCATTATTTTATAATGTATTTTATATTTTTGTTAATCCTCACCCGAGGATATTTTTTCCAGTGATTTTTAGAGAGAGTGGAAGGGAGCAACAGAGGAGGGTGTGGGAGATGCTGAGGCCACCAGAGGGTTAGTGGGGCCCCAGGGACCCTGTACAGCTTCTGCACCTCACTTGCTTTTACCTTTAGATATCACCTGCATCAGCTTCTTCATTTCATTCCCTGTGGCTCTTTGACTTTCATGTCTACATCATCATTTCTTCATCCTGAACAGCCTGTCATCTATTTCGCAGTGTTCCAGTGCTGCCTAAAGAGTGCCACATCAAGTACTAGTCCCTCCTCTGTTGCTCCCTCCATCCTGGAGGGGCACTCTGCTCTCAGGACTTGGGTGGAAGCGCTTATCATATTGCATTGTATTTTGTGCATTCGCCTTTCCCCTCCTCTCCCTACAGCATCTTCCGAGCTTATGGAGTGTTTATCATGTGCCTGACACTGTGCAGGGTTCTGAGGGCCACCACAGGTAGCTGCCCTTCAGGAGCCTCCTGACCCCAGAAAGGAAGGACTTCTTTATCTTTGTAGTCAGAGCTCCTGGCCCACCCCCTGACACCTGAGGTGTCCATCCATGTTTATGAATGAAAGACAGAAGTAGAGCCAGTTCTACACAGGCTGTCCTGGGTCGCTCATTGTACCCACTCTTCATGTGTAATTAGCCAACATATCAGATCAAGTTCTGTGGTCTCCATGACTGTTCCAAGTGCTTAGGGGGCATGCAGACACACAGATGCACATGCATGCCCAATGGTTTGGCATTTTCTCCTGTCAACTCCCAGGATGGCACACCCACATCACCTGCTTAAGGAGGAGCAGACCTTTAAAACCTAGGAAACAGCCCAGCCAGTGTTGCTCAGTGGTTGAGTGTCAACCTATGAACCAGGAGGTTATGGTTCGTTTCCCGGTCAGGGCACATGCCTGGGTTGCAGGCTGGATCCCTGCTGTGGAGCGTGTAGGTGGCAGCTGATCAATGATTCTCTCTCATCATTGATAATTCTATTTCTCCTCCCTTCCTCTCTGAAATAAATAAAAATATTTTTTAAAAAGTCATTTAAAAAAATAAAACCAAGGAAACAGTTTTGGTTCCCACCCTAAAGAGATAACGGGACATGGCATAGCAAAAGACAAGGAAGAGTGATGTGCTTGGTGATGGACCCTCTGTGCTGTGCAGTGTTTTAGTTAAACTCCCATGGCTTCCTAGAGACCTCCACCAGTGCTCCAATTCACACTGTTTTGACTGCTCAGAAAGCCAATGGTGCATCCATCTCCCTCCATGCTTACTTTCAATTGGAGGGCAGCTGACTTACATGTTCGGCTGAACAATGAATAAATGTTAAGGAGCCATTTGCTTGGCAGCCTTCCAATTCTACAGAGACTATAAAGCTGACCAAGAGAAAGACGCTCATGGAAACGATAAGACTGAGAACTGTAGATCCCCCTGTCAGCTCCCATCACAACACCAGCCTCTAAATTCCCTTTGTTTGGCTGCACTCCAAGGGCCGGATGTCAGTCCCTGGTGACTAAACAGCTGTGTCAAATAGAGCGGAGTGCAGTGAGACCCTGACAGTCCTCTGAGGCCACCACGAGCTGGCTCCCACGTTTCCCTGATGCTCTGTATTATGGCTGCTAAAACAAGTATCCTTTTAGTTAAAAGTAATAAAACTCTGGGTTTAAAGGCTGGGATGGAGAGGGTTGGGATTTTGCATTTCCTTTGGCAATCTCACACAGAGAAAAAGTGAACCCACGTGTTGTAGGCAAGAGTGAGTACTGAGAACAGAACCTGTCCCACTAACCAGGAAAGCTGTTAAAGGCAGAATAATGGTCCCCAAAGATGTCCAGGTCCCAATCCCTGGAATCTGTGACTATGTTAACTTACATGGGTTACATTTTGGTTGCTTATCAGCTAACTCTAAAATAGGGAAACTGTCCTGGACTGTTCAGGTGGCCCAGTGTACTTAGAGGGTACTTAAAAGTGGGAGAGGAGGTCAGAGTAATGCAATGTGAAAAGGATTTGACACCCTCCCCTACCTCATTACTGGCTTGAAGATGAAGGAAGGGGCTACAAGCCAAGGAGTACAGGTGGCCTTTAAAAGCTAGAAAAGGCAAGAAAATGGATCATCCCCTAGAGCCTGCAGAAAGGAACATAGCCCTGCCAACACCTTCATTTAGCCCAGTGAGACCCACGTTGGACTTTTAACCTATAGAACCATAAGGTTAATAAATCTGTGTTGTTTCAAGCCACCAAGTGTGTGGTAATTTGTTACTGCAGCAATAGAAAACTAACACAAAAGCCCATCAGGGACCATGAATAGACCTTGTTTCCTGAGCAGTTACAGAGAAAATTATTACAGAGACCTCTGTATCTTCAGTGATTCTTGTACTAGTGGGACAAACCCCCTCTTGGGAAAGCAGAAATGACCCTGCCAGACAGGCATCCTTAAGTTATGAGGAAGCTCTGTCTTCTCATCTCAGCCCTGGAATCAAACAAAAAAAACCATGCACTTCTGCCTGGAAACCTGGCTTCTCACTTGGACATGAGTACAGCTTGCACTGTAGGGCCTTTAAATGGTCTTTGTGCTTTGCCTCTTGTACAAATGCTTCCATAGGGCCCAGCTAATGTTGAATAAATTACCACTTTCTCCTAGTCATGGGAAGGAACATGTGTGTCCCATCAAGTCATGTGTTTCCCCCAGTGAACACTACATTTGGTTGGAAAAAATAGAAAATTTGGGTTGGTTTTTAAAAAGAATAGACTATTTTTGTAATAGTTTTAGACTTACAGGAAAATTGCAAAGATGGTACAGATGGCCTACACCGGTTTTCCTCTTATTAACGTCTTCCATTAGTGTGGTACATTTGCTATACAGTCCATGAACCAGTATTGATATATTATTGACTGAATTCCATAGTTCACTCAGATTTCTTTAGTGTTTTTGCTGTGTGTGTGTGTGTGTTGTGTGTGTTTTACCTTTTTCTGTCCCAGCATCCCATATTACACTTGGCTGTGACATTTTCTCAGACTTCCCTTGTTTGTGATGATCTTGAAAGCTTTGAGGAGTACTAAGCATTTCTTAGGCTGTTCCTCCACTGGAATTTGTCTGATGCTTTTCTCATGATTAGGGTAGGGAAGGAAGAGCACAGAAGTAAGTGCTGTATTCAACATATCACATCATATCCCATTGATTTATGATTGTGGTGCTGTCAGGTTTCTCCACTGTGAAGTTTCTGTTGTCCCCCTTTCATATTGTTCTCTGTGGAAGGAAGCCACTATGCAGAACCCACATTTGAGGAGTGTGGGGCAATGTTCTCCTCCTTAGAGGGCACAGGATCTACATAAATTATTTGGAATTCTACAAAGGAGATATCCCCTATGCCCCATTTATTCATTTAATTGGTCATTTATATCTGTATGGATTCATATTTATTTTGTGGTTTGGGTTATAATCCAATACTTTATTTTGTTGCTCAAATCGTTTCAGCTTCTCTACTTTCTTTTTCCAGACTCATCTTGTATATTTCCTATATATTTTCTCTCCAGTTCTAGAATAAGCCATTTTTCCAAGGAGTCCTGGTCCCTTTTATTGGAGAATGGTACTAGGAACTAAGATCTGGGTACTGGGCGTGTTCATTCCTGCTGGAGTGTCATTTCTTTTAGGCCCTTTCAGCTGACAGCATGGAAATATATGTGTGCACTAACCTATGTATATACACGTCTTTCAATATTTCAATATGTAATCATCTGTATCTATATTAAGTTAAACATGAGTTCTTATTGATGTCTCCAACTCTAATCCATTACTACATGGATCATCCTAGCCTTCTCCCCTTGCTTCTCTGTAACCTCCCTCTCTAACAGTGAGAAACCTGGTTTCTACCATATACCAACCAGTTAACTAGAGTACAGTGCTTATGTGCTGTTCCTTTTGTCTTTGGTCAGACTCCACTCATTTCCAGTAATGCTGATTTGCCATCTATACATCTTCTCTGGTGACATGTTTGTTCAAAGCTCTTGCCCATTTTGTCGTTGAGGTGCTTCCTTACTGTTCAGTTTTTAGAGTGTTTGTGTATTTTGCGTACAAGTCTTTTTATCAGATATGTGTTTTGTAAATATTTTCTCCTAGTCTATGGCTAGTCTTCTTATTCTCCTAACAATATCTTTGTCAGGGTAGAAATGTTAATGAAGTCCAGCTTACCAGCTTTTCTATCATGGATTGTCTTTTTGATGTTGTAGGTAAAAACTCATTGCCAGACCCTAAATCACATTTCTCCTATGCTTTTTTTCCTAGAAATGTTTTAATATTTATACTTAGGTCTGTGACCATTTTGATTTAAATTTTATGAAAAGTGTATGGTTTCTGTCTAGAGTAATTTTCTTTCAGATGGACTCCCAATTGTTCTAGCACCATATATTGATAAGACTATTCTTTCTGCATTGAGTTGCCTTTGCTCCTTTGTCAAAGATCAGTTGAATATTTGTATGGGTTTATTTCTGGGTTCTCTTTTCTCCTCCATTTATCCTTGTGTCTCTTCGTTCACCAGTGCTATCTCTAAATAACTGTAGCTTTACAGTAAGTCTTGAAGTCTGGTAGTGTCAGTCCTCCAACTTTGATATTCTTCAATATTGTGTTGACTACTCTGGGTCTTTTGCCTGTTTGTGTAAACTTTAGAATCAGTTTGTCAATATCCAAAAATATCAAATGTGATTTTGACTGGGGTTGCACTGACTCTATAGGTGAGATTGACTAGAATTAACATCCTAATATTACCATATGCCTTCCAATCCATGAATACAGAATGTCTCTCCATTTATCTAGATCTTCTTTGATTTTTTCATCAGAGTTTTATAATTTTCTGCTATAATTATCCTTGTTTATATTTTGTGTTAGATTTATATCTAATTATTGCATTTGTTGGTGCTACCATAAATGAAATTGTTTTTAATTTCTAATTCCAATTATTCATTTCTGGTGCATAGGAAAACAGTTGACTTTTATATATTAACATTGTATCCTGCAACCTTGCTGTAATTACTTATTACTTATAGGAGTTGGGTTTTTTGTTCTGTTTTGTTTTGGTCAATTCTTTGGGATTTTCTTTGTAGACAATCATTTAATTTACAAACAAAAATGGTTTTATGTCTTCCTTCCCAATCTTTTATTTTCTTCTCTTGCATTATTATACTAGCTAGAATTAATTTTTTTTGTATTTTTTATTTTTTTGTTAATCCTCACCCAATCAAGGATATTTTTCCATTGATTTTTTATAGAGAGTAGAAGGGAGGGTGAGAGAGAAATACCATGTGAGAGAGACAAATCGATTGGTTGCCTCCCGCACACACCTCAACCAGAACTGGGGGATTGAGCCTGTAACCCAAAGTGTGTGCCCTTGACTGGAATCGAACCGGGGACCCTTCAGTTTGCTGGCCAATACTCTTATCCACTGAGCTATACAGGCTAGGGCCTAGCTAGAATTCTTAGTATGATTTTTCATGAGCATGGTGAGCGGAGATATCTTTGCCTTGCTTCCAATTTTAGGAGTAAGCATCCAGTTTCTCACCATTTATTACAATGTTAATAAAAACTGTAGGTTTTTAAAAATATATATAGATGTTCTTTCTGGTTGATTTTTCACATGAAGAAAAATTGTTGGGATTTGCTTACCAGACAATGTAGTTGTCCCTAGCTGCCAAGATCTTCTGGGGGGGGGGGGGGGGACCCTTGAGCCATTTAGAAGTTAAGTGAGCTTTTAGTAGCTTTCAAGAGGACCAGAAATAAATCATCTGAATCCTGATAAGGATCTAGAGCAGACTACATATCTCACTGGGGCCCACTTGCCCTGAAGGAGAAAGAACATCCTAACTATTCTCTTGCCCTCCCTTGGTATGTTGTTTGTTTTGTCTGTAGACTCAGAGAGCACGGTTCAAGAGTGCTGGGGAACAGATGAATTCAAAACCCTTCACACTCTGGACCCCACCTACTTATTTGCCCCTCTGTTCCTTCCGGTCCTATTTCCTCCCTACATTCCCAGTGTTCAGACATAATCACCACTCTTTTAACACTTGCCCTGTTTGTGCACACTTTTTTTTCCGCACACGATGTGCCTCTTGTGGGGCACCTGTGTCAGATGAAAATTTATATTTTTCCAAGTTCAATTCAAATATCCCTCTTTCTGGGAATCCTTCCTGGCCTTCCCCATCCAGCATTAGCCAGCCTTGTTCCTCCGAAACTCCCACAGCCCTCTGGTTATATGTCTCTCACCCCTGAGTGCAGTGTCCTGCATGCTGTGTTTATGTGCCGGCCGCTCCCACCTGTGAGCAGCTTGAGGCAGACCCATGCCAGATCCCTACACCCTTATCCCCCTTGCTGGCACAGGGGCTGCTTTAGAGGAGGATGCCCAGAAATGTTTATTGGTTGAATGAATGAAATCACTGGCCTTGCATAAATGGACCCTTCCATACTTCTAGGAATCTGTCCGTTCTTCTCTCCATCCTTGATTTCTGCCTGGTGTTCTTTGAGTTCCTCTTGTTTCTGGAGTGTGAGAGATGCCTACAGCTGTTCTGTTTTTCATGGGGAAAAAAAGGAAAGGGAAATTATCATTCACTGCAGACCTACTGTATTCATCCATCCACTTTATCATCCTGGTGCCTCATAAATCAATTAGGGAGTTTAGGATCCAGTTACCAGAAAATGCCAACTCAACTGGCTTAAACAATAAGGGACCCTATATATTTCTCCTAACAAGACATAAGCTAGGGTGGCTTTAGAGATGGTGGCTTAACTGTATCAAGAAAAACCCCCTCTTTCTATCTTTCTTCTCCGCCAACTTTAACTTAATGAGTTTTCCTTTGGGCTGACTCACCTCATGGCAACAAATTGGCTGCAGCAAATCCAGGCTTACCATCCTGATGCAGTACTGGCTAGGAGAAAGATACTTTCTCTCTCTTGGGCCTCTCTGTAAAGTGGAGGGAAAAATTCTAGAAGCTTCTAGAAACTTCCTCTGAAAGCTTATTTACCAGAATTTTGCGGTCACAAAACAATGCTTGAGCTATCACTGCTGAGGGAATTAAGATGATCGTGATCAGTATAAACCAACCAGGATCTCACCTAGAGGCATAGGAGGGAGGGGTAGATGCTGAAACAACAGGAGTGTTCTATCAGCAGGGGAAAAATAAATAAATAAATATTGAGGAGGAAACCAGCAGTGTCAGCTACACCGCTTTTCATAGTGAATTAGTTTATGCCGAATTTCAGGGAGGTTCAGTCACTTACATACGGTCCCGCAGCTGATAAAAATAGAAGTCGGATTCAAATCCAGCTCTTTAAAACTCCAAAGCCCATCTATGCACTTTTTTCTGCTGCACAGCTGGACCCAGAGTCAAACTTCACTTCCCAGAAAAGCCAAAGCCCCCTTCCTCGTGGTGAGCGCCTCAGGAGTGGAGGCAATCGCCCTGCTCTCCCCAGCCGACCTTCCGCTGGGCATTTAATCTGTTTATTAAGTTATGACTAATGGTGCTGCGAGACACCGAGGGCCGCACGTTCAGACCTAGTTTTAGATTGTTAGAGGAGGTTCAGGGGATAAACATCATATTCATATTCTGTGCCGAGAAAATTCAATTGCAGCTCTTTCTCTTTCAGAGCGCGGGATTGGCGAGGGGCGTCTGCTGGGTCCTGCTTGGGTTTAATAGAAATGAAACCTCCAAGGCAGGCGGGCTGTTTTGGGAAAGTGGCCGCTAATGCGGCCCCTTGGGGCGGGGGCCAGGCCTGAACCGGGCAGTTTGCATATTCACTTTTACAAACAGTTGGCTCCAAGTCAGCAGTTAATGGGATGGGAATGATGTTCCTGTACCGAATCATTTCCTGAAAAAAACATTTCCAGTTGCAAACATATCTCAGCCTTTCTTCTTGCGTTTGTTTTGTCTCTGGGAGTGAATTAAAGAGGCAGGGCAGAGGGGAGTGTTTCTGACGGGGGATTTTTATCTGAAATCATTTTTAACAATGATCTCCAAGTAAAAGAGATCCCGTTCAGACCGACCTTTAGGCGTCCTGGCTGCTAATATTGCATTTCTGGGCACACTTTAGAGGTATAAATGTCTCCATTTTCACCAAGTGGCTCTGGCTGTACAACAGTTTTGGGACACATGCGGCTTTTCTTTCCTTCCAAAACCTAAGCTGGAAATGCTGGCCCAGGAATGTGCACACACACGCACACATACACACATGCACACACAGGGTCAGGCTAAAAATTTTGTAGGTTTTTCCTGAGGACAAGCTGGAATCCTTTTTGTATCCTATGCACTGCTTTGGCAAAGTATGCTTCAACCCGTAACCTGGGCAACTGAAGGGTGGTCTTAATTAACAGTTTTGATCACTCATTTATTCAACAAGTAGTTCTTGAATGCTCACTGCACATGAGGTATTGTTTTAAGTAATAAGAATAACATATATTTACATAGATCTTACCAGATACCCAGAGAGTCTAGTAAATATGTTACATATATTAACTCATTTAGTCTTCTCAACAACCCTAGGGGGTAGGCAATCTTATCATTCCTGTTTTTCCAATAAGGAAACTCAGTATAAGAGGTTGATGAACTTGCCCAAGGTCACATACGGTAGCTAGTAAGTGATCTTGGATATTAACCTAGGGAGTCTGGCTCCTCTTTGGGGAATCTAATAGTGGGCCAAAGAGACAAAGTGCCAGGCTTCCCACGGCTTATCTTCTGATGGGAGAGGTGGCTAACAGACTGTAACTAATGATGATTTCAGGTCATATTGAGAGCTTGAAGCAAATAAAACATGAGCGGGAGGCAGTGGGCTAATCAGAGGGTTTTCTAGGTCTTAGGAGTTGGGGTTTTCTTTTGAGTATGACAGGAAGTCTTAAAGCAGGAGAGTGTCTGACCCTATTTATGTCTTTATGTATCATTCTGACTGTAATTGGAAGTAGATGGGGTAGGGCTGAGGGGGGGATATGCATTAGAAAGCAGTAGACCTGTGGTGGTTCTGGTTGTCCAGGTGAGAGATAAGGATGGCCTGAACCAGGATGATGGTGGTGGTGCTGGTGAGCAGCAGCTGGAATTGGGTCCTGGTTTGGAGGTGGAGCCCATAAAACAGCGGTTCTCAACCTGTGGATCGAGACCCCTTTGGCAGTCGAACGACCCTTTCACAGGGGTCGCCTAAGACCATCCTGCATATCAGATATTTACATGACGATTCATAACAGTAGCAACATTACAGTTATGAAGTAGCAACGAAAATAATTTTATGGTTGGGTCACAACATGAGGAACTGTATTTAAAGGGCCAGAAGGTTGAGAACCACTGCAAAACTTGCCAGTGTATTAGACGCAAAAGGTGAGGGGGGAGATGTTGTTACAGATGACTCTTTTTTTGGCTTAAACCATTGTATACATGCTGGGGCTACTTACTGAGGAGGGTAAGAGTAGGGGAAGAACAGTGTTGTGGAGGTGGGGGTGAGGGTATTGAAAATCAGAGTTCTGTTTCAGATGGCTAAATTTGAGACCTCTGCTAATAGGCAAAACAGAAGACATCCAGTAAGCTTGTGGCTCGGGGTCAGGCCTAGGCAGGAGATTTAAACGCAGACATCAACATTTAGATGTGTAAGATCATCTAGGTCAGTGGTTCTCAACCTCCTGGCCCTTTAAATACAGTTCCTCATTTATGTTGTGACCCAACCATAAAATTATTTTCGTTGCTACTTCATAACTGTAATGTTGCTACTGTTATGAATCGTAATGTAAATATCTGATATGCAGGATGGTCTTAGGCGACCCCTGTGAAAGGGTCGTTCGACCGCCAAAGGGGTCGCAACCCACGGGTTGAGAACCACTGATCTACGACAATGCTGTCCACTCCTGTGATGATGGAAATCTACATCTGTGCTATTCAGTATGGTCATCACCAGCTCCATGTGGGCCATCGAGCACTTTAAATGTGATAGGTACAACTAAGAGATTCAATTAAAAATTATTTTTATTCCATTTCAGAAAGGAAGGGAGAGGGAGAGAGAAATAAGAAATATCAATGATGAGAGAGAATCCTTGATCAGCTGCCTCCTACATGCCCCACACTGAAGATTGAGCCCACAACCTGGGCATGTGCCCTGACCAGGACCTCCTGGTTCATAAGCCAATGCTAACCACTGAGCCACGCCAACCGGGCAAAGAAACTAAATTTTTAATTCATCTGCATTGAAAGAGCCGCATGTGGCCAACCCCTCCCATATTGGACAGCACAGACCTGGGGGAGAATGTAGGTAAAGAAGGTCCTGGCCAGTAACAACCCGTTTCTTCCCTGTCTAGTAGGCGCAGCCTCTCACCCGCATAAAGCGTGACTTTATTTTCACTTCCATTCTTGCACAGCAGTGCTTATTAAGTGATGGAAATCTTGCTGCTTTGTGAGAAACAGCCTAGAAAAGAAGCAAACTGCCAGTCCTGGGGGGAATAGTAGAAGATATTATAGAAGTCTAAGGAAACAGTTCTCTAGAAAGCAAATACAACCCTTTACCTATAGAATCATTTCAGTCTTGAAGGTACCCCTTATATTTTTCATCATGTTTTATGGGGGAGACTTTTATAGGGTAATGGGTGTCTGTGAATTTGGAGATTCAAGACGGTGACTGGCTGATATCCCACATAAATGTCAAGGGCCCACAGCCACGGGATGAAATGCCAGCTTTATAATGCAAGTTGGGTCTCTTTGGGGTAGAGTGCCTTTGTTAGGCAATCTCGTTCTCCATCCAACTGCAACCATCAGTGAGTTTGCTAATATGAAAGAACTCTTTGTAAGTGGCTGCCTTGTGCTCAAGAGTTCTTGCAAGTGTATACTGGCAATCGGTGAGGCCAGAGTCGATAAAAAATAAAATAAAATGGAAAGATGGGACATGGCTTCTATTAAGGCTGATTGCAGCTGCCATGTTACTTCTTGAAGAACCTTCTGCTGACAGACACTGTGAGAGAGAATGTGTTTTTGTGTGTGTGGTTGATTGGTAAAAAGTAATTATCCGAACTGGAATTGAATAGAGAGGTGAGAGGATTTAAGTCACTGATTTTAGGAGAGATGGCTCCTAGGGCCCTCAGCTCCTTTGAGCTTGAAGGGGTAAGACCAGAGCCTAGGAAAGAGGCTGGACTGAGACTTTCTCACAGCAACTGGAAGGGGTGAAGTAGGACAATCAGAAAAACACTTGGGGATGCCAAATCAGGAGAGAAGGTTGAGCCGAGGATGGAGATGGCTTACAGCATAAAGGCAGCCTTCACATGGTGAGCGCCTTCATCCAGTCAACAGGTATCAGGCTCCCACAGCAAGCCCTCTGAAGGAGGGGCGGCAGGACACCAAAGGCAGACACTTAAGAAAGACTTCCCTGCCCACTTCGCTTTCACTTATTTTGAGATTGTTTCTGAGAGGAGGCAGAGACCTCCCAACTTTCTCCGAGGAAAGGGAATGGGGTGACAGCTGGACGGGGTGAGCTACAAGGGACAGTTCAGTCCTTTTAGCAAGGAGAGCTGGGGGATTGCCTGCAGGCTGAGCCACCGCTGTGACCAAACCTCAGTGGTTTTGTTTCTCAATGTCAATATCCAACACGTCTGTCAGATCCACCCCCCTGCCGTCGGCGGCTGTGACATGACTGTGCTTTCTTCTCCTTACAGTGTCCGAGCTTCAGGAGGAGGGCATGAATGCCATCAACCTGCCCCTCAGCCCCATCCCCTTCGAGCTGGACCCGGAGGACACCATGCTGGGTAACGGGGTCTCTTGTTCTCTGGGGTAGCCTGACGCCTCCCAGTGGAGCCACCCGCACTGACCCCCTTTTCTTTTTAAAGAGGAGAATGAAGTGCGAACAATGGTGGATCCAAACTCGCGCAGCGACCCCAAACTCCAAGAACTGATGAAGGTAAGAAGACATTAGGGCTCCAGTTATCTACCAGACACAACAGGTGTCTATAGACCACCCACCCCGCGTAGGCACCACGCAAGCCACTACTGGGAGAATAACATCACGTCAATGCCTGCCTGCAGGCAGCTCATGGTCCAGTAAGTGGACATCTAAGATTTAACACAAGTGGGACAAATACCCAATGAGTCATGCTGATAATGAGGATCAGAGAAGCTAGTGCAAATAAGCTCACATTTGCCAGGGTCTTAGTCCACACACTCCTTTCACTGCTTTTATTACGGACCCTCAAAAGCTCCTTGTGAAGGAGGAATTAGTGATCAGCCCCCATTTCACAGATGAGAAAACTGAGTCTCAGAGAAGCCAACTGGTTTATGGTCACAGCTGAGTGGAGGAGATGTAATGCAAACAGAAATATATGGTATTAAATGAAATACTGTGCATAACATTTGGCATGTAGGCACCCCTCAAAATGTTCATTTCATTCCCCCTTCCAATTTTCCATCCTATGTTTTTCTTCTTCAACTTCTCCAGCTTTCAGTTGAAACAAGACCAATAGGCACTGGGTGCCAGAGTGGTTCATTCAATCTGCAAATCTGAATCTATCATTTTCCCGCTCAAAAACCCGCCTGCAGTTTCCCAACTGCAGGTTGAAGCCCACACTCCTGGGTGGTATCTGGGGTCTCCATTGCTCTAGCTGCCCCTTCAACCTTAGACTGTCCCCTGCCTGGCCACACATGGACACCAGACCTGCTCCTGGTGGCCCCCCATACACGCCATGCTTGCTTCCAGCTCACCCACTGCCCTGCCTTTGCTTATGCAGTCCCCTTTAACCAGACACCTCTACTTCCTCTTCAGATTACAGTCAAAGTGGGTTCATGTCCTCCAGGATGCCTCCTATAAACCCTAGTGTTGCTCGGCCCCTCTGAGTGCTGCTATGGTCTCTACATTTGGTTCTGTCATTATAGTCACCCTATGACACTTCTCTGTCTCCTTCACTAAATACGGAGTTTCTTGGAGTTAGATTGATTGTTCCATCATTGTACTCTCAGGATCCATCACAGAGTGTGACATACAGGAGGTATTAATAAATGCTGGGTGGGTGATGGAGAGAAGTGAGGAACACACAGAGGGCCATAGTTAGGGGGTAAAGCTGGGTTTCAACTCCAAAGCCCATACTTGGCTCAGTACAAAGCCACACAGCCGAACACTGACTATTGCTTGCCATTAGGGTAAGGAGCACTGGTATCACCAGCACTAGAAGGGCTTACACCCGAGAATTAGCAGGGCCATTGCGGCTCACCCTTGCAGCTGCTTGTCCACATATTGAGTCGTGTGGATAGCTCTGCTGCTTTCAAGACCAGAAGTTCATTTAGATTGTATGTGTCCAGGATAAGAAAGCTGGTCTGTAAGAAAATACCTTATGGCTCTTCTCTTATTTTCGCTCTCTCTCTCTAGGTATTAATTGACTGGATTAATGACGTGCTGGTTGGAGAAAGAATCATTGTGAAAGACCTGGCTGAGGATTTATATGACGGACAAGTCCTGCAGAAGCTGTTTGGTAAGAGGAGAGTTGACTGTTGCAGTGGATCTTTAATAGCAGGTGGACGGACCCCCTACTCCCGGTTAGAAGGAGTTGTTCTCAGTTCCCAGTGGTTCACCTGCAATGGAATAGGAATGTGTACAGTGTGGAATAACAGACCAGTGGAGCTTTTAGATGTCTCCTCAAGATCGGTTTTACATGAATGAATGGCAAAGGGAGGCTCAATGACCAGATGGGGCTGCTGCCTCCCCCTCTCTGCCCCCCCAGCAGTCAAGGTCCTCCACTGAATAGATGAAAAGATTTCACTATATACTGGAAAACATGCCCCACCCTCTCCACAAAACTGCATTTGTGGCCTCTGTAGATATATTCACATGTGTCTGGGTGTGTGTATGTGTTTATATACCTCTGTCACCTGTGAGTGTGTGTGTCCAGCATATGTGTACGGACCTTTGTGATCTATGGGTCTGTGTGTGTGCCTCTGTGACTTATGGGTGTGTGTGTGTGTTCCTGTGCATGCCCTTCTCTAGAAGGTGCAAGTGTGTGGGACTACGTGCCTGTGTGATCAGTTTCAGTGTCTGTCACCTCTGTGAAGGTATGTATCCCTGTGTAGGTTCATGGCTATTCATGTGAAAATTTAAGGCCGTGGGAGAGGGAAAGGAGAATTCAGGGGTGATCTTAGTGTTGAAAAGACAAATTGAACTTGAATGTATTTGGACTTCTCCTCACTGTTCTCCATTTTTTTTCTCTTGTCCAAACCTCTGCCCAGAGTTCTAGACTTTCATGCTTAATTGTCCACCAGACACCTACACACATGGTTCTCTTCCACCTCAGAGATTTGGACAAGAGAAAATAATTATTAGAGTTGTACATTTTGGGGAAGAATACCACCGAAGTGATGTTTCCTTCTCATTGTATCATATCAGGGAGGACATGATGTTAACATCTTATTATTAGTGGCGTTCACCTTGATCATTTGGTTAAAGTGGTGTCTGCCAGATTTCTTCACTAAAACGTTACTATTTTTCTCTTCGTAATTAATTTATTTGGGAGGAGATAGGTTAAGACTTGCATAGATCTTGTTTCTCCTTAAACTTCTTTCACTAATTTCAGTTGATGGAGCAGGCCTGCCTCAGTTAATACTGTGATGGTCTAGTGAGGATTTTCTGTTTTCCTTATTCCTTCTACATTTATTAGTTGGAATTCTTCTGTAAGGAAACATTGTCCTCTATTCCCCAGTGACTTATTTATGTCAGTGTGGACACAAGGATGCTTATTTTATACTACACATTATAATCCAATGCCATCGTTACTCATTTTTGCTGATATACTTCCAATTTTGACTGTTGGGGCCTCTTTCAGGTTGGCTCCTGCACACTTTCGACATGCTGCCTCCTTTTTTTTTCTTAGCACTTTCTGGCATCATAAGATATACCAGGCTCATCTTCTGTTTTTCTTACTCTGGCCCTGGAATCAACCACTTCTCCAAGAAGCCCTGATTTCTTTTATTAGATATGTATTTAGAAATCAATATCTGAGCATATTAGTGAGAGGTGGCTTTTTTTTAAAGTACAGTTGATATACAGTATTATTAGTTTCAGGCGTCCAGTATATTAGGTGATCATCCCATCTGAAATCTTGTACCCACCCACACCATAGTGTTATTACAACTCTAGAGGCCCAGTGCATGAAATTTGTGCACAGGAGGGGGGGGCGTATCCTCAGCCCGGCCTGCACCCTCTCCAATCCAGGACCCCTCGGGGGATGTCTGACTGCCGGTGTAGGCCTGATCCCACAGTCCAGGCCTAGGGACCCCACTGGGCCGGCCACAGCTGCAGGCTCCTGGGACCATGGGCAGCTTCGCCCGGGTCTGGCTTTGTCAGGAAGGACGTCCGGTCTAATTAACATATTACCCTTTTATTAGTATAGATTATTGACTCTATTCCCTAGACTGTACCATTTATTTCTGTGATTATTTTGTAACTGCCAATTTGTACTTCTTAATCCCTTTCACCTTTTGACCCAACCCTCTTCCATAGGGCAACCACCAATTTGTTCTCTGAGTCTGCTTCTATTTTCATTTTGTTTTTAGATTTTCATATATAAGTGAAATCATATGGTGCTTGTCTTTCTCTAAATTATTTCACTTTCCTTAATACCCTAGGTCCATCCATGTTGTCACAAATGTAAGATTTCATGCTTTTTTATAACTAAGTAATATTCCATTGGACATACATACATATTTTGGAATAGTTTGAGAAGGATAGGTATTAATTCTTCTTTGGATGTTTGGTAAAATTCACTTGTGAAGCCATCTGATCCAGGTATTTTGTTTTATGGGGAGTTTTTTAAAATTACTGATTGGATTTTGTTATTAATTATCAGTCTGTTCAGATTGTTTCTTTCTGATTCAGTCTTGGAAGCTTGTATGTTTCTAGGATTTATCAATTTCTTTCAAATTGTCCAATTTGTTGGCACATTTGTTCATAGTATTATAATTCTTTGTATTTCTGTGGTGTTAGTTGTCACTACTCCTCTTATTTCTGGTCTTATCTATTTGGGCCCTCTCTCCTTTCTTATGAATCTGGCTAAAAGTTAATCAATTGTGTTTATCTTTTCAATGAACCAGCTCTTGGTTTGATTGATCTTTTCTGTTGTTTCTTCAGACTATTTTGTTTCTTTCTGCTCTGATCTTTATTTTTTCTTTACTTCCATTCATTTTGGGCTTTGTTATTTTTCTAGTGCTTTTTGGTGTAAGGTTAGTTTGTTAATTCAAGATTTTTATTGTTTCTTTAGGTAGGTCTTCATTGCTATGAATTTCCTTCTTAGAACTGATTTCTCTATGTCCCATAGATTTTGGGTGGCTGTGTGTTTTCATTTTAATTTGTCTCAAGATATCTTTTGATTTCCCCCCCCCCTTGATTTCATTGTAATTGATTTCTAGTTCCATATTATTGTAATAGGAGAGGATGTTTGCTATGACTTTAAAGTTATTAAATTTATTGAGACATTTTGTGTCCTAACATGTGGTCTGTCCTGGAAAAAGTTCCATATGCACTTGAAAAGAATGTATATTCTGCTGCTTTTGGTTGAAATGTTCTAAAAATACCAATTAAGTACATCTGGTCTAATGTGTCATTAAGTCCACTGTTTCTTTTTGATTTTCTATCTGGATTATGTATCCATTGATGTCAGTAGGGTGTTAAAGTCCCCACTATTACTGTGGATGTCTCCCTTTATATCTGTCAATATTTGCTTTATACATTTAGGTGCTCCTACATTGGGTGCGTAAATGTTTATAAGAGTTTTATCCTCTTGTTGGATTGATCCCATTCTTATTACGAAATGCCCTTTTTTGTTTATTATTACAGCCTTTAGTTTAAAGTCCATTTTACTTCATATAAGTATTGCTGCCCCAGCTTTTTTTCATTTATGTTTGCATGAAATGTATTTTTGCAACCCTTTACTTTCAGTCTGTGTCTGCTTTTAGTTTAAAGTGGGTCTCTTGTAGGCAGCATATGTACAGGTCTTGTTTCTCTATCCATTGAGCCACCTATGTCTTTTGATTGGAACATTTAGTACATTTACATTTAAAGTGATTATTGATAGACATGTACTTATTGCCATTTTTGTAGTTCTCTTTTCCTTTCTTATGGTCTTGCTGTCTTGTATGACTTTCTATAGTGGTATGTTTAGATTCCTTTCTCTTTATTTCTTGGTTATATCATTTTGGTTGTTAGTTACCATGTGCTTCCCATATACCACACTATGTTTACATCAGTCTATTTTAAGTTGATGGTTGCTTTAGTCCGAACACATTCTAAAATAACTACAATTTTTACTCACGCCCTCCAGATTCGTTTTTGTCATTCTTTTTTATTTCTTTTGTTTGTGGGTAGCCCTTACTTTATTGTTGTAATTACAAATGATCTTTCTACTTTATTTTTAATCTTCGTAGTAGCTTTATCCATTGCTTTTACTGTTTGCCTGTCAGTGAGAATATTTTTCTCTCTGCTTCTTAAAGAAGTCCCTTTGTTTGTGGTGATGAACTCCTAAGTTTTTCTTTTCTGATAAAGTCTTTATCTCGCCTTTGATTTTAAATGATAGCCTAGTTATCTTGGTTTTAGGTGTTTTCCTTTCATCCCTTTGAATATTTCATGCCATTTCCTTTTGGCCTGCAGTTTCTGTTGAGAAATCAGCTGACAGTCTCATGGGAGTTCCCTTGTATGTTACTATTTGCGTCTTGCTGCTTGTAAGATGCAATCTTTATCTTTAACCTTTGGCATTTTAACTATAATGTGTCTTGGTGTAGGCCTCTTTGGGTTCATCTTGTTCAGGGCTCTGTGCCTCCTGGACTAGTAGGTTTATTTTGTTCATTAGGTTGGGGGAATTTTCAGTCATTATTTCTTCAAATAGGTTTTGAATCCCTTGTACTCTCCCTTCTCCTTCTGGTAACCCTATGATGTTATCCCAAAGGTCCTTAAACTGTACTCATTTAAAAAAAATTTTTTTGCTGTTGGTTGTTTCCCACTATCTTTTCTTACAAAGTGCTGATTTGATCCTCTGCTTCATCGAATTTGCTGTTGATTCCACCTAATGCATCCTTCATTTCTAAGTGCTACTTTTTATATTTTCTATCTCTGTTTTGAAGTTCTCACTAAGTTCATCACCTATTTTTCCCCTAAATACATTGAACATTTTTTTATAACTAGTGTTTTGAACTCTGGTAGATTGCTTGTCTTCATTTTATTTACTTCTTTTCATGTATTAGGTAGATAGCTGCCTTTCCCATCTTGGAAGAGTGGCTTTATGTAGTAGGTGTCCTGTGGGACATAGTATTTCTTGTCTCCTGATCCAGGTGCTCCAAGGTATCCCCTGTGTGGGCCGTCTGGGCCCTCCTGCCATATTTCAGCCTTTACTGATATTGGCACCTCAGTGTGGTTGATACTCAGGCTGACAGGCTAAGAGCACTGACGACAGTGGCTGAGCTGATGTGCGGGAGGCTGACCCCACAGAGCAGGAGTCACTTTAGCAGGGCTCTTGTGCCCAGCTAATCTGCCCTTTAGGTGTGTCGTTTGTGGAGCTGGTTGGGTGTTGCTATGATGCAGTCTAAAGCCAGCCACCAGGTCTGTTGGTTCTGGAGCCTCTTGGGAGGGGCTCCATTGCAGGTCAAGGTCAGCCGCTGCTTGTGCTGCGCTTGGGCCACCGAGTAGGAGCTACAAAGTGATCTGTGGTGGGTTATCACATGTGCCGGTCTTGCGGGAACTCTGGGAGGCTATGCTCCACACCAAGGCTGGTTGCCACTTCTACTCGGCTTGGGACACTTAGGTGGGCACTGCCAAGCGAGATGAGGCCAACCGCCACTTGTGCTGGGTTTGTGGCCACTTAGCTGCCAGTACTGGCCGCCACTTATGCCAGCCTTCAGGCCGTCTGATGGGCATTACAAGAAATTACAATACAGTTTGAGACTAGTTGCTGCCTGTGCGGAGCTTGAGGTCACGTATCAAGAGGTAAAGGGCATTCTGAGGCCAACAGCGGCTTGTTTGGGGTTTGTGGAGCTTTGAGAGTATTTAGGAAAGACCATAGCGTGAACAGAGGCAGGCCACTTGTGTGGAGGAGCCACTGGAAGGGGTTCGGGTCCAGCACAAGAAGTGCGTGTGGAGAGCAGGGTGTCAGGGATTCACCTGGCTAGGACAAATGGTGTTAGCCAGAGTTGGCACCAGCCAGCACTTCTGCCCCTGGAGAGAGCCTCCCTGGCCCCTCCAGCCCTCAACCAATGTAGTTCCTCCCTATATGTTTCTGGCACTCTTTGAGCCATTGCCCCTGTGCTGGAGCCCAGAGAATTTGTGAGCAAGTGAGTCCTTATGGGGCTGGGCACCCCTCATGGGGACCTCTGCAGCTGAGCTATCCCTCTCAATTCTTAGTCATCATGACTGTAAAACCTGTCTTTTTAGATGGCTGTCCTATAATTTAGTTGTAATTTTGATGTGGGAGGAGGCAAGCACAATGATAAGTCATGGTGACAGCATGTACCCTTGACAGGATGCAGTGAAAGGGGCACATCCACCCTGTGGGCTTCCTCACCAAAACCCGTAGCACCAGTCTTTCCACAAGAAAAACCCAGCACTCCTCAAAACTGTCAAGGTCATGAAAAACTATCACAGAACAGGAGACTGAGGAGACAGTGATGAGTAGGTGTTAACAATTGGTAAAACTGGATTCAGGATATGCAGGATTGTCTGAACTATCATTGTAGCTCTTCTGTAAACCTTACGAGCTTTCCAAATTGAAAAGTTTATTGACAGAAAGAAGGTGAGCCCGCATCATAGAGGACCTTGAACTAAGAACTTTAGCCTATTTTCAGTGGCTTGTAAGCAAAGTGACAAGATCAGAAATGGGGCTTTAAGAAGATCAGTGACTGGAGGGTTGCTTAGACCCAATGGAGGAAATTCCAGCAGAGTATCTCCTCGTGAGGTAATTATGGTATCAAATTATTGGAGGGGGCAGTACAGGTGGGAAAAGCTTTAAGAGAACTAGTGATGTGGGGAATGAGCAGCATCTTAAAGGGCTTTGATCATATTGGTTTTGAGAGTTGCTTTCTTATATCCAAAAGTACTTCAGCTGAAGTTTAAAACTAAACGAGGAATGAAGAGAGAAAGACACAAGCTCTGAGTTCAAATCTTGTTTCTTCTATTAAAATATTTCTCTGCAGCAAAGATCAGGAGACTGCCTAGGCAACCTTGTAGCTGAGCTGTCTAATACAGTACCTAGTGACATGTAGCTATTAAAAATAATTAAAATTTAAAATGCATTTTCTTAGTCACACCAGCTACATTTCAAGAGCTCAGTAGCCAAATGTGTCTAGTGGCGACCATATTGGGTAGTGCAGAAATGAACATTTCCATCATAACAGTACATTCTTTTGAACAGCACTGCTCTGAGGTCTTCCTGTAACAGTCGTTGATTCTAGGAGAGTTGAAGATAATGCTTACTGCTATTCTTAAACTGGTGGAGGCATTTTGTGGATTATGAAAAACTCAAAAGCTGGATGAAAGTCATTATTCTATTTATAAGTAGCAGAGAAGCTCTCTACAATGTCTTACTAAGTAAAAAGAAAGCATGGTGTAGAACTGTGAGTATAGTGTCACTGCGTGTGTTAAAGGACACATCTAATGCTCGAGTATGGAGAGACTACCTCTGGTTAATAGTCACAATAAGTTTTCTTGGTAGAATGAGACTAGGGCACTTGGGATGACAATGTGGAGAGGAGACTTAATTTTCACAGCTTGAATTTTTTTCATGTTTGTATATTATCAATCTTATAAAAAGTGGTAGAGTGCATATGTAAATTTCAGTAGCAAAATGAATTCATTTGATAGATGTCAAATAATACATGATACTTTTCAACAGCTATCCCAAGGAAAACAGGAAGGAAAGGAAACTACCTAAATATGATAAAGACCAATATATGTAACCTAACAGTGAACATATTAAATAGTGAAATATCAAAGAAATTGTATTAGAAATAAGTCAGAAATGTTGGCTACCACCACCATAATAAGTTTTTTTTCACAATGTAATAGTTAATATAATAACAGGAAAATTTTCTGTTCGATATGATGGCTAAATGTTCAAATCAAATCCTATTGGTATTGCACACTTTAAAAACATATTTTTGTATGGTACGGCTAAAATGGTGTGGGAAGGAAGTTCTCCTAATGCCAAGTATAATAAAGTGTAAATCCAATGAGATAAGTGTTAATTCCTAATGGCTTATAGCCTGAGGTTTAATGGGTCACACATACAGGATCAAGAGACAAAGCCTGTATAGAGTCTGAGCAGGAAAGGGGTTTGGATAAGAAACCCATTAATAAAGGCTCTCTGAAGGGCAATACTTTCAGTGGGTCAACTAGAAATCTGGTCCCACAGAGAGAGACAGTAAGGGTAAATGTCTCTCAGGCTTGGATATGAGCGGAACAGGAAAAAAAGTCTGAACTTGGTAATTCCTTATCAAATCTCTGATTCACACTAATTATTTGCATTTAAAAGTCCTACGCTGAAAATGTAGTCAACATGTGGCCCAGTTTTAGTGCTCCCCAAGGCAAAAGCAAAAATATATCCTTTTAGAGAAATGAATTTTAAAACAAGGTCACAAAGAACTCCCAGAGATAAAATTCCAGAGAAAATGAGCCCACAATCAGAAATCTCCAAACCCAGGAGAAGCAAGCTATAATGAGCAGGTATCAACAGAAACAATAAACTGTAGGCCCATCCTACCATTGCTGTACATATTAACAACTGACCAGTTATGGAACATTAAGTATGTTTAATATGTTAAAATAAAAGTTTTAAAAGGCTATTGAAAGGATGATTAAAGAACAGGAACTATCAAAATTGGATAGGACAAATTTGAAAGAAACAAATGGAATGTCTAGAGATGAAAAAAATGTAATAATGAAATGAGAAACCTCAGTGGATACACAGCTAAAGAAGGAATTGGATAAACTAGAAGATGGCACTAAAGAAATTACCTAGAATGCAATATATAGAGACAACAGTGCAAAAAACAGAATTAAAGACAGATTTTTTTTTAAAAGAAGATGCAACATATGGCTAATTGGAATTCTAGCAGTAGAAGAGAAAGATATTAGAGTATAGGCAATATTTAAAGACATAACAACTGAGAATTTTCTAAAATTGATGAAAGACATGAACTCCCAGATTCAGGAAGCTCTGGGAATCCCAAACAAGATAAAGAATAAGAAATATATACCTAGCCCTAACCGGTTTGGCTCAGTGGATAGAGCGTCGGCCTGCGGACTCAAGGGTCCCAGGTTCGATTCCGGTCAAGGGCATGTACCTTGGTTGCAGGCACATCCCCAGTAGGGAGTATGCAGGAGGCAGCTGGTCGATGCTTCTAACTCTCTATCCCTCTCCCTTCCTCTCTGAAAAAGTCAATAAAATATATATTTAAAAAAAAAAGAAAAAAAAGAAATATATACCTACATACTTCATAATGAAACCTAGAAACACTGAAGATAGATTACCTATAAAAGAACAATGTACTGAGTGCTGTCTTTCATCAGGAACAAAAGCCAAAAAAATATTGAAATGAAATCTTCAAGTGCAGAAAAGTAATTGTCAACTTACAGGTTTATACCCAGAAAAAAAAAAAACTTTTAAAAATGAAGATAAAAATGAATTCATTTTAAATCAACTAAAACGGAAAAGGTTTACTACCAACAGAGCTTCACTCCAGGAAGAAAGAAAATGAATCTAAAAGGAAGATCTGAAATGCAACCAAAAATGATGAGCAAAGATTACCATGGTGGGTAGATTGAAGCAATAATTGAACAGATATATAACAACCACAATAATGTCTACTTTGTTCATTTAAAAAAATTAAGATTGAATCAGAATACTACAAAATTATAGTGCTTAAGTTAGAGTGACATTGGAGTAAGTATGCTGAGGTCCTTGTAGTATTTAGTACTAGAAGCCTAATGCACGAAAATTCGTCCAAGAGTAGGCCTTCCTTCCCCTGGCTGCCAGCACCGGCTTCCCTCCAGCACCCAGGCCCTGGGCTGGCTTCCCTCGGGCCACCCACAGACACCTGGGACCAGGGCTGGCTTCCCTCAAGCCCCACTTCCTCAGGAAGGACGTCCAGAAGATGTCCAGTCTAATTAGCATATTACCCTTTTATTATTATAGATATTGATAAAGATGCTGATTAACTAAAGATACCGATCAATTTAAGATTCTATTACATTAAATGCATGTGATAAATTTTCTAAGGTAGCTGTTAAAAATATGTGTAACCTCCATACTAGTAATGGGGAGAAAATTAAATGAAAAGGAATAGAAACTTTAATCCAAGGACATAAGGGCAAGTAAAGGATCAGAAAAGCAGTATAATAAAAGTGAATCCAAGTATAGTGGTAAACCCATCAATGTAAATTGACTTTATCCATTTAAAAAAGATTGTCAGACTAGATAACAAAACAAAATCTTGTAGATATGCTATCTACATTTACAAGACAAAGGTTGAAAGAAAAACTGTGGAAATAATTATATATGTTAGATGATTACTAATTAAAAGAAAGCTGTGGTAGCTATTTTTAGATCAGACAAAATTCGTAGATTTTAAAGCCAAAAGCATTACTACAGAGAATCTCTACATATTGATTGAGACTAACGTTACCAGGAAAATAAGACATTTTAAATCTAAATGCACTTTTGTGAATCAAATGTATAAAATTCAAAATGACAGCCCTTGCTGGTTGCGCAGTGGTTAGAGCATCAGCCTGTGGAATGAGAGGTCATGGGTTCAATTCCAGTCCAGGGCATGTACCTCAGTTGCAGGCTTGATCCCTGGTCCCTATTGGGGTGCATGTGGGTTGATGGGTCTCTCTCACTCATTTACATTCTCTCTAAAAAAAATCAGTGGGAAAATATCCTCTGGTGAGCATTAACAAAAAACAAATAAAAAATAAAAAATGACAGTCAGAATTACAAAAACCTGACAAATCTATCACAGTGGTAGATTTTTTAAACATATTTCTCTTAACACACTAACAAAAAAGTTCATAAGGATAGAAAAGATTTGGACACTATAATTAACTAGCTATACCTCAAAACCACAGTATTCTCATTCTTTTCAACTGCACATGGAAGACTTAAAAAATTTGACTGTGTCCACAAAGTAAGTCTCAACAGACCAAGTTTTCTGACCAGGATACATAAAAAAAAAAAAAATTTAACCCTCCCCATATAATTGGAAACACAAATACATAACTTAGGACTCACTCATACTAAAACAAGGATGGATGTATTCTACTTCTTTGAGAAGTGGTTACATTAATATAATAAGAATTATATGGCAACATTTTCACCAGGACATTCAGTTCTTCTACCATTCAGAGTAATTGAGTTTTTCTTCCTTGTATTGATACTTCAGAACTTTTGAATAATGCTGTTTCATTTTTCACTAACTTCAAAAACAACTGAAAGATTCACAAGATAATTCTACTTGAGAAAATTTTCTAAAAAGCAAAATCATGCCTACTACTTTACAACAAGTTAAACTAATGATGAACAATTTTCAGAACTATGGCAACATATGAGTGACAATTTCCTGGAGGACTCAAATTTCTGCAACAGAAAATTTCCATAGTGCTAGCTAAAATTTGCCTAATAAAGAACAAAAGAGGAAAACTATGAGTCTTGAAAAACAAATTTTCTTTAACTCCTAAGCAACAGGGAGTGAGTTTTATTATTTAACTATAGGACTATTGGAGTGGATCTCTTAAATTTTGAGAGCTGAATATTTTTAAAAGGGGGCTAAGAGTAGCAGAAAAGGTTCTTATTTAAATCTTTTAAAATGTCATAAAATTGAAATAAGTGATATAAGCTTACAAAGTAGAGATGACTGCATTTTATCTTATTTGCATGTCTCCCCTCCCCCCAGAATGCTAAAAATTCAGATAAACAATAGAACTATTAAGGGGATTTGGTGAGATAACTGTATTCAAGGAGAAAATCTGTAAGGTAAGGCAACAATTTTTCTTTCTATCAGCAATAATCATTTGGTAACACACACACACACGAGATGTTTATTGAAACTTGATTACCAATTGGGAAAAGTAGGATATAACTTGACAGGGGAATGGTTGAATAAAAAAGGTTAATAGTCCTATAAAAGAATGAATTATATTGATATCTATCAATGTAGAAAGATACCCATGATATATGTTTGAGTGAGATATATCATATCTATATATATAAAAGCCTAAGCAACCAGTCAACCGGTCGCTATGATGCACACTGACCACCAGGGGGCAGACACTCAATGCAAGAGCTGTCCCCTGGTGGTCAGTATACTCCCATAGCCAACCTCCCCTGGTCTCTCCCCTCAGCCACTGGCCCCCATGGGGACTGGGCAAGATGGCCCTGATCAGCTCCGATTGCTGGCCAGGCTGAGGGACCCCACCCATGCACGAATTCATGTACCAGGCCTCTAGTAGAGACATAAAGAGGCTGAAAAGACTATAGAAACGACTGATAAAGCTGAGAACTGGTTTGTTTGTTTTTTTAACCCTTTGAGTGCCAACCAATATCCTAGGAACTATGCTAAAATTGCCAAGGCATTTTTGCTGATTTTACAGCAGTTTAGGAAAAAAATTATGAATCGCAAGTAAATGAAGTTACATATTCAAAAACTTAAGGAAACCTTTACCACATTGACATATTTAGCAATATCATCATCTCTAATAAAAGCAGACTTAGAACTGGACACCATTTCGAAGCTTTGATAGCGGTCCCGGCACTCTAGGGGTTAAGGTAAACAAAATTGTCAAACCTTTAGCTAGACTCACTAGAGGGGCAGGGTGGGGGGAAAATAAAATCAGACATTACAGCTGACACCGCAGATACAAAGGATCATAAGACACTACCACAGTGAGCCCTGCCTGGTGTGGCTCAGTTGATTGGAGCATATCCTATACACCGAAAGGTCACAGGTTTGGTTCCCACTCAGGGCACATACCCAGGTTGCAGGTTTGATTCCAGGTCAGGGTGCCTATAGGAGGCAACCAATGAGCTTTCTCTCCCTAAAATCAATAAAAACATATCCTCAAGTGAGGAATTTTAAAAATCACACAAAGAGATATCACCTCACACCTGTTATAATGAAAGACAAGAATTATGTGATGGCAAAGATATGAAGTAAAGGGAACCCTGTGTACTGTTGGTGGGAATGTAAATTGGTGCAGCCGTTGTGGAAAAATATATGGAGGCTTCTCAAAAAATTTAAAATAGAACTACCATAGGATCCAGCAATTTCACTTCTGGGTATTTATTTATCTAAAGAAAACAAAACCACTAACTCCAAAAGATAGATGCACCCCCGTGTTCCTTGAAGCATTACTGACAATAGCCAAGCTATGGAAACAATGTGTCTATCAATGGATGAGCAGATATAAAGAAAATGTGATTTATGTATGTAATGAAATTTGGCCATAGAAAAGAATAAAATTCTGAAATTTGCAAGAACATGGGTGGACCTTGAGGGCATTATGCTGGTGAAATAATTCAGACAGACAGATACCATATGATCTCACTTATCCTATATAATAAAAGCCTAATATGCAAATTGACCAGTCGCTATGATGTGCAATGACCACCAGGGGGCAAATGCTCAATGCAGGAGCTTCCCCCCGGTGGTCAGTACGCTCCCACAGGGGGAGTGCCGCTCAGCCAGAAGCTGGGCTCATGGCTGGCAAGTGCAGCGGCAGTGGCAGGAGCCTCTCCCGCCTCCACCGCAGGAGGGCAGTAAGGAGCAAGGGGTCCCAGACTTTGAGAGCCCTGGACTGTGAGAGGGCACAGGCCAGGCTGAGGGATCCCCCCCTCTCCCCCAAAGTGCACGAATTTCATGCACCGGGCCTCTAGTATGTCAAATAAAAGAAAAACAACAAAGAACAGATTGGTGATTGCCAGAGACAGGGACATGAGGGCAAAGGGGGTAAAAAAAAAAAAAGCAAACACACAAGCAAACAAAAAAGAGTTATACCTGCCCTAACCGGTTTTGTTCAGTGGATAGAGCGCCGGCCTGCGGACTGAAGGGTCCCAGGCTCGATTCTGGTCAAGGGCATGTACCTTGGTTGCGGACACATCCCCAGTAGGAGGTGTGCAGGAGGCAGCTGATTGATGTTTCTCTCTCATCGATGTTTCTAACTCTCTATTCCTCTCCCCTCCTCTCTGTAAAAAAATCAATAAAATATATATTTTTAAAAAAGAGTTATACCTATATATATTGACATAGAAAAATACTCATGTCCTTGAGTGACAAAACCTGTAGTAGAAAAATGTATACACTGTAATCTCACTTCATTAATGAGAGAGAACTCTGAGTTCTCTGTGTATTATGAACATGAAGCGATATACCTAGAACTGTTAATTAGGGCTACCTCAAGTTAGCCTCTCCTCAAGTCCACATAATGCCAACGCTAAAATAAAATATCCAACCATAAAATTAAAGGCAAAAAGGAAAACCCGAAGCATAATTACTAAAGCGGAAAAAAGGACCGCGGAGTTGCATTTTCTAAAAAATTAGGAATGCAAAAGAAAGAAAGCTTTAAAAGTTCCTCTGAATAAACAATGCCAGATGCTTAAAGAAAAAAAATCTTTAGGAAAAATGCATTATAATTTTAGTGTCAGACTACTTAAAAATATTGGTGGAACCAGAGAAACAATGACTGTCCTAGTGTGTACTGTGTAAAATCCAAGTTTTTAGAAATGAAAACAGAATGGACCAATAGTGCAAAAAGAAAGAAGAAAAAGAAAGAGGGAGGGAAAGGGAAGGGGAAGGGGAAGGGGAGGAGGGAGGAAGAAAGAAGGAGGGAGGAAGGAAGGAAGAAAGAAAAGTGATTGACGTAGGAAACAGACTCAGAGACCTAAGCTATTCACTCCAAGAAGGCCAAAGCCGGCAGGCTATAAATATGGAAATCATAGGCAATGGTATAACACAATAAGGCTAGCTTACAGTGGCTCTCATGCTGCCACTCCTCCCCTCCGGCCTCCCAGCCCACTCCCAGGACAGTGTCGCCTTTCTATCCCAGCAGTTTCCCTCTGAGCCAAGATAAGGTTCACAGGTTTCCTTAACCTAGCACTTAGGGCAGCCTCTACCAAACTCGCCCCACTGCAGCGGCAATGGAAGATGAAAACAACCTGTCGTTTCTTCAGTAGGAGAGGATCCAAGATAGGAATTGACAGCCTAAAAATGGAAAAGGCTCATGGGGCCTTTTCCAGGTGTAACATTCAAGAGGAAGACATTTACATGCAGACTTGCCAAATCCCTGAACTTTAGAAATACAGAATGATGGCTTCGGGCAACTACAGAGGAAGTTAATATTTCAGGCCATCAGAGATAAGAATAGCTGGAGAGCATCCTATTAAAGCACTGAAAAGAATTAAATGCACTGGACCTGCAGGAATTCTCCAGGGCAACCTCATCATTACCCAAGGGGCATTTGACTGGGATCAGCTAGAGCTGCTTGAAAATAAAATAAGTTAGCAATAGGGGAATCATTGATGTATGGTAAAGTTTAATTACTTTGTATGACAGCCTCTAAAAATGAGGGGAAAAGATACTTTAAAGACATTTCAGAGTGTCAGTTCTATTAATCCTGAACGAGGTGTGGATCTAATAGCAGACAATGTATTTCTTGTTAGAGAGTCTAAAATTCTTTCTAATAGACAAGCATAAGAATTTAGACAAATAAAGGCAAAGCACAATCTAATTATTTTAAGTATTAAGCGGTTACATCATTGCATACAATAACCATTGATTTTAAAACATACCATTATATAAGTACCACCCAAAAAGAGAAAAAAGAAAAACCCTACGCAAAGCTTCGTTACTACTTAGAATTTTTATTTTCTGTTTTGAAACTGCTCTTGTCGGCTTATTGAGACATGGGAGTGGCCACACTAGCAGAGCTACGACCAAACGCACACACGTAGAAGCGTGAAAACTCACATCTTCTACCTGCCTGACTGTACTTGTAGAGTGCCATCAATTTTAAGACACAACCTGGTTTCAGGGTTGTTAAAATCTTAATAAAATAAAAATAAAAAGTGGGCCTTAGAATTGATGAACTAGGGCATGCCAAATAAGTAACTTTCCAGGAGGGTTTTAAAGGAAAGAAGGTACTTAAAACAGATAACTATGACTCAGCATGACACATATTATACTACGGGGATGTACAAAACGTCCTGAATAAGGACTTGCCCAGGGGAAGCACAGAAGGCTTTCCAGGTAGAGAAGGCAGAATGGAAAAGAGGAGGGAGAACCCCCAGAATGATAGGGAAAAAGAGTTCAAATATGACGGACTGGGTTAAAGGCCCCACTTCTAAGGTCCTGGACTTTTATAATTTGGGGATTCAAGGTTTTCACCTACTGGCCCTACCAGAGCCACTGTCAGACGAGGAGGGGAGAGCAGTGTCCCTCATCTACAGGCATACCTCAGGGATCCTGTGGGTTTGGTTCCAGATCCCTGCAATAAAATGAGTCATCTTTTTGCTGGGGCTGGCCTTCAATTTGTAAAAAAAACACAACGTCTCTGAAGAGCAATAAAGCAAAGTGCAATAAAACGAGGTATGCATGTGTATGTTGAGTGAGGGAGTGAATGTGTGAGGGCATGCATATGAGTTGGGGTTGTCTGTGGCCAAAGATCACAGCTGTCCTCTTTTCCTGTGTCGCCCCAGAGAAACTGGAGAGTGAGAAGCTGAACGTGGCCGAGGTCACCCAGTCAGAGATTGCGCAGAAGCAAAAGCTGCAGACTGTCCTGGAGAAGATCAACGAAACCCTGAAACTTCCTCCCAGAAGCATCAAGTGGAATGTGGACTGTGAGTGTTACCAAGAGAAAGGGCTCTGGTGAATGATGCCTGTGGTCTGTACCAGGAGGTTTCCCCAAGAAGCCAGCCAGGAAGCTGGCCGGCCCTGTGTAGGTGCAGGCCCATTCATCTTACTAAGGAGGAACACATCTCCCACACAGAGGACTCTCTGGGACAAGTGATGTTAAAATCCAGGGTGCCTTTTCTGTAGGCGCTTGTGTAAGATGGGGAGAGGAAGGACACTTGTGTTCATTGAGCTACTTCCGTGTCCCAGAGAACGCTCTTCTAGGGGCTTCAGGAAGCAGAGATCCCTAAGTGCAGGCAGCTGAGAAGCTGGGGTGGGGGTGGGTAAGGGCATGGCTCTAGAACAGCCTTGGGCAAACTACGGCCCATGGGCCTGATCCGGCCCATTTGAAATGAATAAAACTAAAAAAAAAAAAAAAAAAAAAAAAAAGACCGTACCCTTTTATGTAATGATATTTACTTTGAATTTATATTAGTTCACACAAACACTCCATCCATGCTTTTGTTCCGGCCCTCCGGTCCAGTTTAAGAACCCATTGTGGCCCTCGAGTCAAAAAGTTTGCCCACCCCTGCTCTAGAACAATACCCACAGCCTTCCTCTCCATCACTCATTTTCCAGAAGAGAAGATATGGCTGACATTGTAGGTACTGGAACAGGATTTTTCAGTTCAGGTTTCACGGCTAGATAGGTCAAGGATCTCGGAGAGTATGAACCATTCATTCTTTTGCTGCCTCAAGGGCCTAGATGTCTAATATGGACTTAATGAGTCTTTATCAGAACCAACATTCAATCAGCAAATCGGTGACTCCAGAGTGACGTTATTTCCTGTGGGGAGTCCAGAGTTGTTTAGTTGCTTGCAGTAGATAAAAAGTGTGCATTTAGATTGATAACATGATTTAGATTGATAACATGATTTAGATTGTGTTCTTTGCCTTTGTTTTAAGTATTAAAGGGTTCAATACTATATCTTAGTGAACCCAATTATAAAACCTAAAATGGACACATCCTCACCCCCCCCGACCCCCATAAAAACACAGTTCAAACTTAGCAAAGAAAAAGGAATCTTCACCTCTCAGCGTAGAGACCCAGTAACTGCCAGTGAGAATCTCTTCAGCATGTTTCTAACATCTGACATTGGAGGCGAGACACCAAGTACCTCCTTCAGCATAATTACACCTTTGCTCGCACAGTGTGAAAAGCCGCCTCGCACAGCACAGGGAACAGGGCATCCTCTGCCAGGGAGACATGGGAGGGAGGGGGGACGGGGGAGGCCGTGGCTCTGGGCCCTAGATGCTGTCTGCGCTGTGTCCCGGGCATGCTAATAGTGTTCAGGGGGGAAGGAAGGGAGGAAAAAGGAAGCTTGATCACTGGTTTGAGAAATGTACCTGCATTTTGGGAATCCACAACAGTCATAAGCATTGAAGCATAAAGTAATAAGCATCAAAGTCCTCTCATCAAGACCCCTGCTTAGTTTTTTGGGGTTTTTTTAATCCTATTTCCCACTCCTTTGAATACGGACCATCTCCACGTACCCTTCCAAACAAAACCCTTTCTCACTTACGAGGGAACCCACCTGGGGAAAGGCTCGGATAGAAGAAGGGGATCTTTAAAAGCCACCCGAGGACCACCATCATGTTCACTGTCATTTCTCATAGGGAAATGTGCATGAGTAAAGTAATCGCTCACACTACCACTCCCGTCTGGCTATTTTCATCTTCACCCCCTACTCTCCACATCAACGCATATTTTTACTTGATGAAGTCAGGTGCATCAGGTGTTTTGTTGTTTTCACTTAGTAGTAAGTCATACATATTTTCTGTATTCCCATGTGGTCTTCAGAGTTCTCGTTTCTGATAGCCGCTCTGTTTCACGGGGTAGATCCCCTAGGTAACCTGAACCCTTTGGCGTTGATCCTTTCAGGACGTTTGGCAGCCTATTGCTGAATGTCTCAGGTTGTGTCTCTTTTTGCTTTTCTTGAATTAGTCCCGTCATAGATTCCCAGAAGGGAGATAAATGACGAGGTGGGAGGGAATAATTATTTCCATGGCTAGCTCCCTAGGATGCCTCGGGGCTTCAAGAACTGCTGGGCCTGTTTACAAGCAGCCCTGGTTTCTTCCCATGAGGAATGTGGCAGGCACAGCCCTGGGGGAAGCTCCGTCCCTCCTGCTATCTTTCCTGGTACTTTGAGGACATTGTGTCATCTTTCCAGGCAGGATAAAGGGGTGAGGAGAAGCACCTGTGTGTGGGGGGCGGGAGGGGGGAGGGGCTGCAATTAGGACTCAGGGACCAGAGCAGCTGTCCTTTTTTCATCTGTTTTGTCTAACGGCTTTTAGAACAAAGGGTTTCTCTGCTTAAGAATAATAATAAAATTGCAAACCACTGGTCTAAACGAACCTTTTGCTAGTGGACAGAGTTTTCTAGATATATTACACAATAATGAACATCTTTGTACATGTAGTGTGTGTGAGAGAGAGAAACTGTATAATTATTTCTTTTGGGGAAAAAATTCCCCGGACAGAGTATTCATTGAAAGGGTCTGGCATCAGCATGGTGCTCATGACATTGCTGTCTGTGTTGCTCACCAGACAGTCACGATGACATACACTGTCACCAGTGTGCAAGAACAAGCTTTGGGCTACAGCTTTTCTAGCATTGTGTTTTGTGATTAAAAGGGAGAAAGGTAGCAAATGCCCTGCAACCCTGGGTGACTAGACTGAGGGTGTGGCAGTTCTGATCATGTGAGTGAGCACTCCACATCTGGAGCCTTCTATGAGGCTATTACAACGGGTGACACTATAGACAATGCTCAGAAGCTCAGAACTGAAAACTTCTGGAAGGCGGAGTTAGAAGCAGATCTTAGCTGTTTGCTGCTTGATGGTGGTGTTGAGCTGCTGTTCGCAGTCCATGGAAAGCCTTGTGATAATAAGAAGCTCTAATGAGTTCCCAAGGAATGTCTGAATCACTTCCTTTTCTTGGTGATTTCTCAAGGCTTCTGTAGAGCAGACTCATCAATTCTAGCCCAGACAGAAGAACACCCTAACGCTGGGCCCAGGTCATGCTAAGTATGCAAAATGGGCATTTTTCTGTTCTTGCCTTGCATGACCCCTGTAATGAAGAACCATGAGGCTGGTAGGACTGTGAAGACAGGTAAAGTATCTGGGGGATCTTCCCTTTCATGAGAAACAAAGGAGAGAAAGTGGTTTAATTGCCTAGATGCCAGGCACTTTCTCAGATTATAATAAAAAGTATCAACCATTCCTGGGCATCTGCTACGGGCTAGGAGCTTTGCTTACATCATCTCTGGAAGTGCTTTACAACCGATATTTCTGCACAGGCACAACTATCCCCATTTGTGAAGATGAGCAGATTGAGGCCCTGAGTCCTTGAGTGGCCTCCCAGAGGTCTTGTCGGCAGTAAATAAATGGTCGAGTTGTCAAGTCAGAACTCAAGCTCCAGTCTGCCCAACCGTGTGTGCACCCCATTACATCACCGTACTTTTCTCTTCAGATCTACTGAGAAAACTATAACCCAATAGTTGCCCATATTTCTCTAGTATAAATGGCTTAGCATCCAGCACATCGCTCTGTAGCTACAGAAGCCAGCTGGTCCTGAACACTTCCTCCCAGCTATTCCCCAAGGGGCACTGCCTACACTGACCATACCTGACACTCAAGAGAGCAACAAAGCCCTTTCGATATCTGTCATGCTTTCCTCCAGGGATCTAGAACCCTCATCAAAGGGGGAGGTGTCCAGCGTTCCTGACTCAGTGTCGATGTATTGAGAGCCTGCTTCGGGTAGAGCCTTGGGACAGGGTAGTGGTGATCATCCAAAGGGCTCACAGTCAAGTGGGAAGGGAAGGAGGGTGCAAAGCAGACACAGCCAGGGTTGTTAAAATAGAGTGAACAAAGACATGGAGGTGATGGAGAGCTGATCTGAACTCAGAATTCAGCCACTGTCAGGGTCTCTGTGGGAGCCTTGGATCAAAGCAGAGGGCACGGCCTTGGAAATCCAGCAATGGCATGATCTAAGAAGCTAGCTCCTTGGGACCTGGCCAAGAATGAGGCGGCCCAGGGTGAGGCCTGTGATGGCCAAGGGTGTCCCCTGATCCTCAGGGGTGGGATTACAGGGCCAGTGGATGTGATACATTTTGAATATCTGCTTGTATCTGCCTAGAACCTAGAAGAAGATTCTCTAATTTTTTACATCATCTTTTATTTCAGCTGTTCATGCCAAGAGCCTGGTAGCCATCCTGCACCTGCTGGTTGCTCTGTCCCAGTATTTCAGGGCCCCAATCCGACTGCCAGACCATGTTTCCATCCAAGTGGTTGTGGTCCAGGTAAGACAGATACCATGCGTGCCAAGGGTGGGAGAGTGTGTGCTTGTATATGGAATGCCTTTGGTGGGCAAGTACCTAGGATTTGCATGTTTTTGTCAGGAGGATGTCTGTGTAATGTATATTTGAGGGTGTATGGTGTGTATGTTTGTGAGGTGTGTCTAAAAGGATAAGGAGGAAAGAGGTGTGTGTGTGTGCATGTGTATGTGTGTGTGTGCATGCACACCCTGTAAGCCATAGAGAATCATCTTTTGGGTAAACAGTGCTGCACAGGTATGGGGAGGAGACAGACGTGAGGGCACGTGTGCATGTGTATGCATGTGTTTGAGAGACCTGACTTGCCAGGCCTGGATTGAGGACACTGCCCCTTTTCACCCGCCCCGAGCAGCACAGCTGGGCTCTCAAGTCATCTTTTCCAGATCGTTGGATGGAATTTCCATTCACATGGCTGTGTAATTTCCACAATGAGGGTGTGCACTCTCCCTGTGACTATCTCATTCTACCCCTAACCCCATTAGATACTCAAATTCAATTTTATTTTCCAACTTTATGCCATTTAGCAAAAGGTCATTTGGTTTGCTTGTTTCTGTTCTTTTCCAAATAAACATGCTGCAAGGGAAGACTCCCCTTATAAGCAGCTCCCAGAGTATCCAGGGATCTGGAATAGAGAATGATATGGCAGTTCTGCGTCCAGTGGTGAGGACGGGCCTGGAGAGCTGGTGAGCTTTGCAGTGCCAGGCCAGGCCAGTTTCCAGGACAAAAGGTCTTTGAGCTGAGCTTTCAGGGATCAATGTGAATGGAAGAGGACTTGGGCGTGCTCAGTTGTGCCCTAATGAAAAAGTATTTCTTTTACACCTTCTGGGTACTGAACTTGCTACACATCAAGGGGGTATAATAAGACTATGACACCTTGGCCCCGCCCAGAGATAAACAGCAGAGAGGGCTATCAGGGGCCCACAGCCAATGCGAATGTGTGTGGTGCAGACATTAAGTGCAGGTGACTGAAAGGGACTAATTGGCCTCATTTATTGAGCACTCAACTGTGTCAAGCATGGTGCCGAGCATTTTCTGTGTGCTGTGGATACGTGGCCAGCCCAGAGCTTCCTGATCCAAGCATCTTCCTAGTGAATCCAGGCCATCTCTCTATTATGTTATTTTTACCCATCAATAATGTGTGAATCCGTTTCATTATATTTTTTTAAAACTATGATTCAAGATCTGAGCAGGAGAAGGGGGGCTCCTATTTTGAAACAGTGGTCACTGCAAGCCCATGCTTCATGCCTTATTTTGAGCTCAATTATGGGCCATCTGAAGGCTGTTGTTGGTTTAATTTGTCCTGTAGGCAGCCTTGTTAGCATGAGGGAGAAAAGAGGACACGTTACATAAAATGGCATCAACGCACGTCAGGTTTTATGGGGTGTTTTGCTTTATCAAGCTAAACAGGCACAGAAGCAGGACTCGGAATTGGCTGTGAGTCACTGAACGACAGAGAGCTCTTTGGGGAACAGACAGTGGATAGAGGTGAATCAGGACACGGTGTGAGGGGTCATTTAACCCAGATTTCTTTTCCATTGTGTACAAAGGCATTTAATTATGTGTGATGTGTGGCTGAGGTTTATATCTGTAAATGGCCTCACAAGACAAGGACACAGATTCCATCGGCTCCCCGTGAAAATGTTACCTATGTTAAAGGTGTATTTGGGAAAGTTCTGATTTATCCTCATCGGGTCTCCTTTCAGTGATGTTTACTTCCTCTTTTGCTGTGCTAGTCCATTCCTCTTCATCTCTTTCAGATATACTCTTTACCCAGCTTTAGCTTTCCTTCTGTCAGAGTCTTTTGCAAGGACCCTAGATTCTGTGGCTATTGAGAATGTGAAGAGAAGGTTCTGGAAGTTTTGGCAGGAGCATCAAGAAGGCAGGTTTCAATAGACACGAGTGCCAGAAGGTCCTTGTGGACACTCACCTCAGCCTTTGAGGAAGATGAATTTGCTGTGACAACTGATTTCCATGCCCAGACCACCCTCCAAGGGCCTCTGACTATGCAGGAACCTGATGCAGTGAATCTCCCTGCTCATGCCCACCTGAAGGTCCTCCTGCAACTGAACACTGCTTCATTAGCTCCCGTGCCCACCCAGCGAGGATTAAATTCTAAACCAGCACTCACTTGGCTCCCCATTGACTCATGGCACCCTCCCTGCAAACCTCCCCTCAATGCATTGTGCTCTGACTCTGCCTGCTTGCTTAGGCCAGTGGTCGGCAAACTGCGGCTCACGAGCTACATGTGGCTCTTTGGCCTCTTGAGTGTGGCTCTTCCACAAAATACCATGTGCGGGCGCGCCTGTACAGTGCGATTGAAACTTCGTGGCCCATGCGCAGAAGTCAGTATTTTGTGGAAGAGCCACACTCAAGGGGCCAAAGAGCCGCATATGGCTTGAGAGCCGCAGTTTGCCGACCACTGGTTTAGGCCATTCCTCCTGGGGGAATGACCTCTCCTCTGTGCCCTTTGAGTGCCAGGTCAAGAACCCCTCCCCTTGGACGGTTTCCCTGACCATCCCCCGCTGAACGTGTCTGCCTTTGTCCTGCATTCAGCACTTTCTCTCTGCATAGGGTGACCATGTGATTTATTACCCAAGACACTTTTGAGAGCAAAAGGGATCCTACTAATAACTGACCTGGGTCATCAGGCAAAAACCCTGTTTGGGGAAAACCATTCTTACATAGCTGCTTCATCTATGACATTTCACTCTCTAAGTTCCTCAAGTATTTGCTCCAAGTCCAACGCAAGGACTTGTCCATAGAAGGTACAAATTAGGGGATTGTACTTAGAAGGCACTGATCAATGAACCAAAGAAGAGAGGATGAAGTGATGGGAGTGGGTGGAATAGATGTCAGATAGATGGGTAGGTAGGTAGGTGGGTGGATGGATGGATAAGTGGATGGATGGATGGATGGATGGATGGATGGGCTGGGTGGGCCTCTAAATTACTTAACCTCTGCTCAGAGAGTAAGCTAATTACCTGAGGACTGTACTGATTATTTGAAAGCTCCTGTATTTATCCATTAAAAAGAAGGAAAAACAAACAAACTCTCCCTCTATTTGAATTCTCCAAGCTGGCCTGGGTTCCTCCACCCCAGCCCCCCAGCTGAATGTGTTTCTCAGCTTTCCTCTGTGGCCCCAGCTGGAGGGCAGACACACCCTGGCCTTCATTTCCATTTGGTTTACTGTGGATTACTCCAGGAGGCAAACAGTTTGCTTCCAACAGAATGTCTTCCAATAAAGAAAGAAAAGATTCACCATCCAAGAAACAGCCTACTTGTTTGGACTAAACATGAGCTGCACTGAAGTACGAATGGTACGGTCCAGGCCCGGGAAGCCAGGGGCCTTGTTTCACTTCTGGAAGCCTCTCAACTCCAGACTCACTTTCTTAAACACCAGTAACGTTCTCAGTATCAGGAATGCTAATCAGTATTTTGTATTTTTCTAAAGCATATTTTTCTCTCCTCCTCCCAACCCTTCTCCCCACCCCCGTTTCAGAAACGAGAAGGAATCCTCCAGTCTCGGCAAATCCAAGAGGAAATAACTGGTAACACAGAGTATGTCAACACCATTGTTGCCAGCGATTCTGTAATGGAACACAGATGTTTCTCCGAAATTCGTCCATTTGCTGATATTTAGTTTTCATTTATTGGGATTGCAAGAGGGATTATACTTCAGCCAATGATTATAGCTTAGCCTTTTCCATGCATTCAAAACATGCCTCTCAATGCTTAAGGTACAAACTTGGGTGGGGAAGTGGGGAGAGAGAATTAGCAGTGATTGAAAAATTCTAATTTTGTGGCACTCCGGGAAAAAAGTGTGCCCCAAAAGCCAACCAGCATGAAATCGTCATGCCATAAACATGGACTTGAATTTAAATTGTTAGCCTTCAAAAGGACGTTTTTCCTTCCTTTTCTGAATCTGATTGATTTGGTCACATGCCATGACCCAGAAAGCCCCTCTCTACCTTAGAGGGGTGTTTTTGTTGTTTTCACTTACTTTAAGAAATTGGAATATCAAAGCATGTAAGAGGTTTGCTGTGGGGAAGACACGTTTGGTCTTAAACAGAAAGAGCAGGACCGTGTGTGGGTTTGAGATCCCTGGGCAGGACTGGCCCTGGCCACAGGCGAGGCCGGGCAGAGTTCGCTCTATGCATCCCCTGGCTCCATCTCTCCTCTATCCTCCCTTGAACAAGAAGAACGAAGTGAAAAGAGCCGAGACCTCTAATCCAGCCTCACTCGAGTTCAAATCCAGACTCTGCCACTTTACTCACCTTTTAGTCTCTTAGCCTCTCTGACCTCAGTGTCTTCATCTCTGAAGTGGGGAGCATTTTGCTAACCACAGAGTGTGAGGGTGTGACGTGGGAAGAGCTCGGCCTTCCCTTTCCCATGTCCTTCAGTGCTGACTTTTCTGGCTTTTCCCCATCACAGCTGACCCACGCCAGCCAAGCCTTGCCCAATCTCTAGGAAACTCACTTCCCCTCCCCCATTGTGGCTGACGGAGGTCCAGCGTGCTGTGGACCACACTATGCATGTGCCTTAAAAGGGCCCAGGTTAGGGCGAGATGTGGGGAGGCCCTTCCCCAGATGCCCAGTTGGTGGCCTGCCTCCGCACCACTCCAGGGTCCAGTCCTGGCAGCCGAGGGGGCAGCTGATGCACAAGGCACACTGATGCTTGGCCTTGATTCTGTGAGGGGCGGGCTGAAAGCTGCCCTGACAGGCCTGCCGGGAGGAGAATTCCTCACCGTTCCACCCCCACCTCCCCTCACCTCTGCTTGTGCGTGGAAAAGAGGAAAATGTGTCTGAGAAGATCCTGTGAGAAGCTCCCAAATCAGGGAACATGAAGCTTCAGTTTTCAGAGCAATCTCTCAGCTGCCCCTGTGCTTTCTGTGGCTCCTTTCTGCCATCTTGCCACATAGACAAACAAGGATGCAAACTCCTAATCATTTGACAATACACTCCAGTCTCTGAAGCATTTTTGTATCTGTCGATGTTCATAATACACACGTGAAGCAATGATTACACCTCCTAAAACCCCACAGCCCAAAGGTGGAGACGGAGATTATCACTGGTCTGTCCAGCGGTTAACTCCAAGTTCACTGTTCTTTCCAGTGCATTACCCGAAAGTCATCATGTAATGGGTGATAGAAGCGCAGTTGGAATAAACTAAAGAGACCCACTAATGTATTAAGAAAAAAATATATTGAGCATTTACCTATATACCAGGAATTGTGCTAAAATATTTCCACTTATTAAATTATGTAATGCTCACAACATGCTCTCCTCATTTTAGAGATAAGAGACCTGGTGCCCAGAGAGGTTCGGTAGCTTGCTCAAGGTCACATAGCACACAGATGGCTCTGTTGGATTTAAACCTAAGTAGTCCGTCTTTAATGCTTGTGTTCTTGGTTCTCTGCTGCTTCACTGCTAAAAGTCCAGTTCCAGTTCCTGCCCTCTTTGAGAAAAACCTATCCTGGAGCAAGGCGAGGTGCAGCTTGATGGGTATCACAGGATGGATAGGGGAGAGAAGAACTTGACCTCCCCAGGCTAATGCCCACAGCACCCTGGGCAGTGAACTTACTAAGTGTAGAATGCCAAGAGAGCTTTGGGGCTTTTCAATCAAGGGCGAAGAGAGAAGATTCACACTGTTTTCTTTCTCCTTTTCCTACAGGGCTCTCTCTGGAAGGCATGGTGAGTTGCGTAAGATTGTCCATTGGTGCTGGTGGCTTCCATGGGGGTCTAGTTAATTCTGCAGCAGCTGGGAACCATAGGCACTCAGCTTGCTTCCTGCATGTGTCTGCGCCAGCCTGGTGACAGAGCTGCATGGTAGGGAGGGTCTGCTTACTGGTGGGAAGAGGAAAACTAACCACAGCTGCGTAGTCCTTTTGCAAGTAACCAGACCACTGACATTGCTGGATCTCTGGATGGGTCCTGTGCAGTCTTGCTCGAAGCGTATGGTGAGAGTAAAGAAAGGAGGTGTATCTACATGCTCGGACTGTCTCCTCTCTGCCCAGCCCTTCTGGAAGCTGCTTCTTTCTCTTTCCTTTTCATAGCTCCTGTCTGTCCCATCTCCCACAACTTTGGGCTTGTTCACAAAATCTGTGAATGTCAGAGGTCACAGTCACCTTCCTGGAAGTCTCGGATTTGCCCATCGGTGCAAGAGTAGGGAGATACAGACCCGGGACCACCAACCTTTCCTGCCCCAGGTTTCCCTCCATTATTTCACTTCCCAGTTCAGAGAATGTGGGGAGGTGGGCAGCTAGGAGAGACCTGCAGGGGGCGTGGCTTTGCTACTTCCTATGATCCTGTATTTGCTGTGCCTATTTTGAACGATTCCAGTAATGCCAAAACAACTCAGATCAGTAGACATGTCAGAGTCTACTGAGCACATGCACATACTTTCCCGTCTTTCATCTCATAACACACCCGGGAGGTCCATTTCTCAGACGGCATTTTAGAAGAGGAAACTGAGGCACAAAGCGCCGAAGTGACTAGGTCACTCAAGAGGAGGAGCTCGCATCCTGTCCGGGCTCCGGTTCCCAACCTGCGTATTGATGCACGCTGCTGCCAGGATGGTTGTCCGGGTGTCCTGGTTTTGATCACTAGGGGGTGAAGTGATTTGATATTTGGATATCATCCTACCTCCAAAAAGCTTCCGAAACACTTTGGAGCCATGACTAAATCATAATGTAATGAACACGAAGACTGAAGAGAAATGACAAGTCCCCAGTTATAAAGTGCCTAACAGAGCCCCTCAGTCCCGGCCCAAAAGAGGTTTGACACAGAGGGTGGACACACACACACACACACACACAGCTCCCTAGGCGAGCATAACCCAAATCTCTGCCCTAAACCCAGCTTCTAGAGTTCCCCGCGCAGCCTCAGACCCTGGAAAGTTTCCATCTGTACCTGACCATGTGGCCAGGACCTGGGGTGGGCTTCCCACCAGGAATCAGCTGTGTCCTTCATCGACATTTCCCTCTTTTTCAGAACGTGATGCCTTCGACACCTTGTTCGACCATGCACCCGATAAGCTCAACGTGGTGAAAAAGGTGGGAAAGAGGTACCTGGGAGGGAAGCAGGAAAGATGGGGGAGGAGGGTAACAAAGCACTTTAGGAAACATCATCCCTATAGCTCGCAAGCTTCCTAAGACTGGTTTTATCACCAAATCTCTGCAAACATGGGCTTTCCAGCTTGATGTCCATTTTTCCTGTCTTGTTCTCACTGGAGAACTCATCCAGTCCCTTTCTTCTCCCATCAGGATGATAGCGTATCTCGGGGTTCTGGGACTACTATGAGCACCCTTTGTTCCCACCCTTACTCAACCTCCAGCCGTCCCTGCCTCCACACAGGCACAGGCACCTACACCTAGAAAGGGACTGCAAGGAGGGACCCAGTGGGGTCATTTCTTCTCTGGCCCCCTGACCCTGGGGTCAGACCCTCCACCTCTCACTCTCAGGACTCCTAGCTCCTCTCACAGTTTGAGTCACATAGTGTCCAAATCTTTGAAAGCCTCCTTTCCTATGAACTCCAGGGGCTTTGCAGAAAAGCCTCCTAGGCTGCTCACTCATCCTCACTCAGCTCAGCACAGGGATCCCAGGCCCAGTACTCTCAGCAGGGCCTCATCACATGTGGTCACCCTGGTCCTTGTCCTCACGGTGGAGTCACTGAGGTGGCCCCGAGGGCCTGGCACTGGTGAGAGCCTCCATCTCAAAGCCGCCTGTGCTTCTTTTTTTAGACTCTCATCACTTTTGTGAACAAGCACCTGAATAAACTGAACCTGGAGGTCACAGAACTGGAAACCCAGGTGGGTGACAGCCCCGAGGGAAGCGTGGGGGCCAGGCCCTGCTCAACAACTACCATTCCAAGTGCCCCATCCCTGCACGGCCAGGAGGGCTTTCCACACTGACCCTCAAGCTTTCCCAGGAGGGAGTGGATTCTATTCCTGTTTGGACTTTATCTGAATTTACTTTGAAAAATTGCAAGAATATTATCATGAATATCTAAACACTCTTCACCTACATACACCAATTATTAATATTTGACCACATTTGGGGTTTCTTTTTTCTCTCTCTCCACCTAAGCACTTCAGCATACTTCTCTTAATAACAAGTACATTCTCTTAGATAACCACATCCACTGATCAAATTCTGGTAATTTTAACATTGGTAGAATACATCGTTTAGGTTAAACCATATGCAATTGCTGATATTTGACTACTTTTGACAATGTCACATGATTCAAAGAAACACTCTATATTCCAATTTTTCCAGTTCCCTAATATTCTCACATGCAGTATTTAGTTGTCATTTTTCTTTAGTGTCTTGTTATAGAACAGATCCTCAGCCTTTCTTTACATGATGTCATTTTTGAAGAGTGCAGGCTATTTGGTTCATAGAATGTCTCTAAATGTCCCTCCTTACAATTAGATTCAGGTTATGCATTTTCAGTAACAATACCACCTGAGTAATGGTGTCTTCTCAGACACTTTTGTCCAGCAGTCCGTGACTGGTGACAGTAACTTTGATCACAGGGGTAAGCTGGTGTCCACCAGACCTCCCTACTGCTAAGGTCCTCTCCCTCCTTTATAAGTAATAACTAATCTTTAGTGGGAGATACTTTAAGGCTGTGTAATGTATTCTGTTTCCCGACCTCCTTTCATTTGTGATGAATTTCTAAAATGAGGTTTTCTTTTGAGCACATGGACATCTCTTGTTGTTTTTAAAAGCAATTCCTGGCCCAGCCAGTGTGGCTCAGTGGTTGAGCATCAACCTATGAACCAGGGGGGTCAGGGCACATGCCTGGGTTGCGGGCTTGAGCATGTAGGAGACAGCCAATCAATGATTCTCTCTCATCATTGATGTTTCTGTCTCTCCCCTTCTCCCTTCCTCTCTGAAATCAATAAAAATATTTTTTTAAAATAACTACATAATAAATAAAAGCAATTCCAGGTCTGTGCCTGAGTACTGTCTGAGTGTGTCTGGACTCTGTGGAACGAGTTTACATGCTCTTTGGGGAGTTAGGGAACACTCTGGAAAAGTGGTATTTCCTCAAATGAGCTAGAGTGAGCTCTGGGACTTTCCCTAAGTTTGCATGAACAGGTTGTGCTATGAAAGGGAGTCTCTGGTGAGTGTGTTTGGTGTTTGTCTGCGGGTTTTACCACCAAGTCATCAGAAAGAGCAGTCAGGGTGGGAGCTGTCTATGTCAGTGGCGCTCAGAGCTGTGAGTAACCCCGACCCTAACCCAAGGTCCTCCTCTGAGTTGATAGATTGGAATTTTTTATTCTCAGCCCATTCCAGCCACAGCCAGAATGAGGCCCAGTTAACTATTCCCATGGGCAGGCCTTGATTCTAACATGGATACTGGGTCTGCTCTTGCATTGTCCACCTCTGGGGTGACCTAGGATGAGTCATGCTCAGGCCCTACCCACCTGATGGATGGAAGCAGGCAGGAAGCTGCACCTCGGCCAAGTTCATGCAGGGTCGTATGCCCATAACAAAGGCGAAGCACAGGCCCACCAGCCAGCCACCTGGCAGATCTCTGACTCTGGGCCCAGCTCACATTCCAGGCAATTCAGTCTACTTTTTTTTTTTTAAGTTTCCTAAGATGATTCCAAGAACTTTGGCCTCTTGTGAACTCTAGCAACCGTTGTTTATGTCCACAAACCTTTGGTGGCCCCACTTCCTTTGAAAGGTTCTAGGATACCAGATACTCACCCAACCTCTCTACCTTTGCTCAGGCCCCTCTCCATACCTAGAACACCTCCTCCTTCTGCATTTCCCTCATCCCACAGGCCTCCACTCCTCCACAAGCCTGCCCCAGTGCCCAGCACACACTCACCTTGCCCTTCCTTGAGCAGAATACCTGAATCCCTCTGCTTAGCCTAGGAATCGAGGGTCCCTAAGACCAGGTTCTCAGCCCGTCCAGACTCTACTGTCCTAGATGGGAAGGTAGGGCTCTAAGCCTCTTGTCCTGGCCCTCAGCACACAGTTGTACTTTGCCAGTAAGTTGTGTCCTGATTGCTGTGTTGTTTTCCCAGATAGTAAGCAATACAGTACATCTTTACTTAACATCATCAATAGGGTCTTAGAAACCATGACTCAAAGCAAAATGACATATAACTAAACCAATTTTCCCATAGGCTAGTTGATATAACCAAGTTCCTACAGTGTATTTTTGGTCACAAAAATGTCACCAAAGTTCTAAATAAAGACCCCCCTCCCCAACTTTTCTAATATTAAACATTGAAATAAATGTGAGTTCTGCATACATTTAAGAAATATTAATAAAAATAAGTAAGAATTCTTTTCTAATCTGCTTGTTCCAGTTCAGGGTCACAGGTGGCTAGAGCCTATCCCTGCAGCTCAGGGCACAAAGCAGGACCCAGCCCTGGACAAGACGCCCTTCCACCCACACTCACACAGACTGGGACACTGTAGACACGCCAATTCATCTGACGTGCACATCTCTGGGATGTGGGAGGAAACCCGAGTACCTGGAAGAAACCACGCAGACATGGGGAGAGCATGCCAGCTTCACACAGACAGAGGCCACAGCTGAAAGTCAATTTTTTTCTCATCAACCTTATAATGTAATGATGTTATTCAAGGACCTGCTATAGTTAAATATTTATTAAGTTTTGCCTACACATCAAGCAGTACTCTAGGCACTTTATACCTATTAACTGGTTTAGTCCTCATGATAACCCTATTAAGTAGAAACTATACTTCGATCATCCCCATTTTACCAATGAGAAAAATGAGGTACAGAGAAGTTATGTAACTTGCTTAAATCACACAGCCAGTAAGTGGTAGAGCTGGAGGCGTAGCTTCAGAGCCCAACTTCATAATAGCTACACTGTGCTGCCTCTTAAGCGATGATACAGTGAGATATGAGAAAGGAGAATGACGAGGCCTGTATGACACTAGAGTTCTTTGTCACAAAGTACTTCACTCTAGTAGCCTCATACCATTGGCCTTGGACATCCCCTTCCCCTCCTCCTTCTGCCCCACCCTAGCTAATTCCTGCCCATCCCTCCAGTCTCCATTCAGGCAGCGCCTCCTCCAGAAGCCTTCCCTGTTGCCTTCAGTGGGAGAGAGTGACTCTGTCACACAAGCCAACCTGCTTCCCTCCATCAGAGCAGCTGCTGCATGTTCTCCACATCAGTCTCCCTATTGGGCTGTGAGCTCCTCTAGGGAAGGGGCCACACCTGGCCCATAACTGTGGTCCATGTGCTGGGTCAGGGCTTAGAACATGACCAGTGCTCAATAAATGCTGGATCATGCCTGGCTGGTGTTGCTCAGTGGTTGTACATAAACCTATGAACCAGGAGGTCACAGTTCAATTCCTGGTAAGGGCATATGCCTGGGTTGCAGGCTTGATCCCAATGTGGGGCATGCAGGAGGCAGCCAATCAATGATTCTCTCTCATCATTGATGTTTATATCTCTCCCTTCCTCTCTGAAGTCAATAAAAACATATATATTTTAAAAAGATTTAAAAATATATATTTAGAAAAAGAAATCCTTATTATAAAAATATTTAAAAATAAATAAATGCTGGATCAACTGAGATCAGGACCGTGGGTGCTGTCTCCAGTGTTGGACCAGCCAGATATGGGACAGGCCAGACATGTTGACATAGAAGCTGACAAGCCCTCTGGATGGGGCTTGCCTTGGGACTCAAGGGCCCAGTGCCTTCACCTGACTCTCTTTCTCTAGTTTGCAGATGGGGTGTACCTGGTGCTACTCATGGGGCTCCTGGAGGGCTACTTTGTGCCCCTGCACAGCTTCTTCCTGACCCCGGACAGCTTTGAACAGAAGGTAAGGAGAGGCGATGTGGAGGGAGGCCCTAACCCAGATGCTCTGACTCATCCACCAACAGCTATGCTGGGGCCATCTGGGATTCCTGTCTACCCATGGTCTTCAGTGGTTGGATGGGAGGCCCATTCTGATGAGCACTGACCTGGAAAGGAGCTACCTGAAGACCACAGAGCATCTGACCACTTTCTCTCCACCCACCCCCACCATAGCCTGGCCTTGGTCCCCTAGTCATATGCTCCATCCAGGTATCACTGGCCAGTCTCATCTCTCCCAGAAGTGACAAGGCTGGTCATACCTGACCACCTACACTCAGCCTCATTCCGATGACTCATAAGCTGCCACAGCCTGTCTGCTAGACAAGGGGCATTTGATCCAAGGAAGAAACCCTTCTCTGCTTCTTCTGCATATGTCTTGCTCTCCAATTCTTTCAACTGAGAGCACTAATGTGCCTGAGTTGAAAACCCTGGTAGTTAACACAGGAACACAGTAGAACAGAAAGAGGATTTTGAACGTCTCCAGCAGTACTCACCAAGAGTAGGCTGGGATAGGCCAGCCCACACTCCACATGGCCTGCCCATTTTGGTAACCTCACTTCTCCTTCAAATTAGGACATTTTAGCTCAGCCCTTTGTCCCTCTAGCTCCATCACTTCCCAGGGGCAGATCCCAGGATCCACAAGGGCCCAGGAATGAGTGTGCAATAACATAGGCACTGCATTTCTCTTTCCAGGTCTTAAACGTCTCCTTTGCCTTTGAGCTCATGCAAGATGGAGGGTTGGAAAAGCCAAAACCTCGGCCAGAAGGTACTTTGCTCTTTCCCTGGGTTTGTGACAAGATGATGAGAACCTCTTCCTGTACATAAGTGTTGGGGACACACGGCAAGGCTTGTGGTTGAGAACAGAAGGACGAGTTTCTTTTCAGAAGTCTTCTCTACCATTTTTTGGGAAGGTGTGACAGGGCACAGCTGCCCAGTCCTGGAAATCCTTTGTGAGCTGCTAATCACATGGCCATGGGAAGAAAAAATCTGAACTCTCATGCATGGGATCACAGGGATAAGGGCCCAAGCAGACACGGTGCAGAGCAGAGGTGCTGCTGCAGAAACTGCCCTGTGCCCAGTTTCCAGGTTCTTCGGTCCCTGGACAGGGTACTGACCTACCCAATTGCTGTATCGCAGGCCAGGCAGGGGAAGTTTCGGGAGTCATTGCTGGCAGCTCTGCTCTGTGCATAATTGCCTTTCCTGCCCTGTGCCTACTCCAAACTGTCCAAGGATGATTTGTCGAGTTTGGATTGAAAGTGTAAGAGTTTAAAAAAACACACACACAAAAACACAAAATACACAAATAACAAAATGCTCCATTAGCCCTTCTGTGCTGGCGCTTGGAGCTATGTGTGCATTTGTGCATGTAGGAGTTCTTCTTAATACGAATGTTTATTTCCTGAAACTTACTGACTGAAATATTTCATTTTACCAGCACTACCAAGGTTCATCAGTGCTTGGATGGGGGAGGAGGGGGCTATTCAATGCTGTGTTGAAGATAACTTTCTGTTTATGTCAATTTGGAATATTAAGAATGCCATAAGTGGGCCCTTTTGCTTGACTTTCTTGGGTGTTTAAAGGCAAGTGAACAAGTAGGGATTGTGTACTTTCTCAACCCATTGTTGCCTCTGCTCTGAATTCTTCCACCCAAACCTCCACATAGGAGTGGTCCTTCACTGACTGCCCAGTGGGCCTGAGACTCCCATGCCAAGAGAGGTAGGCTATCCTGACCTCAGTGTACTTGAGGCCACTCAGGGGAGAAAAGAGATGTACCCAGTCACCAGAACAAAAGGACAATGGTGATAATTGCCATGAAAGAGATAAAATTAACAAGTTGTGAGAACTGAGGGGGTGGTGCTCACCTTTCTCTGGGGTGGAGGATGGTTTGATAAACATGGTGGTAGTTGGGCTAACCCATAAGGATCAGGTAGGATTTTTGTTTGGAGATTAGATTAGAGGGGTGGCAGGTTCAACCAGAGGCTGACCCTGACCTCCACTGGTTCCCCTCCTAAGGACCCCCAGAACTAACACAATTGGTGAGTGGCTTCAGACCACCCAACCAGCTCGACAAACAACACACCCAATTGGCAGGCTTGGCTGCATCAAAGCCCTAAAGTGACTCTTGCTCTGTGGGTCCGTCCCAGCACAACAGCTCATCTGCAATAGTCACAACCAGCTCTCACCACCAGTCAGCCTGAGGGCCAGTCCTACTGACGGATGTGCCAACAGCAATCATGGCTCACCTACAACAGGAGGGCACATACAGAACACACAAGGAACTCCACTGGAGCAGCTCAGGTAGGCAGACAGTCTGCACTTCTGGGCCCCACAGGACACAAGCAATCTACCAGATGCAGACTTTAAAACAGTGGTTATAAGGATGCTCAATGGTCTTGGGGAAAAAAAAATAGATTAACTCAGTGAGGACTTTAATAAAGAGATAAAAAACATAAAAAATAACCAGTTGGAAATTAAGAATAAAATAACTGAAATAAAATATACATCAGAAGCAATCAACGACAGATTAGATGAAGAAGAGGATTGAATAAGTGATCTATGAGATGAAGCAGCAGAAAACACCCATTGTAGTACCAAAAAGAAAAAGAATTTTTAAAAATTAGGATAGTTTAAGGGACCTGAGGGACAACATCAAGCATACAAGGGACCTGAGGTACAACATCAAGCAAACATTTGGATCACAAGGGTACCAGAAGGGCAAGAGAGAGAACAAAGAACTAAAAAATTCCCTAACCTGGCAAAGGAAATAGACATACAAATCAAAGAAGTGCAGAGAGTCCCAAATAAGATGACCCCAAAGAGGTCCACACCAAGACGCGTCATAATTAAAATGCCAAAGGTTATAGTCAAAGATTGCATCCTAAAAATAGCAAGAGAAAAGCAGTTAATTACATAAAAGGGAACTCCCATAAGACTGTCAGCTGATTTCTCAACAGAAACTTTGCAGGCCGAAAGGAATGGCAAGAAATAGTTACAAAAGGCAAAGACATACAACCAAGAATGCTCTACCCAGTAAGGCTATCATTTAGAATCAAAGGAAAAATAAGAGTTTTTCAGACAGGGAAAAGCTAAAAGAGTTCATCACCACTAAACCAGCATTACAACAAATTTTACAAGAAATGTTAAATGGACTTCTTTAAGAAGAGAAAAAATGATCAAAAATATAAATAAGAAAATACAGGAAAGAAAAAATTCTCACTGATAAAAGCAAACATACTAAATAAAAGTGGTGGATCACCAACTATAAAGCTAGTACAAAAGTTAAAAGGGAAAGTAGGAAGATCATGTGTAATTACAACAATAAATTAAGGAGACACACAAACACACCAACACAAAAGAAGTAAAAGAGAATGCCAAAAACATAAATGAGGAGGGGGTGAGTAAAAATTGTAGTGATTTTAGAATGTGTTCAAACTTAAGTGACTGTTATCTAAAGTTGCTATATAGCTTAGTACAAGGTGGGGCAAAAGTTGTAAGTACTTGAAACAAAGAATTTATTCTTGTATTATTACTTACTAATTATTGTATTATATTCCTTTTGAACAGCTACTTTTGCTACACCCTGTATATAGAACTACATGGTAACCACAAATCAAAAATCTGTGAGTTATACAAGAAATTAGGCATACAGGGAGAGATCAATAATAATATAATATAGTAATTGATAGAGCATCCAGACAAAAAAATCAACAAGGAAAGAGTGGCCTTAAATAACACATCAGATCAGATGGATTTAATTGATTTTTTTTAGAACATTTCTACTCAGAGCAGCAAAATATACATTATTTTCGAGTGTATGTGGTGGGACATTTTTCAGGATAGGTCATATTAGGCCATAAATCAAATTTCAATAAATTTAAGAAGATTGAAATCATAACAAGTATTTTTTCTGATCACACTGGTATTAATCTAAAATCAATTATAAAAAGAAAACTAAAAACCACACAAACACATAGAGGTTAAATAACATGGTACTAAACAATGAATGGGTTACCAATGAAATAAAGGAAGAAATAAAAAGGTACATTGAAACAAATGAAAACCTAACATCCTAAAAATCTGTGGGGCGCAACCAGAGGGAAATTCATAGCAATATAGTCCTATTTCAAGAAACAAGAAAAATCTCAAACAATCTATCCTTTTAGCTAAAGGAACTAGAGAAAAGAAAAATAATGCCCAAAATGAGTTGAAGGAAGGAAATAAAAAAAGGTGAGAGTGGAAATAAATGAAATTAGTCCAATAAAACAATAGAAAATATCAATGAAACCAAGAGCTGGTTCACTGAAAAAATAAAATTGATAAACCTCTAGCAATACTCCAAGAATAAAGGAGAAGGACTGAATAAAATACAATTAGAAATGAAAAAGGAGAAGTGACAACTGACACAACAAAAATACAAAGGAAGATCATATATGATCATCAAGTGGGATTTATTCCCAGGATGCAAGGTTGGTTCAAATTCTGCAAATCAATTAATGTGATACAACCCATAAACAAAATGAAAAATACAAATCATATGACTATATTAACAGAGACAGAAAAAGGACATGACAAAATCCAACATCCATTTATGATTAAAACTTTTAGTAATGTGGGGATAAATGGAACATACCTCAACATAATAAAGGCCATATATGACAGACCCACAGCTAACATTATATTCCATAGTTAAAAGCTGAAAGCTTTCTCTTTAAGATCAGGATGTTCACTTTCTCTACTTTTATTGAACATAGTATTGGAATTCCTAGCCACAGCAATTAGATAAGAAAAAGAAATAGAAGGCATTCAGAATCGAAAGGAAGAAGTAAAACAGTCATTACTTGCATATGACATGATACTATATAGAGAGAACCCTACAGATTAAACATACACACAAAATACTATTTAAACTAAATGAATTCAATAAAGTGACAGAATACAAAATTAATATTCAGAAACCAGTTCAATTTTTATACACCAATAATGAACTATCAGAATGAGAAATTAGTAAAACCATCGCATTTACAATTGCCTTCAAAAGAATAAAGTACCTTAAGTATAAATTTAACCAAGGAGGTAAATGACCTGTACTCTGAAAATTATAAGACATTGATGATAGAAAGTTAAGAATCTATACATATAAAGAGGTAATCTGCTAATTGACTGTTACAGTGTCCCAGTAATCACCAATTTGCATATTGATGTGGGCGCAGCAGGGCAGCCGGAGCCAAGTTCCCAGGGGTCTGAGGAGAGTGCCTGACAGGAGCCCAGACTGCAAAGAAGGAAGAGGAAGTGGCCATGGGGAGCTCTTCCAATCCCCCTGTACAGACGCCCTACCCCAGCCCCCGTACCCCTGGGGGGGACAGCCGGACACCCTACCCCAGCCCCTGCACCCACAGGGAATGGGGAGGCTGACTGGACGGGAAGAAGACCCAGCCTCGGGTAGCTGCAGCCCACACCTCCGACTCCCAATCTCTTACCCCGTCACCCTGCCCTGGGCGCCCACAACAACAGCACGCCAGCGACCACCCATCAGCGCCCCTGAGGCACCTGGGGCCGTGGCCCACCACTGCCCGGGCCCCCTTCGCGGAGGCTGGGCATGCCTCTTCCCTACAACTCCAGACCCGGGTGGAGGCAGGCCTGAGCGGCCCCCCAGGGTCAGACCCTTCCCCCCACAGCAGCAGCACCGTCTCCGCATTGGAAGCACACTGAACCTCGCTGGGGGTGCGGCTAAACCCGCACTCCTAGCCCACCTGGCTCCACCCTGGCCCGGCCCCCACCCCACTCCAGGAGATTGGAGCCCCGCCCTGAGCAGGTACAGCTGCCAAACAGCCATGTACAATTTAAAGAATGGCGCCAAGTGGGAAGGTTTGACAGTTACTCCTCCTTCAGCCTCGCCGCCCCCTAGCGCCCCCCTAATGCCCTGGCCCCTGCCAGCGCCTCCAGGGATGACCACCGCTACAGGGTTTGCTGGCCAGAGCCCGCCTCTCCAAGGCCTGTGGAACCCTCTGCAAAGCTTCCATAGCTACAGTCCTAGGAAATAATCATGCCCTCCTCCCCTAATCAGCACCTGCCACCTGTGAGGGTACCCATGGGCTTAAAAACTTACTTGATGAAACATTTCTAGGTTTATTAGCTCAGAACCTCCTCATGACAACCCAGTGAGGTGGGCGGAGAAGAGATTACAACTCCCATGGTATATGCGTATGTATTCAGAAATGAAGCTCAGAGAGGAAAAGTGTCAAGCCCAGTGGTTGCCACGGTGCAGCACACACACGGGGGCGGGGGGGGGGGGGCAATTTGATTTTAAGTGGGGGTAATTCCAGAATGAGTTTACAGTGAATTTTTGCATTTCTTATGGTTCTAGGGGGCCTCATCTACAGCATATCCTATGCCATTTTTCACAGAACTAGAACAAATACTCCTAATATGTATATGAAACCACAAAAGACCCCCGAACAGTTAAAGCAATATTGAGAAAGAAGAACCAAGTTGGAAATGCTACCTGATTTCAAACTATACTACAAGGCTATAGTAATCCAAATAGAATGCTACTGGCATAAAAAACACATAGATCAATGGAATAGAATAGAGATCCCAGAAATAACCCCACATCTATATGGTCAATTAATCTACGGCAGTGGAGGCAAGAATATACAGTTTTTTTCAATAACTGGTCCTGGGAAAACAGGATAGATACATGCAACAAAATGAAACTAGACCTCTTTTTTTACACGATACAAGAATAAACTCAAAATGGATTAAAGACGTAAATGTAAGACCTGAAACCATAAAACTCCTGGAGGAAAACATGGGCGGCGCTCTCTTAGCAATTTTTTTGATATGTCTCCTCAGGCAAGGGAAGCAAGAGAAAAAAATAAACAGCTAGGACTACATCACACTACATAGTTTTTTTCACAGTGAGGGAGACCAGCGACAACATGAAAAGACTGTGTCCCTCTAGAGCAGGGGCTGGAAACATCGGCCTACGGGCCGTATAAGGCCCGAGAAATCATGTGGTCTGACCCTTCTAAGGCATTAGGGGTGAGTTAATTAAATGTTTGACCAAACATAGCAGGCCCATTTTTTAGTTGACAAATTTGTATGCCCTTGAATGTTATAAATATCCAAATGGCAGATATCCAAATATCCAAATATCCTTGGCAGATAAAAGTTTCCCCACCTCTGTTGTAAAGTGTCTCTTCCTGGCAAGGCCACTCCAGTATCCTAATGGCATTAGGAATGGTCCCTGAGTAGACTGTACCCAGTTGGTGAGCACCCTATCTCTGGGTAGGAGAGAGATAGTAGGAGAGCTGTGGTCAGCATGTCTGCTTCTGTTTTCTCGAGCTTCTTCATATGAAACTTCCTAGTGACAGATTAGAAGTGCTCATTCTGATACTTCAGTGTTCAGGCATTGATTTCCCTCCAGACAGACAAGTTTCCCCAACGTCAATTAACCTATAGGGATATTTCAGCACAATGACAAGTCTCGTACAATTACTGAGCTGCTTAATATGAAACTTCCTGCCCAATGGGAATGGAGGAACACATCTGTTTTATTTGTTGTTACACTGGGCATCGCGCCCATGCTGAGAATTTCCAGTGCGGAAAGGAGAGCTGAACCAGTGTTTGGTGAAATTGTACCTGGTGAGAGATGTACCCAGCACTCCCTATGCATTCGTGCTCCTCCCTAGTCAGGGAGATTCAGCAGTGAATGCTACAGACTTTACAAAACGTGCCAATGTGGATAATTCTTTTAGGGTGTTTCAGAATCAAATAGGGCCCTAGCCAGTTTGGCTCAGTGGATAGAGCATCAGCCTGCAGACCAAGAGGTCCCAGGTTCGATTCTGGTCAAGGGCACGTGCCTCGGTTGCAAGCTCCTCTCCCACCCCCCGGCCCTGGTTGGGGTACATGCAGGAGGCAACCAATCACTGTGTCTCTCTCACATTGGTATTTCTCTGTCTTTCCCTTTCTCTTCCACTCTCTCCCAAAATCAGTGGGAAAATATCCTCAGGTGAGGATTAAAAATAAAAAATAAAAATCAATGGAAAAATATCTTCCAGTAGGATTAATTTTTTAAAAAAAATCAAATAGGCGGCGGTGGAGGCATTTTTCATGGCAGAGTGGTTTCAAGGTCAGGAAAACACATCCTCTGCCAGGCTGTTTGACACTCAGCCCTGCCGTACCCTGAAGTCCCCTGGAAACTTGGGGTTTGCATCTCAGAGGACTTTTGCTGCCCAAGCTGCACAACCGTTTCATTCTCTGGAAACACAAGCCTCCCCGGAGGCTGAACAGTCCAGGTAGAGTGGGTAGAAAGGATTGGAGAGGGCAAGAGGCTTTGAGGAGCCTGTTCCATGGCTCCAGTACCACCCAACCTTCCCCTTCGCGCCCACTCCCTTGGTAAGCTCACTTTTTCTCCTCTCTGCCTTTCTAGCAGTTTCTACCTGGGGTAACTTCCTGTTCTTTGACTTGAGTGGAATTTAAGAAACACAACACCAAGGCATCAGGGAAGGACAAGAATCAGCCCCAGGCCCTAACTGGTTTGACTCAGTAGATAGAGCGTCGCCTGCGGACTGAACCCAGGTTCGATTCTGGTCAAGGGCATGTGCCTTGGTTGCGGGCACATCCCCGGTGGGAGGTGCACAGGAGGCAGCTGATTGATGTTTCTCTCTCATCAATGTTTCTAACTCTCTGTCCCTCTCCCTCCCTCTCTGTAAAAAATCAATAAAATATATATTTAAAAAAAAAAAAAGAATCAGCCCCAGGGCATAGGACTGACTGGGCATGAACGCTGCTGAGCCACTGGGCAGGGCCCCAGGTTGAGGCTCAGATATATGCATGAACCAGGTGGGAGCAGACAGGGAGGCTGAGTGTCAGGCCTGAGAGTTCCTGGTCTATCAACAGGAGAACTTGGAGCCAATTCCAAGCCCAGCTGGGGTGGGAGAGGGTCCGTCTGCAACTGGGATAAGGCCCAGTAGAGGCATACAGGAGGGTATCTAGGGGTAGAGAGGAGCCCTAAGGAGGTTCCCCAGATCCTTGGTATGTCACCCTGTGGCTGCTCATCATTGCAGGCCCTGGGGCCTGGGTGCACCTGGCTGTGGCGACCACATGGGCAAGGGTTCCTAAGGCTAAGACCCGGGAACCATTGTCCAGCCATACAGAGCCACTGGTCTCCGTTCTGCCTGGTCTTGGAAGACCCCTCACCCTAGACGAGGGCGTTGCTAGAGTGCTGCCATCTCCCCCACCTTCGAATCCCAAAGCATTTATTGTTTTCTCTGATATCATTTACCTCATCTGACCTTCTGCACAGTCAGATGTCTTTTTAATCATTTTTATTGTGAAAATATCACAGCTACAGAAAGGTGCATAAGATATAAATGTTCAGGTTAGTGAGATATTACCCAGAGCGCCACCATGCAACCATCCCCAGCTCAGGGAGAGGAGCCCTCCCAGCTCCGAGAGTTCCCGCCAAGTTGCCCTTTTGGAACTTAATCCTCTTCTTCCTCCCTGAAGATAGCCACTCTGCTGATTTTTACAGGCTCTTGTCTTTTTATTTTATTTTATTTGCATTTTCTTACAATTTTATTGCCTTAGGACGCATTCCTGAACAGTAGGCAGTTCCTTTCTTCACGTATGTTTTCCTACTCCAGTTATTGGGAGGAAGGCCCTCCCAGGGAGAGAGTGCAGGGGCCTTGGTGGGGAAGGAGGGGGCAGAAGGGCCCGAAGAGGGTTAGAGGGACAGCCAGGGGAGGAAGTGACCACTAAATAAAAGGGAGGGAGGGAACGGAGGAAATAGTTGTATAAAAGCTTGGGAACTCCCAGAGGAACTCTCCTGAAAATACAGTCCTACTCCCAGCCTCAAACCCAGCTGCCTGGCTCTCTCCTTAATCTGAAACTGTCTGTCCCCTGAGACATACGCTTACTGAGTACTCGCTGCCCGGGCTTCTGTGTCCTCCAGGGCCCTCCCTTCCTGAGGGAGAGGCAGCTTAGTCCTAACTCCCCACCTCTCCCCACTGTAGCCTCAGACTCTCCCCTCCTTCCTACCACTCATGGCTGGTTCTGCGGCAAGGGCCCTCCCCCCGCAGGGACAGGTGCTATTTAGGGGAAAGTCAGGGTCAGAGAAGCACCCCTCCTACCTGGAGATGCTGAGTCCAGGGTGAAGGCTACATGCGCTGGGGTCTGCTTCATTTTACGGAGAGGCCATGCCCAGGCTCAGCTCCGCTGCCCCGCATGCTCCCCTGCTCTGAATGCTCGCCGAACACTCCAAAACCCATCCTCTGGTGGTCTCCTGGGGGTTGCTCCTGTCTCCCAGCGGGACAGGGAGCTCTTCTGGAGCACAGCATGACGTCCTGTGGCTGCGGGGGCATCCACGCAGGACCGTGTGGGCAAATGCGGGTGGGTGGTAGATGGGAGAGGTTAACAGATGCCAACTTTGGGTCACGTGCCAGCCCCCCTCCCCCCCCAAAGCGTTACATATTTTTTGTTCTCTACGCAGACATCGTCAACTGTGACCTGAAATCCACGCTGCGAGTGTTGTACAACCTCTTCACCAAGTACCGGAACATGGACTGAGGGGCAGACCGCACCATCCTCCGAGCCACCTTAACCTGCTTATTCCTGCCTCCCCTCTGTGCCATCCCACAAAGTCCAGCCACAACCCAGAAATCACGGGACCTGAATTAGGAAGGAAACGATCAGAAACTCCGGGCTGACCCACACCTCCCAGGCCCTAGGTCGGAGCCAGCTGTGGCCTCAGAAGATTGTCCCCATCCTGGTGCTGGATCCAGATTTCCCTCTGTCACTTGGGAACCAGCTTAGGTCCAGGAGACACACACACACACACACACACCCAGAAGATGAAAATAGAGATAATAGTTACCACTTAATGGGTGTAAACTATGTGCCAGACATCACACGAAGTGCTCTGATGTACTCAAACTCATTAGTTCTCGTGACTTCCGCTGAAGCCGGTGTTATACACCCCTTTCCCAGATGAGGAAAAGGCTCAGAGAGGTAAAGAGACGTGCCAGAACTTGGCATTTGTTTTTCCTCTTTGAACAACATACGTATTTGTTAATAACTAGCCAATTACATCAACGTTCTTTGCCTGTCCTATAGTTGTATGTGTGCACGCACACCCACAAAGAAGACAGGCGCCCACTGACCTCGCCACCAAGCAGGCCAGGAGGGCTTAGTGATTCACACTCAAATTGGCAAATTTAATCCAATTAATAGTGTATGTGTGGCAGGAATCATGTCCCTCAGCTCCTTTGTACAAATGAAAATTGCTCTTAATTCCTTCAGATTTGTAATAACCCCATGCTCTGGTTTCAGGGTGACATTTGGGAAGGATTCTGTTTAAAATTAATGGAGTGGCACATTTCACAACCTTTTTGCTTGATTGCATGTAATGGAAGTGCCCCATATTTTACTGCAAAATAAGTACTCAATTCATTATCATCAGGCAAATGTATAATATACGCCAGCACCACCGAGAGCTGGGCATAGACCCACGTGAGCATGGCTTGGGAAGTAGGGCTCTTCACCGGGAACCCTTGAACTTTAAAGAAAGGAACTCCTCTTTGCCTTCTAATTGATCATTTAGACCATTCCTGGCTAAGTCTGCCCACATGCAATTACCGGCTAATTCAGGCGAGGAAAAATGTAAGCCATTCAGACCCAAGCCGAGCCGTTTCCTTGCGTGGGCTACTGGCGGGCTTATGGGGACTTGCATCCCCGCTCTGTGAACCCAGCTTGGAAACACAAGGCTCTAGTTGTCCCAGGCTGCCGGGGCCCTTGCGAATAGGAAAGAGGCTAAAGCTGGGGTGACTAGGAGGACAGAAGCATGCTGGGTGGGGGGCGGGGGAGGGAAGGGGGGATATTTGAACACTCAACAATAAGGAAATACCCTCAGACCAGGAACAGGGCTTGTGGCGTTTACAGTCTTCGTAAACTGGCCAAGGCCTTGGGATAATTAGTAACTCTTACTGGTCTACTTCATTATAGAATCTTCCCAAATATGCCAGATGGGCCCAGCCTGTGTGCCCGCCTCCAGAAGTCTGTGCCCATTGCACAAAGCCCTCTTCTAGTCTGAGGAATTCATTTTGATCCCCATCTACGCCACCCAGAGTTGGGCCTCCCATATTGTCCAAAGCGTTTCCTTCCAGCTCCTAAACATTTCCTCCTCTGCGGTCCATCTGCAGTGGCTCAGAACCCATACAATTTACAGATAATACATATTCCTTTGGATATTGTGCTCTAAGAAAGCATTGTTAATCAGCATAATGAGCACTTAAGGTGCAAAGACAATGTACTCTTGTGTCAATTGATGTGGAAGGATACAATTATTTTTTACATAAGCAGTGAAATGTTATGTTTTTCATTAGGAAATACTAAATAGTGTAATATTTGTTTGTTCTCTTTTAAATTCCTGATAGCAAATCAATGTAAGTCATTGCTTTGTCTCCTTGAGCAGTACTAAAGCGGGTGAAATAAGAGCAGTGAATACATTTAAACCTGCTTTGCTATCCGAATTTTCTCCCTTGGTTTGTCTTTTATCTTCCTATATTCAAGCTGCAAATGCACGCTGTAAGGAGTGTCCTTATTAAGAGCACTCCTTTTTGTGTTTTACACACACACAGCATGAACACACCTCGGAACACCTGGGAAGTTTCATCACAGGTCTAATTTATCCGCATATTGTTTCAAGACTGAGGCCTTAGACTCAGTCCAGAATCCCAGGGCCTGGGCCTACTTTTCTCACCCTGTCATCTCCTTTAGAGGTTTTCCTCTAAATTCTCCTGCTCAATACACGGCCATGGTTTTGAAGGGGGAAAAGGCTCCAGAACAATAAATAAACCAAACTTAACCTTTGTCTCTAAAAAAAATAATAATAACCTGAGACAAAAAAATATAGTCTCTATAGGCTCACTCTTTTTCTTTTCTAAATTTAAGTTCATGGGTTGTTTAATAGTTAGTATATAAATGGTACAAAATTCAAGAAGCATGAATGAATATTCCTGCCCCCAACAGCCAATCCTCCTCCCTAGAGGTTACTATTTTGATCCATTTCTTATATTCCCTTCCAGAGATAATCCAGCCATAAAAGCATCAACATACATATAAGATTATTGGGGATTTTAAAAAATATAAATAGCATATTATATATTTTGTCAGGCTCCTTGCTTTTTCCACTTAATGTGATATGTTGGAGATTATTTTATACTGAGTATGAAAACCTTTTACATTTTAAAGATGAGACTCTGAGCACTCTGTAAACCCAAAGGCCCATCTCTGGCCCGCTTGGGTGAGGAAATGAAAGCCTTACCCAAAGGTGGTGATGCTACGTAGGTAGTGACTTCAAAAGTCGGAGACTGGGACCTACTGGGTGGGGAATAGGTCTCACAGGACATGTTACCGGAGACATTTCCATGTGCCCTGAACGGATTTTTTTGTCAGTCTTCCTTTGGATTATTATGGTGAGTGGTATGCAGTTTGATTACGCTTTCATTTGTACATCATTACGAGGGCTGCTAATGTGAAATCGACTAAGTACCCTAGCGCGTTCTGCTGCAAGCCCAGCAGCCACATGCTGCTCCTCTGTCAGTCAGGAGGCTCCGGTTTCACATGTGCAGGCACAGAGCTGACATTTGCAAAATCTGAGAGAAGGGCTCTTTAACAGCACATCATCAGCGTTGCCCGAGTTGGTTGCAATTTGCAATTGCTACTCTCGGTACTTTTTAATTATGAAATACTGTTAGCTTAGCTATATCATTACCAATTTATTTTGTTGTGGGTTGCCTGGTTAACCCTACAAAGTGTACTGAAGCCTATTTGCATCAACAGTGTCCTGGGGCTATAATTTTCCAATAACTAGGCTCTCAGACATGTATACATTGTGGTTCAAATATGAATTATCCATACTCCAGTGCTAGAGCAAAGGCATACATAATCCTCTCCTCCCAAATTATCACCAATTTATTTTTCCACTGGAAAATGAAACTAGACAAAGTTGGTAGGTCAGGCAGTTTGGTCCTAAGTAGAGGCTGACCAAGAGGAATTTGAGACCCACTGCCTTTAACACAGTCCCACCTCAGGAACCCTACCTACATAAAATATCCTAGATATGCAAAAGGGATATGTCCTAAAATCTTCGCTAATGTTAATATTACATACAGTGTCCCCCCGTGAAATTCACTTAGGTCTATTGGAAGATTCATTAAGAGTTTCTGTGGATACAGAAAACAAGAGAACTGCAGTGAGAGGCAAGTGCTGGGTAGGAGATGGACTCACTCACCAGCTAAGGGACCTGCATCGACACACCGGCTTCCCAACATTTTTGCAGGTTCAGGTCTCAGCAAAAGACAAGTTAGCGTGGATGAATGGGTCATTGTCATAATTACAAAGACTATATCTGCCAGACTGTTCCTATGTTTTCCCCTCTCTTTTATACCCCAGTTAGCTCCAATATTTTTCAGAATTTGCTCACACTCCTGCTTTCCTATGGTGCTGACTGCATATGTGCCTATGTGTTCACGACCGCAAGGCACCGTGAGGGTGCTCGATGCAGGATGAGCAGCCCCCACACCATGCCTGACAACCTTCCTCCCTTCCCAGGGAGGAAGCCACCACTGGTGAAGCATCTTAAAGTGCATTCTGTGGGTTGTTAATAAATGTTTAGTGTAAAAAATGTCATAATTCAAATAAGTTTGGGAGACAGGGTAAAGAAATCTAAATTCACTTTCTACAGTGTTGGTTTTCATTTTTACTTTTTGTTTTCTAATCAGAGCCCATCTCAGAGTTCCCTACACTATTGTGCATTGTAACTCTCTAAGGCAGTGGTTCTCAACCTTCTGGCCCTTTAAATACAGTTCCTCATGTTGTGACCCAACCATAAAATTATTTTCGTTGCTACTTCATAACTGTAATGTTGTTACTGTTATGAATCATCATGTAAATATCTGATATGCAGGATGGTCTTAGGCGACCCCTGTGAAAGAGTCGTTAGACCGCCAAAGGGGTCGTGACCCACAGGTTGAGAACCGCTGCTCTAAGGGGAGGCAGAATAGGGCACGTCCCTATTGTGTTGACCATGGGTCCTATTTGCCTCCTGAGAAATTGGCAGGATGGTATCTTGGAACTCATCCATTCATTTAGCCATATAGTCAACAAGCATGTGCTGAGGGTCTACAACGTGTTAGGTGGGCTGTGTCCAGTGGCAAGTGAGGCGAAGGCACACTCATATAGCTCAATCTAATGGGAAAGACGCACGAAAAATAATCACAAATCAATGGCACAGAAATGTCTTAGTTAACTCTTCAATAGGTTCTTGGAAACTGCAACTTTGAGTGAAACAACAAAATGAAACCAGTTTTACCATTGATTAACTGATATATACAAGAATTAAGTTCCTACAACATATTTCTGGTCACAAAAAAATCACTAAACTTCTAAGTAAAGACCCCAAACACTTCAAGTATTAAACATGAAAATGAATCTAAGAAAAGAAACCGAAATCCTTAGAGAAAACCCACTCAGACCAGGAAGGACATGCCAACTTCACACAGAGAGTGGCCCCGGCCAGGAATCAATTTTTTCCCCTTATCAACATTAGAATGAAACAAAGTTAAATAAAACAATGTTATTCAAGAACCTGCTCTACTTATACCTTGTGATGACCAGTGTGGATAAGTACAAAATCTATGAAAGAGATCTGATTTAGATTTTGAAGTCAAGAGAGGTCTCTGAAAGAGAGAGAGCGAGAGGTCTCTGGTAAAGTCGCATTTTAAAGTGACACCTGAATCGTTGAGCTACTCAGGTGAAGAGTTTGCCTTTTAAGGGAGCAGTACAGATGAGGATCCCAATTTAGGAGAAGATTGGGTCCCTGGCAGAAAGCCAGGATGGCTAGAATACAAAGGGCGAGAGGGATGGAGAGGTATCAGAGGATTGCAGATTTTATCACAAGAAAAATGGGAAGCAATATATGTTAAAATGCTTTCTGAACCATGTGTACTCATATGTGGGATATAAAATTGAAAGCCACAAATGAACAAACGAGATAAACAAACAAAGCTCATAGGCACACACAACAGTATGGTGGTTACCAGAGAGAAGGGGGTCAAATATATGGCAACAGAAGATTTGACTTTAGGTGGTGGGCACACAAAGCAATATACAGATGATGTATCCTAGAATTGTACACTTGAGACCTATACAATTTCATTAACCAATGTCACCTCAATAACATTTAATTTTTAAAAATACTAAAAAAAAAAAAAAAAAAAAAAAAAAAAGCCTCGGCCACTGTGCTGGAAAACTTTGGAAAAAGCTATGTCGGCACTACTGAGTTCTGAGACTCCCCATCCTATGCCTCTGCCCATCCCAAGTTGGACTCAAACATAGGCTGGAAGGCTGGGTTTGCTTTAAAAGGCAGTGCCTGCTGGGCAGTCCTAACCCTCCACTTCCCTGGGGCTGTGGGAGGGCAGGAGCTCCTACACCACTTCCAGCCTCTCCACAATGTGGTCCTCTGGGAAGAGCTAAGGGAACCTCAAGCGAAGGAAAAGAGAAGACTGGCAGCCAGAATGCTGATCCCTGGGGACCATTCCTTCCAACCTTCTCACCACGAAGGACCTCTGATGTTTTATCCCTCTGTGGGTTTTATGGGCGGGGGGCTGGGGGGGGCGGGGTTGGAGGACAGGAATGCTATCATCGAACCTGGGGAGAGGGCAAGGTATAGGCTTCCTGGAGGTAGAATAATAATTTCATTCTCCCATAATCAGACTGAATTATTGTCATCATGCCTGCCGCATTATAAAGCCCACCACAAGTGGATCACTTATGCTTCACAGAGTCTTGAGAAACAGCTTTCATAAGAAGGTCTGTTATTTTCATTGGGAGTTTGGGAACAACAGGACTATCCCTGGATCACCCAGTTGGAAACCAGTCCAGTGAGCACCTGCCCCAGAAAGATGTCTCTGTAGCAGGCTGTGTCCTGAGCCATCCATATTCTTGCCTTGACCCCCAAGTATGTCAAACTTGTGGCTGGTGGGGAGTCTGACATGCTTGCTTAGGCCTTCTGCACACACGTGGGCACCAGTTTGGATGCTGGCATTTAAAAGGGCACTTAGGAAGTTCTGAGAAGCCCCAATGATTAAGATAAATGATGTTTTATCAGAGAAACGGACTTTTCATTTCTTGTTATCGATTTTCATGTTTTCACATCCTCAGATACGATTTGTTAGCCCAAGGCGGCATTCCAGGACACACAAACGTTATTAAGGCAACTGCTTTAAAGAGTGCCATGTCTTATTGAGGTGGACAGGACAATAGATATTGAATCTGCTACACGTGTGCTCGGTATGGGAGCTAGGGTTGGCACGGCACAACTCTTGGGCTCTTATATGTCTTCCTGGAAACCCTGACAATGGCCGCACCACCTGCTTATAGAAACAGTCCCTGCCTTTGCAAACATTTGCCCGGGTTTCTGAAAAGCAGCTTCCAGAAGGAAGCCTTCTGCCGCTCGAGTTTCGAGTTTATTCCATCTTCCCTTATTTGTCACGATGTTGGAAAATATAAACTCTCATGGGACTGGGGACATTTTGGCTTAAAATAATCAGGACAACTAGGGGGTGGAGGGAGGTAGATGAGGATAAAGGCAGGTAAATGGCGACAGAAGGAGACTTGACTTTTAGTGGTGAACACATAATACAATATACAGATGATGTATTATTGTACACCTGAAACCTATATAATTTTATTAACCAATGCCCCCCCCCATTAAATTAAATTTAAAAAAAAAGATTGTCACCAGTGAGCATGCACTGAGCTAGGTCACTGAGGCCATAGACCAGGGGTCCTCAAACTACGGCCCGCGGGCCACATGCAAATACAAATATTGTATTTGTTCCCGTTTTGTTTTTTTACTTCAAAATAAGATATGTGCAGTGTGCATAGGAATTTGTTCATAGTTTTTTTTTTTTAAACTATAGTCTGGCCCTCCAACGGTCTGAGGGACAGTGAACTGGCCCCCCGTTTAAAATGTTTGAGGACCCCTGCCATAGACCCTTCATCTCCTCCACATGTGGAGTCTGGTTGATGTGGTGCACTTGGGGGTGGGAGGTACATCCTCCGTGCAGCTCCTGAGCCTGTACCTCCTACATCGTTGGCTCTCCCAGCTAATTCCAATAGCATCCTATCCTGTATTGGAAATGATCAAGTCTGTCATTATCTGTGAGAGACCAAGCTCACCGAGAACCACTCTAACCCGGGGACCTGCCAGATTAGTTTATAAAATTCACCTTTGCACACATCTTCATATTCAGATTAAATGACTTTCTGATATGCACACCTTCAGTGTGATTTGTCAGTAAGACACAGAGCTTTCTCTCTTGTTCTTTTCATGATGACTCCAATCCCCGCATGAAGTCTACTCCCCCATGGTGGCATGGGCCTGCCCTAGCATCAATGGCTGGGACACCACACACCATGGGACAAGAAGAATCCTCATCAACCTATTGGGTGGGGCCCCAAACTGTGCACGATCAGAATGCAGCCCAGTCAGGGAATGTTTGTGGAAAGCCTGTTCTGGGTTCAGCCCCATTCTATGCACAAAATGGGATCAGCAAGTGCAGGGGCCCTTCTCAAATGGATTCTTCCATCCTAATGGGGGTGGACAGAGGCAGCTCATTTGAAATAATTCAGTGACATGAGATAATGCCAGACGCCTTTGAAGGTCTCTGTTAGATTCTCCCAGAAAATACCATAGCCCCAGCTGCCTGTAAACTTCAGGGACGTTTGCCTCCAGATCAGCAACTTCATGTTCCATGCAGATTTGGTGCTTCAAAAACCTCACAATTCACCCTAAAGTCAAATGGAAACTTAGGGTCATTTTTCTAGTCTAGCGTTGCTGAGAAATCACTGCCTTTGTTTCACAGATTCCAACCAGTCACCAAGAGCCCCAAAGTCCAGTCTGGGCTCTACTGCCAGCCACTGGACTCTGTCTTCACACTCAATGTTTTCTTGCTTCTCCAAATCACCTTTTGGTCAATCCTACTAGTAGATGTCTCTATTCCTGTTCCCAAGCACTGGATTGCTGCAGAAAATCACAGAATGGACACACACACACACACCAGCTAACTACTCAGTCATCCTTCAATTGCCAGTGAGTGCTCCCTAACTCCTGCAAATCATCTCTCATGGATTGTCTTCATCTCCACAAACACCTATTCCCTACCTTCTCACCATATCCCTCCTCCCTCTTTCTCTAACCCGTGTCTTTACCTCTTCTTTCACCATGAAATCAAAGTGTGTCATGTTCTTTCCATAGCATCTCAACATCTCTTCTCACTTCCTCTCACTTCTTCCTGCATAAATTCCCAGGCTGCCCCTTCCTCCACCCACCTCCTCTAGGATTGGTTCCCTCCTCTAGCATCCGGAATTCCACTTCAATTCATGCAAATTTCTAGGATGAAAAAGACTTGCCCTGAGCCAGTTCTCCCTGCATTCCATCTTCTGCCCTGGCTCCCTTTTTCCTTAAGACACTCTTCTGGAAGTGTACAGCTCCATGCCAATTCCATTTTCTTCCTTTCTCCTTTCTTTTGTGGATCCCCCAAAGCCCACCTCTGGTTTTCTAGAAACTGAAATTGTTCTCTGAGTGGTCAGCATCTACTGGGCTGGCCTCCTTCCAGCAGAATTATTGCATTCTTCTGCTTCTCTCCCAGCTCTGGCTACTGCTCTGTGTGTTCCTAGGTGGCCTCTTTTCCTCTCTCCAGTCCTTAAATGTGAATGCTCCCTGGGGACGTCCTTCATACTTCTCTCCTTACATCTCTCCTGGGCTTCTACCACCACCTGGTCTCCCTCCAGCCCCAACACCTCCCTCATCCAGATGAGCATGTCCAGTTTTACATCTCTTCCTGAATAAGCTACCTCAAGTCCAACTTGGCACACCCCAAACTGAATTCTTATCCTTTCCATACCCGCTCCTTCTTTAGGCAGCCTTTGTCTCATCCAGAGAAGCCATAACCTTCCCAGGTGCCCTTCCTTTCAGATGCATTTTATGAATTTTCAGGGATTTCTGAATTTTCTGCTCCCTGTCTCTGAACTCCCCCTCCAACACAGCCAGTCAGTTCTATTGATTGCTTCTTCATGAACCACCGGCTTTGCTTTGATCCCAGCTCTTCAGGCCGCCAATGATTCTCTTATTTAGACCTCAACCTCTCATGCCTAGATACTGCAATGACCCCTTAACTTGTTTCACTTTGGGTTAATCCATTCTACACATGTTCCCTGCTTAAATTTCTTGAAACGCAGCTCAGAAAATCTCACACACTCCCCACCTCAAATAATGCAAACAATGGTGCTGATTGAGCACTTACCCTGTGCACTTTACACAAATCATCTAACTTAATCCTCTCAACAACCCTACATGGTAGGCACTATTTTCATCTTCATTTTACATATACAAAACTGAAGGCACAGAGAGATTTAGTGACTTGACACAGGTTACTGTACATACTTCGGGAGTGTCAGAGCTCAGCTTTGCGCTCAGGCAGCCCAGCTCCAGTTCAGGTCCTTATACAGTGAACTCAGTCTTTCTCACAACCTTAGTGGCTTCCACTGTCCACAGACCAGAATCCCTTTGTCTGTTCAAGGCCACTACAATCCAGTTCTGTTCTGCCTGACCAATCACTAACTGCATCCAGACAGACACGTCTGTTTGCCTTTGCTTCCTGCCAGCAGTTGCTCTCCTTTGCCTTGTGTTTAAATGGAATTCCTGACACAATCAGACTCTGGCTGAGAATGTTGTCATTCATTCATTTCTTCTTCTTTAGTTCAATAAATATTTAAACATTTCCTATGGTGCCAATCACTGTGCTAGGTCCAAGAGAATCCTGCAGAGAACACACAAACACAGCCTCGTCCCCACGTGTGAACACTCTAGTGACTTCAAGCCCTGCTACCTTCCTCTGACCCCAGGTCAGACTCCCCGTGGGCCTGGGCCGCATCTCCTCCCATGCTGCTTCCTCTCGGTCTTGACCCCTTCCAACACAAACCCTGCTAGGATCCTGCTAAGCCGCTTGCCTCCGGGATCAGACCCCCTTTGGTTGTGTCATATGTAACCCATGCTTTGTAACGGCTCAAATGCTCCCTCTCAGGAAAGCTCAGTTCCAAGCCCCTTTCTGACTCAGGGATGAGCTCCACCAATAAAGGAAACTATGGTTGGACTCTAACCACGTACCAGGAACAGGGCTCCTACAGACACCTCAGCAACCCTTCAGGGAGGTGCTGCTATTATCCTTCTTTTACAGAAGAGAAAACAGAGGTCCAAAGAAGCTCCAGGTGGGACTCAGAGGTCTTGATCCTCTCCACAGCGCCCTGCTGCCTCCGTGTCCCTATCACTCTGACTACCCCACGGGCTGGAGACAGGAGTCAAGAGCATGCTAATGGGGTTTGACTGCAATGGTGGATCAGTGTTTCTTTGAACATCTCAAATACTGTGTTCCTTCTTGCCTTTCTTTCACAGACCTATCTATTCAGTTGGTTGGTAGAGGGGGAGTGGTAGGGCTTTCCTTAACCGACCACAGAAAACTGAAATAGAATGAAGAAACATTTAACAGAACCCCAAAGATGTTCTTTTGAGGGGATGTTCTGTGTCTTTTCCTGCCAAACATTTGGTTATTTGGGGTGCTCTGGGAAGAAGTGCAGGTATGAACACCTGAAGAAGCCTCACTTCCTCTCCAGCAAAGAAATGGCCTGTCGTCCTGGACTGGGGACTCGGCGGGACGGGGCGGGGCAGGGGGGAGGGGGGGGCTGTCCAGCTCTGGGCAGAAAGCAGGGCTGAGCACAGCTATGTGGCTGGAGGCCTATGGGCTGGGGACTGGAACAGCTGACCCCTGCTGACCAGGGAAAGCAGCCAGAACTGCTGAGATCTCAAAGGGGAGGCGGGAGGTGAGCAAAGGACTCCAGCAGGTAGAGCGAAGCCCAGGCAGCAAGCAAAGCTTGAGATTGGGGAGGTGCCACCATTCACAGGGGGCCCACTGGTCTGAATAGGCCCAGAAAGGGGACTGGCCAGACCAGCCTTTAGAGCCCACTGGGAAATTGTGGTGCAGGGCAGGGGTTGAGGCAGGAGGCCTGTGAGCTGGATAAGACCCAGGGAAGAGGATGCTGCCATCAAAGTGCCCAGGTGCTCCAGGTAGACTCTGGGTCTTTAATAACCAAATCTTTCCAGGGCTGCTGAGCGCTGCCTGCCCATGAATCCTACCTCTCCAATCTTCCTCCCCTACCGCCCTCAACTCCCAGTCAGGGTGTTGGCACCTGTGTCTGAAACCGGAGGCATCCGTGGACGCAGTCATGGGGAACCAAAGAAACGTGATGACAGCAATCCTGACTCAGGGTCCAGGCCCAGCCCAACCCCTGACAGAGGGCACGAGGCTCCGATGTGGCCTGTACCCAGATGGGAATGGTCTCCACTGAGGGTCTCTTTCCTCCACGCAAGACCCAGGGTTACTCACATTGGCCTCTGCACAAATGCTGTTTGAAAAGTTAGAGGTGCCACATTGATGCCTGTTGACAATAGCTCAATGAGATCATATTTCAAAATGGCTTTCCCGGGAGAAGGAGAAAGCAAGCCACACACAGCAATGATCTTGTCTTAGATTTTCTTAATGTGTCCGAGTCAGGTTACACACCCAGGACAGTCCAAGGGAAGAGGGCACACGTACATTTTTTAGGCACAGTCAGGACCCCTGAGAACTTCTATTTAGAGGAAAGGACCTGGGTTCAAGCGCTGGCGCTTGCTGTGTTACTGGGCACGCCACTTTACCTCTCTCAGCCTCTTGCTTTGTTGTAGTGAGATGTAAGAGGGGCTGGTCACGTGTTGAGCACTGGGCGTGGTTCTGCTTGCCTGACTCAGATGGCGTGCCCTTCCCACCCGACCCTGTGCAGGCCTCCCTTCTGAAACCGCTCTAACCACACTAGTGACCATCCCAGACCACGCACCCCGGTCTATAACCCAGCCTTGTCAGTAGGGCTGAACCAGAGCGTGGCTGTGGACATTCAGTGAAACTGACAGCTCCATGGCAGATTGGAATTCTTATTGTTGTTGTTATTCCTACAAGCGTAAGACCAGGGTTAGCGAACAGCCTCATGCTTACTCTGCTCCTCACATACAGCAGACATTACTAATCAGTCCAGCCCAGTGATGTCTGCAGTGGAGTGGGAGGGAAGCAGGAACAGAGACAGGAAAGCTATTTGTCACTGTGTCACTGCACAGGATTTATAGCTTAGGATACCAATACAAGGCTCAAATAAGTGCCCGATAATGCTCATCACTGGCCCTGTTTGGGTCCGAGGCCCACTCCTGGGCCCATTAGCTGCAATGGGGTAGGGAAAGGAGGCAGGATCACAAGGTAGTGAGAAATGCTGGCTATAGTAAGGCAGGTTTTTCTGCTCAGGTGGAGCCATTGTTCTCTAGAAAAGCCCTACCCTAGGCCCTGCAAGCAAGCAAACAAACCCACAGAGCTTAAGCCACCGTGGCCACGATGACCTTCTAGAAAGGGCAAGAAGCGCCGACTCCGGCCTCTGTGCTGCAACTTTGGGCCGGCAGCAAGGTTCCCAACACCCACACATTGTCCAGCCAACCTCACAGAGGCCCACGACCCTGCAGCCAGACAGTGGCCCCGGAAGGAAGGCGAGGCCCAGGGAGTCCTTGGCCAGGCTCTGAGAGCCCAGAAGCAACCACAATGAAATCCAGAAGGCTCTTCGGAGCAGCCTGCAGTTTGGGAACAATCCTGCTAAGTCATAAATGCTTCAAATTCCTCAGCTTTTGCCTTCAGGGTTTCTGGCAGCCCCATGCAGAGGGCGAGTGTTCAGGGACAGACACTGATTCTCCTTGGCTGGGGAAGGTCAGACCAGGCCAGCCCGAGGAGCCAGCAGACCAGCCTTTCCTCCAGAAGAGTCCAGAGATGGGAACGGCACTCATTCCTCCCCCCTCCCCTGTCCCACCCTCAGCCAAGGAAGCTGCCAGATCCCAGCCAACATGACCTCTTCTGGGGACCAATCACTAGTCTGTGTGGACACAAAGCCAGTACCTTGCTTCCGTCCAGGATGTCCCTGAAGGGCCGTCCCAGCCTCAGAGCTCCAGGCCAGGGTGTGGAGACTGCTCCTGCAGCCACCTCACAGTTCAGCTTCTCTCCCCGCCGATCCTGCTCCTATATAAGTATTGCCCCGCTGATCTGTGCTCCCAACAGGTGTATCTTGTTCCCTCACAGGTGTTCCTGCCATGGCTCCCCTGTATGCAAACAAACCTCCATCAGAGCCTGTTGCCCAGGAACCCCACCTGCGGCCACTTGGAAAGACTCACGGGGTCTCAGTGCTGAGAATCGTGGTATCCAGCCCCGCCAGCTCACAGGGGAGACAGGCTGCCGAGGCCTCGGAGCTGACTGGTGGCGGACTTGGCCCTAGGGGCCGTGGACCCCGATGCCCTCCACTTTTGTGGAACAATATTAAAATTGCCGAAATGCGTGAGCACCTACTTTGTATGTGTCTCCTCCAGTCTTCACCACAACCCTCTGAGGGAGGTGCCATGACGTTCACATGTTACAGGTGGGAGACATGAGTTGCCCAGGTGGTACAGCTTAGAAGGGTTGGAGGCAAATTCCAGCCCAGGCCTGCGTGACCCCCGAGCCTGTAATCCTTGCACTGGCCACCGTGCTTCTGGCGTTCTGGCTGGGGAAGATGGGCCTTTGGATTATTTACGACACCTACCAGACGTCTGAGGAAGGATCCCTGGGGAAGTCCCCTGTGGGAGAGGCCTGTGCTCCCAGGCTCAGCCCCTGGGTAGAGTTGCTCTTTTTGCAGATCAAGTTCCCACATTCCTCAGGGCAGCCCAGGAATGCCAGAGGTTGTCCAGTCAAGATCTCAACTCAATGCTCTGACACTCCCCAGGGATGTCCCCAAAGGTGACAGGAATGTGTCACACTCATGCTCTCTGCACTGACCGAGTCAGAATTGCTGACTCACGGAGGAGGCAGTAGGGACCTTCCAGGAGGAGGTAAATGGGGGAGATAGGAGTATAAAAGCCTCCTGATACACCAGCCAGGAGAGAGAAGGAAGGGGTATCTCCCCCAGAGGCGAGAAAGAGGAATGGCAGGAAACCAGGCAGGCAGGCCTACCAGGCCCCAGGGGACCCTTTGCACTGCACCCACTTGAGCACACACACCCCAGGACCCTGTGCACCTCAAGCAATGAGGCTTTTACCTGCAAATTCAGTCTCCTTCAGGCCCTGAGCCCACCGGGGACTCTCATGCCTAGTGGCCGAGTCTTAGAGGCTGTGGATCTGAGCAGCGGACTCTTGCTGTCCCCGCAGCACACCTGAGTTTCTGCCTCAGTTTCCCTGCCTGGCACTCGTATTTCCCAAAGGAATCATTGCTGATCATGAGTCCAGATTACTTGACTGAGGTTCTGACATCATGCCCAGCCTTGGCTTCCTGCTTTCCTTCTGCAGGGCTGGGGGTGGGGTGAGGGGAGGGGGGTAACCAGCATTTGTGCTCTGAAACATGGCCACTGGTTGTGGTCCTCCTTAAAGGAACAGAGTTCCCAGATTTCATGCACTGTTGATGGCAGAGGCCAGGGGATCAGGTGCCCATCCATGGAGGGTAGTTGGAGGGCGGCAGCACTCAATGGCTTGTGAAGCTCAGACAAGGTTCGGATGGGGTGGACCTGGGGGGAGACAGTCCCATAGGGAGACATGGAGTCCACTATCCAACATCAGGCAGCAGGGGGTGGTTCTGGCCACCTGCCCAGCTAGTGACCAGGAGCTTGGCAGCTTGGAAGCTTCAGGGAAATCCCTGGAATTCAGCAATGAGCCCCAGGCCTAGAAGTCCTCAAGGGCTGGGCTCTGAGGGCAGCTGAAGGACTACACTGCACCTGGACCAGGGACAGCCCTGGAGAAGGTGGGGTCAGCCAGAACAAAAAGTGCAGGGTCTGGACCTGCACTCAGCAATATTGGCCTCACAAAAGCCAAGAAGAAGTCCCTCAAAGTGGGCAATGCTGTGCCCAGGAATGTGTGCCAGGGACAAGCTGTACAGGTGCTCAGTCTTGGACAGAAGCATTTGGGCCGGAAAGCAGGGCAGCCCAAGTGGCACCATGAGGTTCATCATCAGACAAGGAGCCCTGAGACCGGTGTTCAAGACCCAGCTCCAACCCAATCCCCCCCAACCCTGAGTTGCCAAGAGACCTTGTGAAAGTCACTTCACCTGTAAGGTAAGTCTCTGTAGGAAATGAAGGGCCTGATCTAAAGGAATGAAAAAGATGAACATGGGACTGTGGATGAGGATTTAACAAAGGGATTCTTTTCAAAGTTGGGGGCAGGGCTGAGGGAAGCCATGAGGGATGCTGATGCATTGGAGAGCAGCAGTACTGGGCAGCTGGTACCACGCCAGGAACCCAATAAGATCTAGAGCTACAAGAAAGGGCCGCCAAACAGGAGCCAGGGCTTTCGCTGAGGAATCTACTCACTACTGCCTCCCTGAGACCAGGCAGCGAGGGAACAGGGGGATGAACACCCCCTCTTTCTCCTCAGGCTCTCCCTCCATCTCCTGCTAGTGGCTCCTGGGCGCAGAGACTGATGGAGAGAGAAAGTTAGGAAGCAGGGGGAGGAGAGAGAATACCCAGCACACCCTCTCTGAAGACATTTCCTCATCCCCAAACGAAGGAAGCAATCTCTGTCCTGCTCATCTCCAAGGAGGCTGAGGGTCAGGCAGGAGGTTCCAGCTCCAGAGGAAAGGGACTGGGTGGATTCTGAAGTCCCTTCCAGGTCTCAGAGTCCAGGATGTTCAGCAAATAGGATCACGAGAAAGAAGAGCTTCCTGGGCTGGGCATCTGGGGCTGAAGAGGAAAGTCTGGGCAGCTCGAGAGAGCCAGCCTGGAGACAGCAGAGTTCAAGTGTGAATTTAAGTGGCTGCCACAGGATCTGAACTAACATCCTTAGTAGACAAGGGGTATATGGGAAAGGTGTGGCTAAAAGGCCCAGGTTCAAATTCTGCCTTTGCCATGTATTAGCTATGGAAAGAAAGGCATTCAATCCTCTGTCAAAACGGGATACCCGCTCACAGGCTTGTTGTAAGGATTAAACACAGGAGATGATGTGTCAGGGCCTGGCATATCACGTATTCCCATTAAGTAGGGCTCTTTCCTTTCTTAGAGACACAGGACCTGGAGAGAAATGACACGCACTTAGTGAAAATACTTAGAAAATGAAAAGGCAAGTGAGCTCAGGGAGATGGGTTGCCTAGAAAACAAGTCCCCTTCAATAAGGGCTGGGAAGGTCCCCAAGAAACCCAGAAGTGCTGTAAGACAAGTCACATGAGACCAGAGAGTGAGCCGGAGTGAGCGTCCAGGGGTGGCTCAGCCTCGGGGCAGAGGAGGACTGTCGCTGGTCCAAAGCACATACCACCCAAAGCCCTAGGACTCCCTGCCTGCTCAGCAAGGCTCAGAGAGAGTGTGTACGACTCCATAGAGTGCCCGGTGGCTTCCCAGTGCCTGGTGGCCGGGATAGGCAGGTAGGGCCATCCCTCAAGCGTGTGCTCTCCCTGAGTGAGGGGCTGGCTTCTCGCGAGCCGCCGAGGGACGTGAATTGGATGCAGAGCCAGCCGTCCTGGGTTCAGTGCCAGCTCTGCCACCACCTGCAGCTTCTCTTTGAGTCTCCTCTCACCTGCCGAAGGGGGAAGATAACCCCCACTTCAAAGGGTTTCCATGAGGACTCAGAACGTGGATAAGCGCATGTACCCAAGGGTGCAAACAGCAGTGCTGCCTGCTCACAGCTCTCCCCAGGGCTGAGGAGTCGCAGGAGAGAAATGACTTCCCATCAAAGGCAGAGGAAGGGCTAACTCACCAGTGCCGCAGCAGGAGGGAGCGTGTGCTGATTGGGACTGAGAACACAGACATCCAGTTCCCAAAACTCTGAACACTGCGGTCCTGGCGGTTTGGAGTGGTAATAGCAGGGCAGGCTGATTGGACAGAAGTGACCTCCATGGGAGCTAACTCACCAAGATGGTGCTCAGAGCAAACTCAATCACTGCCGATCCTGATATCGCCCTGCAGGTCCGCGGGAGAGCCATCCCGGTGAAAACTCAGCAGTGAGACCCAAGGCCGGGAATGACAGAAGCTGGAAGGAGGGGAGTCTTGCCTGAGTCCTGCACAGATAACTCCCCTTGCAACTCTCAGACCCCGCCCCACCCGTGGTGCACTGGGATGCAGTACAAACTGGGTACTGTTCTCACTGCCAAGTGTGGGGTCAGTCATTCCCAGCAAATCTTTCTATAATCCTTTCAAGAGCTCCAGGTGTTGGTGATGAGGGTAGCCAAACTAGGTAGACTCTGTCTGTAAGCTTAATGATATTACTTTACAGAACCGGCCAGCCAAAGAAGCTCCCGACTTCCTATTCTTTGTTAGAGAAAAAAAAAATGAGATCTTAGGGCCCGGCCAGTGTAGCTCAGTGGTTGGGCGTCGACCTATGAACCAGGAGGTCACGGTTCGATTCCCAGTCAGGGCACATGCCCAGGTTGCAGGCTGGATCCCCAGTGTGGGGCATGCAGGAGGCAGCCGATCCATGATTATCTCTTTCTTTCTCTCTGAAATCAATAAAAAATATTTTTTTAAAAATGCCATCTTAGGTAGGTGGGTTCCTTTCTGGATGTGCTTCCTGGGCACCAGCTCCCAGCACACTCTGGCCCCATGCCAGCACGTGGTAAGCGTTCACGCTGTCATTCTTGCATGGGATGCTCTGCCATTCAGACCTAGAAAGACTGACACTCGCATTCTAACCTATTGGGCCTAACCTACTGGAGATGGACTCAGAGCCTAGGATTCTCCGAAAAAAAATCACCAGAAAGAAGGACTGAGCAGGGTACCAGGGGCAGAAAAGTCTGGGGAAGCTCGCAGAGCCAGCCTGGAGACACAAACAAAGCAGCCTAGGTCTAGGCCCAGCACATCTGAAAGGAGAGAAGGTTAAGCGCTCCCGACCCAGGATCTCCAGAACTCAGCCCTGTAGTGGGACGGGACAGTCCGGGCCTTCCTCTGTCTGTGGACTCCTGGTCCCATGTCCTGGGCCCTATCCCTCCTAGCCCGGCTGTCTGGACCCAGTTGACAAGGGTGACAGCTCTTCCTGCAGTTCCTGCGCATCATAGCTGCTCAGATGCTAGACCAGGCCGCGGGGGGTGGGGAGGGGGGGGGCACGATTCTTGCTCTTTAAATGGCTATCCCGGGACCTGTAAATGGGTCTATGTAGGAACAGTCGGCACAGAGGAGGGTGTGTTTTGAAAGAGGGATGGGAGCTGGGTTGTGAAGGACCTGGAATGCCAAGCTAAGAGACTGTCTTTGCCCTGCATTCAGGAACCAGGAAGGGTCTCTAGGTTTTCTAAGCCTGAAAGCAATAAAATCAGGCGTGACTATGCAAAGGAAGGGAAAGAAGGGCGCTGTCTGCTCCATGAGCCCACAGCCCCCTGGCTGCCAGAGCAGCACCAATGCGCACGTCAGCTCCTCTGAGCCCGAGTCCAGGTGCTAGGCTGGCTTTGTCCTGCCCCCTCTCGCCCACTCTACCCTGGGTTCCTTCCTCTTCTTGCCAGCATGACAAGGGATTTGGAGGATCTTACTGAAGGCCCGGAAGTCCCCCAGACCTCACAGTGCAGCACTGACTTGGAGACAGGTAGGTTGGGTTCTAGAACCAAAGTTCCTTTCCTTGAACAGGTCATGACCCCCGCTAAGCTGGGTTCTGTTTCTCTAAAATAGCTTTGCTCACTCGGCTGGTGTGGCTCAGTGGTTGAGTGTCATGGTTCGATTCCCAGTCAGGGCACAGGCCCAAGTTGCAGGCTCAATCCCCAGTCGGGGGCATGCAGGAGGCAGCCGATCAGTGATTCTTCTCTCTCATCATTAATGTTTCTCTCTCTCTCTCCCCCCTTTTTCCTTCTTCTCTGAAATCAATAAAAATATTTTTAAAAAATAAAATAAAATAAAATAGCTTGCTCAATGCTGTGAGAATGCAATGAGATCGCCAGTGTGGAGGCTGCTAGTGTGTGGCCTGAGGACCCAGAGAGAGAGGACAGTGAATGCTTGGAGGATGTGAACCTGGCTAGCAGCTCAGGCTGGGGGCTCTGCAGGAGGAAGCCCCAGCCAGGCCCAGCCCAGCAGGAAAAATGTTCCCTAACTGAGAAAGCTCTGGAGGGGTCACCAGTATTCCAAGGCCATGTCAGGCAGTGCTCTGACCCCTCTGCTGCCCCCTGGGTGGGAGGGGCTGGGCTCCTCTGCCAGGGTTTACAGGCTATTAATAGTTCGCGGCTGCAGGGCTGCAGGCCACTGTCCAAGGGGCTCCTCTTTTCCCTCTGCTCTCGGCCGCATTGCTCTTTGTAACCACTTAGAAAGAATTGTGTTGTTTGGGAAAGCTGGCGAGGAAGAGGGCATGAAATCCTTCCCTCGAGAGGACCACCACTTCCCCCACATTGTGGGTTTCCCAGCCCAGCAATGTATTTCCTCTCCCTGCTTCCAGTCAGGGAGATGAAAGCCTTCTTTTCTGCTCTGCGTTTCAGGGTTTTCTTTACAGCAATTGTCTCTAAGTAGGAGTTCACATTGTCAGGCACTTTGGCGGTTTCTCATGAAATCCGGATCCCGAGATGGAGGCTACTTTCAGCCCCTTCTGCAGGTAAGAAGACCGAGGCTATAAGGGCTTATGTGATTCCGCCAGAGCTGAGGGCTGGCATGGGATCCCCAGGAGCAACCTCGGGGCTTCTGCTTCCAGGGCCTGCACTTCCTCCCCAGTGCCCTCGCTGCCGCTCGTGTCCCCAAGGAACTCCTTCCCCTGGCTTCTCAGAGCTCCTCTCCCAAGTGCACAGGAGTAGAGGATTCCAGAGTTTGAAAGGAACTCCCGAAGTTCCCACACAAGACCTTTGTTACGAGATTCCCGGCAGATGGACATTCTATTTCCAGACGAGAAGTGAGGGGAACCAACCTGAACTAGCCCCTGGAGAAGTGCATCATCCGGGCTGCCTTCACTCACAACAAGACGCTTAAGTTCTGACTTGACTGGCCTAGACTGTAAGGAAAAACCATCTAGTGACAAGAATTCCAGGGCTGATGAATTCAGCGGCTCCATGATGTCACCAAGGACCCAGGTTCTTTCCAGCGCTCGGCTCTGCCATTCTCGGGGCGGGGGGAACGGGGTGGGGGGTGGTCGGTGATTCTTCACAGGGGCCAGAGATGGCTGCCTCTGTTCCAGGCGTCACAGGCGGCCGCAGTAAAGGCCAGTGGGAGAGAAGCAGGGTTTGGTTTGGTTTTCTTTTGTTTCTCCCTATGTGTCTCCTTCCTCTTTTTTTAAGCAAAAAAAGCTTTCTTGGCATCCTCCTTGGCCAGGACTGAGACCAATCACAGGCAAAGAGAATGAGATCAGCGGGATGACTGGCCTGGAACAGTGAGGATTTACCGTATGATGTCTCTCTGGGGCACAGAGAGGCGGCACAGAGCCCTCGATACAACCAGAGACCTATCAGCAAGAAAAAAGGGGAGAATGTCTGGGGGGAGCTGACCTGCTATCTCTCTCTGTTCCTGACGGACACTATTTTCTCTGACTTACAGGTGAAAAAAAACATGGAGACTGAGAACTAAATGACTGGACTCCTCATCTGTTGGACTTGACCCAGCATCTCACTCTCTTCTATAATCCCAAGAGTATCTAGAACAATGCATTCCATATAGCTGGTACCAAACAAACCAGCTCAGTGTAATGCAACCAATGTTTAGGGGTTGCCTACTATGTGCCAAGAAGTTTGTAGGGTGCCGGGGGTACAAAGAAGAGCTTACAATCTGGTACCTTTGGTTATTATTATTATTATTATACTTCATTGTTGCTGCTATTACTTAGCACACATGATGTGCTAGGCATTTGGGCGTATATAATGTTCAAGATTCAGTTTTGTTGTTTTGTTTTGTTTTTTGTGTCCCATTTGGCAGACAAGAAAGTGACACTGATGGGCGAGAAGTAACTTGCCCAAAGTCTCATGCCTCATGGGTGTCAGACCCAAACTCAGAGCCCACCTTCTCTCAATCTTCTTCTCTGTGCCTCTCACTCTACTGAATATGCTAGTTACCAATTAAACACAAAACATACAACGTTAAGCTAGTATGTGGATGCGTAGGTCTCAAAAGTTATTGTCATGAGATTAATTTTTGTTCATCTCGCCTTATCTTTTTCGCTCTGCTTAGTGGGGGCTGCCCTTGCCTGCCCAAGAGATACAAAGTTGAGCAGTTTCATTGTTTTCTTCTGGCCTTTGATGCCTCACACGAAGTTTTCAACAAAATAATCCAAAGACTGAAATGTCTCCCCTCCTCAGCTGGAGATATGCCGGGGGCCGGGGGGAGGGGGAGAACCCACAATCAGGGAAGCGTAACACTCCTTTTCTCTTCATTTTTAGATACATTTTCCTCAGGTCAGAGTCCCGGGTGAGTCCTTTCTGGAATCCAGCAGTTCCTCCATTCTGAACATCAGGCCTTTGTTACCACCAGCCTTCCGGTAGCTCCGGGCCTTCTGGCTCTGCCTCAGGATGATCCCAAGAACATGCCCAGGTGAAAATGAGAGACATGTCTTTCTCGATCCATCGTATGGTTCAGGATCCCACTGGCTCCACGAGAATTCTGCTCCTGCACCAGCACAAGCTGTGGCTGCTGCTGCAGTGCACTCTGCTCAGGTCCATCCTCCTCCCCTGGCTGAGGTTGCTTTGTGTCCTACAACACACCTGCTGCCAGCCTCTTGGGAGCCTGGAATCCAAGGGACAGGCAGCAAGCCACCCATCTAGCCCAGGAAGCCTGTTTTGTTCTTACTGATTTTAGAGAGAGAGGAAGGGAGAGGGATAGAGAGATAGAGACATCAATGATTAGAGAGAAACATTGATCGGCTACCTCCTATACGCCCCCTACCGGGGATCGAGCCTACAACCTGGGCATGTGCCCTGACTGAGAATTGAACCATGACCTCCCGGTTCAAAGGTTGACACTCAAAAACAGGCAGGGCCAGGAAGCCTGTTTTAAAGGCATGTTAAGAAATTCAATAAAATCACTACAGGAACCCCAATGAGTCCCACTGCAGGCTTCACAGAGCCCTGGGTCCCCAAGTCTGGAACCGAACCCCTCGAGCACGTGCTACTTCTACATCAAAGGCTCTCAAGAAGCCTTCCCGTCTCCCTTCGGAACAAAGAGTGACGAGCACCTTCTCAGAGGACCTCAGTCTCTGTGCTAGTTGCTGGACGTTCCCAAATCAGCACTTTCTGGTGACATCTGGTCAACAACTTTGTGGACATAAACATCCAAACCTGCAGAATTTTTATGAGTTTATTTGAGTCAAAACTGACGACAATTGCTGGGAAGAAAGACTTAAAATGCTCCAGAGAATATAAATATGCTTTTTCTTTTATGCATTTGGAATTGAGGGAACTTAAGGAAGATTATATGAGGGTGGGAGAAAGCAAGGTAGGGTTCAAATACAGGATAGCTGACAAGATTATATGCTCTCTTGAGAGTGGTCATGCTTTAGAAGGAGGGGACTGAAAAGAGGCATTTCAAAGGTGTGTTAACCCAGATGCACAGAAACAATGGACAGAGCTTGCTAAAGGCAAAGAGAAGCCTTTTCTCAAAACATATATGCCTGGGGTGTGACTACCGACTATGACCTGCTCAGTTGGGAATTTATGATCAGGTCACTCTGTGAGGTTACCTTCCATAGAACCCCCTTTTCATCTACAACCTCCCACTGGGTTCCCAGGGCCCGAAAGGGCTTCAGAGGTTGGGCTCAGGGTGAGTAGATTCTACTCACCCAGCTCTCCCTTCTCTCATCTGGGTCTCAGTTTCCTTCCTTTTGTTCACCTCAGTTTTTCTTATCACAGTCTCTCTTCCAGGACTCTATCTAAGGCCTTCGTGCTTATGGCCAGGGCCGAAGCACAGCGAGAATAAGCAGAGGCCCGAGACTCAGGCTAGGTCCAGGTTCAAACACCAGCTGGGGGTCAAGGAAGAGACTCAGCCTTCCTGAGACCCACCATGCTCTTTTGGAAAACAGGAATAACAGTTTCTGCTTCATAGTGCTGTTGGTGGATTAAATGAGATCTTTTGTGTAGGAAGCCTGAAGGACAGCCTGGCATATTGTAGGGTACACAATCCATGTCAGTCAGTGTCACACCAGGTGGCCTACCTAAACCCTCACTGGTGCTCCATAGAGGTTTCCTGGATTAACCTGAAATAAACATTTCCCACATTTCTGGGCTGCACTGGAAGGGTTTCCTCCACCACCCCTGTCTCAGTTAAAAAAAGAAAAAATCAGAAGCTTGAAAGCTGAGGAAGGACTGGAGAGAGGCAGTGAAGTCAGCCGGATGCTAGAAGCCCAGATTGCCTTTGGCTCACTCTAGATTTGAGGGAAACCTGGAATTACTGCGATTTCATCACAGCAGCTGGTCCAAGATAAACCTGCCAGAACTGCTCGAAGGCCAGATCTGGATCGCAGCGATAGCCGGAGCCCGCTGAGAAGCAAGGAGAAACTATTTATCTGACATTTTTTCAACCCCAACCAAGAATTTTCTTTGGCTCAAGATGTCCTTGGGACCGGTTTTCATTTGCATGGAGCTCATTTAAGGATCCGCGTGCAAGGAGACTTCTTAGAAAGACTTCCATTCCCTTGCCGCCTGTTCACGTGGGCCTTTCTCGTGATTCAGAAATAAGGATTCATCCAGGAAGGCTAATCCCCAGGTTTCAGTTGTGCTTGGATTGTGCCAGAACCTCACGTATAGGTTCTCTCTGACTCAATTCCACACACAGCCGGCGCAGGCCTGGGCATCCGCAAAGATGGCCACCAAGGAACACTTGTCCTCCTTCCAAATTGGCAGGCTTCATCTAATTGAACCCATGTTAACCGATGTGGCACATTTTAATACATTTCACTGTTTCAAGCTGAGGCAGCAAATTGGAGTGCAAATCTTCTTAACAGCTGCTTCTAGAGGGGCTGTCTGGAATCTCTGCATCCTTGACTCTTTGGTGCCAACCACAGGAAAATGTGTCCATTTATTACAGATCTTGGAAGGGTTGTTGTATGACAGTCATGTCTGAACTAGAATGCCACCATTCTTTTTCTTTATTGAATTTACTGGGGTGACATTGGTTAATAAGATTATATAGGTGTCAGGTGAATGCTACCATTCTTGTAATATTATTTTTTTAAATATATTTTCATTGATTTCAGAAAGGGAGGGAGGGAAGGAGGGAGAGAGAGAGAGAAAGAGAGAGAGAGAGAGAAACATCAATGATGAGAGAGAATCATTGATCGGCTGCCTCCCACACACCCCCTACTAGGGATCAAGCCTGCAACCTGGAAACATGCCCCGACCGGGAGTCAAACCGTGACCTCCTGGTTCATATTTACTCAACCACTGAGCCATGCCAGCTGGGCAGTTCTTGTAATATTATTACGCAGACACTGCACTTTTCTAGTAGGTAGCATTTGAGGAATAGTATGAATATTCTAGGAATAGAATAGTGAGATGTCTTTTGAGAAAACAATCCAGAATCGGGTCATCATTCTCTGCTTCCAACCAGTCACCTTGTTCCAATGATGTTGCCTGGAGCTGCCTGTGGTTTAATTATCCTTAGTCAAAGCTGAGCACAAGGAGGGTATTTGCTGCATTGTTGTTATGGCCAAAGATTAGAAACAAATGTTAACCAATAGGAGACTGGCTAAATCAATTATGATACATCCAGTCAATGGAACACCATGTAATCATTCAAAAATGAAAGTGATGCAGCAGGAACCAATGTATTGTTATGAACCTATCTCCAAGAAATATAATTAAATCTGTAAATATACAAGATCCTGGTTATACCGGTTATCTCCGGGGAGAAAAATGAGCAGCAGAGGCGCAAGGGAAGAAAGAAGTTTTCATTTCCATCACCTGATGTTTGTACACTTTGAATTTTGTACCTTGTATTACCCACATACACATAATAAAATGTTTGATTTTTTCCAAAAGTGCGTTCAGAGTCTAATCCCCCAAAAGAGATGGTTGAACCAGTTATGTAAATCAAACAAGTATAATCACAGGAACACTCATTGGCTGAGCAATGGCTCTGTATCGGCCTCTGCAATGGCTAGTTACTACAGATTTTATCTGCTTTTCTCCTCAAAGCAATCCTATGAAGTCAGTTTTACCGTCTTCATTTTAGACATGAGGACATTGTGACTCAAAGAGTTTAGGAAAGTTGCCTGAGGTTACACAACCCGCACAGGCTAAACTGGGATTCAAACCTAGGTTGGGCTAACTTTTTCCACCGGCCCCGGGGGGCCTCCTTCATCAAACATGCAATGAGATTGCATCTCTCTCCTCACTCTATATCCTGGGCCTGGCAGAGTGCTTGGCACCTGGGAGGTGTCTAATACATGCTGAATGAATGATCAACAGAAAGCAAAACAGTGAGAGCAAGACTTGGCCAGTAATTCCCCAAAAGGATTTTTACATGTTTGCGCGTCTTGGAATTACTTGGAAGACAACAACCTTCATTTGGATGGCTGTATTCTGCTGCGTTTGCTTAAAAAAAAAAAAAAAAAAAAAAAAATTAGTCACATTGTTTTTAGTCACACCTCACAAAGCCTCATTACTTCAAAATGCCTTTCTGGTGGAGGGTGATTTCACAATAAGGAAAATCAGAGAATGTGGTTTTCATTTGGCTACCTTTAAAAATAGCTGTTTTTCGGATGGGATCATATGAATAAATGCATACTTCTCTTTGGTTTTATCTTCTGTTTTTCTGCATGATTGTTGGAAAAGTTCAACAAGCTTGACCATTCATTTCAGGGTGAATTTGGGGCCCAAATAGTTAAACAACCAGCCCATTTGGCTTCCTTGCTGCCTCCCAGCCAAGGAGATGAATGGAATGTTCATGAGGTCGCTTGGCAGGCGTCCACATTCCTATGGGAACGTTGCAGCAGCGAGAGCTTTGGGACACTAAGAGGCAAATGTGTGGGAGTCGTGGGGCAAATTGCAAATGATCCAACGTCTCGGAAAAATGTGTGGAGCGCTGTTGGCCCGAGGATGCTTTGCAGAGGACCAGCGAGGTCTCTGCCCTTGCTCAGAGGCAGGAACTGGCACTGTCCGGTCTTCCCTACAGCTGCCCAGGCCTTGGATTCAACGGACCACTTGCAGCACCATCGGGATGGGAGTTCATTACAAGAATCTCATCAAGGAGTCCCACTTCTTCAGCTGATCTTTATGCTCCTTCCTCTTCTCTGATACTCAAGAAAATGACTTCCGAGGGATTTTCCCAACCCCCTCCTCCTCTCGTCTCCCCCACCTGCAGGTTTTTCTGGTCTTCCCCAGGAAAGAGAACTCCAACCCAATGCATTTTCATTTTCCTCAAGTACTTCCTTGTGTTGTTTAAAATGTACTCTCTAGAGATCAGGTGAATTCACTAGAATCCTGCATTCCCTCCAGTTTTTCGAAAAGGCTACTTCTGATCAAGGATGATGGTGGAAAATGGATTTTCTGTTTAAAATTAGAAACCGTGATAGTCACGTTTTTCCCTAAAGAGAAGCTCATACAAATTTCTTGTCACCACACTAAAAAGAAGGCTTCAGCTTCAAGCTGTCAGAGCACAGATGTCTGTGTGTACCCCAAATATCTCTTGGGCCAGTAACACTGAGAGATGCTCCCCACGTGAAGAGGGAGCCCTGTGCTCTGACTTCCTGTCCCGCTCGGTGGCACTGGTACCAGGCAATGGTGAGCACTTGGGAAGAGTCCTCTGCAATGATGACGTAAGAAACGTCCAAACCTGTAGAGTTTTCATAAGTTTGAGCCAAGCTGACGACATATGCCAGGGAGCAGGATCTCAAATGCTCTGGTGATAAACATTTTGCAGTCCCTTTATGCATTTGGAATTAAGGAGAGAATTTACAGAAGACTACGTGAAGGTGGGAGAAAGCAAAGTGGGATTGGACTGCAGGATACTTAAGACTATTTGCTCCTTGAGGGCAGTTATGTTTTAGAAGGAGGGCTCTGAAAAAAGGCATTTCAGAGGTGTGATCACCTAGATCAGCGGTTCTCAACCTGTGGGTCAAGACCCCTTTGGGGGTCGAACGACCCTTTCACGGGGGTCGCCTAAGACCATAGAAAAACACATATATAATTACATATTGTTTTTGTGATTAATCACTTTCTTTAATTATGTTCAATTTGTAACAATGAAATTGGGGTCACCACAACATGAGGAACTGTATTAAAGGGTCGCAGCATTAGGAAGGTGGAGAACCACTGACCTAGGTGCACAGAAACAATAGACAGGGCTTGCTTAAGGCAAGGATAAGCCTTTTACTAAAAAGTTATATGCCTGGGGAGTGACTATTCACCATGACCTGCCCGTTAGGAATTTATGATTTATTACAGCACCACTTATTCATCCACAGTGGTAACTCGGGTGGTTAAGACTATTGTATCCTAGCACCATTAGGCTAGGATATGGAGGGAATGGAGACACTGGGAGCAATGGAGTTAAATCGTCTCTCTTTGTTTTATCTTCTTCCCAAGTTTTTGCAAAAAGATAGTCATCCCCTGAGAGATGAACCAGGTCACTGGTTTTGTTAGTGAGGCCCTATCTAACTAACGCTCCTGAAAGCAAAACTAGCAGTCCCTCCCAAGGCCAGCAAGCCAGGCTAAGAAGCTTACAAGGCAGGGACTACTGGGGGAGAAATAATTGTTTAAGGAACAGTTGTTTCTAGGGAGGGAAATGGCATCCTGGCTTTGTTGGTACCACAGGGCATCAAAACCTTAGAAGACTTTAAAACCAGAATGAAAAGAATAAAGGGAATGGGATGGCATGGAAATGACAACAATGAGCTATAATGATGAAGTCATCTGCCCAGCCCATAACTGCCTTCCAGAGACGCCTGCATTCTGTTGGCTGCAAAAGTAGCATTATCTGAACATATGCCCTGCTCCCTGACCCCCACTAATTGACTCAAACTGAACAAATCAGATCCTCCCAGGAGTTTAGATGCTGTTGTCTCTTGACCTGGTTGGTCACTTGAATTGAAGAGATGTAATTTGGCAGCAGTGGGGTAGCCATCTTTTGTCCTGTTGATCGAGAGGCCTGAAACCATTTCTGTAGAGAGAAAAAGAGAGGAATGAACCGATCAGGTGAACAGAAACAGAGAGAGAGAGACCACATGGGGCCAGACTGTCTCCGAAGGACCCTGACCCAGGCTCCTAAGGGCATCTATGCTCAGAACTGGTCATATCCTTGGATTTTGCAACACCCATATATTCTGCATGGATGAGATAGAGGATTACATGGAAAGCAACCTCACAGAGTGATCTGATCATAAATTTCTAAGTGGGCACATCAGAGTAGGTAGTCACTCTCTAGATATGTAACTTTATATATATATACACGATTGATTTTTTACAGAGAGGAAGGGAGAGGGATAGAGAGTTAGAAACATCGATGAGAGAGAAACATTGATCAGCTGCCTCTTGCACGCCCCCCACTGGAGATGTGCCCACAACCAAGGTACATGCCCCTGACTGGAATCAAACCCGGGACCCCTGAGTCCGAAAGCCGACGCTCTATCCACTGAGCCAAACTGGTCAGGGCTATATGTAACTTTTTAGTAAAAGTTTATCTTTGCCTTAAGCAAGCCCTCTCCATTGTTTCTGTGCCTCTAGGTTAACACACTTTAAAAATAAGCCACAACCACCCAGCTGGTGTGGCTCAATGGTTGAACTTCGACCTATGAAGCAGGAAGTCATAGTAAGATTCTCAGTCAGGGCACATGCCCGGGTTGCAGGCTCCATCCACAGTAGGGGTTATGCAGGCGGCAGCCGATTCATGATTTTTTCTCATCATTGATGTTCCTATCTCTCTTCCCCCCTCTCCTTCCTTTCCAAAGTCAATAAAAATATATTTTAAAAAATTAAAATAAAAAATAAATAAATAAAATAAAAATTAAAAAATAAATTAAAAAAATTAAAATAAAGTAAGCCACAACCACCATCAAGAGGGCACACAATAGTGTTCAGTATCCTGCAATCCTATCTCTTTCCCACCTCCATGTAATCTTCCTTATGTTGCCTCCTTAATTTCAAAGCTAATATACGAGTGAGATTCTGTTACTTCAACTAAAGAACATTGACTAAAACAGAAGCATAGGAAGGTCCACAGGCCAAAGGAGGAACAGAAGGACAAAAACAAACATATCTTGGAAAACTCTTTTAAAAAGAGAAATGAGGGGGAAAGTATGCTTAGCAGATTTTATAACTATTTTAAAATAAAGTTTCATGTGGTCTCAGTACATGAATTCACAGACTGACCAATAAAACAAAATAAGAAATGAGCCTTTAGTGTATGATAAAGGTGACATCTCAGTGAGAAAAGGTGAGCTATTCAGAGACAGTGCTGGGCAGTTAATAGCATCTTGAAAAACCATAGTCAATTCTCATTAGCAGTAATTGTATTCTATAAAGATGCTGCAAACACTGACTAGTGAAGACTGAACCATTTTTACTAAGGAGAAATACAGGGTTAGGTTTCTGTACATCTCTGGTCACATTATCAACAACTGACCAACACATTCCTTGTTTTACGTGTGTTTCTGTGTAAAGACACCTTAATATACGTGGTTGACTCAATAACACTCACTTATGGCCAACAGCACTGTAACCCACGCCTGAACAAAGCTTATCTAACATATTTTCTCCAAAAGTACATCATAGCTTTCTTGTTCTGGAGAACATTAGACAGCATTTTAGCACCATACTTAGGGATCATTTTAAACAGCAAAATCACCAACAAACTGCATGGAAATGCAAAAAATGTGGTATTAAATAGGCCAAGAAAAGGACACTTGTTTATCGTACTAGAGCTGAAGCAAGGAAGCAGAACAAGCCCAGGACCAGACGGCTTCACAGGGGAGTTTTACCAAACATTCAAGGAAGAACTAAAACCTATCCTCCTCAGACTACTACAAAAAATTCAAGAGGAAGGAACACTTCCAAGCTCATTCTATGAAGCCAGCATCACCCTAATACCAAAACCAGGTAAAGACAACACAATGAAAGAGAATTACAGGCCAATATCCCTCATGAACATAGATGCCAAAATCCTCAACAAAATCTTAGCAAATCGGATCCAGCAGTACATCAGAAAGATCATACACCATGACCAAGTAGGATTTATCCCAGGGATGCAAGGATGGTACAATATCTGCAAATCAATAAACGTGATACATCACATAAACAAATTGAAAGAAAAAAACCACATGGTCATATCAATTGATGCAGAAAAAGCATTTGACAAAATCCAACACCCATTTTTGATAAAAACTCTCAGCAAGGCGGGAGTAGAAGGATCATACCTCAACATAATAAAAGCCATATATGACAGGCCCACAGCCAACATCATACTCAATTGACAAAAATTAACATCATTTCCCCTAAGAACAGGAACAAGACAGGGATGCCCACACTCACCACTCCTGTTCAACATAGTACTGGAAGTATTAGCCATTGCAATTAGGCAAGAAGAAGAAATAAAAGGCATCCAAATTGGAAAAGAGGAAGTAAAACTGTCCTTATTTGCAGACGACATGATATTATACATACAAAACCCTAGAGACTCCATCAAAAAGCTACTAGACTTAATACATGAATTTGGCAATGTAGCAGGATACAAAATTAACCCCAAGAAATCTGAGGCATTTCTATACACCAATAGTGAACTTTCAGAAAGAGAGATTATAAAAACAATCCCATTTACCATCGCACCAAAAAAATTAAGCTACCTAGGAATAAACTTAACTAAAGAGGAAAAAGACCTCTACTTAGAAAACTACAGGACGTTGAAAAAAGAGATAGAGGAAGACATAAACAGATGGAAGAACATACCGTGTTCATGGATTGGTAGAATCAACATCATTAAAATGTCCATACTACCCAAAGCAATCTATAAATTCAACGCACTTCCCATTAAAATACCAACGGCATACTTCACAGATCTAGAATGAACTCTCCAAAAATTCATCTGGGATAAAAAAAAAAAAAAAACCCGAATAGCTGCAGCAATCCTGAGAAAGAACAAAGTAGGTGGGATTTCAATACCAGATATCAAGATGTACTACAAAGCCACTGTTCTCAAAAGTGCCTGGTACTGGCACAAGAACAGGCATATAGATCAATGGAATAGAATAGAGAGCCCAGAAATCGGCCCGAACCAATATGCTCAATTAATATTTGACAAAGGAGGCAAGAACATACAATGGAGCCAAGATAGTCTCTTCAATAAATGGTGTTGGGAAAATTGGACAGATATATGCAAGAAAATGAAACTAGACCACCAACTTACACCATACACAAAAATAAACTCAAAATGGATAAAGGACTTAAATATACGACAGGAAGCCATAAAAATTCTAGAAGAATCTAAAGGCAACAAAATCTCAGACATATGCCGAAGCAATTTCTTCACTGATACAGCTCCTAGGGCACTTGAAACTAAAGAGAAAATGAACAAATGGGACTACATCAAAATAAAAAGCTTCTGCACAGCAAAAGAAACCATCAACAAAACAACGAGAAAACCCACTGCGTGGGAAAACATATGTGCCAATGTCATATCTGATAAGGGCCTAATCTCCAAAATTTATAGGGAACTCATACAACTTAACAAAAGGAAGATGAACAATCCAATCAAAAAATGGGCAAAGGACCTAAATAGACACCTTTCAAAAGAGGACATTCAGAAAGCCAAGAAACATATGAAAACGTGCTCAAAGTCACTAATCATCCGAGAGATGCAAATCAAAACAACAATGAGGTCCCATCTCACACCTGTCAGACTGGCTATCATCAACAAATCAACAAACGACAAGTGCTGGAGAGGATGTGGAGAAAAAGGAACACTCGTGCACTGCTGGTGGGAATGCAGACTGGTGCAGCCACTATGGAAGACAGTATGGAGTTTCCTCAAAACACTAAAAATGGAACTCCCATTTGACCCTGTGATCCCTCTTCTAGGAATATATCCCAAGAAACCAGAAACACCAATCAGAAAGGATATATGCACCCATATGTTCATAGCAGCACAATTCACCATAGCTAAGATCTGGAAACAGCCTAAGTGCCCATCAGTAGATGAATGGATTAGAAAACTGTGGTACATCTACACGATGGAATACTATGCTGCTGTAAAAAAGAAGGAACTCTTACCATTTGCAATGGCATGGATGGAACTGGAGAGCATTATGCTGAGTGAACTAAGCCAGTCAATAAAGGAAAAATACCACATGATCTCACTCATTCATGGATAATAGAGACCATTATAAACTTTTGAACAATAATAGATACAGAAGCAGAGCTGCCTCAAACAGATTGTCAAACTGCAGCGGGAAGGCCGGGGAGGGTTGGGGGGCAGGAGGGAGGGGGGTAAGAGATCAACCGAAGGACTTGTATGGATGCACATAAGCATAACCAATGGACATAAGACACTGGGGGGTAGGGGAGGCCAGGGGATTGTCAAGGGCGGGGGGAAAAAAGGTCACATATGTAATACCCTTTGTAATACTTTAAGCAATAAAAAAATAAAATAAAAAATATATCGAACAATATTAACTACAAAAAAAAAAAAGAAAGAAAGAAAGCAGAACAACCCCAGCTGGGAACAGGCATGTGTCAGGCAACTCAAATTTTCATCACTCCTGTATGTCTGCAAGTGACAGCAAAGACTCTGCAAGTATTGATTTGGGGTTACAAATAAATTTTAGCAAGTGGGTGAATTGCAAGTACAGAATCTGTGAATAATGAGAGAGACTGTAGTTAGATCCATATCTCATATTGTAAACTAGGATAAATCCCCAAAGGACCAAATCTTGAAATGTAAAGTAAAATAATCACCAAATAGTGGATAAAATAGAGGGGAATTTTCTTTATGACCTTGGAATGAAGAAGACCTTTCTAATTGAAACACAAACTTGAAAAGCCACAAGTAAAGATTGTTAAATGTGACTGCAGTAAAAACACAAAACAAAGACCTACAGCAAGACAAAAAAAGAACTACTATACCCAAAGTCAAATTTAACTTATTAAATAATCAAAATAGCACAAGATAAATGACAAATCAAGAAAATATAAGCAAGTCATAGGAAAGCAGGAGGCTAACCTTCCCACATTATAAAATGTCCTAGACACAGATAACAAAAACTAAACTCCAATAAAAAAATTAAAAATAATATGAAAAATTAAAAATTTAGAAACAACTCATAAAACAAGAAAAGATGCTCAACTTCATTTATAATAAAAGCAATGTACATTAAAGCTATACTTAGCTATTATTTCTCACCTATCAGACTAGCAAAAATACAAAGGACTTTGGAATGGTGTGATGTTGCTGCTTTAAGGGAACATGTATTTTCATATATTTCTATTGGGAGTTCTAATTGGCACAACCTGTATAGAGAACAAATTGCCAATCATTTTCAGAACTCAAGTGGATATAACCTTTGACCCAGGAATTTACTCTAGGAATTCATCCTATACTTAGGCACATGCAAAATGACTGTGATGTGCAGGATGGACAGGATTATTCACTTCAATGTTGGCATTAGCCAAAGATAAGAATGTCAATAACATAAGGGTAAAATATACGATGGTCATTAATACAGGTATAGTAATGAAAACTGCCACTATAAAACACATGAAAAATCTCTTTTTGGGTTAACACAAAAAGATCACCAAGGTATATTGTTAAGTGAAGAGCAAGATGCAGAAAAATATTTTTGGCCCCTGATGTGAAAGGGGGAAAGGAAAAAAAATAATTGTGTGCACTGGCTTTCATTTGCACAAAAGTTTAATGAAAAAAATTACTAAGAAACTAATAGTGGTTACCTATTGTGGGAACTGAGCAAATATAGGAATAAAGTAAGAAGGACATTGTTTTAGGATTCCTGATGTTTGATCCTTGGGAATGTATTTCATATTCAGAAAAAGAAATAGAAAATGTTACTTAAAATGGAAGCTGGAGTGACTGAATTGTAAGATGAAGGCACATTATCTTTTTATCAACACAAAACCAGAAAGACAATTAGAAACTTCAGGAAGAAAACAAACGAACAAAAACTCTATAAGAAAGTCCTGGTCCAAACTAGAAGCAAACTAAGATTCACCATGATTCTGTAAATGGTATGCTGTTTGCAAAGTGAATCCATTTAACCTCCATGCTTAGGGCAGTGTTAGTCAGAACCCATCTATTCTCTGGGCCCCAGATTCTTGAGCAGTCAATTCAGGTCAGTGGGTGCCGATTTAAATTCAGCCAACCTGTTATTTCCCTTGATGAAACTAAGATAAAAGGTAATCAAAAGGGAAGTTGTCATGACTAGAAAAACCACTACTTGGCCAACCATCATGTATTTTTGTAAAATTATGAAACTAACTATTAAAATGAAAACTAAATCTAACTTAATTTTTTTTCTTTAAAACTCACACACTTCTCTATCTAACATATAATAACCCAAAAATCCAACCTCACTTTGGTTTTCTACCAGTCCCACCAGACTGTGGGAAGACAAGGATGATTCAAAAAGTCCAATGCAGTACTATAACTCTCTTTATGAAAAGCTCCCTGGCCAACACCAACATTGTCTAGCTTCTCTTTGCAGTCAGACTGGGATAAGAGAAGAGTTGTGTGCCAGAGAATTCCATCTTATTATCTCTTGACTCTTCCTGGAGTTCCAAGAGTTGCCATCAGATTTGTTCTGCTCCACCCAGACAGCCTCTGGGAGTTCCCTAAGTACAGCGGGAGCCTTTGTTTGTGGGTACATGGATGTGATCATGACATTTCATCATGGAGTAGACTTCGAGCAGGGGTCAGCAAACTACAGCCCATGGGCCAAATATGGACCACTGCCCTTTTTGTAAATAAAATTTAATTGGAATACTGCCACACCCACTCATTTATGTATTGTTTATAGCTGCTTTCCTGCTATAACAGCAGAGCTGAGTAGTTGCAGCAAGAGAACATATGGCCTACAAAGCCAGAAATATTTACTGTTTAGCTCTTTACAGAAACATCTGCAGAACCCTGCTCAAGAGTGTCCAGGCCTGGCATCCAGCTGATTCCCACTGACAAAAGCAGACAGGCATGAGAGCACATACAGCCTGAATCACCACTAAAAGTCCTGCTTCGGAGATGTAGACGTAGATAAAATTACCAATATCATCATATACAAGTATATTTCTGTATATGTATGTATAGGTGTAACACACACACATATGTATATGTGTATGTATGTATAGTAGCATGCTCTTACTACAAAACAGCAGTAAGATCAGGAACAAGAAGTTCATTCAAAGAGACTATAATAATCTTAGCCTTACTCTTCTCCTAAGAATCCAATGTGTTCTACATACTAAGGGAAGCAGCAGGGTTTAATGGAAGGCGTAGACAATTAAAATCAGCTCTCTCACACTCTGGTTCCTGAGCTCCACTTTCCTTTTCTGGACCATGGAGATACTATTTCCTTTCTTAAAGGGAGGATCATGAGACACCACATGCCAAGTGCCCTGCACATAGTCAGCACCTAGTAAATGGTGATTATTAGTTTTACTATCCCTATCCTCATCTGACTGGATCCCACTCTTCTTCTTTTGCTTTTTTCATCCCACAGTCCGATTACCCAACCACCATTTCCTTTCATTACTGGCAATATCTTTATTAATACCCTTTCTCTTATGTGTATTTAGGTACTTATTTACTTATTTTAATTTTTATTGATTTCAGAGAGGAAGGGAGAGGGAGAGAGAGATAGAAACATTAATGATGAGAGAAAATTATTGATTGGCTGCCTTCTGCACGCTCCCCACTGGGGATTGAACCTGCAACCCGGGCATGTGCTCTAACCAGGAATCAACTGTGACCTCCTGGTTCATAGGTCGACGCTTAACCACTGAGCCACACTGGGCAGGCTAGGTAGTTATTTTTTAACTTCAAATTATTGAAGCCTCACTAAGTTGCCACTAACTAGTAATCAAAAAGAAAACATGTAATATATACACCCTTAAAGTTAACATGATAAGAAATAAATCCTAGTAATGAAGAGGAAACTGAAAATCAAAACAATTAATATGGGAACTGACTCTGAAGGTCCCGGCAGGAAGGAAGAGGTGCTAGTTTCAGTAATCTAGGGACTTGGATTTCAACAACCATGTGCCTTGCTCTGAACTGTTTTTGTCATACTGCTAATATGACTAGGTGAGCCTGGCTGGCGTGGCTCAGTGGTTGAGCATCGACCTATGAACTAGAAGGTCACAGTTCGATTCCCAGTCAGGGCGCATGCCCGAGTTGTGGGCTCCATCCGAGTGTGGGGCATGCAGAAGTCAGACAGTCAATGATATTCTCTCATCATTAATATGTCTATCTCTCTCTTCTTCTCCCTTCCTCTCTGAAATCAATTTAAAAATACATTTAAAAAAAGAATACATGGTAATATGATGTGGACACACACACTGGAATATTATTCAGCTATGAGAAAGAAGGAAATCCTGCCACTTGCAACAACATGTATAGACCCTGAGGGCATTATACTAAGTGAAACAAGCCAGACAGAGAAAGACAAATACTACCTGGTATCACTTATAAGTGCATCTTTTAAAAAAAGTGAAACTCATAGAAACAGAGAGTAGAAAAGTGGCTGCCAGAGGCTGGGGATGGGGAAAATAGGGAGAGGTTGGTGAAATGGTACATTCAACAATAAAATGAATAAAGTCTGAGGATCTAATGTAAAACATGGTTACTATAGTTGACAACACTGTATTATACAGAAACTACAGACGCAGTGCACGAATTCATGCATGGGTGGGGTCCCTCAGCCTGGCCAGAAAGCGGAGCTAATGTGGGCCATCTCGCCCAGTGCCCATCAGGCTAGTTGGGGCTGGCCAGGCGGGGGGAGGGACCCCGGGAGGTTGGCTGTGGTAGCGCACTGACCGCCAGGGGCGGTCAGTTGAGCGTCTGCCCCCTGGTGGCCAGTGCACATCATAGCAACCAGTCGAACAGTCATTCAGTCGACAGGTCGTAACAGTTGCTTAGGCTTTTATATATATACTAGAGGCCTGGTGCACAAAAATTTGTGCACTCGGGGGGGGGGGGGGTCCCTCAGCCCAGCCTGTGCCCTCTTGCAGTCTGGGACCCCTCGGGAGATAATGACCTGCTGGATTAGGCCGGCTCCTGGGTGGCAGAGGGCAGGCCCAATCCCTAGGTGCAGCCCCTGGTCAGGCTCAGAGCAGGGCTGATTGGGGGGTTGGGGCACCGCCCCCTGTCACACTCAAGGCAGGGTTGATGAGGAGGTTGCAGCACCATCCCCTGTCATGCACAGAGCAGGGCCAATCAGGGGGTTGGGGCGCTGCCCCCTGTCACTCACAGAGCAGGGCCCATCAGGGGGGTTGGGGCTCCATACCCTGTCACGCACAGAGCAGGGCCGATCAGGGGGTTGAGGAGCTCCCCCCTGTCACTCACAGAGTAGGGCTGATAGGGGAGTTGGGGCACCGCCCCCTGTCACACACAGAGCAGGGCAGATCAGGGGATTGGGGCGCTGCACCCTGTCACACTCAGGGCAGGGCTGATGGGGAGGTTATGGCTCTACCCTGTCACACACAGAGCAGGGCCAATCAGGAGGTTTGAGCGCCGCCACTGTCACACTCAGGGCAGGGCTGATGGGGAGGTTATGGCTCTACCCCGTCACACACAGAGCAGGGTCCGTGGGGGGGGGGGGGGGGAGTTGGGGTGCCGCACCCTGTCACACACAGAGCCGCAGGGCGATCAGGGGGTTGGGGAGCTCCCCCCTATCAGGCACAGAGCAGGGCTGATCAGGGGGTTGGGGCACCTTCCCCTGTCACAAACAGAGCAGGGTGGATACGGAGGTTGTGGCCCCGCTCCCTGTCACACACAGAGCCACAGGGCAATCAGGGGGTTTGGGCGCTGCCCCCTGTCATGCTGATCCCGGTGCTGGTAGGCCTCACGGCTCCGCTGATCCTGGTGCTGGGAGGCATATTACCCTTTTACTATATAGGATAGAGGCCTGGTGCACAGGTGGGGGCCAGCTGGTTTGCCCTGAAGGGTGTCCTGGATCAGGGTGGGGGTCCTGCTTGGGTGCCTGGCCAGCCTGGGTGAGGGGATGATGGCTGTTTGCAGCTGGTCACACCCCCTTCAGGGTGGGGGTCCTCACTGGGGTGCCTGGCCAGTCTGGGTGAGGGGCTGAGGGCTGTTTTCGGGCTGGTGGGTGACTGAAGCTCCCAACTGCTCCTTTTTTTCTTTTTTCTTTTTTATTCCGGGCCAGCTTTAGCTCTGAGGCTTGGCTCCAACTCTGAGGCCTCAGCTGCTGAAAGCAGGTATCTGGTTGGTTTGGGTTATATAATCGAAACACTGTTTCAACTACAGCTCTGAGATCCCAGCTGGCTGAAAGCAGGTTTCTGGGGTTTTGTTTAGCTTCTATATTTGTAACTATGTTTCAAATTGCAAGCTCAGAGGCCGGCAGCGGCAGGCGGGGAATGTTGGAGTCCTCCGTCACTGAAGCAAGCAAGCCTCATGTTCGCTTCAAGCTGCCTGGCTGCCGGCCGCCATCTTGGCTGGCAGTTAATTTGCATATCGCCCTGATTAGCCAATGGGAAGGGTAGCGGAGGTATGGCTAATTACCATGTTTCTCTTTTATTAGATAGGACTAGAGGCCCCGTGCATGAAATTCAAGTACAGGTAGGGTTCCTAGGCCTGGCCGGCAATCAGGGCTGATCTGTGGGGCAACTGGTGGGCGATCTGGGGGCCCCGCTGGCACCCGCCTTGGCTGGTCTGGAGCCACCCGCTTGCTGGCCCCACCCCCACCACTGGTCGCCTCCCTCTGTTGGGGAGGGAGGAGACCCCACTGGCACCCGCCTTGGATGGCCTGGGCCCTATGGACTGGGGGAAGCTCCTGCATTGAGTATCTGCCCCCTGGTGGTCAGTGTGCATCATAGCAACTGGTCATTCCGCCATTCGGTCAATTTTCATATTAGGCTTTTATTATATAGGATATAGATGTGCTGAGAGTAGAACTTAAATGTTCTCATATATGTATGTATATACAGGTGTGTGTGTGTGTGTGTGTGTGTGTGTGTGTGTGTGTGTGTTAATTAACTAGACGATGGGAATCCCTTCACAACATATATACATACATCAAGTAACCATAATGTACACTGTGAATATCTTACAATTTTATCAAATACTTCTCAATTAAACTGAGAAAAAAACCAACATGTAACATGTGGGGGAATAAAGATAATATGCCAGAAACAGGCAAGTATGAAGATAACAGACATCTTTAAAATGCTAAAAGAAAATAAACTGTCAGCCTAGAATTCTATATGCAGCAAAAATTTCATTCAAAAATGAAGGTAAAATATATTTCTTTTCAATACTCAAATGCTGAAAGAATTCACCACTAGCAGACCCACACTAACAGAAATATTAAAATCAGTCCTTAGACGAAAGTAAAAAGACATCAGATGAAAATATGGATCTACAAAAAAAAAAAAAAGAAGAAGAAGAACTACATTAAGGAAGAAAGGGCACTGTATATGGTAACTACATAGGCAAATATGTAAGATTTTTCTCTTATTATATAAATGCCTGTAAAGGTAATTGACTAAATAAAAGCAATAACTAGTTAATGTAAGTTTTTTTTAACATATGTAAAAGTAAAGCATATGACAATAGTATAAAATTTGGGTGGAAAGTAATGGAAGCAAACTATTGAAAAGTTCTTATACTATATACAAAGTGGTAGAATATCACTTGAAAGTAGAACATGGTAAGTTAAAGGTGCATATTATAAACTCTAACATAGGAGATAAAATGAAATCACAACATATATTCAATTAATCTGAAAGAATTTACAAAGAGAGAGAATAGGAAACAAAGAATAGATGAGACATATAGGAAATGTGCCCTTGACTGGAATCAAACCTGGGATCCTTCAGTCCGCAGGCCAATGCTCTATCTACTGAGCCAAACCAGGTAGGGCTTCACATAAGGTTGTTGTTGTTGTTTTTTAAAATTTCATTCAGAGTTATTAGCTGTAACCTGTGGAAAATATAGGCTGTAGTGGACTTACTCTATTTTGACTAGCACCGGACGTCACAAATAAATTTTAAAAATATAAATAAATAAGTTCTTCCCAGCTGACATGGCTCAGTGGTTGAGGGTCAACCTATGAACCAGGAGGTCACAGTTTGATTCCCGGTTAGGGTACATGCCTGGGTTGCGGGCTTGATCCCAGTAGGGGGTGTGCAGGAGGCAGCCGATCAATGATTCTCTCATCACTGATGTCTCTCTCTCTCTCTCTCTCTCTCTCTCTCTCTCTCTCTCTCTCTCTTCCTTCCTCTCTAAAATTAATAAAAATACATTTAAAAATAAGTTTTTAAGGCAGGCAAAGGTTTATCTTAGAGATTCAAGGAAAGTACGATATTGGTACAAAAGATTGATCAGCATAATCATTACATAAAGAAATCAAAGGAGAAAAACTATCATTTGTCAAGATGTTCAAGACTACAAAAATATTAAGAAGCCTAGCTGAGAGAGCCATCTTGATTATCTCTTAAGTCTCTGAATTCTAGTTGTATAAGATCAGCATTTCATTTGTCCTCTTAATTACATAAACCAGTATATTTCTCTTTTTTCCTTTAGCTAATTTGAGTTGGAATGCTGTCATTTTCAATACCTATGACCTAATCCAAGCATCAACAGAAAAACTATTTTTTTAAAAGTTATTCAATAATTTAATCACATACAAAATAAGTATCTTTAAAGTCAGTAGAGAACCTTCCTACATTGCTGGTGAGAACATAAAATAGCGTAGCCCCTTTGGAAAAACAATTTGGCAGTTCCTCAAAAGTTAAACATAAAATTACCATACAACCCAGCAATTCCACTCCTACCTATCTACTGAAGAGAAATAAAACCATATGTCCACAAGACTTAGAGCGAATGTTCATAGTAGCATTATTCATAATAGTCCAAAACTGAAACAATCTAAATGTCCATCACTGTTGAATGGATAGATCATAGATGAACCTTGAAAAACATTATGCCAAGTGAAAGAAAGCCAGACACAAGAGATGATATAGTGTATGATTCATTTATGTAAATTGTCCGGAAAATGTATAGAGACAGAAGGTAGGATAGTGAGAGTACCTGGGGCTGGAAATGAGAACTGGATTAACTCTAAATAGGGAAGAGAGATCTTATTAGATGAGGACAAATAAACCAAAATTAATTTATGGTGATAGTTGTACTACTCAGTAACATTACTCAAAATTATTGAAATGCACATTGGGTGAATTCTATGACACTGTAAAATTTATTTCAGTAAAGCTGCTAAAAATTAAAAATAAAACTAGTAAAGTTCTGATATATAAAAAATAACTAAGTAAAATATATGATAGAAGAAAACATCCTATCCACTATCATACAAAAGTATAAATTATCTAGGAATAATGGCACAATAAGTGTTTGGAACTTTTTGGAAGCCACAAAATTCTACTAAGGACATTAGATATTGAATGAATAGAGAGAGATACCTTGTTTTTTGAAAGTAAATTTTACCATCATAATATTTTTCTAATGTAAACCATAAATTAAATGTATTCACAATAAAAATCTCACAGGAATATTTTTAGAAGAAGGAACTTAAAAAAAATGATTCTTAACTTCATATGAAATTATAAACATGTGAAAATAGCCAGGAAAATCCTTATTTTAAAAAAAAAAGAACAAGAAATGGGAACATGTTCTACAATATGTTATTATCAAAGCTCCCATTCTCAAAACAGAAGAGTAGAACTTATAGATCTCTCCATGGAGCAGGAAAAAAGTTAGTAAATTAGCAAATAAATATGAAAATTTAATATATTATAAATCAAATGTCAAAGCAAAGGAAGAAAAGACGGAATATTCAATACATGGTGCTTGGACTGGTGTCAAGTCATTTGGAAAAGCATGAAGTGTGATTCTGACCTCACTTCAGATGCCAAAATAAAATCCAGATGGATGCTATTTTTATAATAGCTGAGTAGAGGAGACTTTTCTAAGCATTTCACAAAGATTGCTGTCTATAACGGAAAAGATGATACATTGGATTGCATTTTAGCTAATGGTATTTGAGAGCTCACTCGGTACCAGGCACTTTTCTAAGCATTTTACACTTAGTAACATAGTTAACCCCCACACAACAACCCTGTGATGTAGGTACTAGTAGCAGCCACCCCATAAACCGACCTATTTTATGCAAGTCCTCAGAGTCTTTCAGCATCACCTGTCTCCTGGACTCTTAGCCATCTGCTCAGCTTCACCCACCACCTCAGCCAAGGGCTTTATGCAGGCCCTTGTAGTTCTGCTGCCTTGGGCTGGGCAGACACTTACTGGAAGTCTATGGCTCCTCCCACAATCTCCAGACTCAGATGAAATGCCCTTCCATAGGGTTTGAGATCTAGCTGCCCAAAACTGCCCCAAAGTCTGATAATGCAATTCAGAAATGAGGGAAAGTTAACAACCTATGGGGCAAACAATGCTGACCCTCAAGAAAAGACAGGACGCTGGAGGATAAAATCCCTCACCCTATTCCTCCCTATTGACTCTTCTGAGATCCACGTTGTCATTCGGCCTATATGCAGGCATCTTACCTGGCTGAGTGATTCACCTGCTGAGCCACAAGATATGCCATGAGACAGGGGGAGGGGTAGTAAGATGCTAGCTTGCATTGCTTCCCATACCTCCCTGCCTCATTTCCCATTTCATTCATTTTTGTTACCCTCTCATATTAGTCTTGTCCCTGTCTCTGTTTATTAGGGAATCTAGAGCAAGACGTCCCTTTTTTCTTATGAGAAAAACTCACAGAGAGGTAAAATAACTTGCCAAAGATTGTCCAGCTAGTTATTCATGAAGCTTGGCTTTGAATCCAAGGAAATTCGTTAATCTTATACAGTATAACTACAAAACAACAAACTACAAAAAATGAGCAAATGTCATCCTTACTGTTGTTAAACTATGGAACAGTATTTGGGGATATGGAATAAGAGAAGACTACATACCATTACTATCTCTATTCAGAATCATACTAAAAATCCTAGACTATGCATTATGGCAAGGAAAATAAAAAAACAAAAGAAAAAGAATTACTCACAGGTGTTATTATTTTATCTGTAGAAAAAATTTAAACATAAAAATTATTAGAATTATTACTGAATACAAAGATAATATACAAACCTCAATTATATCTATAATAATAAAAGTATAATATGTTAATTAGACCAGATGTCCTTTTGGACAACCTTCCGGATGAAGCCAGGGCTGCGAGGGCAGAGGCAGCTGCCGCAGTGGGCGGGGGTCAAGGCAGAGGAGGCGGCCGCTACGGCAGCTGGGGGCTGAGGCAGAGGCAGCCACTGCCACAGCAGGAGCTGAGCCCCTTGCACAAATTTTGTGTATCAGGCCTCTAGTTTATTTATAAATATGTATAATTTATATGTATAAATACTTAAATATAATAACATTTATATTTTATATATTTATTATATAAATTCATATATTGCAACAAAACATAAATATTGCTTTAAAAGCATAAGAAATACTCAGGAATAAATCTTACAGCAAATGTGCAAGACAATCCAAAAACCATAAAACATATTGAGAGAAATTAATAAGGACAATTCCAAAATGGAAATACATATCCTATCAATGAATTATAAGACTCAATGTTATAATAATGTCATTGGGGTTTTTTTTTAGGGAAGGGGAGAGAGAAACATCAATGTGAAAGAGAGAGACACATTGATTGGTTGCCTCCTGCACAAGCCCTGACAAGGGCTGGGGATCGAGCCTGCAACCAAGGTACATGTCCTTGACCAAAATCAAACCTGGGACCCTTCAGTTCACAGGCTGACACTCTATTCACTGAGCCAAACCAGCCAGTGCATATACGGTCATTTCTTTTTAAATTATCTATAGATTCAATTCAATCTTAAAGTACCAGCAATTTTTTGTTTGGGAGGGGTGTGTGTGCATGCGTGTGTGTGTGTTTTGTTTTGTTTTTTGTGCGTGTGTGTGTGTGTGTGAGATAAATGTATGTAAAGGGTCAAGAATAACCAAAATACCCTGGCAGAAGAACAAATGGAGAACTTGCTCTAACAGATGGTAAGCTACAGGAAATTCAATACAGAGTTGACACAAAGGTTGACAAATAATGAAAGAGAATAGAACCCAATATGAAACTCACTCATAAGGAAATAGGCCATAAATAAAAATCACACTATGGGACCCTTCACACTATGCCTAAAATTAATTCTAAGTAGATTAAAGATGAAATGAGAAAGATAAAACTATAGAAATAACCATAGAGGAAAAAGGTAGATAAGTTTGACTTCATTAAAACTTCAGTTAATCAAAGGAACCATAAAGAGAGGGGAAAAACAAGCCAAAAATCAGGAGAAGCTATTTGTGACATGTATAACTGGCAAGGTTATAGTACTTAGAATACTATATTTTTTGTTTCTAAAGCACACAGTTTTACACATTTTACCATCATGGGTATTTGAGTGCATATCAGGATCAATGACAAGTTATAACTGATAATGTTCTTTTTTCTGAATGAACAAAATAGTAGTGCATTTTAAGATCAATAGCATCTTAGAATAGGAGTGGATATCATGGTCTCTAGTCCTGGGCCAGGCAGGCAATCATCTCACCTGACTGAGCAGGACTGAGGTGAGCTCTCCTCTCCCTGTGACTTTTGGGTCAGATGCACTCATTAGTGCTTTTGTCAGAGCCTGAAGGACCACATCCTTTGCCCTGCCGCTTTCTCTGTCACTATCCCATCGCTATCTATTGCACTGTTCCCAGAACGCTATCATTTCTACCAGAGTGAGAGTCCAAGATTGTCTTTACCAACAGTACAACTGGAAGAAATTACTTCTTCGACTTTGGCGTATGATCTTCTCCTCAGCTTTCAGTGTTTGTCTTTTTGCCTATTTTCATGGATACTGTAATGGGAGAATATCAGATGATATACTGGGCCCTGCTAATCTGCTACCATAACAACAACAATAAAGGCTGGCATTTGTTGAGTGTTTATTATGCGCCAGGCAACAACAATACTTTATTATAGGTGTTGGAGGCAACCTCCCTTCCTCTGACTTCCTGTTTTCATGTGGAAGGATCTCCATGAGTGTAAAACCCTTGGCCTCTTGCTCACCCCCTCATTCTCTCTGGGGAGGGTCACTCACTTCATTGGTTGGTGGGGAAGAAGAAACTAGATGTGCTTGGCTCAGCCATAGCTAGAACCACTCCTTGACTTTGGTCTGCTCGCCGAGTCTCACAGTAAGCACCGTGGAGCAGATCTGCCCCAGGAGACAGGCGTGTGGTTTCTATTTCTGCCTGCGCCCAGTGAGAATGTTAATGTTGGGGTACAAGAATAGGAAGCCATCATTTCCAAGTATTTAAGCTTTCTAATACAGTTTTACTAGTAAAGTGACATTTCGATATCCATCTGCCCAATTTCTGCCCTTTCAATTAGTTCAAACTTATATGAGGAAGTTGGGAAAATTATTTGTTGATCCTTCAAAATCCCCAAAGGAGGTATCATGAGTGTCTCCAGTTCAAAGGGAGTCAACAGCTTACCCAAGTTCTGCCTAGCTCTAGGACAACAAAAACTTCATCATGATGCCAAGCGAATCCCTGCAACTCCACTGCTCCTCACGGAAGATCTTCACAAAACCTCATCACACCTGTAAGTCTCAGTGAGGGCACCGTCTGAGGAAAACCCACCCTATCCTTCAAGCCTCTTCTGTGGAGCCGTTCCCAATTCTGAACAGAGCTGGCGAGTCCAGCCTCTGTGCTCTCTGTACAACCTTATGTTGGAGAGTGAAGGTTCATTCAGTTTCTGATTTATTCATCCATTCATCTCTCTAACCTTAGTATCTAGCCTGAGTAGGTGCTAGTTCCATTTTTGTTAAATTATATTCATGGAAACAGATTAACATGTAACAAATTCTCCAATGCAACCACTGTAAGCACAAGATCAACACAGATTCCAGGGTGGATTTAATTGCACTCTAGTGTTATTTATGCTACAGGGCTTCCCTTTGTCCCATTTAGTTTTGGGAGAGGTTATTCTTGTTTTCTTTTTGTTTGTTTGTTTGTTTAAGTTCCTTCTTTTCTTGCCCTTAGAAGTTGTGCTGGGAGGCAGTAAATTAGGGGTATATATGATGTCCATTAGCATTGCTTTGCAGTGGTTCTCAACCTTGGCTGCACCCCACCCCATAACAAAGAAACAGAATTTACGGAGGATGAGGCCCAGAAATTAGGATTTTAAAAAGACTCCCAGGTGATTCTAATGTGCAGCCAAGGTTGAGAACCACTGCTTTATTGCATCTGGTTTAATCTCATCCTGGATTGCTACAAGCAACCAAAATAATTACAAGATTAACATAACATGACATCAATAAGCACCTATTGTGAGCCACATGATTTACACATATTAACTCTAACCATCAAAAGAAGCTTGTGAGATAAGTATTATTATCTCCATTTTACAAATGAGGAAACCAAGGCTATGCAAGATGAAGCTGTTAGCCCACTGCCCACACCAGTAAGTGGCGGAGCAGAAATGGAATCGGGGCTGCTGGCTCCAGAGCGGGGTCTCTTTCGTTTATTCAGTGCCCTCTGGAACATATAGCAGCTGTTGTGACGATTAGAAAAGATAATGGGTGGGAAAGTGCTAGGAAAACTCCATGGAGAACTAAGCATGCAAGAGATTATGAAGACTCGTTGAGAGCTTTGGCAAGGGCACTGTGATAATGGCCCTGGGGAGGGGGAACAAATTGATCTGGCTGGAGTTGAGGGACATTTCCTGTTATGGAATTGCTCTGAATGCAATATTTCTGAAACAGTGGAGATGCAGACCCTCTTTCTTTGTGAAACAGTTCTCATCTCTGGGAACAAAGACAGAAGAGGTTCGTTTGGTTTAAACCAGTTATTTTCTTTCAAGACAAAGGAAACGGCGGGGGAGGAGTGGCAATGTTGTCCACTTGCTGTTGGATTCTAGGCATTGATTGATTCCGGACCCTACTCAGAGTGAGAGCAGTAACTTACAACACATGCTAAACGTTTTTCCACTTAAAATGCATTTCAATAATACAATAGGTCTGCATGTTTATTCTGAAATACAGCACAACAGAACGCACAGATTGTTACATATGTTCTGAATGTTTCACCAGACTCCAGAGGCAGAGAAAGGCCTTTGTTCTCTCCTTCACCCAGCAAACATTTATCGAATGATTTCTATATGTCAGGCATTATGCTAGCCACTGAAGAACAAGAGAGGGTCCCTGTTGTCAAAAAACTAAGACTAGAGTAGGAGAGACAGACCTATAATCTAATTTTTAAACATTATGTAAGAGCAATAATAGGAGTACATGCAAGATAAAAAAAAAAAAAAAGTTGAATAATACGAATGTACTAGAGGCCCAGTGCACAAATTCGTGCACAGGTGGGGTCCCTCTGGGTAGCCTGTGGGGATTGGGCCAAAACTCACAGTCTAATGCCACCTGCAGCTCCTACCTGCCACTTGCACTCATCCCGGCCCCACTACACATGCCATAGGCTGGTGCCCAATCAGTCCTGATCAAGAGAGGCTCAGGCTGCCACAGCCAGCTGTGAGCCCTGAGTCTGATGCCCTCCCAAGGGGAGTAGCCTGTGGGATTGGGCTGAAATCAGCTCTCTGACATCCCTCAAGGGGTCCCGATTGCAAGAGGGTGCAGGCCAGGTGCTTGGGACCCCACAGGTGCACGATGAGGGGGCCACAAGGGGGGGCTCCAGGGCGTGTCCAGCCCATCTCACTCAGTCCCTATCGGCTGGACCCCAGCAGCAAGTTAACCTACTAGTCAGAGTGCCTGCCCCCTGATGGTCAGTACACGTCATAGCTAGCAATAGAGCGGGGAATCAAACTGGTGACCTTCTGGTACATGGGATGACACTCAATCAACTGAGCCACACCAGCCAAGGCTAAAAATTATTTTTTAAAAATTGAATGAGAGCAATTCTTTCCGCCAGTGGAGACTCCTTCTAAGAAGAGATGATAATGTCTGAGCTGACTTTTGATGACCAAATAGAAATATTAAGCCCAACCCCTACTGTGTGCACTGTTCTTCACTCTCCATCTATAACTGGTGCTTAGAAACACAAAAAAATATTAGTTGTTATTTAAATAACTATTCATTAAGTACCTGATATATGTAGAACACTGTTAATATTTATGCAGGATGCAAAGAAAAATAAGAAATAGTTCTATCAACCAAATATATCAAAACAGATTATATATTAGAATAGGCCAAATGTAAACTCTGCATCAACAGGCAAAGAATGGGGGTCAATGATCTAGTCTCCCACCTTAAGGAGCTAGAAAAAGGAAAGTAAATTAAACCAAGTTATGTAGAAGGAGAAAAATAGTAAAACCAAGAGCAGAATGCAATAAAATGAAAAACAGATAAACAGTAGAAAAAAACAATCTAAGTAAAAACTATTGATATGATGAATAGCATGAAAAAAACTCAAGTTAGACATTTCAAGAATAAAAGAGAGTAGTCACAAAGTGCCAAATCAGGAATGAAAAGGGAAACATCATTATAGATATTGCAGATACTAAAAGGACAATAAGGAAATACTATGAGTAACATAATGTCAACAAATTTGACAACTTAGATGAAATGAACAAATTCCCTAAAAGAATATAACTTACCAAAATTGACTCAAGAAGAAATAGAAAATCTGAACAGACCTTATTTTATTAAATAAAGTGAATTTGTAATTAAGCACTGCTATAGACTGAATGTTTGTTCTCCAATTCATAAGTTAAAGCCTGATCTCAATGTGATGGTATTTGAAGGAGGGGCCTTTGGGAGGTTACTGGGTCATGAGGGTGAAGTCCTCACGAATGACATTAGTGCCCTGAAAGGGGACTGAAGAGACCAGAGTTCTCCTTTTCTGCCATGTGAGGACAAAGCAAAGACGGTCAGCTATGAACCAGGAAGCAGACCCTCACCAGACACCAAATCTGTCACCACCTTGATCTTGGATTTCCCAGCCTTCAAAACTGTGAAAAATAAACATTGGTTGTGTAAGTCATCCAGTTTATGGTATTTTTATTATAGCAGATGCACAGTATAAAATAAACACATTCATACAAAGAAATCTCTGTGGCTAGATGGCTTCCTTGGTCAATTCTACATTCAACACTCAAATATTTCAAGAAGGAATAATACAAATTCTATACAAGCTCTTCAAAAAATAGAAAATCAGGCCAGCATTCTGTTACCAAAACCTGACAAAGAAGTTACAAGAAAAGAAAACTACAGACCGCTATCCTTTATGAACCTGGATACAAAATCCTTCAAAACCAACTAGTGCCCAGCCTGCGTGGCTCAGTGGTTGAGCATTGACTTATGAACCAGGAGGTCATGGCATATGCCTGGTCAGAGCACATGCCCAAGTTGCAGGCTTGATCCCTGGTGGAGGTTGTGCAGGAGGCAGCCAATCAATGATTCTGTCGCATCATTGATGTTTCTATCTCTCCCTCTCTCTTCCTCTCTGAAATCAATAAAAATATATTTTAAAAAAGAAAACCAATTAGCAAATTATATCCAGGAATATTTTTAAAGGATAGCAAATTATAATCAATAGGGTTTATTCCTGGATTTCAAGCTTGGCTTTATATTTGTAAGTCAATTGATATAATTTATCATATTAAAAGACTGTGGTGCATTTGAATAGATATAAGGAGAGTATCTGACAAACTTCAACATCCATTGATGATAAAAGTTCTTAGAGACTAGGCATAGAAGAGAACTTCTTCAGCCTGATTAACAACAGTATCTATATTTTAAAGAAAAAAAAACCCACCTACACAGTATCTAACAGTATTCTTAAAGGTGAAAGATTGGATATATTCCCCCATAAAATTCAGAACAAGGGAACATTATAGTAGAGGTTGTAGACAATGCAAAAAAGGAGAGGAAGGGGAAAGTAAGGGCATATAGTTTGGAAAGAAAGATGGAAAACTGGAGAACCAAGACGGCGGCATAGGTTAACGCCGGAGTTTGCTGCTTTGAACAACTACTTTAAAAGTGAAACCAAAAAACGGAAGGGACATCACCCAGAACCACAGGAACGCTGGCTGAGTGGAAGTCCTACTACTAGGAGGAAAGAGAAACGCATACGGACACTCAGAGGAGGCGCAGTGCTGAAGTCAAATTCTGAGGTGCGGAGTGCGCGAGCGGGCTGGTGGCGGAGGGCGCGGTTGGCGTTTTCAATCGGGAGGGAGTCGCAGACTCTGAGCTCCGGATCCGGGCGAGTCTTTAGGGACCCAGACTCAAACGGGAGAAGCGGGACTGTCTGGCTTCGGTCAGAGTGAGTGCAGCTTTCTCTCTGAGCTTTGCAGCGGGTGCTGGGACTCAGAGAGGCAGAGCCCCTGGGGACAGGACTGAGAGCCACCATAACTGCTCTCTCCAGCCCACCCTGTTGATCCTGTGCGACCCGCCCCGCCCAAGCCCTGCACACAGGCTTTTGCCGGATAGCCTCAGGCAAAGGCTAGATTAGCACCCCCCTAGAGGACAGAAGTTCTCTCACTGCTGACACAGCTGATTCTCATAGCCACTTGGCCTGGAGGTCAAACCCTCCCTGGAATTAGCTACAACAATCAAGATTTAACTATAAGACTGCGAACAAAGACCACTAGGGGGTGCACCAAGGAAGCATAACAAAATGCGGAGACAAAGAAACAGGACAAAATTGTCAATGGAAGATATAGAGTTCAGAACCACACTTTTAAGGTCTCTCAAGAACTGTTTAGAAGCCGCCGATAAACTTAATGAGATCTACAAGAAAACTAATAAGACCCTCGATCTTATATTGGGGAACCAACTAGAAATTAAGCATACACGGACTGAAATAACGAATGTTATACAGACTCCCGACAGCAGACCAGAGGAGCGCAAGAATCAAGTCAATGATTTGAAATGCGAGGAAGCAAAAAACACCCAACCGGAAAAGCAAAATGAAAAAAGAATCCAAAAATGCGAGGATAGTGTAAGGAGCCTCTGGGACAGCTTCAAGCGTACCAACATCAGAATTATAGGGGTGCCAGAAGATGAGAGAGAGCAAGATATTGAAAACCTATTTGAAGAAATAATGACAGAAAACTTCCCCCACCTGGTGAAAGAAATGGACTTACAGGTCCAAGAAGCGCGGAGAACCCCAAACAAAAGGAATCCAAAGAGGACCACACCAAGACACATCATCATTAAAATGCCAAGAGCAAAAGATAAAGAGAGAATCTTAAAAACAGCAAGAGAAAGAAACTCAGTTACCTACAAGGGAATACCCATACGACTGTCAGCTGATTTCTCAGCAGAAACTTTGCAGGCCAGAAGGGAGCGGCAAGAAATATTCAAAGTGATGAATACCAAGAACCTACAACCAAGATTACTTTATCCAGCAAAGCTATCATTCAGAATTGAAGGTCAGATAAAGAGCTTCACAGATAAGGAAAAGCTAAAGGAGTTCATCACCACCAAACCAGGATTATATGAAATGCTGAAAGGTATCCTTTAAGAAGAGGAAGAGGAAGAAAAAGGTAAAGATACAAATTATGAACAACAAATATGCATCTATCAACAAGTGAATCTAAGAATCAAGTGAATAAATAATCTGATGAACAGAATGAACTGTTGATTATAATAGAATCAGGGACATAGAAAGGGAATGGACTGACTATTCCTGGGGGGGAAAGGGGTGTGGGAGATGTGGGAAGAGACTGGACAAAAATCGTGCACCTATGGATGAGGACAGTGGGTGGGGAGTGAGGGCGGAGGGTGGGGCGGGAACTGGGAGGAGGGGAGTTATGGGGGGAAAAAAAGAGGAACAAATGTAATAATCTGAACAATAAAGATTTAATTAAAAAAAAAAAAAAAAGAAAGATGGAAAACTATCTTTATCCCCAATGACATGATTGCATACCTAGAAAATCTTAAAGTCTTGCTACTAGAACTAATAAAGATGTTTAACATGGTTGCAGGACACAAAATTAACATACAAACATCAACTGCATCCCTATATATTAGCAACAAAAAATTGGAAAAGCAATTAAACACTGTTTATAACAACATGCAAAATGACAAAACTACTAAGGAATAAATCTAATGAAATTGTAAAAGACCTGTAAAATGGAAATTAAAATATTGCTGAGAGAAATAAAGAAAGTCTAAATAAATTAAGAGATATACCATGTTTATTGATTGGAAAACTCAATGTTGTTAATATATCAGTTCTCCTCAAATCCATTTATAGCTTTAACTTGATCCCTATCAAAATCTGAGCAGACTGGTTTTGACATTGATAAGCTTATTCCAAAATTTAAAAAGGACATAGAATAGCCAAAACAATTTTGAAAAAAAACTAAGTTGAAGGATTTACACTACCTGATTTCAAGATTTACTACCAAGCTATAATCATCAACAAAGTATGGTATTATAAGAACAAACCTATAAATAAAAGAAACAGAATTGATAGTCCCTAATTAGGCCCCCATATTATTTTTTAACAAAGTTGCCAAGGTAAGTCTATGAAGAAAGAATAGTGTTTTCAACAAATGGTGTTGGAACAAGTGAATATTCATGTGGAAAAACATGACCTCAACCCTTACCTCAAGCATATACAAAAATTAAATTAAAAACTACCATAAGTATAACAAAGAGATTAAAACTGTGAACACCTGCCCTGACCGGTTTGGCTCAGTGCATAGAGCGTCGGCCTGCGGACTCAAGGGTCCTGGGTTCGCTTCCTGTCAAGGGCATGTACCTTGGTTGCGGGCACATCCCCAGTGGGGAGTGTGCAGGAGGCAGCTGATCGATGTTTCTCTCTCATTGATGTTTCTTACTCTCTATCCCTGTCCCTTCCTCTCTGTAAAAAAATCAATAAAATATATTAAAAAAATAAAAATAAAACTGTGAACACCTTAAATTTGAGAAACAAGAAAATCTTTACAAACTTGGGGCCATCAAAGATTTATTTGATAATAAAGACACACAAAAAAGTATCAAGCACAAAAGAAGAAAAGAATAAACTGAACTTAAAACTAAAAACTCCTTCTCTTTTACAAACACCATTTCTAAAATTAAAAGTCAAGTTTCAGACACACAAATATAAAGTTTAGTTATATATTCATCTTACATATGTATACATGTGGGTGAATACATATAGATACAGATATGCACGCTCATATGTGCGTGCACGCACACACACACACACACCTACACTCGCATCTGACAAGAATCTGTATCAAAATATATTTTAAAAACTCCTCCTACACCTCATTCAGAAAAAGACCAATGATCCAGTTTTATAAAATGGACAACAGTTTTAAACAGCTACTTTACAAAAGAGAATATATGTCTAACCAATGAACATGTGAAAATTATGTTCAACATGACTAATCTTCAGAGGTATGCAAATATAAACCATGAGAAGCCATTACCCATGAGCTAGAATGTAAAAAACAGATAATACTAAGTGTCGAGAAGGATAAAACAACTGAAATGCCAACAGTGCTGGTGGGAATGTAAAATGGTACCACTTTGAAACCAGTTTGGCAGTTTCTTAAAAAGCTAAACATTTTGCATACAGCTCAGAAATTCAATTCACAGGGATTTGCCTAAGAGAAATAAAAACATGTCAAAGAAAGAAGTGTACACAAATGTTCCCAGAAACATGTTTTATAATAGTAAAAAACTGAAAGCCACTCAAATGTGTATCAAGAGGAATGGTGAATAAATAAGCAAATTGTTGTATATTGACACAATGGAGTACTACTCAGGAATTAAAAATGAAACAAACTAGTGACATATGCAACAACATACAGGGGTGGGCAAAAGTAGGGTTACATAACACAAATAAAGAATACAGTAATTAATTAATAGCAATACAAGAATAAACTCTGTTTCATGTACTCACAACTGTAACCCTACGTTTGCCCACCCCTGTAGATATATCTCAAAATCATTAGGCTGAGCAAAAGAGTAAAGACCTAAAAGTATACATATTGTATGATTCCATTTACATGAAATCCTAGAAAAGGCAAGGCTAATTCTAGTGAGAGAAAGCAGGTGAGTAGTACCTGGGCTGGGGGTGAAATTGACCACAATGGGACCCAATGGAACTTTTAAGATAATGAAAATATTTTACATTTTGATTGTGGTGGTGGTTACAAGGGTGTATATATTTGTCAAAACTCATCACACTACACACTTAAAATAAAAAAAGAATGTTTTTAACAAGAAGGAAGAATGGTACAAGAGATAGGTCACAGACTGGCAGTCAGATAGATTGGGTTCAAATCTCAGCTCTTGAATCCCAGAGACGTGACCCTGGACAGGTCACTTTACCTCTCAGATGCTGTTTCCTCATCTATTTAGTGGGAGTATTGACGCCTATATCACACAGTTGTGGTAAAGAACAAATTTATATATATATATTTATATTTTTTCAGAATATGATACTTAATAGCACTCCAATAATGTTAGTCCTATTTAACTTCCGCCAAAGCGATGAAAGAACTGAAAGGCTGTGGCATTTCTTTGAAATGTTTAGCCAGCCCTTTGGACCCAAACAGTCCAGAAGTAATTAAGGCTCCGAGTCACAGATCAGGCCAGCAGACACTACTTTCTGCCCTGGATAAAAGACAAAACACAGGAATGTGTGGCTTGGCAGTGGTTCTTAGGTAAAAAGAAGGCGTGCAGAACGAACCATCAGGAGGAAGACGGGTAAGAAGCAGGGACAGCAGGTACAAGTAAAACTGTGGTAATAAGGCCTTTCTTCTCTGCTGTGATTCCAAGTTTTTTCTCCATTTCTAAGATTGCTGGTGTCTGTAGGAAACAAACAATCTCAGTGTTCAGGGAAGGGTAGCCCGGTGGAAAGAAAACAGCCTTTGAAGTTCCCGGCCTTGGGCTTGAATGCCAACATTTCCATCCCATGGGTGTGTGATCCTTGGCAGCAGAGGTATAGGGTCTGTGACTCGCAGTCTCCTCATTTCAAAGCCCGGATAATAGAAGATTCTTAAACTTATAGGGTGTCCTGGGGGTTAAATAGCACAGGCTCCCACCAAAATCTCTTAGAGACTGGCTGTCAGAGACAGGAGTTTGTGTAAATGGGTGACCAAGAGCAGGCCAAGGGGCACAGAGCTGGGGAGCTGGTCACCCAGGAGCAGGTCCAGATTAAACAAGATTGTTCCCTCCCTCAGTTGGCCAGGCACGGAGGCCCTGAGGGAAGTGGCTACTGAGGACTTCCATGGGCTCATAAAGGCTTTATCCTCCTGCACCCTGGTCTTCAGCCACTCCTCCTGGAGGGCCTCAGCTTCATCTTCCACCATTGTTTACCCTTTTAGCCCTGGAATCCCAGAGCAGACAGGGAGTGTGCACTCCCCCTGGGGGAGTATTGCATCACAGCTGGGTACATTCTGTGAAGTGTTTGTCTTGCCTGGGCTTAGTAAATGACCCCTCTCCTGTAGGCGCCAAGGCTTCCTGGCCCAGTTGGCACTGGGCACGTCCTATAGCGGCCGCTAGGGGGAGCCTGGGCAGGAGCTCTGGGAAATCTGACCACGGTTGACGTCTTTGTTTTAGTAGGAAATCTTGGGGAGGCCTTAGGTTAATGCCAGTGAGGATCTCATTCTAAATAAACCAGTGTTCAGAGAATGTTTGATAAAGGAAAATTGTCCGACGCTAAAGGAAGAAAGAACTAGAGGACATCTCCACACTCCCCTTCACTGGCTGAGAGGCTAGTCTGTGTCTTCCCCAGGTGTCCTTTTAAAATAGTCATTTCATTGTATGCATGCATATATGCATAACCAATGGACATGGGACGCTGGGGGGTGGGGGAGGCCAGGGGATAGTCAAGGGCGGGGGGGAAAAAAAAGACACATATGTAATACCCTTTGTAATACTTTAAGCAATTAAAAAAAATAAAAATAAAAATAAAAATAAAATAGTCATTTCAGGAGTTATACAGTGGCAGGAACAAGGGTCAGAAGTCATGGTATCCAGGTTGTTCTGGATTCTCCCTAGTTATGAGAACTTGGTCATAGCTCTACTTTTCTGAGCCTTTGGTTACTAATAACGTCTATTACCATTCATTGGCTCTGTTCCATGTGTCACGCTGCTAAAAATAATCTCATTTAGTCCTCACAACAATTATATGAAGGAAGATTTTGTTATCCCCATTGTATAAATTAAAAACCTGAGGCATAAGAAGTAACCTGTCTGAGGTTTGAATCCAGTAGAGTTGTTGAGATCTTTCTGACTCAAGTTGATGCTGAGGCAGTCTACTATTTCCAGAATACTCTCACTTTTCAAATGAGCCTCAACAACAATAATAATCCCTTTGTCACACATTTTAAATTTCAAACTTTAAAGTTAATCTAATAATTATTTATAGCTGAGATTTTTATTCAAGATTATATTCAAGGTCATAGAAAGACCTTGTGTTTTAGGGTCTATGAATCACCTCCACAAGAGATGTGCGGAGGGGTCTGGAACCACAACGGGGATCCTGAGCATGACAAGGACCTGATCAGAGCCCAGCTCTGGAGCACACACAACGGCACCGCATTTTCCCCATGCCTGCTCCCCTCTGGCACAGGCTTGTGGAAAACCCATCTCTCCCCGGCCACTCCGTTGCCCTTGGGCAGAGGTCTCCAGTCCTCTAACGAAGTCTGATGGAACAGTCCCCTCAGCTGTGTAGGCTCAAAGTAGCCCACTGCCGGCTGTATTTTTCTTTTGAAATTCAGTGCATCTTCCTGGAAACATAACCTTTCCATTTATCCAAAACCTTCCCCCTTTCTCCTCTTCACGTCAGCGCACAAAGCTGCAAGGCTTATAAGAGCTAAAACTTGGAGCAACTTGAATGTCCCTCCACAGAGGACTTTGATTAAATAAGTTAGGCTACCTCCTTCTTCTGTTCATTAGTCATGTTAAATCCAATTATACATGCAGTTGAAATAAATATAATTCAAACTGTCTGAGGCCAAAATAGAGGTTTATTGGCCCATGTACTTGAAAGGCTCAAAGATACATGGCTTGAGGTCCAATGAGATCCAGGTATTCAAACAAAGTCAGGAACATGCCTCTTTCTGAAACTTGTCTCTGCTTTCTTCTGCATAGACTTCATTCTCAGGCAGCAAAGATAGTAAACAGCAGCTCAGACTTTTATCTCACAGAATTCGCCACCCCACAAGGTAAAGAGACTCTCATGCAATAGTTTAAACTTTGGCTGCCCTTTTTTGTGAGTGTTGTTGTTGTTAATCCTCACTCAACGATATTTTTCCTTTTTTTTTTTTTTTTTTTTTTTTTTAAAGAGAGAGTGTAAGGAAGGGAAGAGACACACACAGAGAGAGAAACATTAATGTGAGAGAGACACATCAATTGGCTGCCCATTTTTGGACAAATCTTGGTGATTCAGACCAGATCAAATCTTAATCAAGAGACAGATATAACAAAAAGGCTAGACCATTAAACTTCTAAAGGTAAACATGATAAAATCTTTACAGCCTTGGAGTAGGCAAAGATTTTGGATAAATGGAAAGGTTATGTTTCCAGGAAGATGCACTGAATTTCAAAAGAAAAATAAAACACACACACACACACACTAATCATAAAAGGGGGAAATATTATAAACTGGACTTAATCAAAGTTAAAAAACTGTTACTTAAAAGACACTATTTGAAATGAAAAGGCAAGGCTCAGACTGAGAGAAAAGAATAGATGTCCCTTAAACTGTAAAATAATTTCACCACTTAAAAATAAGTGACATGTATCACTATGCAAAGATTTGGGGGGAGAAAGATTTCTGTTTTATACACTACTATGTTTCTAGCACCTAAAATAGTGCACAATCAATATTTGTTGAGTGAATGAATCATAAAAATGTTATTACATTAAAAATAATGCTATGTACAGACTGATCTCATTTATGTAAGAAAAGTATATTGTATATATGTGGAAATACATATACTATGTTTGCATTGCATCTGTAAAGAGAAAGGTGGGCTTTTCACGCTTTCTACTCATGTACATGTGGGAGATTTTACAAAGAAAAATAGTAACAATCACAAGGCGATCTTATTTCAGGGCCTGGCCTTGAAGTCCTCAGGCCATGCCTTGCCGGCAGTAGAGGAGCCATACCTAGTGGTTCTGGGAATGACTCCAGACTCTGCCTCCCAAGCCCACTTTACAGTTATACTCATGATTGATTTATCAGGTTTTAGTGTAATTTGTGCACAACTGAGCTTCTCCCTTTTGACCCAGCTCCTTTGAATTGACAAATTGTGCAGCTTTTAATTTGCCTTTCCTGCAAAATGCTGTCTCTCTAGTCATTTCCTCAGACCATCCAGTTCAGCTCCTGTATGAATGATGCTCCAACCTGCTATTGATTCAGGTTCCCCAGACACTATATCCTGATCCAGGAAATGTCCTAGCTCTTCCTCTGGGGGGAAAACTTTACAAAATGCCTTCAAGTCACTGGAATTATGTATGACATAAAGTGTAAGGAAAAACTACTGTATGTTTAACATAGTCACTGTTTTCACAGAATTGAGCAGGACAAAGTTTCTTTATTCTCCCATTTTAAAGAAAGGGCAGAACTGAACCCCTTAGTTCACACAACTATTGAGTGGCTCTTGTTTAAATGAAAGTCTCTCTGGCTAAAATGTATTCTCTCTTGTTTAACCAGACCAAGTTGATAGTGGGGAATATGCACAGATAGCGGGACCCTGCTCATCCCCAAGTCTCCCCATGTAAATTTGGAAGTGACAGAATTCTCCTAAAGCCTGAAGGAAGTTTTTACTCTAATCTTATTGCGCCTGCATATATGCCACAGATGACGTGGCTCTGAGAGATGGACATTCCTCTGCCTGGAATGTGTCCCTGGTTGGCCTTAGGAAAATGTTTAGGTCTGGGAAGAGAAGAAGCTGATTATCCAAGAGAGCTTGATGATTTTCCTACTCACCCAGGGCAAGAGGAGTGGTTTCTCAGGATATACAAAGATTTCGGCACTTTCAAAAGTGCTACAAAGAAAGCAAGCCAAGAGGTTTTTCAAAAGTGACTTAATGAAGAGTATGCTCATAATGTCCTTCCGTCCAATATCCTCTAGTAAAAATACCCTCGCCTCAGTGCAAAAGTGGCAGCTTCATACACTGTGTGATCAGGTCCCTTTACCCCAGTTGATTGGGCCAGATATGGAGCTAGTCTGACTCTACCCCCTGGCTGACATGACCTCAACTCAGAAAACAACTCAAGGAAGTGGGGAAGCAACATCCTGAATATTGAAGAAATAAATGACAAATGATCAGACTGGATGGTGAGACTTCCCAGAACACTGGAAGCCAGGCACATACCCCTGCTCAAGAGAAAGGACCTACATATGTGGACATTTTAATGTCCTTTCAGATCACCCATAATCAGCGAAGTTTGCTAACAACCTCCCCCCCCCTCTCTCTCTCACACACACACACACACACACACACACACACACACACAAAACACACACACCCACCCCTCCAATCAGCATTTAGTGCCTTGTTGGAGAAATATATATTTTATTCTGGCCTGTGTGGCTTGATGATTGAGCATCCACCTATGAACCAGGAGGTCACTGTTTGATTCCCAGTCAGGGCACATGTCTGGGTTGTGAGCTTGATCCCCAGTAGGGGGCGTGGAGCAGCAGGCTGCAGATTGATGATTCTCTCTCATTACTAATGTTTCTATCTCCCTCTCCCTTCCTCTTTCTGAAATAAATAAAAAATATTTTTAAAAAAGAAATATATAGCCTGACCGGTTTGGCTCAGTGGATAGAGCGTCGGCCTGCGGACTCAAGGTTCCCGGGTTCGATTCCAGTCAAGAGCATGTACCTTGGTTGCGGGCACATCCCCAGTGGGGGGTGTGCAGGAAGCAACTGATCGATGTTTCTCTCTCATCGATGTTTCTAACTCTCTATCCCTCTCCCTTCCTCTCTGTAAAATATCAATAAAATATATTTTAAAAAATAAAAAATATATATATATATATATATATATATATATATATATATATATATATATACCAAGGCTCAACTGACATTTGAAGAAAACTTATGTTTTCACATAACAGATTGAGACAAAATGAAGAATCAGGAGGGGAAAAAGAAGAAAGGAAAGTAATATAGAGAACTTAGGAACAATTCGGGAAATGAATAAACTTTAAAAAATTATAATACACTCAAGAAAATGACAGGTAAGGCCTAACCGAGTAGGTCAGTTGGTTAGAGTATCATCTAGATATGCCAAGGTTGGGAGGTTCGGTCCCTGGTCAGGGTACATACAAGAATCAACCAATGAGTGCATGGATAAGTGAACAATAAATTGATGTCTCTCTCTCTCTCTCTCTCCCTCTCTCTGTAAGATCAATAAATAAAATAATACAAATAAATTTTAAAAAAATGGCAGGTGAGGTTATTGAGTAACAAGAGACTAGATATTAAAACCACTCTTCTGCTGAGAATACCTATAAAAGTTTAATTTAAAAAAATTAAACCTACTTAGAGACACTGAAGCACCGGAAAGATAGTGAAGCGTTGCTGGACCAAGATGGAGAAGACAGAAATATGGGAGCATCAAGGAACTTGGACCCTTTTAACCTAGAGACACCTATCAACTCCAGAAGAATTGTCTTAAAAACATCACAAGTTCATTGTCTCACAGTTCTACAAGCCAAAACTCCAAAACCAGTTTCACTGGGACAAAAGTCAAGATGCCAGCAGCACCGCATTCCTTGCGAAAGCTCTAGGGGAGAATCTATTCCAGCTTCTGGAGGCTGTTGCCATTCTTGGATAGTGGTGACATCACTCCAGTCTTCAAGGTCAGCATCTTCAAATCTCTTTCTGCTCCATCTTCCTATGACCTTCACCCTGTTGTGCCTATGTCAAACATCCCTCTGCCTCTCTTAAAATAATACCTGTGCACCCCAAAAAATAAAATTAAAAATAGAAAAACACCTATGGTGGTATTTTGGGGCCATCCTGAAAATCCAGGACAATCTCCTTACCTCAAGATCCTTAACCTATTCACATTTTAAAAGATTCTTATCCAAATAAGGTCACATTTACAGGTTTCAAGAATTAGGACCCAACATCATTGGTGGAACATTTTTCAGCCTATCAGAAGTCTATAAAAAAATCAAATAGCTATTAATAAATATAAGAAAAGCTGCTTAAGAGCTTGACAGTGAAAACCACAAAACATTATTGAGAGAAATGAAAATAAATTTAAATAAATGGAAGGATGTATTATTTTCATGAATGGAAGACAGTATTATAAAGATACCAATAGTGTCCAAATTGATCTGTAAACTGCATGCAATTTTGATCAAAGTGTCAGCCATGTTATATTGGTGGAATTGACAAGCTTTTCTAACAATGATATGAAAATGCAAAAGCTGAGAAGACTCATAATAAACTTGAAAAAAGAACAAAGTTGTAGGAATTAAACAACTAGGTATCAATAAAAAGTTAAAAATATAAGTGAAGCTATATGACAATTGAATTCTAAAGCAGCATGTTTAAAATGTTAATGTGTACAAGGGGACCAGATAAGCATAAACTTACATTATACGTTTTCTACTCACTGTATTCCCCCTCTCCCACTTTCCAGAATAAGCACATTCATTGCAGTGAGGGTTTTTGTTTGTAATAAATGAAAAAAGTAATTGCCAGGAAATATTTGCTGAATTGGCTTTCATAAACTAGTCTTGGCAATTTTTAAAATAATAAATATTGCATCAACCAGAGGAGTAATACCTTCCCATACATGTCCATTGGTGATTTGGGGAAATGATAAGTGATCATATACTGAACTTGGATATTAAATATTGAATATTGGATGAGTCAGTTTTCTATGAAGGCTTTTTCCCAATTTAATGATCTGCAGACCAAGAAGACAGTGGGATCAATTCTGTACTTGGCTGCTATCTAGGAAGCACATGGCTCATTCTGTAATTCCCTCAGGTTACGTGTGTATTGTATATCAGGACCTTTTTATCTGGACAAATAGCCCTAGGACCTCACTCCATTGTGTTTCAGCAAACAGTACTAGCCAGTGATCTAAAATCAGCTGCCTATACAAATAATGGCTCCATTGGACCTTATCTTTCTATTGTGGCTCCTAAAATTAGTATTTCTTTCTGATATAATGAAAGAAATTGTCTCCATTGCTTGCAAAAAGCAAAGCCCGATATTACAGCACGATTACTTTCAGAATAAATTGAATACTGTATTGTCCAGCAATAATTATAATGTTCAAGAGATTTCAGTCTGCAAGATAGGAAGAAGTCCTGTCAATTAGATAATAGTCAACAAACCAATAACCAAACTGCACTGGTGAATTAAACATAATTAGCCTTATATATGTAAAAAGGATTCAGAGGCAAAGTCAAGTCATTCTCTGGGAAGATGTAAAGATGGCCAAATGCAGCCATAAGCCACCTCTGCATCTAAGCCTGGCGTTGGCCTAATGGAGAGCATGATGTTTAAGAGCACGCACCATGGTGCTTTTCACTGTCCTTTGTTTCCACTATAGCAAGCCTAGTTCAGGCCCCTCTCACTTAACATTTGTGTCTCAGTTCAGTTAAGCTGCTATAACAAAATACCACAGACTGGGTGGTTTCTAAACAAGAGAAATCTATTTCTCACAGTTCTGGAGACTGGATGTTTGAGACCACATGGTCAGGTTCTTTGTCTGGTGAGGGTCCTCTTCGTGCTTCATAAATAACCACCTTTTCACATTATTACTCACATAGCAGAAGGAACTAGAGAGCTCTGTGGGGTCTATTGATAAGAGCACTAATCCCGTTCATGAGGGTTCCGCCTTCAGGACCCTAAGCACGTACCAAAGATTTCACCTACTAATACCAATACATTAAACATTAGGTTTCAACATATGAATTGGGGGTGGGAGGGACACACAGATATTCAGACTATAGTACTATGTTCCTATCTCCACCCAGTTCATCTACCCACATGGGGCACACTACAATCAAATTATCTTTTTAAAAATAACAACTAAGGAGTCATCATTTATAACCTGGTATTCCTTGCATCAGTTCGGATCGGTTAGGTTATAGTGAGGCAGTGAACATCTCCAGGTCTTAGGGGCTTCACACAACAAAAGGTTACTTCCTGATTATGCTGCATGCTCAGTGCTGATTGGCAGTTGAACTGTATTCTCTGTAGACACTTGGACCTGGTGGAAGAAGGCTGTAATAGGTCATAATATCCACAGCTGAAGGAAGTAAGGGAACATAGCAAATCACTCACCGACACTTAGATCTTTTGCCTGAAAGTGACATCCGTGATACCCACTCACATTTCTCTAGCTGAGGCAAGTCATGTGGCTATACCTGACTTCAAAAGGGGGCAGGGAAATGCTAACTAACCTACCATGTGCCTGCAGAGAGAAATAGAACACTGTGACCAGCCCAATAACTTCTACTTCTATAACTGAAGAATTTAAATGAGAGAAATATACATCCTTCTGGGAAAAAAGGGCGAGGACCATTGAAGTATCTTGTAAATGTTTTTAAACTTACAATAAAAAAGCAATTACTTCAGCACACCACATAGTGTTATTATACATATTAAATTTAACTAAGGATTTCATATAATTAATCTCCTATTATCAAAGTTTTCTCTCTGAAAATTTTAAAGTGTCTCTACTCAGTAGTTTCAGTGTTATCTTAATTTTGCTTAGTATATATGAAGTATGTGAAATATACAAATATAGCATATATGAAAAGGCACTTTTCTATGATTTTGTATTCCAGCTTGGATCCTGTTTTATTTTTAACTCCTCAAAACAATTGAAAATCCATATATTCTCAATTAGGCATACTCACATTCTAGAACAGCAGTTGCCAACCAGTGGTTCGCGGACCACTGGTGGTCCATGAGGTCCGAAAGGTTGGCGACCGCTGTTCTAGAATATTATATATAACTTTATCTTTAATAAATTATATAGAAAAGATATTTGTGATAGGAAAGAAATATCTGGAGTAGTTTGTTATTATTTCACCTCTCCTCAAAATCTTTAAAATTTTCCATTACCCATCCGTTCAGATTCAAATTTTAATATTTAGTTTGGCTAAGATGGCTAGCTCTCTACCAAAAATTTAAAAATTCCCCTTTCCCTTTCCAGAGTGTGAAGTTGTCACTGGGAAATAGCTGCTTAGCTCTCCTTGCAACCAAGTATAGCTAATGAGATTTAAGCAGGAGTTATTTTTTTTTCCTGATATTATTACATAGAAAACACTTGTAAAGCACATAATATATGCCAGGTACAGATAGGTGTTGGACAAACATTAACTCACTTACTGCACATAACAGTCCTGTAAGGTAAGTTCTATTATTGACCCCATTTTACAGATAAAGAAACTGAAGGTCAGACTAGTTGAGTAATACAGACGTGCACAGCTAATAAGTCACAAAGATGGGACTCCAGCCCAGGTAATCCAATTCCAGAGTTTATACTTTTAACCACTTGCTTCCTCTTGGGCCAAGGCCTTTAAAAAGCAAGCAGGGCTTCTCCATCTTCTCTGTTGTAGCCCCAGGAGGTAACAGAGCCACACAATTATAGAATCCTGGTTTTCTGATTAGCCACAGGGAAGCAAGTTACCAGTGACCAGGAACTCCCACACTGGATTACTACATAAAGGAAAAATAAACTTCTGTTGAACCAAGACTGAAAGCCTTGTTTTGTTACAGCATCGAGTGTTTCCCCCAACTGACATACAGGGCAACCAGGACCCACCACAGTTTATCTTGGTGCAGAGTCAAGAGACCTAGATTTTAGCTCCAGCACAGCCTTTGACTTAATGTATGACCTTAAGGAAGTACTTCTTCCCTCAAGGCCTCATTTGACAGGTTAAGGGGTTGAATTAGAATCTAATCCAACCAGTGGTTCTCAACCTTCTGGCCCTTGAAATACAGTTCCTCATGTTGTGACCCAACCATAAAATTATTTTCGTTGCTACTTCATAACTGTAATGTTGCTATGTTATGAATCGTAATGTAAATATCTGATATGCAGGATAGTCTTAGGCGACCCCTGTGAAAGGGTCGTTCGACCGCCAAAGGGGTCGCGACCCACAGGTTGAGAACCACTGGATTAGATCAACATTTTGCAACTTGTATTTCATGGAATATCCTATTTTAACTATGTTGCTTGAATCTTCTTGAAAACAGGCTAAATAATGCAGGGAAAATTTAGATACTACAACTACAACCCCCTTCAGAAAGTCATAATAGTATTCACTTTATGAACATCCTTATATAAAAACTTTAACACTATTTACCAGATAGATTTGGCCACAAGATCTCTTTTTTTTTTTTTAAATTGGGAGACATTTGATAATATTTAGAGGGTGACTATAGTTAATAATGCCATATTAAATATTTGAACATTGCTAATCAAGTAAATCTTAGTTCTCATCACAAGGAAAAGAGATTTTGCAACTATATATCGTTATGGATGCTAACTAGACTTATTGTGGTGACGGTTTCACAATACATACAAATACCAAATCATCATTGTAGACCTGAAACTAATACAATGTTATATGTCAATTGTGTTTCAATTAAAAAAAATACTTAGAGGGATACCAGTGTACTAAGAAATGTAGTTTGGGGAACAGTGAACTAGAATCCCGATACTATTCCAAGTTCTAAAACTGCCGTGCACATCTGTCTACCTTACCAGATTTCACACACACAGCTTCTAGCAGGTCACCTCCCCATTGCTGCACAAATGCAGCACCCATCTTGACTTAGGACTGGGAACCTGTTCCCTTGTTTCCTGAGGCTGGAATAGCCCCCATCTCCTCTGCATTGCAAATCTGTCCTATCCTTCAAGTCTCAGCTCAACTCTGTGTCTGGTCCATGAAGACCCCACAGTGTGATCCAGCACACACCTTACTTCTTCTTAGTCAACACACATTAAACTGCCTGGGCCCTCCATAGACATTTTAGGCTTGGACTCCCCTGAAAAATCTCTTGAAAGAGGGCATTTACAGGTCAAGAGATAACTGGAAGGTGTGTTCCTTGAGCTATTTTGACATGCAGTGCTTGAAGAGAGACCAAATAGTCACAAACAAGAAAGATGTGTATGGACTCAAAGGAGGAGAAATGAGAGAACAAGATCTGTGGTTCTTAGCCAAAGGAATCCATGAAGCTCAAAGAGTGAGATGCAGTTCCAAAGACAGTCTGTAAACAAGAAGAGGTTGTGTGTTTGGACTCTCTTATAAGTAGTTGCTATAAGATGTGTTATTCTGTTTAAACCAGGCTGAAAATGCATTGACTGCAAGGGATTGGCTATGTACTCAGTTTACCTACTCTACATTATGATGGCATCTTCTTTGGCACTTTGGGATCAGATAACCAGCATAAACCCCTTGGTGCCAGTTATAGTTCATGTATTGATCCACCAAAGCCCAAAATAAAGTTCTGTTTTTAATGTACTAGTGTCAAAAGATACATTGTAATGTTTGCAAGAATAAAAATATACCTTAGGAAGGCCCGCTTATGAGGAAGCAAGATGAGTTTGTACCTGAAAGAAGTTGCCATATATATAATATTTGATCTACTCATCTAATAATATTTGATATACTTGGTTAGATTTTGGTTTTAGAAATATCTCTCACATTTGGTGTGGAGGATAGATGAGACCTTGAGATTGGGGGTAAAGACCACTTAAGAACCAGTTGAGGTTTTCTCCAGGTGGGAAATGGGAAAGACAGTGAGATTTTGACTAAGGCAGAGGCGGGAAAAGAAGAGAACAGAAAAGAGAGGTATTCAGGCTATCAGATTTAGGAAGGAATGGAGAAGGAGAGAGAGAAGGAAGAATACAAGTTTGGAAGAGGAAGAAAGAAGAAGGGAGAGGGGAGGAAAAGAGAGGTTGAAGATGATTCTCAGCTCTCTATTAAATGGGGTGGATCTTAGGATTCTCAGAGGACTCTTCCATTTTTCCCGTATTACCTATCTGCAGAGCCACCTGAGTGGCAGCTGAGAAGGTGAGTCCTCTCTCCCCATGTTATTCTGTAAAATTGCCTCAATCTATACCTCCAGCAGAGCCAGTATATTCATTTTTTATTATTCCAAGCCTGGTTTGGTAATTGGAAGTACATAAAGCAGAGGGGACCTTCAAAAGGCTTGAGGAGTCACATCCAGGACAGACTTGGACTGAATTATAAATTTATTTGACTTTAGCTTCTCATCCAGTCCGTGAGGCACCTCTCCTCACCTGCATTTCTCACCTTACCTCACCACAAGCTTCTCCATCAAGGAGCTAAGTCACCGTGAAAAAGGTTCTGTGGAGAATTTGGGGTAATGGTAGAAAAGAGACTGACTCCATAGACTTTGGAGTCTGACTGATCTGGAACTGAACCTAAACTCTTGGACACAAGAACCCAGGCTTCAAAAGAAAGGACTGGACTGAAAATGATTATTTTGAGTCCCAGAGGTCCTAGGGAAGCCATGGAACTTGAGATTGCTCAAGGAGAGCAAGAAAAAATGGGAACTCTTTCTGCATCTATTTGCTTTGGATCCATTATGTTCAATAAGGCAATGCGAGAGCTTTGTCAGTGTGCAGACCACTTCACTGAGCAGGAATATCCATCATGCATCCCCTTCTAGTCTGTCATACTGTCACTATATCATTGGTGAGAGATTGGGAAAAAAGAATGCAGGAAATAAAAAGAGCCCAAGAGACCTATGGGACACCCATCAAGTGTGTGTTCCAATATACCAGTATTAATTATGGGTGTCCCAGAAGGAGGGAAAAGAAAGGGATAGAAAGAATCTTTTTAAATTGCCCCAAACTTCCCAAATGTGATGAAAAAACATTAATTTATATCTCCAACAAATTCCAGTACAGTCAAAGAGATCTATCCTTAGATACATCATAATCACACTGTTAAAAGACAAAAACGGAGGAAATTTTGAAAACAAAAAAACAATGCATCCCTTACAAGGAATCTTCAATAAAATTAACAGCTTATTTCTCATCAGAAACTATGGAAGCCAGAAGGCAGTGGGATGGCATATTCAAAGTGATAAAAGAAAAAAAAACTCATCCAAGAATTCTGTTTGTAGCAAAACTTTGCTTTAAAAATGAAGGGGAGCCCTAGTCAGGTATCTCAGTTGGTTGAAGCATTGTCCCCATGCACCAAGGTTGTGGGTTCAATCACTAGTCAGGACACAAGCAGGGATCAACCAATGAATGTGTGAATAAATGGAACAACAAATCAAAGTTTCTCTTTCCTTTCCTTTCTCTCTAAAACAAAAAAAAATCAATAAATTTAAAAAAAATGAAGGAGAAATTAAGACACTCTAATACAAGCAAGTCAAACTCAAAGGCTAGCACGGGTCAAATAAACAAAGTTTAAGTTTATGTGGGCCACAAAAAACAAAAGCTTCAATTTTCATAGAAACGTAGGTTTATTTCAATAGAGACATGCTGAATACAAAGGGCAGAAATAAATGAGTAATTGTTAACATAAAAAAAAGAACATTTTAATAAAATTAATATTTTTTCTTGAACATTAACTTACCAGACACTGAATAACTGCACAAATTAATAAATGTAATGCAAATAAACCTATTTGTCTTATTTTCCAAAAGGGAAATATTTCCTGTTGCACACACCAAACAAGTCAGTCCAAGACTAAGGTCGTGGCAATCGGCTGCTAAAATATTTGCTGCTAGTATTGGTGGAGAGAAATGGTGTGCCTGCGCATAAGACGTGTAAGGGAAATGAATGCAACATGATTATAGTAATCAGTCATTAGCGAACATTGTAGTTTGTTATTAATAATCCTATATAATAAAACCCCAACATGCAAATCGACTGAACAGTGGAACGACCAGTCGCTTTGACCACCAGGGGGCAGACATTCAATGCAGGAGCTGTCCCCTGGTGGTCAGTGCGCTCCCACAGGGGGAGTGCTGCCCAGCCAGAAGCAGGGCTCATGGCTGGCGAGAGCAGCGGCAGTGGCAGGAGCCTCTCCTGCCTCTGCTGTAGGCGGGTGGTAAGTAACGAGGGGTCCCGAACTGTGAGAGGGATGTCTGCCTGATGGCTTGGGCCCGATCCTCCTGGGGATCGGGCCTAAGCCAGCAGGCAGACATCCCCTGAGGGGTCCCAGACTGCGAGAGGGTGCAGGCCGGGTTGAGGGACCTCCCCCTCCCCCCACCAGTGCACAAATGTTGTGCACTGTGCCTCTAGTTTTGTATAACAAGATATTGTAAAAATTGAGTTATGAAATTTTTATTAAAACGTTTCTTACATACCGTTATATTTACTGGGCTGCAAAAATATTCATTGTGGGCCACATGCAGCCTGCGGGCCACGAGTTTGACATGCTTGCTCTAATATAAACAAGACTGAGAGAATTTGTTACTGAAAGACCTGCTATACAAAAAATGAATAAGGGAGTTCTTCAAACTGATGGAAATCAAAATTTCCATCAATGGGTGAATGGATCAATAAGATGTGATATAGCCATACAATGGGTTACTACTGATAAATGGAATAAAAATGACTAGAATAAGGATTTATGCTACTACATAGCTGAACCTTGATGCATTACACTAACTGAAAGAAGCCAGACACAAAAGGCCACATACTATATGATTCTGTATCTATAAAATGTCCAGAAAGGGCAAATTCATAGAAATATAAAGCGGATCAGTGATTTCCAGGTGTGAGGAAGGGAGTAATGAGGAGTGACTGCTAATGAGTATGGAGATTCTCTTTGGGGTGATGAAATGCTTTGGAATTAGAGAGTTATATAGTGGTGAAGATCACTCTCCTTTGTAAATATACTTTAAAAAAAAAACAAAAACCAACCCACTGGTATGTGAATTCTGTCTCACTAAAAAAATAACAGACGGCAAGTGCAACCCTTGGAGAGAATCACAGTAATATGACTTAGGGCCAGGTAGCTCCCTTTGGGACATCATTTCCTCATTTGGCCACTAGACACAATACCATCATCCCTGCAAGCTTGTGGCCAACTCAGTATATTTGTGGTCCTAAGTTCAGTGTCCTTCATCCTGATAGTGCCCTTAGTTGAATCTAAATCTTCCTTGTGCTCCATCAAATCTATTTTCATCCACGCCACCAAATGTTTCTCAGTTCTTTGGTTTGATTTGCTGTTTTATCCGTCCTTTCCATTCCAGAAAGAAAAAGTAACATCCACTGAGGATGTATGATGTTCCATGTTCTGGTCTGAAGTACCACATTTAATTTAGACCTCCAGACCATGCGCTGGGCTAGGCATGTTTATTTCCACTTTAAAGGAAAGGAAACGGAGGCTCAACTTCGAGAATTCTCTCTAAATCATGCCATTGAGAAGAGTGGGCATGTTAGATTTCAATGGGCCTCAGTTCAAAACTGCTTCTTAGAAAATTTTATGGGATCTCCCGTAAGTTTCCTCAGCCTTCTGAACTTCAGTCTCCTCATCTATAAGCCAGGGACAATAGAAGAACCTTTTTTAATGGACTAGTTTTGAAAATTAAGTGAGATACAGAAGATACACTTAGCACAGACCCTGAAATTCATGTTAGCTATTGTTACACTTATGCGAAGGTGGTTGGTGGCTAAATTTGGGTTAGGAGCTGGAGTGGTGGCATTCCAAAGCTTTCTCTCCCACTTCCCCAAGTTGCCTCTTCTCCTCTCTATCCCTGTCCAAGCTTCCTTATCAATTGACATGTAGAGTAAGTGGTGAAATGCAAGTCAGCAGGGAGCAGGTCCAAGAACAAATTATGAAAAGGCATACACATCCAGTTTCCCTCACACTTGTCAATCCCAGCATTTCCTTTATTCTGCGTGTGCACAAACACACACACACACACACACACACACACACACACACACACACACACTGCCACACACATTCTCGCACACATACACACATACAAAGCTTTCTTGCTATTTCTGAGTAACCAGCCTTAATAGCTTCATAGGAAAATGGATGCGGCTTGATCCAGAGTTTCACTGGAACAGCCCTCAAAAGTCTTACTCCCTTGACTTTCCATAATAACTCCAAGACACAATCACAAAGCTTGCACAAGCCTCCCCACTCCCTCTGTGTCTTCTTGTAAACCGGCTTCTGGCCTCTCCCAGACACATCTGGTCTCAGTGGAATGTGCTTATCAGTCTTACTCCAGGGGAATGAGGTCAAACAGCCTGGTGCCCTGGTGGCTGAGGCAGCTTGGACAAGCTTATGACGCGTCATCAACAAGTGGGCTGACACAAGATTTCAATTTTTTATCTTCTGGCAACTTCAATCAGATTCAGAATTCCTCCCCACATGTACCCACCCTTTTCTTTTTCCGCCTCGGTCCTACTTTCTTTTCTGATCAGTCTGTTAGCAAACATTGAGCATGAGCTCTCACTATGATCATTATTGACTGTTACTATAGCTCACTCACTGGTCCAGTTGGGCACCTTGGTACAGCTCAGCAAAAGGACTTGCATTCCTGGGAAACAGCATGGAGTGAGGAAGAGGGCTTCGGTGTTGGACAGACTTCACTTTGAACCCAGCTTTCTTCGCAGAAAATTTGAGTAAGGTCCTTCACGTAAACCTGTTTTCTTGTTTGTAAAAGGCAGCTAGCTCTTGGTATCCATTTAAACAGGATTTTGGTGAGAAATAAATGAAGTGATATAATAGATACCATGGTAATTAGTAACATTGTTGTGGCTCTCAGTTTGCCAAGAACTACCTGATAGCCCATTTTCAAGCATGCTTTGCATGCAAATTGTTACATGGTTGTTAAAAAATTAATTCTGGGTTGTCTAAATCTCAAAAGTAGACACACCCTTTATATAGACACTCAACTTACAGAACTTGAATCTAAAGAAATAATCATGGATGTGGCATAAAGATTTAGCCACATTTTGCCCTGGCCGGGTAGCTCAGTTGGTTAGAGCATCTTCCCGATATGCCAAGATTGCACATTCAGTCTCTAGTCAGGGCACATACAAGGAGCAACAAATGAATGCATAAATAAGTGGAACAACAATTCCTCTCCTCCCCTCCCCTCCCCTCCCCTCCCCTCCCCTCCCCTCTCCTCTCCTCTCCTCTCTCTCTCTCTTGGCAATTTAGCAATTAAAAAAAAAAAAGATTCAGCTACAAAAATGACCATTATTGAAAAACTGGAAAAAAACTAAAACATGAAAAATGAGTTTTTATGTAGATAATTGGACTCTAATTCAGTGGACATCTAGCAGCCCTTTAAATGTGGTAAAAGAATGAGAATGACACGAAAAGATGTTTACAATGTGTAGAGTTGAATGTATATTTTAAGTTGTAAAAAGCTGTTGCAAAATAACATATAGAACATGGTACTGATTTGATTTGAAGGATGGGCTAGAGAGGACATCTGAGTGCATAGAGAAAAGGCTAATCACTAAAATGTTCAAAGTGAGTAGTCTTGCTGTAATTTTTTCTTTTTCTATTCTACACTTTCTAAAATTTTATAACAAAAATATTTAGGAATAAAGTAAATTTTTTCTGATAAATTTTATTGAAGCAGAATATACATACAGAAAAGTTGTACAAATCCTAGTACAGTTTGATGAATTTTGTTAAAGTGAACACACCTGTGTAATTCTCACTCAGATTATAAAACTTACCAGCACCCCAGAAGCCACCCTTTTGTCCAGTTCCAGCCATTACCCCCCCCCCCAAAAGATCACCACTATTAGATTTCTAACAGTGTAGACTAGTTTTGTTTGATTTTAAGCCCTTAACAATTAGAATTATGTTATTACTTGCTTTTGGCATTATAAGTAGCACTGCTAGGAACATTCTTATTCTGTCTTTAATGAACTATGTACACATGGAATTGCTAGTCATAGAAAAGGTATGTGTACAGTTTCGTCGATACTATCAAAGTTTTCCAAAATAGTTGTCCTAATATGCACTTCCACTAACAGGTAAGAATTCTGGTGACTCAATTCCAGTTACTTGTCAACCTTTGGTATTGTCCGGTGTTTTCCTTTTGGCCATTTTTAGTGGCATCACATTGGGGTTTTAATTTATGTTTCCCAAATACAGTGAAGTTTAACACCTTTTCAAGTGTTTATTAGCCATTTGGACACTGCTTTTTGTGAAATGCCTGTTTAAGTCCTTTGTGCATTTTTTATTGGGCTACCTGCTCTTTTCTTACTGACTTGTAAGAATTCATATATTCTGTATTCAAGTCATATCAGATGCATGTATTGCAAGTATCTTTTCCCATTGTGTGCACTTGATTTTTCCCCCCAAGCTCTTACTGATGTCTTTTGATAAAAGAAGGTCTGAATGTCGATGTCCTACAGGTCAAGAGGATCTTGGCTGTGTCCACTGGCAAATTGAGCACCTGATTGTGTCACTTAACACGCCACTCGGAGGCCGGGAAGGTAAACCCATACTCAGAATAAGTACTTATCTCTGTGAGGATGGCAGACGGGCCAATAGCACTATTACCCCGCACAGTACTACTTTTGTTATTTGGGCTCCTTGAGAAAGAGATGCCAAGATGGGATTAAATGTGCAACGATGTTCATTTAGGAAAACATAAAAGGAGCTATAAAATCCTGGGGAGCCATCAGACTACAGATGCAGTAGATCCCAAGTGAGGGAGGAAAGTTTGGGGAAAAGCATCCTATACTGCCATGCAGTCTATGGGAGATTCCACAGGACCGCTGGGGAGTCTTTGAGCCAAAGTCAGTTGTCTGAGTTGTCCCACCTCACCCAGGGATGGATCTGCCTCAGTATATGTGCCACACTCGGTCACTGCTGGGAGCAGCCCGTAGGAAGCAGGGTCTCAGTGCAAAGATAGTGATGAATTCAGAGCACAGAAGCGGGGCCCTTGGTCACTACACTCCCCTTAGTTACAGTTCTGCTAGGTTTTCTCACCAAGACGGGGAATATGCAGGGAGGAGAAAGTTGTAAATGGGGAAGCTGGCTAATAGGTTCACTTTCTGGAAACACTGAGTTTTATAACATTGTTTCCGCTTAGATATCTGGCGACAGCAAAATATTCAGATGTAAAATTCAAGAGTGGGTCTAGGTTGCTTAGGACATTAGTGGGTGACCCCTTGAAGGGCTCTGTGAGAAAAGGAATCTCACAAAGGAGACAGAACAGTACGAGGGAGCCCTGGGATTTCAGTGACTTCCTGCTCTTTTTGCATAAATAGCTTAGCTGAGGAGGTGGAGAGCAGAAACAGAGAGAAAGAGGCCTTGTGTGGTAGACCCTCGGGCCATTCCCAGACTTAGGGCCCCTCATTACTAAAACACTTCCCTGCCATGGCAGTCCAAGATGGCTGACACATTTCAGCTACATTGGTCTCAGCAGAACAAATTGTTTTTCCTACCCTGAAACTGAATGTGGCCCAAAGTACTTTGTATCATAATTTCAACAAGAAATTTTAGAGGGAAGCCAATGTGCATTCATTATGCACGTGAGTGAGCCTGCTCACATGCTTGTACACACACACACACACACACACACACACACACACACACACACACGGCAAAGGATGTGAGCAGTCAGATGTGGTCAATCACAGAATTCACGCTCCACAATCTAGGAGACAGCACGTGGGTCCATGAGTCAGGGTTAAACACCATAGCGACCAAGTTAATGAAGCTTGCCGAGTCAGGCAGCAATTTCTGCTTAATGGAGCCCTTAGGTCTCAATAATTGCTTTGAAATTCACACATCAGCATGCAGTTCTCATAACTAAGGAAGCCAGAAATCCAAGGGTGAGGGCAGAACAGACCGCCTTGCCTATGCCCATTCAAGATGCAAAAAGGACCCAGGGTTCTGCCTCCTTCTCAGCACCTGCAAATGTGCATACGAATCTCTCTTTATCATTCTGTCCACCTCCAATGCTCACCTCCAGGAGTTTCACAGTAGATTGGTCTGGTGTGTGAACCTGGGCAAGACGTGGATCTTGAATTAAAATTCTGTATTTGATAACAGAGCTATTACTGACCAACTAGAAAAAGGTGTCCCTTCCTCAAGGCACGTTTCTTCTATATGTCTCAAAATTGTTACAAGATACTAATTTTGCTAAACAATTTATAGGTATCTTCTAGAATAACTGCTGTAATAAATACACAAACTAATAACGTCTACTTTATTAGTGGAAGATGTGGTAGTATATAACCTAGACAACAGTACATGGCAGCCACCTCAGCTCAGTACCCAGGAATTGTCCTTCTTCTGCCCTTTTCTACACGGTTGAATTTAATACTGCATTTATCTGGCTGCTATTTGTTAGGAAAACAGCTATTCCAATGGGCTAGGGTTTGTGCCAGGGATTTTACAGCTGTAGGCACTCGTGATCTTTCTAGAATGACAGGCACAGCCCTTGGGACAGAGAGGAGGCAAAGACTTCCTGCACGGGAGACACTCAAGAAACCTCAGCAACCTTGGAGAGCAAAGCAGCAGGAGTTAGGATGTGTTCCGAGCAGCCTACAGCACTGTGCCCCAGATGTTCGCAGCCTGGAACCTTCTCTGTGCCCGGCTTTCCCCCTTGGCCACTGTTTTTCTGGCTCCTCCCAACCCTCTGCACTCCACTTCTTACTCCCGGGGTCCCTCTGCAGCAGCAAATGCGGCTGCTTGAACAGAGAGGTCACTGATTGGGGAACAGTGGAACTCAGCAATGAGAACAAGCGCTCTGCTTTGCTCCGCAGGGCCAGAGGGTGGGCTGTGCCCAGCCTGGCCAGAGAGTGTCCAGTGACAGATGCCTCTCACAGATCAGAAGCCCCAGGCACAGTGTTGGAAACTCTGCTCCAGAAGCCTGGTTCAGAGTTTTAATTATTTTTTTTTCCCCTGTTTAAAAGTAGTACAAAACCATTATGGAAAAATACCAAAAAGAATAAAGAGGAAAAGAAAATTTTCTTAATCTCATTAACCAGAAATAAGTTGTGTGGTTTTTTAATTATTTCTGGTTACAGAAATAATACATATAACCATTCTGTATGTGTATATATATATATGAAAATTTTAAATTTACCAGTTGTGTAATCACAACTGTCGAGAACAGTCTAATTTTTTTCAGGTGCCTTAGAAAAACTGGCAAACCCCTTTTCATATAAGTTTCATTAATGTACATTCCTACCTGCAGTAGCCATGTCACCCTCTTCCTTCACCAAAGTGAGTATTATCATTAAAAAAACAAAAAACTTGCTAATCTAAAAGACGAAAAAACGGCCTCAAACTACCAACATTGCTTTTGAAAAGCATCCTCGCGGAAAAACCTAACTGAAGCTGTAGCTGTCTCCAGGCATGATTATGGATTCAGTAGGGGACCTCCAGCCTCTGGCCTCATCACAGATTTCCACTGTCACCTGAAATGAATTTAGCTTGGAATACAGCATAAGAAAAGGCAGCTGTTAGGGTTGTGAGGACCATAGATGCTGGGTATCCTACTGGCCAAAGCTTTGGCCACAGTGGATGCCAGATTTCTGGGGCAGCTCTGATTACACATATTCTGGTCATCATCCCACAGGCACACGCATGTTTGTCAGACCTTGTGTCCCCAAATGGGGTGTAGCAAATGTGGCCGCAAATCTCATCACACTTGCATTTCTTAGGCACACAGTCCCTAGCCAGGAGCAGCAGGGCCAGCAACGGAGGACAATCAATATGTTCCGATGAATCGAAGGATGGCTAGAACCAGAGCCTTGTGTCTGCTAGTTGAGAGGCAAGTGCCTCCTGAAGGAAGATCCCAGGACTGTGAATTCCCCCTTCCTGGAGGTTTGGAATTCTCCAGGGCTCAGGAGCCTCTTTGATAAGGCCTCACACCAAGAGAGAGTTCATGTGATATTTAAGCTGCAGGCCTCCCTTTCTGCCCAGCACTCAGGCTCCTGCCCTCTTATCTGACATTTCCTGCCATTCCTGCCCTGGACATTCTCATGGGCTCATAGCCCACCCTTTGCTTGCTGGCCCTGCTTCCAGCATGTGACAGCCTCTCTAGTTCCCTGCCTGCCTTTCTCACTCCAACCTGATAGATTTCAGGCCTTCCCTCGGGCCTTTGGGAATTAATATAAGTAGGAAAACACCAGCTTTCTTCCCACACCTCAGGTTAACTTGAACCCTTTAGGCCAAGGCCCACCAGAGGCCCTTCAGTAAAGGCTCAGCTTTCCTAAGACAATGGCTGTATGTCAGTCCCTTGCAAATTATACATGTAGTGACCACATTGTCCAAACAAAGCCAATCGGGACGTTAAGGAGGGTATCTCTGATTGTACTATTTTGGAAAGTAGTACATTTTTTTTTTTTACAAGGGTAAGAAATTATTTAGCAAGTTGCTTTCTGTGGGGGAGGATCACTTACAAATAAGATATAAGAAAAAAATCTCAAAATATTAAACTTTGTCTTTCTGGGAACTTCTTGACCTTTTGCTTAATCAGCAAAGTCACCCATGTTGCCTTAAGAAGTAAAGGTTTTGAGGGGATGGGTTCATAGAGCATTAAATATTAACCCTTATAAGTGATGGTACGATGGTGGCTCCATCCAGAATGCCTCATAAGAGTATTCAGTGGGGAATGTGCAGCATGTTATCTTCAGTATGTGTATCTCCCTTTACTGGATTTTCTAGGCGTTGGGATGTCACCTCCATACGTACTATGGCCACAGCCAATGTGGAACTAGATCTACATCCCAAGCAAGTGACTTAAAGACATTTAGAATGAACTGGCTCTAAAATAAAAAATAAAAAAGAAAATAAATAAATAATAATAATGATAATTTAAAAAGAATGAACTGGCTCTGAATTTCAAAACAACCTATACAAATACTCAGACACCAAAAGGGAATACTTTCATTGGGCTCTCTGAGTTTTCTTGATCTTTTTGTTCTATTTCCACTTAAAATTATTATTTAATGAAAGGTCGAAGCCAACTCCACTGTAACAAATCATATTTCTCTATCACCTATGGTACATGCTGAATCTTTGTTGATTATCATAGTGCTTGACCCAGAGTGGGTAATTATCAAATGAACGAATAAATAGTTGAATGAATAAACAGATGAATATCACATGAAACACATTTGAAGGGACTGGAAATTTTAGATTGGAGAACACTTAGCTAAAACTTGGTAGTTTCTTCGGATATTTGAAGGATTTTGTTTGTTTGTTTGTTTTGGTTTTTTTTGGAAGATTCAATGGTTTTATGAGGCAAATGCAGGCAGAACCAAGACATTGCACAAAGGTTCATTTCAATCCAACAAATACAGAGGACCTACTACCTGCCACATTCGGCCCATTTTGAAAATAGAATCACCAAACAGTACAATCCTGTGCTCCTGCTTTGGGTCAATGGGGACCTATGGCAGTGAGGGGATTTCTAGAGAGAATGCAATCTTGTTGGTAAATGGGGACTTAGAACTTACCTAGAAGCTGAGTTTGCACAGTTAGTTCAATTTTCATTTAAAGTTTGTTTTCATTTGAAGGGACTAGGGAAAAGCTAATGACGTTTAGTGTGTGTGCATTGGGGGAGGGGCAGGTATTGTTCATCCATCATTCAAAAACCATTTTGGGGGCGTTATTTAGAAAAGGATTTTTAAAAAGTATTGGTGACATTTGCAGAAAGGGACTTCTGGGCATTGTCAAAGCACTCAGCGTTAAACTACTTCTTTTAATTATGAGTAATTTTGCTTTGAGTGCACAGTTTCTCTTTTCTTGATACAGGTATACGACCAATAATATTTACACACTAATTGGTGTGAGCATGACCATTTGGGGGGCTGTGAGTCAAATGGAACAAATTATTACTGAGGAATTTTCCAGAGATAACTGGGCAAGAGCTAGAAAACAATGAAAGGAACTCAACGAGTTCGCAGGTATGTCATGGAACTAAAACAATTACCTATGCGCAGGAAAAGAAATGAAAAGAGGAATTTATTAAATGCCTAGTTGTGCCAATAAACAAGACTGACATGTTTTCATAATTTGACATGAAACGAAAGAAGGGGATGGAGAGGAGACATGAGTCAGCCCATTTCCTGTGTTGGCCTACACAAGTTCCTCTCAGCCAGGTATCTCGTTTGATTTCAGAGATCTTGGAAATGGAGGGAAGAGGGAAGCTCTCATTCTTCTGGAGATACCAGAAGAAGCATCCTACCACTGTCTCTTTGAGTAAAGGGTGCTTGAATTGTGCATACAAACTCCAAAAGTAGCTATATGCCTTGACCAAAACATAATAAATGCATAAATATTGAATAAATGCATAAATATTGAAGAGATGAAAAGTTAAAAATATTAGCAACCGCTGTATTATTCCCCCAGGATAATCCAGCATCATTTTCCATGTGTAAAGGCTCTGCAGTGGATCAGTCTATTGGTCAAGTCTGTGTTGAGCTCTTTGAGAATGCACAATAGAAACCAATTCCTCAGAGAGCTTACAATCAAATAGAAAGATTAATAAAAAATAAAAAAATACAAATTGATTATTACAGAATGGTTATGAAAATATAAAGTGTACCATAGGGAATATAGTCAGTAATATCTCAATAAAGACAATATAAATAAATAGGTAAATAAGTAAATAAATAAATAAATATAACAAACTGCTGAAAAGCAAAGGGAAAGAGGAAAATACAAGCAAATAAAGGGCAAAAAGGCACATTATCCTCCAAGAAAAAAACAAAACAAAACTCAATTGCCTTTTCAGCAGAAATTATGGAAGACACAAGGCAGTGAACGATATCCTCATAATTTTGAAATTTTAAAGAAATTTGCCAACTTAGAATGATATCCCTCAAAATTAAGGTAAACATTGTTCAATAAACAAAAGCTGACAAATTTTGTCACTAGAGACTTGCACTACAAAAAAAACCTCAAGGGAATTTTTCAGACTGAATATAAATGACCCTAGAATGAACCATGAAACTAAAGGAAGAAAGAAAGACCACTGGAAAGGATTGATATGTAGATAATATAAATGATATTTACTGTTTAGAAAAATAATACAATAATGTAACCGTAAGTACTAATAAATATATGACGACAATAGCATAAAAATGAGGAGATGAATGTAATTAAACTGTGTAAATTTATTGCACTGTTCAGAAAAATGGCAAGAATATTAATTTAAGATAGACTTTAATAAATCAGGGGGTATATTGTTACTTATTTGGTAACTACTAATTGAATACTAAAAGAATATATGACTCAAAAGCTAATAGAAGAAAAAGGGTAAAAATTAAAATATTCTATTGATCCCAAAAGGGGCAAGGAAGGAGCAATAAATAAAGAGACTAAACAAATAGAAAATAAATAGAATATGGTAGACTTAAAGTTAATTATATTACTAAGTATATACATTAAATATAAATTAAAAAAACTGTAGCTAAAAGATTAATAGTAAAAGACTGGATTTTTCAAGGGCCAAATATAAGTTGTTTATATAAAAACACTTTTAACTATAAAGGTAAGGTATATTAAAAGAAAAAAGAAAAAAAAGATACAAGATGCAAATACTAATCCAAAGAAAGCAAATACATATAAATACATATTGTACATATGTATAGACAGAAATGTAGATATAGACACATCCTAATATATAAAAACCCAGGGTCCGTAACATCCAAAACGACCGAAGGCTCGACCCACTGGAAGTCAGTCCTACAGCCATGGCAACCCAGCACTGACTGCCACCGCTGCAGGTGCGGCGACCCAGCACTGACTGCCAAGGGGGCTATGGATCAGGCCCGAAGAGAGGCCTGGAGAGAGAAGCAGGGTCTGATCTGTAGCCTCCATGGCAGCCCCTGCCTCTCTCATTCTCTCCGGGACTGGCCAGAAGCCGCACCTCTCTTTCTCTACAGGCCTCCACGGGGCGGGGGCTGCTAATCAGCCCAGACTCTCTGATCAGGCCCAGAGATAGGCCTGAAGATGTTGACTGGCATAGAAACTGACCAATCAGAACCAAATCTGGGTGAAGTGCGAGGAGCCAATGGCTGCCTAGGAGGTGGAGCTTCTGATGCTGACTGGAATAGAAACTGACCAATCAGAACCTAATCTGGGTGAAATGAGAAGGCAGAACCACAGGTGGGGGCTGAGGAGGGATTTTAAGAGCAACAGCTATTTGATGTAAGGTGTAAGAAAGTGGTTCAATATTTTAATGACCAGTTTGGCAATATAGTGCATATGGCTGGCTATCAGTCCAGATATAGGGATTATGTATTTTTGTCTGCTAACAGCATCTTCTCCTGCTGAAAAAGGCTTTCCCCCCAATTTAAGCAATTCTATCCTATATAATCTATCTATACTAATAAAAGGGTAATATGTTAATTAGACTGGGTCAACCAGCCATCTTTTGGACGTCTGACTTCCTTCTGGACAAAGCCATGGTGGTGAGGGCTAAGGCAGAGGCAGTTGGGGCCATCAGTCTGGCAGATGAGGGCAGTTGGGGGTGAGATCAGGCCGGCAGGGGAGGGCCGTTGGAGGCGAGATCAGGCTGGCAGGGGAGGGCAGTTGGGGGTAATCAGGCCAGCAGGGGAGAGCAGTTGGGGACAAGATCAGGCCAGCAAGGGAGGGCCATTGGGGGCAAGATCAGGCTGGCAGGGGAGTGTAGTTGGGGTCAACCAGGCTGGCAAGGGAGGGCAGTTAGGGGTTATCAGGCAGGCAGGCAGAGGCAGTTAGGGGTGATCAGGAAGGCAGGCAGAGAGGTTAGGGGCGATCAGGCAGGCAGGCAGAGGCAGTTAGGGGAGATCAGGCAAGCAGACGAGCCGTTAGGAGCCAGCGGTCCCAGATTGTGAGAGGGATATCTGACTGCTGGTTTAGATCCGATCCCTGTGGATCTCCCAAGGGGTCCCCGATTAGAGAGGGTGCAGGCTGGGCTGAGGGAAACACACCCCCAGCACAAATTTTGTGCACTGGGCCACTAGTAGATATCATAAAATAGAACTCTAAAGAAAAATATTACTAAAGGTAAAGAGGAAATTTCCTACATAAAAAGGAAAGCAGGAGGATTAAATTACTCTAAAACATGCACACACCTAATAACACAGTTTCAGAATATTTAAAGCAAAAGTTAATAGAACTAAAAGAAGAACTACACAAATCCACAATTACAGTTGAAAATTTTAACAAGTATCTTTTAAGAAGTTATAGAACAGCAGACAAAATCTCAGTAAGGATATAAAAGATTTGAAATGTACTATTAACCACTTTGACCTTATAAACATTTATAGAATAGCGCACTGAATAGCTGCACAATGGGCATTATTTTCAAATGCTGATGGAGCATACACCCAAACAGACCACATGGTGAGTCATAAAGCAAGTCTGAACACATTTCAAAAAATTGAAGTAATATGGAATAGTGCTTCTCAAACTTTAGCCAGCATAGATATTAACCAGGATCTTGACCAAATGTACATTTTGAATTTCCATCAAACTCCCAAATAATGATGGTGTAGGACTCATGAACCACACTTTGAATAGCAAGAATATAGATTATATTCACTGAAAAGAGTCAATATAGAATTTAACTCAATTTTTCAAAAGATTATTAGAAAATGCCCAGAGATCTGAAAATTAAGCACTCACTTAAAGAGCTCATGGGTCAGAAATTATGATAAACATCTAAAAATATTTTGAACTAAATTACAGCAAAATAACACTACATACAGAAAATTATAGGTAACAACTAAGCACTGACTAGAGAGAATTTTAAAATGTATGTATTACCAAAAAAAAAAAAGTTGAAAATAAATTATGAAAATTTCAAACTTTTGAGGCTAGTAAAAAAACAGGAAATCAACCCAAATAAAGTAGAAAGAAGTCAATAATAAAGATAAGAGCATAAATTAATAAAATGGGAAGCAAACATATAGTAGAGAAACAGCAAAGTCTAAAGTTCTTTAAAATTTTTAAGTCAATGAATACATAGAAAGATTAATGAAAAAATTAGAAAGAGCACAAACTATAAATTTTAAGAATTCTATAGATCCTACAATACAAAGATGTTAGGAATGACTTTATAGCAATTAATTGACAACTATAGTACAATGAAGAACTTCCTGTACAAAATTGAAATGAGAAATAGACATTTTGAACAGTTCCATATCTATAAAAGTTGTATTTGTAATTTTAAAACATTCTCCAGAGAAAACCCCAGGTGTAAATGTTTTCCCTCTTAAATTCTTGTAAATACATAGTAAAGAAATATTACTCATTTTCTAAAAATTCCTGGAGATCATTAAAATTTGAGTATACTTCTCAACTCATTTAATGAGTCAGCATAATCTTGATAGCAAAATCTGAAAAGGACATTACAAGAAAGGAAAATTATATATCACTATCTCTCAGAAATTAAATAATAATTCTACACAAAATAATAACAAATTGAATTCAGGGATATGTAAAAAGGATAATCATAAAATAGGATCAATTGGACTTGTTCCAGAAATGCAAGTGTATTAGTTATCTGTTATTGCATAATAAATGACCTCAATACTTAATGGTTGAAACAAATGTCTTTATTATCTCACTAGAGGCCTGGTGCACAAAATTTGTGCACAGGAGGGGTGTCCCTCAGCCTGGCCTGCACCCTCTCCAATCTGGGACCCCTTGGGCATCCGTCTACAGTTGGACATCCCTCTCACAATCTGGGACTGCTTGCTCCTAACCGCTTGCCTGCCTGCCTGCCTGCCTGCCTGCCTGCCTGCCTGATTGCCCCTAACCACTTCTGCCTGCCAGCCTGATCGCCCCCTAACCGCTCCCCTGCTGGCCTGATGGCCCCCAACTGCCCTCCTGTGCTGTGACCCGCCTCCTCCACACGAGGCGGCGAAGACTCCGGGATTGACCTCCTCCACTACGCAGAGCCACAGGAACTCCAGACCTCACCGCTCGGAGCAGCCACTGGGCCCCACCTCCACTGTGCACGTGGCCATCTTGTGACAATGTGAGGGTGTGATGCCACCTAGGCTATTATTAGTATAGATAGTTACTATGGCTCAGAAGTTTGAGGGTTGCTCAGATGCATAGATTTGGATCTCAGAGTTTCTCATAAGGTTGCAGTCAAGATATCAGTGGAGGTTTGATGGAGACCAGATAATCTTCTTCGAAGATGGCTTGTTTATATGGTTGGTGGCAAGAGGCCTTGGTTCCTTGTCATGTGGAAAAGGACATGAAAAAGGCCCCATATTTCATGATTCCATTTATATAGAACTTCTAGAAATAACAAAATTTTGTTATGTATACAGAAAACATTACAGAGGTTGCCTACAGTCTATAATAAGACTAGAAATGAAGAGCAAAGGAGAACAAGGGAACTTTTTGGGTGAAAGTTTGTGGTAATAGTCACACAACAGGGAACATTCTACAACTCCTCAAACTGTATATTTGAAATGGGTGAATTTGAGATATGTAAATTGTGCTTCAATAAATGTGTTAAAAACCAATCAATATAATTCACCATATTAAGAAAATAAATGAGAATTATAGCAGTTGTCTCAACAGATGCAGAAAAAGTATTGGATAAAATTTAACACCTATAAATGATACAATCTCATAGCAGATTAAGAATAGAAAAAAATCTCCTTAATTGGATAAAGAAGTTGAGAGAGAGAGAGAGAGAGAGAGAGAGAGAGAGAGAGAGAGAGCGAGCATATATTAAAGCTAAAATTAAAAAACACTAACACCAAACATTGTTGAGGATATGCAGGATTTGGAACTCATATATTGCTAGTGGTAATGGACAACACCATTTCCACTCTTATAAACTGTTTTGTTTCTCAAGCAGTTTCTTATATAGATTTAATCTATAACCAACAGTTCCTGTTCTAGGTATTATCCCAACAGCAACTAAAACTTAGATCCACAAAAGGGTTTGTATGGGAATGTTTATAGTAGCTTTATTTATTATACCCCCAAAACTAGAGAGAGCTTAAATCTTCATCAAATAGGAGAATAAATAAAAATTTATAGTATAGTGAACATATTTTGCTGAACAAATAATCCAAACACAAAAGAACATGTGCTCTACAATTCCATGTATGTGAAATTTCAGAATAGGCAAAACTGAAACCATGACAGAAATCAGAATAATGGTCGCCTATATGCTGTGTGTAGTGACTAAAAAGAGGCAAGATAAAATTTGGAGGGGGGGGGCGTTATAAAATGTTTTCAATCTTTATTAGGGTACTGGATATATGAGTATATTAAAATTCATTTAATTATATACTTAAGATGTGTATATTTTTCTCCATATAAATTTTACTTTGATTTAAAAGGCTTTAAAAACATTTTATTTAAACATTTGTTAAATTCCTCAATCATAATCAAAAGTAAATTAATTTACCTCTTCATATAAGTGGTCTGAGGTGACCTGAAAATAGTTCACTATTCACTTGATCCAGAAAAACCCACAAATCATGCAAATCAAGAGTTTCAAATCTTTGTGTTAAGAACACTTGTGAAACTGCCCAAGCAATCAAGGGTATGCATATCTGAAAAACCACCAAGTAGCTGAAGGATGTCACTTTAAAGGAGCAATGTGTACCATTCCATTGTTACAATGGTGAAGTTGTGTGCCAGGCCAAACAGTGGGGCTGGACGCAAGGTTGATGGTCGGCCCATAAAGAGTGCTGAAGTTTTCCTACACATGCTTAACAATGCAGAGAATAATGCTGAACTTAAGGGTGTAGATGTAGATTCTCTGGTCATTGAGCTCATCCAAGTGAACAAAGCTCCCAAGATACATTGCAGAACTTACAGAGCTCATGGGCACACTGACCCACACATGTACTCTCCCGGCTACATTGAGAGAATCCTTACTGAAAAAGAGCAGATTGTTCCTCAAGCAGAAGAAGAGTTTGCACAGAAGATAAAGATATCCCAGAAGAAACTGAAGAAACAAAAACTATGGTCCAAGAGTAAATTCAGCATCAAATAAATACTAATAAAACTAAAAGCAGAATGTTAGTTGTCTTTATTAGTAACTACTATATTTCAAGTGTCCTCACAAGTAGGTCTTTAAATATATATATATATATATATATATATATATATATATATATATATATATATGTGTGTGTGTGTGTGTGTGTGTGTGTGTGTGTGTGTGTGTGTGTATATATATATATATATTTTTCAGGGAGGGAGAGAGAGATAGAAACATCAATGATGAGAATCATTGATGAGCTGCCTCCTGCACGCCCCTTAGTGGGGATCAAGCCCATAACCCAGGCATGTACCCTTGACCTGAATCAAACCTGGAACCCTTCAGTCTACAGGCAGAAGCTCTATCCACTGAGCAAAACCAGCTAAGGCACAAGCAGGTCTTAATAACATTTGTGGGGGTAAAAAAATATTGAAAAAATTGATTCTGTATTTGCACAGGAAACACACAAATACACCCCCAAAAAATCTATAGTTGAAATCCTACTCAAAAGTGAAATAGTGAATGTTTTCCCACTGGTTTAAGAAATAAGGTGCCACTTTTATATAGTTTTGTACTGGAGATTCTGCCCAAAGGCAAGAAAAACCAATACACATAAACAGTAGTAAAGAAGAAAAAAAATAAAGTTGTTTTAATTCATAAAAACATGATTGAGCATATAGAAAATAAAAAAGAATCTACAGAAAAATTACTGAACTTATTAATTCAGCAAGTTTCTATATACAAAGTCAATGTCAAAAACAATTTTATTCGCCGAAACCAGTTTGGCTCAGTGGATAGAGCGTCGGCCTGCGGACTCAAGGGTCCCGGGTTCGATTCCGGTCAAGGGCATGTACCTGAGTTGCGGGCACATCCCCAGTGGGAGATGTGCAGGAGGCAGCTGATCGATGTTTCTCTCTCATCGATGTTTCTGACTCTCTATCTCTCTCCCTTCCTCTCTGTAAAAAATCAATAAAAAAAATATATTAAAAAAAAACACAATTTTATTCTACATCCCAATAAATACTTAGAAAATAAAATTAAAGAAGTAATACCATTTGCAAACAAAAGCATCAAAGACAGAATAAATCTAATGAAAGATATTTAAGAACTCTACATATAATATATTGCTGAGAAGAATTTAAAACATATAGATTCAATATTCAAAACTTAATTTATGTAATCTATCTTATTAACAGGTCAATAAAGAAAAAACACAGTATCAAAATAATTGCTGCAAAAAACAAACATTTGACAAAATTCACTTCCTTTGTGTATAAAAACACTGAGCAAATTAGAAGTAAAGGGGACCTTCCTCATCTTGATAAAGAGCATCTATAAGAAACTGTATAGTTAATATCATACTTGATTGGCTGCCTCCAGCAAGTCCCCTAATGGGGGTCAAGCCCACAACCCAGGCATGTGCCCTTGACCAGAATCGAACCTGGGACCCTTCAGTCCACAGGCTGATGCTCTATCCACTAAGCCAAACCAGCTAGGGCTGAATTCTTTCCCTCTAAATTCAAGAACAAGACAAGAATATTCACTCTTCGGAGAAACCAAGATGGCGGCATAGGTAAACACCTGAAATTGCTGCCTCATACAACCACTTCAAAACTACAACTAAAAGACAAAACAGACATCATCCAGAACCACAGGAAGGCTGGCTGGCTAAGTGGAAATTCTACAATTAGAAGGAAAGAGAAAAGCACACTGAGACTCAGAGGAGGTGCGGATGTAAAGAGCAGAGGTACGGAGGCGCATGGGGAAAGGGCTGGCAACAGAGGACGCCAGTGTCTTTTTCAATCTGGAGGGAGTCACAAGCTCCCAACTGCTCTGAACTCCAGTTCCAGGCGAGTCTCTGGGGACCCAGACTCATACGGGGAGAAACTGGACTGTCTGGCAGCAGGCGGAATTCAAGGGTGGCTTTCTCTCAGAGCTGCTTGCAGTGATTACCGCCAGACACTGAGACCCAGGGGCCTCTTAGGGCAGGACTGAGGATCAGCCATAGCTGTTTGCTCCTCCCTGTTAATTCCCTGAGACCCTGCCCCACCCAAGCTGCTAGCAGAGGCTTTTGCATATGAATGGGCTGGCCCTTTGAGATCTAAAATTGCCTAACAAACTGCAGCTGGGTCAGAGAGACCCAGAACATCCAAAAGAAGGCCCAAGGCCCCACAGCAGCTTGCATTGCTTCACAGCTGGGCCTCATCTGGGCACCACCAAACCCCCAACAAGGAAGAGGAATCTGCAGATCTCTCCATAGCTCCTGCTGGGTAGCCTCAGGTAGAGGCTAAATTAGCACCTCCTTAGTGATCCAAGAGCCCGGGACCATCCAGGTTACAACTCCTCAGATCCATAAGGGACACACTTAGGGGGCAGACTCAGTGAGCACCAAAGCCCCACTGAAGTAAGTCCTGCCCCAGAAGGGTGTCTCCAGCACAGAAGTTCTCCCACTGTAGACACAGCTGATTCTCACAGCCACCGGGCCTCTAGTAATATATAAAACTACATATAGTTATATATATGTGTGTGTACATATATATGTGTGTATATATATATATACATACACATACAGGGTGGGGAAAAAGTAGGTTTATAGTTGCTCATATGGAAAACAATACAATAATACATCCTATCTAATAGAGAAACATGGTAATTGACCGTACCTTCACTACACCTCCCATTGGCTAATCAGCACGATATGCAAATTAACCATCAACAAAGATGGCGGCTAATTTGCATACTGCAGGCAGGGTGGGACAGCGCCATCCCGCCTCCCCGTCGCCATCTGGGCCTGCTATCTGCGACCCGGAGTGGCAGGTGTCTGTGTGTGTCCTGTGTGTGACTCGACCCGGGGCGGCACCCCAATCCCCGGATCAGCCCTGCTGTGTGCACAACCTGGGGTGGCGCCCCAACCCCTGGATCGGCCCTGCCGTGTGCGTGACCCGAGGAGGCGGGGCAGGCACTGAGGGATCGGGCCTGCCATCTGCCACTAGGGCAGCGGGCCTAAGCCAGCAGGTGGTTTATCTCCTGAGGGGTTCCAGACTGTGAGAGGGCACAAGTGGGGCTGAGGGACACCCTCCCCCCCCCCCCGCTCTCCCGCCAGTGCACAAATCTTTGTTCACTGGGCCTCTAGTAAATAAATAATAATACAAGAATAAACTCTCACCCTAGCCAGTTTGGTTCAGTGGATAGAGCGTTGGCCTGCAGACTGAAGAGTCCTGGGTTCGATTCTGGTCAAGGGCACGTACCTTGGTTGCAGGCTCTAGGTCAGTGGTTCTCAACCTTCTGGCCCTTTAAATACAGTTCCTCATGTTGTGACCCCAACCATAAAATTATTTTCGTTGCTACTTCATAACTGTAATGTTGCTACTGTTATGAATTGTAATGTAAATATCTGATATGCAGGATGGCCTTAAGGCGACCCCTGTGAAAGGGTCGTTTGACCGCCAAAGGGTTGTGACCCACAGGTTGAGAACTGCTGCTCTAGGGCATGTGCAGGAGGCAACCAATTGATGTTTCTCTCACGTCAATATTTCTCTCTGTCTTTCCGTCTCTGTTCCATTTTCTCTAAAAATCAATGGAAAAATACCTCAGGTTAGGATTTAAAAAAAAGTTGAAAAACAGATCCTATATAATAAAAGCCTAATATGCAAATTGCCCCCTTGACCGGGAATTCGACCAGGGGGTGGGGCCAGCAGCGGCAGCAGGCAGCCAGGGGCAAGGAGGTGCCCCAGCCTGCAGCCAGCAGCTGCTAGGGACCCTACCCGTGCACAAATTTTATGCACTGGGCCTCTAGTATATAATAAACTAGTTTTAAAAAAGAATAAACTGTTTTGTGTACTCATAACTGTAAATCTACTTTTGCCCCACCCTGTATGTATGTGTGTGTGTGTGTGTGTGTATGTATAAAATCTTAGGACATATGAACTTGTCCCCCACCTTATATGATATTGTCATCCAGTATCTTAATTGTGGTCAGTATTCCTTCACAGATTGGGCAATATACTGTGTGTGTGTGTGTGTGTGTGTGTGTGTATGTAATATATATATATATATATATATATATATATATATATATATATATATATATATATATAATCTCCCACATTCAAAGGCTGTTAAATAGTGTTGTTTACCCATATCTTCAGAAAAAAATCACTTCTGTCATGGTAAACAACCTGCTTCCCTATTTATAATGGTCTGGCCCTCTAGCAACTTCAGCTCGAAATTATAGCTAATTTGCCTACAAACATCAGGTGGTCATAATAATCTGGTCACTCAGTGTATTTTTAAATGTTATGCAATGTTTGCTTAGAGTTGCTGACATATTTATAAATATGTTCATCATTTCTTCATGCTCCTCAGATTTCCATATGGGTTCATTTTCCTTTTGGCTGAGGTACATCCCTTAAAAGGTCCTTTAGTGAATGTCTGTGATCTCATATTTGTATCTGTCTGAAGTTTTTAATAATTTCTAATCCATATAATATTTATACATGCTTTAGAATTGTAGTTTATTTTCCCTCAGCACAATGAAGATAGTATTCTACCATCTTCTAGCTTCCATCAGATTGCTGTTGAGAAGTCAGAGAGCAATCAGTATTGCTCCTTGATAGGTGATGTGTCTTTGGTCTCTGGATGCTTTAAATATCTTATCTCTTTTCCTTTGGTGTTCCTCAGTTATGTGATGATGTGTCTAGATATGGCTTTTGTTTTTATTTATCCTGCTTGGGATTTATTCGAATTCCTGAATTTAAAGATGTGTGTTTTCAACACTTCTGGAAAATTATGTTAGTAAGAAGTTGAATATTGTTTTCCTATTTTATTATCTGTTTTTAAATAGTTTTGATATGTAATTTATACACCATAAAGCTCATTTGTATAAAGTGTTTAGTTCCATGGTTTTTAGTATATTTGGAGTTGTGCATCTTGACTATGGTCTAATTTTAAAACACTTTACCCCCCCACCCCCAAAGAATCCTTGTACCTATTACCAGTCACTTCCCATTTCTATCCCACCTGTTCCTGTCTAGTCTTAGGAAATCACTAATTTACTTTCTTTTCCTATAGATCTGCCTATTTGGACATTTCCAATAAATAGAATCCTACAATATGTGATCATTTGTTAGTGGCTTATTTCACTTGCCATAATTTTTTTTTATTATTTTGATTTATTTCAGAGAAGGAAGAGGGAGAGATAGAAACATCTATGACGAGAGAGAATCATTGATTGGTTGCCTCTTGTACGACCCCTACTGGGGAGTGAACCCGCAACCCAGGCATGTGCCTTGACCAGGAATCAGACTGAGATCTCCTGGTTCATAGGTTGATGCTCAACCACTGAGCCACACTGACTGGGCCACTTGCCACATACTTTTAAGATTCATTCATACTAGTATTGTAGTACATAGCTGTACTTTCTTTCTATTGCCAGATACTAGTAATATTCTATTTTATGGATATACCACATTTTATTCATCCATTCATTATTTGGGTTGTTTCCACTTTTAGCTGTTGTGAATATGCTGCTGTGAACATTTGTGTGTAGGTATAGGTTTACATTTCTGTTGTGTAAATAACAAACAGTGAAATTTTAGGTCATATGCTAACTCTATATTTTAGATTTTGAGGAATTGTCAAACTGTTTTCCAAAATCACTATATCATTTACATTCCCACCAGCAATGTATGAGGGTTCCAATTTTCCCACCCCCATTATCTCTTTTAGGAGCTATGACTAGACATATGCTAGACCTTCTCACTACTGGGATGCCCATTGTGACATTCTTTTGAGTTTATAAAGCTATTGTAATAATCATAACCTGCATGTCTTTTTCCATACAAACAACTGTAAACTTACTTTTGCCCACCCCTGTATATCCACCATCTATACTAATAAAAGCCGAAGTGGTCCTCGCACCCTTGCGTGACATCGTCACAAGATGGCCACCACAAGATGGCCACACGCACAGCGGAGGTGGGGCCCGGCGGCCAGGAGGCAGGTCCCAGCAGGGGAGGGCAATTGTGGGTGATCAGGCCAGCAGGGGATGGCAGTTGGGGCGATCAGGCCGGCAGGGGAGCAGTTAGGGGACGATCAGGCCGGCAGGGGAGCGGTTAGGGGGCAATCAGGCTGGCAGGGGAGCAGTTAGGGGGCAATCAGGCTGGCAGAGGAGCGGTTAGGGGCAATCAGGCAGGCATGCAGGTGAGCGGTTAGGAGCCAGCGGTCCCAGATTGTGAGAGGGTACAGGTGGGGTTGAAGGACACCCCCACCCCCACCCCCATGAATGAATTTCGTGCATCGGGCCTCTAGTATCTTATATCCTGTCGTATTTTCAGTCTCTTTATATTCCATATAAATACATTCAATCTATCATCCAGTTCACTAATCCTATCTTCAGTGGTAGAATCTATCTTCAGTGGTAGAACCCATTTTTCAAAGTTTTTTTGTTTTGTTTTTTTGTTTGTTTGTTTGTTTTTACTTTCAACTACTAAAAATTTAATTTTGAGAATTTCTACGTAAACTTTTCTCCGTTTCTGTCAAGTTATTCATACTCATTACTTACGCTTGTCTTATATTTATTTAAACATATTGTATTAGTCATCTCAGAATGCCGTAACAATACCACAGACTGGATGGCTTAAAACACAGAAATGTATTTTCTCATAGCCCAGAGGCTGCAAGTCCAAGATCAGGATACCAGAATGGTCAGGTTCTTGGTGAGAGCTCTCTTCCTGGCTTCCAGATGGCACCTCCCCAGAGAGTCCTCAGATGGTGGAGAGAAGGCAAGCTCTCTGGGTCTTTTCTCATAGGCACTAATCCAGTCAGGGCCCCATCTTTATGACTTCATTTAACCCTAATTACTTCCTTACTCCAAATACTGTCACATTGGGGCTTGAATCTATACTAGTAAGTTCTAGGGCAGGGGTGGGCAACCCCTGGCACGCGTGCCAAACATGGCACGCCAGTAACTTTTGCTGGCACGCGAAACCCTCTCTTATAATCTTACATTTACGATTTTTTTCTTAATATTGACTTTTTTATTTTTCAGATAAATTCAGTGTAGGTGCATCTTAGATAAATAAATAATTTTACATAACATGTATACATTAAAAAATAAATGTACTTTTCATCATCATATACTGTGTTTTTGTCGCTCGAATGAATTTTATTATTTCTTCAAGGTTCTTCACATATGTACACCTTAAGAGATATCAAGTAGGCACGACATGTTCTCAAAAAATTAGGGTTGGCACGCAGAAGAATTTGGAGTCAGAGATTTTGCTGGTTTTGGCACGCACTCACAAAAGGGTTGCCCACCCTGTTCTAGGGCGACCCAATTCAGTCCATTGCACATATTAAACTTAGTTACATCCAAGTCTGTGTCTTATATTAGTAGTCTAGCATCTGAATGCATAAAGGCTCTATTCTGACTTCTGTTTTTTTTGTTTGTTTTTCTGCTGGTTCTCACAGATGATGCCTAGCCTCTTAGTATGTTTTGTGATTTTGTTTTACAGTGAGTTGCTCATTTTTGCTGGAATTTCATCTGTAGGAATTCTTGAAGGCCTGGATTGAGTTTGAATTTGTTCAGGGAAGATTTACATTTTTACCTCTCGGCCAACTAGAGGCCTCACACCAGGGGATCACTTTAAATAACATCATCAGCTTGCATTTTTCTTTTCACAAAACTCTGTAAATCCATGTGACGTTCGGTTTGTGGTTACAGATTTTCAGATGATTCTTTTTTGCAACATCCAGTTCCAACAAGACATGCATGCAAGTTTTTCTTGCTGTCTCCTTTCCTCCAGTGAAATTGTTTTTCTCACTCATCTTACACTGAGGGTTGGGTCCCAGCTTTGTGGAAGGGTCTCACATTTGATTCCTTGTTTTTGTAGCCCCCAGATTTGCCTTCTGTTCGGCATGCCCCACATAGCGTATTAAGGTAAGTTCTCCAGTGTTGGCTGAAAACCTCAGAGAAAAAGGCAAATGTAGAGGTTGCTTGTCTCCCAAGGTTCATGATTGCACTCCAGGCTCTGTGAATTCTTTATGGTCTTTCCAGTTCAGAGAGACTTTTAGAATGCTGTGTGTGTGTGTGTGTGTGTGTGTGTGTGTGTGTGTATACACACACACACATACATATATGCTTTAACTGACATTCTTACCATTTAATTAGAAAAGTATGGTGAATTATTAGACTAATGGTCCCCAATGAGGTATACCTCCGTGTTGGTGCTCCTTTGAAATGTAACCTTGCTACTCTAGCTCCTATCTAAAAGTGAGGTCTGTTTCCCCACTCCTTGATCTGGGCTGGGCTGTGACTTGCTTTGACAATAGAATGTCGTGTAGGTGACTTACGAGGCCTTTGGCTTTTGCTTTCCTTGAACATTTCCGCCATCATGTGAAGAAGTCCTAGATGGACGATCACATGAGGAGAGAGGTGGAGCCATTGAAGCCAACTCAGCTGAGACCTCAGACACGTGAGAGAGGACGTGTGAGAATGGCTATTCTCCACCCAACCCGCCAACTGAAAGCAGCCACATGAGTGAGCTCAGGTGAGACAAGCAGAATCTCTCAGCCAATTGTGAGAGATAATAAATTATTTTTGTTTTAAGCCACTACACTTTGGGGCGGTTAGTTACACACCAACAGGAAACTGATACAAAGGGTCATTTGGGATATCTAACCTCCCATATTGCTGGAAAAGGATGTTCCCAGTGTGGAAGGTAGGAACCTAAAAGGAGTAAAGAGGGCATCCATGTTGGGAGGAGGAAGGAAGTGGTAAAACAGAAATTATTTACAGTAAGGGGATTGATGAAATCATATATTAAGAATAATGGGAGAGCCTTTCTAGACTAAATCTCTTTGCCTGCCCCCTTCCAGCCCCCAGCCCGCCATGATCCCTCCAGGCAACATCCTGCTTCTACTTTTGCTCCCAGTGGCTGCTGCTCAGATAACTCCACATTCCTGTTCAGGATGTGGGCCACTCCCGGCAGGCCCTGTAGCTGCTGATGCTGTGGTGTCTCTGCTAATCCTGGTGGTGGTGTTTATGTGTGCCAGCCCATGTGACACGCCCATCCAAGAAGATGGCAAAGTCTACATCAACACTCCTGGCAAGGGCTGACTCCTGTAACTGGGACCTCTGACTTCTGACCCTCTCATCCTGGATTGTGTGCGGTGGCACAGGAAACCTACTCAATAAAGCAACTGAAATACCTCTAAAAAAAAAAAAAAAGAATAATGGGAGTTAATTTTCTCACTGTTGGAAAAGGGAGTTATAAATATGGAAACAAGAAAACTAATATCCAAGGACATTTCCCTGGAACTCATGGTTGTAAATATATATACATATATATATATATATATATATATATATATATATATATATATATACACACACACATACACAAATATATATATATATAGAGAGAGAGAGAGAAAATATAGAAGTTATATATAAGTATATAAATATATCACCTGAATCTTCCTATTAAGATATACCTAATAGGAAGTATAGCACCCCAAAAGCAATGAGCATACCTAACATCCAGATCTTGACTTCTAAAAACCATTCTTCACTAAAATAAATCATGTCTCTTTGGTGAAATAGCTAATTACAAGCTCTGGCCAAGGAAAATATCAGATGTGTTGGGAACATTTTTTCAGCATTAGAAAGTTGCAAATTGCACATAAAATGATAGAAACGTGTCAAAAGGAAATAGAAACTAATTGAAGGGGCTCTAACTAGCCAAATATGGCATGATTTGAACATCAAAAAATAATGATAATAATGGGTTATAATTCATTTAATAAAATAGGAGTCTAAGCATCCATATAGATTTTTTAAATTAATGAATAAAGTGAAAGTTTGGTAAGACACAGTATAGTTACATGGTATCAAAGTTACTCCCCACAAATTATTAATTACATACACAGACAAATAGAGTGATTTTACATGGAGAAGCATGGCAGACACCATCTTAATCAAGTGATCTAACTTTCCATCAGCAATAAGGTAACAAATTAAAATGATACATGATGTATAGAATGCAATCAGAACACAGCTTAAGCACTGTGGTGTGCCTGCCAAAGATGGGTAGCTTGTATCTAACCATGAGGAAGCGAACAGATCTCTATTAGTTAGCTATTGCTGTGTAAAAAATTACCCCCAAATTTTGAGGATTAAAATAGCATTTATTAGGGTAAAGGGAATCAAATATATGGTGATGGAAGGAGATTTGACTTTGGGTGGTAAACCCACATTACAATATACAGATGATGTGTTATAGAATTGTATACCTGAAACTTATATAATTTGATTAGCCAATGCCCCCCCCCAATAAATGTAATTTAAAAATTAAAAAAAAAGTATCACTATTTATTATCTTTCACAGTTTCTGTGGCTCAGGAATTTGGGATCAGCTTGGATGGGCAGCTCTGGCTTATGTTCCTGAGGTTGCAGGAAAGCCCACTTTCAAAGTGGCTTACCCTCATGGCCAACGGTTCTCAACCTTGTCTGCATATTAGAATCACCTGGGAATCTTTTTAAAATCCTGATCTCTGGGCCTCATTCTCCAGAAATTCTGTTTCTTTGTTACTAATGTTGTGGCCCCACCCCAAAACCAAGAAACAGAATTTCCGGAGGATGAGGCCCAGAAATCAGGATTTTAAAAAGATTCCCAGCTGATTCTAAGGTGCAGCCAAGGTTGAGAACCACTGCTCTAGACACACACCGTCACTTCTTCACTAGTCTCCTGGCCGAGTCACTTCTGGTTCAGAGTGGGAGGGGGCGACACCGAAGGGTGTGAATACCAGAAGAGAATCATTGCCGACCATCTTGGAGTTTAGCTACCACAAACCCCAATTAAGGGACAAAATTGCTGACCTGTGATTTTCCAAAGCATTAAAATCACGAAAGTTAAGCAAATGCTGACGTACCGACTCATATTAAAGGTGACTAAAGAGACATAACTAAATTCAACACATAATTTGGGACTGGATCCTTTGCTATAAAGGCCACTATTAGGTAATTGAGGAAACCTGAATGAGGTTAGAGGCTCAAAGGTCAGTGTTAATTTCCTAATTAAAATGGCTGTACGAGGCTGTAAGGCACACCTCACTTTATTGTGCTTTGCTTTATTGCGCTTCACAGATGTTGTGTTTTTTACAAATTGAAGGTGAGACTCTACACCGGCAGAAAGATTCTGATTTGCTCTGTTGCAACACTTGCTTTATTGAGGAGGTCTGGAACCAAACCTGCAATTTCTCCAAGGTAGGCATGTATACTGGAATTTTCTTATTTGAAGGAAAGACACAATAAAAATTTGGGAGTGATAGGGTATCGTGTCTCAACTTCCTCTCATTTTTTCTGAATATCTCAGATGTTGAAAGAAAAACACACAGAGCTTTAAACCCAAAGAAATAATTTAAACTACTTAAAAACACAGATGCTTAGGGGTTTTGATATTACAATTCCTTAACCCACATTATTTTAACAGACCTTCTTTTAAAAAGTCACTGTACCTTAAAACTTGAGAAGCACAGAAAAAGCCAAAGGAAATATCTATAGCATTCTGGCATTTAGCTTCCTGGTCCTTGTTCTGTGCATACATGTATATTCACATACTCTTTCTAAAAACAAATTATAAATATGATATCCTGTTGTTTAGATCTTTATCATAAACCTTTCCTTAGGTCAATAATGTTCTTCTACAGTGTAAAGAGAGATCACTTACCCGCTTTCATACATCAAGTCAACAATGAGGCTGAGGTCCAGGACAAGGTTTGCCTGCCTCCAAAGCCTGTATCTTTTCTCCCTGTACCAACTCCACTCCCTGGCCCAAGCAGGAACACACACACACAAACACACACACACACACACACACCACAACTTTTTTTTAACCACTAAAATGTACCAACAATGACAACAACGCTTGCCAGCTCTGCAGCTTTTCCTAGTTTCCGGCACCTGTTCAAACCAATAGCTCCAGGATCTTCCAAAGAGGTATATTACGATTTAATGTGCCACCTTCATCCTCAGGTCATTTACATAGCAAATAGCTGTGACAGTCTCCATTTCAGAATATTCTTTCCAGGAGGCTTATTTAAAAGAGTACTGCCTGGTTTATTCCTGGCCCCTCCATAAGTGATGATGGGATACATCAGTGAATGAGTCAATCCACCAATATTTGAATATCCACTGTGCACAAGATTCTGCATCTAAGAGCTCTTAGGAGTGCAAAGATATGCATGCTCATTCCTTCCCAGGAAGCACCCTGAAATTCAGCTAGGGAGAGAAGGTAACTATCCATACACAATACATAATAGCCCCAGGTGGTCTGTGCTCAGTGTGGGAGTCAGAGAAATACAATGGGCTTTCATTACCAGAAAGACTTCATCGAGAAGGAGCCACTTGAGCTCAGCCCCCAAAGATGCAGGGGATGTGCATGGAGCAAGTATTTCTGGCAAAAGAAATGGTATTAATAAAGATGCAGGCACAGGAATGTTTTAGACATGTGTGGTGGCTGGTGAAGAGATGTGTGGTTAGATGACAAAGAGAAAGATGGGTAAGAAGTTAGGTCAGAAACTGACTGTGGAGAGACCTGAATGCCTTATCCAGAACAAGTTTTATTATATGGGAAGCAACTGGTTTGGATGAGAGCCAGGACCTATGTGGGGAATGAGGATGTAGAGCCTTTCTGCAGACAGCTCCCCAAAGGCAACTGGTAGGGAAGTGAAGGAGAAGATGGGATGGTGGCCCCTAAAGGGTCAATTAAAGTTGTTAATATCGTTGGGCAAGCTGTGCATACCTGAAGGCTGAAGACAGTGCTGGTGGAGAGAAAGATGGAATATGATGGAGAGAGAGAATAATGAGCAAAGCAAGTTCTCTAGGGAGGTGAAGGGACATAGAATCTGGAACACATGTTGATGGAGAAGTTGGGGGAGGGGTGCCATTGAGAAGGAGGGAAATCACATACTATGATACCGGAGAGACAGCAACCAGCCTGAGTATAGAGATGGAATGGTTTGAAGCAGAGAGAGGGGTAAGACATGTGTTGTTCCAGGACAGGGAAGGCTCAGTGGGTTCGGGACAGCAGACAAGGAGAGGTCTGGTCTGGAGAGTGACGTGATTATTTAAAATGAGGTTGAAAGATGAAGGGATTGAGAAGTACTAGTTGGTAGTTTCAAAAGAGGCACAGGGATATAAGAGAAAGCACAGGAAATATAGTCAACGATGTTGTGGTGACTATCTAGGGTGCCAGGTGGGCACTTGAGTTATTAGAGGGAACACTATGCAAAGTATATGAATGTCTATCTGCTGGGATGTACATCTGAAACTAATACGAAATAGTGTTGAATGCAAACTGTAATACAAAAATAAAATACAACGAAGCTGATGGCTCGGGATAGATGGAGAAGCGGGAAGCCTGATGAGAGACCACAGATTTCCAGAGGCAAATCCCTGCCCAGAGCCCAGGATTAGTGGCCTTCTCCGACAAGTGTGCGTTGGGGCTCTCCTTGTGGTGGATACATTCCTCCAGCCCTCAGTTTTTCTTTTCCCATGGACTTGGAGCTCTCCGGAGCTAGGATTACCTTGGTTCTCTGGCAGCACTGTGCAGTAGAATTTTCTGTGGTGATATCCATGTCCTCTATTTGCACTTCCCCACATGGTAGCCACTGGCTACATGGTGGCTTCTGAGCATCTGAAATGTGGCTAACATCCCCGAGGAACTGATTTGTAACATTTTATGTTAATTAATGTAAACAGCCACACATGACTAACGGTCCCCTCTTTGGACAGAGCAGCTATTGAATGGCCCCTTTCTCGTTAGTGAAGAAGGAGATGGGACCTTCTACAGGAGTGGAGGAATGCAATGGGCCAGGTAGAGATTTGGCCGTTTACTGAGGGGTACTAGTTCTCTCAGTGACAACTCTGGTTGATCCTCCCAACAATAAGCCTGTAGTTTCAGAAACGTCACATTCTCTCCTTTTTGCTCTTGATAAGCACACTCACACAGATCAATTATTTTGGAGAATGATTTTTTTTTCACGACTATAATCTGAGTGTTTTCTTACCGTAGGGACAGTCCTGCCCTAAAATCCATACACCTGGGAAGCCGAGTGAGCTGCCCCAAGTCTTCTTGATGAGGAAGTGTGAGGACACAGGAGGCTCTACTCAGCCCAAAGTAGCTCCTGTGCTTCTTTTGCGGTCACAGGGAGGACGTCTGGAGTCCTAGCAGTAGCTCTGGCTTAGTATCAGTGAGACCTTGATTCAATCTTTGGTCCTTGAGGAAGTTGTCCGGTCATTTCAACTCCACATCTATGAAATGGAAAGAATGATACCTACTGAAATAAGCTGTTGCCTGTGTTGTGGCACATAATTAATAACTTATTTATATATTTATTCCACATTGGTTACCAGCTAATGTGCTAGGTTCTGGGAATAAAATGGTAGGCAAAGGAGATATGATTCCTGTTCCACTAGCTTATTTCACTAGCATATGTTCTGGTGTGGGAAGGTAGGCATTAATCAAGTACTCACAGACATATATACTATGTATTACATACTATATCTTTATAATATAATTATGTTACATAAAATTTCAGTCTGTGACAGGTCTAGGAAGGGAGCGTATAGGTGATTTTTTAAATGTCTGCAGATCTTATGACACTTTCCCTCTAAAAGTTAGAATCTAATTCCCCTCACTTCTAACAAAGAGAATAGGGTGAAAGAGATGCTATATGGCTTCTGAGGCTAGTTAAGAAAAAGAATAAGGCTGTCGCCCTCCCTCTCCCTTTCTCAGTGCTTGGCTTTGAATCCAAGTGACCATCTTGTGAAGAAGCCCAAGCCCAAGAAATATGAAGAGGTCCAAGTACAAAGAAACAGGGTCCTATGGCCACCACAACACCAACTTGCCAGCCCTAGGCATGAAGAGTCTTGAAGTGGGAACTCCAGTCCCAGTCAAACCTTCAGGTACCTGCCTTCCTGGCTGAGATCTGACTACAATCTCATGAGAGACCGACCAAGAGCCAGGACCACCTGACCCACAGAAATCATGAGAGGTAATACATGATTATTACTGTCTAAGACAGTAAGCTTGGGAGATATTTGTTATCCAGCATTAGATAACTAGTACACTAGAAAACCATGTGGTAAAGTCTGAGGATCAGGAAAAAAACGTCACTGGATGAAATAACATTTGAGCTAATAACAGGACAAGAGGAAGGAATCAGACAAAGAGGAGGGGAAAAGTATTCCAAGGAGCTATGCTAACACAAACAAGGGCCTTGTGGGCAAATGATAAATTTGAGGAACTAAAATTTATTCTGTGGGCTAGGAACACCCAGTTGAAAGGGAGAGATGCAAGATGCCTGAAAAGGCAGGGAGAGGTTGGCTCATGCAGGCCCTTAGATGAACTTGTCCTATATGGAGTAGACCACTCTGGAAGGGTATTCAGCAGGTAGGGATGTATCAAGCCTGACATTAGGTTTCTGGTGCTTCCCCCAGATATATGGAAAACACATGACAAGGATCATATTCATAGTGGAAGATCATAGTTTTGGACAGGCTGCTTGACATAATTTTTGAGATACCCAGGTTATACTGGCAAGCAGGGAATTAGAAATATGTGTCTGGAGTTCCAAGGAGACCTATGGATTGCATGTGCATGTCTGAAAGACAACAGCAAACAAATGGTAATCAAAACCAATGGAGTCAAGTAGCTGGCATCAGCTGGAGAGTGGACAGCATCGAGAACAGAAGAAAACCTAGGATCCAAAACTGTAATATTTAACAGCTAGCTAGAGGAAAATGGGTTGGCAAAAGGAAATGAGAGTGAGCAGCCAGAGAAGGAGGAGGAAAACGAAAAGATTGTGCCAGGAAGAGAGGGAGAATGTTTCAGGGAGTTGATGGTCAACAATGTTGAACGATCCAAGATAGGTTGGATGAAAGGCCCATTGAGCTAGCTATTCTGAGTCATGAAGGCTGGAGGGACACCTGTTTTGATAAAATAAGTGGTGGAGGCAGAAGGCCAATTGAAGAGGGTTGAGGAAGAGTGGGAGGTAAAGAAATGGAGGTAATGAGGTCAATTCCTTTCAAAAGTTTATCTGTGAAAGGGAGGAGCAAGGACAGTAGCTAGGGATGAGGTTAAAGCAATAGGTTATTTGTTGTTGTCATTTTTACGATGGGAAAGAGACTTCTGTATGTTTGAATGCTCATGAAGAGGATCCAGTATAGAGTGAGGTTGAAGATCTAGAAGAGTGGAAATGATGTATACTAAACGATTGTGAAAATGTGAGCGGGGATAGGATTCAGAAGCAGGTCAAGCCCTGGGCACATGGAGGCATTTGATATTGGCAACTCTCTGCACAATTTATTTCTAATGTTTAAAAATGGTGAAATATAGCCGAAACCGGTTTGGCTCAGTGGATAGAGCGTTGGCCTGCGGACTCAAGGGTCCCAGGTTCGATTCCGGTCAAGGGCATGTACCTGGGTTGCGGGCACATCCCCTGTGGGAGATGTGCAGGAGGCGGCTAATCGATGTTTCTCTCTCCTCGATGTTTCTGACTCTCTATCTCTCTCCCTTCCTCTCTGTGAAAAATCAATAAAAATATATTTTAAAAAAATGGTGAAATATTACAGATATATAGAAAAAAGTGCTTGAAACAAATATGTAGCTTAATGAATCATGATGGTGGGCACCATGTAGCCAGAGAAAAACATAACATTGCCAGCACTCCACAAGCCCCCACTCACTTTTCCCTTCCTTGTCACAACACTCTATCCCTACTGATAACCAAACCCCGGATTTATTGGTAACTTCATGTTCTTCTATCTAGTTTTTTCCCTTCATTCTAGTTTTGCCACCGAAGTATACATCTCTAAATAATGCTGTTAAATTTTACTTATTTTTAAACTTTATATAAACACAACTATACCTCATGGATTCTTTTATTTGATGCTTCTTTCACTCGATATTATATTTTTAGGATTCATCCATGTTGCTGTATAAAGTTATACTTCCTTCATTTTCAACACTGTATAGTATTCCATTGTGTGATTATATCACAATTCATTTTTCCCTTGCTACCATGAGTGGACATTTGGTTTGCTTCTTGTTGGGAGTTATTATAATAATGCCATAGAGAATATTCTTGTTTGAGTGTCCTGGTGCACATGTACCTGAGTTTCCTTTGGCTGCATTCCTAAGAGGAACTTCTGGGGCATAGAGTATGCTTATCTTCAACTTCACTAACTAATACCAAACTTTTCCAAAGTGGTCATACCATCTGGACTCCTCATAAGAAAAGGTGCTCAACTTCATTAGAAATGAGACACATTATATCATTATTATTAACAGATCTTGTCCTACAAAGCAATATATTCCTGTGCCAGGTGCTTCCTTAGGGTAAGTTCTAACCCAGCAATTTTCAACCCCTTTCATCTCATGGCACACATAAACTTATGACTAAAATCCTGTGGCACACCCAAAAATATATTTTTTTTGCCGATCTGACAAAAAATAGGTATCATTTTGATTCTTCCACACCAGACAGCTATTGTTGTGTTGGCTGTTGTCATTTTTTTAAATTGTTATTATTTGGCAATCTAAGAGTACAGAGGCCGGTGCCCCTGCTTAAATAGTCAGGTATTGCATGTTTTAAAAATTCTTGCAGCACACTGGTTGAAAATTGCTTTTCTAACCCACGGGCTTTCCTTTCTACCTTAAGGCCCACTCAGAGTTTCTATCTCAGCATGAGTTACCATGAAGTGGATCGCTGTGTCTCTAATGTGTTACAAGTTAGTTTCTTCCGTGTAATACTTGGCGGTAACAAACTGTCTTGTATCATAAGTGACGCAAATCAATTGTTACATCGCAGGGTCCACTGCTGCCTTGGCAGATGGTTGGTCTTTAGCATTCTGCGCAGTACTTACTATATTTGGGCGGTTGAATGGAAGGTTTTAAGAGCATACAGTGTGGAGCTGGACTGCCTGGGTTTGAATCCTCACTCACAAGAGTTACTCCTGTTTATGTGTAGGTCCTGGGAAGTGTATACTTCGCTGAATGAGACCCAGCCCATTTTCTAGTGGTTCAGATATGGGGGCATCATCCCAGTACACTGGTACAAGTAGTGTGTCTGGTGCAAGGAGCTTTGAGGGTCCTAGGGAAGAAATATCTAATTGAACAGTCTTCCTGGAAAACAAAACAAAAAACGCATGCAGATGGGAGGAATTGGAGACAATTCTGGTCAGGAAGTCACAGTACATCATGAAGAGCTTTGAATCCCAGGCCCAGGAATTTTTCTGTAATTCAGTAAGGAATGGGAGACCTTGTATTGCCAGGTGGCTGTGAGATAGGAGCTAGATTCTGAAAGGCACCCAGGTGCACTGGGCCAACAAATGGTGGTTTAGAAACCCTATTGTTTGGCTGCCACTATCATCAGACTCTATCAGGTGCTTTTGTAAGATGAGAATAGTTGGAGAGATATATCTAGGACAGTTTTAATGCCAAATTATGTTTTTACAATTTCCAAAAACCAGTGCTAAGGTGGCTAGGGTCATTATTGTGAACCTCATTACATTACCTTATTATTTCATACAAACTAGAAATAAAATGCATTAGTACCTGACCATGGTGGTGGATACCCACACAGATTAGAAAATTGAATAGGAATACAGGTACATGCAAATGAGTACAAGTAAAATGGAAAATTTAAGGTGGATTGTATCAATGTCAATATCCTGATTGCGATTTTGGAAGACATTACCACTGGGGAGAACTGGGCAAAGTAAACTATTTCTCAGTGTTACTATTTTTTTTTTTTTTTACAATTGCATGTTAATTTTCTCAACAAAAATTTCAAGGAAAATATGCACTAGTAAAATTTATGTTTTGTAGAATGAGTCACATTCCCCTTCTTCTAGTTATCTCCATACAGGGGCTTCCTGAGGCACATAAATTAGACACCATTATTTACCTTCAGGCACCAACTGGAAAGAAGAGGAAAGTGCCTCGAAGGGATGAGGCCACCAGTACAGGAACTGCTTTACTATTTTGATTTAAGTGAAAACGCAGATTACAATGACCCTGAGTTTTTGACAGTTCTGTCAGTGAGTCAACTTCACCCAGCTGTTTTCTGATACAGTATACCCACTGGGTCTACTATGTCACTTTTGGGTCCTTACCTCCAAAGGTAAGATTAAAATAATTCTGGGGAGGAGGCGGGAATGGGAAGGAGGGGCTCAATGGGGGGGGGGGGGCTGGGGGAAGGGGACATCTGTTATACTTTCAACAATAAAGATAAATTGAAAAAATAAAAATCACGATACCAAAATATAATTCTCTTATTATGGAAGTGAAGCTTACCGACCAAAAAACAAACAAACAAAAATATGGTGTGAAGTTTCCGGATATAGCATTTTATAACTTAAGGAGTCTTTAACCTGAGCCATTACTTTAGAAAAGTACAACCCACAGCAACGAGTGCACTGAATTTCTTGAGTGGCTTGGAGAAGACCGTGCTCACAGGGCCAGGGTTATTAGGAACTTTGTCATGATCACTTCTCTGCTACGCTAAAGGTTTCCTTTCCCAACGGCAGGGCCCACTTGGACTTGAAAGAGAGCCTCGAACTTTTATAAAGTGAAAGAAAGGAGAGGAAGGAATGGCCGGCTGGGAATCCGGCCCCGGGAAGGCATCCACCTTAATGTCCAGAAGAGACCTCTCACTCCTCCAGACCTGCAGAGGCTCGCGATGCCAGGCGCTCCCTCGGCGGCCGCCCGCGCTGCGGTGGGAAACCGAGGCAGGGCTGACGCGGCGCGCGCAGCTCAGCCGCGCGCCCGCCCCACGGGGAGAACCCAGGCTTCCAGCGTTCTCCGCGCGGACGCACACTCCCCCGGCCGCCCTCCTCCTCCGCCCGCCCCGCCCAGCTCGGGACAAAGCCCGGAGCCCGCGCCGGGAGGCGGCAGGGCGGCTCCCGCGCGCGCCACGCTCCCCCGTGGGCGCAGGACTCCGCCCCGTCGCCCCTCGGAGGGGGGAGCCTGCGCCCCAACATTGAGGCGGCCCCGCCAGGCCCGCCCCGATTCCCCATGACGTCACCGGCGGCGGCAGGCCCCGCCTTCGGCCCCGGGCGGCAGGCCGCATGACGTCACCGAGGCCCCACCCCTCCGGAGCGAGTTCGGTCCTGGCGTTCATTTCATTCCTGTCCTCATTCCGAACATTCTTAGCATCGCTCGCGCCGCTCCTCGCCGCCCGAGCCGAGCCGAGCCTCTGCAGCCGCCGCCGCGGCCCCGCCGCCCGCCGCGGGCGCCCACCAAGCACTTTGCAGACTCGCTTCCACCCTGCGGGCCAGTCCGCGCGGCGGGGCCCGGGCCCGGGGCGGCCGCGTCCAGGGACAGGCCATGCAGTGAAGCCCCCCCACCCCGTCCACCTTTGCCCGGAGCCGCGGGCAGCGGACCCGTGCGCCCAGACGGCCCCGGGGCCGGAGCGGTGCTAAGGAGGGGTGGGGTGGTCCAGCCCGGGGACCGGGAGCCGGGGAGGGAGACGGGCACCGAGCTGAGGGCGGGAGAAGCGGCTCCGAAGTTTGCCTCGGACTCACCGGGCGCGGCGGCGGCTCCCTTCGCGAGGTAAGTTGGCGCGCGGGGCTGATGCTGGGTGCGAGGGGCGCACGGGGCGCCGCGGGGTGGGTGGCCAGTGGCCCGTCCCTTTCCGGCTGCTCTTTCACTCCGGGCTCTGCTTTGTGTGAGACGGACGGGCGAGCGGGCACGCGGAGGGCCGGGCCGGGCCCCCTCGCCCGCCTTCCCGCGCCCCTTTCCAGGTGAGCTGCCCGGCGCCGCCGCGCGACTTGCCGGGACGCCAAGTTGGGCCGCGCGCTGCGGAGCCCGCGCGGCAACAGGCGGCCCCCGCTGGCGGCCCTGGAGGCGCCGGGCCGGCCGCGCCGCGCCCCCCGCGCCCCCCTCTCCCGCCCGCCCGCGCGCACACGCACATACCCTCACATCCGCGGGCCGTTTTCACGTTTTTCCCGGAGAAGTCAGAAGTTCGAGGGAGCGCGGGCGGGGAGAGCCGCCTGGGAGCCCGAAGCCGGCCCGACCCCCCCGACCCCCTCCCCCGACAGCCTCCCGGGCCGCCCCCAGTCGTTGGGGCCCCCAGAGGCCGGCCCAGGGTCTGCGCCGACTTGTGCTGCTGGCGGGGGTTTCGCTCCTTCTTCTCCAAGATGAAAGCAGGCACGGTCGTCTTTGCCGCTTCTCCAGGGCTGTTGCCGCCGCCGCTCCTTCATTGCACATTCAAGTGGAAAATTTTCAGGAGTCAGCAGAAACATTGTGTCCAAAAAAGACTGAGTCGCAGTTACCACCAAACCCTGGAGGAGACTCTCCCTGGAAAACTTCCCTTCGGTAGGAAATACTGGGGGATTTGTTTGTTTATTGGAAGAGAAATGATCCCCAGGAGGGAAGAAAATCAGGGTGTACTTCTAGTCTTTGTTCGTAGCAGCAACACTTGTTTTCAAAAGTCCAGAGGCCCGCTTTAAAGAAAGTTCAACTTCTGTGAGTTTCCTTTTTTAAAAGTATATTTTTTAAAAAAACGGAGGCAACATTTTAAATGAGTTGAAAACAATAGAGGGCTCACACCTCCCTATTCTCCTCCCACGAAAGAAATAAAATCCAGATCACAATTTTCCTTGCTTTCAAATTCTTTCCTTTTAAAGATTTATTTAAAGTTGAGTGGTGTCACTGGATGAAAAATATTTGTGAAACAATGAAAGACCAGCCACCAGCATTTCTCAGAAGGCTTGTTAACTTCTCAGAGGCAAGTGGCTGCCCGTGATTTGTAGAAATGAAAATTGACCTCAGTAAGCACTGGAAACTTAGAGACAGATGATGTTGCAGCAGCGGGTAATGTAAAAAGGCCATGTTTTAAAAACACTGCCTTGGAGGAAGCCAGGTCCTGGGACAGAAAGATCTGCAAAACCTATCAGATATGCAAATAGTGTAAAAAATTAAAATGCTACAGATTATTGCAAAGGAGCGGAACATGATCAGGTCAGGACAGCCACACGTTTCTTCCTCCCTTCCTTTCTCTGGGGTGCTTCTGGAAGTTTAGGTGGTCTGCTCATTTGTGGTGTGCTGGGTGCCTGCAGGTGGTTTCCTGAGTAGACAGATCCCTTCAGGAAGACCTGATCTCCCTGCATGGTCAGTGCAGGGAGTGGGTTCCTTTTCTGAGCCTGCCATGGATCTTGCTTGTGTCTTATCCATGGGGGGCTCCTCTGCTAGGGAACTCTGGAGGCCGTGGTTGGGAACAGCCTTCAGGTCGTGCACAGTGCTTCTTCACCCTTCCACAGTTGGGCCTGTGCCCTTCTGTAAATAGGATCTTTGGGCCCAATCGCATTTGAATGCTTATACGGGGCCAGACTTAGATCCAACTTTGGTAAGAATCTTTCCTCTTCAGAAGGAAACGGTAGAACTAATTACAGAGTGACTCAGGAAAGACAAATGGATTAGTTGAACCTTTGTCAACATCGAGGTTTTGAATTGTTGATAATTTTTTTTTTTTTTCGGGGAAAGGCTTATTTTTCTAATCTCACTATTTCCATAAATGGTCACAGATATTTTTGTTTAGCGTTTCTTTGTATGTGTAACTCTGTTGAACTCTCAGGTTTCAGGTTTTAAACAGAGTTTACAATTCTTTTATTTGTTGTTGGTATAAAAAAATGAACTGATAAGCAGTATCCGTTACTGGTTCTTGCTGGTGGTATGAAAGTGCCAAGGCAGACCATTTTATTTTTATTTAAAGGATAACTATTATTTGATCCACAGTTTTAGGGGGAATATTAGAATATCTTTTCTTTCTTTTCTTTTTTTTTACAACTTTGAAGCAAAACCAGTATGACATTTTGCCCTGACATTGAGAGGAAAAAATATATTATAGGTAAGAATCTTTGTTTAGAGTCCTCCTCTGTGTGATCTTTTGTAAGGTAGCAAATAGAACTCCAGAGAATATTCCTGAGAGATTATTAGAGATTTTTTTTTCTTTTCCCAAAACATATACCAGGACTCACCATGACATATACTTAATGAAATTTAATTTAAAGAGGAGGGCAACCTAGCTTAGTTTGAGCCAGATTGAAATGAATTTCTCACCGAGAGGTGCTTTTTTGCATTGTGGTACAATGTGTGTGTGCTCCGCAGCAGTGAACTAATTAAACATAAGGGAGAGTTGGGATGGGGGTACAGCCTGGGGGAAGCCAGCCTTCTCCTCTGTTCCCCTTTTCTCTATCCCTCTTTTGCTTTATACAGCATGGATTCTATATTCATACGCTCACTTTGGGGACTGGTATCCCTTTTATTTAGAAAAAGGACAAGCAGGTCATAAGGAAAACCAGTGTTCTGTGTTTTTGTTGCTTGCACTTCAGTCATTTGTAAACAATTTTGAATTTTGCTGGCTCTGACAATACAGAACAACAAGTATAAGAGGGCATTTCTTAATGGGGAAATTTGGCAAGTATATAACTTGCAGTGTTCTGTCATCTGTGTCTAGATCATATTTATTGTCACATTTCAGTAAAAAAATGTGTACAGGGACAGTTAGAGAATATAGGTCCCAAGCGTTGTTTATATAGGTCTTTGAAGAAATGAACTGTGCCATTAACAATATTTTAAGATTTGTTGCTTCAGAAATGGATGGATATCTCTCACACACAGGGGTTGTAAAAGAGCCTGCACATCTGTGGGATTACTCTTCTCTAATCTCATGTGTTATTACGTGTTAATTGTGAGCATAATTATACTGCCTGCAAATGAAAATTGTTGTGTTTTATCACTCAGAAGGTTGGTGCAAATAACTGCATATATGATCTACTGTACATAAGATGACCATGCTTACACACAGATAGCAGGTAGATAACACTTTTAAAGCTTGTATTTTAGGCACCTCGTCTTGTTTCTAATAAAGAGATTACAAAAGGAAAAAAAAAATATGTTGCTCAGTGAAAGCTATGCTTAGAGGTTGGTTCTGTTTAGTTATAAAATTTTGGGGGCCTGTTTTCTCCTAAGACTGAAGAATGCTGGCCAGAGCAAGTGTCCAGCTTTCTCTGTCGAACCGTAAGAAAATCAGAGCCCACCTTTCTGTTGATAAATTCGGGCATGACAGTTTCCCCCTTAGAGTTCAGTGACTGGAACAGCAGAGTACTGATGTTCTACTTCTGAACTCGGTAAGAAAAGTGTAGTATTGTAAGCTTTTTGCCCTTCGACACACTTAGACTTCGCTGCTTAGCTCTTGTGGACTCACCCATGGCTGGAATAATCTTTTAGAGCTGTGTGGTGCTTTTTCTTTTTATCTGTTGGAGACGCAGATTATTACCCTGTGGCATTGAAATTAGATCCCAATCATGTTTGAACAGTATCAGTGATGTATTTTATTCTTCCATATTCACAAAGGTGATAACATCAAGTAATACAGGTTCATGCTAAGCACTTACTGTTTCAGGGTTGGGCTTTTTGGCAAATACCAAGTTAGGGACCCCCCCCCCCCTTTATTATGATTACTGGATTTTTTTTTTTTTTTATGAAATCTGGGAGGTTTGGGGCTTTCCCTATTCTGGGGTAGTTTTTTGAATACTTAAATATTTGGACCTAAATATCTGGAGCGTTTTTGTGTGGGTTTTTATGTTGTTTTATTTCAAAGCTCTTAACTGTTGAAGAGTCCTTAATCTGTAACATACTCATCACCAGCTTCTTTGACCTTATCCCGTATTTACACTCACCGTTGAAATTCAGCCCTTTCTTCAGATACATTTGGACTGCGCAGTGGTACAGAATAAGAGAATTTTAAAATATGTATTTTTTTATTTTAATCAAAGCAAATGGGTGTGCTGAAGGGGGTAGGTTTTCAGGATGGTTTTCCTTAAAGGGTGGCTCACTCTCAGCTCTTAAGTTCTTTTGTTCACTGACTTTTTGCATGGTTGGGAGGATTCTCAAAAAATAGTTTCCATAGTCTGGGAGTCCTGGCTAACTGTGAAACCACTGGTCTCTCTTCTGATTGGATTGGGCGGGGGGGGGGGGGGGGGTGTTCTAAGAGGCTGTCTTTTCTGCCTTTGTGGCGGACCAAAGGAAGGCTCCTTGCTGGCTGTATTATGGGCCCCTCTCTCCTCCCCCAGTTTTTTTTAAAAAAATCAATATTTACTACCCTGATGCAGTGCTTTCTGCCTTTTTTCACATTAGTTTAAAAACTAATTAATTAAAGCTCTTTCCTAGGATTTCATTAGTAGTTTTAGTTTAAGGGACAGGGTCCAACACTAGAAAATGGGTTTCAGAGAAAAATCCAGCTTATTGATGAATAAGTTAAGTCACTGTTGTCTCCAATGGGAAATCTGTGGTTGCTTTTAGGCATCTGACAGGTTTAGATGTATGTGTTAAGTGACTGAAACACTATTGACTGGGAATATACAACAATGACGAGTGCTGTTGTTTTTACTGATATATAAACTGAAAAACTGCTGCTAATGGTGGGAAATGTTAATTATGTGAGAACATATTGAACTTATATTCTCTGGCATGAACTTTTAAAAAAAATGCATGAACTGCACTGCTTTTTTATAGGCACAGCTTTCTAATTATCATAATTCAGTTCAGCTCAGCTCTTGGACAGAGTTCAAGTGCAATCTCAATTTAACTTGAAAGGAGTTGTGTGTTTTTTTAAAACTGAGAATGTTTAAGAAAATTTGAAAAGTTCATCCAAGAATGTTGTCTGCTTAGGTGTGGGAGATTTGGGGGGATGAAATGAGTGCCTTTCTGTAATAGTTAACTAGATCTGAATATTAGGAAACACTATTTTTTTTTTTTTAGCTTTGCACCTATCCAGACCTGCATCTTGTGCATTTTTGCATAACCAGATGTTATGTGTTCTGAACTCTAACTGAAAACCAGTGTCTTTGCCCTAATAGATAGTAAACTAAGAAATGAATAGCTTATTACTATGAAGGATATCATGTCTGCAAAGATAGGAACCTTTTTTAGAGAGAGTAGAAAGTAGAAAGAAATGCAGAAATCTTATGAATTCATTTGACAGAGCCACCATTAATCTTTTATACCAACCAAGCCTTTAGAAGCTGATCTCCTTATCTGGCGTCTTTACACTTTGACTTGATGGCATTTTGTAAAGGGAGTTGTCTTTGACAGCATTCATTCCAGTGTCCAATGTCCTTTAGATTTCCTATGATCTTACTGTCTTTTCAAAGAAAAAAAAAGTTAATGAAGCCCAGGCCCCAAATCCTCTGTGGAATCGATTTTAAGTGGAATAAAGAACAACTTCAGGCTGGACCTTCCTACTCTCCAACTCTCTCGTCTGGCCTCACTTCTACTGCTAGAATGCAAAGGGAGCCCGCGGAAACCAAATGACTTCATTTGCTCTGGCACTTCAGAGCCGAATTCACTTCCATGGTGGTGAAATAAAAGGAGCCAAGTGTTTTAAATAGCCACTCCCCAAGGCCCGCCCGCCCCAGTGTTTTGAGAAAAGCTCATTGTCTGCTTGCAGCCCTAGCCGGGAGCCTGCTTGCCTCCCCCTCCCCCACCAGGCAGCTTCAGTTCTGAAGTTGACATCTGGTTTTCTCTCTGTTCACCTGATGTGTACCCATTCACGCGCACACATGAAGTGTGCCTGCGTGTGTCTGCAGGGAACACCTATTTTTGACATTGAATGTATGTGTGTGTTTCAAGTCTCTCCTGGGATAGGGGGAGGCCCAGAGTTAATAGCACAAAATAAAATGTAAACACAGTAGCCGCCCTGCATGCCACTGCTGCTGGGCTTCTGTCCGATGCTGCTTTCTGGGTAGGCGTGCCTATTGTTGCAGCAGCAACAGGCGGCAGAAGTTGGGGCACCATATGGCGGATGTGGGCCTCAGATAAGCTGTCTGGTAATTTAGCTTATCAATAGCATTTTGATATGCTTCATTTTCAGATCACCCATCACCATGGCCGGGGGTGTCATGGGGGCCAGCTGATTCCAAAAACTATTGAAGCCATTGTGAGCAATGCTTCCTTCGGTGGAATCTCTTTCAGCCCTTTCTCCCTCTCTGCCTTTTCATCTGGAAGCCTTTGGGAGACAATGGTGGTTAGAGTGGGAAAGGGCACCATCAACTGGGGGAACCATCAGTCTTGAAATCTGGGACACTTAGAAGAACTCATCAGGTATTTTCATTGAGTGGAAAACAGAAAACAAACTGCTTAGTAGCATTTCATACTGGTAGAGCCAAGAAATTCCCATAATTCAAAATTTGCTTTTGTTTTAAATACTGGAGAGATAAGGCTGATATTGTTCTTATTTTGATAAAACGTTTCTAGTTTTGCTGTGCATTAAAAATATGTCCCCCATTTTCCCTTACCTTTGAATTTTATCTTAATCATAATATGTAAAAATGATTAGCATCTACGTAACTGGATATCAGAGGACGTGTTATCTGTGATTTGGAGGCAAGAGTCAGCTTCCTTCCTGACAAGGATTGTTAAACATGGAAATGTTTCTAGAAACCTCTACTCAGAGCCCAGGTGAAGCTAAAGCAAAACTAAAATCTGTTCCACTATGAATTGAGGGAGGGGGGGCAGGTGGGTGACAACTCTTGATGAAGTTGCCAGAGCCAACTCAGATTTTTTGCACATAGTAGGTGGCTCTGTGGAAATTTGATGGTGTACATGACCATGTGCTTATCAGCAAATATTGGGTGTCCCCAGCAAATATTGGTATGTGCCAGGCGCTGGAGGAGCCAGGGTAAGACCGTCTGCCCTTTCCCAGTGCACCCTCCCTGCACATTGCCTTTCAACTTAATAGGCCCCTCATCTTTCCCAGATTTTGACTTGGGGTTAGTAATTGACAGTACCTGGGTCTTTTTACATGGCTAATTCAGGATGGTTCTGACTCAAACCCAGGGCAGCCTCGTTCTGCTCCTGCCCCCGGATCCTCTGTCACACCAGTGGTTCCCACCTGACCCTGTGCTTGGCAGCCATCATGGAGCTCTCAACAGCCTGGCCATCACCCCTGAAGACTTAGGAGGGCTTCGGGAGGCGCAATGTTTCCGTTTTTCTAAGAGAACCTATTGTGGTGTTCACCTCTGATTGGGAACCATTGGTCCTAGGTACTCTAATTTTTTTGTTAATCCTCACCTGAGGATGTTTTCCATTGATTTTTTTAGAGTGAAAGGGGTGGGGAGAGACAGAGAGAGAAGAAGCATCAATGTGAGGGAGACACATCAACTGGTTCCCCCCCACTCTCTGCACATGCCTAGGGATCGAGCCTGCAACCCAGGTACGTGCCCTGACTGGAATTGAACCCTGGATCCTTCAGTTTGAGGGCCAACGCTCTATCCATTGAGCCAAACCGACTAGGGTGATACTCTAATTTTTATCCTTAGATTGAATCAGACAAAATGTGGCCGTCCCTCCTAACTCTGAGTTGGGATTTTCCTCCCCCCTATATTTGTGAGGCGATATACCAAAGAACATATACTGAATCTTTGGGTTTTATTTATTTTTAATTTACCTTTATTGTTGAAAGTATCACAGATGTCCCACCCCCCCTTTTTTTTCTTTCTGGGGCAGAGGAGACAGGAAGAGATTAACCAAAGAACTTATATGCATGCATATACTGAATGTTTTTGGAATTCACAGAGATGTTCTTGGTTGATTTTAAAGCTACAGCTGCACAAAAATAAGGTTGCAATTGTGAGAAGCAATAAAATGTGTAGAGCCACCTTCTTTGTGCTCAGCTTTCATCTGTTACCCCTTGGGAGTGTAGCAGTTGTTTCCAGATGTGATAATAGAGGCCTGTGTCAGGCTTGCTGGGGAAGGGTTTAAAGACTAATTCTTACCTGGCTGCTTGCAGAGGTGTTTTTATTGTTTGAGTAGCGGGGATGCTGTCTCAGCTGCTCTCTGAGCTCCTTAGATGGTATCCCTTGACACTGCAGAGTGAGGTGGTAGGATGGGTGATCCTGGCAGCAGCCCAGAGACGAACCCGCTGCTGATAAACCATATGTGGCTTTTCATTCTTTCTTTTTTCTTTCCTCCACCTTTGGATTCCTTGAAGTCCAGATGCTCTCAGTTCTGCATAGAACTGCTACTTGCCCCTGGACGTTTAAACATTTACAGGTGCTCCTGTGTGCCAGGGTTTTGGTGATCAGTAAAAGATGGCCAATGAATGGTGATCAGTAAAATTTACAGGAAAGGAAACAGGCATGTAAAGAGATCATCACAGTCCAGTGGGGAAACAGTGTGTCCCATGTTCCATGAGTTCCAAGATGCAAACTTTTCCCGTATTTGAACATATCCTTCAATTCTGACTGGCCAGGCCATGGTCACCATCCATGAAGTGGTTGCACATGCTCATCAAAGCTTGTAGAACAAATGCAGAATGCTTTTGTCACGGGGCGATAGTGTGTGGAACAGCATGGATATTTGTCTCCTTGAGAAGTTGTTTTAGATATATCTTATCCAGTTTATTTTGCTTATACTTTCCTCTTTATGTCTGCACAAGATTGACATACTTAAAAGGTTTAAGTATGCATAAAATATGATTTATAAGTGATACAGAAATACTCTGGGATGGTTTGTTTTGCTACAACATTACTATATGTGTGTGTGTGTGTGTGTGTGTGTGTGTATACATACATATATATATGTATATATATATGTGTATATATATATATATATATATATATATATATATATGGTTTATTTATTAATCCTCACCTGAGGATATTTTTCCATTGTTTTTTAGAAAGAGTGGAAGGGAGGGGGAGAGACAGAGAGAGAGAAACATCAATGTGAAAGAGACACATTGATAGGTTGCCACCACACATGCCCTGACCAGGGCCAGGGATTGAGCCTGCAACCAATGTATGTGCCCTTGACCAGAATCAAACCCAAGACCCTTCAGTTTGCAGGCCAACGCTTTATCCACTGAGCCAAACTGGGTAGGTGCAACAATATTTTTTAAAAATAGGTTTTATTGATTTTAGAGAGAGAGGAAGGGAGAGGGGCAGAGAGATAGAAACATCCATGAGAGAGAAACATCATTGATGGGCTATGTCCTGCAGATTCCCTACTGGAGATGGAGCTAGCAACCCGGACATATGCCCTGACTGGGAATCGAACCAGTTACCTCTTGGTTCATGAGTCGAGGCTCAACCACTGAGCCACACCGGCTGGGCACCTTATTTGGACTCTTGGCTCAGCCACTTACTAGTTCTGTGGACTCGGTAAAATTACATTGGACCTCCTTTCTCGAACTTAATTCGTTCCGGAAGGATGTTCGAGAAGCGATTTGCTCGAAAACGGAATCTTTTTTTCCCCATCGGAAATAATATACATTGAATTAATCCATCCCAGACCCCAAAATGATTCTCTGTTTTAACCTTTCTTATATACAATACACATGTCTAATGTACTGCTTATAAATAAACACTTTTCTTAAATTTATCAAACCACCCCATACTAGCCTTAAACAATTTTTTCATATATCACTACCTCAGAAATACTACTTTTTCTTTACCCAATCAACAGTTTTTCTACCTATTCAAGTGCCTGTGATTGTTGTTTTGTGAGCACTTTCACACCCTTAGCAACATTAACACTCTTTATGTTTTAAAATTGTGCTGATCATCAATTTCACCAGCAATAAAAGCATTCTCTCCTTTGTTGCCTGTGGGGCACCTTCTGTCACGCTGAGGTATCAGCATGAAAGGGTTGTCAGGCTGAAAACTGAAGTTTTGGCTTGACAACCGAGACATTTTCTTTTCTGTGGACAACTTAGTTGAGAACTGAATTGTTCGAAATGGGAGATGTTCGAGAAGCGAGGTTTGACTGTACCTCCTCTCTCAGCCTCGGTGTCCCCATTTGGAAATCCTGATAGAATGCCTCCTGTATGCCTGACATTTAGTAAGTGTTCAGTAAATGACAAATTCAGATATTATCTTGCCTACCACATCTTCACAGATTTCCTGCCAGGTCAGCCTGGACAGGGATTCTGGAGGAACACCCAGGGCTGAGGCGGAGTCACTTAGAAGAACCGGACTTCTGGTCTCAGGCAAATGGACTGAAATCCAGGGGAGGCTGGTGCATCCCATAAAGTCCTGGACCATTAATCACTTTGAACCACACTTCCCATGTTGATAAAGTGGAGGAAATCCATCAGTAAATACATCATATTTGAGGTCATTCTTTGCCAAATCGTAGTACGAATCAAATGGAAATGCTTCTGAAAAAGTGGGTTTGATGTACCTTCATCTACGCAAAAGGAAACAGTTTTCTTAGATTCTTACTTAGGAACCGTGCTCCTAACTTTGGGATTGGGTTCTAAAAGCTCTCTAAGGTGGTTGAAAGGAACACTTTACAGAGAAATTGTGCTTAGAGCCCTGGGCCTGCTGGCAGCACCCTTGAGGAATTTCCTTTCTGTTGGTGGTGTGAGGGCCTTAAGCTTCAGGTGGGAGAGAGAACTAGAGGCAGAGAGGAGCCACCCCACCTTTAGAGAGAGTGGAAGGGAGGGGGAGAAACAGAGAGAAACATCCATGTGAGAGAGACACATCCATTAGTTGCCTCCCACAGGCGCCCGGACAAGGGCCAGGGATCAAGCCTGCAACCGAGGTACATGCCCTTGACCAGAATCGAACCCGGGCCAAAGCTCTATCTATCCACTGAGCCAAACCGGCTATGGCTCCTGCACTTCTTAATACCTGCTTAGTGCAAGCTGCTCCTTAACTTGTCTGTGCCCTCAGTTTCGTCATCTGGAAAATGGGGATGACGTTATCTACCTAGAAGCGTTGTGGTAAAGTTTAGTTAAAAGCTAGCTCGGTGTGGCTGCTATTAAAACCTCCAGCCAGCCTGCTCCTCCAAGTAGGTACTCCAAGCTCAGGAATTAAGTCTTTGCTTTGCCACTCCCAGCAGGCTCTTTGCTTTGGGTCTTAAACATAATTTACATAATAATTAACACTTTTATGTGAATGGTAGCCCCGCCCTTTGCCAATGTATTTGCATATGTAAGAGCATGTTTGTTAATCTAAGATGAGTGTCTACTTGGGTTAGTATCCTGGGTAGAGTGGGTAGAGACCTACTTTTTCACTTGGAAGCCTTAAGTGGGCTGTAGGTCTGCTCCCCAGCTACACTTCAGTGTGGGTCAGCGTCCCCTCCTTTGTCGACCCGGGCCACTCCCTGCTATTGCTTTGAGTACTTAAGATGGTTCTGAGCCAGGGCTGGAGAACACATCTATTGTCTCTTAACACAATATGTAGAGCTAATGTGGTTTCCCAGTCTTTAAGTTAAAAATTACTGAGGAATGAGTGAACTTGTTGCGGGCAGGGGTTTTTGGAGGCAGCTAGCTGACTGTTGAAGAAGGAAGAAAGGTTGATTTAAAAAATATATGTAAAATGGAAGCTTTTTTTTTTCTTTACAAAGAATGATTCTAATGGTGTGGAATGACTCTCTCCTTAGTGATAGATGTTGACTGTGCTAACCACCCGTGTAGTTTATACATTAAACCAACGGTTCTCAACCTGTGGGTCGCGACCCCTTTGGGGGTCGAACGACCCTTTCACAGGGGTCGCCTAAATACATCCTGCATATCAGATATTTACATTACGATTCATAACAGTAGCAAAATTACAGTTATGAAGTAGCAACGAAAACAATTTTATGGTTGGGGGTCACCACAACATGAGGAACTGTACTAAAGGGTCGCGGTATTAGGAAGGTTGAGAACCACTGCTTTAAAGAGTCCAAGAACTAAAGTCATGAAGAACAAACTAGGAGATCATGAGGCCACAAGTCAACTATTGAATCTGATTTGTAAACTGATTTAAGATGGGGGAAAAAGGAAACTCAGAGTCAGGTTAATTTATACCTCACGCTTCAGGCTGCGCTTTGCCCCGTTTTTTCTTAATTTCAACTTGGTCTTTCTGGTTCCTGTGTCCTCCCACCAGATGCTGTCTCCCTCATAATGTCTGTTTGTGGCAGTTTTTATCCATTTGCATTTTCGAAAGGGTTGTCCTTTACTGTTCCTGTGGCTGTAGAGGCTTGCCTGGAATAGACCTGGCTCAGGCTTCTTGTCTTGGCGTAATCCTTAATAATTAGCGCCCCCCCTTTACTCCCAAATGTCCGGTCGACGGTAAACTACATGGTCATTCTACTAATAGGAAACTGTTGAGGAAACTGGCTGGCTCCCTTTAATTAAGCAGAATGGAGAGAAAATCCGGGCAGGAGGCCTTTGCAGGGGCCTGGTGTTGAGCTCTTGACAGTATTATTCTTGAAGGAGTGTCCCATGCTGTGGCGAGCCTGGAGCTACAATAGAAGGGAATTTCAGAGAACAACTTGTCCTATAAACATGTGCTAGTTTCAACCAAATTGTTTAGAATCCTCAGCTATTCTGAGGATCAATTCCTAACGTATGGAAAAAAATATTTTTTTTCTCATCATTCATAGGAATGATTCAGCATTGGTTCATTTCCTTTTTGACTAGCAAAATGTAATTTAGGAAGCTTTTCCCAGTGGAATTTTGAAAGGTTTGTAATTGGAATTTGGGGCATTTCTGATGATGATGTTGAACCTGTGGTCTCAGTGCTCTTGACTGTCTTTGGTTTCAAACTGGCTTATCTGTGTTCTTTGGGAGACTGTGTAAAGATGCCCGATGGTGTGCCTGTATACATACAGCAGGGGAAATGGAGTGGGATTTTAGGAATTAAAGAAATTTTATTACTTTGCCTAAAACCAAACGTAATTGTAACAGCACACCTCAGTTCCAGGTGGATCTCTTGATACCACTATGTATGGAGTTATTTTATCCATGGTTTAAGCAGTAACTTGGGAAAGTGTTGCTGAAACAGTGGCATCTGGGCTTTGCTGTTGAGCGCCTGGAGAACTAACTGTTTCCTTGTTGGGGCAGCTCATTTGGGAGAAGGCCTTTGAAAGTCCTCTGGGGACTGGGATCTAGGTCCTCCACTTCCAACTGTGGGGAAGCAAGGCTTTGTTGGACAGCCTCTGCTATTGGCTTTCCCTGGAACTTTGGGCAAATTGTTTGAAAATCGTTGGTTTCCCTTTCTGGGAAAATGATACTGGGCCATCTGCCCCTCTAGCCTGCTTTTGAGCTGAGCTTTAGATTAAAGAGATAAAATGTGAGTGCCTTAGGCAGAAAAGTCTTGGAGAATCACTTTGTTATCTGAGTCATCCCATCCACCACCCTGCACTCTCCTCCCCAAACTAGATTTTTTGGAGGAGGTGCAAGTCCTCTGAGTTCATGCCATAACTTTTCTTTTAGTGGCACTAATTCCTTGTGCCACTCTGGGAGAATTTGGATAAGAAAGGAAGGCTTACAGGTCATATTCTGCCTTATGCCCATTCTTCAGCATTACCTTTTTTTTTTTTTTTTTTTTTTTAACCTAAGAGCTCCATTTTTAGTTAAAAAAAGTGAAGCTCAGAGAGGTTTAGTAATCTGCCCCAGGTCCCACAGTCTGTGTGACAGGGCCAGATTTAAAGCCAGTTCCTAGATTGTGTGACTTCATAGCTGCCAGGCAAACAGAAGTCTGTTTATTAAGTCACCTCGGTTTTATTGTGTCATTGAATGGATTTAAGATTGATTATGACATTGAAACAAAGGTAGACTTCCCCTCACTTGGAGTATCTGTCCAGAAAAGGCCAAGTACACAAAGGTACCCAAAGCACAAAGTATTTTGTGTTCTTGGTGACCCATTTTACTCTGTCTTCAGAACAAACATATGGCTAAGGCTCTAAAACGCTGGGTGTGACTCAGTCAAGCTTTCCCCACTCTAGTCATTCATCCTCCTGAGAAGGGGCAAGATTCACCTTTCCCTTTTGGGTTCAGATGTCAAAAGACTGTAATACCCTTCACCTCTCAGACTGGTTGTACTGGCCATTGAAAATGTGAGGGTAAGCCTACTACTAATGAGGGGGCTGGGTTGATCCAGGTTGCTCTATAGGGGTGTGTGTGTGTGTGTGTGTGTGTGTGTGTGTGTGTGTGTAGGGATTGGGGGCTGATGTGGTTTTGAAGCTTGGAACTGGACCTACCAGTTTATCTGGTTTTTCTTTGGAATGTGTTCTGTTGGCAGGCTGTCAGAATAAGTTAGCCCCCTCTACCTCCAGGAAGGTTTGGATATGGAAATGACTCACGCTGGGGGTAGGGTGTAGGCATATGACCTTGACTTCACTCCATGATAGTGGGAGTGCTGGGAACCTAAGAGATGGGGTGAATTTCTGTCCTTGCCAGCCAGGTGTCATGGGCTCTGTCTTAGGCTGTGATATGTGATGGGCAGTGGTAGGGGCGCCGGGTAGAAAGGAGTTAACTGCTTCCTCAGAGCCCTTGATAATCAGGCCTCTCAAAAAAGGCATTAGGGGCTTTGAAATGGGATTGCTAATGGGGTTGACATCTTGGTGGCTGGTGTTTGGTGGAAGAGAGTGGGCTGGTTGCTACTGTCTTTTCTTCTGTCCACCCAGCTCTGGTCACTCTGGGACTTGTGCCCGCGTATTCCCCTCCTTCTCAGGGCAGGTCCCTTTCTTAGACTTTCTCCACTGACTTTCTGCTATTGGCCATTTTGGTGTTGACCTAACTTTGTATAGTTCTCTAGTGCTTGATATATTTAGTAAAGTAGCCTGAAAGCATGGCTTTGAAGTCAGACCTGAGTTCTGCTTCTTGGCTGTGATAGCAGGTAAAATATTTAATCTCTTTGGGACTCCATTTCCTCATCTGAAAAATGAAGAAAATAATAATACCTCCAGAGTGTGTGTTTAAAGTGAAATGTGAGGAAATATGGTAAGTGGCCCACAGTGAGTATCTCTGTTTGCTCCCCCAACCCATTCGGAAGTCTCCTGCTTCCTCTGCCCTTTGTTTCTCCATCCAAGATCCCGAGGGTTTGTCCCAACTAGACGGGACTAGTCTGACAGGAGCTCCTTTATTTGCTTTTTTCCATCTTTCTCCTTTGGGTTCAGTTTTAAGCTGGATTTCCTGCTCTGTTATTTTTCTCCCTTTTCCTTCAGACCATTTTTGCCGTCATGCTTTTACACACACACTTGTACATGTGCCCTCCACTTTTCATACTTTCTCCTCCGCTCTTATCACTTTGAGATTTTAGAGCCTGCCTCTGCAGCTCCCCGAGTTTCACCAAAAATGGTCATCAGTAAAGCAGCACTTCTCAGCCCTGCTCTCTTTAACACTGGAGAGCATTGACTCTTTTGGATTATAGAGTTACCAGCCCTCTTAAAAGTTGCTACTATTTTGAAAAGACAGAACTCATTCTGTTTCTCATAAATTTGTGGAGTCACCCACATTCCACCCACTTGTCTGTTTGTCCTTGAGGATCCTCTTTACTTTTTCTGAACCTCAGTATCCTTACCTGTAAAATGGACATAGCAGTGCCTTCCTTGTGGGTTAACTGAGGGCCAGCACATGCCTGGCAGAGAGGAAGTGTCCCATAAGTGTGAGCTGCTGATGTGATTATGATTTCGATTACCGTTCCCCAGTAGCCATGCATTTGAGTGCCAAATGCCTCTTCCCATAGCATCTTTCTTTCTCTTTGAAGGAGGGGGCCAGGATTGCTGTCTACTTTTAATTTTAGGTTTTCACAAGTTTTATTATGGAAAAATTCAGCACAGTAGAGGGTAATGAGCCCCCATGGGACCACCATCATTTAGTAGTCGTCATAAAATCATGGCTGTTATTGTTTCTTCTAAACCCCATCTCCTCTCCTAAATGTAATGCCACTTCATCTGTAATTATTTTTTTTGGTACATATTTTTAAAAATATGATTCTTAAAAAAACAACAACCACCAAGTACAATATCATAGGAACATTTTAATAATTCCTTAATATCAAATACCTAGTTGCTGTTAAAATTTCCTTGATTGTCTCATAAATGTTTTCCCACAGTTGGTTTGTTCAGTTCAGGTTCCAAACAAGATCAACAGGTTATATTTGGTTAATATGTTTCTTAAAAATCTTTTAAGGCCTCTCCTCTTGCCTTTTTTTTTCTTTCTTGCAGTTAAAAAGCCTCATTGTTTCTCTTGTAGCGTTTTCCACATTTTGAATTTTGCAGTTGCATTCCCATGTCCTGTTTATCATATTCTATCTTCTGAATTTCCTATAAATGGGGATTTAGATCTAGAAGCTTGGTCTGATTCAGGTTATTTATTTATTTATTTTGGACAGGAATATTTTATAACTAGCATTCCACCAGGAGGCCCCTAATGTGTAGTTGCCTCATCTTTGTGATATTAGCAGTCATTGATTTATGATTTCTGCCCATGTCTATTATTTCCTATGTGCCACTCGTACTATTCCAATTCTCTGATTCCTTTTTCATTTATTAGCTAGAATACTCTTTTTATTGTTACTTTTTCCACCGTATAATTCGGTTTTTGAAGCCTCACAGATTTGTACAGATAATCAAAATGAAAGAAGCTAGGCTACATTTGAGGAAAAAAAGAGGCTAAGGCTCATTAAGCTTGTGCTTGGTCTTAATCCTTGCCATAGTTCTGGTGGTAGGTATTTCTACGATCTCTATTTTCCAGGTAAGGCTGGAGGAGAGAAGTGGCTTGTTCAAGATTATAGGTCAGAGATCCTGTTTCTTCCAACTTTGGTTCACCCTAGTGGTCACTAGAGATGAGAGCTAAAAGCTGCACAAAGATGAGACCCATCCAAGGTTTGCGGCCTGGTCTTAGCCTTAAGCCATGGCAAGAGTCGTCCCTCTTTTCTGCCACCAGATACCATGCTCCCACAGCCAGCTCTCCTTTTTAGCACTTCTGGGTGTTCAAGTACCTGGCTTTATCAGCAGGTTAAGCTAAAGTAGGATCCACTGTCTTATTCACTACTGTCCCCAGGACCAAGCACCATGATGAGTGAATCCTACTGTGATTGGCTATTACATTGCTGCCTTCTAAATGATGTCCCTCTCTCAGTATTTAAGCCTGAGTACAATCCAAGTACTTAATGGTGGATATTAAATAAAAAAGAGGAACAGGAAAGGGATAAAGAACAGATGCATTACCTAAAAGGGGGGAATTAATACCAGAATTTCAGAGCAGAGTTGCACTGCAATAAAGAATTTCTTGAGGGGCTCTGTGCTTGGCAGTTCCTCAAGTCTAGGAGAAGACAAGAGCCTAAGGCTCCCTCCAGAAAAAATAAGTGACCTTTACTCAGAAGCTGGGAGTGACCTTTACTGCAGACCAACTGGCTGCCTGGACCCAACTATGGAATCTTTTGTCAGTTTTACTGTAAGATCAGATGCTCTTTTGTAGGCTGCCTCTTCCCATGAGCTGATGGGTACCTGAAGCCTATGGTTTGATTCTCACTCTCACCTCATTACCAAAAGGTGAGTGTGTGTGACAGTGGATGATGTGGATGGTGTAAACTTCAGATAGAAATTGGAAATAAGGGATCTGGCTTGCCTCAATGCGGGGGAAAAACACCCATAAAAGCAGAATCACACTTAAAGGTACATGGTTGAGAAATCCAAAGTGTAAAATCCATGACCTGCCATTATTACATCAACATTAAAAAAAAAAGGATCATTTAAACAAAAAGTTTGATATTTAAAACTGAGAATAAAAATACAGGATTTATAAATACATAAATACTCATGCGTACTTTTACAGTGATAGCTCCTGGGAGAATGAGACCTTTTAAAATGCCACTTTCATTCCAGCTACCTCTTTCCTACATGTTGGTAACACCAGGGGTCTTAAGAGAGCTTCTGTGGTCAAAGCTACATTCATCCTGGCCTCCCTGCTAGCCTGTAGCTGATAATGAAAATGTGATGCATCTTCTGCCTTAGCTTTGATGCTTTTTCATTAATTCTCTTCTGGTAGTAAACGGCAGGTTTTCCACTCCAATTCCGTCAGGCATTTCCATCACCTTATCTAAAAGCTCTTTGTTGTAACTGCAACCCAGGAAGAGGTGGTTGGTGCCGGGAGCCGGTCCATCTTTGCTGTTTCAAGGGACCTGGCATATATGGCATACTGTTCTTAAAATGTTTGCTCACCTTCTTGGCACTATGTGTTTTAACCAAGGTCTCCTCTCTGAGAAAGGTTGTTTCCCCAGGTAGGGATTTTTCCCTGAAGTCAGGGAGGGGATAAAACTCCTTAACTAAGTGCCAGGCGGGTAGTTAATCACTTTAACTATAAACAATCACGCTTAAGCTACATAATCTTTACTCCCTGGAATGGAGATAAGAAACGCCTTAACCTTTGTAATAGAGATTGATAGGATTGAATCAACTGGTATAAATACAGATGTAAGAGCACAGAACTCAGAACACAGAACTAAGAAGAAGACAGAACCAGGAGGCACAGAACCTACACAGAACGTTCTCTAGAGACAGAAGAACTTCGCTGGAGAGAACATGGCAAAAGATCCTGGACAGAAACTGGCCTCAGAACCTAGAGACAGAACCTAGCGAGAGAACATGGCAAAAGATCCTGGACTGAACCTGACTACAGAAATTGGCAAGAGAACCTGACTAGAACCTGGTGACTGAACCTGGCTGGAGAACCTGGAGAACCTAGCAAGAGAACATGGACACAGAACCTGGCTGGAGATCCTAACCAGAACTTCGCTGGAGATCCAGAGCAGAACCTCTCTGGAGATCCAGACCAGAACTTGGCTGGAGATCCTGGCTGGAGATCCTGGCTAGGCTGCTGATCAACTGAACGCTGTCTCCATGTCATTCCTTCTTCGCCGACTCCGTCTACGCCTTTGGGGACCCCTGGACCCGCTGGGGTTGGACCCCGGCAGGTTGGCCCAGACCAGAGAGAGGGACAGCAGCTGATCCAGGTGGCTGCCGCCATGGGGAGGGTTGCAGTAGTCAGGCAGGTGGCACAGGATGAATTCTAAGCGGGCCTTCCATTGCTTTTTGCTCTCTGAGGGAGCCAGGCAGTGGAATGGCTAGGTGCCTGCTGTACCCCTGAAACCCGGTCCCCCACTGCTGCGGTGGCCTTGCCACCCATCATGGTTGCTTCTACCGCCAAGGACCAGACCCACCCCTAGAATACTCTTTCTTTTTTCTTTATTGATTAAGATATTACATATGTGCCCCCCCCATTGCCCTCCCCCATTCCCCCACTCATGCCCTCTTTTAGAGAGACTTTTTCTCATCAATTATTTGGTTAACCTGGTGTATAGTTTATACAGGAAAGGCAGGTTTCTGTTTTTGTTTTTTTAGTATCCTTATACAATCATAGGTTTTACATGATTGGATGCTTTTGAATCCATTGTTGTTACTCTTTTTTTAAAAAAAATACATTATTTATTGTTGATAGTATTACAGGTATCTCCCGTTTTCCCCCTTCACCCCTCTCCTCCCAGTCCCTACCCATCCCCCCACGTCTTCACTATCCTATTGCCCGTGTCCATGGACTGTGCATATAAGTATATAAGTTCTTCGTTTTATCTCTTCTTGTCTCCCCAACCCCACATCAAGGCATCATCAGTTACTCTCTTCATTGATGCTCAATTGGTACCATCTTTGGCCAGTGGGAGTTTCTTTAGTTGACTCATGTGTCCTTTTGATGTGACCCTGCTAGTTTTTGATAGCTTACTTGCTATCCAATCTCCTCTTCTATATTCTTGGGACTTAAAATGGATCATTTCTGTAGAATTTTGGTTTCTTTTAGTGGGAAATGGTATTTCAAGGCTACAGTGTGGTGGTAGGGTCTCTGCTCCCCATCCCCCAGCTCTGTCAACTTGTTGATCCATGGTAAAAACACGTTTCCTTGCACACTTGTCTCATGCTGGCCCGGTTGACTCTCATTTGCCACTTCCATGCCTGTGCTTGTCATCTTGTCCTTTTCTCCCTTACGAAAAAGGCCAAATTGAAGAATTCCCCATGGACAGTTCATGGTTTGACTCTCACCTCAAAGGCCAAAGCTCATGATAACTTAGGCTTCACAGAAGACTTTAGTGATGCTTGTTCTACCCCTTGTTTAAATAACCAGAAGGTGAGAAATTTCTTATTACCTCTCGGAGCCATTCAGACAACAAAGTGTAGTTTGATGATATTCTTGGGGTCATTTGCACACATCTGTTTGAGTAAATACTTAAGTGTTATACCTTCCTCTCCTGAAGTGTTTAAAATAGAGTATATTTAATTTTCTAGTCATTTGAAGAATTTATCACTAATAGATTATTTTTATTAGCTAATTAAAAATATTTTTATTGGCTTTAGAGAGGAAGAGAGAGGGAGAGAGATAGAAATATTGATTGGCTGCCTCCTGCATGTCTCTCACTGGGGATCGAGCCCATAACACAGGCATGTGCCCTGACTGGAAGCAAACCGTGATCTTCTGGTTCATAGGTTGACCCTCAACAACTGAGCCACTGTGGTCCGGCAGCTAAAATTTTTTTTAAAGGTCTCTAGTTTTATTTGTGCCGTGGAGTCTTACACGAAACACAGCTGTTATGCTGCTGTGGGTATACAATAAAAAGCCTGTAAGTCTAAAATGAGTATTTTTTGTTTAACAAGTCTGCTATTAGACTTACTTTTAGTAATTCCTGTCTTTGCTTCTTGGATATTGTTTTACGCCCATGTTGGTGCATCACAGAATATGCACTTAGGCAAAACCCAAAAAAACAGCAACAACAAAAAACTCATTTTAAAAGATAAGCTGCTGCAATACTTTCACAGGTCTGGGGTTTCCACTTCAGTAATACTTTTTGTCGTCGGTGGAGGTGAAACAGAGCCCTATGCATTCACAGTCCACCCAGTACAGCCTCACAACAGAATGAGTGAATAGTCTTGAAATTATCATCATTCATGACATCCCTGAGAAGTTCATTAGTGTCCTGGAATTTTGCGCCCCTCCCATGGCCCTTAGGCTTAAAAAAAAATTATTTTTTTAAGGCAGTTAGCTTCATTTAATGGTTCCTCTGTATTAAGGAAAGGACAATATTGTTGGGGATTATTCCCTCCCTTTTCCTTGGTGGGCACAGAGGGTGAGGAGCCTGTAATTCAAAGACTGGCCTCTGTGCCCCGAGGTAAGCTTGATTTCACAAAGGGAATTTTCATTGTGGTCCTGTGGCTCCCTAGCAGAGGGGAGGCTTCAGGAGGCATGTGGTAAGAACGACCAAGGAAAAGGCTGGACTGGAGCCACTGACGTCATGTCGGTAAATCAGTTGAGGAGCCCAGCCTAGCAGCGCCTGCCAGCCAGCCCTGCACTTTGGCCCTGCCTGGTCAACTGTTCTCATTGCTTCCTCCACCCCCGCCCCCCAACCAGCCTACATTTTCTGTTTTCTTTACCCTCTTTCCCTCTGTGCCGCTGGGCTTGTGTTGAAACCTGTCAACACTTTGAAAGCCCCCCCACCCCCCACCCCCGAAAAAACACACACAAAACTAGGCCTGTGCCAAATGTCCTATATTAGGGGGCAGGAAAGACCCAAGGATCAGCGGATGAGGGAGGATTGAAACCCCCCCCCCCCCCCGACTTCTCATTGATGAGTGAATTCATGGGGATATCAGCTCCTGACTTTGTACTCTTAGAGAGCTTTGCTCTTCAGGACTGTGTGTGTGTGTGTGTGTGTGTGTGTGTGTGTGTGTGTTCGTGTGAGCATGTAGGTGGGGGAGAGGGGAGAAGAATGGTCTGAAGATGAGTGGAAATAACCGAATTGCAGTCTTCCTTAGAGGATGAGTTAAGAGAATGAGTTCCACTGCCAGCCCTTTATTGTCCATTACTCATTAACGGGTTAACCCTGCACTCTCTCTGGTTTGCAGCTATAGCAGTTAAATCTGGAGCTACACGCTTCTTTACATCTTGGGTATTTAGAGTCACAACCCCAGATGCTCCTGAATTAAAATATTGCTGTGCTAAATCTATTTTTACATCTAGGGGAATGACATCTAAAAATAAGCCTTATCCCACCTGTTATCCACTGTTGGGAAGTTTGGACGCTGTCAAGTCACAGCCCACGGATTAGGCTTTTGCTCATGGCTTCCCATGTGATAGTCACATTCCACTCTTCCTGCCCCTGGTGTGATGTTTTCATTGTTTCATTAACTCTTGTCCTCCTGTTGATTGTGCTTGCGAGTGAAGCACGGGTTCAGATTGGTTTTGAAGTTCTTGAGCTGCCGGGTCAGAAACATATTAAAAGCAGTATCTTATCCATGAATCATTAGATGAGTCAGTTCCTGAAACCACTACAAGCCTCATAGTTCTTGGCTACAAGCAAAAGCAGGAAATCCAGGCTTCAATAACTTCCTTTCCCAGTGCTGGCTCTAGTCGCGTTGGTGGTTAGGTTCTGCTGCCTGCATTTGTAAGCCGTAGGAAGATGTATGTCTGAGGAACAAAGGCACTCGAGTCAATTTACTGAAACTGGTTATAATTTGTGGTCTTGATCCGAATGTCAGGCTACACTGGCATACCCTGGTCTGCTGAGCAGCCCTGCACAACTCAGCCAGGGAAGGTGGCAGGCTGCGTCTGCCGAAAGGCTCCAGCAAACGCATGGCAACGTTTCAAGGAGCTTTGGTGTTCCAGTGAATCTTCAAACTTGTGGGCAGGCAAGCTGACATTAGGCAGAGAGCTCTGGAGTCCATATGTATAGCTAAAGTGTCAACTCCTTTTGTTTTGTTCACCCAGTTGAGAAACAGAAAGGAAGGGAGGGGAGGGGAGGGAGGAGGGAAGGAGAGAGGAGAGAACACAAGCTTGTGCCAGCCGCCTGAGCCCTGGTCTGTCTCTTGCTTTTGCTCACAATTTATTTCCTTATACACAGGGTTTTTGTCGGGGTAGAGGGGTGGGGTGTTCCTTTTGCAGTGTTTCAGGCTGGTCCTACTAACTTCAAAATCAACTTGATAACTGTTCTATTAAATATTTTTAAAAGTAAGGGAGAAACATGAAGTGGTTGTCTCCCAGTGTAATGGGTCTGCTGCAACTTAGATTTATTCTTCTCTTTTTTGAGCAGCCTCCACTTGTCTGAGTTCCTAAGTTGGAGCAGACACAGGTTGGGGTCCCTGTCTGTGCGGGGGAGGTGCTCACTGCTGCTTTCTGTTTTGTTTGTGAGTTTATGGACTTTTTTGATGTTAAAAAATTAAAATCAAGTGTGATGTGTTTTCACGTATTGGCTAACTCTTCTGTCCCTGCATCAATTGGTATTGGCTAGCTGGGGGATTTGAGAAAATGGGACTGAAACTAGACTTTTTTTCCACTATAGGTTTATGAGGAATCATTGGACGTTCTGATAAAAGTCTAAAAATAGACTGGGTGGACCAGGAAAAAGAAGGGAACAAAATGAAATGATGATGCCCTAGCTGGTTTGGCTCAGTGAATAGAGCGTTGGCCTGCGGACTGAAGGGTCCCAGGTTTGATTCCAGTCAAGGGCACATACCCGGCTTCAGCCTCCAACCCCAGTAGAGGGCATGCAGGAGGCAGTCAGTCAGTGATTCTGTCTCATCATTGATGTTTCTATCTCTCTCTCTCCCTCTCCTTTCTTCTCTGAAATCAGTAAAAATATATTTTAAAAAAATGAAATGGTGAGCAGTCATACATTGATGCTGTCTTTTAAATTGAGCTTGTTTCCAATTCATAGTCCGCTCAGAAAGGTCAGAAAGGTCAAATTCTACCTCAGCCTTTATAAAAGATAAAATAAAAGCAAATGCAAAAGTTTGCCTGCCTCTTTAATGAAGCACGGCTGATTCAGAGCACAGCCGGGCTGGTGAGTGCCACTTTGTTCTTACTTGTCATTTGTGTTTTGTGTTTGGGTAATTCTCTGTTCAACTTCAGTCTGGCCTGAAAGGTTCTGATAAGCTTTTGAGAAGGTTGGGCTCAGTTGACTTTAGGCAGCGGTTCTCAACCTGTGGGTCGCGATCCCTTTGGGGGTCGAACGACCCTTTCACAGGGGTCGCCTAAGACCATCCTGCATTTCAGATATTTACATTACGATTCATAACAGTAGCAACATTACAGTTATGAAGTAGCAATGAAAATAATTTTATGGTTGGGTCACAACATGAGGAACTGTATTTAAAGGGCCAGAAGGTTGAGAACCACTGCTTTAGAAGTTTGAGAGTCATAATATCTGACCCCAGTTTTCCAGATTTAAGGCTTTTACCAAAAATCCCTTTGCCTGGTTGAGTTTGTTAGGAAATCACTGGAAATATATTCCTCTTATTAATGTGTGGAGAGTTATTGTCTAAACTTGGAAGAGACGTTTCTTTTTGCTAAGAGATACAAACCCAGTTATTTTTATTTGTCCTGCATTGATCTGAGAATTAACTTCTCTTTAATGCAGATTTTAGGCTGGGACTACAGACTGAATCTTGAATTGCTTATCGTCTCTGGACCAAGTTGTTCAGGGCCAGGGATTGATTCCTTAATTAAAATCAATGTAAATGGATTTGTAAGCCTCCGCTAACAGATATCTTATTAGCAACTGCACAGAGCAGCCCATGATCTGTGAGGAATGTGTTTGTTGCCCTAGGTCCGTGGTCGGCAAACTCACGAGCCACATGCGGCTCTTTGGCCCCTTGAGTGTGGCTCGCGAGCCACAGTTTGCCGACCACTGCCCTAGGTGAAAGAAACTGCGACTGATGGACTCTTTGGGGCCACTTTATGAAAAGCCCAGTGGCTTTTGTAAGGAAGGACCTTTGCTTAATTTAACCTTTACACAGAATAGATTCTACCTGTGGAAAATGATCTTGGTACGACTGCCTTGAGGGCTTCAGTTCTCTGTGTGTGAGTTTTGTGTGTCTCCACCATGGCTGCCTCTCTTCCCCATCCTTGAATTCATGATCTCAAGGACGTTTTCATGAATTGTCCAGGTCTTGCTCATTTCCAGGCAAAAGGATGAACCAGAAATAAATTCCTATTTGATAACAACAAAATGCTTTTTTTTTACTCCAACCGGAGCAACCAGGAAGCAAGCTACAAAGACGACATTTATCTGTTATTTGAGGATCTGGCTGTATACAGCTGTGCTTCCTTGGAGTGATGATAAGAAGTCAAGATGATACCTTTGGAAAGCCTTGTGGCTTTAACAAAGGTTGGAGTTTATCAAGTTGCCATTTGTACTGTTATTTTTTTTTGTAATTGTGCTGGACAGGTAAATATCCTCTATGGTTAGACCAGCTCACCCACCTTCTCTCTGATGTTTGGATCAAAGGGGCACATCTGACCCAGCTGAGTTAAACTCTGTCTCCTGAATATTTTGGGATTGAGACAGCAATCCTAGTTTGTCTTTGATGCTCACACTGTGGTTCCGGGAAAAGCTACCTGGGGAGTAGATGTTTGACCCATGGGTACAGAGAAGCGTGGACACAACCAGCTTTGCAGAGAGAAAAGAACAAAGCAGTTGCTCAGAGGAGGAGGTGAGAGACCTTGGGAATAGTTTCATTTCCTGATGGTTTTCCATTTCCCATCAGAGCTGGCTGCAGTTCCCAATTTAGGGGTCTTCTGATAGACCTCTTGGCCTTATAATGAACCTTACCACCCTCCCCCCCACCCCCCCTTTAGGTTATTGGGAGTGAGTTTCTGTTAATTGAAACCAAATGGTCTCTGGGCAACCCGTTTGCTGGGAAATATGCCTGTGTGGTGTTCTGGAGGGGCCCACTCTCTGAAGGCAGCACGCTCCCTGTGGTAGTATCTGGAATCTGTGTGGTTGGCTGTGCAGGGCTGCTGTCCTGCCCCTGTTGTCTACTATGGATTTAGTCTGAGGGAACATCATGAGGATGCTTAGCTAACTGGACCCTTCACCTGTGGCCGACACTGGGCCATTTCAAGGCCTGGCTTAGGCCTTTCTGCTGCCTGGTACGCCCTGTGGAGTTAGGTTATGGGGTGCTTAATTCTAACGTGGCAGGTGAGGAATTTTCCTAGTCATACCCCCTGGACACGGAGGAGTTCTGGTTGGCTGAGCACCTGGGAAGAGGGAAGCCAGGTGTGTCATTAGATCTGAGAGTCCTGCCTGGTGGCGCCACCTCCTTCTCCCCTCCTGTCCCTGTGCAGTGCGGAAGGCAGATGCTTCCCAAGGATAGATCCAGTGTGTCTGTTGGGCACGTGCTTCAAACTTCCTTTGCCAGGGAATCTTCCAAATTCAGTAGATTTTATTAGCAAATGGATTAAATAGCAAATGCCTCTCTTGAGGAGACCAGTTAAGATGTGTGTCTGTGCGGATGGAAACAAAACGCCTACTTCCTCCACTGTTCCCCAGATCTGGAAGGTGGGGGAGACGGGACTGTACATTTTAGGTGCGACCCAACACTTAGAAATGGAGTAGAAGTTGTTTAAGAAGTTAGAATTTGTTTTGCAAATGTACATTTGTTATGTACATAAGCAGACATAACGCAGCTTTCGTTTGTTGGCATGTTCTACAAATTTGAAGCCCTTTTTATTAGGCTGGATATGAAATGTTAAGTTCTACCTGTTTTCAATCATGAAGTTTAGTTTGTATATTTAGAAAATGGAAACCTGGAGAAACCTGTTTTCCTTGAATTGAGACGGCATGGGAGGGGGAATGATGTACAAAGTTATTGGGATGTCAGTGTGAGTGGTTTGGAATTGTGTGTGTTCACAGACGTCACATACCTAATAACTAATGTTCCTGTGATGCTTTCCAGTTTACTCATATTTCTTCCAGTAGGTTAACTTGATTGTGCCTCACAACAACCTGGGTTTTGTAAAGGAGGAAGTGGAGTCTAAGAGGTTAGGAGGCTTACCTGGGATCACACAGCCAGTAGCGGTTAAACAGTGACCAAACCTGAGCCCTCATGGGGATGTCGGATGCAGGATGTCCCTTAACCATGCCCCTCGTCCTCCTGTGCTGTGCTTTCTCCCTTTTGTCAGCCTTTGAGGTGGGAGGAGATTGTTAGGACAAGGCTGCAGAAAGGTGACTTGGGGGTGGGAGCGGAGGGCAGGTGGGATCTGGGTATGGGAACGGAATGGTTTAAAACTACAAGTTCAGACAGGCCTCTGCGGCATTCGGAGCCCAGCAAGAGCAGGAAGGAACTCAGACCGTCTTCTCCACTGGATTTCAAATCAGGCTGAATATCTTTGTCACACAGGGAGTTTTTTGTTTTTGTTTTTAAATATTGCTTCCCACTGTTCACCCCTGACCTAAATCACAATGGCCCAAGGTGAAGCTTCGGTGGGTGTTCCTTCTGAAACTTTCCCAGGTGATTCTTTGAAGTTAACTGAGGCCTCTTCAGTTTTAGCTCCACGTCTTTTTAGAGAAGTTCTATAACATTTAGCTACATGACATCACTTGGGGGCTGGTTAGAAATGCAGAATCTGAGACCCCACTCCAGGCCTGCTGAGTTAGAAGTCTCATTTTAACCAGATTCCAGGTGAACAGTATGCACATTAAAATTTGAGAAGCATTGCTAATAATCTCTCAGGGAAACTTCAGGGGACTGTAGGATGGGGTAATCCCACATATTCTTTCTAGGTTTGTCATGACCTTTTGATTTTCCTTGTTATTTATATAACTTTTCCAGGCACAAATTAAATTTAAATCAGATTTATCAACTCTTACGGTTTCAAGGTGTGTTTTTTTTTATTTCATTATTTGCATGCACAGGACTATCTTATTGCAAAAGAGTCTTCTACTTAAAAAGAAAAAGAAGTCATAAAATACTTCACTTAGTTGAATGTGTCGAGAATTTATCTGGTATGTTATAAAGATACAGATACAGGTGGGGATACAGATATTTTTTACCTAATGCTTGGCTTGTCCCAGCTATTCATTGAATCTTTTCTCCTTGAACCCATACATTAAGTTCATATATGTTTCACTATCTACCTGGATCTTTAATTATCATAGCTCTGTGAAGGGTTTTAATATATAATTCAGTTACTTCTTTCACATTACCCTCCTTTTTAAGAATTTTCCCCCACAAGTTTACCTATCTATTTAATTTTAGAAATACTTTTGTCTATTTTAAAACTTTTTCTGAAACTGTGTTTACTGGGGTTTCATTTAATTTACAAATTAATTTAGCATCACTCTTTTAAAAAATATTTTCTTTTTTCTAAGTCATATATATTATTCAGAACTCTTTTCAGTAACAGTCATACCGGCCTTTGTAACAGATATTTTGAAAGTTACAAGAGTATATCTTCTGTAGGGTTTTCTCTTCAGAGAGACTCTCCCTGGCAGAACCATCCCATCCAGTAGGTGCCTGTTGTCCCCTCTGCCTCCCCACCCAGCTGCTTGTCATTCGGAATCCTGTTCATTTATTTCCCTCCATAAAATGAATAAACGAATAAACTGTATTGATTGCCTGCCTTACTTGCTAGATTGTAAGCCCCATGAGGGAAGGCTCCATGTGTGTTTTCTTTGCCAGTGTAATTGCTCAGTGTTGAGACAGTCCCTGGAGTTGGTGCTTACTACGTATTTGTTGAGTGAGTTGGAATGAATGAGATCCCACTTGTTGAAGATTAGTTTCATGTAGAGTTATCTGGACGCAGCCCACTGTTTGAGAAATTATTCAAATAGAGTAAAGTGAATATGTGATCTTTTGGGGAAGGATTAGTTATCTGCCATCGAGTCAAGCACAGGCCTGGGAGCGTTTTATTCTCGGAAAGTTGGCCAAGTGGTATATGAATTCATTATGAAGAGTGGAGATTGATTGTGATGAATATCTAGCACAGGCCTTGCCACCTAGCAGGTCCTGGTGAATAATGCTCTGATTCAAATTCCCCAACTTTGGGTTTAGCAGCATCTCCCTTTCAGATCATTCTATTTATGTCAATTCGTTTTTAAACTAGGGAAAACAAAATACTGCTGCAAAGAACCTCAGACCTTTTTTCTATTACTAAAAATTTCTTAGATAAATGAGCATCACCCATTAAACCCTTTCATTTTAGGTACAAATACCCCAACGTGTGAGCTCCTTGTGGACAGGAGCAGAATCGTCATTCAGTTTTATAATTCTGACATCCAGGTGCTTGACAAATGCTCAAGTAGTGAGAGGATCCAAACTATAAACACAATATATTTTTAAATTGTTAAATAAAAAAGTGCCATTTTATCTGTGGAGTGTGGCGGAAATAAGTTTTGCATATATTTTAGTTTCTGCTAATGTTCTTAAAGGCTACACTTTTCTTCCCATGATGGAAGAATTTATAGAAATTATATTTCTTTTTTTTTTTTTTACCCTCACCCAAGTATATGTTTATACATTTGCGAGAGAGAGGAAGGGAAGGGAAGAGAGAGAGAAAGGGAGAATGGGAGGGAGGGAAGGAAGGAAGAGAGGGAGAAAAGGGAAGGATGGGAGGGAGAGAAAGAGAGCCCAGCCAGTGTGGCTCAGTGGTTGAGTGTCGACCTATGAACCAGGAGGTCACAGTTAGATTCTCAGTCAGGTCAGGGCACATGCCTGGGTTGTGGGCTCAATCCCCAGTGGGGCGTGCAGGAGGCAGCCAATTAATGATTCTTTCTCATCATTGATGTTTCTATCTCTCTCCCTCTCCCTTCCTCTCTGAAATCAATAAAAATATTTAAAAATTAAAAAAAGAGAGAAACATCGATGTGAGGGAGAAACATGGATCTATTGCTTCCTGTACACACTCAACGAGGAACAGAACCAACGTCCTTTTTTGGTGTCTGTGGTGCTGCTCCAGCCAACTGAGCCACCGGGCCTGGGCAGAAATTGTATTTCTTGATGCATTTATTTTCCCTCAGAAGAGAAGTGTGGGCTATTTGAATGGAGTTGGTCAATCATTTAAAACCCGCTGCTTTCGCTCCTTAGTTTATGATTTCAGGTCTATATTTAGAATAAATTGAAACTCCAGGAGTGTTTGAGGTCTTGAACATATTTAGTGCCAAGGGGCTTGGTTTTGTGGATGATTAATTCGGTTGACTGTTTCTTCAATAAAGTGGCTCCACGGCATGATTCTGCAGTCATCTCCTGAGCCCCTCCGGATGGTTGTGAGAGAGATCGCACGGGAAGGACAAAGCCAGGAGTCTGTCCCCAGCGTAGGCTCCTGCCTTAGGGTTGAGCTTTTGAGCAAAACCATAGCAGGCCCCCACTGGTGACTCTGTTGTCCCTGTGAGTCTGCGTTTGCTGCTTTGTGTGTACAGTGTACACTATTTGAAGGGAGTGTGTAAGCCCGTTGTGTTTTCTTTAATAAAACTGCGTTTATCCTTGTGTGGACAGATTGTATTCTTAGAGTCTACATTCTTAGAGAACACTAGGAACTGTTTGCTTAGGTCTTTTTTTTCTTTCGTTAAATAAAGGCTTCCTTTGGTTTATCAACTTAAAAACTGTTGAAAGTCAGACGGGAAAGTTGGTTGAAAGGAGAAGGCGCACGGTTCTTGTGTGGTTTGAAGTTAGTGACTGTATTTTGGAGTGATAAGGCCTTTTACTTTTTCAGAACCTGTATCAAACAGAACTCTCAAACAAAACACAAACTAAGCTCTCACACCTAAATTAGCGCCCCCCCCCCCTTTTAAATCTGGAAAATCAGGTTTTTGGAAAACCAAACAAGGAAGGCTTGAATAAATGAGGTGCTGCTTTGTTGAACGTCTTTTTGAGTATGGGGGAGAGTTGCGTGATTAGAGCGGGTTGTGCCTATGGGTTCTCACTGTCTTTGGGTGCCAAAGGTGGGCTAAAATTTCAATGTATGTGCCAGCGTCTGTGTTGGGTGGTGGGGGTTCAGAGAAGAATGAGGACTCCAGGCTCTTTTAAGGACCTTCAAGGAGCCCCCGGCTAGTGGGAGAGATAATTGTGTTAAGGAGACCATTCCCATCTGTGGTGGTGAATGATGTGAGGAGGTGCATGGGGTCTACCAGAGAAGAGACTTGGGCTGGGGTCCTGATTTCCTACTGAATGTAAAATAAAGAAAACTTTCCCTAGCCGGTTTGGCTCCATGGATAGAGTGTTGGCCTGTAGACTGAAGAGTCCCAGGTTCGATTCCAGGCAAGGGCACATACATCGGGTGCAGGCTCAATCCCTAGCCTTGGTCCTGGTTTGAGCGCATGTGGAAGGCAGTCAGCCAATGTGTCTCTCTCACATTGATGTGTCTCTCTTTCTGTTTCTCCCCCTCCCTTCCACTCTCTAAAAATCAATGGAAAAAATATCCTTGGGTGAGGATTAACAAAAAGGAAGGAAGGAAGGAAGGAAGGAAGGAAGGAAGGAAGGAAGGAAGGAAGGAAGGAAGGAAGGAAGGAAGGAAAGAAGGAAAGAAGGAAAGAAGGAAGGAGGTTGGTTACATGGGGAATACAAGCTGCTGATTTTTATTGTTTCCTTGACGGCATAGGCTGCACTTAACATAAAAACAATGAGTTTCTAGAAGAAATCTTACAAGGAGTGACAAGATAATGTAGGGCATGTAAACAAACATTTGGTTACAGTGGAAGGCAAATGCTGGGGGCTGCCTGCTCCAGGGCCTGCTTCCTGCTCCCCAGCCCTCTCTGGCTGGCTCCAGACTCTTCTTTTGATCTGTTCACAGGCTTTACGACTGGAGAGCTGGAGGAGGTAGAGTCAGCGGGTGTTCTTTTTCTCTGCACATCAAACTTTATCTCTGGTGTGCCCTGGAATGGTGACTCCTGCTGTCCCATTGGGGGCTGCCTCCTGGTCTGCCCCTTGAACCAGAACCTTGCGGGGTGCTATCCTCAGTACCGTGCCAGCCTCAGGTGTCCGTGTTTCTGGGCTGGCATCAGCCTGCAGCTGTGCAGGGTGAGAATGTGGAACTGACCCTCAATGTTCCTATCTGGGAAGGTTACGGGTGGACAAGGTTAACTTGGGTTTCCTCTCTCTCCCGGGGCTCACTCCCCAGGCTGATCCCTTGTCACAACTCTTTCTTGCTTTGTGCCTTTTATCTGTACAGTGGTTTATGTCTTAATGCCTGTGGCCAAGTTCGCACAACAATGCCCAAAGGAGAAAGGGTACGATTGTTAGCCCCATTATAGAGATGGAAGACTGAGGCTCAGAGCAGTGTGCCTGGATGTGCAGGGAGCAGAGTCCAGCACAGGGGTGGGCAAACTTTTTGACTCGAGGGCCACAATGGGTTCTTAAACTGGACCGGAGGGCCGGAACAAAAGCATGGATGGAGTGTTTGTGTGAACTAATATAAATTCAAAGTAAACATCATTACATAAAAGGGTATGGTCTTTTTTATTTTTAGTTTTATTCATTTCAAGCGGGCCAGATTCGGCCCACGGGCCGTAGTTTGCCCACGGCTGGTCCAGCGGGTTCTGTTGCTGAGCGGCACCATGCCCCCCCCCCCCCCCCCAGCAGCGCTACCTTTTTCCCAGGCTGCAAGCCTCAGGGAAACATCTCTCCTTCCCAGTTTTCAGATCCCTCAAATCGGTTGCTTCCTTTCCATTCCCCCTGCAGCTACTACCATCTTCCCTTGTCTGAACTACTCCAGTCCTCCCTCAGATAATCTGCCAACCTCAGTGAGTCTCATCTGGTTAATTAAGTTGCTGCATCATTATAACCATCATTATCTAATAATATGTTGATAGCAGTTCTTATGGGTAGCATTATTCTTACTGCTTTGCAATTCATTTAATTTTCACAATAATTCTGTGAAGTAGCTTTAGGATTATCGTCCCCACTTAATAAATGAGGAAGTGGAGGCACAGAGACATTAAATACCTTGACCACAGTTTTACATAGCTGTGAGCACTGGGATACAAACCCAGGCCGGCTGGCCCCGTGGCTCTTAGTCCCTCCACCTGATCCCAAACTCTCATTCCTCAAAAGCCTCCCAGTCCCTACATGCTTCATCCCCAACCAGCGTGCACATTCCCTCCGCCTGGAGTAGGAGACACCACAATGTGGCCTCAGTGTATCTCTCTAGCCTGGTGCCCCGTTAGGTATCCTTCCTACAAACGGGGTTCACCGCATTTTCTCAATGTGCTGTACTCCCAGGAAAGCTTCTTTTAGCAGAGGAGGAGACCTTTGGGTCTTGGCTCTGCCACCGATGATGTGTGTGACCTTGTGCAAGTCACCCAGGCTCGCTGAGCCTGGATTCCTCTGCCCAGCCCGTGGGAATAATAGCTCCTAGCACACTGGTTTTGTCCGCAGCTGCTCCTTCAGGACGTCTTCTCGCAGTCTGCTCTTCCTTTGCCAGAAGGGGGTCTTCACTTCCTTTGGCCCGTCAATGTCTTCATGCCACTTTTACCGTCCAGCGTGTTTAAGTCCAGCGTGTTTAACTGTCCTTTGTAGGTGTCCTTTCTTCCTCCTAAACTGTAAGCTCTTTCAGGGTATGGGCTGCAGCTAGTACAACTTTATATTCTCCATAGTGCTTTGCCTATAATAGGCATTCAGAATATACTAGTATCTCTGGAGGGGATGACTTTGGGGCCACTGGGATTCATTTGTTGCGTTCCTCGGAGAGCTGGGTGAACGGTGCCAGCGTGAGTTGACCTGCAAGAGCAGCCATCGATTGCACGGGTTCTGGCTTCTGCTTTTTATTAAATTCTTTCCTGTTATAGCTGGAGATCCCTCCCCTCCTTTTCAAACCCAGGCTCATGGGGTAGTGCAAATTTGCACAGTTATCCTCTAAGCAAATTGGCTAAAACAGTAAATCCCCTGGAAGCAGAGTGGCCCTGGACATGCTGTTAAAAAAACGGCATGGGTTTCATTTTAGAGAGTAGAAAAGAGTTATGTTGGAAGAACCTGACTCCTGCCAAGTCAGAGACACGTCTTATTATACTTATCTTCTATTACGGCTGAGTCGGCATTGTGGTGGTTGGTTTTGGGAGCTCCCTTCCATGTACCTAGACGAGAGGAAGACGATGTGTGTGTGTTGGACGGGCCTCCTGACAAGTTCTGGGAGAATGCAGTGTGACCACTCAGTTTGAAATTTTGCTGAAGGAGCCACTCTTCCTTGCTTTGAGACGTTACAGATGATTGAGGTGTCTGATACCACGTGACCCCAATCATATTAACTCCCATTGAGAAAGTCTTGGTCCTCTCTTCCAACCTCCTGGCCAGTCACTCCCACCCAGTATTCCCCAGTTTCAATCATGCTCAACTATCTCTTTGCCTCTGTGCCTTCTCCTCCACCTGCACTTACTTGGGATACACTCTTGCCATTGTGAGCTCTTCTTCTAAAGAGAAGAATGTCCATTATTTCACAGCAGCTTAGTTCCGATACTGTAACTACGCCTTCCTTCTTTCCCTCAGTCCCCCATACTGTAACTCAACATTAGCATTAATCACATCGTCTTCTACACCTTGAACTTACCTCATTCTCTCCGTCTGAGTGCCTGGAGGGAGTAACGGTATCTCAGCCTTGTATTCTGCCTAGTACAGAGATGCTCAGAGTGTGTGTGCACAAGTTAAAAGTATTTGGAAGTGATGGTAATAGCTAACATTTCCAAATGCTGTAACTTTTATTAACAGGAGTGAGCCATGGTTCTGATGATGGTCACTCATTTTTTGGTATCTTTAAGGGCAGAACTCTCCAAAATAAAATATAATTAAGCGTATCCTGATGAAAGCATATGCCTTGCGTGTGCCCAGCTCTCCAGCCTTGCAATGTAGACATCCAATGGATATCTGTGGGATGACTGAATGAGTGAGTGAGTGAGTGAGTGAATGAAAAAGCTTGTACCCTCTGGGAAGGAGAGAAGGGGGGATGGACTAAACTTCTCCACTGCTCTTAAAGCTGGGCTTCTTGCTTGGCTTGAGGGCCCAGGCAGGGGCTGAGCTGACAGAAGAATTCACATTTCTTCATTCTTGTAATTTCCATTTTTGAGAACCAGCAGGTCTTCTGTATCTTCTCACATTTTCCTAGGCCCACCCAGAGCATTTACCCTGTTCTTCAGAATTTGAGAATTCTACCATGTTTTAATCTAACATGAAAAATGCTCTGATGACAAACCCGGACAACCCAAATGAGGAAACAAAGAAACAACCTCCAAATGAAAGAACTAGCGAATTCTCCAGAAGAAGAGATAAATGAAGCGGTGATAAGAAATTTATCTGAAAAATGCTCTCATGACTTCCAAGGCCTTGCTGCACCATCCTCTCTGAACCTAACTGGTGTCATTGTAGAATGATGCAGTCCGGGGAAGAACCCGGCGCTCACCCTGCTTAGGGCAGGCTCCAAGCCTGCATACTCATGCCCTGGCGATCCCTCTCCATAGAAGTGTGGACATGGCAGTTGTCAGCATTTAGCTGGCATTTGTATGTGTGTATTCAGGCGAACATGAGAAAGACCCGTTGAAACACTGGACACACACAGAAGTGAAGAAAATTTTACCTACTTTTTTTTTTTTCATTTGTTCTTTTTATTTATTTATTTATTGTCTACTTTGATTTTTTTTTTTAGTTTTATTGCTTAAAGTATTACAAAGGGTATTACATATGTCTCCTTTTTTCCCCCACCCTTGACAATCCCTTGGCCTCCCTTACCCCCCAGTGTTATGTCCATTGGTTATGCTTATATGCATGCATATAAGTCCTTCAGTTGATCTCTTACCCCCCTCCCCTTTTGCCCCCCTCCCCTCACCGGGCCTTCCCATTGCAGTTTGACAGTCTGTTTGAGGCAGCTCTGCCTCTGTATCTATTTTTGTTCATGAGTTTATAATGGTCTTTATTATCCATGAATGAGTGAGATCATGTGGTATTTTTCCTTCATTGACTGGCTTATTTCACTTAGCATAATGCTCTCCAGTTCCATCCATGCTGTTGCAAATGGTAAGAGTTCCTTCTTTTTTACAGCAGCATAGTGTTCCATCGTGTGGATGTACCACAGTTTTCTAATCCATTCATCTACTGATGGGCACTTAGGCTGTTTCCAGATCTTAGCTGAAAATTTTATCTTCTATTATGAAGATGATGACAGTGAAAATTACCAAGATGTTGGTTTGTCTACCAGATATTACCAGAAGCTGTGTCTTGTATATACAAAACCTGCTTATCGAACAGATAACCTTCAGAATGGTGCTATACATGTAACACACAATGTGTACATTATACTAAGATGTTTTACTCTTATGGGTTATCTGTGGTGGTGTGGATAGTAATTCTTAGTTTACTTTTTCATACTACAGGTTGTTGACCATTCAAGAAAAGGTTGAGCTATAAATATTTCATATGAGGTGATAGATCACTTTCCTACATCGGCTGGCAAAGGAAACTCCCTTATCTGAATCCCTCACATATAGTCTGATGGCCCTCACGTGTGTATCTTGCTGAAACTTTTAAAGTAAGTTGAATGATCACCATTAGGCAATGCTGGCTTGTTCTCACCATGCTTATTTACAGGGGCTGGTAGAGTGTGAGTGATGAAATTGAAACTTAGTTTGAACTTAATGTGGGAAACAAAATAAATTGGACTCTTGAAATTTTGCGTAAATATCTGTCACAGCCTGGTACTAAGTCTGAGGATTTTTAGAATTGACCTCATTGAATGTTGAATTATGTTCTAAGATACATTTTAACAGTGTTTTTCTCCAGAAATAAAAGCTTAAACTGACTGGCGAAACCACTCTTCAATTCTCTCTGAATTGAACATTTCCTAATAAGAAATGTTACCTATCTTTACAATTTTCCTACTGTCCTACCTTCAGGTGTCTGGATTAGTTTTATCGAGTAGATTCCCCAGGCTGAAAGTAAAAGGTTAAATACTTGTAGGTACCATTTGCAACTACATATGAATCAGGACTTTCTGTATGTAGTAGTTAAAAGAGAAATGTATTAAATGCTTCACTGAGATTTAAAATTATGTTCATGAGGACAGTCTTGTTATACTTATAAGAAGATACTATAACTCAAATAATTAAGTTCTAATGGCACTTTTAATGTGTTTTATATATTGGGGTTACGAGTATAGATAAGGTTTCCTCGGACGGAGGCTGGTTTTCCTGTGTAAAGAGATTTCTAAAGCTGACAGTGGAGCTCCAGGCTGCAGCCTGCTGTGGTCGAACTGGGCACTTGCCATTGCTCTCCTTTCCTTCCTGGTTCCTTCTGGGACTCTCAGGATCCTGTGGTGTGGCTGGATCAGATGGTGAACCCCGATGCCTGTGTCCTGAAGTTTGTGAACACTCCAAGCTTGAGTGGGAGGCTCAGCCTGGCAGACCCCATCAGAGGACGGGTGGTCACTGTTGAATCCCCTCACACTCTCCATGGGGCCCTCTGTTCCTGGAGAAGAGGGTGTCAGTCCCATTTTGCACTGATGGGAAAACAGCTGAAAAAAAAAGGGGCGTGTGATTGGCCCAAGGTCATCTCTTGACCTTGAACCCAGCACTATCTTCACCTTGCGATGTTATCCTTGTAGATCTCAGTTGCTGTGCCTAGGAGGAGAGTGTTGTAAACCAAATTGTTGGCTAGTTGGAGATTTTCCAGATGACTTAAGGGAAAGAAATAACAACATTTGCCGCACTTCCCCCCCCCCCCCGCCCCCTTTTTCTTTTAGCAGAAGCATAGAGCCAGCAGAAGACTTGTTTACTTTTGGTGCTGTACTTGTATGACTAGATGTTTGTCTCACTTGCTGTGGGGGAAAGCAGTTGATGTGTTCTTTTGAAAGAACTGGACCCGAGACCTAGGATCACCCTTGCACTCCTCACACTTCTTGCATTTGGTGGCTGGCCAGTTGCCTGCTTCTGTGTGTCAAAAACAAAAGCCCTCCACCAAGGACGTGATAGGGCTATCTGTAAGCCATTTTAAGGCACATGACCAGATGTAAGGATGGCACTTGAAGTAGCTTCACAAACTCTGTGCACCAGAACTTAACCACTTCACTCCCAGGCGACCTGCTCAACCTTAGCTACGTTACTCATCATGTATTCGCAGTTCTACTCTGCTTACTTTCTGCTTATCACGGCATAAACAGCTGGAGAGGGCCATTTATGGCTCTAAATAGAGAGGTGGCATCTGCTAGAGAGGAGAGGAGGTGATAGCTGATGATGTGGGGAGAAATAAACACGAGAGTAGTTACATTTAAAAAGTATATTAAACTGGGGTCCTTCAGCCCACTTGCCCTGTTGTTTCGAGTGGTCCACACCGTTGTCTAGCACAGTGGGGTGCTGGGTGCGCATAATATGACTGTGATTTTTAAGTAGCACCCTGCTTCTGTCTGGTGAGCTCTGTGTAAAAAGACAGGGAAGAACTGTGGAAATAGCCTTCAGAAGTGAAACAAACATTTTGATGCTCCTGGTGCTGATCAGTATTCATACTGAAAGAATATGAACAAAGAACAGTTTTTCCCTAAGGGTACTGGTAACATGAAATCTTATGCTACACTGATTAGTGGCAGTGGGTTTTATTTTAAAGAACTTTCTTTTCTATTGCTAAAATATGTGCTCTTGGCCCTCGCTCTGATCTTGCGGTTTCCAAAGTCCCTTAGAGGACAAGGATGATGAGTGAGGATATACATCTCAGCTCCAGCGGCTGCTCCTCTGCAGGGGTCTGTCTTGCAGAAGCTACAGGCTCTGAATGTTGACAAGGGTCCTATGTGTGTCCTGTGTGCTTTGTGCTCTGAGTCCAGTGCTAAGGACCTCTCTGTGGAATAGTTGTCTTCACCTGAGGCCTGTGTAATTATTCATCCCCTAGTGCAGCCCAGAGTTGACCCGGTTAGGCTCTTGAACCCTGGACAAGTGTAATAAAACTTTGCCTGTTTTCCTTAAAGAGGCAGAATTGGTGAGGTGAGTATGGATGAGTTCCAAGGGCAGTTTTGTGAGTCAGAGACTTTATCTTGCTGAAGGCGTTAACTCCTTTGATCCAAAACACCCTTGATTGAGTTGAGGGTAGGGGGCAAATTTTACACACTACTGGCAGGAGTCTAAATTGTATAGCTTTTTTGGAGGGCCTTTCTTTAAATATAGTTTTCATTGATTTCAGAGAGGGAGGGGAGAGGGAGGGAGAGAGAGAGAAACATGAATGATGAGAGAGATCGGCTGCCTCCTGCATGCACCCTACTGGGGATTGAGCCTGTAACCTGGGCATGTGCCCTTGCCCAGAATGGAATGTGGGACCCTTCAGTCCACAGGACAATGCTCTATCCATTGAGCCAAACCAGCTAGAGCTGGAGGGCCTTTTGACAATAGGAATTTGAAATGTTCAGTGTGTGGTACTCTATGACCTGGTGGCTCTACTTCGTGTAATTTATCCTAAGGGAAGAACAGTATCAATATGTACAAGGATGTTCCTCACCATATTCCTTAGTGTAGTGACAAACGGGGACTTTAAAACATTCATCAATAAAGGAATAGTTAAATAAAATTTAGTAAAACCGTATAGTGAATGTTATATAAACCAGAGGTTGCCAACCGGTGGTCTTAAAGGTTGGCGACTGCTGATATAAACAGTTGTTGAAAGTGATGAGGTCAACTTCTGTTTTGTTACGGAAAGATGGCAAAGAAATTACGTGAGAAAGTTAGATTATAGATCAGTATGTATAGTATGATTCTATTTTCAATATACATGTATATAGAAGGAGTATGTATTATAATTTTATGTGTATTAATTTTGAGGTGAGAATATATATAAAATGCTAATAGTGATCACTTATTTAGGATTTAGGATTATGTAAGGACTCTCCTTTTCTACCTCATACATTTCTATATTGCTTGAGCTGTTTATAAAGAGATGACCATAAAAATTAATTTTTAGCCAACAGGTAGAGATGGTTAGGCCATGTCAGAAGGTGGAAGGAAGAAATAAGTAGTAGCATGTGCAGGATTAGTGATCAGAAACAACAGAAGTCCTGAGTAGAACAGGAGTTGGAAGAGATTGGCCTCGTTTTGAAGTAATATTTTGTTCATTTGATCCAGATTTGTCTAAAGCCACCTCACTAGTCACCAGGGACCCCCTAAGACCAAACCCTGGGCTTTCCCAGCTCAGCTTCTCTCTACCCTCTGGGATACTGCATACCATGAACCTCTCAGGAACCAACTTGACCAGCGGTTCTCAACCTGTGGGTTGCGACCCCTTTGGCGGTCGAATGACCCTTTCACAGGGGTTGCCTAAGACCATCCTGCATATCAGATATTTACATTACGATTCATAACAGTAGCAACATTACAGTTATGAAGTAGCAACAAAAATAATTTTATGGTTGGGTCACAACATAAATGAGGAACTGTATTTAAAGGGCCAGGAGGTTGAGAACCACTGAACTAGACCCTTAGCTCAGGGGTCTTGGCTGGTAGGGCTGAGGTCTAAAGGCTAGGCCCACTTTAGTCCTTTAGTGTCCTTTCCCCCACCTCAGGGTGTGTGTTTGTGTGATGCAGATTCCCATCTCCCTTTTTGTCCCCTAAAGATTGTAAACAGGTCCTTTATCTTCTCAGGTTTTACTGAGAATGACTGCAAGGAAACAGATAAGGAAGTAAAGGTTACAAAGGTAAAGTAGCAGAGACAGCAAGATAACAAATTAATAGTAACAATGGAGCAAATTTGGGGTCCTTCACAAGATTCCGCTCCTCCTACAAAGTCGCTCCTCCTACAAAGTCATTGTCTGATTGCTGCAACAAGTTCCTTAAACTCATCTATCATTCTCCAGGGATGAATGTGCCAAACCTGCCTCTCCTCTCAGCTCCCCTTCTCCAGGTCCCCTCACTTCTTTTTCCATCAGGGTCCCAGAGCCCAGAGCTAGGGCTACACATGTAATTAAGGTACTCTGGGCTAAAAGTGGAGGGTCCATTTTCAGGTCCACTTGGGCAATTCACATCTTTTGAGGGACATTGTGTAATAGCCCTATATAGGTTCAGTCTTCTTAAATTATTTCTTCATGCAATTTCCCTTAAAAATCTTCCACCTCCTACTTACATATCTGCTCATCCATTTTTTCTTTCACTGGCCCATCCATCCATCCATCCATCCATCCATCCATCCAATAACATCAGCTCCTTATTGGAGCAAATTGCTCTTTTAGCCCTTAGATATAAACATGTCAAGGTGCGCTCAGTTCTCATTCTACCATTCTGACCATTCGCCTCTGGACCCCTTCATTGCTGGCTCAGCTTCCTCCTACGAGGCCTGGTCACTTTTTCAGTTGATGCTTAGATGTGATGACTCCCATCCCAGCTCCCTACTTAGTTGCATTGTGGCCTTGGGCAAGTTACCCGAACTCTGTGTCACTGTCCTCATGTGGTAAAATGGGAATAATAATATAATTACCTTAAAGGTTGTTTTGAAGATGAAATTAAATAATGCATGTAAAGTACTTGGCACATTGGCTAGACTATATTAAGTGCTAAAATGCTACCACCACCACAACCATTATATTAAGGTTTCTGCCCCTGGGAAATATATTAAGCCTGTGGGAGGTACAGTGGGGCCTTGACTGGAGTTTAGAGTTTAATTCGTTCCGAGACCGAGCTCGTTAAGGAGCTCGTTAACTCAAATTACTCTGTCAACTCAATGCAAAAAATCCCCGGAGAGACAGCTGGTATCTCAAAAAACCCGTTAGTCGGGACACTCGTAAGTCAAGGCCCCACTGTACTAGGAAAAAAGTACAATGAGAAGCCAGGTTTTTATCTGGATGAGAATAAGTCAAATCCAGTATGGTTGGGGTTGATTATCAATCATCAGAGGGCAATTTTGAATTGACAACAATCAAGGGGTACCATCTGGGAAGACAGTAATGGGGAGTGCAGGGAGGAAGTGAGTCTTAAGTTGTACTTGGGTCTGAATGGACAAGGAAAACCATTAAGCTTGGACCTAAACTGAATTGGGAAGGTCTTTGGCCTTCTGTCTAGTTGGAGGCTTCTCAAGTTGGGGGCCAGATAGGGCAGGTCTTTGAGTGATATCATTTATAACATTGATGAGAGAAAAAAATTGACTCCCACTGGGGCCACTGTCTGTGTGGAGTTGACATGTTCTCCCCATGTCAACATGGGCTTTCTCTGGGTACCTCAGCTTCCTCCCACATCCCAAAGATGTGCATGTCAGATATATTGGTCTGTCAAGGGGAGGATGGGATGGTTGCATTCCTCTCACTTGCTCCTGGGGATGCTGTTTCTGGACGCTGCAGTAGACAAGCCCCCACACTGGGGAGCCCAGGGCGCCCATGGTGAATGTGAGCAGGGCTCCTAGGGACAGGACCTGCCATGCAGGGTCTTCGCCAGAAAGGCTGGGCTCTAGGAGTCTGCATAATTTGGATTCTATGTAGGGTTGTCAGGTAAAATACAGGATGCCCAGTAAAATTTGAATATCAGAAAAATAATCAGTACTTTTTTTTTAGTATAAGTCTACTCCCTAACTTGAATTTTAGAGAAGCAATATTTGGGACAAACATATTACAAAATTATTCCTTGTTTATGTGACATTCGAATGTAACTGGGCATCTTGTATTTTTATTTACTAAATCTGGCAACCCCAACTCTAGGGGTTCCTGGATTAACTGAGGTGGTGAGGAAGATGGGAAAAAGGAGGGCACGGATAATCTTAGATCATCTTTAAAAAAGAAAATAAAATCGCCCTAGCTGGTTTGCTCAGTGGTTAGAGCATCGACCCATGGACTGAAGTGTATCAGGTTCGATTCCAGGTCAAGGGCATATACCTCGGTCACAGGCTCCATCCCCGGCTCCAGTTGGGGAGCGTGCGGGAGACAGCCAATCCATGCGTCTCTCTCACATCAATGTTTCTCTCTCTCTCTTCCCCTCCTTTCCCCTCTCTCTAAAAATCAGTGGAAAAAATATCCTCGGGTGAGGATTAACAACAACAAAAAGTCTTGACAAAGGAATATTGTGCTCACTTCCTAGTTCGCCCCACCCACCCTCCTTCCAAAACTGAGACTTTCCACTAAGAAACTTCACAAAGAGGTCATAGCCTAGTGGCTTCCCGTCCTGCTCTGGCTCTGCCTGTCAGCTTCCCGCTGAGGGCTGAAAGGAGCTGTAGCGAATGCTTTCTGCTCTGCCCTCATTTTCTGTTGCATTGGAGCCACAGGACAAGCAGAATCACTGGACCCCCAATCCAGCCTCTTTTTCTCTCTCAGAAAAGGGGCATGTGCTGCTGAATCCAAGACACAAACGATTGATCAGGATAGTGACCATTCGTATTTTCCTCCTGGACTTTACGTTTTGTCAATGTCTTATTTCTAGCAATGTTGTGTGTGGTGTGTGTGTGTTTTGTTTTTTAATCCTCACCCAAGGATATGTTTTTGAGTATTTTTAGAGAGAGAAGAAGGGAGAGAAACATCTATCCCATACATGCCCCGACTGTGGATGGAACCTCCACCTAGGTATGTGCCCTAACTGGAAATCAAATCCTCAACCTTTTGGTGTACATACAGGATGATGCTCCAACCAACCGAGTCACCTGGCCAGGCACTAGCAGTGCTTTTTTTTTTTAATAATATATATTTTTATTGATTTCAGAGAGGAAGGGAAAGGGAGAGAGAGGTATAAACATCAATGATGAGAGAGAATCACCAATCGGCTGCCTCCTGCATGCCCCCTACTGGGGATCGAGCCCACATCCGGGGCATGTGCCCTTGACCAGAATCGAACCTGGGACCCTTCAGTCCGTAGGCCAATGCTCTATCCACTGAGCTGAACCAACCAGGGCTAGCAGTGCTTTTAAGTTAGGGATATGCACACTTTTTCTGTAAAAGACCAGAGACTAGATATTTTTGCAGACCTGGTCGTCTTGGTCACCTCTACTTATCTCTGCTGGTATGAAAGCAGCCACAGACAATAGACAAGATGCCAGTCGACAGGCATCGCTGTATTCCAATAACATTTTCTTTATGGACACTGAAGTGTGAATGCTATGTAATTTATATCCCTTTGATTATTTTCAACCATTTAAACATCTACAAGCCATTCTTAGCTCGCAGGCCATACAAAAGCAGATGGCAGGCCAGGTTTGGCCTGGAAGCTAGTTTGTCAACCCTGTTTGGAGTCAGCAGCAGAGAACACTAGAGCTTGGCTCTCAGTTCCCCACTTGGGCTGCATGGCTTCTTCCCCTGAGATCACAGCTTCTGCCACTACCAACTGAGCAACTGTGCTGGGATCTTAAGTATGGGTTTTTTGCCTTTCAGCTTCTTTCAATGCAGCTACAAACCCACATCCCATAAGTTCTCGTGTGAATTTGTACGTCTGCCTTAGAGAACGAGCCATTAACAGTCAAAAGTGTGGCCGCAGAGTCTTACAATGAACGTAGTTTATACTGATCATAGGCTACAATATCGGGAGTAATTTTAGCCTAATACATAAGTAAGCAGCAGAACTGAATGTGGGACAATTATATGTCTGTGTTATAACGCTGCCTTCTACACACAGCTCTGTGTGTGTGTGTGTGTGTGTGTGTGTGTGTGTGTGTGTGTGTGTGACTGTGTTTCTAAATGGAAAGATCAGATTAGGTTTGACTTTCTGTCACCAGATGGGGTCTAGCTGCACCTGAAACATGGGAGAGGAGGCAGGGCCTTTCATTCCTGTGGGTCCTGACTGATGGAGGTTTTGCGTTTTATGGATATAAGATCTGCTGGGCGAGGTGGACAATGGAATTACACTTCCCACAGAAATCACTCCTGGACTGAGAATCAGGTTTGCACGTGTGCCCTGTAGCATTCCTTCTTGCCGAACACTGGGAGATGGGTGGTTATTAGGTTATGTCAAAGTGGTGTTTGCCTTAATACACGATCCTCCTGCAGTAACCCAATAATGGAAGGTGGAAGGAGGGAGGGAAAGGAGGTGGTGACCTGCACATTTCTGAAAGCTGGAAGCATCTGGAAGCTAAGGGGCTTCGTATGGTATCAACAGCGAGCAGTTGGAGTTCTGTTCCCCATTTCTCACCCCAGTTCCATGACACATTTGAATCTACTACCCTGGGACCTGGTACAAGGATAGCCTTGTGGTCAAAAGAACAGCATCTAGGCTCAGACTTCCTGGCTCCCAGCTCATGCTTCCAGCTCTTTGCCTTTGGGAAAATTACTTAACCTTGCTGTTTACTGAACTGGACAATAGGGTATTAACAGGAGTGTCTACCTTATAGGGCTGTTGTACAAGTTAAATGAGTTAATGAATATAAGTGCTTAGAACCCTGACTGACTCAGATGCACCTTGACTGAGATAGAGGAGGAAGAAGTGGTTTTCTTGTGAGGTAGGGTAAGTAAAGGAAGCTCAGATAATAATAGCTCAAAATAAGCTCATAACCTCACCCCTCCTCCCACTGTCTCTCAGACAGAGATGTGTGAACATCTCTGGGGAAGGTCATGGCTGGTCTTCGTGAATAGTGGTTCAAGGACAGTGCTTGGCCCAGACATGACTTAAGGCTCACATGCTAGACCTGTCATTGGCTGTGGGACGATCTTCAGCAGGTTCTTCACTTCTCAGAGCATGAAGTAGAAATAAGCGGTCACCCCACATCCCTTTCACATGACTGTCTTGAAAGAAGACAGTTAAAGTGAAAGTGCTTTCTAAGTATGAACAGTTTGATTTCATGGAAGGGTATTATTTCTGAACCCAATTCCTTCCCTTTTTTAAAAAAATTACACTCTTGTCTCATCCCTGTAAGTCTCAAGTACAGTTCAAGACCAATCTATAGTCAGATGGATTTTTGCATTTGTTTTATAGCGATCCTTTTTTTAAAGAGAAGTTTCATTAAATTTTAATAGCCTCCATCCTAATGTAACCTTAAGTATCTTCCTCTACCCTCATTTGGGCTGAATCGTACAAATTTTACTTCCATGTGCTTTACATGCGTCATATTCAATTAAGGGCAGTTTCCTATCTTTAAGAATTTGCAAACTTTGTTCTGGGGTGTTCTTGGGGGTCCGAGGGTCTTCTGAACAACCACTTCTAGGTCATGGTTGCTTTCTGGGACTCCTAGGTCTTAGAGACCATTGCTTTGGTAGTGAAATTTCCAGGAATCAGGACAAGGTTCACTGTCCTGGCCTGGGTCATCCTAGTCCAGTGATGGCGAACCTTTTGAGCTCGGCGTGTCAGCATTTTGAAAAACCCTAACTTAACTCTGGTGCCATGTCACATATAGAAATTTTTTGATATTTGCAACCATAGTAAAACAAAGATATTTTTGGGTGATATTTATTTTATATATTTAAATGCTATTTAACAAAGAAAAATCAACCAAAAAAAGTGAGTTCGCGTGTCACCTCTGACACTCGTGTCATAGGTTTGCCATCACTGTCTAGTCCCTTCTCAGGGCCTGTCCACAAGCAGCAGCCCCTGTTCCACCCAGGCAGAGTAAAACAGCAGTTTGGGGAGATGAAGGTGCCTGGAAGGGGGATGGGGTCTTCGTGCCCAGGAGAGGAGGGACTGTGATGGCATGTCCTTGTGCCGCCGTGAGAGGGAAGGAGAGTACCTCCGAATATCACTCACGTTGATGTGGGTAAGATGTACGGTGCTGTCCCCTGAGCTCCCTGAGAGGGAGATGCTGCTGCTGACTCGGCCTCAGGCCTTGTTTCATGCAGGCAGCAGCAGTCCCTGGCCCTCCTGTGCACACCTCACCCCCTTCTATGCTGTGCCACTTGCTAATTCCAGATTAAGCACCTCTCCACCTCATCCCCTTCCACTTTTTTGGTCAAAAGTCCAGGCTAGGGACAAGGATCGTTTTGCATTGAAAAGGACAGGCAGTGCTGAGATAAATCTTGGTGACCTTTTCAGAATTTAATCTGGGAGAAGTCCTGGGTGGGTGGGCTGGGGGTAATGGTTTAAACAGCAAAAAGCTTGACCAGCTGTACCGTCTTGAGTGCTGAGCTCTGAGATTTGGAAACTGTGCTTTGGGCAGTAAATAGTGAGGACATAGCCACCCAACAGGGGAGGGCAGGGCAGGAGGAACATGCCAGATAGCAGTCTAGAATGAAAATTCAAATGCTTCCCACTTTGCAAGCCAGGGTGTGTTGGTGGCTGGAACAGTCTGTGGTTTCCCTAATCTGTAAACTTTGTAAGGCATGACTGAGTCTTTGCATCCCCAGAGCCTATTTTCTCCATCAATAATTACTGAAGTGATTTGAATTATAGATTTCTTAGCTTTTGACTGGAAAGGATCTTTGAAATCTAACTTCCTCCTTTTGCAGGGGCCCAGGCAGGCTAAGTGACCTTCCAGGTCTCAGCCAGTAATTGGCCTAGGTGGAGCGCCATCCCCTGCCTCTCCGCTCCGCGAGGGGCATTTCTCATCATATCATGTTGCTCTTCTAATTAAATCGTGGATAATGTCTATGACATGCTTAATTTCTAATTAGATGACTTTATGGATCAATTTGCATTTAATGTTAAATCTAATGTGGAAATCATTAAAAAGTTAGATCCCTGGGGAGAGGAATAGGTACTTACTCCCTGCCTATTAAAAATAACAAGTATATGCCCTGTGTTAATACACGAACCTTTTTATGTGGAATGGGAAAATATTAGTAGAGAATGCAGAACCTATAGGAAGTCTGTGTGCTTGTGAATTGGGGAAATGTCTGGTGTTCAGATCAGGTTTTACAGTGCTTGTAGTTACTATTGCAACAGGTATCACTTACTGCGGTTTTACAGTGCGCCAGCCCTGTGGTAAGTCCTTTAAGGTTATTGTTTTATTTAATCCTCAGAATAACTCTATGAGGTGAGTATTATTATCTCCACTTATAGATAAGGAAACTAAGGCTGGGGAGATGAAGATCTTGTGTGAGCAAGTGGTGAAGGCAGGATGTGATTCCAGGCCAATTTGATTTCAAAGTTGACTCTGGACTAGACTGTTAGGTGCTCCCATGGGTGCTCAATAATTCTAACCAGTAAACTCTACAGTGGTCTGAGTGTTACATCTGTTGGATTCTAAAGTGTTTGCAGCTGACACTAATTTGGGGCAGCACCATTATTTTAAGGAGGAGAAATGGGCCCTGAGGTGACCAGCTGAGACTCTCTCACAGAGTCCAAAGGTGAAAGGGTCAGTTCCTCAGCAGTGTGACTCCCTGTCCACGACTTGTCTGAGGTTGGCCGGTGCCTCCTCTAGGAAGCCACTCAACATGGTGTTTTTGTTTTTTGTTTTGTTTTGTTTTTTGTTTTGTTTTTTGTTTTGTTTTGCGTGTGTGTTTTCTTTGGACCATGTATCCTTTAAGGGACGTGATTTTAGACGTATATTTCTTTTATTCGTTTTATTTTTTATGTTTGACTGACAGCATGAAAACCAGTTGGCCCTAGTTGCTAGTAACTGGGAAAACCTGTTAGTCCTAGTTGTCAGTTACTAGTCCACTGGATGTGGTTGTGGTTTTCCTTAAAGACACGGGTGTGAGGCACTGGGCCCGGTGCAGGTGCGCACTCAGCAAGGAAGCTCCCGCTTCTCCTTCCCTTCTGTAAGAACAGCGTCCATTTCTCGACGGGATCACTGGATCCAGGAGCACTTACATTTTTCTGGCTCTTGCTAGTGTTTTACTATTTATTTAGTATACCACTGTTTACAAGTGAGAGCATCCCAGACCCTGTGACAGATGGATGATCTGTACCATCCACACCCCCATGTTAGGGAGTTTTTCCATAAGTGCAGGTAGACAGACAGACAGACAAGCAAACCAACAGTATAAATACTAAATATAGTCAGACTAGATACTGTCTACCAGCTCATTCATTCATTCACCCATTCTTTCACTGCATTTTGAGCACTATGCTATTCGTGGGGCATGTGAAATTGGATAACATCTGGTAGTCCAGGAATTATTTCATCAGAAATAAAAGTGTCTGAGCAACACAGATCTCTCTCTCTCTCTCCTCTCCCCCCCCCCCCCCAGTGATTTTTCATCTTACACATTTTAACTCTCTGGCATTAAATGCTCATTTGAGCAAGTACAAGCTTCTAAATATGTTTTTCCCATATCCGGCAGATTTGTGTGTGTGTGTGTGTGTGTGTGTGTGTGTGTGTGTGTGGTGGTGGGGGGAGATGCACATATGAGTTTGGGTGTTTCGATTTGGCAGATACTGGTGATTCTTAAGCCAGTGGTTTGCAAATATCCCTTCCTGTGCGTGAAAGTTGCCTGGGTGGCTGGTTACATTCAGATTCAGGTGCTGCACTCCCAGATCCTCTGATTCACTATGTCTGTGTTAGGGCCAGCCATCTGTGCTTTAAGCCTCAGTGCGAGTGAGTTGGATGCAGGTGGTCTGTGAACTACACATGGATCAGATTCACACAGTGCTGGGCCAGGGCTGCGGAGCGGAATAGTCTGGAGTCTCATCCAGTCTCTCATCTTCTTGTAGCTTCACACAGCCTTGGGTAGGTTGTCAGGCTTCTTCAAGCATTATTTTCCTCGTCAGCCTGCCTTGCTACCCGAGAGATGTGGTAGGAGGGAGGCAGGCAAAGCACAGGAGAGAGACTCTCGTGCAAGTACCCCATGTGCAAAGCTCACATATTGGTTTCTCAGGTTCCTGGTTTATTTTTTTGAATATGAGTATATGAATGCTGCATATACACATCGTAATTTCTCTTTATTTCACAAGATAAAAGGCTATAACCACATTAAAGGGAATGAAACAAAATTTTTTAAAAAGTTTACCCATAAGCTCACCATCCTAACACAACTGTTTTCATTTTTCCTTTTAGCCCTTGTCTCTATTTCTATATAGCTATAATCATATGTAGACTCAATTTTGTATTCTGCTCTTTTCAGTAAAACCTTAAATGTTTTCCAAATGGTTACATAGTCTTCAAGATTATTCTTAATGGTCTTACGATCCATCATCCCCACAGGCTAAATTTATTTTCCCATTCATCTCTTATTGGACATGTATCATTTTTTCTTACAGTTTTATGCTATTATTATAAATACTTGAAGATATGGTTTCATCCTCCTAATATTGAAGATTATTTCTTTAGGGTGAATTTCTAGGAGCAAGATTTCAGGGTTAAAGTGAAAAAACAAACAAATTTTTTGGCTCTCGATGGATATTGCTAAATTGAATTTTAAAAGGGTTGTACCAGATTACAATGCCACCAACTGGGCAGGAAGGTACCAGTTTGAATGTCTTGGCCTCCATTAGATATTGTAATTTTTACAAAGGTTTGGCTCCATGGTACCTCATTGTTTGATTGGCATTTCTTCAATTATGGTAAGCTTGAGCATGGCTTTATTATTATTATATTTTCAGATTTTATTTAATTTCTTTGTTTTGTTATTGGCGGGGCCTATCCATTTGAGGTCAGAACTAGAAATCTAGAATTTTTTAGATTTTGGATTTTACAGTTTAAAAAGAACAAACCAAACTAACAAAAACCAAACCTAGAGCCCATCTGTATAATAAATACTTTGGACATATTTCACAGTTGAATTAGCTGCTCATGATCTGCACTTCCTTGCAGGTCACCAGTTAATGGGGTGATATTTGGAGAGTAGAAGGGCTTTTCCTCTTAAGAGTGCCCTCTTTTCCAAATGGTCACATAGTCTTTAAGATCATTCCTCCATTTCCTTTCCCCCTGCTCTCCTGTAAGCACTGTTTTTGTCTCTTTGGCGATAAAATAATAGAAGGAACAGCTTTTCAGTCATGCTCCTTCAACTTACAAAACGTGGGCTGCCTAAATTATGTACTCGTATGGGAAGAAGGATAAAGAAAATCACAGCATTGTAACAAATTGCCTTTGACCTCACTGCAGAAGCAAACGCCTCGTGTGGAATAGTAGAAAGGTGTGTTTGAGGGTGTAATCTTAGCTTGTGCTGAAGGGGAGTCCGACCTGTTTTTCAGGTTGGTCCTGAGTAACTGTGCTCCTTCTGGAATGCTTGCCATCCCCAGCATGACAGAGTGCTGATGACAAACTCTTTCACTCTGCTGTGCATACCAGGCCACTTGCCCAGCTGGTTTGTTTATTTGCCAGGGGTCAATGATGGAACCACCCTTCCTTTTGCAGCAGCACGCCCAGCATTTGATGGGCCATTCTTGCCCCCCAGGCACCCTTAGAATGATCACCTTCACCCCTCCGCTCACAAGGACCACAGAAGGGCTAAAGGACACCCACTTCCTGGGGCAGGAGACAGTTTCTTGAGCGTACCGGCTCTCTCTCCAAATGGGTGCCTGTCAGGAGACTGATGTTGAATAGCAGGGTGTATGTATACACAAAAGAATGGTCTCGGCTCAATTTCAGTTTAATTTGTTAGTGAATGGAGACGGAGCACATTTTCCCCTTCCGCACACCTCTTGGACTGTTGGCGACGTGGTACAATTAATTTATTTGTACTGTCTGTGGAGGCATATGCCAGCTAATGCAATGCAAGAGCTTTTATCTTTCTGTTTGTAATGAAGAGGGACAGGCTGCTGGCAAACAGACAGGGACTGCTGATGACTCATTCCAGACTGTAAAATGTTTTCTTCTGAAATCACAAAATGCACACTTGCACGCGGACATGCAAACCTAGTTTGAAATAGGCAGAACCAGTTTGGGAAAGTTCAGGCGCCTCTGAAACGCTGCAGGAGAAAGAAAGAAAGAAAAGGCAGGTGAAGCTGTTTCTCCAGCTCCCTGGCCTGACTGGGGGCAGGACCCCTTGCTCAGTGAGGGCCCTGCCTTCCTGGAACAGAAACACCCTGTCGCGGCTCAGAAGGCTGGCTCCTTTGTGCTGTCTGTGCTTTGTACTCCAGTAGGCGGCCTTTTCCCTGGGCCTCCTCCCGGTGGGGGCAGAGGGCCAGACGCCAGGCTTACCTGGGGGAGCCTGCCCTTCTGGGCTGCTTTCTACCTGAGATCCTCTGGCCATGAATTCTGGGCCTGTTTAGTACTGAGGGCACTGAGTTTCCTCTGGCCTTGACCATGGCTGTATTGTAGGTTGGTTGCTCTGTCACCCCACTTTGATGTGCTTCAGAAGAAATAGATCATGAAGTAGTTAACAGTCCCTTAGTCCTTTATAGTATATGAGGCATGCTGGCATTATAAGAACTCTGAGTTTGTTATATTGTTACCCCATTTGATGGATGAGGATAATGAGGTGCATAGAGTTAAGTGACGTGTTCATCATCAAGCAACAAGCTGGTAAAAAGGTAGTGGTGATGAAACAAGGACTTCGGAGTCTAAAACTGACTTTAAGGTCTTTTTATGACATTTGTTCATTAAGGACGACATTCAGCATTTTATGTGTGAGAAATGTATAAGTGATTCGCCAGGGCAGCTGTTTAGGAATGACATGAGAGAGTATACATTTCTATATTCTCTGAAATAGCAGGAGGGTCACAGGATACTTTCTGGACACCTAGAAGCAATTTATCCTGGCCCATTTTGTACTGGTCCAGAAAATGAATGTGTTTATTACAAACTCGGAAGTGTTCTTTCCTGTGTCAGATGGTTGGTTGAGCTGGCTGTGCAACCAGGGCCAAATGTAAATGTCCTAGTTGGTTTGCTCCCTGGGTGTAAGTGACAGTAAGTGCATGGGCTTGTTGACTTTCAGAGCTGGAAGGAAACATGGAGATTTTACAGATGAGGAAACTATGGCCTAGCGAGGGAGAGATTTTTGTGTTAGGAAGAATTCCATTCATTTATCCAACCATCCATCCGTGCATCTGGCAAATATTTACTAAGCCTCTGCTGGGTTGGGAGTAAGGCTTGAGCTATGAATGAAAAAGACACAGCCCTGTGTTCAGGAGCATAGAATAGTGGAGAATGTGGCGCAGAGGCACTTTGAGGTCAGTTTGCTGGGGTTGTGATGACTGAGGTCAGGGTACCCGGGCACAGTGAGAGGGCACAGAGCGGGAGGAGGGGGTGCATAGTCAGGCAAGCTTCCCTGGAGGAGTGGTACCTACTTGGGACTTGAAGGCTGGAGCTGAAAGTCATTCAAACATGTCAACTGCAAATGGAGGCCCCCCAGTTCTCATTCAATAGAAGTAGGTACCATGAAAAAGGCTCTATGTACTTAGAAACCAGCAGGCTTTAGGCTTTGTGAGACTCAAGCATGTGTAAGAAGTGCTCACTTGAGTCCCATGCTGTGCAGTATATGATGCCCACCAGCCACATGTGCTTTCGGTGCTCAGAAGTTGTCATCTGAAATTGAGTCACACCGTGAGCATGCAGTGAGCACTGGACTTTGAAGACTTAGTACAGAAAGAGAATGTAAAGTACATCCTGAACAATTTTTTCTTTATATTGGTGACAGGTTGAAATGATAATATTTGGATGTGTCAGGTTAACACAAGAAGGTATTGACATGAATTTCACCGGTTTCTTTTTACTTTAACAAGGCTACTAGAATATACATCATGACACATGTGGCTCACATTGCATTTCTGTTGGGCAGTGATGTTGGTGGCGAGAGAGGCCTGGAGAGGAAGCTGGGTTGGTGATGAGAGTACAGGGCTAGAGGGAAGAGGTGTGAAGTGTCCCAAGGGCGCCCACTGTGGCAGGCCCTCTCTGGACTTCCCTGGCCTCTTCTCTGTTGTGGCATAAACAGTCTCACAGCTGGGGCTGAGGATGAAGTCAGAAGGCCCATGAAAAGCACATCCCATTATGAACTGTGGTTGCCCTTGTAATATGCCATATATTTACTATACAGTATACTGATATTTTAAAAGACAGATACAAAAGTTGGCCCATTTCAGAATAAGAGGCTGGTGTGTGGCAAATGCATTTAGTACACAATGAATTACAGAGTGGGGGTGGGTCTGTGTGAGATGGTATGTATAAGAAAAATTCCATCTCTGTTGCCCTTGGCTTGCTCTGCTCCAGGAATTCCCTCACCCCTCACCTTGGAGTTTGCATCCAGGCTCTCATAGTCCTCCTTCCTTGTTTTGTCTGCAAAGGCCAGCAAGAGATTATTATTTCTTCTTTATCTTTCAGGTATTTAATGTTGTATTCCTGAAATTCAACATTTAATGAGTGAATGCTTAATGAGTGAATTGTCATTCTACCATCATTTACTGAAAACTTGTGTGTATCACATCTTCTGAGCTCCAAGGACCTTATGCTGAGCAGGACACAGGCCCTGCCCTCAAGATGCTCACTGTTGGGAATGGACAGTTACCAGGCCAAGGTAGAGAACTGTGGGAGCTATGGAAGCATTCCTAATTGTGACTCAAAGGATGACTTGATTAGAGATCACAGAGGAGGGAGCTAAGGGACAGTGGTGCTGACAGAAGTATGCTTTCTTATAATTTCCTTTTGGACAGTGACATTGAGGAATTGTGTTTACCTAGGATCCTACCAGCCCTCAGGGGCTTCCAGCACAATGGCAGTGGTTGATATTAATATTGCACTTGTATATTCATTACATTTTTCACTGTCAGTTATAGACTCCAAAGGTAGTGCACATGGACCAAATAGCCCTCCCGAACTGGGAGGGACAGGGCTAATTGGAGGGCTCACAGAAGACCAGTGGGGCAGAGGTAGTGGGTAGGGCTCAGCAGGGGGTTTTGAGGGACATGAAGTAGCTGTGACCTGGCAGACAGTCACGTACTCCTATCAGCAGAGAGATAGTATCTAATGCTCATCCCTTCAGGCTAGTCTTGTAATAGTGGCAGTAAATAAAACTGCTTCCAGTGTGTTCCCAGAATATATCTTTCTCAAAATATCTTCAAAGGGGTATTTGACTTGCAAGCATGTGGCTGATAAAATAAATACATTTTTAAAATGTGAACCTCTCTATGAGAGGTTTTAGTCTCTTCTCTCTCCAGGGAAAAATAAAGCCCTTCTTTAACCTCTTTTCTTCCTGAAGTGTAGAATTCCTGCCATGCTTTATAAGAAGTATTTTTGGAATGTAGCACCTGCAGAAATATAAAGGGGCTTTGCCCAAACCACTGGGCCAGGGCTACTGTGTGGGTGGTTTCTTGAAGGCTTCTGAAGCGATATCCATTCTGACACCTGCAAAACATTGGAGGAGCTGGCCCAGGGTTGTAGCAGCTGGACTCAGAGGCTCTTAAATTGTTTTTGGCTGCGTTGTGTGGGCAGGCAGCTGTAATAGACCATTCTCTCTAATATTAGAGAAGCCTTAGCATTTAATGACACCTGTCTAGAAGGGGGCTCAGTAGGAACTTCATATATATTGCTGAATGAGTGAACGACTGAATAAATGAGTGAATGAAAGACTGAGGCCCTTTCCTGGGCATTGGAGATCTTATGGGATGAGGGTGCCCTAGGCCTTTCCCTCACTTTTTGAGGGTTGCCTTGTGGATCAGCTTCATCATTACCTTGTTAGCACATGAATCACCGGAGGGTGCAGATTCTGGTTCAGTGGATCTGAGGAATCTACCAATAGTGCTGGTCTATAGGCTGCACTTTGAGTTGCAGGGATCTAATAGAGTTCAGTCAAATCATTAATAAGTCTTGCAGGAATTCCCAGCAGTACTAAGGAATGTGGATAAAGATGAAAGCTTTGGTCCTAATCTCAGAAAAACGTGTAGTCGTAGTGAAAAGTCAAGAGTCATCCTTAGAAGCTGGAGGAAAAGCAATTCCTTGTTAAACTTTGAGGAGTGAGGAGTGGTCTAGGGACAGCTGAAGGAGTGAAGGGCTTTTTTGCAAAGGTAGTGCTTGAGCCACAGTATAGAAGCAAGGGATCCTCGCATTAAAATTGTGTCTGGTTTCAACCCAGTGGGACCCCTACAGCCTTCCTCATAGTTAGCCATCCGGCTTCTGCTTCAGTGTTCCCATGTCAGGAATATATCATCTCTTGCTTGTGCTATATATAGTGCTACCATTTTAAAGATGCAGAAACGGAGGCTCCTGGAGGTTAAGTAACTCGTGTAAGTCTGTATCTTTACAGGGGCACTGCAGGGATCCAACCTTTTTTTTTTTTTTTTTTTTTTTTATTAGCTGCACTCCACTTGGCCGTGATTTGGTGAGAGAACAGAGGCAGATCCTAAAAGCTTGATTGAGAATTTGAACTAATAGGAGAGAAGAAGTAGAGGTGTTGTTGATTCTGGAGCAGGGAGGACAAGCTGTGTTGAAGGAATTGGAGTATGACTAAGTCATTCCTTGATGTCCTTGACAGGTTATACAAACGACTTGTCATGAACCCAGTTTTACCATAGGCTAATTGACATAAACAGGAGTTAAGTTTCTATGCCATCTCATCAACATTATAACACAGTGGTTCTCAACCTTGGCTGCACATTAGAATCACCTGGGAATCTGTAAAATCCTGATTTCTGGGCCTTATTCTCCGATAATTCTGTTTCTTTGTTATGGGGTGGGGCCACAACATTAGTAACAAAGAAACAGAATTTCCGGAGGATGAGGCCCAGATATCAGGATTTTAAAAAGATTCCCAGGTGATTCTAATGTGCAGCCAAGGTTGAGAACCACTGTTATAACAAAACTAGAGGCCCGTTGCAGGATGATTCCTGCAAGAATAGGGCTTCCTGCAGCCGGAGCGAAGCAGAGAAGGGAGCTTCTCCCTTTTCCGCTGCCTCAGCTCCACTTCAGTGTCCGCTGCTTCGGCTCCCTCCCTTCTCCGCTGCTTAGCTCCCTTCTGCCGCACTTGGCTTCCTTCTACACTGTCTTCAGTCTTCACTCCCGCCTGCATATGCAAACTAACTGCCCTCTTTGTTGGGTTAATTTGCACACTTGCTCTGATTGGCTGGTGGGCATAGCAGAGGGATGGTCAATTTGCATGTTTCTCTTTTATTAGTGTAGATGACATTATTTGAGGACCTGCTCTATATACCTTGGAGGTCATTTAGGAGAAGCTAGCCCTGTACTCCATGAAGGCTACTTGTAGAGTGTGTTTTCAGCCTTAATACATCTAGAGGCACAGCTCTTTCGATGGGGGCTTCACTATAGCGAAGGGCTGTTTATTTCACTGGTAGACCTTTCTCTTATAGTGAGCTTGGTAGGATCTCCTAGAATCTTTACACATTAATCCTAAGCCTCCCTCGCCTGCTGGAGCTACAGCGCAAACCTCTTTTCACATATTAGACCATTTAGGTTTATTCTCGTGAAAAATTAAAAATATTTTTTCTTACCAGATTTTCAATATATGTTCATTATGAAACATTGAGAAAATATGGAGAAGCAAAATATAGAGAAGCAAAAGGGAAAATAACTATCAATAATTGCAGCCCTCATAGATAAGTAGTCTTCCAGACCATTTTCAATGCAGGTTTTGATATGTATTTGTCATTATTTTTACAAAATGAATTATATTGTTTGTGCATATTTTGTAATTTTCTTTTTCTGGTGAGTAGAATTTCATTAATATCTTTCATTTCAGTAAATATTTGCTATTGGAATTGGTAACATATAATTTCATAATGGAATATGTAATTTGTTCCCTTTTGATATTTTGCCTATTTCCTCTCACTTTTTGCCAATTGTAAACCATGCTGTAATAAATATTCTTACAGGTTAATTTCAGTGCCTTCCTTGTTTAGGTAAACTGTATCTCTGTTATCTATTCCTAGGGATGGAATGGTAAGGCCCAAGACTAGTTTGACAATGACTCTCATGGCCTCTTAGGATGTGGCTTCACCCTCGTGTCTGCTCTCTGAAATACGCTCAGTTTTGACCAATCTTCCTGCCACGGTCTCTGGGATCCAGATCTCACTTTTCTTACTGTGAATTTAGCATTCCTAATCAGGGCAGCCTGATAGTACATTAGCTTTTTCAACGGCCTCATCACACTGAGTCATTGAGCTTGTGGGCAACCCAATCCCTTAAGACTTTCTCATGTGATCTCCTCTACTCTATACTTGTGAGTTGATTTTTTTCTTTTTGGACCTACGTACATGACTTGACATTTATCCTTATTAAATTTCCACCTTGTTAAAGTCAGCCAGTCATCATATCCTTTGAGATAGTATCAGGAGCAGACTTGACTATCCTTCATAGTCACTATCCCAACTCCCAGTCACTGGCAAATTCCAGTGCAAATGATTCAGCACATCCCAGCAGGCATTTTCACCTCCGTCGTCCTCACTAGTTTGTGGATTCTTTGACCATATCCTGTTATTTCTCCTTAAAAACCCTGTTCCTACATCCATTTTATTGTATGTGACCCAGCAGACACACAGAAAATGTTGCCATGGGAATATTTGTTTTGGTTTAACTCCAGGGATGGAGGCATGGTGGTGGTGGTATCACAGTGAGGAAGAGTATAAAGAAGTCTAGACTGGGTCTCTGGCTGAGGAGCTTATAATGAAGTCAAAGAGACAATTTAAGTAACAGATAAGTAACTGAGGAAAGGTAAGTTCAGACACTTTTCTGAGGTTGCACAAGGGTTGATTGTTTGGACTGAAGCTGATTGTTGAGATAGGTCTTGATGTCTTTCAGAAAGGCAGGCAGTAGAGGGATTTCTCGGGCATGGTGGGTGAATGCCCAAGACAGTAAAAATCGGAGTTGGGGACAAGAGAGGTAGCAGTGGAAATGCTTTCTAGGAGAACTGATGCTAGAAAACCACCCATCCATTGTTTTGAGAATTGTGTTGGATAATGATCTCACAGAGGAGTCCGTCTGAGATAGAGAAAAAAAGTTGCCCTCCCTTTTTCTTTTTTATTCATTGAGCTCCTGACTCATAAAGTTAATACCTGTTCATCACTGATGTTACCCTTATATCAGAGGGTGAACTAGAATCAGAACCCAGGTACTAGGAACTCAGATTCTTCTCCTATAGCAGTGGTCGGCAAACTCATTAGTCGACAGAGCCAAATATCAACAGTACAACAATTGAAATTTCTTTTGAGAGCCAAATTTTTTAAACTTAAACTATATAGGTAGGTACATTGTTATTAACTTAATTAGGGTACTCCTCAGGCTTAGGAAGAGCCACACTCAAGGGGTCAAAGAGCCGCATGTGGCTCGCGAGCCGCAGTTTGCCAACCACTGTCCTAGAGCTAGTACTCCCAGCCAAGGCTTCTCCATTGAGTGGTATCTTAGTTACTTGTGCAGGCTTGCAGGCTTCTGCATTCCTCCTGCCTCCTGTGTGTATGGTGGTGTCTGTCACACTTTCCTCAAATACAAGAAGCCTAGTTCGTATTTCCATGGAGGTGTATACCATAATGCATGCCTACTCAAATAACACACATGCACGTGTTGAATGTACATATATATGTAAACAGGTGCATTCACACCTACATAGAAATACGAAAACACATGCCCATATATTGTTTTTAAGGAAAATGAATGTCTAAGATGATATGAAAGCTTGGATTTGTCTTTTGTGTTGATCAAGTGTTAATTTGCGTCAATTATTTTAATTGAGAAGAGGAAATTCATGCAGGGAAATGGGGAGAAAATAACTCCAGCTAATTGTCAAGAATCTGAGGCAGTCCAGGAAAGAATGTATCCAATAGAAATTGGGAACCTTTTTAAGTGTCTAGCTCAGGAGTTTATTGTTGTTGTTTTTTTTTTTAAATCCAGTTTAGAACTACTGATAGCTTCCATTCCAAGGGGTGGCTGTCTTCGCCTCTCTCATAGTCACAGGATTCTATTTTCCTCTCCCTCCCAATTCCCTTTTGGTTCATTCAGTCTAAGTCAGCATGGGGAGCAGGGGCTACTGCAGGGAGCATTAGAAAAGAGAGGAAGAAGAGGAGGGGGGAAAAAAGACCTTACCCTCCTGTGGTGGTTCAGTGTCATCCCAGGTCCCTACCCCAGACAGAAGGTAGCAGTGGGTAGAAATAGGGTCAACTTTTTTGCAGTTCCAGGCATTTCTGTGTATGTTATCTCAGCACTATGCTAGGAGGGAGTACACGGGGACACTGAGGCATGGCCACATTAAATGCATTGCCTTGGTTTCCAGCTACAAAGGGGTGGAGTGGGCATTAAAACCCAGGCTTCTGTGTTGAAACCAGGCTCCCTACTGAACTCCAAGTCTCTTGGCAGCTCTCTGCCTGTCCTCCCTGCCTCCTAACCTGCTTCATATATATGTATATTTTTTGAGCACTACTATGTGCTATGTACTGTTCTAGATTTTGAGGTTATAGCTGTGACTAAGGCAGGACAGAGAGAGACCATGAGACGTGCATCCTCTGGCCCCGTCACCACTGCGCTCCCCGTATTCCCAGCACATCTTTCTATACTTGCAGTTCCCAGGATGTGTCAGCTTCTCACTGGACTGTGAGAAATTTGGGAGAGGAACATATTTGTTACTCATCTTTATCTCTCCAGCACAGAGCCTGGCCTGAAGTTGGCTTCATGCCTGTCTAAGGCAATTGAACGAAAGCTGTTTTGTGTTGTATGACACCCAACTAAAGCGAATAATCCATGTATTACTGCCGCTGTGTCCCAGTCAACACTGCAGAAGTGGGCTTTGTAGGCTGGACTTCCCCTGGACATCTAGAGGGGTGAATAAGGCAGCCCCCCAAACACCGCGTCAGTATGTGTGAATTGTGGACAGAAATCTCCTTGGATGTGTTAATGTGATCTTGATAATTGTTTACTCTGGCAAATAGTTTGCCTCTCAAATTCCTCTCAGTAAATCAGTATCAATACATAACGTTCTGAAATTCCAAATGCATTCTTTTTTCATCCTCTCATTTATTATTTTCATTTAAAACTGGAATATGTTAACATGATTACAGCCTATTAAGACCAAAGAGCTTGATTTTTTCCCTAGTCTTTTGTTTTCCTTTTATACCATTGTTCCACCTGGAACAAAGTACTCAGAAAAGACAGGTTTGCATGGTAGCAATGTATCTTAAAAAAAAAAAAAAAAAAAAAAGAATTCAACTTAAAGAAAGAAATGGAATTAGAGTATTATTTGTATTTAAGATTTTAGATATTTTGTTGAACTCAAATAGTTACTTTTGCAAAATGGGATAGAAGTGATCACATCTCTCTTCCTTTGAAGAAAACAAATTTATCAATAAACGTTCTTTTTTAAAAAATATATTTTATTGATTTTTTACAGAGAGGAAGGGAGAGGGATAGAGAGTTAGAAACATCGATGAGAGAGAAACATCGATCAGCTGCCTCCTGCATACCTCCTACTGGGGATGTGCCCACAACCAAGGTACATGCCCTTGACCAGAACTGAACCTGGGACCTTTCAGTCCACAGGCTGACACTCTATTCACTGAGCCAAACCGGTTAGGGCTCAATAAACATTCTTAAACCTGTCTGTGAATCTCTGACTATTCACAGTAGGTTAGGTGCAGGTATAATCCTTAAAGCTTAGTGGTGCTTAAACATGTTAATTAAATATAGACTTTTTATCAAATTTAATGGTCATATGGGATGTAATGATTCTTAATTTTTTTTGTTGTTGGTCCTTACCAGAGGATATTTTTTCATTGATTTTTAAAGAGAGAGTGGAAGGGAGGGGGGAGAGACAGAGAGAGAGAAAAATTGATGTGAGAGAGGCAAACATCAATTGGTTGCCTCCCGAATGCGCCCAACTGGGGCTGGAGATTGAGCCTGCAACCAAGATATGTGCCCTTGATTGGAATCAAACATGAGATCCTTCAGTCCAAGGGCCAGCGCTCTAACCACTGTGCAACCGGCTAGGGCTAGAACCTTAATTTTTTATTCTTATCCATTCACCAAAAAATATAGGTAAAGCAGAAAGGAAAAAAATGATGTTTCTTTGAGATAGACAGGAAAATGAGACTTGCTTCTCTTTTAAATTAGTTGTTATACATGAAAATATACTTTCTTTAAAAATTTTACTTATAGTTTTCTTACTTTTATTTATTTTATTATTATTATTGTTAATCCTCACCTGAGGATATTTTTTCCATTGGTTTTCAGAGAGAGAGAGAGTGGGAGGGAGGGATGGAAAGGAGAGAGAGAAAGAGAGAAAAATCGATGGGAGAGAGACACATGGATCAGTTGCCACCCCCACCAGCCCCGCCAGGGAGCAGGGCATGAATCCACAACCCAGCTATATGCCCTTGTCAGAGAATCGAACCCAAGACTCTTTTGTGCACTGTCTGATGCTCCAACCACTGAGCAGTACCAGCCAGGGCATAATTATCTTACTTTTAAAATCAGCATCTTTTATTGTTTTGTCAGAAATAGTCTGCTTCTTTAGAAGCAAAAAATGCTATCAGTATGTATGTATATATAATGTGGTTAATAATATTTTATGAGACTTTGTAAAGACTTAAGTTTTGGACAGTCTAGCCATGTGTAGGCCATAAGTCGGCTTGTTCTGGTAGACAGCTGAATGGAGTAGAAACAGAATCTTTCAATTGAGAGCTACCTACAAGTCTGATTTCAGCTCCCTATTTATAGATGAGTAAACTGAGTCCCAGGTTGGAGGGGAAAAAAGGAATTGCTCAAGGTTATATGGTGTTTGTGTCTTACCAGCAGAAGTTGGTAAGATTGGGTGTTGATATATCTCTGGCTCTGTAATTCACATATGTTCCATAATAAGGATGGCTTGACTAAATAAACAAAAGACTAATGAAAAAAGAAAAAGTAATTATTATCTACATTTAAAAATGCTCTGAATTTCAACTTCCCTCTCTCAGATTCTCAAACATCTGTTATCTGTGATATTTCTTTGTGAATGGATGAAAATAAAAACCCAAGGTTCATTCAAGGTCTGCTTATTCACAGTGGGTGCCCAGACAACTCATAGCCAGGCACATGTCTTCAGTGTCATTTCAGCATTACCTGCTTGGAGCTTTAATTCAAATGGATGAATGTTCCATGTCTGGACTGCCCTGAAGCTACATTGAAGCAATGCTAGGAGTCATTGTGCTCTTCAGCTGGGGTGCTATATACTCTGGCAGCTTGCTGCATTGTGGGGTTCAAGTGTGGATGAGCCTACTTTATGCTTGCCTCTTAGCATTACTCTTACAGTTTGCTCAGTAATTAGAAGAGAGAAATAGAGGATTTTGCAAAGTTTGTCCTCCTGTGTGAAACATACACCAAGAGCAGACTTGGTGATGCATATAGCAGAACAGTTTTAGGGGTGATTAAGTGATTTATATTGCAGAAACACTTACAAGGAGAAATGCTGTACATGTACTAGCTGCCTTAAAAGATGGACAATGAACTAGGCAGAGAACAGCAATTATCGCCTCTGCCTTCTGAGTTGACCTTTCAGTATCGATAAAGACTTAGCAGCCTTAAAGAATGTTTTCTAATTTTAGCCCAAAGGATAGGTGCTTGACAAATTGATCAAATTGCAATTTAAACTTTTCTTCCTGCAAAAAAGAAAATACTCCCTTGACCTCAAGCCAGTGTCAAGAGGGGATGAATCTAACTCCTGCACTGCGCCTGGCACTGGAATCTCATCCCGGAATGTCAGAAAATGGGTGTCAATTGTGGAAATGACCTTGCTCACAAATCTCCTTTTTCTAATGGAGGTGGCTGTGGAAACCTGCTTGGGAATCCTCTGCAACTGGATCCTTTTCCTTTCTGTTTCAGGTTAGAAAAATCACTGGGCTGTGAGTTTAATTTGCCTCATTAATTACTTAAGACAAGCCTGCATATGAGCTCTGAAAATCAGAGCAGTATTCTAGCCCCTCCTTTTTTTCTGGCTGTTAATTAAAAGATTCAGCCCGGCTGGTGTCGCTCAGTGGTTGAGTGTCAACCTATGAAATAGGCAATCACGGTTCAATTACCAGTCAGGGCACATGCCCGAGTTGCAGGCTCGATCCCCAGTGTGGGATGTGCAAGAGACAGCTAATCAATGATTCTCTCTCATCATTGATGTTCCTCTCTCTCTCTCTCTCTCTCTCTCTCTCTCTCTCTCTCTCTCTCTCTCTCTCTCTCCCTTCCTCTCTGAAATCAATAAAAATATATTTTAAAAAAAAGATTCAGTTCTTATTGGAGGTGATGTGTGTTGTGCCAGGTCCTGAGGGCACATCCATGGAAGGTAAGGGAGCTGCCTTCATGGAGCTCGACACTGGGAGCTAGGCGTGCTGGCAGGCACTTACAACAGTATGGGAGTGCCGGGGTCCAGCACCAGAAGGTCCAGGGGTCCCCAAAGGTGTGGATGGAGTCGGCGAAGAAGGAATGACACAGAGACAGCGTTCAGTTGATCAGCAGCCTAGCCAGGATCTCTAGCCAGGATCTCCAGCCAAGTTCTGGTCTGGATCTCCAGCAAAGTTCTGGTTCGGATCTCCAGCCAGGTTCTGTGTCCATGTTCTCTTGCTAGGTTCTCCAGGTTTTCCAGCCAGGTTCTGTAGCCATGTTCCCTCGCTAGGTTCTCCAGCCAGGTTCTGTCCAGGTTCTCCAGCCAGGTTCAGTCACCAGGTTCTAGTCAGGTTCTCTTGCCCATTTCTGTAGTCAGGTTCAGTCCAGGATCTTTTGCCATGTTCTCTCCAGCGAAGTTCTTCTGTCTCTAGTTCTGTGTAGGTTCTGTCCTCTTAGTTCTGTGTTCTAAGCTCTGTATTCTAAGTTCTGAGTCTTGCTGTCTTGTACATCTGTATTTATACCAGTTGATTCAATCCTATCAATCTCTATTACAAAGGTTAGGGCGTTTCTTATCTCCATTCCAGGGAGTAAAGATTATGTAGCTTAAGCATGATTGTTCGTAGTTAAAGTGATTAATTACCCACCTGGCACTTAGTTGAGGGGTTTTATTCCCTCCCTAACTTCAGGGGAAAATACCTACCTGGGGAAACAACCTTTCTCAGAGACCTTGGTTAAAACACATAGTGCCAAGAAGGTGAGCAAACATATCAAGAACAGTATGCCATATATGCCAGGTCCCTTGAAACAGCAAGCATGGACCGGCTCCCGGCATGGGAGCATGCAGCAGGGCACCCCATTAGGTGGACACATGACCATGTTTCTAAAGATATAGCAAAATTGCATCTCTACCTAAGATAATTGTGATAAAGATTAGGAGAAATAATGAAAGTAGAGTCCTGAGCCCTGTGCCTCACACAGTAGTGTTGAATAAATGTTAGCTGTGAATATTATTTCCATTTACTCCTACAAGGTATTTTCTTAAACTTTTGCCATTGTATTTGATTTTAAGAGCCTAACATATTTTTATATCCATCAGTTAGAATTTTGCTGATTTGGCCAAGAAGCTGCAGCTCATCCTTCAGCTCCCACAGTGACTTGGAATTGGGAGTCAGTGCTTGCCGAATGGAGGTGTGGATGGGCATTGTCTTGGACTTGCTTCCAGCTGGGCCGTGATCCCAGCTGCTGAGCTGGACAGTGCTGTAATGTGTCCAGGCTAGCACCTTCTTGGTTTTCAAAGTCTGATTTTATAGGCCCCTTGTTTTTCCTTCTTCCCCTTTTCCTGGCTGGTGATCCAGCCCAGGCTTCCCCAGTAGAGAATGGACAAAAACATTTAGAGAAAATGAAACTCTTGTTTCATTTATTCATGACCTGTTTGTTTCCACAAAATATAGTTTAACTTAGCAAAGAGAACTAAGGTAGAAATCATGCTTGCAAGCACATAGCAATGTGTCCGGCCCCTAAGTGTTGCTTTTATTGGTATAATAGGTAAGCCAATACCAGGGTGGTCTGAGCATAGGTTAGGCTGTATTTGACTCTTATCCCTGGATGTTAGCATTTTGATATTTTTGTTTTAGCTTTCTGAGCATATAGTTGAAGATTCGAGAATTCCTCAATGTCTCCTGGGATTTAAGCAGATACTTTTATCCGTAGGGAACCAATATCACTGGTACTAGTACCAAGTCCATGAATCTTATGATGTTTATCACTGTGCTTTGTAGAGAGTAACTGGTGGGAGCAGCCCCCTGTTAGGCATCTTGGTAAGTGCTTCCTATTCATTGTCCATTTCAATTAAAAAAAAATTTAGGGAATTTAAGAAACAGTGCTGAAGTGATGGTAATTAAGGTTTTAAGTGGTGGTCTCTGACTAGAGAGGGAGGATTAAGAAGATTTAAAAAGCAAATCTTAAATTATCTGTGGACAGGGGTGGTATTTAAAATATTTAACAGGTGATATGGGCATTGACACAATGGAAACCACTGGAGGCCCCTGGTGTGCCAGGCACTTACTCTGTACTTGTTGGATAGTGAGGAGCTATGGGGACGGGCATTCAGTGGGCTTGGGCCACTGACTCTTTTATGTATATACTAGAGGCCCGGTACATGAAAATTCATGCACTAGACGGGGAGGGGGGGTACCTCAGCCCGGTCTGCCCCCTCTCACAGTCCAGGAGCCCTCAGAGGCGGGAGGCTACCTGGCGATCAGGGGAAGGCGACACCGCATCACACCTCTGCTGCTGCCACTGCCGGCAGCACAAGCCTCGGCCAACCCTGGTTACCTGAGCCTTGGGCAGCCGCCATCCGAGGCTTGCCTGCGCCTCAGGCTGGCCCCACGCAGCTGGGGGGCTGAGGGGACTGGGGGACTCTGGAGGCAGGTTTGCGGCAAGGCTGGGCCCACCTGGGGGCAGGCTTGGTCTTGCCGCGTACCTGCCGCCCCAGCAGGGCTGAGGGGACTGGGCACCGCCATCTTGTGGCTGTGGGTGCCGCCATCTTTGAGGGCATGGCAGTCAGTTAGCATATTCCCTCCTTATTGGCTGTGGGTGCCGCCATCTTTGCGATGGTGTGAGGGCCAATTAGCATATTCCCTCTTTATTAGATAGGACTAGAAGCCTGATGCACAAAATTTGTGCAGGAGTCGGCCTTCCTTCCCCTGGCTGCTGGCACTGGCTTCCCTCTGACACCCGGAACCTGGGCTTCCCTTGCAGCCCTGACTTTGTCCAGAAGGACATCTGGAAGGATGTTCAGTCTAATTAGCATATTATGCTTTTATTATTATAGACTAGAGGCCTGGTGCACAAAAATTTGTGCACTCGGGGGAAGGGGGGGGTCCCTCATACCGGCCTGTGCCCTCTCACAGTCTGGGACCCCTCGGGAGATAACGACCTGCTGGCTTAGGCCTGCTCCCGGGTGGCAGAGGGCAGGCCCAATCCCTAGGTGCAGCCCCTGTTTGGGCTCAGAGCAGGGCCGATTGGGGTGTTGGGGCGCCGCCCCCTGTCATGCACAGAGCAGGGCAGATTGGGAGGTTGTGATGCCACCCTCAGTCACGCTCAGGTTAGGGCCCATTGGGGGGTTGGGGCACCACCCCCTGTCACACTCAAGGCAGGGTAGATGGGGAGGTTGCGGCACCACCCCCTGTCACGCACAGAGCAGGGCCCATCAGGGGGGTTGGGGCTCCATACCCTGTCATGCACAGAGCAGGGTCAATCAGGGGGTTGGGGAGCTCCCCCCTGTCACTCACAGAGTAGGACCGATAGGGGAGTTGGGGCACCGCCCCCTGTCACACTCAGGGCAGGGTGGATCAGGGGGTTGGGGCGCCGCCCTCTATCACCCACAGAGCAGGGCCGATCAGGGGATTGGGGCGCCACCACTGTCACTCTCAGGGCAGGGCAGATGGGGAGGTTATGACTCTACCCCATCACACACAGAGCAGGGCCCGTGGCGGGGGGGGTTGGGGCGCCTCCCTCTAACACCCACAGAGCAGGGGCGCCGCCACTGTCACATTCAGGGCAGGGCCAATGGGGAGGTTATGGCTCTACCCCGTCACACACAGAGCAGGGCCCATGGGGGGGGGGGGGTTGGGGCCCCGCCCCCTGTCACATACAGAGCTGCAGGGCGATCAGGGGGTTTGGGCGCTGCCCCCTGTCATGCTGATCCTGGTGCCGGGAGGCCTCGCGGCTCCGCTGATCCCGGTGCTGGGAGGCATATTACCCTTTTACTATATAGGATAGAGGCCTGGTGCATGGGTGGGGCTGGCTGGTTTGCCCTGAAGGGTGTCCTGGATCAGGGTGGGGGTCCCCACTGGGGTGCCTGGCCAGTCTGGGTGAGGGGATGATGGCTGTTTGCAGCTGGTCACACACCCTTCAGGGTGGGGGTCCCCACTGGGGTGCCTGACCAGCCTGAGGGGCTGAGGGCTGTTTTCAGGCTGGGACTGAAGCTCCCAACTGCTCCTTTTTTTCTTTTTTCTTTTTTTTTATTCTGGGCCAGCTTTAGCTCTGAGGCCTGGGCTGCTGAAAACAGGTTTCTGGCCTTTGTTTACCGTCTGTATTTGATACAATGTTGCGGTCCGGCTGGCTGAAGCTCCGCTGAGTAAAGCAGGTTTCTGGGGGTTTTTTAGCTTCTTTATTCGCCACATAGTTGCTGAGAGTTGCAGCTGAGAGGCCGGCAAGTCAGGCGGGGAACGTTGGAGTTCTCCGTCACTGAAGCAAGCAAGCCTCCCTGTTCGCATCAGCTGCCTGGCTGCCGGCCGCCATCTTGGCTGCCAGTTAATTTGCATATCTCGGTCCTACTCTGTGAGTGACAGGGGGATTAGCCAATGGGAAGGGTAGCGGTCGTACGCCAATTACCATGTTTCTCTTTTATTAGTGTAGATATATTGATTTTAGAGGAAGGGAGAAAGAGAGAGAGAGACAGAGAGAGGAGAACCATCGATCAGTTGGGATTGAACTTGAAAACTGGGCATTTGCTCTGACAGAAATTGAACCCTGCGCCTTTTGGTGTATGGAATGGTGCTCCAACCAACTGATCCACACTAGCCAAGGCTGGGCCACTGACTCTTTACCAACTTGTATGGAAGTATTCTAATATTTTAATAACCAGTATGGCTATCCCAGTGAGGTACTGGTTTGGGCAGTTTGGGGGTTGAGCAGCATTTGAATTGCCTTTGACAGATGTTCAGAGCTGTTAGATGGAGTCCTTTATCTCAATGCCAACGGGCTTTTGTGTGCTAAGCCTGATGATCTCCCTGTAGGCGCTTGGAAAGTGTCACATTAGAATTTAGGGTTGTCTGTTTGGAAAGCACTGAGACACATTCCTTTGTTCAGAAGGCACCTATAGTGTGGAAGTCACAGTCTGTCTTCACCAGGCCCCCAGTCTACACCAGTGGCTTCAAATGTTTCCTGCCCTTGGGCTCCAGGAATCTGCCCTTAGGAAATGATTATGAGGATGTTGCACTAACAGTGAAAAGTTGGGGCAAAACCTAAATGTCCAGCTATAGGGAAATAGCCAAATAATGGTATATTCATGACACGGAATACTCTTAACTCTTAAACATCACAAATACAAAGAAGGCTTTAAGTCTCAGGAAAATGCTGAATGTGAAATGTTAGGTGGGCAATGAAAGAACCCCAAACTGTAGGGAATACAAAGAATAACAATAAGTTATTAGTGCAAGAAAATACATCAAAATGCATTTTTAGCACTGGCTTTTGTTTGGTGGAAGGCAGTGGGAAAAGTTTGTTTTCTCCTGTGCATGTTTTCTATATGCTCCACCTTTGGGGTTATCCAGGGTATTAACTTTATCATCAGAAGTGTTCCGTAAATATTAAGTTTCGAAAATCCATTTTAAAGTTTTAAAAATTACTGTATAATCAGTTTCTGAGTATGTTGAATATAAACTTGGAGACACACCTGGGGGTTGTGTCTGTTGCCTCTCAGGAAGCTGCTGACTCCGTGGGGTAAAAATAAGAGCCTAGGTCAGCCTCCTCATGCTTAGGTGCGGGCCCTCCAGGTTTCCATACTGCTGGGGTTCCGAGAGGCCCTAATGGGCTTGTTGAAAGGCTCTGCTTGGCTTCTTATTAATGTCTCTCCCTGAGCCGTGCTCTGCTCCGCTGGCTAACCTTGTCAGAAGGTTACCCATGGCTCTCCAGGGCTCTGCTAATTTTAAACCCAGCCGGCCAGTGTGGTGGCGTGGCATTGCGCTGCAGAGTCACGAACAGCTCCCTGGGAGACACGGCTGGGAAAGATGAGCTGAGTCCCGGTTTTTTATCTTCCTCCTGTAAGTGACCAGGCACGCTGAACAAGCAAAGAGAGCTGAGATAATAGTGAGAGCTTTTATGGTAAAAATCAGGATTCTTAAAGATCTTTTAGCAGTGGCAGTGCTGGTTGGTAATTGCACGGTGTGATGTGTCCGGCATGAATTGTGTGATTTCTGACAGCTCGAGGGGAAGAGAGGGGGCTCAAGTCCTCTCTTCTAGGAACTGGACTGTTTTAAAAGACAGAATGAAAATGCCATTCATTTGACTATTTATATGGTATTCTGCATTTACAGAACTCAAACTCCACCGGCAATAGGTTCCTTCCTGAAGTTTTTATTGGTTTGATTGGGAGAGGGTTATTTCCTAAAAGGTAAACAAACAAGTAACCCCCCAGATCCCACCTTTTTGCATGCCTATCAGATGCTGGTGTGGCTATCACTAAAAATTGTCATTTTAGAGCCTTTAAAAAATATTTGCAATAGAATCCTCTTCAGAACAGTGCTGTGCCTTATAATACTCATAACCCTGATATTTTAAAATAAAACGTAAATCAGTAACTACAAAATAATGTGACATTGGGAAGCCTTTTCCCATCAAAATGTAGAGGACCTATTTAAAAAATAAGTATCTTTTTGGTTTGATTTTTATTTATTTATTTATTTATTTATTTTACCTTCCTCCTATTCAGCACCTTCAGGCTGGGAATGGACTGTGCCTGTTAGAGTTAGCTCAGTCTTCCCCTGCCAGGGCATTCACAGTGGCTCTCACACATAGGGATTACAATGGGAAACCTAATCCACCAGGTGCATTAGGTGTTTACCTGCCCAGCCAAAGAAGGGCATCTTTTCTTGTAGCTGGGTCTCTACCCACCCTCTTGTAAAACAGTTGCTAGAAGCAAATTAAATAAGTTTAGTGTATGGAGTAAACCCAGATGAAAGCAGTGGATGGAGAATCAGTAACCTGCTAACTGGAGACAGTGGTTGAAGTTAACTTTATTTGAAATGCCCAGGCTGGGTCAGACCACATCAAGCCAGCAGTCTTCCTGCATGAGGGTAGCATGGGAGTGGACTTTGATTTAATTTTAGAAAAAATAAAAATGCATAAATGCTTTTTATTAGCCCCCCTCTCCCCAAAAAGGCCCACCCCTTCTTCAATAGACTTAATTAGCTTTCTCTTGTTTGGATTTAGTTTTGAGAAAATTAAAGCTGAGTAATTATTGGGAATTTGTTGAATGGAATACTTGTCAAAATCTTCATTGACCCAAATCTGACTTTTATAGAGAGCATTAAATAAGCAAAGTACAAAGCCCCCATTCCTCTCTTGTCCTAAAATAATGTTTTGAAAAGCACATTCAAAGTAGTTAAGTATAACATAAATATAAGCTGCTCTGGACTGGTTACTAAATGGATGAGTTATAAAGTACATTTCTTAAAACCCACTCCTCTGTGACTCAAATGTCTGCTTTTTTCTTCTTCTCCTGGGCTGCTTTATTTCTCTTCCCTTCTGCACTTGGCCTGCACACCCGCCTGGCCTGGTGTAGGTCCTCTGTTATTTTTGTGGTAACCTGACACTACTCCTGACTGTGCCCCCTAAGTCCCTGGGGCATGAACTGGCTGTGAGCTGAAAAGGCGGCTTGCTTCTGCTCCTGCTGCCCATCTCCTGGGTAGAGCAGCTGCTGCCCCAGGGCTGTGATGCCACAGACTGGGGAGGGTGTGTGTGTCATCAGTGAAGACCTCCCATTGTGGCTCAATAGGTGACAGGCCCTACCCTGTGGTGGGGGCCCTGCAGCTTTGGTGTTGAGGCTGGAGGCCTGCCAGTCAGGGTTTTGGAGACTGAGGGAAGGTTTTAGAGCCATTGAGTTCTTTATTTTGGTCTAGAGTATGCCTCAGGCTGTCTTTGCAATTCCTTAGACAGGATGAATTTCTTAATAGTCATAAAAATTGTATTAATATTTTACATTGAACTAAATTGAACAATTACTTATTGAGCTGGAGTGGGCATGAGGTACAGAAATAAATGGGACAGAATCCCTGCCTTCTGAAAATTTGCAGTACAGCAGGAAAGACCGATACATAAGTAGTAATCATTAATTATAGTTACATACATTTGTTCAACAGCTATTTGAGAACCTGTGCCAGGCACAGTTCTGAGATGTGTGTGCATACACATAACCACTAACCTGCAAGCATGCAGGTAAGTAATGTACATAATGACTGCCAATGATTGAGACACCTCATTTAATCTTTATAATAGGTAGGTAAAAATGATTATTTTTGTTTTGTTGATACACAGAGAGTAAGTGTATATACTGAACTGCTTTGCCATATAGACTCTCCAGTGAGGTCCCTGCAACTCTAGGGGTACCACAGAGAAAAATATTTAGCAAGCATTTGTTGAATTCCGTCAATTTTCCTGGTATTGAGAGATATTAAATGTAGGAATGTTAAGGAATTTACCAATTCGCTGTGAGACAGTATCTTACGAGAAATCCTGGGGAAGTGTACTAAGTGCGGTGTTGGAAGTTGGTTTGAGGTGCTATGGGGACACCATAGTGACTTGTCTGAGTGGAGACATCTGCTAAGGCTTCCCAGAGGAGAGGTTGCTGACTTTGGTCTTGGAATGACTGTTCAGACATTCATCAGGCAGTGTTGCTGGTGAGAGAAGCTTCTGAGCAGAGGGACACAGGTGGCTGAAGGGGTGAAGCAGGTAGCCTACTGTGTCTGCACACCTTAGAGTGGTCACGTGGCTGAAATGTAGGGGACTGGATGGGTGTATGAGGAGCAGGCTGAGATCAGGAGGTAAAGGCCATGGGTGCCCCATTATGCAGCTGGGTCCTAGAGTGGGGCGGGGGAGGGGGAGCTGCTGAAAGATTTCAAATGAGTGTATGATAAAAGGCATATTTGTATTTTAGGAAAACTCTTGCTGAAGAATAGCATAGGAGAGTCTTGCAAAGAATGCATCTCCTAAGGATTCTGATTCAGTACTTCTGTTATCAGAGCTGGGATTTATATTTCTAAGAAGCCACCTGTGTCTTCCAAATGTACATCCAGGGTTGGGAACCTGGTGGAACCAGGTTGTCGGCAGTGTGGCGGTGTGGGGACTGAGGCGACATCCCAGCTCAGAAAGAAGTTGTGAGGCCCTGCCCGTGAGAGAGGAGCAAAGTCAGTGGGTTAGAGAGGAGTGGAAAGAATCTATTTGAGGGATGAAGGGATGAGTAAACATTCTTGGTGACAAGTTGCATCAGAAGGGATGGCAGAAGCCAGAAGCCTGGGATGATGGCCCAGCTTGGGTGCTGCTTCAGCCAGGTTCTCTGAGAGGAATCCCTCAGGAGGCTGTGGGATTGGTTTCCCTCACTCAGGACCTGGAAAATGGTTTTTGGATTTTAATTGGTGCTTTTACAGACAGAGGCTTAGACACAGAGAAGTGACTTTGAAGGTGCCAGAACCCAGTATGCCATTTCTGTGAGGCACACTCACAGGCTGACGGTGAAGGTTTGGGTTTGTTTGCTCTGCCTTTGGGTCTTTTGGCCTCTCAGGTTGCATCCCTACCATTAGGCCACTGGACTGAGAAAGAGGGAGGGCTTTAGAGGCTTTGTAGGTGTGATTGAAAACGGATTACATTTTAGAGAGAGGAATTGAGAGTTCCACCTTCCTCTACCAGTTTAGCAGAACCTGTAGAAGGAAGAGAAATGTATATCCTTCCCTCTTTTTTTTTTTTTCTCTCTCCTAAAGAGATGCCTTCTCTGTGTGTGTGGTGCATGCATGCATTGTGGAGCTGCAGAAGTGTTGATGGAATCAAGTTGTGGGCTTTAGGCTTTTTTGCTTTATACATTTGCTGAGAGGTTTCAGGGATGAGGAGGGAAGAGTCTGACTGTCTCCTTCAGAACACCCTGGGCCATGTAGAAGTGAAGGCAGAGTAAGGCCTGATTTCAGAATTGGCTGCCTCAACCTTTTTGTTTGTACCTCTCTGCCTGGGGGTCTTGTCCCACTGTGTGTCCTTGCAGTGCTTGTGGACCTCCCAGAGCTGGTGCTGTGCACACAGTAGTTACTCAAGTAATATTTGTTAATTGAATGAGTGGCTTATTGTCTAAAGGGGGGGACAACAGTTACTCAATTCTTTCGCCTCAGCTAGGTTCTTTCTTCTTCTGAAGTTGAACTAGGCATAAACCAGGGACCAGGACAGGGATGGAGGCCAGGGTGAGGCTTTCATCGGCCCCTGAATTTGCATCCCTCTCCGTGTAAGACCTGTTTTGCAGCTGCGCCCTCACTGTCGTCATTAAGTGGCAGATTGTATTTTTTATTGGAAGGGTGGGGACTCAGTTGTATCAGTGAACATTGGGAACCAGAAGATATTTTTGAACATGCAATGTCATGTATATGAGCTGGTGTTTGCACACTGTGTGAGCATTGGCATTCCAGTCCCCATGCAGAATTCGGGATGAGAACACTGGCAGCACACAGCCCTCTTTAGGGACCAGGGAAATGGAGAGCACTTGAAAGCAAAGTCTGATGAGCATATTGGAAGAACTGAGTGACTGGGTACCTAGCGGAGTTAATCTTGTGGCTCTGGGCTGTTTAAACAAGCACACCTGTATAAACTATCATTGTCTTTTGGCGAATTAAAACGCCTTCATAAATTTGAAATGCTTAGGGACATGCCACATTGTAACACTTGAATTTATCTAGAGAACTGGCCTTGGGACACTGAAAAGGCTTTTGATTAAAAAATTCTGATTCCAAATTTTAAAATTATTTGTTCTTTACCCCCCATTTCTGTTGCCTTTGTATGAAACAGTACAGACCTTTTGTTGCGTGGGCAGTCCCCTGCGATCTGGCGGAGCTTACTTTTCCAGCCTCTGCCCCAACCTTTCTGTTTTCTTGCTCTGCCCTTTCTTCACAACTTCCCCTCCATGGACATCTCTGAGCGGGCCTCTCAGTGCCCTTCTCCTAATCGGCCTGCTGCGTCCACTCAGGCTGTAAAACCGCCTAAATGTCACCTACCTTGAGGCTGTTGTTGACTCGAGACAGAATCCACTCCCGTTTCTGTGCTCAAATAGCACTTTTATTCCTCTTTTGACATCTTATATTCATGTACTTGTTCATTAATTCATTTACTCATGGACTCACTACTTAGACATCCGTTCGCTCATTATTTTGGGGGAACATTTACTATTTACTAGACGTTCCGTTAAATGCCCAGGACAGAAAAATGATTAAAGGCATGGACCTCACATGGGTCTCACAAACCCACAAACAAGGGTGACAGACACATAAGTCATTCCTATGCAATGAGTGAGCAAAAGTGCTACTGGCATTCAGGAAGGAGTTGGGGCTTACATCTTGAAGGATAATAACTTTGTCTTCTTGCTGGAAGGGTACTCCTTGAGGGTAGGGAAGGTTACACATTTACTCATCTCCATCTCTCTCTCTAGCACCTGACACCTGGGTGGGAGACATGGGAGAGGGAGATAATTATAAAACAAAAATAGTTTTCCTGTCTCATTTCAGAATGAATTTAAGGCAGCTTACAAGGCTGTAAAACAGCATAAATTAAGAGTGGGGCAAAGAAGGAAGAAAAAGAAGGGAATAGAGTTGAGGACCTAAAGTGGATTTAGGAATGCAACCAAATTTGTCAACTAAAATAACCTCTCTGCTTTCCCTGAGGGTTCTGCCAGAGTGGCTCAATGCACCTTGGTAGCCAGTGAGTAAAGAAAGTCAAGGCCTAGCTGGTTGGCCACAAGGTACAAACACATGGTGTTTGGTGTTTTATCAAACTCTCCTTTTGCATTTTTATAAAGAGCAACCTATGTGATTTGATGAAGGACACCTCAACATCCTTGTAGAAAAACCAGTGACTAATTCACAGTTTGTTTTGTAGTATGCTAATGACATCACATAAAAGCATAATTCAATAAAAGCAATTATTCAGAGCTCCTGGAATAAACTTTCTCTAAGGTAACTATGGAGTTGGAAAGGTACTGGATCAAACAAGTTAGTTCCGTTCTTATGCATTGTCCCACTTTTATCTAGTGTTAATGTCACATGCCACTGTTCTCAGTCCTAGAGGTCACACAAGCTCTATTTCTGCTCCCAAGGAGTTGTATGATCATGTGTTGGGACTCAAAAAATACTATTGTATGATTTGGTTAGCATATCAGGATCTCTATGTTCAGATCCATTAGAAATGGATATTTAAAGGCATATAGGCCAGACCCAACACCCACACTCACTCACAAGTGATATTTCTGATGGTTGAGATGATGGAAAGGAACCAAGTGTGTCATGACAAATTGTGGTCTTGGTTACCCGAAGTTGACAGGAAACAGGAGTTCTTTCCTTCTGGGCAGGCTGGAGCTTAGGTTTTGGATCCACTGATGAGAATGCTGATGAAATCCATGTGGATCAGTTGTATCTTTAGAGAGCAGTTGAAAGCCAGTGTATGTATTTAGTCAAAGAACCAAGGACTTGGACTTCACAATTCAGCACTTTAAAATGCCATCTTGGTTCCAGTTTTCCTTATAGATCGGCTTACAACCTCTTCCAAAGTAAATTGTGTATTTACCTGTTGCCTCTGTCTCCCACCATGCTGTCTAAATAATCCAGGGTAGATGGCCAGAATGAGAGAAGCATCCTAAGTCATAGAAGCTGGAGAACCATTTCTCTATGTAGCAGAATTAGAATTTTGCCAAAGGAGCTGCCTCTAGGCAGGTCAGCTACTGGGATTCGGAGTCAGTCCAGAGTCAACATATCATTAAGTTGGCTGTCAACAGGCCGTGTAACATTGAGTGAGTCTCCACTGGCCTTTTGTAAGAAGGATGACACCCCAGGCATGACCCATGGATTTGCCACCCAGGGAACTAGCACTCTGATTGTCCGAGGCCCATTTGTAGGCATTCCCTTGGGCATGGGGCTGAGATGGACCCTCTTGAAACTCTTGTCTTAAGGTTTGGCCAAAGGCAGTGTATGTATTTATCTTACACTTTGATATGTTTTGAAATATTAACTGTCTACTTTTGATTTTGAATTTGTACTCATTGTCATTTAAAATGCTAAGGCATTGTGATAATGTGGTGAATCTTACCAACTAAGAAAGTTATAGTACCCATAATTTAGTGACTAAAGAGTATTATTTTCTTGGTATTTGTTTTCTTTGTTTCTGGTAAGCAGTATGATTGGTGAGTTTACCTCAAATGTATGTCCACACTACACACCTATTGGAATTGGGAATTAATTTTGTGGTTTTCTTTGACTGTTACACCTGGGAAGGGGGCTTACATGTTTTCCTCTCAAAATGTTTGCTGACAGCTACTCACTGCTAACTCAGTGGCATTTTTTCTCTTAGAGCAGCAAACAAACTTCTGTTTCCGGGTTTGAAATGTGTTTCCTGAGGTTAAATTGTCCACTTCCCAGGATCCATGACTCAACCTGCAAGTCATATCATCCAGCACAAGCTCCCCTTATGAGTGCACTGTTTCAATGTCCAGTCTTCACTTTGGAATGGTCAGATGGGATAGACTGGCTGGACCTGAGTCTGTGGCTGTGTCATTTTGAAGGAGTCTACTGATGAAGGAGAGCAGTGATTAGCTTGACTGGTGGTGTGGTGGGGGAAAGGAAGAGGCAGGAATTTCTGTTCTCAGAGGCAAACAGATTCATTAAGGGGATAGAGAGGTTATTCCCCTAAAGGCTGGTAATACAGAGCTGCATAGCATGAAATCAATCAAAGCCTTTCTTGATCTGTCACCTGGGCAAGTGCTTAGGGCTGATGGAGCAGAGAATTAGAGCATCTCAGGAGGGCAATGCTAAGTCCTCTAATGGGTACCCAGCATCGGGAGCTTGGTGAAGAGGTATTGGCGTGTTGATGGATCCTGTTGATAGGGGAGTGATTTTTGAAAATGAGAAGGAGTAATTATCCACTCCTTCCTGCTGAAATTAGAGGGAACCTGTTGACAATTGGAGTATATGACACCCAGGTTCACTGGCTGATATTGGCTCCACAGCAGATGTGGCCTCAATTCTCAGTGTCTGCATTCCCTAAAAGATCTGCTCTCTCACTGACAGTGACTTACATTCTGTAGTTCTATATCTCTGGAGGCTGCCTTCAATATTCAGGCTGCTGATCCTCGAATTTCTCAAGCCACTTGTTAGCAAGTTTGGCTAGTGTCTGGAATGGTAGGAAAATAATAACCTGCCCCATTTTACATATGCAGAAGCGATTAACCATCATTAGTGCCTGACATTCATCCCAGCTACTCAGGGAGGTGAGGCCGTATCATCACTATTCATTAGGAATTAATTAGACTGTGCTTGATGGTGTCAGTCATGGACAAAGCTCAGCACTGCCTACATTCCTCCTTTTGAAATCCAGCCTACAGCTAGTGAGCAAGTAGTGTGAGTCTGATGTTCCTATGGGATGAGCATTCTCTCTGGAGAAATGACTCCTACATTCAAAATCTGTTAAGTATATGACTTTAGTCAACCTCTGGACCTCATAAGGTGGGGATAATACCCAACAAGGGTAGTTCAGTGATTAACTAAGAACCTCTAGGTCAGCGGTTCTCAACCTGTGGGTCGAGACCCCTTTGGGGGTCGAATGACCCTTTCATAGGGGTCGCCTAAGACCATCGGAAAATACATATATAATTACATAGTGTTTTTGTGATTAATCACTATGCTTTAATTATGTTCAATTTGTAACAATGAAAATACATCCTGCGTATCAGATATTTGCATTATGATTCATAGCAGTAGCAAAATTACAGTTATGAAGTAGCAACGAAAACAATTTTATGGTTGGGGGGTCATCACAACATGAAGAACTGTATTAAAGGGTCGCGGCATTAGGAAGGTTGAGAACCACTGCTCTAGGTGAAAGCTTTAGACATGGTGCTTGCAACCTGGGAGCAAGATGAATTTGGATTTCAGGTACCAGTTCACTTTGGAAGTAAAGTTCCTTCATTCCTAGTCTTTTTGTTGGAGGTCAGCTTTCCTCTTATGAGAAAAACTTGTGCTTTTACTAAGATCACAGTGAACTTCGAACCATCAAATGCTTGGTCGAGTTGTCTCCACAAATATTCCAACCATGTGATTCTCTTTCTTTAAACCCTAAAGTGGCCTCTGCCTGTGCCTGCTTTCACCTTGTCCTGAGTGCTTAGAAATCTTTTTTCTTAGCTTTGCTCTCAGTGCAACTCCCTTTATGTTGCCTTTTTCACTCACCTACTCGCTCAGATTTGCTTTGCTACCTTTTTAATTGATTATTATTTTTTACCTTTGTGAATTTCTTTTTTGGCCACCTCTTTAGTTTCTGGTCTTTATACCCTCACCAGTTTGCCTCCCTTATGGCTTTTCTTAAAGCTGTCATTTTTACTGGTGGCCAAAGGAAAGGGAAAGCAAAAATAAAATGTTGTATCTCCAAACTTACCATTCCACTCAAGATGTTTGTGTTAGAAGAAGCTTACCTGCTAGAGGACCCAAACCATATTTGTCCCTTTAACATGGACTATTGGTTGTCAGTAACCATGATTAATAAAGAAGAATTGGCTCAGCCAACACTTGGTTATCCAAACTGTGTTAGACTTAAGTCTGTCTTCCTAATTTGGAGATTGCCTTTGGGCTCTTACTACTCATAAGAACCTTAGCCAGGGTCAGGGTGAAGCTTGATGATAAGTTTAGTCATGTTGTCAAAGAATGTTCATGTCATCTGGTTGTTGGTTTGTGCCTTCTTTCTTTTTTTGGAATATTTATTATGCCAGGTGCTGTGCTAGCATTGTGGAGACTGTGGTGATTTGAACAGTCCCTGCCCTCAGGGACACTGGAGTGTGAATGGGTGGGGGCAATAATAAGACAACATACTGAGTTCTATTAGTTGAGTCTATGGAACCACAAGGTGATGAATGACTAAGTTGGCCTCCTTCAGTGTTAATGATGGAAACTGAGGCACTCAGGGGCTACAAGTACCACATGGTCCTGGGTTACTCAAATAGAGACAGAGTCCTAACTACTCCTTTCCTTTTGCCTCAGAGAGTGTTAAGACATTGGCTAAGACAAAGCGTATGATTTTTTTTGTGTGACCTTCATGTTCAGTGGCATTTTATGAATCATGAGAGTTAGTTAAAACTAACCCTTTTATTTAACAGCTCTTAAATCACCCACAAGTGGGTGAGATGCTTGCATTATGAGGGATCCACAGGAATTAAGATGGAGCAGCAGATTCCTGGGTCCTATGTCATATCCTTTGTTCATACGTTCCGTGAATAGAGTTGGTGTCAGAAGCACCTGTATTTGACTCCCTCACCCCCTTCTGTTCTCAGCTCTTAAGTTAAAATCTGGATTGGTCAAATATACATATGATCTCATTCCGTTGTACTCATGTTGCTCTTTTTAGAGTGCCAGTGGGTAGTTGTAAAATAATGATCCATTTAGGAAGTGTGGCTGTTGGGCAGTTAGCAGGTCCCTGTTAACAGTTCTTTTTGGAGTTTATTATGGTGTGGCTAGGAAGAGTTTCAGAAAAAAAGGAACTTCTACAAAAGTGTTAATGATGGAAACTGAGGCATGTAGGGGCTACATGATATACAGTAGATTTTCAGTGACAAGAGTTCCCTTCTCTCTTTCCTTTTTGGCATTCATTTAGGTCTAGGATTGTTCCCTTGAACCAAACTTCCCAAAAAAATATGAAAATTACTGAACCTGTGAATATAAGTGTAGGTTTATATAAGTATTAGAAATAGAGGGGTTTGTTACAAATATAAATTTTTTATTTAGTCATCTAAAGATCCTTTGTAACTTTATTTCCCAAAGGGAACCATTAGGAGAGCACCTTCATTTCTTCACCATCCCATTATCAGTAGGTATTTGGGCACTACAAGGCACGTACCACTGTCTATAGATAATGGACTTGAAAGCAAATGAACATCTGGTCATGGTTTTATAGATGACAGAGCACCTTCACTCATTATCCTCACATCTTTACAACAATCCTGTCAGATAGAGTCCCTCCACTCCTTAATGATTTTCCTATGTTGGGATTGTATTTATTATCTCCATTTTTCAAATAAAATCTGAGATTCTGAGAGATTAACTACTTCATTCTGGACTGCATGGCTAGTGTGTGAGCTAGGTTTGGAGTATAGATCAGTTTGAGCCTGAATATCATGCCCTACCTCCTCCCCCCGCCCCCCCCCCCCCAATTCTGTGTTGTTCTTTATTTACTGAATTGTGTGAAAGTTAACTCCCTTGCTCAACGGAGGGATGAGGAGGTGGACATCAGTTCTACAGATACATAATTCACTTGATTAGATCTTATTATTTGTAATAAGCAGGTGCTTCTTGCTATGTATGTGGAAACCAGATAGATTGGGTGGGACTTAACCAACGCCACACATTTTTAGGACACTCCTGGTGTGTGGCTGATACTCTGAGCCACTAGATACAAGGACAGTTTCCAGGATGAGGTGGATTTTGAGCTGGCCTGGAAGGGACTTGAGGGATAGAATGCCAGAATGGTTATTTCAGTATCCAGTACGGGGAGCTTTTCTCAGCCAGCCCCAGTCTTGTGATTGGAAACTCTCTGCCCATACAGGGCCTCATCTTACAATTGGGTTGTAAAACCAAGGGCCTGTATAACTCTGTGGATTATGTATCTGGTAGCTTCTGGGGTTTGTGTCCTGGCCCTTGTCCAGAGTAGGTAATTCCATCCTGCTGAGTTCCAGTTGACCAAATTGCAAGGGCCTGGACACAGAGTTCTTCCCTTTGCAGTAAATGAATAAAAACATGTGAGCATTTAGAACAGTGCCTGTGCTTACTAAGTGGGTTGATCAATTAATGCTAATACTGCATTCCCCAAACATCCAAGGGCTTGTGACTCCCAGCTTTAGAGGTAACTTCAAGGAATTGTCTACAAGACTCTGCTGTCTGTCTTTAAGGCAACCCACCCCTTTTTGAACAGCCCAACTAGCAGGAACTTTTTTCTCATGTTGAACTGGAATCATCTTAGAACTTCCACAGAATGGGTCAACACCCTCTCCATGTGACAGCCAGCTCTTCAGAGGATGCTCAGTGTCTAAGAACACTAAGCTTGCAATTATGATGCAAAAAAATCTTACCAGCTTTGAGCCATGTAGGCTAATATAATGGGATTTATAAATAAACTCCTGTCTTTAACTCCTAAACCAGTTGCACTAGAGAAGGGAATTCAGGAATAGGAATTGGTGTGTGGGAGCCTAGAGGTTTTGTGGATCCTAGTCAATCTCTGAGCATCATTTATTGAGGGCCATGGACAAACTGGGATGCGTTCATGAGGGCTGGGCCAGGTATTATGTGAATTATGTCTAGTCTGGGACACAGTAGGGCTGCTCCTGTCACATATGCCATGTACTCCTACCACATATAAATGGGTGTTTGGGTGGGAGATTTGCTTCTGCAAGGGATGGGTTAGTATAGAAGTTAGCCTGTACATGGGTCTTAGCCTAGTAGATGGAAGAATTTCAATATGTCAGTGTGGAGGTAGTGGGTTCCTTGTCATTGGTGATGTTCATGTGTAGATTATATGACCCGTTGAGAAGTGTTAGAGAGGGGACTGCAAGCATTGGATTAGGGCAGTGTTGGGGAATTTGGTCTGAAGACTCTGAGGCTCTCAGTTACATGGTGATGTTCTTTTTAGGCAAGTAAAGTTCCCCAGTCCCTCACTGTCCTGGATTCTGTCCCTCTACCGTAGCGGTTGCATGCTGAGTACATTACTGTTTTTCTTAAAATGTGGCTCTCTGAGCTGCCCAGAGCTCAAAGACTGGCCTATTTTTTTTTATGTCCGTTGTTTTGTTTTGGGGGTGGCAGGGTGGGTTGGGGGAGGTTAGGCGGAGAGGTAGACAGCGGATTAGCCACTGCTCAAAGCATTCACTCGTATTCTCATAATTTCTCCAATAAACTGCTTTGGAGCTAGAACAGACTCTAGGGGAGCATACAGCTCAGCTTGAATTTTATAAGACTCTTAGATTAAAAAAAAAAGTAATAATTTTAGAATTCAAAAGGCCCACACTGCAGGCATTGCAGAGTTCATTTGGGGGTTAATCACAAAACCCTTTCTTGTGGCATAATTTATACCTCAACATTTGGCAGTTTTTAAAGTCTGGTGCCAATGTACACGTGTTGGTAAGAAGTAGTAAATATTTTGCTGACAAGTTCTTTGAATGATGGATCTGTGGCAGCATTTAAAGGCAGACAACCTGGGGGTTTCTTTTATCCAGGTGCTGCCAAATCTCAAAAGCTGTCAGGGTACCAAGCCAAAATCACCCACTAGTTATACCATTAATTGTGTAATGTTCTTGTGCCTCAGAGTTTCTGCACCTGGGATCTGTTGATATACACTGGTGGGGGAGGGCAGAGGAAAGGGATACAAAGGGAGAAAGAAAGAAGACAGGCTGCTCCCTCTCAGGTAACTGCCCTGGAGCACGGAGCAGTCCCTGGTGCCTGGTGGGGCCAGCACCTGCTCCCCTTCTGGCTGCCTCTGTTGTAATGTTGCGTGGACTTGATGGGGGCAGGAGGCAGGGAATGGTAGGCCCACTAAGCTCTCTCTGCTGTGACCCTGCCACCTCCCTTCTTCAATCAGTTGCCAGGAACAATTCTCCCCTTTGGGGGGAAGCCTTTGAATTAATGATCTGATGCCTTTTCAACAAAGAAATATTGATATGTTAGTGTGTGGACAGCAGGGGGTACCGGATTAGATCATTTTCACATGGGTGTTTGTGCCAGTTTGACATTCGTGTGGAAAGCTTATCCCTATAAGACCATAGGTTTCATGCATACTTTAAGGGGAATAAACCTTTGAGAAAGATTTCTTTTGGTTCTGTAACCTTCAGCGCTACAGAGAAAGAAATGAAAGTCTCCCCCACAGTTTTCTTATGATCAGGAATTCCGAGTAGGCTACCAGATGAAGTGCCCATGTAGGTGTAAACCATTTCTTTCTGTAAATGTGCTGGCCTCTTGTAGCTGTTGCAGGGAAGGCAGGAATGGGGACAACTTGGTCCCTGCTTCAAGGTTACAATCTAGAAGCTGAGAGTGGCAACATGACCTGACTGTTCAGGCTCAATGTCCCGCAGAGAAATGCTATGGACTGGCAGGTCCAAGTCAGCTGTCATAGTAGAGTGAGTTTTGTGATAACAAAATAATCTCCTTCCTCCTTCTTCACTGCCACCATCTCGCATCTGGGTGATCTCAGTGACAAATATTGGGATGATTTAACATTTCAGAGTTACCATGTCGGGCCACAGTGAGGCAGACATCTTTTGTTTTACTTTATTTTCTTTTAAACAAAATTGTTCTGCTGTGGAGATTTGATTATTATTGAGCAGAGTGCTCCTGGTAGATAGGAGGCACTTAGTAAATGGTTTTGCATGGTTCGCTGTGAACTTGCAACTCAGAGTGAGTACTATTCTTGGATGAAAACTTTCTCTAATCTGCGAAGATTATACAGCTGTTGTCCACCATTACATTTCTGTATTGAGTGCCTAACATGAATACATAAAGAAAAAAAGCCACTTGGATCTCAAAATTCCATATTCTCCGCTAGCAGTTATTCTCAAGCAGATCTGCCAACTGAAGAATGTTCAATGAAACTAGCAAAGAGCAGTATATTGGTGGTTACCTCATCCTTATCACACTATATTTTCATTTCTTTATTAGGTTTATTTTCTTGAAAAGGCTCCAGGCTTCGGCTTGGAAAACCCAACCGCCAAAATTGAGCCCAGCAGCTGGAGCGGCAGCGAGAGCCCTGCCGAAAACATGGAAAGGATGAGTGACTCCGCAGATAAGCCAATTGACAACGATGCGGAAGGGGTCTGGAGTCCTGACATTGAGCAGAGCTTTCAGGAAGCCTTGGCTATCTATCCACCCTGTGGGAGGAGGAAAATCATCTTATCAGACGAAGGCAAGATGTATGGTAAGTGGTCTGGAATGCCTCTCTGAAACGCTGCAACCTGCTTTTGTATTGAAGGGTCATTGCAGCTAGCCTTCTACTTAGATCTGTTCATTATGTTGTGTTGAATGATCTTGGCAGAATTTTAGTTGGCCATCCAAGGGACTAAATCTCATCTCAAAAGGAGAATCAGTAAAGGACAGTTGGGAAATCATTCCCTGGGGGTTTCTTCTCCCTCTCCATGCTCAGTGACATTATATCAAAAGCTCTCTAGGTCCAGGTGGAACATGGATGCAATGGCATTTGAGACACCAGGGTGGGGACTCGTTCTTCAGAACGCATGCCTATGGAAGAAAGTGCAGCCGCTTACCTCCAGATAACTGAAACAGGGGCCTGCTGATGCCATATAGCTTAATTTTTTTTTTTCCAGGAAGAGCTAGCAATCTAGATGTTTATATAGGAAAACTCATTTTGAAAAGTCAGCACTCTTTTCTTTTTACCATAACTCTGTATAGACTAGATAAAATATGTGTATGGCTTAATCAGACCCTTGAACCACCTGTTTGCAGCTTCATTGCCGGTTTTCAGTTGAATGGCAGACAGGGCATTAACCCCTCTCCCCAGGCTATTCTCACCCATCTCCTCTTCTAGAAGGGATGCCAGGCAGTGTGTTCTGAAGGAAACCCCACGAGTGTCCAAGACGACAAGACTGGTTGACCAGATGGCTTAGGATACCAAACTCTGGAGTTGGCCTGCTAGGGTTGGGCATTCCCCAGTCCTTCTGTTAATGCTTTTTTGGCTGCTTACCTTTTGGGAAGCAGATGGCAGGTGGTTGCTTGTATATTCTGCTTGTCTAATTGAGCACATTGAGTTGACAGAGTTTGCACTATAGTTGAGTCTAAAGAGATGCAAACAACCTAAACTCAAAGAGAACTGGCTTAGCAACCTACCTGAGGTTAACTTATCACAAGAGTGATTTATTTCTAAATAATTTGAAAGCTTTTCATAATAGGCTGTTGTACCTTTAATACTGTGCCTCCTCTATCAGGAGCTGTAGGAGGCTGCAACTCAAACTAGCACACACTGCTAAGGAGAAAGCAGATGGTGGTGCAGCTGCCACCAGCTGTGCCCCCACTCCGCCCTCCCTGTCTCCAACTTGGATGATGTAATGGAAACGAGGAAAATTTTGCTTTCTGCAACATTAGAGTCTCTAAGCCTGTTGTTCTCTCTCTCTCTCTCTCTCTCTCTCTCTCTCTCTCTCTCTCTCTCTCTCTCTCTCACACACACACACACACACACACACACAAGGGTGGGGGGTAGGAATGGGAGAGAGAACCCAAACCTTCAGAATTTGTTTTATGCTCTCATGTAATCCTTTGTAGCCAGAGAAGCTTCATTGGGTCTGCTGAAATGGACCCAGGATGAAACATCACAGCTGCTGTGGGTAGAAAGTTTCAGGGCCTTTGATTTTCTGTGTGTTTGTATCTTTCCTGATCTATTCGTCCTAGGCCTGGCTGTTTGTTTTCAGGGTCTTATCTTCATACCTAAAAATGAAACCTCCCCATTTTAAAGGCAGAGAAAAGCACTTTAATCTTCAAGCCTTCTTTGAAACTGATTTTATTATGGGTAGTGAAGGTGGTTTCAGGCTACTTTACCTTATACAACTCCCATTTGTTTATCCAGAAATTGCTGTAACCTAAAATATTGGCCTACTATTGGAAATCCTGGTGGAGAATAACGACAGCCCTTTATTTGTCACAGGGAATACTGGGAAAGGCACTGTCTATCCCTTTAGGTTTCAGGACTGAGGACATAATTCAAAGCAAAAGTTTATCTTTTCAACTTCAGTTTTGTTTTCTCCATTTGAGTATATATTTTTAGGTACCAGCCATGGTAGATTTAACCATTTTGCTGATAACCTCATCATAATTACACTGTTTTGTGAAAATAATGGTGTAAGAGCGCTCGTTGGTAATGGGATGTCAGAGGCAGCTGGTTAGGAAATAGAATGGTGAGAAGTTTTAGATTTGAGTCATCTACTGACAGTGAACTCAAACAAGCCTACCTTTGATCTGCATCTCGGTTTTTCTCCCCTGTAAAAAAAAGGGGGGGGGGTAGAGTAGATGATGTCCGTGGGTCCTTGGGACTTTGCCACTTTGTGATACTGTGATTTTGTGACTTGTACCGCAGTCGGTTCATTGACAAACATGGTGCTAGTTGTGGGAGCACATCTTTAATACCCATGGTCGTCAGATTCTGAGGGCTCCTTGAGAGCACATGCTCTGTATGGATAGTCCCTCCCCCAATGCACCACCCCCCCCCCACACACACACACACATACACACAAATCAGCCTTACATTTATTGACTGTGTTGATGACCGACCTGACTTAAAAATGGGTCATCTTTTTGAGTGAGCAGCATTAGGGTTGTGTGTCCTGATATGGGGGTGCAGGAGATGCATTTGCTGCGGTGGTCCTGAAGTCACTGCACTCTATGCATCTGCCTTGGAGAGAAAACATCCCCCTGAACTTTGCTTCTACTGCTACTTCAGAAGGAAATAGCCATGGGAGATGGAACCTGGACCCCGTAAGAGGGGCTGCCCCAGGTGCCCTGGAGCTGCCTGTGACCTGCTCGTGACTTTGAGGACGAGTAAAGGTTGAGTTGGGAGCCTCCACAGTGAGGCCCCAGCCACTTGGGGATTGAGTCATGTGAGCACTGTGGGCCAGAGCTACTGTTCCTTGGCTTGCGGCCTGTTCCCCATCGTACCATAAGTGAATCAGGACATAAACCAGACCAGGAGTCGAGGTTTCTTAAGGTCCAGAGCACATACTTTCTCTCTTAAGCATTTTGTAAATGAAAACATTGAAAGCATTTTGGATTCCATGGAGTAAAATCAAAATAATTTAATGCCTTTTAGTGGAATACCAAGTGTTTTTGACTTGAGGGGGTTATTCTGATATTTCTGAGCATTTGTAGAGTGCATTGTGATGTCACTAATCCTGAGCCATGGGAAAAGCAAGGTCAAGTGCAGCACTGATTTATTTTGGTAATGAAATTTCCTCTTTGGTTGGCAGTAGGGCAAATGCAATCTTATAGACAGAAAGAACCGAAAGCTCTCTTTATGATGAGGTTTGGGCCATCAAAAGGCTGACTTCCTTCTCTGCTCCCTTGTCTGTGGGGAAGCTGAGTCTTTATATGGTTGGTCCCCATGTGGACAGATTACTTCTGTCTTGGGCACCCTATGTGTAGACAGGGGTAATTAGGGATAATTAAGAAGAGGATGCATACTCATTCTCTCTTTTTCTCTGTGTTTTCCTTTCTGGTTGTACTTCTTTTAATTTTTATTGAATTTATTGGGGTGACATCTATATATATATAAAGAAGTAATGTGCATATTAGGCCAGGACACCGTAACGGTCACGATCAGCTCAGGAGGAGGGGCCAGGCACGGCCCAGGGCCTGAGAGAACTACACACAGGGGGGCAGTGTGGCCCCCAGCAGCCCCAGAGCAGAGGCAGGGGGTTGTGTCCAAGCTACCGCCGCCACCTGGCCCCAGCAGCTCCGGAGCGGTTTGTGTCCAAGCCGCCACCGCTGCCCGGCTCCAGCAGCCCCAGATCTGCCCGCAGAGGGAGGCCAGACTGCGGCTTGGGCCTGTTCCCCGTGGGGAGCGAGCCTAAGCCGTCAGTAGGACATCCCCTGAGGGCTCCCAGACTGTGAGAGGGGGCAGGCTGGGCTGAGGGACCCCCTCCCCTCCTCCACTGGGCCTCTCGTTGGTTAATAAAATTACATAGGTTTCAAGTGTACAATTCTGTAACACATCATCTATAAATTGTATTGTGTGTTCACTACCCCAAGTGAAGTCTCCTTCTGTCACCATTTATCTCCCCTTTTACCTTTCTGTTTTGTCCAACCCCCGTTTCCCTCTGGTAATCACCATACTTGTCTGTGTCTGTAAGGGTTTTTTTTTTTGTTTCATTTTGTTTTGGTTTTTGTTTTTTTTTTTGCTTAATCCCTTCACCTTTTTCACCCAGCACCCTCAACCCTCTCCATTCTGACAGCTGTCAGCCTAGTCTCTGTATCTATGAGTCTATTTTGTTTGTTTATTAATTTTGTTCATTAGATTCCACATATAAGTGAAATCATATGGTATTTATCTTTCTCTGACTGGTTTATTTCATTTAGCACAACACTCTCCAAATCCATCCATGCTGCCACAGAAGATAAAGATTTCCTTTTTTATGGCTGGGTAGTATTCCATTGTGCAAATTACCACAGCTTTTTTTTTTTTTTTTTTTTAACATATCTTTATTGATTTTTAGAGAAAGAGGAAGGGAGAGGAATAGAGAAATAGAAACATCAATGAGAGAGAAACATCATCAAGCGGCTGCCTCCTGCATGCCCTCCACTGGGGATCAGGCACACAACCCAGGCATGTGTTCTGACTTGGAATTGAATTGGTGACCTCTTGGTTCATGGGTCAATGCTCAACCACTGAGCCACACCGGCGGGGCTACCACACTTTTTTATCCATTCATCTACTGATGGACACTTGGACTCGTTCTAAATTTTGGCTATTGTAAATAATGCTGCAATAAACATAGGGGTGCATATATCTTTTGAATTAGTGTTTCAGGTTACTTCAGATATATTTCCAGAAGTGGGATCCCTGGGTCATAAGGCAGTTCCATTTTTAATTTTTTTAGGAACCTCCATACTGTTTCCCACAGTGGCTGCACCAGAAATGCCTGAGTGTGTGTCTGTGGCACCTGAAAACCCTGGTCTAGTTATGTAGTCACATATCTCCCATCATCAAACCACGGTAAGGACAGGAGATAACATTCATTGATTGCTTGCTTTAGAGAAGGAAAAGTGTAGCACTTCAAATCTTGGACTTTGAAATTGATATGAATCCTGGCCCTGCCATTTGTTGATATCAGATGTTGGGCAAGTTGCTTTTCTTTTGTGTGCCTCCATTTCCTCCATTGCAAAAGGGATTTAAATAGAGCCTGTTTCAGTGGATCAATATAAGAATTAAAACTAATTGTGATCTAGGACCTCCCCTACCACATTTGAGTGGTGTCTGATATACAATGAGAGCTATACAAGTATTTATGAACTAAAAACAAGAGGTGTTCTCTGCCATGGACTGAATTAAAGGCTTTACATATAATTTCCATCTAATGCTCCCAACAACATTTCGAGGTGTGAGTTATAATCCCCACCTTGTAGATGAGGAAGCTGAGGCTAAGATGGGTAAAGTGGCTTGCAGGTGACCAGCATAAATGGTAGAGCTGGAAAGTTGCAAATCCAGGCCTGTCTAACTCCAAAACCTGGGCTCTTTCCACTGTGCTTTCATCCTTCCTTAGTATAACATTAAACATTAATTCAGCAAGTAGGTATTGAGCGCCGCCTACATTTCAGCCCAGTGCTAGGGGTTGTCAACTGGACAGACATGGTCCCTGCCCTCGGGGAGCCATCACAAGTTCATTTGCAGGAAACACTGACCTGAGGTCAGGGCTGTGTGCCAGAGCTTTCTGGGAAGTCTGAGGGCCCTTTGAAGATGGTCACCTTCTACTTAGTCTTTTGCAGCCTATTCTTGGCCACTGATGTCCAAGGCACCTGGCCCAATGCTGGCAGGAAGAATGCTTCTCAACTAACACAGCAGGAGGATCCTGGATCACAAGGCTGGCCCTGATGGTGGCCAGGAAGCTGTCTGGAAGATGCTGGTGCCCTAGGATCCTGCTGGCAGGCTGGGCAGAATGATGGCTGGCCTTTTTCTTAGTGGGTGTCTTCAGGGTCCTTGCTTAGCACAGCTCTAGGGATGCCCCCTTTCTTGCTGGGATTCCAGGCCTTCTGGTAAGCCCTGGAGAGCTGAGGTGTGAGGACTAGAGGAAGGCATCTCTGGGCCAGCCTTCTCCAATTGCTGCCCTGAGACCAGCCATCCAGGGAAGCACAGAACTTGGAATTGCCTCTTTGCTTACTTCACACAAGCACAAGACAGATTAGGGAAGGGGGCCATTTTAGTGAGGTGATGGCAGAACAGACAAGGGACATCAGGTGTGAGTGTGCACTAGTTAATCAGTGTAGGCAAAGGGACAGACATCTGATCTGGAGAACTGTTCAAGGAAATGCAGGTTGTTCCTTTGTAAGACAGTGGGCTATCATGACGTAGCTTTGAGGACCAGGAAGGTGATCTATGTCTGTGGAGGCCCTAGAGGTCCTGATACGGAAATGTCTGTACCATCCGAGTCCTGTAGGATCTCCAGGCCTTGAAAGTGCCCATTGGGGACTGAGATGAAGTTGTTCTTTCCATTTCTCTATCCGAACATCATGTGGCATCTTTGATTTCCTCTCTTGGTCTGACCTGTGTGTCATGGCATTATTTCAAGTGAATTGGCCAAAAATATGAAGCACAAAGAACTGTACCCTTAGAACAGGTTGGAACCTCTATAAGGCAGGGATCCCATCCGGCTGTCTTGTGGGACATAGAAAGTGTCAGCAATGTTTCTTAAATATATGAATACATGAACCATTGGCTAAAACAAAAGAAGGTGAATAAATAAGCCTCTATACCCTAGGGCCTCTACTGTTGAAGGAACTGGCTAGAAAGAGAGGAAGAAAAAGAGAAAGATGTTTGTATTTTAATGGTCTTTCCAGATTGGGAAGGAGGAAACCCTGGCTTTTGCTATGTGTGTTGGAAAAAGTTAGCTCAAGAGGTAGGAAAGATTTTTGCCCAAATAGGCACAGTAGTAGAACAAGGGTTAATTCTGGAATCTTAAGCACAGATGAGTAATGAGGGATTTTGAAATAGTTTGGTTCCTGTGAGAAGAGCAAAGCCAACGTCATCAGCATTTTGATTGAGAAGTTGAATGTGTGGGGGCCATGCAGAGGTTTATACACAAGGTGTGAGCCCTTGTGCAATCCAGGTTAAAAAAAAATAGCTAATTAGGATGGCTCAAGAATTGGTCATATGGGAGAAAGAGGAAAGGATGTTAAATTATTACCGAGTTATGCTTTCCAACAGCTTTGCTGTGGCAGTGGGTGAGCTCTGGGACTGAAGAAGACATGGGTTCATAAATCATTCATTGAGGGCCTGCACTGTGCTTTGACTGTAGTGGGGACAATAGATAAAAAATAATGAAAATAACTGACCTGTTTGACCAGTTATATGTGCTAGGCATTTTCTCTTTGCTTTAGAATGTGATGTCTGTTTGTTCCTCATAACAACCCAATGACATAGATACTGTGATTATCCCCATTTTACAGCTAAGGAAGCTGAGGTGCACCAAGGTCAAGTTACTTTCTCAAGGTCACACAATAAGTAAGTGGTGGAGCTGACATTTGAAACCAAGCCAGTCAGTACACTAACTATAATACTGACATTTAAGGAAGTATATTCTGTACCAGAGATATACACAGCTTAGTGGTAGGGCAACTCAAAGTGAGATTATTTATGATTTGGAAATGCACAAGTATGTATTTAAGAATGCAAGAGCATAGAAGAGAGACAAATGTGTCTGAGCTAACTTTGAATTGGAAAAGGCCACTAAGTGTTGTTGTTGTTGTTTTCTTTTTTAAACTTACTTTGCATATAGACCTGTTTGCAAATCTATAGAAAGTTGTGGATCTTTTCTGCAGACAAATGTATATTTATGTATAGTTGTAAGATGTTAGGTGCTTTCTGGAGCCCAGATTCAGACTTGTTACTTTGGATAGAGAGAGAAGGGAAAAGCATTCAAGCCTAAAGGAACAGTGTGAAAAAGGCACAGAGTTCAAAAGGGCACAGCTTTGGTGCTCTCAGAAATGAGCTTGTATGTGGAGGAGGATGATAGATGAGCCTGGAAATGTGGGCTGCTCTGCATCCTGGAGGGCCTTGAATGCCTCCTCCTGGTGTCTGGTGCTCATTTGAGAACAAAGGGAAGGGAAACTATTACTATTTTTTTTTTTTTTTTTTTTTTTAAGGAGACAGCTGTGACTCAGCCTGTGTTTTACAAAGCCAGCTCTGAAAGTGGGAAGACAAGTTAGATGGCTATTGCAGTAGTTCAGTGGGAGAAGATGAGACCTAACCACGGTATTGGCAATGTTGGTGGGGGAAGTTTCAGAGATAGAGCCAATAGAAGTGGCTGACTGGATCTAGTTTGTGAAAGAGGAGGAGGAGTTGAAGATGATTTCAGGGTTCTGCTTCTGGGCAGTAGGGAGGATGGAGGGACTATTAAATGAAATGGGGAGTGGAGACAGGAGAAGCAGGTTTGTTGAGAGGAAAGGCGTGAAGAGTTGAGTTTTGTCATGTGCTTGAGGTACTGGGTCGCCATCCAGATGAAGATGACCTGTTGAAGTTATAGTTTAGGGCTCACCATCAGAGAAGTGATTCCTGAAGCTGTGAGAGTGAGTGATATGGCCTGCGAAGGACAGGCTCACAGTGTCTCCTGATAAAACTGGCATAGATTTTAAATGGAATGTCTGTAACCCTGGGAGAGTAAAGAGACTGCCTTTTTAAGAAGAAGGAAGACACATCAGTGGTTCCCAAGACCGACCATCGTCAGCAGAAGCTTTTGAGAAGCTTAAAAAAAAAAGACAAAGCAGAATGGACGCAAACAAATTGAGTCAGACTCTGGGAGTATGTATGGTATGGGAATCTCTATTTCTAAAAGCTTGGTGGGTAGTTTGAGCGATCCGCCCAGTTTGAGAGCCATTGGGCTAGCGTACAGCCTAGGTCCAAGAGAATAGGACCACATTTTTAGATTTAGAACAAATGAGCAGAGTGTGAGACTAACATTTGAAGCAGTCTTTACAGGATTTGAGTACAGGAAATGAACTACATTATTCAGTGTATACCCCTTCTGTACCAAGAGGGAACATTACCATGTCCACTCTTTGGAGAGATTTGGCCACTCAGGGAAGGAGCCATGAGATTGTCATAAAAAGTTAAAGGAAGACTTATTTTAGGACAGAGCAGAGACTTGGCCATTTGGTTCGTAGGGCAGAAAATTTTATGAATTGAGGATATGTTTGATGGAAGAAAACCCAGGAGAAACTTCAAAAGGAGTAAGGTTTTTTTTTTTTTTTTGTGTGTGTGTGTGTGTGTGTGTGTATGTATTCTGACGCATAATCATATGAGTAGAGGGTTCAGGGAGGGACTAATAATTGCTTTCTTCAGATGAGGACTAATGTCATGTAGGACGAGGTGGGTCGTGGGCTTTTGAAAAATACGGTAAGCTTAGTAGAGATTTGTGGGGGAATGGAATATCCATGGACAGGGTGAGTAAAAGAATTGCTGAGCAGTGCAGCAATCTTATGCACATTTCCCTGATTCTACTTGCACTCGTGAATATGCGTGTGTGTGTGTGTGTGTGTGTGTGTGTGTGTGTGTGTGTCAAGTTCTAAACAGTGATGTCACATATGTAGGTTCAGGTATCCACCACCACAGTGAGGATATAGAACAGTCCCAATATCACAAGATCCTAACCATACCCACACTATCCTATTCCCTCCCACCCCCACCTTTTCCCTAACTCCTGGCAACCATTAATTGATGCTCTGTTTCTAAAGTGTCATTTAAAACATTTATAATAATAAAAGAGTAATACGCTAATTAGACCGGACGTCCTTCTTTCCAGACCAAGCCACAGTGGGTGGGGACCAAGGCCCTTGCACGAATTTCGTGCATTGGGCCTCTAGTGTTGTATAATGGAATTATACAGTATGTAACCTTTTGGGATGGCTTTTTCCTTCCATTCAGCATAATTCCCTGGAGATTCATTCAGGTTGTTGAATATATCAATATTTGTTCCTTTTTATTGTTGGGTAGTAGTCCACACACACACACACACACACATACATATGCACACTGCAGTGTGTTTAACCATTTACCTGGGCAAATGGGCTGATTCCACTTTTTGGCCATAAAATTAAGCTATTATGACCATTGATTTACAGATTTTGTGATAACATAACTTTTATTTCTGGGGGATAAATGTCCAGGAGTGCAGTTGCTAGGTCATATCATAGTTGTGCCTTTAGTTTTTTATTAACTGCTAAACTGTTTTCCAGAGCATCTGTACCATTTTATATTCTCACCTGCAATCTAGATTCTCTGCACCCTGATCAGCATTTGGTATTGTCACTGTTGTTTATTTTAGCCTTTCTGATTGCTGTGTGGTGATATCTCATGTGGTTTTAATGTAAATTTCCTTAATGACTAATGATGTGGAACATCTTTTCATGTGCTTATTTGCTACCTGTATATTCACTTCAGTGAAATGTCTGTTGGTGTCTTTTATCTAATTTTCTAATTGGATTATTTATACTTTTACTGTTGAGCTTAGGGAGTTCTTTATTCTCACATATATAGTTCACAGATATTTTCTCCTTGTCTGTTGCTTATCTTTTCATCTTCTTCACATGGGCTCCCATAGAGTAAAAGTTTTTAATTTTTATGAGATCCAGTTGATTAATTTTCCCTTTTATGGATTGTACTTTTGGTGTCAGATCTAAGAACTCATTGCCTAGTCCTAGATTCTGCAGATTTTCTCCTATGTTTTATTCTAAGAGGTTCATAGTTTTCTTTTTTACATTTGATCCATTTGGAATTAATTTTTGTTTAAGGTAGAGAGTGTAACTTTTGGGGGAGGGGAGCCCATTGGCATGGTTATGTGATATATATATATATATATATATATATATATATATATATTCAGAGGATTAGGGTTTATTCATATTTTGACAGTTGTCAAGGCTTGGGACCTGAGGCACTAAGTTCCTAGTGAGTATATTTCTGCACCAATCTAGGAGCGGAGAGGGACAAGGTGAAGCTGGAGGGGCTGGTAATTCATGGTGTGTGTTGCTCAGAGTCTTTGCAGTGTTTGGAGTAGGCAGCAGAACAGGAGGTTGTGGTCATGCACGGGAGAGGCAGCAGCTGAGATTAGAGGTGGGGAGGTTTCAGGTGATGAGTTTCGAGGTGTGGCCACAAATGTGGACAACTGATATGAACGTGGGCGATGGCCACTGGAGAAGAGGAAGTAAAACACTGAGGCTCATCAGCATTGAGTTGAATAACCACTGATGTTGAAGTTCACCGTAGTCAAGTGTGAATTTGTAAATAAACATACCAAAGTAACCAGATGTTGGGGAATTTCTTTGTGGAGAATATGACCCCATGGATGTGAACGGAAAGAATTAGGTATAAGTGAATGGTATGGGCCTCGTGAAAAGCAGGTGGCAGGGATAGAAGGAACACTGGGTCACAAAACAATTTCAACCTTCCCTACCTCCCATTTCCCAAATTCTTTGACTAGTCCAAAACTGCTATACCAATTTGGGAAGTATCTTTGGGCAGCCATGTAAACTCTGCGTGTGTAGCATGGAGTGAGGAAATCAACATATTTCTCCCCACCTCTCAGTAGTGTTGAGAGAAAATACTACAATTGTATATAAGAAAGTGCTTTGCACTGAAATCTAAAAAGAATGCTTTTGTGAGGGTATGCCCTTTGGGGACATGCCTGTTGGAAAGGCAGGGAAGACTATTTGGGAGTTGTCACTTAGGGAGGAAGCTTCCCTTTCCCGGTAGAAGGGTGTTTGGTCAAGGGATGGATTGAACTGACCCCAGCCCACATCCTTTCAGGGTTTCTGCCAAAGAAGGGGTTGGAGAGGGGAGATCGAGGGCCAGCTTGTCTGCGTCAGAGTCACAGATGATGACGGAGGGGACCTGTTGACTGACAGAGAATCAGCTGGCCTCAGGACTGTGGCTCTCCCTGACATCCAAGGTTAGGAGGCAGTGGACAGACTCTGGCTCCGCAGCACAGCCCTGGATTCCAACACCATCTCTCTGTTCTTTTCCTGCTGACTTCCACTTCCAGAGCTTCAGCTCCACGCTCCCTGGTAGCTGTGGTCTTGCATTTCACTTGAAAGCTCGTCTCTGTCTCTAATTCCTTCTTGTTATTTACTTGCATCCCATTGCATTGATAGTGTTTAAAGTGGTCGTTTTAATAATAATAATAACTATTATGATGATGATGATGATGGTGTTCTGTTGACCTCTGCAGTAGAGGTGCTATCTTAGAGAACCTTCAGCTTGATAAATTTAAACATATAGATGTATTGTATGGTTAGGATTGTAGAAAAAAATCTGAAGGAATTTACAACATTGACAAAGTGGTTGCTGCAGGCATTGTAGGCAATTCATTCCTTTTCTGTTATATGTTTCTGTATTAATAAGAGTTTTTTTTATAGTGAACATATGTTACTTTTGGAATCGGAGGGGACAAATTATATTATGGTTATTTTTTCCCTCTGATTCTGAGTAAGGAGTACTCATTAAAGAAAAATGTGGAAAATACCGAGACTTAGAAGCAAACCATATTGCCTGGGTTCACTTTGGTGTGTTCACTAGGAGTTTATGGAGGAGGGGAGCTACCGCAGGGTCATGGTGGGCAGGAGGGTGGTGTTGGGGAGAAGTCCATGCCAGCAAGCTCTCTTGTCCACGTATGGGTCGCCCAGGCAGCGATCTTGGGGGACAGGTGGTCAGAGAGTGCTGGGGCTGGGAAGCAGGACAGGGTGTTCTTATTATAGGTTTTAGGACATCGGTCGGGAGTTCAACAGGTGCCCTGGCCAGTTGGATCTGTCAGTCAGCTGTCCAGACTAACAGTGGCATTATTCATGTATTATGGTAAAATGGGGATGGGAGAGAGAGAGAGGAAAGCATTGAAATCCATTTTTTCAATGTCCACATGCTCACAGCAAAGTGCCACACCAGAATTAACAGGGATTAACATGCCACATCTCTGCTGAGCTAGTATTTGTCATTTCACTTGTACTTATGAGGGTTGGGGGCCCTCTTTTTAAAAAATGTTGGTAGGTTTTTTTGATGTCCATGTTAATCTCTGTAACAGATTTCTGGTGAGTAAGATTCCTGCCATTGACTTTGGGCAGAGGTGGGTGGCTTTCAGTGTATGAATATAATCTGGAGACATTATGGGTGTGCAGTAAATTTTTGTTATATTATAATTAATTTGGTTTATTTGCTTGATATTTACCTGCTATGCATACATTGCAGATTATTTGGTCTGCTCACCTTCTCTTCTCTCAAATGCTTCACTTCTAGGTAAATAATAAAATCAAGTTGGTTCTTCAAAGCCCATATAGCTGTTTCTTTAAAGCCTCTTTCTGTATCAGTATACTTCCTTCTCCTTCTTAGCCTTTTAGAACACAGTCTGAAAGGTGTGACAATGAAACCTGCTGCCTAGGACATTTAGTTTATTTAAAAAATTTTTTAAATTGAATTACAGCTTTTCTTCACAGCCAGTGAAATTGGTCATTAGCTGAAAATTTCCATAGACATTGTTCCTTTTGCAAAGGCCAGGGGAACTTTTAGGCTACCTTAAAAGAAATGCTCTGGGGGAAATGTAATTGATCATCCCATAGCTTTGCAGCATCCAGGGTAATAGTTAACATATGTTAATAAGCTGAGTTGTGGGTTTTCCCCCCCAGCCATTTACAAAGGTCCTAATTACTCACTCCATGCCCGCCCTCTTCCCTGGGTCTGCCTCTGTGCTCTGTGATTTGCTTGCTATTGTGTTGAGACAGGCTTTGGCAACTGTCTCTTAGATGAATGGTTCTATTACAAACACAGTAGCTTCCATGATAGCTTAGAAGAGATTGTTGTTTATGACTGCTTTTATTGAGAGAGGTTTGGTGCACATTAATGTCTCGATAAAGACATTTGTACCTATATTAGTAAAAGTAGCCACAGCCTTAAACATATTTGATTGTGAAGAAGGTATCGGGGCTGATGACATGCCATATGTGAGGTATCGGATTGCATGTTTATTCAACTGTTACTGCAATCTCTGTACTCGGATGTGCCTTTGTATTTGCTGTCTCACAGCAACACACAGAATGCAATGGCGATACGATCCTGATTATGAAAGATGCTATTTGGGTTACTTGGATAGTAAGCCACATGCATTAGGAAGCATTCTCTCAGTCCCCATGTGTCCTGAGACAACCATGAACAGTTGTTAGGTGAAGGGAATTGCCAGGTGGGATGACGACAAGCATTGGGATAAGAGCCTTTTGAGATGGCCAAATCTTTGTAAGGCTTGGACTAACCAGGGCAGGCTTTGTGACAGGGAATCAAAATAATAATAATAATAATAATAATAATAATAATAATAATAAAAATATCCAGTTTTTACAGTATTTCAGGTACTTATGTTCTAAACACTTAACATCATTTAAACCTTGTTCCAAATCTTATAAATAGCTGTTATTAATCCCATATCACAGATGAGGAAACGAAGGCCCAGAAAGGTTATGTAAATTGCCCAGGGTCACACAACTAGTAATTTCTGGAGTCAGGATATGAGCCCCTGCCATTTTGGCTCCAGCACTGAAGCTCTGAACCATTTTCCATTGCCTCCTGGTTGTGACAGAACTGTAACCTGAGGGTCTCTAGACTCGATGTCTCTGTGTTGCTGCCTAGCTAGTATAGAAGAGAGTTTTTGGTTCCAAGTAAAGAATGTAAAAGGGAAAATGGGCTTACTTGGTGTCTGGGGCACTCTTCACTCTGTCTTCTGCCTGGTAAACTCCTACTGGTCCTTCAGGACCCTGGAAAAAATACCCCTTTTCTCTGAAGCCTACCTTTATCTCCATAGGTTGAGTTCGTTGCTCTCTCTTTTGTGTTTCCATCACACATTATTTAACCATCTGTCAAAATGCTCTTCAGATTCTTTAAATGTATGTGTTTGTGTCTCTGTCCCCTTCAAAGGCAGTGCTGTGACTTTGGATGTCTGTAGCTCTAGTCCTAGGCACAGTACCTGGCATACATTTGACCCTCAAAAAAAAAAAATGTTGAATTAGGCGAAGTTGCTAGTGAGAATAATTCCATCTTTTATCTCTAGAAGGTTTTCTTGCCCATATTCTTACTGTTGTCACATTTATAACATAATAATGAAATGATGCAACAATTACAATTTTATAGATAAGAAACTGAGGCACAGAGCTCAGTAAGTTTTCTGTTAGGACATTTTATTTTGAGGAACCTCCTTGTGAAGCAGAACTTAGGGTAGAACCAATAGCATCTCACTCCCATGTATATACTTTCTATTTTAGCCATATTGACCGTGTGCTGACACATGAATGAGAACAGTTTATTTTAGTTTATAATTTTATGTCAGTATCACAGTGATTCTGCCCAAATGGAACATTCAGTGGCTATAAAGGATTGCTGAGCTCAATTTGGTTATTGTGGTAACTGAACTTACCATCCTCCCGTCCCTGATTTGATAAGCTTATTTGAGATGTCTCTAAATGGTGTGCAAGGCTGACTCTGGGTTTAGTGTTAGCTGTCTGAACAGCTGATGATCCACCACTGTTTATTCCAGGATGACATTGTTGATCCTGAATGATTCACTTAAGTGGAAAAACGCACTAAATATTATTGTGGGGTTCAGAAGATGTTAAGGCAGATCACCATTCCTTTATGACCGGGTCACAAAATCTGGTTAGTGTAGATTTAACCTGCCGCTATTCTGTTTAGTGGCTGATTTATATGGGGGTTTATCAATTAGCCTGTAGGAGTAAGTTCATCATGATGATTAAGGGCATAAGGTCAGGAGTGAGATCTGTCTGGGTTTTAATCCTGACTCTGCCACTTGACTAGATGTATAACCATGGGAAAGTTAATATTCCTTAATCTCCCTTTTCTCATTTAATAAATGGGGCTAATATTAGTACCCATCTCAAAAGTTGGATATGAGGATTGAATGAGATAATGCATTAAAATGCTTCACATGCCCAGCTCATTTTTTTGAGAGCAATATTACCCTAACAGCGAAGCCTGAAAAAGACGTCACCAAAAAACTATAGACCAAAATCTCTTACAAATATAGATGCAAAATTCTCAACAATATACTCACAGGCCAGATCCTGCAACATATGAAAAGGATCACACACTATGACCAAGTGGTATCTGTCCCAGGAATGCAAGGTTAGTTTAAAATCTGAAATTAATTAACATATCATATCAATAGAATTAAAGAATCAAAATAGCCAAAAGAAACTTGAAAAAGAAGAACAAAGTTAGAGGATTCAACTCATACTTCCTGACTTCAAAACATACTACAAAGCTAAAGAGTCTGAATCAAAATAGTGTGGAACTAGTATAAAGTTAGACAGACATATACATCAATGGAATAGAATCAAGAGTCTAGAAATAAAGCCTTAAACTTATAGTCAATTGATTTCCAACAAATGTGCCAAGATAATTCAGGGGGTGAGGGCGGCATTATCTTTTCAACAAATGGTGCTGGGACTATTGGATATCCACATACAAAAAATGAAGTTGGACCCCTTTCTCACATACTACACCAGAATGAACTAAAATGGATCATAGACATAAATGTAAGAGCTAAAATTATAAAACTCTAGAAGAAAGGAATACGTCTTTAAAGTCTTGTCAGCTATGACACCAAAAGCATAAGTAATGAAAGTAAAAATAGGTAAATTGATACTTTTTTTAAAATTACAAACTTTTATGCTTCAAGGGATACCATCAAGAAAATAAAAGACAACAAGAAAAGAATAAGACAACCCAGAAAATAGGAAAGAAGTTTTTTCAAATCTTAAATTTGACTAGGGACTTATATCAAGAATATATAAAGAACTCTTAGAACTCTAACAGGAAAACAAATAACCCAACTAAAAAGTAGGCAAAGCATCTGAACAGACTTTGTTTCAAGGAAGATATACGAGAGGCCAAATAAGCAAATGCTAAGATGCTCAGCATCCTTAGGCATCAGGGAAATTCAAATTAAAGCCACTTCATGTCTGCTAGGATAGGTAAAAAGACTGACAATAGTAGGTATTGCTATGGATGTGGAGGAATGGGAACCCTCATACATTACTGGTGCGAATATGAAATGACACAGCCTCACAGAAAAACAATCTCGCAGTTCCTCAGAAGATTCAACATAGAATTATCATAAGACCAGACTGTTCTACTCCTAGGTCTAAAACAAAGAGAAATGAAAATAGATGTCTCTACAAAAACATGTACATCACTATTCAGAGCAGCATTATTCATAATAGTTGAAAAGTGTAAGCACCCCAAATGTCCATCAGCTGATGACTGCATAAATAAAATGTGGCATATTCATACAATAGATTATTATTATTTGGCGTTAAAAAGGAATGAAGTACTAATACATACTATAACATGAGCAACTCTTGAAAACATTATACTAACTGAAAGAAGACAGTCACAAGACTACATATAGTCTGATTCCATTTATGTGAAATGCCCAGAATAAGCCAATCCTTAACACAGAAAACAGTTGAGTGGTAACTTACAACTGGAGGGTTTGAGAGAAATTGGAGAGTAACTGATAATGGGTATGGGGTTGGTTTTGTATTGGGATGATTAATATGTTCTAAATTGGTTGTGGTGATGCTTATACAGCTCTGTGACTAAATTTAAGAAATACTTTAAAGGAGTGAATTATATGATATATGAATTACATATCAATAAAGCTGATCTGTTTCTATCTATCTATCTATCTCTCTATCTATCTACTTAGCATTCTATCAGGCCCATTGAAAGTAGTGAATAAATGTTAGCTAGCATTGTAATCATAACCCTCTTTATTCACTTTTATAGTAGTAAAGACGGAATGAGGAAAATACTGAGATAGTAGGTGAACATACCAATTAAATCAGATACCAGGTGATAGAGAAGATGGAAGCTCTGGGCTAGGAGCTGAATGCTGATTGAGGAAAGCTAATGTAAAGGTTAACTGAAGTTATATCAAGTACCTGGTACCCAAGAACGTGAAGGAAATCTGAATTTAGTTGCCCTTAAAAAATGTGGTTGAACTTGGGTCTAGGGATCTAGATGTCACTAAACCAGATGTTTTTTACAAAAGAATAATCACCAGGGTTTTTGTCTGTAGGAGTCATTAAGCCAGGTGTGTGTGTGTGTGTGTGTGTGTGTGTGTGTGTGTGTGTGTTTTCTTTTCAAATCACAGTAAGTATGACACAAAGACCAGGGTTTTAGTTCTGGTTCTATATTTTTTTTTCTAGGCAGTTTTGGGGAAACTCAGCTCCCACTATCAGCCCAAGGCAGACAGTTTTGTTCTTGCAGCATGTATTTCGGGGGCCTGAATATTTGAACCCCTCAAAAGGAGAATGCCAGAGCCCAGCCCTCATACTCTGAAAGTGAGTCCTTGCAGAAGCTTTGCATCAGCACCGTGCTGGTGATCATCGGTTTCTCCTTTAGAGGTTGGAAGTCATGTGCCAACTATGGCAAATTTCTCTGCCAAGGTGCATTAATTTGCTAATATATCTCACAGTATTTTTTCCAAGGATCTACCTGTGTAGGGAATTTCCCATTTCAGTGTCGAGGAAAACCACGTGAGCTGCTTTTCAAAGGTTTAGGCCACACACTGGCACCTATGGTCACATGGTACTGAATGGTGGAGCCAGGACACAGCCCTGAATATCTGACTGCTAAGACCGTCCACTCTTAGTCTTCACCTCGGCTCAGGAGTGGACAAAGTAGAGGAGGAAGAGGCTAAAGGCAGAAAAGTGTGACAATACACATGTATGTGCTCAGGATCAGTAAGGAGTCTGGGAGAGCTCGAGTATGGGTGCTTAAAGGATGGATGCATTGGAGTGGCGTGGGAGCTCCGAAAGGTAGAATGAAGGACTATGTTGTAACAGTGACATTTGAACACTAGAGATCAAATGTAAGTAGCATGTTCCCAGGGGCAGGGTGGGGTGGGAGTCCTTGTTTTTAGGCAATACTAGTACAACTAGTGTTTGAGGAGAATTATTCTGGAGGCCTGATGACACATAAGGAGGCTGAGATCGCTGCAGTACGCCTGGCAGAAGCGGAGGAGAGCTTGAATTAGGTCAGAGGCTGTGGGAGTGACCAGGAGGAGACGGAATGGGAAAGGTATTCTAGATCAGTATGTTAGTGATCAGGTATTGAGATGAGATACATCAGAGATTAGAAGGCTCTGTAGGGTTTGGGAAGGGAAGAGATAGTTTCATCTGTGTGACAGCTGTGCATTTATAGAGAGAGGAAGTTGTATGGCAGAGAACAGGTTTTAAGGGGTGGGACTGGAGTCATGAGTTTGAGTTGTACGGACTTTGTAGGGCTTTAGGACTCTTCTTGGGGAAGGGATAGCAGGCACCTGGATATTCAGCATTCTAGGTTGAGAACAGTTTGGAAGGTAACATCTCTGGGTTTGGAGTTGAGACTTGGAAGTGGATGAGACTGTCCAGGAGACAGAGAGAGAAAAGGCAAAGAAAAAGGAACGCTAAGGGGAGCACCCACTTGAGACATTAAGAGCCAATATCTCAAACCTCAACTCATGCTTATGTGAACATCTTGGTAAGCATCTTGCATGCCACATGACACCTTATAAGTGCTGGGGCCGGGGAGCCTGAATTCCTGCATTTTTACTATACTGAGCATGCCGGAATATTTAAGTTTGTCTCTTGGCCATGTGTTGATGGAAGCATGGATGCTTTTCTTGTAGGTTAATGGGGTGCTGAATGTCCTGGCATGTTCTACTCTGTGGCTCCCTAGGGTGAGTTAATGGGCCACACCGTGATTCTAGTTTAGCTGCTTCCTTTTCCTTAAGCCAAATCTGGTCTGGGTCTGAAGTGTGATTTCCTTCCTTCCAGGCTCCCCAGGAGTTTTGCTGAGCTCCCTTCAGCGGTTGCAGTTGTAAAGCATCAGCCACCCTGTTAATTGTAGCTCCCGCAGCTGAGAAGTGCACACTCAGTGTGCAATGGATAAAAGTGACAAGCTGCCTGGAACCCTTGGTGGTCATGTAGGTTTTGGGAGAGCTTGGGGGATCCAGCCCCTGTTCAAAATTTGCTTCAGCTTGTTCTATTGGGGTTGAGAAGACTGGAGAAAACCCAGAGATAGTAGGCATGACTTGTCAGAAGAAGCAGGGCCTGCCCGCTCTGTGTTAGATCAAAGACTGACTTTTCAGTCATTTGACACCTAATGTGAGGATGCTTCTGAGCCAGGGCTAGGCTCCTGGTGGCCTGTGCCCGGGGACCGTGGGGAACGTGTGGGCCTGCATGTGCTCTGTGACAAGATCTCTGCCAGCTGCTCTCTTACAATTCAGAGCTGGAGGGATCTGGAAGGATCAGCCTGGCCTCCTCGGTTTTCACATTGGAAGCTGCTGCCCACAGATGCCCTTTTCCTGGTTCCAGTTCTGGGGGCAAGCCGGCCTGCCTTGATCTCAGTTGCTCCTGCACTGCTCTTTCCTCCTGTTTCATAGGTTTTGGACTCCAGGGTGCAGAGGTCATTCCCAGTTTGGCTTGTGACTGGGCTGACCATACACTTTAATGTTCAAACTAAGACATGTTGGAGAGTAAAATGGAGCAACAGCTAATAATAACATCAGGAAAACAGAACTAAACTGGGACCCTTTAGGCAAAGCAGAATATTATTATCTTTCTACCTGAGCCTTCACTTTGGGCTCAATTTTTACCTCTACCCAGGTGGTCCTGTCCAACCCCAATTCCCCAGATTCTGTGACCCACATGACTTTGGTGCCAGAAACTTACAGATTTGGGACCTTTGAGATTTGGTGTCTAGACAACAGAAACCTCAGGGATCTTCCATATTGGAAGGATCAGGAAGTTTTGGGATAACAAAGGGAAGCTTATATCTGAAAATCCATGACTGTTTAGAACCTAGATTTAAGAACTTTGATTTTCAGTGCATAGTTATGGGTATGTCAGAATTTGTGTATTTTTATTCTAAGCACTAAATTGTTTTCATGTGTATTCAGTCTTCTCTTGAGTGTAGCATAAAGTAGCCTCCTGGTAACATACAAATAATGAGAGAGACACCCTGCTCTGAATCTGTGGCTCTATGGAGAGCTCAGAAACACAGCTGCATGGTCTTCTGACCCAGAAGTGGAGGGGGAGTCCAAGGCTCTGGGCTCCACACCTGAGTGAGGGGAGAAGCGGAATGAGTGGCCTGTTTATGTTGTGTCTGTATGGTTTCCACAGTCTCAAAGGAGGGTGGGAGGGAGCAGGAGCATCAGAGCTTCTCTGAGGCCAAGCCATATGGATGGAGATTTAGGAAACAAAGGCATTCCTTTTCTAGAGTAGAGGAGGTGGATGTGAGAGCTCAGTCGGTGGTGTTCTCAGCCTGCACTGGCCCAATTTTCTACCCAAAGATGGCAGAATCCGGGTCACCGCTGGGCCTCAACAAAATGGTCTGAGGAAAGGAAATGGCTTCTCACTTGGTCATATGATTATGTCCTCTGACCTTAGCCGCGGCGCCCGCCGCCACCCCCCCCCCCCCCCCCCCCCGCCTCCAGCACCAGGTGACCTGGATGGCTTGGATTTGACCCTTTTCTCACTAGAGTTAGGAGTAGAGTTGCCAGATTTAGCAAACAAAAATACAGGATGCCAATTAAATTTGAATTGCATATAAAGAATAATTTTTTAGTATATCCCATGCTTTAGTTGTATTTTACATGGAAACTCTAGTAGGGACTGCTCAGGTTTTGCTTTCTAGAGTATGGCAGAACTATTCACGGTGCTACCTTCATTCAACAGATATTTATTGAATGTCAGATGCTGCTCTAGGCACTGAGTATACTGCAGTGAGCAGAAGCTGACAAGAGTTCCTGACCTCATGGAGCTCACAGCTAATGAGAGTGATAGACAGTAGGGAAGATAAATATGTTAGATGGTGAAAGTGGCAAAGAGGAAAATAAGGCAGAGAAAGGGGAGACAGGGAGGGTGTATCAGGAGGGTTCACACCTGAAGTAGGTGAGGGATTGAGGGAACAGGCCAGGCAGATGTTTGGGGAAGAGTGTTCCCGGCAGAGGATGGCATGCACATCAAAGCCCTTGTGTGCCTGGTGTGTCTGAAGAATGTGAGGGCCAGTGTGGGCCAGAGGGGTGTCAGCAAGGGGGGTAAATGTGGGAGATGAGCCAGCTAGGTCATGGGCACAGAGCTTATAGAGCCCGGGAAGCCTCTGTAAGGATTTTGGCTTTCACTCCGAATGGTAGGCCATTGGAGGCTATTGAACAGGGTAGAGCGTGGTCTGACCAGGTTTTTAAAAGGTCCCTGGCTGCTGGTGGAGAACATACTGAAAGCCAGCCTGGTGTCCAGCTCTCCCACCCTGTCCTCCGCGGTGGGCCATGGGGTGTGAGACATACACGCCACTTGGAATCAAAGGATGGTGTTACCTGGACACTACACTTTATAGGGTCTTTTCTCCGAACTTTGTCTTTTCCATTTTAGTAGGGAAATGTTCCTACTAAAGAAGCGGAGGAAGATGTTGTAATTACCTATTTATTTTTGCCGATCACTGTGTGCTATGCCTGGTTTGAGGGAAAATTCCTTACGGTTTGCTCTTAAGCTTTAGAGAGAATAGTGGCTTGCTGGATAAACTTATACACTTGGAGTTTCGGAACCTTCGGTGGATCAATTTTTGTTAAAGTAGAAGGAAGTTTGGGGATTTTTTTCTTTGGAATAATTTAAATGTAAATTATTGGAGAACTTGAAGAGTTTGAAAGCATGTCCTTCTCTTCTAATCTTTGAAAAGGAAAGAGTGAGCCAGCTATATAGTCTGGAACTTTCTCTGCTTCACCTGCATGAAGTTTTCTGATTTATTTATTTATTTATTTTTAGAAAGGTAACATTTTGCATTTATAATTCAACAATGTAAAAATTAAGGGATATATGCATTTTATTTTTAAAATACTTATATTCTTCTGAGAAAACTAATGAGCCTCTAAAAGCTTGGCTTGTACGATTATTATAAATGTCAGCAAATTTTGATGATGAAAGCTATAATTCTGAAGGGGTGGCAAATATTTTTCAAAAATCTTTGACAAGCCTTTTGACTTAGAAATGACATACTTGTAAATTAGCTTTGATAATATTATGAATAAATATTTAAATTTTCACATATAGTCATAAAATTTATTTGAAAGTACACAGAAATGAAACACTTTAAAAAATGTATAGTGCATACATTCCAAATGTGAAAACTGTTTTGCCAGAGGTGTGAGGAATATATTAAGACTGAGTCAATATTTACAGTAAGATATAAGCAGATTTTTTTGAGGAACTTTCTTGTGCTGGTTATATGCTGAGCGTGAAGAATACAGAATTGCAGAAGTGACCACTATATAAGTGGTATATGTGCTAACGCATAGGAATGTACATTGTGTAGTTAAAAGGAGAGCATTTTAGATTCAGCCTATTCTAGACTAGTGATTTTTAGCTGTTTTCTTAATCGGGGACTAAAATTCTGTGTAAACCACATTCATGTAATTGAGACCCCAACCATGATAAATAGAGATTTTTCCCAAGTCAGTTTAGAATTACAGTGTAGAAGTATATTCGTTTTAGAGTTAGAATGATCTAACATTACCACCTCTACCTGTATGCCCTTGATTTCTCTAAGCTCTAGTTTCCTCTCTGTAAAATGGGGGTAGTGAAACTTACCTTATGGGGTGTTCATGCCAATTAAATGAGGCGACATGTATCGGTTTCTCAGACAGTACTGGCACACGGTAAGCTCTGATGAGTGGTAGCTCATGTCATTCTTGGCAGTGCTTTTATTACTTCCTGATTGAGACTAGTCAATTTATATTATTTGATGATTTCCAGGGCTCCCCAAATTCAAGTTGTGAGTGTGCAGCTAACATCTTTTTTGATACCTTGAAAGAAGGGGAGTGGACAGGAGAGACTTTGGCTCAGAATAGGCGATAGGTAGGAACCCAAAATCCTGGTGAATGTGCTATTACACTTGACATCACCCTCCAGATGGCCATTCAGCAGGTTGATAATTAGCTTCAACAGACGCAAGCCGAGAGTCTCCTGGGCTGCTCTCTGCAGCGTGGATATGTAGCCAGAGGAACATGTGGCATCAGGAGGTCTGAGCCTGCTTGGGTTGTGCAGCAGGGCTCAGCTGGGCTGGTGGAGGTATTGCCCTGAGTTGGGCCCGCCTGAGTCTCAGCTGGTGCACAGACACTGTCCCTGCCTCGCAGGCTCTGAGGAGCAGACGTGCCCCTGTTGGGGGCTGTGGCCTCCAGCTGCTTTGCAGTCTCTGTTACCCCAGAGCAGTTCAAGCCCCTGCTCTGCTATTTAAATCCATCATCACTGGCAACTGCTTCCAGCCTGTGCAGAGGAGTGTGTATGTGCTACAGGTTTCAGCTCATTACCTCTGTGGGGGTCTGTCTGCTGGTGGGGTGAGCGAAGAGCCTGCACTGCGGCCTTCCTTTGCCAGCCCCAACCTTCCAGAGGCAGTGGCGGGGCCCAGTGTTTGGCTCTGCTGCCCCTGCAGTGCCTGCCCACCTCAGTGGACCTTTTTCCACAGCACAGCCAGAGCCTGGGGTTTTATTTTCTCCGGGTGTGATGGAGTGCTTGGACATCAAGGTTAAACGACTTTGGGCAAGTCAGCTTACCATTTGAGGTTTGTTTCCTCTATTAATAGACAGTGAACTTTTTAATATGTCATCTTTATCTCCATGTCCCTTCGACATATTAGGTGCTCAGTAAACAATAGATTAAATTTGAAAAAACTGGGGATATGTTGCCCACATTCCTGAGTAGTGTTGGGGAGGAAAGAACGTTTTTGAGGACTAAGGTGAGGGCTCCTTTTATTTCCCTAGGATCTGCTCCTTCCATATCCCCAATATGAAAGAAATTCAGAACTTAAAAAGAAGCACATTCAAACTTTTACTGACTTTGACAATGGATCTTAATAAACATCTCTTCAGAGGAGGTTTATAAATAGCCAAAAAGCACATGAAAAAGGTGCTCAACATCATTATCCGTTAGGGAAATACAAGTTAAAACCATGGATTCCTGGTCAGACAGAAGATTCTGGCAGTAATGGGATATCTCTGGAAGGTGCTGATAAGGGCCTTTTCAGTTTCAGGAGTGAGCAGGTCCTCCTAGAGGTTTCTTGTGACTGAGATACCTGATCAGCAGGCTTTTTCCTGGCTCTGACCAGCAGTGGGTTATAGGCGGGTGGGTGTGGGAATGGAACATCTTACATGTGTCTACAGAGTTGAGGAGTCAGTGATTATTAACCTCGAGGAGAGGGCCTCTTGACTGAGATTTGGGGCCAGTTTAAGCCAGTTCTCTAAGCAGTTATTTTCTTGCATTTGAGATATAAAATCATCCTACAATAAAATTATAATGGTGTAGGGGAAATGCTAGATGACTGGTAGGAAGGGCCCCCATGGGAGATCAGGCCGCAGGGTGACGGACGCCGGGCAAGTGCTCAGTACACTGCTCCAGGTGCACGGGGACACTTTGCGATCATTCGCTGATTAGAGAGTTGTTTGGTGAGTACAGAAATGGGACAAAAGCCAGGGAGTGTTTTTAAGGGAGATTTCCATTAAGCTTTATTTGGTAGATAAATAGTTCCTTTTTGCTCTAGGACATTTTCCCTCTATGCAACTATTGACCCCTCAAATGTTTGGGGGAGGAGCAGTTCTAAGGATATGACAAAAGTGACCAGAAAAGAGAAGGGGGAAAAAAAGCTTAAATTGTACTGTTCAGTACAATGACAAAAGTTTGGCCTAGACATAACAATATAGCCAAACCTGAAAACTTGTTGCTTTTATCTGTATATTGCTCTCTTTGATGTAAGTGTGTTTATATTCATGCCCTTGTGATGGTCACTGAAACGGAAACGGAATTGTTCTCAGGACCCACTGCCTTGCTCTATTAGAACAATGTAGTGGCTTTAGAACATCAGGCCTGGATATGCACAGCCTCGCTTTTAGCTGAGCAATTCTGGGCAAGTTTCTCAGCCGCTCTTTATCTTTAAATAGGGGCAGTTATATTGGACATGTGTGGTTGCTGTGAGGATTAAATGATATATATAGTAAAGCATAAATGCTCAAGTGTTATTTTTATTACCATATATAATTAATTATCTTATAGTGAAAATTACAATAGGGAATATTTAGATTTAAGACACATTTATTGTTTTTCTTCTGATTTTTAATGCTAGAAATAATTAAAAAGCATAAAAAGTGAAAATCAAATTCCATTCATCTGGAAATATTAATCGATTTAATATTTATAAATCTGATCAGTTTTTTCTATACTTATATACGCTTTATTTTATGTAATTGAAAATTGGGGTCATAATTTAGATTTTTGCATATCATTGAAAATCTATAAAATTATTTTTAAAAATTACTAGAATTGTGTGTGTATAATATTGTATTCAACCTGTTGCCCCCCCTTTTTTTAAGCAATTGAAGCAGTGTTTCCCTCCCATAAGTAACAGTGAATGCCCTTGAATAGTATATCTGATTATTCTTTTTTTTAAAATATTTTATTGATTTTTTTACAGAGAAGAAGGGAGAGGGAATAGAGAGTTAGAAACATCGATGAGAGAGAAACATCGATCAGCTGCCTCCTGCACACCCCCTACTGGGGATGTGCCCGCAGCCAAGGTACATGCCCTTGACTGGAATCGAACCTGGGATCCTTCAGTCCGCAGGCTGATGCTCTAGCCACTGAGCCAAACCGGTTAGGGCACCTGATTATTCTTTAGGACCAATTCCAGGAAGTGGAATGGCATGGTTAAAGTATAGACTATTTTCTTTAAGAGCTATGATAATATTGGCAAGTTACCTGTGTCCACCCCACTAAAAAGTAATAAGAATGCTCATTTTCCCCAATCCATAATCAGTGCTGGGTGTTTACGTTTTTAAATACCTTTGCTATTTTGATAGGCAGAAAATATCTTACTGTTAATGTGATTTGTATTTATGTGGTTACAGGTGAGCTTAAATAATTATATATGTTTATTTTATATTTCTTGCATACATTATCTATTTAGTATTTTCCTCACTTTTTTCATTAGAGTATTGTCTTAATAATTTGTAGAATGTTGAACCTTTTCATGTATGTTGCAGATATATTGAGCTTGGCATTATAGTTCTTTCTTTTTTATTTTTGAAAGCATTTTTAGATATTCACTGACATAGTAAGATTTTGTTGGGAAAAAGGCATACAGATTGTGGGATATGAACCCAAAGAGAACTATCCATAATGGCTTCTCATTGTTTCAGCCCCGTAATTGTCTGTGATGCAGTGGAGAGGTGGGGATCTTACTAAGAGGAGCACCAAACAGCTGGAGCTCACTTCTTCATTCTGGTTTTACTGCAACTATTCAGAAGCCCTTCCTCACTGACAAAGTCAGGACATAGGATATTCCTTGAGGATATCCCAGGAATAAGTGCAATTCATTGCTTTGGAGAACCAGTTTTGGATCACTACAGAGGTTATTGGAAGCAAACACTTCATTTTTATGGTTCTGGAGTAAAACGGCCATGACCTTTGGTCTATCCCAGTGGTCGGCAAACTCATTAGTCAACAGAGCCAAATATCAACAGTACAACGATTGAAATTTCTTTTGAGAGCCAAATTTTTTAAACTTAAACTATATAGGTAGGTACATTGTTATTAATTTAATTAGGGTACTCCTAAGGCTTAGGAAGGGCCACACTCAAGGGGCCAAAGAGCCACATGTGGCTCGCGAGCCGCAGTTTGCCGGCCATGTGCCTATCCCAATCCATCGTAAATGTTGCTTTGGCCAAATCTGATGGAAAACAGCTATGGGATGGTGGGAAGAGCTTGGAACCAGTAGCTCAAATCCTACCTCTTTTACTTATCAGGTCTGTGACCCTGCACAGATTACATAACGTTGTTTAGTCTCAATTTTCTGGGTTTGCTGTGTTGATAAAATGAATAACATACGTGATCCACTTGGCATGTCCTAAACACCCAGTAAATGCTTGCCAATTGTTTTCTCATTGCACCAAACCACGTGCTTCTCCAGGCCTGATCTATGCCATATCCGCCACTGTATCCACATAGTAGCCCATTAGTGATTATCTGATGCCCAAATGAATGGGGCTAAGCACAGCAGCTTAAATAAGTGCAGATTTACTCTGAAGAGTGAGAACTGACTTTTAAACATTCTTTGTATATTACTTTTATAAACAGATACAAAAGTATTAAAACACTTTATGGTGTTGGTGATTTTGGGTAATCAAGGAACACTGAATTGGGAGTGTCATGCATAATCTGGGGCCAGGCATCCCCCCCTTTCATATTGTGACAGGCCCTCTCTGGTTTAGGGCCAGGGCTGATGCAGTGGTGCAGAATGATCCTTTCCAGGTGGGCCCTGGAACCTTGAGTTTCCCCCTGTGCGGTCCTCACAGTGCCTGTCAGAACCTACTGGGCCAGAATGGGCTGCCGGGGCCCAGCCGGGCCTATAATTGTTCCCACTCAAGACAGAGCAGATCTGCTCCTGTAACCCACTGGGAGTGCCCAAGCAGGTGTGCAGACACATAATGGGCTCCGCGGGCTGTAGCAGAGGCCAGGTGCCGGAACACGTCTCTGAGCAGTTACTTTTCCTTGAAAGGGGATGCTCATCGCCAGGTGCTTTCCCTAGTACTTCTGACAAGAAGAGGAAATCTGTCTTGTCAGCGGTGCTGGCACCTTCCCCTGTAGCCCAATTCTGACAGCAGCCCCACAAGGGAGATGTTAGTGTGGCCTAGTATGAGTTTGCTAGAGCTGCGTAACAAGGGACCATAAACTGGGTGGCTTAAAATCATAGAAGTTTCTTGTCTCACAGTTTGGAGGCTATAAGTGTAAAATCAGGGTGTCTGCATGGCCCAGCTCTCTCGAGGCTCTAGGGAGAGTCTGTTTCACTTCTTCTAAGCTTTGGTGTCACCCCGTCAGTACTTGGTTTTCCTTGTCTAGTAGCTGCATCACTTTAGTCTCTGCTTCTGTTGTCATGGCTGGAGGTACTTGTTTTTGCAAGAGTATCAAGAACCTTTAGTACTGAGATTGAAGATTCTATCTGCTCAGAAACTGTGCAGGAAAGTTTACTTCAGGGAGTGCAGAATATCACAGCAAAGACAATCACACTGCATTACTCTCTCCCCCACCCCCCGCCCCGACTTTACCTCTTAAAATACTCAGTAAAGGGCAGGAATGTAGTTATTGAGCTTGGGAGCTTGGGGGAGCGTGAAAGATAGTATGGAACTATCACCTATCAGGCACTCAGTGTTTATTGAATTAAATTAAAACACACACACACACACACACACACACACACACACACACAGACCACATAGCTTGTCTCACTGACTTTTGTCATTTATAAGGAAGTCCTTGTGTTACTTGGGGGTACAAGGAAAAGTTGCTGAGGCAGAGGACTGCACAAGCACTTAAGACGTTTAGTAATTCTTGACATATCAATAAACATGAATAAGTTATTGGAAGCTTTGAGCCTAAGGTGTGAATAACCCATACCACCTACAGATGTATTTCTTGCAGTGGATTTTGTTGATGAGGGGAGGGACTGGTACTTTGGATGGTGACATCTTAGGTTTTAATCCTTCACCAAAATAGGCTTACAGAGGGAAGGTGACCGTGTTCAGAACACCTTGTCTCTGCTGTTCCCACAAACTCTGTTTCATCAGCCCTCCTCCTCCCAGGTGATTTTTTGGAAAGTTCTAGAGTGTGGGGAAAGTGCTCATTTCAGCTTGGGGTCTTGCTTTAGCATGCATTCAGTCCTGAGACCATAGCGCCCAGATGGTGGACACCTCCTCATGGACAGGTCTAGTGTTCTTTTCTCAGTCCTTGGAAGCCTTGACTTTTGTGCAGCATTTTGTATCCCTGATGCCCATCAACTCCTCCCCCCGCCCCCAGTCCTAAAAGTCTCCCCTCCCTGAACTCCATGAGCAGTCCTTACATCTTGGATACTTTCTGATCTTCTATTCCTGGCCTTTTTTCCTCCTCTGGGCTCTACCAAATGGTCATCTTCAAGGTTTTAGTCTCTTTCTCCTCTTCCTTGGAGTTCCCTCCACTCTGCAAGGGACTACCATTTTCCTTCCAGATGGATGCCCTTCTGTTTGCAAAACACTGCACACATTCAAAGTGGGTCCCACCTACTTCTCTTACTGGTTTACTGAATTCCTTTTTTTTGTGTCCCATCTGCTTTTCAAGCCCCTTGTCTTTGACGCTGCCTACCTAGTTAGCCCTACCATTAGATTAACCCTGTGGAATATTCTTTCAATCCTTGACTTCTGCATTCACCTTTGGGACACTTTTCACATGTCCATTTTTCCTCACCCTTCCCACCATCCAAATTCTGATTGCCTGATACCTGAATAAACCTCTAACCATGATATATATGCCAGAATCATATATAGTTTTTGTCAACAATGGGCCTCATATGCGACGGTGATCTCATAAGATTATACGGAGTTGAATTTCCTGTAAGAAACGGAACAATATCTGTGGGGCTTGACAATAGGTTCCTTCTCACTCACAGCACCTCAATTTTTAGTGCACAGATTACATCCCAATCAGCCACTGACCTGTTTCAGCTCAGAGGAGCCTGCCCCCCCTTCCTCTACTCCCCCCCCCCCCGTCCTCCTGCTCCCCTCCCCCGCAGCACTACACATTCAAATGCACTACAGCCCTCCTAGATCTAGCCCTCCTTCAGAGTACATGAAGTCTTTGTTGAGGATCTAAGATACTGTACAAGGACATAGGTCCACAGGAGCTACCTTAGCATTTACTAAACACCACTGCCACTTTAGTTAGAGCTTTCTGTGTCAGGTTGTAATGATGTAAAAGAACAGATACGTTTTATTTCTTCCATCAGTTCAGTGTTAGAGAGAGCCCTTTGTGCCAGTAGGGTTAATGGAACTGAAAGCAAATTTCCAAAGTCAAAGTATTGAGTGCTTAGTTCTATACCTTCTCTATGTTAAACACCCTCCTTTTTTAAAACGAATACCACAAAAGTCTCTTAATCTGATATGCAGTAATTAAAGTCACATTGCCATGACAATCCCCTACGTTTCGTTATCTCACCATCTTGATTTCTTATTCCTTCCGATCCTCAGGCCGACTTTCACTTTTCTGACAGTCACTATATGGCCATCTGTGCCCTACCAGCTAGTTTCTCCTGTATTTCCCATCAGTCCAGCCCACGTACCTGTTCTAGGAGCAGTATTGAGAGCTTCAGGGTTCTATTTCTGACCCTCTTGGAAGAAAGGGGGTGGGGCTTATGGGACAGTGTTTAGAAAGTCTACTGTACTGCCCTAGGCCTTCACATTCACCCACCACTCACTCACTGGCTCATCCAGAGCAACTTCCAGTCCTGCGAGCTCCAGAGTGCCCTATAGAGGTGTACCATTTTTTATCTTTTATGTCGCATTTTTACCGTATCTTTCCTGTGTTTAGATATGGTGAGGTGCACACACACCACTGTGTTACAATTACCTAGAGTATTTAGTGCAGGAATAAGCTGTAGAGGCTTGCAGCCTGGGAGCAATTGATGATACCGGATAGTCTGGGTGTGTAGTAGGCTAGGTCATCCAGGTTTGTGTAAGTGCCCTCTGCGATGCTCACACAATGACAGAATCGCTTAAGGATGCATTTCTCAGGACATATCCTTGTCATTATGCTTCTTATGACTGGTGTGTGTTTGTGTGTATGATCTTAAGTTTTTTTGTATAAAATATAAACTCTACTGATATTTCCACTTTTATCTCCCACTACTACCTTGGTGGCCTCAGCTCCAGCCACACTATTTTTTTTTTTTTGCTTCCCCCACAATTACCTTCTGCACCCACACTCTGTGTTTGGCAAATAGGAGGTTCCGAGAAAGCTTGCTGACTGCTGATTGGAGGGGATGCATGCCTATCCTCTAAACATGCCGCCTCCTCTGCCTATCCATGCTTCCCTGCCTTTGAAGATTCCTGGTTCCAGCTCCACGTCCACCAGGTCTTTCCTGACCACTCCATTCTGCTTTGATTTCTCTTTTCTTTTGACTCAAAGAGTACCCATCTCTCTAGCACCTTTACATTAACTCCATTTTTATTGCACTTATATTGATTTTGAACTTGTAATATACTGGCGTTCTGTTTCCTCACTTAGATTGGAAACTCCCTAAGGGCAGGGCTTGATTGGTGTTATACTCTCTCTCCTTCAATGTCTGCTTTACTCCCGCCCCCCCCCCCCCAGCCCCACGCACACAACAAAAGGTATTGCTCTGCACATGGTAGGAACTTGGTACCTTTGTATGGTTAAATAAATGGATGAAGAGAGTTGGAACCTGTGGTGGGTATATTTATTTAAATATGTAAAGCAAGAATGCCTACGGTGTGTTTGCCAAAAGTGTAAAGTTCTCATCTGTAATTACCAATTAAAAACACACTTTGTATTTACACTTGAGTTTGGCACCAAATCAGCACTGGGTTCTCCCTCTTTGGTGCAAATGTTATAAAACCTTGAATGCACTGTTTCTGTGGAAGGAACATGAACTTCTGCAGAGGTGGTGATTAATGCCGGATGACTCAGGTGGTGCCGTCCCACTTACGAGGAAGCACGGCATTGTTGATCTAGGCTCCCTCTATGACTTGGTTTGCTTTTGCTCTCCTCCCTCCCCCTACCTCCCCACCTCAAAAAGGGAAAAATGTGACATTCTGCTTGTTGGTACCATATTAAAACAGAAAGATTTTAATGCATAATATCTATGTTTACTCATTCAAGGGAAGTTTGAGGTGTTCAATTAGGCTTTCCTCCCCTGTGGGGGCGTAAAAATCTGATTGAACGTATATTGTGGAAAAGTGAGAAATACATATTTATCCACTATTTGTTTTTTCCTTTATCTACCTAAATACCTAGCTGTTAAATAAAAAAAAAAAAAAAACGTGCCAGGCATTTTTTCATAACAATTCCATGGCATGAATACTCTACTCTTGTCACCCTCATTTCACCGAGAAGGAATCTGGGCACAAAGATGTTTGAGGGGCTTGTTAACAACCATACTCCTAGTTCAGGGCAGCTTGTTTTTAAAAGGACTTAACAATTAGTAGTTTTCATATTTCTTGATCTCCAGTAATTATTCAGGAGACTATAAATGTCGGTTATTCCCAATCACATTCTATAGCTTTTATTCTCATCAATCATTCTGGTTCCTTTTTACGATCATGGCTATACTTGTACGTGTGTGTGTGTGTGTGTGTGTGTGTGTGTGCAGGGGTGGGGGTGTCTGCATTTTAACACCTTCTTAAAAAGGCTCCTACACTGTTTTACAGTTTATAAGTTCTTTTTAAGAGACTATCTCCCTTAGTCCAACAACCCTGGTAAGAAGCATTTTTATTAAATCCCATTTATTAAATGCAATAAGTGGCTTAGAGAGGTTAGGAGATTGAACTGTGGCCTTTGCATGATTAGTATATTGGAATTTGAACCCAAGTCTTTGTAATCCTTAGCTCTTCCCTCAGGGTATTGAGAATGCAGTCTTTTTAAAGGAGGGGAGATTATTAGATGCCATGAAGAATTTTTTTTTCTACTTTGATAACTAAAGATTGAGAGTTTTACGGAGTTTTTCTTGTATCTTTGGACTTGGGCACTGCAAAGAAGTAAAGTACATAATGCTAATAATTAAATACAGTTTGTAATAAGGGAGTGTTCTCAGTTTTACCTACACAGACCTGCAAAACTGAGTGAGAGGTTTTTAAGGAGTGATTTGAGGCCAGAGAACCCATTTTTATGTAAATACCCAAGTCTGAAGATGATTGGCTTATGCACTTCCAGAGCTAGTCTCCTCCAGGAAGATCCTGCAGTGTGAGTCAGAGCTCTGGGTTCCCATCCAGTTCCACCACTTAGCTCTGGGCTCTTGCATAAGTCACCCACATGCTCTAACCCTCATCTCAGTGTAGCAGGCTTTCATGGAGCAGCGATGTGCCAGGCACTGTGATAGGTACTCCAGATAGTTACTTAAATTAGATAAAGTCTCTGCTGCTGGAGAGCTGTCAGGCCAGTGGGGAAGACTGCCAGGAAACACAGTTAAGGTTCCTGTTGTGCTTGAGAGGCCCAGGGGGCTGATGAGGTGGTGGGAGGCAATAAGCCATGCAGCAGAGCTACCTGTCAATCCGGGGATGTTCCTTAACATGCCTAGTTAATATCAGCTTTCTTCCTCTTTCTATCCCTAACCCCACCTTCCTTTCCCTATCAGTAGCCCCCCTTGTCCCTGTACTCAGCTTATAGATGGGGGTATGGTAGGGACTGTGATGAAAGTGAATGCTGGCACTAAAAGGAAGCGCCTCGGCCATACTTTGCTCCTCTGTGAATACTGTGGTCAGGCATCTCTTTTCCCCTTGCTCCCGTTGTGCCCTGAGGACTGTGCTTCTCCTAGCACAGGGCTAATCTCAGATTTCTAAGTATCCTGTGTGTATGTCTGTAACTCTCACTATCCTAAGAACCCCTTGCAAATGGAGTCAGTTGCATCTTTCTATTCTCAGCATCAGCACTGTGCCTGGCACAAACTTGGTGGCTGATAAATTCTGTTGAGTGTGTGGATGGATGGATGGGTGGATGGATGGATGGATGGATGGGGATTGCTGGAAGGAGCAGAGGAAAGAGAGAAATGAGGTGAGATGCTCTTGGGCAGTGGCTGATAAAATGTAACCCAGGGACGGGCTCGTGCTGGAAGCCTTATTAAAAAGCTGCCACCTGCAAAGTAAGAATTTAACTCCTTGGGTTTATCCCAGAAATGGCTTGATTTGACACTGAGGCCTAATACCTGCAGTTTGCACTATAGTGAAAACTTCTCCAATTCTTGCTGGTGATTGGTGTGAATGGCCATCGTGGAGAGAAGTGTATTCTTGGAGGGGTGGAAAGGGTTCCAGCTCAGCCTAAAAGTTCTTCCTTTTATCCTTTCATGAATTTGGCTGCAGAGGCAGAAACTAGGGCTGTTAGCAGTTCTACCCCATTTTAAAGAAAAGCAGTAAATTAACGGAGGCTTTCTTTGATAGCTGCAATATCTTGAGTACCTGCCACTAGCTAAGGACTGTAGTAAACACTTTAATTCACTGAATTCTCCTAGTAACTGTCTGACATAGGTGTTAGTGTCCTCATTTTACAGGCCTGCAAATGGAAGCTCCCAGAGGTCTCTATGGGACAGTTAGTGAAGAGCTGGAGCGACATTTGAAGCAAGCAAGGCCCGTTTGCTTCCAGAGCTCCTGCTCTTAATGGATTTCAGCGATGCCGGATGACTGGACTTGCTTGAAGATGTTTATGCACATTGTCACCACAGAGTGAAACTGAGAATCATATTGTTGTATTTCATTCAGAATCATAATGTGCTTTAATCCAGATTCTGCCTCAGATAATGAAGGTGGGTGGCTCACAGGCTCTATTGATCGGTGCTTCTTACAAGCAAACAAAACAAAAAAAACCCACCCATTTGATTTTGTTCTGTGTAGGCAGAATGGATCACACCATAGCTTGGCTGAGTTTGACATTTACTTAATGTGGATATATTTAGTGTAAACTGAAATTAGGCAGACAGCTGGAATAGGCCCTCTGGGGTTGCCGTGGAGTAGGTAGAGGAAGTTAAGCTCAGGTCTCTTCCCCAGTTTGAGCTTGAGCTTAAAATATTTCTGAATGAAATATATAGATCTTTGGTTTTAACCAGCTGTAGCTCAAAGGTCAGTCCTTCAACACAGAAGATTTCAGTCTCAGGGCACCAATTTTAACCTCCTAAGATGAGACCACTTTCGGGGCAGCTGGGTCAGCATGGGATGGTGTCGGAGGAGAAAATTCATCAGTGATAAGTCAGATTACAATTAAGTTTTTTGTCATTTATTGAGTGTCCACAGTGCATGGGGCTTAGAAATATGGAATGATTATGGGTTTTGCTGTTTGTTTTTGAGAAATATCCCGTCACGTTTTTCCACATGAGGAAGAGAATCCTGAAGAAGGGGAGATTTATTTATTCCCCTTTGAACTTAAGAGTTTTATTTTGCTTTACTTAATAAAGCATGTAAAGTAAAATATATCATTTAAAACAAGTGTATGTTATTGTGTGTGTGTCCCTCACCCTCTTCCTCTAAGTACTGTATTTCAATTTTGGGCACGGAGGAAGATAATATTTATGAATGTGCCTGATAGGTGGTAGGTGTCGAGTTAGTGCCCATGAATCTTCATTTCCCTGTGCAGCTTGCTTTGCTGAGATGTATTAGTGGCCAGGTGCTATCCATCCAGGTCAAGATGAAGAAAATGCACTTTTGTCATTTCTTCAGGCATGTCGCAAACCTGGTCAGGTGTCAGGTATTCCAGATATGAGCGATGTGCCGATTGTGCAAGGCTTGAAGCATTGCTCACTCAGAGATACAGAGGCCTGCCTGCCCCGAGCCCTTTGTTCTCCTGGTTGAAAGCAGTTAATTAGCAACTGTCTCCATAGCAACTACCTCATAGTCCAAAAACATTGTCTAGTTTTTCAGTTTAGCTTATCACACTGTTTACCTGAAGGGCTTTTCACTGCTCTGAGTCTCATTTGAGTTGGCGGCGTGCCTGTTGGGGAAGTGAATTGTCAAGATAGAAAAAAACACCATGGTAGCAACAAGCCGGGGAGCCTTCTCTCTAACAGGGCCAACCTGATCTCTGGCTTCTGTGAAAACAAAAGTTGTGAAGGCCTAACATTTTTACCTGCATTTTTTTTGTTTGCCAGAAAAGTGTCATTCTCTCCACCAAGCCCAGAATGATGAGAATTTTCCCCCCTTTCCCTGAGAGGCTTTCTAAGCTCTTTAATATTCCTCTTTATAGTACATTTCCATTATTAGTCATCTCAAAACCCCGGGTGCTCTCGGCTGCTGCTGTACATTCGAGGAAATTTTACTTCCCTGAGGGTCTTGGCATTTCTGAAGGCCCTTGGATGAAGGATTATGAGTCTGCATGTGAATTAGTCAGAGCAGCTTTGTTTTTAGTCATAATGAGCTCTTCTCCTCCTTACCTGTGGCTATGATGGTTTAAATCGATGGTGTGTGAAAAAAAGACAACTTTGGATGGCTTCTTGGTAAATAGGAAGGGGAACTGTGGCTTTTCTTTAGCTGTGGAACAAAGATATAATTTTTGTGGCTGTCTTTGATTGCGTACCGATCGGACCATTTTGCTGGGACTTTTAGGAGCTTTAGCTCCCATCTGCAAAGGGAAGATCTATTATCTGTATTTTAAAGACAGGGAACCAGTGTTCTAAGGTATTGCTGCCTGCCCAGGATTGTGGAATGCCAACCCAGGTCTGTTGGCTTACAAGACACTGCTCTTCCCCAAAGTCAGGAAGCATGATGGATGCTGAGCCTTCTGTCAGGATTAGGTGGTGCAGTTTTGCCCATAGTTGGAGTTTTTGGTGAAGATGTCTGTAGCATTGCTTGGGGAGACCTCTGCCCAACGTGCAGGTTAGAATCTGGTGGTGTACATGTGTAATCAGATCTCTCAGTTACATCTGGGAAAATCGTGTTTCTGAGGTTTTCTTGGGTCCAGTGATAAAGTAGTTGAGCTTAATTTTTAGACACACGTAGGAGAGCTTATATACACACCTAAGTCGGTATTGTTCTCTTCAAGGCATTAACCTGAAAAGACTGTGCTTATGAAGTTCCCACTCTTCAAATCTTTTTAAAGGACCTTTGTGGGGGAAGGTGCTTTCTAAACTTGTGATGTGGCTTTGAATTCAATGCAACAGACAACTCTCAGGCACTTAACTCCTGTGACTGTGAGCTGGAAAGTATATCTTTTCCCAAGTGGCGATCAGTTGGGCCCAGCATGGATTCACTGAGAATAGCGCATACCAATCCAGCTTCTTTTTTTTTCTTTGAAAAATTTGTTAGACTCATAGAGTGGAAAACTGCATTTGACATAGAAGTTAAACAAGACCTTTGATACAATTTTTAATCAAGTTTACTTTGTCAAAAATGGAGATGTATTCAGTGTGCTGAATGCAAGGACTATGATTCTGAACTGCAACTGGTTTAATGCCTAAGGGTGCTGAGCAGGTGGTAAAATGGAGATCATTTCCTGGTGGCTACCACACTGTCTTGTGCTTTGGCCAACATCTGTATGGCGTCCTGGTCAAGATAACATGGAAACCTGGAGAGGGTGAGCATTCTCGGTGGGGGCCTGATTCAGACTCCAAAACTCTGCCCCTGCTGGAGGAATGAAGGTACCCAGAAGTCCCAGTGCAGACAGTAAACAGGTGACTTGGCAGGGCTAGGTGAGTTTTGTTGACTGTGACATTACGGTAGGTTATAAGTATGGCTTCTGCAGAATTGAATATAGTCTCGGGCTGCATTGACGGAAGAGAGAAGGACGATCACCATATTAGACTGTGCTTGGAGTCAGGTGTTCTGTTTTCTTCCTGTTTTCCTCCCTCTTCTCCCTCTCTCCTATAGTGTGTGCCAGGTACCTTTCTATGTATTGGGGATGCAAGGGTAGACTTAGGAAAACCCTCTCTAAAGAAAATGTGAAGATTGTGGAGTTTGTTCAGCGGAGAACAGTCCAGATAATAAAGAAAACAAGAAGCCACATGCTGCGCAAAATCACTGAAAGGACTAGAGGCTGTTTGGCCCAGATTATTAAAGATTCAGCAAAGACATGAGAAGTGCTGTACAATGACTAAAAGATGCTCATGTGTCAAGAGGAGCCAGATTTGTCCTGTAGTTCCTAGATATAATGGAAACAGATACATTTTTGGCTTAATTATGAAAAGGCTATTTTCTACTAGCCCTACAAAGGTGGACTAGGTTCTGTTTTAGGATATAGTGAGAAGTATTCAAGCAAAGGTCAAATAACTATATGGTGGCTTGCTAAACAGGTCAAACAATGAAATGAGCCTTCCTTACAATTTCTAGTCATAAAACTTGTATCACAGACCAGGTATGTCATCTACCTAGGAGAGAAATGCCAGTAGTGAAGAAAGATATGTATCAGGATTAACATGTCTACTTTTTATTATTTATTTATTTGTCTCTTTTGAGATATAGCTGAATGTGATTAATGTAGAGACATTAGAACCTTTGTATCTGTGGTTTATGAGATGGGCAATTTTTACTGCAGGAGATCCCACAGCAGGGGTCCAATTCCCTATAGTTATGTCATAATATATATTACTAGAGGCCTGGTGCATGAAATTCATGCACGGGTAGGGTCCCTAGGCCTGGCTGGAGATCAGGGCCAATCAATTGGGCGATCAGAGGGGCCCCCCTGCTGGCACCTGCCTTGGCTGGCCTGGGGCCTGCAGGCTGGGGGGTAGCTCCTGCATTGAGCATCTGCCCCCTGGTGGTCAGTGCACATCATAGCAACTGGTCCACCAGTCATTCCACTGTTCGTTCCACAGTTCAGTTGATTTGCATATTAGGCTTTTATTATATAGGATGGGCATCTCAATCCTTTTTGAGCCTAGAAGTAAAGATTATGAAACATATACCCTAGCCATTGTAAAAGCATTACAACTATTATAAAAACTACTTCTGATGTAGAACCACTAAAGTTTGGATCTTAAGTCTACCCATATTGAATTTTTCCTTTTTATTTTAAAAATGCTTAATCCTAAAGATGGTACAAATTTCCATGAGTGATAGACATAATAGTGATTTTTTTTTTTTTTTGCTTTTGATAGTTGTGTATCATAATTGTAAGACAACTGATAGAGTTTTAGGAATTGAGACTGTCTGCAAAATCAGGCATTGAGTGATTAAATAAAGATTAGAGTTACAGAAACTTGTTGAAGCTTTGATTGATACACCTTGTACCTACTGAAGAATTGATGTATTTAAATCAACTTAGTATCACAGCTCCATTTGTTGTTTCTCTATGTTGATTAGATAGTTTCATGGAGTTTATTTTCTTCTTTCACTAGGAATTTTACTGAGTGTTTTTTTAATGCCTGAATCAATAGACTGATTTATAAATTTGAGGTTCTGTGTGAGCTTCTTAATTTGTCTATTTACAATGGCAGCACTTTTCATGTTTGAATATGGCCAGACCTGCCCCTAATATTTTTGGAGCCTGAAGCAAGAGTGTAAAGTGGAAACTCATATACTATATGTCTAAATATTTAAAAGTTATAAATCAAGGTAATAAACTGTTAAATAACTTTTTCTAACCTCCTACTTTGACAAATATATGTTCATAATAACCTGGAATCCCCTTCAAATTTAGGGACCTGTACCCTTCTCTTTCCATCCGTGACTGCATCTCATGTGTGTATGGCTATGCCAGACAGCACAAGAAAACCCTCTCTATTTCCTACACCCCTAAACAGCTGCCCCTTCATCATTACTAGCACCTAAGGGAGTGCACACCAGTGACACAAAGATCCTTTTGAGGACAGATCAGGGAAGTAGCCTCTACAGGCCCTGGAAGTAGAATGTGGTTCCTGGTCTGGGAATTCTGGAGACTCAGGTCTAAAAGGTCATGGGGGCCTTGAGGGAGCTGTCAACTTGACCCTCAAAGACTCCTCACCTGGGAAAGAGGAGTATGGCCAAAAGAGGACCAGAGCTGGGCCTTCGAAAGCCCAGGGTGCCAGTTCTGCCCTCTGGCCCAGGTCTAAGGACAGTACTGACTGTGGGTGAAAACCAGTTTCTGAGTAGTTTCAACCAAGTAGTTGGGTTGACCTATGTAACTTTGACATTTAAGCTTGTAAGTGATCTAAACACGCTGGTCTGAGAAATTGCCATAAGAATTGCAGGTTGTGCTGAACAGTCAAACGAATTGGTAGATAGGCTCCCATGAATAAAATCTTAAAGCTACTTGGAAAAAAAAATTACAAAATATAACTAGTAACAAGAATCAAATATCACACATTTGGAGAAGGAGATTGCATTGCAGGTTATTTTAAAGCATGATGTGAAAACACTTAGCATAGCAGCACAGGTAGAAATGTTAGGCCAGTTTTTACAATAAAATCCCCAAATGTGAAAGCTCTCCGTTTTTGCAAAGGTATTTGGAAGTAACAATGTTTGCATGCGTAAGTTGGTCAGAGTAAGAGAACTTTTGGTACCGTAAGTTTTTCAAGGCAACTCGTCAGCCCTTTAGTGTGTTTTTTTGCCACTGGGTCTAGTTCTGTTTCTGTCAACTCAAAACCCGGTCTTTATGAAGACTAATTCCCCATAGGAATCCATACTATGTCTTTGTATATAAAACATAATTGAAGACAGTGTAGTATAGATAATGGTTTAGTGTGGTTAGATGGCTTCTGAAATTACCATCCTGGGTCTTGCTCTTAGTTCTGCCACTTCCTGGCTAACTCTGTGACCTTGAGCAAGTCACTTTATCTGTCTCCAAGTCAATTTTTTTAAAAAAATCTTTAAAATGCATTGAATAATAGCACTTTGCTCTAAGGTGGCCGTAGGGTTAAAATATACAGATATAGAGTTTAGCACACAGTAAACGTTAATAGTAGTTGATAGTTTAAAAAATGGAAACTAATAACCACTTGTATGAGGAAGGTCTAAGGGTTTATATAAAGGCAACATTTTGGTAAAAGAACCTTTCCTTGAAACCTCTGAAAACTCCAAAGGGCTGCAAGGCAAATAGCATTGAGGATGATTGGTCTTTTTCTGGAATTTACCTGTTAAGGTGAGGTAGGTAATGTTTTGAAGTGTTGGCAGTACCAGTCCTGGATAGGTGCTGAGATCTCAGTGGTTCCCGTGGTTGCTTTGTCCTTGCATCCCGTCCTAAAGAGCAGATTGTAGTCCTCGCCCACCCACAAAGAACCCTAAGCAACCAGAGCTCTAGATGTGATTTATCACTTACCCACAAAGGATATGATTTTTCCTCTTTGAGTATAAAACGGAAGAGGATGACGGAAGAACTAGAGGTTTCTTTTTCTAAGTGAATACAATGCACAGCCTCAGAAAACATGGGGAAAGGATGAGAGGGAAAATTATTTTTGTTTCTAAATGCGCTATTCATCCCACTTCCCAAGTAACTTGTGGCTATCATTGTTTTTAGTGATTTACACTCAAATAGTTTCCCTCGGGAATAACTAAATACTGGCCTTAAACATAGACAGGGGAATTATAGGTCATAGCAAGCTCATAAAATAGAACCTAGAGTGAGCTTGAGATTGGTCATGGAATGGGGCAGCAGATTTCTACCATTCCTGTGTCCTCAGCTCTGCCCTGGAACCTTCTCCAATGGGGATCGAATGCCCATGTGGTGCAGGAGTGTGACCTCTTTTCTGGAGTAGCTGCTACTTAATTGATTTCTAGCAGCCCCAGTGAATGCACCTCCTCTGCTCCTTCCTTATCGTTAAGCCAGTTTCCTCCTTTGTAAGAAGGGAGGCAAGTGCCCAGCTTGCCAAGGTGCTCTAAGAATGAAGTATGAGGCACCTGGCATGGGATGCCCAGAGTGGGCCAACTTACTCTTTCTCATGTTTGTGGAAAGGTGGATGGTTTCACTGGCCACCAAGCCTCTCTTCTTTGAGACACTATGGAGAAAGCAACAAGTGTGATTCACAGAATTTCCTGAACAGACACAGTTTCAAATTTTCTACCTTTACTCATCCTCATACACATACTGTAATGTTATCAACTATGTTTTCGTTTTTATTCTTGGAGTTCCATTTTCTCCTCTGTCATTGGGGGAGAGGAATAGCTTCCACTTATAAAGTGGCTGTGAGGGTGAAATAATATAGGTGAAAGGCTGTATAACTCCAAAATATGTAGTCATACTCATGAGAAGAGGAGGAAAGAGGCTGTGAATGCTATTTTGAACTGGAGGTTTTAATTCTGAGCCTATATTAAGAAAAAGAATGAGACCCATCTCAATGTAGAAACCAGAAGTGTCAATGAATATGGCATGAACACTGGCTTTCTTTCTTTCTTTTTTAAAATATATTTTATTGAATTTTTTTTTTTTTACAGAGAGGAAGGGAGAGGGATAGAGAGTTAGAAACATCGATGAGAGAGAAACATAGATCAGCCGCCTCCTGCACACACCCTACTGGGGATGTGCCCGCAGCCAAGGTACATGCCCCTGACCAAATCGAACCTGGGACCCTTTAGTCTGCATGCTGACACTCTATCCACTGAGCCAAACCGGTTAGGGCTGGCTTTCTTTCTTAATGAGGGTGATAAAGATTCGAGTTAAACCTTCCTGACCTCACAAGGGTGAGTGAATCTGGGAACTCAGAGGACCCCTGTGTTGGTCCCCTCACAATCCCAGCCGTGGGCAAACTACGGCCCGCGGGCCAGATCTGGCCCGTTTGAAATGAATAAAACTAAAAAAAAAAAAAAAGACCGTACTCTTTTATGTAATGATGTTTACTTTGAATTGATATTAGTTCACACAAACACTTCATCCATGCTTTTGTTCTGGCCCTCCGGCCCAGTTTAAGAGCCCATTGTGGCCCTCGAGTCAAAAAGTTTGCCCACCCCTGATAGCCCTACCAGCTCTCCCAGAGGTCAGTGTAACCTTGGGATTTTTAGGTCTTCAGTTTCCCACTTCATGGTAATGAACTCTTTACCATTCCCTTTACTGGGTGGCAGAGCCTTGAAACCCACTCACATGGAGGCACATGGAGTCTGGAAGATTCAAACCCACTGCTTTGCCCACAGACATGGAGAGTGTTAGGTGTGAGGCACAATGTTGTACTCATCACCAGCCCTCATTTCTGAACCCAGCTGAGTACCTAATGGACATTCATGGAGGGCCAGCTGGAGAAATGTCCCAGATGTGGTTGATGTCCTTGTGTATATCCCCAGGTCTTCAAAGACCATATTTCTTGATCTCGCCACAGGACCCCTTCCCCCCAGCAGTCTTAGACACAGCCTTTCTGCTCTCCTTTGAAGCAGGCATAAGGTGTCAGTGCTGCCATGTAAGCCTAAGGAGGGGCTGCCAAAATCCAACTTCCTGTGTCTTACATTGGAGGCTGTATGGGAAGCCACTAAGATCTTTAGAGGTGGAGATTTCTGTGTGCAGGAGAGGTTAACAAGAACCCTCTGCTCCAGCCCCAGCGCCAGTCATAGGAACTGGGCTTTACCTTGTAAGTTCCTAGCCCTGCGCCTGACACAGTGGTTCTCAACCTTCCCAAGGCCGCGACCCTTTAATACAGTTCCTCATGTTGTGGTGACCCCCAACCAACCATAAAATTACTTTCGTTGCTACTTCATAACTGTAATTTTGCTACTGTTATGAATCATAATGTAAATATCTGATATGCTATATGTGTTTTACGATTGTCGAAACCCACAGGTTGAGAACCGCTGCAGTGGGCCATATTGTTTTGGAAAGACCCCTGAGGCATGAAGGAGTCTTCTTTAGACCAACAAGAACAAAAAAGGGAAGAAATAAAACAAACAACTATTGTGTTAATCCTATGTAACTGCTAACCGGTGAAGGCTTTTTAGAAGTGAAGGAGTTTGGGAATTTAGATATAGACCTATGGAAGCTGGAGCATTTTCTCTGTTGGGGTTTAAGCCCGGGAAAATGGCCAGATTGAACTCAGACATTTTCCCATTTTCTGAAATTAGGGGTGTGTTGGGAGAACTCTAGGCTCTTTGCCCAAAGGAGAGCTGAGGAAGCTTTTGTCTTAACCTCTCTGGCTGAGGCACACTTTCCTCCTTTTCCATGTTTCTCTCAGTCTTCTGAGTGTTTTTGCAGACTTGGGATTTCTGGTGATTAATGGTTCTGTGCTATCCTTCCCTGGGTCTGGCCACATCACCAGCAGTGAGTTGATGTCCAATGCTGCATCCTTCATGCTGATGAGTGTGGTTGATAATGTCACTGTGATGATTTATAAGAAAAACATGTATTTGGTCCTGGCTGGCTTGCTCAGTGGTTAGAGCATAGGCCCGTGCACCGAAGGGTCACAGGTTTGATTGCTGGTCAAGGCACATACTTGGGTCGCAGGTTCGATCCGTTGCCCTGGTTGGGGTGCATGCGTGAGGCAGCCAGTCAGTGTATTTTTCTTACATCGATGCTTTTCTCTCTCTTGGTCATTCTCTCTCTCCCTTGCTCCTTTCCACTCTCTCTAAAAATCAATGGAAAAAGTATACTTGGGTGAGGAATATCAAAAACTAATAGTAATAATGGCCAAAATATATTTCTTATATATATTTGGTCTTCTTCCACAGATCCTGACTCACAGCTCTCAAAACCCTTGGAATTTTGTACTTGTTGAGAGTGACAGTGGTCTCTTGCTATGTCAATGAAGTGACTTTTGGACCTCTCCTAAGGATGGGGGCTGGTTGGCAGGAGAACCAACGGTGTTAGGTTGGAACTTTGTTTTACCCCCTCACCTCCGAGGAGGGGACAGAGCCTGGAACTTGAAGCAATCACCAGTGGCCATGATTTAATCAACCCTTGCCACGTAGTGAATCCTCCATAAACACCTAAGAGAACAGGGTTTGTAGAGCTTCTGGATTGGTGAACACATGGAGATTTGGGGAGAATAGTGTGTCTGGAGAGAGCATGGAAGCTCCATGCCTTTCCCTATAGCTTGCCCTTATGTGTCTCCTCCATCTGGCTATTCCCGAGTTACTAGTATATCCTTTGTAGTAAGCTAGTAAGATGTTTCTCTGAGTTCTGTAGCCACTCTAGCAAATTAACCAAACTCAAAAAGGGGGTCATGGGAATCTCTGATTTATAGTCAAAAGCACGGGTAATAACCTAGACTTACAATTGGCATCCTGAGTTGGAGGGGGTTGTTGGAACCTCCGATCTGTAACCAGTAGACCAGAAGCACAGGTAACAACCTGGGCTTTCAACTGGTGTCTAAAGGTGTTGGGGGAGCAGCAATTTTGTGGGACTGATGTGGAATCTGATGCTATCTCCTAGTAGATAGTTGTCCAAGATTTGATTGTTGGTGATGCAGAAAACCACCCCCCCCACACATTGGAATTTGTGTCTAGGAGTTTATTTAGTCACCATGGGAATTCATTATCAAGTTCTTCCCATAGCTTTTGGCCTAGAGGTCTCAGACAATTCTGTGCCTCTAAAGAAGCTGTTCCTTGACCCTGGCCCTGAGATAAATTCCTTTGGGATACCGATTCTTCCTCATCCAGTGGCTGCCTGCATTTAATACTTCTTTCCTTGGACTAATTAAATGGTTGCTTTTAACACAGCCTGTGAAGCTGGGAGTCATTTGTATGGAGGTGACCAGAGCTCTATGACTGTAGAGGACATTTTTTGGAAACCTGATTCTTATCAAAATTACACAGGTGATCCTTTCCCTTGTCTTTTATATAATTTGAGTGGGGTTGACCTCACTCACAACTACAGAGGTAGGCCATGATTAACCAAATAGGACATGTCCATGGGGATTGGTTACCCAGTCAGAGCCAGTGAAGTAGATGAGGTGTGTGTGTGTGTGTGTGTGTGTGTGTGTGTGTGTGTGTTTGGGCTTATAGAAAAGAAAGTCTTTTTTTGCTGAAGCTTTTGGATGAGAATCTCATGTCCTCTGGATGGTGTGGTGTGAGGATCTGAGGTCTGTAACTATGCTAGCAGTTTTCTTTCATAAGGAACCTACACATTTACAGGACTGGTCACTGGTTGGAACCAGTAGCTCACCTAGTGGGAGGTAAAATTTGTGATGTCATCTGAGCTGCTGGAACAAGACTTTTTACTTACTAATAAATGAGCTACTAAGCCCCCTCCCCCGTCCTTTGCTTAAGAGCCAATTTTAATTGTTTCTTAGAACGTAGTAACCTGATAAAAAGACCCTTCCTATTGAGAATTTGTTGCAGAATTTGTAACAAGCTCTTTCCAAGTCTGTATCATGGCTGGATGTCAGCATCCATGGAGCTAGGGATCCTCTCTCCCTTCACCTGTGGTAGGTGGATCCAGAACATGGTCCTTCTTTCTGTCGAGGGCTAGGGCCAGAGAAGGGTGTCTGTAATCCCCGCAGAAAGGCAGTGTAAGGCCCGACTGGTGTGGCTAAGTGGTTGAGCATGGACCCATGAACCAGAGGGTCACAGTTTGATTCCTGGTCAGGACACATGCCCGAGTTGCGGAGGCAGCCGATCAATGATTCTTTCTCATCATTGATGTTTATATCCCTCTCTCCCACACCCTTCCTCTCTGAAATCAATAAGAATATTAAACAAACAGCCCTAACCGGTTTGGCTCAGTGGATGGAGCATCGGCCTGCGGACTCAGGGGTCCCGGGTTCAATTCCGGTCAAGGGCATGTACCTTGGTTGCGGGCACATCCCCAGTGGGGAGTGTGCAGGAGGCGCCTGATCGATGTTTCTCTCTCATCGATGTTTCTGACTCTCTATCCCTCTCTGTAAAGGATCAATAAAATATATTTTTTTAAAAAGAATATTAAACAAACAAACAAATATATAGGGGGGGGGAAGAAAATCTGCCCAAGGTGGGACCCAGAAAACCAGGGAACCAGGGAGGAACAGTGAGTTGGAAGAGATCACTGGGAGGTCTTCAACGGATAATAGGGAGCAGCCTTGCTCACAGTGGTAATCCATTAAGGATTCCAGGGTGGATCTATGTCATTATAAATTTGTGTAGACCTATAAAACATACAACACCAAGGTGAGCCCTAATGTAAACAGATTTTGTATAATAATGTACCAATGTAGGTTCATGAATTGTAGCACACATACCACTCTGATAGGTGGTGTTGATAAAGGGGGAAGCAGTAGGCTAGAGATGTAGGTTCTCAGTTGTCATAGACTATCAGTGAGTATCGGAAGTTGGGTTTTGGGGGAAGTCCAAGTTTTGTAATGTTGAGGAGTTTGGGGTGTTGTAGATGTAACTTCTCTCAAAGTGATCTCTGCTTTTTTTTTTTTTTTTTTTTTAAGGAAACCAGTATTTTTAAAAAAATGTTTTTGTTGATTTTAGAGAGACAGGAAGGAAGGGGAAGAGAGAGATAGAAACATTGATGAGAGAGACATCAATTGGCTGCCTCCTGTACACCCCCTACTGGGGATCAGCCCACAACCCAGGTATGTGCCCTGACCAGTAATCGAACTGGGGACCCAATGCTCAACCACTGAGCCGAGCCACACCAGCCAGGCGGTCGATGCTTTTTTTGCTTGGAAAAAACTCTTGTCCCTATGTTGAGAAGAACCACTTAAAGCCACTGTTTAGTTGGTTGTTGATAATGACACACACCTAAGATTGGACAGATCATCTGACACACCGCAGTCAGACAGCAGCCAGAGCTAACCAAAGGGCCAGCCCATGCTCAGAAATACCATCTTTATGATGCACATGGGCTTTTGAGCTTGTGGCTTTGGACTTGTGGTTGTGGACTAAGAAAATTGTTTCCTGGGTTTACAGGGAAGGTAGAGGAATGATCCTCTTGCCCCACCACTTGTTCAGTGATGGCTTTCTGGCATGGGCATTTGGGGATCGATGTGAGTGACAGGCAAAACTTCAGGGGTTTACAGAGGGGTGGTTGGATAGGCAGGGTGGAAGAGTACATCTTTATACATAGGGCTAATCCTACCTACTATTTTCTTATTATTAGAACCTCCAAAAGGTGGCAGTTAGAAGAGTACTTACTATGTGTTGGTCCCTGGGGAGATGGAAATGGTGAAGGTTTTGTCTCAGCCTCATGGACAACAGATCTGTAATAAATATGATAAGTGATAATCAATGGACATTCACACTGGCACAAGTTTTTTTAAAAAAATTAAAAAATTAAACAATTCTGAATTACTACCAGTATTCATTCTTTTTTCAAATGCTGTGTCTAATGTAAAATGTATGATGTTTATCAAGAGAAAGATTGATCTTGAAGATGCTGAAATTTATATTGAGTTCCCTTGGCAAGCATGCATTCTTTAAGTTCAGGACTAGAGAGAATCAGCCATATGCCTTCCCTGACTCACTCTCTTTGGGAAGGTGGTGGTTTAGCACACTTCTGGGTTCAGGAACACTGAGCTAGAGAATCGCCCGCAATTGACTACACAGCAGGTCATCTCTATACCCAGTGAGATTATGAACACAGACAACAATTGTGTACTAGAATAATACCTCTTTGAAGGCACCTGAGTAGGCTGATAGCAGGTTCCTGGGATAAGGAAAGAGTTAGTGACCATGATGTTATGAATCAAGACTCACAGCCCATGGTCCGTCTGAGTGGGTGAATGTTTATGGCAGAATCTATGGTGTCCGAATGCTCCTTCAGAACCTGTATCACTTGGCTCTGTTCTTTAGACATGGCCTGGGAAGAGCAAGTAAGCCAGACAGCCAGGGATGGATGAACTGGAGCTGGAACGAAGGGATTCAGACCTAGTAAGGATGTTCACTGAGCTGAGGGTGATAGAGCTGCAGAGAAGGGGGTGGGAGATGGAAGCCAGCAGGCTCCCTGAGAGTCCTGATAGCATCTTCTACCACTTTGATGCTTGAGAAGTGGAAGGATGTCAGGAAAGGCTGTTGGGTGTTTCTTTTCCCTTTAAAGTTATAGAAATGCCATCTTTCAATCAACCACTGGGGAGCTGCCTTTAAGAGAATTTCAAGTGAGCCAAATAAGGTGGTGAGAGGGAGGTAGGAATTGCCTAGGTGAAGTGAGCATGAGCAGCAAGGGTCATATTCTGCCCTTTTGGCAGCCCATGTGGACTTGCATCCCTGGTTTCGGCCTGGAAAGTAAAATTTCCATGTGTGTGTGTGTGTGTGTGTGTGTGTGTTCGTGCTATTCCTTACAGTGGTTCTTTTGATAAGCAGTGTAATGTTAAAGCCTGAACTGTGCTTTAATTCTAGAAATGAAATATGAGGAGCACAGAGGCTTCTCTATGAAATGAGAGCTGTGTGACTTTGTATGAACTGCTTAACTTCTCTGAGCTGCAAGTTCACCTGGGATCTCCATGTGTTGTTTGGAATTAACTGGGGTGCTAGTGTCCCCTCTTCCTGCAGGTGGTGTCTTGAGTCACTGCCCAGGGTAGAGGAGAGAGGGTGGTGTTCAGACTGGGTCTGCTCCCTTGGATGGGAGGTACTGACCACAGGTCTGAGACCATGAAGAACTACTAAAAGGTGGGTGTTTCTTCCCCTATTGGCATTGCATTCGGTTCTTTTTTTTTTTTTTTTTTTAATAAATCGTTATTGTTCAGATTATTACAATTATTCCTCTTTTTCCCCCCATAGCTCCCCTCCACCTGGTTCCCCCCCCCCCCCGCCTATATCCCCTCTACCGTCCTTGTCCATAGGTGTATGATTTTTGTCCAGTCTCTTACCACACCCCCCGCACCCTCTTCCCCCCAAGAATTGTCAGTCCACTCCCTTTCTATGCCCCTGATTCTATTCTATTCACAGTTTATTCTGTTCATCAGATTTTTTATTCACTTGATTTTTAGATTCACTTGTTGGTAGATATCTATTTGTTGTCACTTTGTTGTTCATAATTTTTATCTTTACCTTTTTCTTCTTCTTTCTCTTCTTAAAGAATACCCTTCAGCATTTCATATAATACTGGTTTGGTGGTGATGAACTCCTTTAGCTTTTTCTTATCTGTGAAGCTCTTTATCTGACCTTCAATTCTAAATGATAGCTTTGCTGGGTAGAGTAATCTTGGTTGTAGGTTCTTCCTTTTCATCACTTTGAATATTTTTTGCCACTCCTTTCTGGCCTGCATAGTTTCTGTTGAGAAATCAGCTGACAGTCGTATGGGTACTCCCTTGTAGGTAACTAATTGTTTTTCTCTTCCTGCTTTTAATATTCTCTCTTTGTCTTTTGCCCTTGGCATTTTAATTATGATGTGTCTTGGTGTGGTCCTCTTTGGATTCCTTTTGTTTGGGTTTCTCTGCACTTCCTGGACTTGTAAGTCTGTTTCTTTCACCAGATAGGGGAAGTTTTCTGTCATTATTTCTTCAAATAGGTTTTCAATATCTTGCTCTCTCTCTTCCTCTGGCACCCCTATAATTTGGATGTTGGTACGCTTGAAGTTGTCCCAGAGGCTCCTTGCACTATCTTCATATTTTTGGATTCTTTTTGCTTTTTGCTTTTCCGGTTGGGTGTTTTTTGCTTCTTCGTATTTCAAATCTTTGACTTGATTCTTGGGATCCTCTTGTCTGCTGTTGGATCTCTGTATATCATTCTTTATTTCAGTCAGTGTATGCTTAATTTCTAATTGGTCCTTTTTCATATCCTTGAGGGTCTCACTATATTTCTCTGAGGTTTCTAGAAGATTCTTGAGTAACCTTATAACTGTGGTTTTGAACTCTATATCCAGTAGTTTGCTTTCCTCCATTTATTTCATTTGTGACCTGTTTCTTTGTCTCTGCATTTTGGCCTTTCCCTGTGTTGATAGAGTGGCTTTGTGTGCTAGGTGTCCTATAGGGCCCTGTGGCTCAGCCTCCCTAATTATCTGAGGTGGACACTCTTGGTGAACCCCTTTGTGGGCTGTGTGCACAGTCTTGTTGTAGTTAAACCTTGATTGCTATTGGTATCACTGGGAGGGATTGACCTCCATGCCAGTTAGCTGTGAGGACCAGTTGTGTCTACACTAGAACTTCTGTGCTAGAGACACCCTTCTGGGGCAGGACTTGCTTCAGTGGGGCTTTGGTGCTCACTGAGTCTGCCCCCTGAGTGTGTCTCTTATGGATGTGAAGAGTTGTAATCTGGATGGTCTCACTTTGACCACTGGGTCTCCAAGGAGGTGCAAAGTCAGCCACTGCCTGATGCCACCCAGCAGGAGCTATCGAGGGATCTGCAGGTTCCTCCTCTTTGTTTGGGGCTTGGAGGTGCCCAGATTAGGTGCAGCTGTGAAGCAATGCAGGTTGCTGATGAGCCTTAGGTCTTCTTTTGGAAGCTCTGGGTTCTCTGACCCAGCTGCAGTTTGACAGGTTTTTAGGTGGAGAAAGGCCATTGGTATGCAAAAGCCTCTGCGCACAGCTTGGGTGGGGTTGTAAATTGGGAATCACCAGGGCAGAGCAAACTGCAATGGTAGCCCCTCGGCCTGCCCCAGATAGGTCCCTGGGTCTCTGTGTCCCGCGGCCCATGCAGGAACAATGACCACTGGAAGCACCTCTGCGAGAAAGCTGCCCTTACGCTCTCGCCTGATGCCAGACAGTCTAGTTTCTCTCTGTATGAGTCTGAGTTCAGAGCAGTCGGGAGCTTGTATCTCCCTCCTGATTGACAAAGACAACAGTGTACCCAGCTGCCAGCCCCTTTCACGCGCGCACCTCCATACCTCCGCTCTTCCGCACCTCTGCACCTCCCACCGGACTCAATGCACTTTTTTATTTCCTTCTAGTTGTAGAATTTCCACTCAGCCAGCCTTCCCGTGGTTCTGGGTGATATTCGTTTTGTCTTTTAGTTGTAGTTTTAATGTGGTTGTGCGCAGCAGCAAGTTCAGGTGTTTGCCTATGCCGCCATCTTGGTTGTCCCTCCACATTCAGTTCTTGACAGCTTGACACAAACTGTTCTGGTAGCCATTTCTTACTCCCCTTGGCCTCCTGTGTGCAGCCCGCCACTCTCACTGGTCACCGGGGCTGACATGTGGAGAGGAGTGGAAAGCAGCCTCCCGACAGTGTATGTGATTGTTTGCTCTTTGTGGAAGGAGGGTGTCTGGCAGAGGCTGGAGACCACACTCTGGCTGTTGAGGCCTGTGTCAAGGCTGCAGGAGGGCTGGGTGGCTTAGTAGTATGTATGAGCTTCTGTCTTCAGAGGATGGTGCCCTGGGTCATTGTCCTGGGTTTGAGTGCTAGTTCGACTCTTAAAGAGAGGGTTTGTTTGCCTGTGAAACAGATGTATGTAGCCACAGGCACCTCTGAAGGCTGTAGGAACCAACATGGGAGTGTGTGAGAGGGGCTCTGGCCAGTACTGAAGTGGTTCAGTTGATACCCTTAAGACACACACACACACACACACACACACACACACACACACACACACACACTCCCTTGAGCCCCTGCTGGCATGGCTAGAGAATGTTATGGAAGGGAGCCCTCTGCAGCTGGGACAGAGACCCTTAGGCACTTACCTCCATCCAGAATGCAGGGCTCTCCCCCAACTTAGTGGAGAGGAAGTCCAGATCAGAAGTGATTCAGAAGTCAAATAAAGGCATAAAATAACCACATTTGAGACTCTTTTTCATGTCACCTCATTTTAGCCCCCAAGAGCAGGAAGGATGGAGAGGTTTAGGCAGGTTAGGAAATGTCTCACCCAGTGAAAGAGCGAGGAATTTTTGTCTCAAATCCAACCACCCTCTGAGTGTCTCAAAGCACTGTCTGTGTGCATCTGCCCGCCCAGCCACCCACTGGTCCTCCATGTGGGCAAGGCATATGCTTTTTCCTTTCATTTCTTTCAGGAACAGGCACCCAGTGCAGAGCTGGGCCCCATAATGGCTGCTGACTAAGTGCTTAATGGAGATGTTGCTGCTGATAAACCGCAGTTGACAAGGGAAAGAAGCAAGTGAGCTGGCCAACATCAAAGCTGGCTTTTGTTTATAGATAAGAGTAGGTTTCACTCTGTGGGCTCCAGAGCCCCTGTCCCCAGATCTCAGAGGGGTGGTTCGCTTTAAAATGGAAACTGTCTCCCTCTCTCAGGGAACTGGGGACAGGCCTGCTGGGGCCAGGAAGTCTTCCTTCTTCCTTCCTTCTGAGACTGCCAGCCACTGCCCTCAGGTGCAATGGAGAACCCTGGGGGAGAGGGAGGGCTCCCAGCTGCCTCTGAAGTAAACAGTCTTGCTCCCACCCCAAATGTTGGTGTTTGTTGCTCAAATTTTTTATTCATATTTGAATACACCATTTAAAATAATTTAGGAAATATGGATATTAAATAGAGGAGTCTGTAGAAGAAAAGAGATCTTAGAAATGTAGTGGACCTCTTAAGTTGCAAAAATGTAAAACACACTTGTAAGGGTGTGTGTGTGTGTGTGCGTGTGCGCACATTGACCTTCCTCCTCAATTAAAACCTAGCATGGATGTGATGTCATGCCCCTGGTAACAGGTGTGTTCCAGGTGAACAATTCAGCTAAATGTAACCAAGTAATAGTTTTGACAATTGGGTCATGATTGGACCAGCTTGCAATCTAGGCAGAAGCACAGGGATTTGACATTTTAGAGCAGGGGTAGGGACTATCTGGCCATATAAGGCCTGCAAGATCATTCGGTCTGGCCCTGCCAAGGTATTAGGGGTAAGTTAATTAAATGTTTGATCCAATATAGCAGGCTAGTTTTTAAGTTGATTTTGTATGGACCGTGAATGATGTTATAAATATCTAAATGGCCTTTGGCAGAAAAAAGGTTCCCCAGCCCTGTTCTACCTTTTCAGGAGTCCAGGCAGGGTTTAGGCTGAGCAAGCTGGTGACCACTCTGCTGCCCTCTCTTTCTTGGGAGCCCCTGATGGCCATTTATCCATTTTTGTGCCAGGCTTTTTTTTTTTTTTTTTTTTTTTTTTTTAAAGTCAACCCAATACCATTGCTTCCATGTGGCACCTAGAGCTAGATGGAAGTCAGACTGCTCACCATGCCCTCACCCTCTCATTCTAGTGCCTGTGTGACCACATTCCACCTGGACCTCTGGAAAGCCCCTGTGGGGTTTTGGAAAGCATGCTTGCAATGGTTCTCTCACTTGTGGTCCAGTTTTCAGGACACTTGAGCCAAGGTTGTCAGTCGTTTGCTCCTGGGAACTTCTTTTCTTCTGCATGTCTGTTTTCCAGGGGATTTCAGGGTTGATTCAGCAGTTTAACTCATCCTGCCCCTTTTTTGGTATTCCTAGTGGTTTAGAAGCCCCAAAGTAATAGAAAGCATTTGTTAACTAATTAGGGGCATTTCCATGTTGGGCCCCAACCCCAGAGATCAGGAAGAAGGTCCTTGGGGTGACCCTTTTCTCCTGGTGAGGCTATGGATCCATGCAAGAAAGAGGATAAATTTAATTTGTGCACTCAAGCAAGAGGCAAGGCTCTCAGAGTGGAAGGGAGAATTTTTACCTTGTGGCTATTCATTTACCACATATTTTGTGCAAATCTGTATTGCCAGAGAAAGAAGTATCAAGATGAATAAGACGTGGTTCTTGCTCTTGAGATGCTCACATTTATGGAGGAGACAAAGTTGGACACAGGTCACTACAGTATTACCATGTGAAAGTAGAGAACCGAGAACTAACTGCTGGGCCCCTCCCTATTCAAGATGCCTTCTCCGAAAGCATGGCTAGAGGCCTGCTGGCTTGGAATATGGTTCGTTACCAGATCTGATGGAGGGTCTCCATCGTTGGTGGATGCACAACTAACGAGAAAAGTCTCTGAGTTCACCAGCTGCCCGACCAGCAGAACCTTCTACCAGGCACTCCATGGGCTCACACAGGGCAGGAGATTTGCTTTTTAAGTCAACTGTTAATGTTCTTGGAATAAAAGGTACTTTGGGATAGGAGTAGTATACTTTCTTTAATCATTTAGAAATTAGCAAATTTTGCTTTTAAGGGAGGCTGGGGTAAACATATGGTGAACAGCAGAAGGGGTATGAATTGCCAACATTTGGGTTTTTTCCATTCTGTTTGCAGAGAGAGACTTCTATGGACATAATTCCCATTTTGTTGATATGTGTACCCTATTTTAGTCAGTTTGCCAGATTTAAACATTTTCCTTCTTTTGTGAGCAGTGTATGCACTCCATCTATCACATTTAATGTATTCAGTGCATGTTAGTGCCGGCCTCTTCAAAACTGTTGACTTCATCATCCCTGTGCTGTCTAGAAATGAGATCTTGATGCCCCCCTCCCCCCCGCCCAGATGAATTATAAAAAGCTTTTCATAGTAATATAATTGATCCACTGTTGGCCACACTTATAAAAAAAATCAATGTAACGTGTTAATATTTCATGAGTACCCACGTTGCCAGCTCCTTGCAATGGGACTAAACTATAAAGAATGAGAAATGTTTCATAATAGCCCAGCGCATGGACAGAGTGCCAGGAAAGAGAGTTTGGGGTTGACTTGAAAGTTTGCAGTGCAACAGGGCCATTGAAAAACAATCCTCTGACTCATGTCAGATTGTTATAATTATTTAATGCCCACAATGCAGCCTTGTCCCCACGGATTTATACTGGAGAGGTTTCTTACCCACACATTGTGGTTATTAGCAGCAAAGAAAGCGGCGTTTGTTTATAGTGACATGGGGTGTATCTGTATGGCAAAGAAAACACTGCAGATTCTGTCTTCTTATGAAGGAGGCAGGAATTTGGCAGATGACCTGTAGGAAATTGGGAGACATGCTCTCATTACTTTTCATATATGTGGGTGGTTGCACCTAATAACCATTAGACACCTTTCATTTTTTAACCTTTGTCCTAAACTCATTGAGAATGAAATTGCATGCTTACTTTTCATCACACAGCTGATGCACTCCAGAGTGTATCTAGACTTAGAGTTGTCCTGCCTCCATTAAATTTGGGGTTGCAAACATTGTCTCTGGAACCACTGTTAACATTTGTATAAAGAGTGGTGCTTTTTGAACAATTCTCACATGGCCAGATCTCATTAAGCTCTTCCTAAGGACGCAGGATTTTTTTTTTTCTTTCTTCTTTTTTTGAGTTAAGGAATGAAAGTTGAGGAAGTAGTGCTTTGGGGCCTCTCTGGGGACAAGTCTGGTTTGGAGGTCCGTGGTGATGCTAATGACCCAGAGTCAGGGTGTCTAGCTGCTTGGGAGATGAAAACCCTTTAGGTCCAGGAGGGTCACTCAAGTCCAGCTCCCCAGAACTGCCCTTCTGTCTGTGCCTTCGTGGGCCCTCCCTTCTTCTCTGAGAGGGAACTCTCATAATTGCCTTTTCTGCCAAAGGGGATTCAATATCAATGAGTTTCTCAAGCTTAGAGGGCAACAGGAGACATTGAACCAGAGGAGTGTGAAATTGTCCCAAGGCACTCACAAGCTAGGGTGTGCAGATGCAATTTATAATTGCACCGGAAATACTTGTAACCTTCATCATGCTTAGTGGTGGAAATGAGAAAATCTGTGTGTTAGCTGAGGACTGACCTGGGACCCATAGGAAACAACTGGATCCTCTTAAGTTTTGCAAGAGAACTACAAATAGAAAGCAGACCCAGAAAATAGTCTAGAGTTTAATGTAAATAGATTTTGAACCCCAAATTAACACTCATGCTTACTCATGGTATGTTCAGGGTTTTTTTCTTCCTATTTCTTTCTTTTCTTTTCTTTTCTTTTCTTTTCTTTCTTTCCTTTCCTTTCCTTTCCTTTCCTTTCCTTTCCTTTTTCTTTTTTTTTTTTTTGTTAATCCTCACCTGAGAATATTTTTCCATTGATTTTTAGAGAGAGTGGAAGGGAGGGGGAGAGACACACACAGAGAGAAACATTGATGTGAAAGAGACACATCAGTTGGTTGCTTTCCACATGAGCCCCAACCAGGGTCAGAGATCGAGCCTGCAACCAAGTATGTACCCTTGACTGGAATTAAACCTAGGACCCTTCAGTCTGCAGGCCTACGCTCTATCCACTGAGCCAAACTGGCTAGGGCTTTTATGCTATTTCTGGTTCAACAGGAAGTCTGGGAGATCTATAGAAATTCAGGGGCACTGTTGATGGTTTATGGAGCCTGGCGAACCTAAATTTTGGAAATAACTTGTTCTGGGAAACCTGAAAATATGTTGACTGAAATACTGATGTGGGGTATTGAGGGTGATAACAAATTATGAGCCAGTTAAGGGAAAGGTTTGCATTTCAGCATCTTCCTCTTGTACCAGGGGCAGAGGCTACATGGTTATCACTGGTAGGAAACCCTGAGGTGCTTTTGTAGAGGAGATTACTTCTTTAATTTGAAAAAAACCTCTAGGTAAATATTCACTTTATAATCTTTCGTTTATGTCTTACACACTTTGATATGTGCCTCTTTTATTTTACAGTATAAAAAATGTTTAAGAAGCAATCTTATTTTGCCATCTATTGGCCCAGTTTTAAACTATTTGAAATGATGGGTTAAAAACATGTTGTTATTGTTTCACAGACAACTAAGTGGCTTATTGATTTTCATATGATAAACAGACAAAACCTTTGTTTTCTTTCCCCAATTGTGAGCTCCTTGAGGGTAGAGACAGTTTCTCATACTTCCTGGGGTTGAGGTGGAGGAACTGAGTGAGCAGGAACTTGGTGGTTGGAGCTCAGGGCCTGTGCAGGCAGGGGAGAGAGTAGGAGGTGAAGGGGGGTGGAGTGTTAGGTATAGGAGGGTACTGTGTGCCATACTGTGGAGTGTAATTTCCTCCATTAGTGCAGGGCCAGATGGCAAATGGTACATTAGTTGGTATGACATGGTCTGGTTTGAATGAAGTATGCTCAGGGCTCTGGCCCTACAGTAATTTTCTGCAACCCACAGGACCCTGCTATTCTGAGGAATGGAGAGTGGCTTCATTCTTATGGCGGCATCATGGCTGTATAGCCTAAGAGCATAGGCACCCCCTGCCCCCACCCACCCACGGGCCATCCAAAGCCATGTCTCTAACAGCACTTTGTCTCCTAAGAAGAAAGGCGTAGTTCTTCTTCCTTTCTTCCTCTCGTCCTCCTTCTCACCCAAACCGTGATCTCAGACCTTAGGAGTTACAAGTCAGACATGTCACGGAGCTTCTATGAGATCAGTTGTCTACATTGGGGATGCAATCAAAACACCCTAAAAGAAGCCTTTGGAGTAGGAACTCACCAGGGTCATGAGACATGCTTGGGTCGAGAGAGGAAATGTGATTACATGAAGAAAAAAAGAAAGTAGAATACAAAGTTGTGCCTATATCACAGTGATGGCTACTGTTACAGGGGGCAAAGGCCAGAAGGGGACCCAGACCAATGAAAACCATTGGCTTGTAAGGGCTGTGGGATAGTGAGTGCTGGTTTCCCAAAATAAAATAAGTCCATTATGATAATGATTTTGGGGGGAGGGGGACTGATGTACATTAATTTAAAGAAATAAAATGTGAATAACATGGCAAGAGCAACTCAGAAAGTCAGGCTAGGAACCCAGGAAGATATACTGTACCAAAGTCTCTCCAAGGCTGATGGCAGAAAGGGCTTGGGGATAAGGGAAGTGTTTGCAGCTGGTTAGGGGCTGGGTGCCTCTCTGAGTGCTTTGTTTAGCCTTTGCCTTGGTCTCTCTACTAGCCAGTCTGCCCTTAAACCAGGGGTCGCAAACTCCTGATGCTGTCCAGGGCTTCCAGAAGCAGGGGCCTGTTCCCAGTTTGTCCACTTTTCTGTTGCTGCCCAAAGCTGGATTCTATGTGGGCCCTGGTGTGATGAGCCGTTGAGTAGAGGTGTGTGAAGTAACACTCAGTGCTTTAGGAGCACAAGGCACCTTGAGCAGTGATGTGCTGTTTTTTATGTGAAAATAAGAATCTAGATTTTTGAGTTCTGGTCCCAGTTTCCTCATTTTCTTGCCCTGTGACCCTGGTTTATTCTTGAAACCTTTAGAAAATGTTAAAGCTGTATTCACCTGTGAGAGAATATTTTTACTCATCACTGCATCTTATCAGAATGCAGACATAGAGGGAAGTTAACCTCTTTAGTTTAAAGTTTAGTTTCTTCAGTAAAATGGGAACATAACTGAGGCCTTCACTGGGAGTTTCCTCAGTGTGCAAATGTAATTGAGAACCTCATCTGTATGTTTGTGGAGTACTTAGACTGTGTTTGGGGTGGAAGGTTGCCTCCTGTCTTGTGAGAAATCTGCAGTGGATGGGAAGTGCTAGATTTGGAACAGTCATCTGAATCCTACAATAGGGTGGCCTCTGAATGGATGCCACCCATCCCATTTCATTCATAGCTTATCTCTTTGGATTCCATTTGGCCATGTGGGTTGGAATTGTAGTTATGAGTGGATTATTTTTCCATGATGTGTCAGAACTGTGTCACTAAAGACATGAAGCTAGTAAACAGTGTGGGAATCCTAGCAGATGAGCTGGGAGCATTGATACTGTAAATTTTTACTCAAGGCTGAGTTCGACTCACATAACAGGAAATCCCTGTTTCATGTGGGAGAGGAGATAGCACAGCCCCAGGGAGACCAATGAGGATCCAAAGCCCTGGCTTCGGATCTGCTAAATACTGGTTCTGTGATGTCCACCTAGTTGGCAGCTCAGGTTTTTTATCCAATAAATGTAATTACAAAATAGTATCAAAAGAAAACAAGATAAGGTGTTTGCAGTTACTTCTATGATAGGGAAAATACTTTTGGGCATAAGAATCTTAATGGTTTCATATGTGTGCTATCTCAAGTCTGTTTGGGCTGCTATAACAAAACACCATAGTGTTTTATATACAACAGAAACTTATTTCTCACAGATATGGAAGGTAGAAGTCCAAGGTCAAGGCACTGGCAGATTCGGTGTGTCTTGCAGAGGCCAGCTTTCTGGTTTAGAGTTGGCTGTCTTCTCTCTGTGTCTTCACAGGACACAGGGCACAGGGCACAGGGGAGCACTATTATCTCTTCAGCTCCTCATAAGGGCACTGTTCTCATTCATGAGGACTCCACCCTCATGATAATCACCTCTCAAAGGCCCCACCTTCAAATACCATGACATTAAGGATTCGGGCTCACCGTATGAATTTGAGGGAGGGCACAAACATTTAGTTGTAGTATGTACATTGAGGAAACAATATTCGTAAATTCTGTTGTCATAACAATCTATACTAATAAAGCATAATATGCCAATCGACCCAACAGCCAAACAGCAGAATGACTGTCTGGACAACCTTCCAGACAACCTTCTGGACGAAGCCGGGGCTACGAAGGCCTACTCTTGCACAAATTTCATGCATTGGGCCTCTAGTATTTTTATTACTTTACTAGAGGCCCGATGCACGAAATATGTACAAGACTAGGGTCTTCCTTTCCCCAGCTGCTAGCACCAGCTTTCCTCCGGCACCCGGGACGTGGGCTTCCCTCCGGGACCTGGGCTTCCCTTGCAGCTCCGGCTTCATCCAGAAGGTCGTCCAGATGAACATCCAGTCTAATTAGCGTATTATGGTTTTATTATTATAGATATAGATAAACTTGTTTTGATTCTCACAATTAACATATGAGATAGGTACTATCATTTTCCTGTTTAATAGTTGGGGAAACTGAGGGACCCTGGAAGTCAAGTCCCAAATCTAGTAAATAGAAAAGCTGGGATTTGAACCCATGTAGTCTGGCTCCAGAATCCCTCCTCTTAACCACTCTACCAGTCTGTTCCAATAAATAAGCACAAATATGCTGGGAATAATATTCCCCACTGTATGGATTCTCATTCATTTGGCAATATGCAAAATTTGTGTGCCACACTGAAAGGAAACTAGGGTTGGGAAACGGAGCCCAAGGTAAGGAGTTCCATGTTCAGTGGAACCTCAGTGCTCAGGGGATGCTTGGTGGTAGCTCTCCTTCTGAGCAGTGCCCAAGTTACATGTTGAGCCTCATGGAGACTGGCTGTTAATTCTTAGGGAACTCATGCTCTCTGGGACTTGAGGAACTGTGCCTTTGCATACCAGTGATATCACAGACCACAGTTCACACTGCTTTGCCTTGATCTAGATGCAGACATCATTCCTTTCTATACAATATATAAGTCTGCCCCCTGGCTTTTCCAGTGTACACACACACACACACACACACACACACACACACACACCACCCCTTTCTTACTGATTACAGCAAATGATGTGGAACTCTGAACTACCAGTTTTTCTGGAGGGTAAGGACTTTCCTCTTTTGACTCCATGGTGCTACAGACATCATAAATGCTCAATTGAAGCCTGTTGAAAAGGTGAAAAATGGCTTTATAGAAAGTGCCCAGATCTGTTTTCTTGTATTTTTTATCAACCTGTGTGGGACCTATAGCCAGATACTAATTGGCTGAGAATTGATAAAGTGTGTCACTGTGCACACCTGAGTGGGCACATTCTCTCTCTTGACCTCCCTCCTCTGTCTTCCTCCCTCCCATTTATATCCTCTTCTGCTCTTTCTCTCCTTCTCTCCTTCCTTCTTTGCACATCCTCCTCCTTTTTCTCCTTCTTTTCTCTTTAACCGCTCTGCCTCACCTGCAGAGGAACTGGAGGTCTAGTTTCTCACACACTGTGGTTCTCTATCTTTAAAAATGGAAGGAACCTCTCTCACAAGTGTAGAACAATTATTGAAATAATTATCTTGAAGGAACCATCGCATGCCCAGTGCACATACCCATAGCGAGGTGTAGGCATTGTAGAAGGCAAGTGGTGTGCTGTGTCTACCCTGTCACATCCTTCCCAGGTGAGAGCTCAGATAATTTATTCTAAGCTTTCCATCCTCACCACAGGAGTCCAGTGGAAGATGGTAGGACAGAGGCCTTGTCTGCGAAGTGTGTCTACTGGGAGGAGGACAAAGAAGGCATAGAGTTGGAGAAGGCCAATGCTGTTTTCAGGGACTGGGGCTCAGGGTTGTCCTGGTGCACATCCACCCTGCTCTTCCAGGCTAAGCAGAGGCCCAAGAACTTTCCCCAGCATGCTGCCTTGCAGAATGGTGTGCAGTAGAGCTCTGCTAAAGGAACTTATAGGAACTTACATCCTCATTCTGACATCAGTGTGGTTGCACAGATAAAATTAACATCTGTATTAGTAACGCCCGACCCCAAGAACCACGCAATTATCTCATGATTTTATTTAATGACTGTGCTCTTTTCAAAGCTCGTTGGGGTAATAATCTTCAGAGCATGTCCTGATTACATGTTGTACAGGCTCCATAACAAGTGAACTAAAAGGGCAATTCAAATCTAGCTCCAATTTAATTTCTAGCTTTTTCATTTCAAGACAAAATTCGTCGTAGGTAATTTGTCCAGCATTTTGTTTTACATATGTCAGTGTTTCCTCTTTTTTATAGTTTCCGTTCCCCCAGCACATCTCATCTTTGATGGGAGCAGTGAAGATGAGAGAGCAGCTGTCCTGGATCTCCTTCACCTTGTTAATCAGGTCATCTCTCGAGCTCTTTAGGAAATGTTTACTGTCTAATAAGACTGTGCAGGACTTGTGTGTAGAGCCTCAAGGTCCTTTCTAAATGGAAGGACAATTGCAGACACTTGTTAGCTGTGAGATCTTGGGCAGTCTACTTGACTTCTGAGCTCTGATATTCTTGCCTATGCAATGTTCCCACTTTATAGGCATGACCTGCTTCACAAAGTCTTGCTCAAGTGAGGTAATTCTGTGAGAAGTGCCTGGTCAGTAGAGGCATTTGAAAGTCATTTTCTGGGTCTGTGTAGATGCCAGGTGTTCCCAGGTTGCTTCATTGTCGGGGATGCTGGGAACCTCCTAGGAAACCCTGGCGTCTTCATGTTTTCTCTAGTTGAGAAGTGCAGGAGGGAGGGGAGAGCAAGTACTTCTGTGACAGCTAATTTACATCCTTCAGACCACTGTGATAGCAGACCAAGCTACGTATGGGAAAGGTGCAAGGCCGGGGCATGCCACATTCATTGTGTAAAATGCTAGCATTAGGGGACAACATGGGATATGTCCGGTGTCAGACTTTCTTGTCCAAAACAGCGTTAGCAGAGCACAGGAGAAGGACACCTTTACTTGGCACTTATGATGTAACAGGCACAGGAGCCACCGAGGTGAGAGTGACAGTTGTTGGGAGGTGCAGGGGGTTTGTGAGAACTGGGGAAGGGAACTAAAGAGTAATCGCCCATAAAATGTGGTAAATATCTAAATGGAGGTAAGCAAAGGGTTCTGGAGGAGCACCCAAGGGTTGCCAGTTTTCCCTCCAGCAGATGGAGGTCCGGCTGCCCCATCTGAAACAAATATTTACTTTATATTTTAGGGAAACTAATTTTGGTTTTAACCTCTCTGAGATACTGAAAAAAATGAGAACTTTGTAAAATTAAGAAAACATTTTTAAGTTTGTGGGTTCTAGTTCTGCCCATACCTACTTCATTAATTTTCTTTCTCTGCCTAGATTTTAAATTCTTTGAGTGAGACTTATATTTTTTAATTTATTTTCTATGAAATCCTCACTTGTAATGTCTGGTTTGTTTATTCATTCATTTGTCTTACTAGATTCATTGCACTGTGCGATAGAATCCACAAATTACCAAGAACTAAATGTGCACTCTGGGCACTGAGTTCTACATACAGTAGGTATTCAGTTATTGCAGACTCGTCTAATAGTGTAAACAGTAGTCATTCGAGGCAGGTGCTGTGTAGAGGCTGGAAACTGTAGAGGATCAAGTGCGAGGGTGAGTCAGAGCTGGCAGTTGTGTCAAATATTTGGGTTCTGAACACCCATTTATGCCTCTTACTGGGGCATCTACGTTTTCAACTTTCAGAGGAAACAAGGTCTTTGGAACCAGTGTGTTCTTTCAAACACTGTTGGATGCTGCCTGATTGTTTCCATTCTGGAACCAAGTTTTTTTTATTTCTTTCTTTTCTTTTTTTTAAAGAAGTCTGGCTGCTTTGTTAAGATAAAAGACTGTTGTGTGAAAATTGCTGACTGAGAGCTCCCATTGAAGGCTCCTTCCCTTCCAGACCCCTGCACAGTTCACTCCCCGCTGGCTCAAGTGGTGATGGGGGACAGGGTTTGGGCCAGACTGCTGGAGCTTCCTTTCCCCCAGTCCTTCTCGGTCCTGGACTGTGGGGTGAGCAGGAGGTGGAGAGAGTTGGTGGGGCCAGGCTCTGGCCTTGCAGAGCCATGCTCACCTGGAGGCTCTTCAGCAGCTGGCAGGGATGTCACTGCCTCCTGGATTTGCTGCCCGTTTGCCTTCCCTTATGTCACCTTCTCTCCACTTTACACAATCCTTACATGAGGATTTGTTTATGTATTTAGTTTTTAATCACTTTATATGTTTTATCTATTAGATGACATTTTTGGTTCTGTTCTTAATGTAAAACACTTTTAAGTTTGTATGTTCTTTATTTGTGTGTGAACAGTACTAGAAAATATGCAGCTTTGTTTTGTTAAGTCTTCAGGAAAGATAATAGCATGAGTAGAATACTTTGTGCAAATTATGAATGTGTCTTCCTCTCCCAGGATCTGGAACAAGGCAGAGGTGTTCACCCTTGTCACCTCTATTCAAAATTGTACTGCAGGTTAAGACATTAAAGGCATCCTGATTGTAAAGGAAGAAGTAAAGTTGTCTTTATTTGCAGGTGAATTGGGCCTGCATATAGAATATCTTAGGGAATACACACACACACACACACACACACACACACACACACACACACCTACATCACAAACCTATTACAACTAATAAGTTCAAACTTATGGCATTTGAGATTAATATTAAAAAATCAATTGTATATACAAGCAAAAGAAATCTGAAAATGAAATTACGGAAACAATTTCATTAAAAATAGCATCAAAATAAAGTTCTCAAGAATAAACTTCAAAAATAAATGTAAGATTTGCACACTGGAAACTGTAAAACATTTTTGAGAACAAGTAAAAATCTAAATAAATGGAGTGGTATTTCATGTTTGTAGATTGGAAGACTCAATATTGTTAATTCTCCCCAAATTGATTTATAGAATCCCTATTAAAAAACCCCAGCATGCTTTTCTGGATAGAAATTGACAAGCTCTTCCTAACATTTATACAGAAATGCAGAGAACCCAGAATAAAGAAAACAATTCTGAAGAAGAAGAAAATAGAGAATTATACTTTTGGGCTTCAAAACTTACTACAAAGTTATAGTAATTAAGATGGTGTGTTACTGGTGTAAAGATAGATCAATGGTACTGAGTTGAGAGTCTAGAAATAAGCCATTACATTTATTGTCAATTGATTTTTCTGTAAAGGTGCCAAAGCAATTTAATAGAGAAAAGGTAGTCTTTTCACCAAATAGTGCTAGGACAATTGGATATCCACATGCCAAAAAATAAAATAAAATAAAAAATCAATTTGAACCCTTACCTCACACTATACACAGAAATTACTAACTCAAAATGGATTGTAGACATAAATGTAAAAATTGTTACTAATCATCTAGAAAAAAAAGTATAGTAGAAAATCTTCATGACCTTGGGTTAAGCAAAGAGTTCTTAGATATGAAACCAGAAGCACACCATGCCAAACTACTTTCCAGAAGGTTTAATAGCTATTCACTTGAGATCATCTCAATATACCCTTGCTAGCACTGATGATTGTCTTTTTACAATCTTTACTCACACAGTGGGTGAGACGTAAACACATTATTGAACTATATTGTCTTGTTCATAGTAAGGTTGGATTTTTAAATTTGATTAACCATTTGAAATATTACAACTTTTTGGGCTATTCTAGATCTGTGTCCTATCCTTTCCCAACCTACAAAACCTTTTGACAGAAGATGTTTCCTTGAAGAACACAAGTCTGTAGGGCTTATTTGTTGAATTATACTTTCCTTGTCAACTGTGGGTCTAATGGGCATGACCATGGTAGATCCATTGTGTCTTTTGTCCTTCTGCAAAAAAAAAATAGTGTTAGTGACAAAATTTCAAGAAATGAGCAGCAGAGTAGGAAGTGGACATAGGCCAGACTATTACAGGAATCAGGTGTGATAAAAAAATTGTGTTGGTTCAACCTGCTTGGGTCCCAATCATGGTTTACTTCTTACCAGCTGTGCAGACCATAGGCCCGTTATTTAACTTCATCAATTCCTTAACTTCATCTGCAAAATGGAGGTAGGAAAATTACTTCTCTCTTAAGGTTGTTTTGAACATAAAATGAAATACTGTGTCTCATTTATTTCATCAAATTATATAAGGTTTAGCCCTGTATCTGGCATATATTAACTCATTATTAATTAAAATTGTTATTGATTGGATTCAGGAACCTGGACTTGGAGCTTGGACCATTGAGCTTCCTGACGGGGGTTCTTCCAGGCATTCCATGTAGTAGTCTCTTCTTTTTCAAGTACAGATCAATTGAAAGGTGGGGAGCAAGATCTTTTTGTTACTCCAGACATGATTTCCTTTGGGGCTGCTCTGCTCCCCGTGCTTTGAATTCATAGAGGAACTAAAGGACAGGAGGGAATTTCTCTCAACTCTCTGACTCCAAGAATACCTCTGGGTGCTGGTGAGATGCCACTCATCAATTCTGTTGTTATTGTTTTTAGAGCTGTAATCCTTCTGGATAGAATCCAGTGGATTATCTTGAGGCAGAAGAATTAAATGAGGTGAAGGAAAAGCACTTAGACTTTATTATTGCATTTATATAAAAGCGAACTTTGCCTGATCTTGCTTTAGCCCTAAATTTACATAGTTTGCCTCTATCTAGCCTGAGAGTGTTTTGCAGGCAGGAACTTTGCACCTTTTAATTCTCTGCATCTCCTAGGCACCTGCCTCACTGCTGAGCAAACAGTAAGCATTCAGGAAATTCCGGGAATGTGCCTGGTATTTTCTGAGTTTCCAAATAGACGAAGTTAAGGAATCATACTTCTGTCAAATGACAGCCATACACATATTCTCATTTCGTACCCTCAACAATCTTTGGAGGGAGGATCAAAGAATGAGAGCACATACTATCCTTATTTTACAAGTAGAAAAATTAATAAGTAAAATCACTTGCTAAAAATGATATCACTCTTAAGAGGGAGAGCAGAGACTTGCACTCAGTTCTGCTGACTCTAGCCCATAAAGTCATTCTGTTGCTTTCTACTGCTTATGTTGCAGATTGTCACGTGCATCAGATATCATTTCAGTGGGTTTTGTCCTAGTGATAGACCATGCATCCTACTTGCCTATTTTTAGGTTTGCAGGAGGAAGGAAAAAGTTTTGTCATTGTCAGTATGTTGGAGAATGAAAAAAAAATCCTAGGAGCAAAGGTATTGACTCCTGGCCCTCCCCACCCCAACTCTGAATAAACGGTTATGGTTTATGGATTCATATCGTATTTTGCCCTTTGTGCCAGGACAGCTCAAATGGATGCGTTTGTCACCACCCCTCCTCTTTTGGCAGGAGTTGTTGTCTCTCTAGCCAATGAGAAAATGACATTTCCTGGTAATGCAAAGTAGCAGTTGGCGAGAAGTTAGAAGAGAAAGTGTGTGTGTGTGTGTGTGTTCATGAATAAGAAATGGCCACAGTGGAGCCAGTTGTTGGTTTATTGGGCTGAAGAATGTATTTGCTTGCATTATGATTGTCACTAAAGATCTTTAAAAACCCCAGCTTGACTCTGGAGGGCCAAGGGGGCTGCCTGCGCTGCTCCAGGATGGAGACCTCTTCCTGGTGGACACTTGATTTACAAGTGCACTAATTATTCATTCTTCCTCCTTGCAGCCTGCTGAAACAATTGCCCGGCTTGTTTGGTGCACAGTGTGGCGTTGGACAGCAGGCCTTTTTATGTAACTGATGGTGCTGTATATTCATATTGTTCTTTATGTACTTATTTTATAGCTTATGCAGCAGACATATGAGTCAATTAGCTTCTTGTCTTGCAAACTGGGCACTGCTGTTCTAGAACCAAGTGAGAAGGGTGTGTTCCAGGGCACCCAGGCGACCTCTCTCCTTTCTTTTTGTGCTGTTGTGTGGGTTGGTTTCAAGTTACAGCATTTTTATTGGCTCTTCTTGGCTGAACCTTGGTTTCAAAAGCTGGCGTTTGGGAGTTGAGTTTCTTAAAGTCATAGCTTTTCTTTTTACAAAATAGAAGTCAAGCAATACACAGGGTGGTGTGGTTTCTTTTTAACTGAGACATGTTTTATAGTTCTTAGTAACCAAGTACAAGTGAATGGTTTTTCTACTCAGAGTTCCTTCACTGATTACCAACACAGGCTTTCCTATATAGAATCCTTGTTTCTTCTTGCTTTGCTTTTGTCTGTATAATCTTACTCCTGCTTTATTTTTACACTTTGTCCTAATTGTTGCCTTGACCCTGTTTTGTTTTATTTTTTTGGAAACTGCCTCAAATCTTTTTGGAAACAAGTTAGAGTATAAGTAAACTAGTTAAATTCTATTTTGAATATACCACAGACTATTTCTGTAGATGATAACATTTATGGAGCATAGATTAACTGTTTTAAGCTTGTGAGGGTTTTTAAATATTGGAAAGAAAATTTACCAAAAAAAAAAAAAAAAGTCCTGCTTCCTCTTTTGTCTCCTTGACTATGGTTTTAGCTCCCCAGCCTGATTAATGTTTCCAGAGATTGTGGACGTGGAGGCCTCCATGTCAGAAGAGATCCCCTAGAGCAGTGGTTCCCAACCTTTTTTTGGCCATGCCCCACCTAAGCATCTCTAAAATCCTGATCTCCCCCCTTCCCCGTGACATATAATTCTTATTATTCAAAAAGTGAACTCTTATTCACGTGGAGGAAGCCTGAAAGGCCTTTAACTTGTTCTAAACAAGCTTCCAAAGAACATGGCATCCATGAAAGAGAAAACTAAAAGAACGAAAGGACAGTTGAAGTACAAGGAAGAAATCACTAAGAAATCGTTAAAATTGCCCTAACTGGTTTGGCTCAGTGGATAGAGCCTGCGGACCGAAGGGTCCCAGGTTCGATTCCCATGAAGGGCATGTACCTTGGTTGCGGGCACATCCCCAGTAGGGGTTGTGCAGGGGGCTGCTGATGGATGTTTCTCTGTCATCGATGTTTTTAACTCTATCTCTCACCCCTCCTCTCTTTAAAAAACCAATAAAATATTATTAAAAAAAGAAATTGTTTAAATAATAATATGAAGTGATATGAAAAATAGCAAATAAAGTTTCAAAACAGGGAACTAAAATGCATAAATATGTCACAATATATATTTATATACTGTATACGAGGCCCCTAGAACCATAAGAAATGCAAAAAATTCACTGTTAATAACTCATTCTCAAATTGCTCCCCTTAAAAATCAAATTGCCCCCCTGTGGGCTGTGTGCCTACGTTGGGTACCATTGCCCTAGACCAAAGTGCAGCAGGCAGGATTTTTATCCAGTGCATTTAGACCAATAGATTGTATGATTCTGCATGGCAGTGACTCATGTTTACCCTAAATTCTCAGAGCCTGCTGTGGTACTTGGCCCCAGATAGTTAGTCAGAAAATATTGAGAATGAATGAGCAAATGAGCCTACCCACGCAACCGCTCTCCCCCTCTGTGTCAGCATCCCCTTAGCCTCACTGATCCCGAGATCTTCACCCAGCCCATTTGGTTGTGCCATATAGCTGGGTGTGCCTTGAGGAGCAGCTGAGTTCTCTAAAGCAGTTGGGGCCAACTATTGGTTAAAGCACAAAACGTTGCTTACCCTAATATTTGTCTTTAGAGGGAAAATCTGAACCAAACAAAAGGATCTTAAATTTGTTTCTTACTCTTGCTGACCTTGAACATTAATTATAGTGCTTATACTGATCCGCTAGCCAAATAGTTCTCATCCTTCATCCATTTATTGAGCATATTTTACATTCAAAGCTCCACTGTTAGCACAAGAGATGGAAAGGCATGAAGATGTGGAATGCTTCTGTGGACCCCTTACTACCCCAGCTGTAGAGAATAGGGATAAACTTGGCTGTTTGCAGTACAATCATCATGAAAGCTACAAGAGTTAGAGTATATTGAGCATGTGCTATATCCTGAAGATAATGCCTGGTGCCTTAATTGCAACCGGCTATGTAATTCATGAGACAGGACATGTGTTAGCATCATAAGACTGTTGAGGCTATCTTTCTTTCTCTACTAGAGGGCCCGATGCATGAAAAAGGTGTAAGAGTAGGCTTTCCTTCCCCTGGCTGCTGGCACCGGCTTCCCTCCAGCACCCGGAACCTGGGCTTCCCTCCAGCCGCTGGCAGGCACCTGGGACTGGGGCTTCCCTCGCAGCCCTGGCTGCATCTGGAAGGTGGTCTGGTCTAATTAGCATATTACACTTTTATTATTATAGGTAACCCTCACATAAGACACGTAAGGCGTTTTAACTGAAGGGTTGGGCAGCAGAGTTAGTAGCTGTCCGTGAAACAGGACAAGGACGTTTCTAATTGGGAAGACCAGAGAAGTTTGCTGAGCTGGGCCTTGGAGGTGGAGAGATTGAGGGAGGACAGGTTCAAGGACATGGAGTCCAAGGGGGCATCAAAGAAAGGACCTTGTGGAGAGGCCCCTGTGTCATTAGGAAATAGAGGAGCTTAATCTTGCTGAAATTGGAGGGAGAGCATTGAGAGAGAGGTAGGTTGACAATGACCAAATACAGAAAAAGAACATGTCGGAGACTGAGCTGTACCTCACCTCACTGTGCAGGTGAGGCCAGAGGACAGCCTGCAGAGATCCATAAGGGCTGCCAGTGGGGGTATCCTCATGGACAAAGTGGAATGAACAAGGGCCCAGAGGTGGGAAGACCCTGCTGTGTCTTATGGGAGTCAGCTTACTCTTACACGTCTCTGCAAATCCCAAGATGTTTAGTTCCTCCAGTGACTTCTTGAGCATTTCTTTAATAAAAAGAAGTACCTACTGTGAATTCTAAGACATTACTTTTTTTTCTATTTTAATTTATAAGGCTCTTGGTGAAATCAGAACAGCCCATCTTTATTATTTCTCTACTTATGTTGTATTTATTATATTGTGTCTACTTATATTGTCTTGACAGGAAGTGGACAGCCTCCCCTTGGCTGGTATACTTTATTCATTGGGCTTCCTGGGCCATTGGCTATTGCCCTCCAGGGTTGATGCCACAACCCTGAGTCCTGGCCCCTAAGGAAAACTCAACCCAAACTTGGCCACCCATATGAGCAGCCTAAGAATTGGCCTTTTCTCATCCTAGGCTGCTGAAGGGAAAGCTTCACCCAGTGGCTTCTGGGCATGTAGATCTTTATATTCAGAAGTTGGCAGGGAGTAGTGCTCAAGTGTCAGGACCTCATCTCATCTGGGAGAGCTGCCTCCCTGTCCAACACAGCCCCGCCCCATTTGTTCCAGGGTGTCTGCTGCTTGTGTATGTTTAATAAATAGGACCTAGAATGTGTTCATTGTTCTTTTAAAAATTAGCATGCATCTAATACACATAAATATATGTACACATAATATCTTTACACAATTATATGAATTATATTTATATTATATACTAATCTATATATATAAAAGGCTAAGCGATTGGCTGACCGGCTGACCAGCCAGCAGGTGTGATGTGCACTTACCACCAGGGGGCAGACACTCAACACAGGAGTGGTTAGTGACAGCAACTTTGCAGAGTGCCCTCTCGCACTCCAGGACCCCTCAGGGGATGTCGGACTGCTGGTTTTGGCCAGATCCTTGCAGGCCAGGCCAAGGGACCCCACCTGCTGGAGGGACCCTGCTCACTCTGCAGATGCCCCTTGAGCCCTGGTGCTGGTCCAGGGCATATCTGGCCCATCTCACCTAGTTCCGCCCCACCAGCCACCTTCTAATTAATTTTCTTTCAATGTGCACGAATCCATGCACTGGGCCTCTAGTTATAGTTATAGTTAACATTTTATGCATGCATGCCCTAATTTTAGTTCCTATTTGTGGCCAGTGTAAAAGCAGAAAACAAGCCAGAAGTGTCAGGAGAGTGAGTGTGGCCCCCTCACCCCCACTGGGTCTCCTTCCCTCCACTGTCCTTTCTCTAGCTGAGCCTTCTGCCTCCTCCCTGTCATCTGACTTGGAGCCCCAGTGCTGGGGAAGGTGATGGCCTCTCTTTCCTCCCAGCCTCCTGTTGCATCGTCCAGTTCCCACCATTTAGTTTTTACAAAAGAAATATCTGGCACATGAAGCTCTCTCTGCCTGAAATCCCCCTCCTGCCAGCCCCCTTTCAGTCACTAAATTTTCCGATCCCTCCTCCACGAAGCTTGCCTTGTCTGTTTTTCTGCCTCCTGCCCCTTTCCAGCTTGTCCTGTCTAAATCTTGTCCTTCAGAGCCTGTCTGAAATATCAGTCTTTCCGTGTTTTTTTTTTTTCCCTGAAGAGCCAGCCCTTCCCTTGGCCCCTCTGCCACCTGAAGACTTTCTCCATTCCCTGAATTCCCCCAGTGCCCTGAGCTGATCTTAGATCTGCCTTGTTTACCATTAATTGGGTGCTTATTCCCCTCAAACTCCTTGAGGGCTGGTGCTCTGCCTCATTATCTTCTTGTCTCAAAAATCTTGCTCTTAGTCAAGAAACATTTGTTTTTTGTGTTGTTGGGTTTTTTTTAAAGCAAAAGGAAATTTTGTAAAGCCTCAGTTTGTGACTATTTCAGTTGGCTTTAAATGTTTAAGTTTCATATTGTGCTCATTGTTTACTTATTTCTTACTGAAATGTGCCACTTTATATTAAATAGAAAGGGAATATTGGCCCTTCTAATTGAGACGCCCGGCCGGAAATTTAAAGCTTCCAACAGGCGTAGGAGGTAGGAAACCTGCCCCATTTTAGTGCCTGCGAGATAACTGATCCTCGAGCAGTGATGTGGCTTGCCCCGAGGCACAATGAGGAATCCAAAGATTGCAGATTCAGGTTCATATCTCTCCATCTTCTTCCACTGAACCACACTCCCCCCTCCCAGTAATGATTTAGCTGGTTACTGTGTACACACAAAATGCATTAGGTTGAGAGTTTTATTTGTTTACAATGTCAAGCTCTGCTTGTACATCCTGGATCTTCATAATTTGGGGGGCATATGAAGGACTGTCTATCCCTAAATTAAAAGCAAGCAAATGAACAAAACCCGAGATGGAACATTGTCAGAGTTGGTCAATTCCATTAATCTAGACACTCAACAAGGGTTATAAATGCAATATTGATGGCCAGAAAAAAAAATAAAGTGTTTGGTAAATCATCCTCAAAGCCAGACTACTTATCAGTAGAACAAGAGAAAAGTGGTAATGTTCCCAAGGCTGTGTTTAATCTATATATTCTCGCCAAGACCTTATTTCCCCCTCTTTCTGTTGAGTTTAAGGTTTCCTTCTGGTTCTTGCACTAATTGTTAATAACTATACCGTCGTCACAGCTCAAAACTTTCCTATCGACACTTCAATCATTTTTAAAGATCTTGAATGTTCAACCTGCATAAAGCTAACCTTTTGCACTCTTAAAATTTAAGAACCCCTTGATTCTCCGTGAATGCCCCAGCTACTGGATCATGAAAGTGTTACCTGGTGCCAAGGGCATGATGCAGTGCACTCATTCCTTTTTAACAAATAATAAGAAGTTTGACTTTTCATTTACACATCCTGCCAATTGCTAACAAGTTTCCATCTCGTTCAAACACCAGATTGATCCTAAGAAATTGAAAATATTGATTTAACCCTCTGTCTGATTTGTACTGCAGGCACCTGCTAGTGCAGTCTTAGCACATTACAATTGCTTGGCTGTAATTCCTCAGGGGACCACTAATAACTACCACATCTGTCTTTTCATCTTCCGAAATTATGCTAGCAGTTGTCCAAGTCAATTGTGATTCATTTGATACTGCTCTCCTTCAAGACATATTGCAACCAAATAGACTTGCTCACCAGTAATATATCTGATGACATAGTTAGTTCTCGTTAATTGACAGAATGATTCAGGCTTTTATGGATGGCATTAATTGGTCCCTTGTGTCCATGCAATAATTGACCAGACAGAAGAAGCAGCATTAGCTTTCACCCAGTCAGGAGAGTTTTGAGATGAGGTAAATGTAGTAAGGATGACAAAATGTCTGTATTTTTAATCAAGACTTTATCAATGAATTGAAAAAAAAAAAAAGGTTTAGGGGGAATGCAGATCATCTTAATTATGAACATTGCATTTTCTAGCCCACAGAGATGTGCTAAAATGCAAGTCTGCCTCCCCCTGGCCTTCCTGTGCAGAAATGTTGAAACACAGTTGAATCTAATATATGCAAAGCAGGAGAGTGCTGTACCTTAATTAAGGTCATGAAAGAAAAAAAAAGAAATATAAAGAGCTCTTTTTGACATACATCATTAGTAACCTAACAGACTAGGCACATAAAATCTGAAAATGTGGAAATTTCTCACCTCTTACTTAGAGAGTAGGTCACACCTCCAGAATGTTTGGGTAAGTTGTCTCATCTTCCTGAAACTTAAATTTACTCCTGTCGCTGTGCTGCTGAAAAAAGCTTTGGTTGGTTTCCTTTTTTGCACAGGGTAAAGATTCTCATGTATAAAAATGTTCACAACCTGTTACCACTGTTTATTCCCCTTACTCTTTTAGTTGCACAGAATTAGCTGGTAGTTCCAAGATCTAATACTATAGCTATTGTGAAATTCCCGCTCTTTCTGGCACAAACCAGATAGGCAGCCTCCTCCATGGTGCTTACACACTTGGTTCCTGGTTTCCCTAACTAGACTTTGAGCTAACCTTAGGCAAGGGCTGCATCCGTGTGCTTGACATCTGTAATTACCTAAGGACTTAATAAATATTTGTTGAATTGCATTGCAATCGTTTCATCTTGGAGAATGAGAATTTAAAGGTTTAATTCAAGAAAGATGACTTGGATAAAATTAGGTGTTAAGCAGTATGTCTCATAGCCAGTGTCAACAAGTGGCTGGCAACCAGCATTGGGAGATAATTACAGTTTGGTGTAAAACAAGCCATTTGAAGTGTGAAAGATAAATTACCCAGCTCACACTTGGAGAGGGAGGGGGGTGAGGTATGATTTATGCAGAATAGGTTTTCTAGTGTGTGATTTAGAGACGAGTCATCCTTTTTAGGGCATCCGTTACTTAGGCTGGACAGTGGCTGGAACAGATCTTCACGGAAGCTTTGGACTTGGCGAACATCTTACGTAGCCTCCTTTTAAGGGCAGTGCAGCCTGACTAACCAGGGCTCATGTCGCAGCTCAGCTCTGCTGTTTAGTAGCTGTGTGCTTTGAGTGAGCCCTTTCACTGCTCGAAGGCTCAGCTTCCTCACCTGTAAACTGGGAATAATACCTGTCTGTAGGACTTGTGTGATAATGAAGATAGATATTTGGGAAGTGTTGTTGCACAGTGGCTGGTACACAGTAGGTGCTCAATAAACGGTACCTGTTACTGATATAAAATATGTTTTGATACTTCCTTCTCGAGTTCAGAAAGGTGGAGATTAAATACAGTGTGTAGGTAGAGAAAATGCTTAACGGTTTGTGATTTTTTTTAACCCTGTCTCTAGTTGCATGAGGTTGCCTTGTTCTCTGTGAGGTTATCTGTAGCTTCCACAGGACTAAGAGCATCGTGTTATAGTCCAGAATGTAGCAGAGGGAGGCAGCAGCAATGTGCCAGCACACCAGCAGTGAATATATGTAGTATCAAGTTATGTTTTTAGTGTGTTTATTTGGGGGTTTTTGTTTGTTTTTATCATTTACTAGAAAGCAGCATACCTGCCATTGTGATAGACAATATTTGATTATCACTGCTTTGGGATAGATTCCTGGTGATGCCAATAGTTTATTACCCAATCTAGGTCTGGCATTTTATACTTACAGAACATTTTCATATTTGTAGAAGAGTAAATGTGTTTGGCAGTGAGATTACAAATGGTGACATTTATACAAACAAACCTTGGCTGCTGACTTATGACTGGCCTAGAAGTATGCCTTAGTTTTCTGTAACCTGTAGGTTTAGAAATGAAGGGGGGAAATCTTCTCTGCAAAGAGGCAAACTCAGGAACCTCAGCCTGGGATAGATACTTGGGAAGTGTGGACTCGACTGACACAAATAGCTCCAAATAAAAAGGGTTGGCATGGAGTAGGTTTTTCAATTGTTGGATCGATGAATGGGGTAAAATTTATACAGACAAACCTTGACTGAATGAATGTCTTCATGCTGCTTTTAAATTAATTTTACTTGAAAGTAATAATAATCTGCGATAACAAGCAAAGGGCACTGAATATAGGGTAAATGAGGTCCATCACGTTCTCCTAACCCAGTGATGGCGAACCTTTTGAGCTCGGCGTGTCAGCATTTTGAAAAACCCTAACTTAACTCTGGTGCCGTGTCACATATAGAAATTTTTTGATATTTGCAGCCATAGTAAAACAAAGATTTATATTTTTGGGTGATATTTATTTTATATATTTATATGCCATTTAACAGAAAAATTAACCAAAAAAAAAAAATGAGTTCACGTATCATCTCTGACACGCATGTCATAGGTTCACCATCACTGTCCTAACCCTTAACTGGGATCATTATATCAAGGGAATGTGAATTTAACTGGGAGTAGAGTGGGAGCTTAGTAACTTTGGAACCTATTGGACTTTCAGGGTAGAGCTTGTGGGATCTGGAAAAAGAGGTAATAGCATTGTGAAAAGATGTAGAGATAGCAGGAGAATGATAGAAGAAAATCATTGGTTTTTGCTAGGTTGGGGGAGGCTAAAGTGGATGACGTCTCCCTCTTCCTTTTAGCGTCTCGGAACAGAGGCAGTCATTGGCTGCAGTCTTTCTCTTACAGTTGGATAGATTTTTGTGGACCAGTCTTGCGTTTCTAAGCTCACCAAGATTTGGTGGGCCAGCTGGAAATTAACTCTGCACATTGTCTCTCAGGGAAAGTTTATACCACCTTTCAGTTCCTGTCTACACGCCGTGGAAAACAACCCCTACAGATTTCTCTGCCTTAAGAGTTATTTTAAAAAATCTTCACCACGTTGTGGACATAGTGCCGTACAGGTGGAAAGCCATTACCCATTTGTCACAGAAGAATGAGTAGGCCTATTTTTCTTTGACAGAGATTGCCTTTGAAAAATGTTGTATTATGAACTGCAGTTTCCTTAAATACAACTAACTCCGCCTTAATGTGTGCTGCTTTTTTTATGTTCAGCAACTAAGCCCAAGTTAATTAATGGCTGTGCATCCCATAGCGACTCTTTCTCCAGCCAGGCACATACCCTAGTGCATAAAGACAGCCAACATAATTAACTTACTTTCTATCCATAATTATCTTGAAATGAACTATTTATAATGTCCAAGAGTTGACACTGCAAGGGTATCCTAAAATCTGTCTGAATAAAAGGGGCCAGCATGATTGGTTCTCCTCTCGTTCCCCCTCTTTGATTACTTAGCTATTAATATAAATAGTAGTCACTCCCATCGTGGTCTATGGCTGCTTGCCTAAAATGATTATTAATTTCAAGATTTCTTATTTGTTATTTCTTGTTTCAAGATATGGTGTTTGTTTTTGTGTATGTATGTCTTTTTGTTTTGTTTTGTTTTGTTTTTTCATTGAGCCCTTTACCCTGTATGAGGCGCTGGGCCCTCAGGAGCAGACAGGACAAATGTGGCAACTATGGGTTTAGTCTTTGGAAGCTACAGACACATTGTGTTAGTTTGCTAGGGCTGCTGTAACAGAAGACCACAGATTGGGTGACTTCAATAACACATTTTTTTCTCACAGTTCCGGAGACTAGAAGTTCAAGATTAAGGGATCAGCAGGTTGGTTTCTCCTGAGGCTTCTGTTCTAAGTTTACAGATGGTTCCCTTCTCACTGAGTGGCCCTGCTCCGTGCACTCCCATCCCTCGTGTCTCTTCCTCTTCTTCTTTGTTTTTTTTAATAGACTTTATTGATTTTTTTACAGAGAGGAAGGGAGAGGAAGAGAGAGTTAGAAACATTGATGAGAGAAATATCAATCAGCTGCCTCCTGCACACCCCCTACTGGGGATGTGCCCGCAACCAAGGTATATGCCCTTGACCAGAATCAAACCTGGGACCCTTCAGTCCGCAGGCCGACGCTCTATCCACTGAGCCAAACTGGTTAGGGCGACTGTCTTCCTCTTCTTATAAGGACACCAATCATATTTGATTAGGGCCTTTGTGGAGATGCAAATTGTCATAGAAGTAGGAATTTTTGGCCAGGCAGAAAGTGAGGGAAGAAATATCTTAGGCTACATGTTTGAAGGTCCAGAGGACATGAGGGAGAATGTCAGGGATAATTCAGTGTGACTGAATTTGGAAATATTTGCTTTCTCTCAGCCTTCAGTTTGGATGCATGTGCACATAAATTGTAGTCTGTAATAACATCAGGTCTATAAACTCAGTGCATTGTGTCCTTGGATCTGTTAGTGGTGTTCAGTGTGAAAATAGGATGACATGCCTTTTACCTGTGGAGGGTCAGGGACTAACTGTGTAGGCTCCAGTCCATATACCTGTGTTGCTGTGTGGGTTTCTCAGCTACCCTCTCCTTTACCACCTACAGGTGCTACTTCTGTGCAGGCGATTGTTTGACAGGTGGGCATAGAGGTGAGATGGATTGCCCAAATGAAAAGGAGGAGACTAAGGAAGGGGGGAAACCCCACCCATAAACCTACCACCCAGAGCCAGCCTGTTAAGCATTTTTAATACAGTGGGGCCTTGACTTACGAGTTTAATTCGTTCCGTGATGGAGCTCGTAACTCAAGTTACTCGTATGTCAAATCAAAAAGTGAACGAGTGAGACACGTGATGCTGGGCTGATGTTGTGGCGTTCACTGTGATGTTCGCTGTGCCACCTATCGGTGGGGTATCTGAAGCTGGCTCGTAACCTGAATTTTAGCTCGCAACTCAAAGCAAAAAATCGGCCGAGAGATGGCTCCTATATCGAAGAAAAACTCGTTAGTCGGGACACTCGTAAGTCAAGGCCCCACTGTATTTCCTTCTTGTGCCTTTACTTTTATTTTACAAAGTGTGATCATCCTATGTTTTATTTTACTTTCTTAAAACATAAGCCTTTCCTAGTAAATATGATTTTAATGCCTTTTTAATGTTCTACTCAGAGAGAGTTTATTTAATAATTTCTTATTTTTAGTTGCTTAGTTTGTTTCTCTCTTTTTTTCATCATTAAGATAACTGTGACCACACCCTTCCCCCCCTACCCCCCCTTCCCGGCTCCAATACTCCATATTATACCCCTAAATTATTTTAGGAGCAAAGGTTATTTTAATAATAAAATTACTACCCCAAAGGGTTGATCAATATGTCAATATATAACTACAGAACTCTGTAGGTGCCCACCTGGGGCAGACCATCTATGCCGTGGTCGATGACTCTATGGGGTCAAGCAGGGAATCAGAACGACAGCTCTGCCACCTTTCATGTTGAGCCCACACTGTGGGCTTGCTCCAAATTAGTCTTTTTACTTCCTCTTATCTTTGCCACATTCTCAGTCTGGTTAAGAGAAGATACTTCCTTCTTTCTCTTCAGAGGAATTTCAGAATCTGTGGGATTTTGAAAACAATACTATTACCCCATGACATACAGCATATTCCTGTGAATCCCAAGAACAGAATTTCTGGACTCTGGGTTAATATGAGACCTCCTTTTGTGAAACTTTAAATACATTCATGAAAAATGTGTGACGGACAGGATTTCACTGTTGAGGGGCACTTGGAGCACTGCACAGCCCATGGATAATGTTGAATATGGACAAAGCTGTGTGGTGTTCACGAATATGTCAGGGCCTCTCATGTTTTAAGGGAACTAGTCTTGATATTTTGATTATGTGATTGTGATCAAAATAGACTCAGGGGCCATAATTCCAAATATATCCAGATAAGCTTTTTTAGTCTAATTAAGAAGAATTTTGGATTAAATCCTGGTGGAAGCGGAATTAAGGGCCCATCATATGCATTTACTAAATGTTGATGAGATGCACGTCAAAGCTAAATTTTAACATTTAAGAAAAAAGCTGTTAGGAAACCAAGGTTTATTGTAGAGTGGTTCTGAAATGAGCACTGCCCCAGAGCCAGGAGTCCTCAGCCCTTCCCAGCTGTAAGCTCACCAGTGGTGTGGCCTTAGGCATGTCTTCTGGCTTCTCTTTGCTTTAATTTTCTCATCTGTAAAACAAGTTTCAATTATTGGATGAAATTATCCCGGAAGTGTCTTCTAGAGCCAAACATTTCTGACTCTTCAAAACCTCTGAGAAAGTTTCTCTAAGTCCAGGCATTATGGCTACAAATATTTTGATTGTTTGCATGTTGGTTTTAGTGATAATATTTTGTAATTATGAGCTTTGGGTAGATGAGAAACCACACACATGGCATACAAGGGTCTGTCAACAGAAAATCTGTGTGGCTCGAACTGGAGAAATGGAGTTATAAATTTCTCTTGACAGAAAACATGTCATTACACAAGCAACTTGTGAAAGACCTTTGAGCATTGCTGTTCAGAGTCTTGGGAATATTCCCAAATAATGTGTTGTTGTTGTTTTTTTATATTTTTCTCCCAACTTATTTTTTTTAACTTAAACGTTAAGCTTTAGAAAGAAATATTAAACATACTCTGTGTATATTTCCAATCCATTCATTCAGTCAGCATTTATTGATCATCTGTATACTAGGTGGTATCCTGGAGGCTTGAGGTAAAGGCAATGATAGGAAAAAGCCCCTGCCATCTAGTACCTCAAAGACTAGTAGAGAAAGTGGTCATGGAAACAAATGATCATAAAATGTGGTGGGGCTATGAGAGCATGGAGAACGTAAGGAGCATGATCGGCGAATCACTAATTGTGGGTCATGGAAGGCTTTACTGAAAGAGGAATAGAAGTTTGCAGGTAGCAACAAGAGTTGGCCGTCTAGGTGTTGGGAACTGCATGTTAGAAAGCCTAGTGACATTTTAAGTAAGATCACTCTGGTTGTAATCTTAAGGAAGAGTGAGAGTTGGGGAAGATGGATGATAAGAAAGCACTTCTGAGGCTACTTCAAAATATCAGAAAAAGGTGAGGGCAAAGGCAGGGAGGGTAGAGGTGTGGATGGATGTGAGAGATGACTATTCATGCTGTTGAATGATGTTGTAAGGATTGCATAAGGGGAACCAGAAGGGGAAACTGTGCATGATTGTCGGGCCTGTAACTTGTGGGAGTTGGTTGGATCGTGCTTGAAACTCCCTGGCCATGGAGTGATCTTTGGATCTTCAAATGTGACATTTTTTGCTGATGTAGGAACCTGCTGCCCTTTGGTGAAACTTTTAGAATCAATGACTAGAATTAAGATGTGATAGCCAGAGATGTGCTAGTAAATATTTTAAACCACAGACGCATACATATGCACACATATATGTGTTGATTAAAATTTTTGGTAATATAAAGCACAAATGTAGCACACAATTTACAAATGCTAATCAAATAGACTATGCTTTTTATTGTAAATTCCATATAGTCATTTGATTCTCATTGCATAGTTTCACTGGTTTATTTTTTCCTGAACTCTTGTATTCATGGCCAAACTATGATTGCAGCTGACTAGAGATTGTATGTATCCTGCACCCCCAGCATTGGCATGTAGGTCTAAGAATGTGGGCCCTAGCGCTTCACCTCCCATACTCTACAAAAAGGCTGCTGGACACAAGCCCACACATTGTCAACACTCTCCTGGACCACACACCATTCCGCTTTGGGATTTTGTTTCCTCTCATTCCCCCACATCCTAGGTCAGTGTTCAGGCATATGAGACAGCTTGAGTCATGTAAATCCAAAAGGATCCATGATCTTTGGAACCCCTTTTGAGAACCTGTGTCACAGAACAAGAGTCATCCTAAATCAAACTGATGGGTGGGTGGGCAGCACAAACAGTCACAAGTACTTTTGCATGCTTATTATAGTATGTAATAGATGTGATTTAATGTGTCCCAGGACATAGCCTCCTGCTCTCGTCCTACTTGACCTCCTTTCTCCAGCAGTTTAAGTGGTTGACTTTCTTAGCTCTCTTCTTTTAACTTTTATCTATCCTTGCCTTCCATATTATTACTGGACTAAGTACATCTCCCTTTTCTATTCTCAGCCTCCTCTACTGATTCATTTTCCTTTGCTCAACCCTCAATTCTCCCCAGCTCTCTTTTCCTTTTATACTTTGCCTGGGTGTGATTTGTTGCTCTCAGGGTTCAGTTACCCACAATAGGTTGACTACTAGACCTCTGTCTCCTGCTTAGCCCGAATCTCTTCATCTCCAACCCTGCACACCCAGTAGCTTGCTGGGTGGCTCCACATGACTCCTTTTGTGCCCTCAAATTTAAATACCCAAAATGAAACGTGTGTTTGTCATGGGATTGGGGAGTGCTATATATTTTAATAGGTGTATCCAGCTGTCTGCAGATCTCCTCAAGGATAGAGGGGCCCCATTTGCACCAGAAACCTCTAGAACTTTGTCATTAACTAGTTGTTCACCTTAGGGAAAGTTATTAACTTTGTTGAGCTTCAGTTTCCCCAAAGGCCTAATACCTTTTAGTGCTATAAGGCATAATGCTACACACCTGAATCCTAGACCTGGGCATTAGGGTGCCCACAGAGGATCATTTATGCCTTGAAAATAAAAATAAGTAAAAGAGAGCTTAGAAAGACTGCTGCATTTTTTTCTGAGGTAGGAAAATGAGATATAATCTTCATATTGAGGGAGTTTATATGTACACTAGTGGCCTGGTGCACGGATTCGTGCACATTGAAAGGAAATTAATTAGAAGAAATATTTTAATATCGCTATTCGCCCTTTCTCTATAATAAAATGTCAGAGATGAAAGGAAATTAGTAAAATGTATATGAAAGTAATATATAAATTCATTAATAAATAATAACAGCATGATATAACAACAACAAAGACATGATATAAAAAAAAGACATGATATAAAACCAACATTGATAAAAACAATGACTGATAAATTTATTAAACTTATTCTTATATCTCCCTGTATACCACATTAAGAGTAAAAACACTTTCAGAGTGCTTGACTAATTTCCCTGGTGATGAAGTATTTACAACTTTAACTTGAACGTCACACTCTCTTCGAACCTGAGAAAAAGCAACATATAACTAACTGACCATGTCCGAAAATGGGTTCAGGTAGGAATATTCCTACTCTGTCTAGATTGGTGCCAGTGAGAGCTGTATATGTATTGCGCATGTGCCAGTCAATGTTTACTTTTAAGTTGCCAGTGCACATCATATCTACCGGCAGGTCAGTCGGTCGAACGGACAGATGGTTGGTCACTTAGCCTTTTATACATATACATGGTGGCTCCTTATATGTGACCTCACGAGTGGAATAAACTTAGATCTGCAATGGCTTTCTGAGTTCTGGTAGATATTTGATTGCTCCCTTAGGGAAGTAACTTTATGGCTTTTACAGAGAAAGTTGTACTGGAAATTTACTTTCCGTGTCCTTCAGCTGGTTTGTCCCTGAGCCAGACCTCTCTGAAAATCGAAAAAGAATACTATTTTTTCTTCTCAAGTTATCAGTTGTAGCTATCAGGAATTGGTTATTGTCTGCTAAAGCCTTTTAGCATGAAAACATGCTAAAGACAGTGCATGTGTAAGAGTGTTATGTGGGAAGTTATATTATGGGGATGCAGAGGAGAACTTAAAACTAAACTCTTCTTATGTGAAAGGGGGAAAAAAGGAATGGAATTAAAAAGAAAAATCCTTAAAATGATGTAGCCCCCGTGGATCTTTTTTCCACTACTTCATCTCTTATACTCCGTGAGGTAGAGAGATGTTAGCTCTGTGGGGACAGAAGTGCTGCCTCTGCCTTTCCTCGGGGCATACTCCGAGTCGTGCCTGTCATAACGGGTGCTCAGAAGCCACTGGCTGCAGAGTGTCTCTTTCCTCTTCTCTCTCAGCACAGCTCTTGAGGTAGCGGAGATGGATGCTGGTTACAAACTGTGTTCCAGCCTTAGCATACAGATTGTACTTATCCTCCTTAATCATCTTTCCCCAAGTGAAACTGTACGGTGAATGTTAGGTTTGTGTTGTTCTTGGAGAGGTTGGCCCTTCTTGTAGCTACTTGCATTTGCTGGGAAGTATGCCATCTTCCTTTGGTTTGGACTGTGGAGACGGCTCTTTCAATGTTCAGAGAGAAATAGAAGGTGGAGGATCAAAGGACACCGGTGCTTTCTGGAGTCCTCTGACTGTGTTTGGAAGAAATATAAAAGTAGATAGATCTCATCACAGTATTATAGCATTACAAGGTATTAGGCCTTTGGGACACTGAGGCTTGACAAAGTTAATAACTTTCCCTAAAGTGAGTGACTAGTTAAGGGCAGAATTCTAGAGTCTATGTTTTTCCACACTTCTCCGTTCATATGGAGGCATCTGGAAAGGCCTGTTTTGAAAATGTTTGATGACTCTATGAAGTATAAACCTGAGGTTACATACGGTAAAGCAATGTAGTCTGTGTTCTTCAGAATTCTGGTGAGCGGCTGATCCCAACCCCTCAAATCATTTCTGCAGAGCAAAGAAAACACAGTCAGACTAATGTTAATCGTGGGAGCCTATAACAATGATCTATAACTTGTCATAACACATTATAATATTACAGAAATATATTTAACTCACAGAACAGTCTCAGGGGGCTCTTAACTCCCTTTAAAACCATGCTCCAAGCCTCTGTTGTAGCAAGATGGAGCTGCAGCGTTCTCTGACACTGCCAGGCCACTTTCATCCAAATCAGCCTAAGAAAATTCCTTTTGAAAGCCCCTGCACAGTCTCCTCTGCTCAAAAGTATGTTTCCTTTTGTCGGCACCTGGAAACAGGAAGTTGAGATTTGAGGAGAAACCTTTGGTGGTTGTGCATTAAGCTTGCTGGAGACTTGGAGTCTCTGTTGCCATGGAAACCACACCAGCTGCCCTATTTATTAATGGCGGCTTGGTGAACTTCCGAAGGTACTCCTGCCCTGTCCTGCAAATCATTCTAGAGAAATGCAGGTTGGCTTTTAAGATATTTCTCTGTCATTTCTCAAGCATTCCCTCCTGAGTCCTCAGGAGCTCCAGAAAATTGCCCCTATGCAGTTTTAGAACCACTGATTTTTTTATCTGGCAAGCGTTTGTGAAGGCCATTTCCTCACTTTCATGCTTACTAGTAAATCATGTTTATGCTTGCCTGCCTTGTTCAATAAGTGACTTTTTATTATATTGCCTTTAAGAGTTATATAGATTTAAAATAAAGCAAGAGGGGATGGAAAAATTAACTATTCAAATACATTGAAAACCTTGATAACTGGCCTTAAGGGAGTCATACGTTTCTAAGCCTTTCCTTAACTGTAAATATTTCAAACTTGGTTTGTTTTTTTATCCAAAAGAAAAGGTTCATTTCTTTTCACTCCAGAAAGATACTTTCAGAAGATGTTTTAGACAAATGTTCTTTAAGTATAATTTCACTAAACTAATTCTCCCCTGCCAGGCATATTAACAGTATTGGAAATTGCCTCCAGGAAAAAAAAAAATCTTTTTTCCAGCTAATTGTTTATCTGGAAGGATGCAAATGGTGGTTTTAAGCCTTTAAGTCATCCATCATGCCTGGCAGCCTCTTTTGTCTCATTGTTGAGTTTGAGCCAAGTGAGACTCTTTCTTAGTCTTGGGAGGAAGGTACAGGGGTCTGGTTCTGCCAAATCTGTGTTTTCTGGGAGTCTGAGCCCTGCTCTGAGGGAAGGTAATGTAGACAGACCCACAGGCCCACTTGAATTGAGGACAATCATGGAGCCTCATTTTCTGATGTCACATTGAAGTAGGAAGTAACTGTATTCAAAATAGAAGTTCAGGACTTGTTCCCTCAGTTCTTCCAGTGTCTGTGAATTGCTGTTAGTTTTTAAATGCATTTTTGTGGACGTAATAAAATACTGTTTATAGTCAGCTACAAAGTAAGTAATTACAATGCGGCGAATGAAATTCAATATAACTTTGTCGTGGTTTTTTGAATTTTAATTAAACCAGTTTTAGAGTAAATTATAAATGCCGCTGCTTTTGTTGTGACAAGTGACATTGACAAAATATTAATCTAATAGCTTGTTATTCACAGAAGCTCAATGTGTTCTCTAGTCTACAAGCTTTGGGTGTTTGTTTTGTTTTAATGTTCAGTGTATGTTTTTAAAAATCCAGAGAGAAGAATAAAGTTTTAAAACCACATGAAATAAGAACTCCATGTATGGAATAGTCCATTGTTGATATCTTGCCAACCACAATTGCGCGTGTCTCATTTATGGCACTGAAACCTTCCTTTTTTTTTTTTTTTTTTTAACCAGATGTCTTTGTGGTCACTTTTTTGGTATCGTGAAAACTGAAGCTGGGATAAATAACCAACTGTTGACTCCAGAGTCTAATATTAAAGGAATAATCAACCTATGTTCCTATTAGATCATTTCCCTTTTATTTTACTTTGTACATTACCTTGTGGTATTGCTTAAATATGGTATTTTGTTGGTTGTGTTTCCCTTTTATAGCTAAATTACCCAAGTTATTTTCTTTGAGGATTCTTTTAACTTGAATTTTATATAATTATCTGTAAAGACTTTGTATCTCCTAAATATATTAGATATTCAAAAACTGTGGGGTTATTTTTGGCCAATTTATTTGCTTTCCCCCATCTTGGTTTAAAACTTTTATTTGTTTTTACATTTTGGTGTTTAAATTGGATGTAAAAAAATAAATTACAAGGTCTTTACATTACTCCTGCGTTTAGTTTTTAACAAGACAAATTTTACTCCAAGGGTTAAATCTTTATGTTCTGTTTCTCTCCTTTTACTCTTCAAAGCTGACCTAGAATCCAAAGGTTAGCGTAAAATCAGTTTTACACCATAGCTTTTCCTTCAATGGATTAGAAATTCCCATTTGAAAAATAGAGCCAATTAGTACTCCCTGTGTTGTGTGTGAGTGTGTGTGTGTGTGTGTTGTGTGTGTGTGTGTGTGTGTGTGTTGGAGGGGGGGGATAAAATCACATTATTTATTCAATTTCCAAGTATGATTGTTGCCTGTATTTTTTACTCGGGGATTAAATTGTTGTCACCACCACCACCACCACCACCACTATCAGATTCTGGGGGGTAAGAGTAGAGAAGGTGCGAGACAGTTGTAGACATCCAAATATGACACAGAGTAATCTCTGCAACAATATGGCAGTGGAGCATTTGCTGACTTCAGAATGCCAGATCAACCCCAATATTTTTTTCAGGGATGCTAAACCTCTTGTAGCTGCTAAATTGGATTTGTCACTGAATGGAGTATCAGCTGCTGTTGGACAAGGCCATAAAAGCCAGCCGGCTGGCCCTTTGTAGGCAGGGCTTACCCAACGATTGATATGTTTTAGCACTTTGGGGATTATTGTGATTAAGAGGAAACCATTCTGAATGAGAGAGAAAAGGGGTAAGGACACACAGCCTGCAGCTGGTGAACAGCATGTGTTTGCTGCCGAGGAAGTCACTATTATGGCTTTCTCTGGGTTCCTGTTCTGATTGACGGGTATGAAATCTTTATATGACGAAGCAGTGTCCTTATTTCCTCCAGTGGCAACTCTCCCTGCAGGGCAGTAGACATGTGGAATGTTGTGGGCTTGAGAATGCCGAATGCTTTTAAAGCACTCATGTGTGGTTGTGCGTACACACACACACACACACACACACACACACACACACACACACAGTGGCTAAATGCGTCAGTCCACACACACGAGTTAATTGAGTTAATGTGTAGGGATTTCAGTAATAACAAGTGTCCTATTTCATTTCCCAGACCCAAAGCTCTGTGCCATGAATTAAAAATGTACCTCCATCTAGTTTGTGTCTGAGTCGCTTGTATGTGTGGGCCAGCTAAATGGAATCTACGTAGCCCATGGATTTGTAAACTTGAGGACCTAGTTGAAGGTTTATTAAGTACAGGAACCTCACTGTCTTTTTAGAACAGGTTTGTTTTCAAGAACCACCTGCTCCCAGGAGTGGTAGAGCTTCTGCATGGGTCTTGCACTGGCCAAGACAAGGCTGTCTCTGAGAGGCAGCTTGTGGAGGAGATTAGGGTTTGAAGTTGCCCAGTACTTGCAAATGCATATGGAATTGGTTGCTTCTCTGGCTGTCCCAGGAGGCTGTGCCCAGTCCATGCTCAGAGGTTGCTCAGTATACCGCACAGGAAAGAGGCCAGTTTGCCAGGTCCTACAGAGTGTCTTTCCAAGCCTGTGAAAAGCACGAATCATCCAGCAGCAGAGCATGCTTACAGCTGGCCCTTTGCTAGCTTTGATCTGCGAATCGGGCCACACCATGAATGCCCTTATTGTCATGTTATGTGTACACAGTGTGTGAATTATTGAAAATAGGGAGGCCTGAGCCTCATCTGGTAGAGATTACAGTGCAGGCATGCTGGGCGAAGGTCTGTAATTGAAAATCCCCAGATGCTGTTTATTTGGCCTTTGTCACATGACCTGCTGCAGGAAGATTGCCTGAACAAAATGTTGCCTGCATGGAGAGTGGAGCCCACCCTCCCCCACCCCCAGAGCCTACACAGGCTCAGTCTGTACACAGCTTAAACACCTGCCCAGAGGGTTTTTAAAGGCTTAAAATAGATTCTCTCATAGCATTTAAATAGAGGGCATCTTGCTTGTTGGTTTAAACTGCTTAAGCGGTTGTTGTTGTTGTTGACTTATGAAATCTTGTATCCGCACAAGGGTTTGCTGGATAATTTCACTCTGACATATCTTTGCAAAGCAACCTTCAGGGCTGGAGCCATGTAAAGATAAGTAGTTTGGGCTCTGCCTTTAAAAAGGAAACTTAGGTGGTAAGTGAGCTTGTAGATGAAGCTACATCAACTCATCTGCATTTTATCCAGTTGGTTCTTATCTATTCTACCTATGAAAAAGTTGAGATATTTCTGAGAAAAATTGTTTTTCTCTGCTAAATATTGAATGTTATCCTCTATGTGGGGGGTGGTTTGGGCACGATGTTAAATCCAAAATTGATGGAGGTCGCAAGAATTAGAAACAGAGTAGACTGAGGTAAGTTTGAAGAAGGGAAGGCATTACGTTTTCTAGGTTCTTTTCACTGGAAATAAAACAGCCACTCACCATTCTTTATTGCCACCCTCTATCTCATTTATGGTTACGGGTGCATCTTCCATTTCTCGGAGCTTAGAGGAAAGGTTCCATGAGTATTTCGGCATTCCATGAGATTCAACCAGGCCAGCGATTTTCAACTGGTATGCAGCGGAATTTTTAAAACATGCAGTACCTGACTATTTAGTCAGGGGCACTGACCTCTTTTCCCGTAGACTGTCAAAGCCAACAGAACAGTAGCTGTCTGGTATGAATGAATCAAAATTATACACTATTTTTTGTCACAATGGCAAAAAAATGTAATATATATTTTGGTGTGCTGCAGAAGTTTAGTAATTAGTTTATGTGTGCCATGAGATGAAAAAGGTTGAAAATCGCTGAACTAGGCAATGCGTTCCTTGAAGGCAGGAACTCTGTTGTATTGCTCTTTATATCCCATGTTTGCTTTTTCTGCTCTTACTGTTCCTTCTTCCTCCCTCTCTTCCTGCCATGATGTCACTTATTCAAATATTTTTTCTTTCAAGAAGAGGCTAGCCGAAACCGGTTTGGCTCAGTGGATAGAGCGTCAGCCTGCGGACTGAGAGGTCCTGGGTTCGATTCCGGTCAGGGGCATGTGCCTGGGTTGCGGGCACATCACCGGTGGGGGGTGTGCGGGAGGCAGCTGATCGATGTTTCTCTCTCATCGATGTTTCTAACTCTCTCTATCTCTCTCCCTTCCTCTCTGTGAAAAATCAATAAAATATATTTAAAAAAAAAAAAAATTTAAGAAGAGGCTAAAATCCACAGTAGCAGCATCCTTAAGTAGCATGGTCTCAATACAATGCCAGGATTTGGAGGATGGGGGACTATGGGAGCATGATGTGGACCCTGCCTTCAAGAAGCTCATAATTTGTCAAAGATAAGTATAAACTCTCCTAAGAAGAGGATAGCATGGCAGCCCCAGTGCTAGGTGTGTGCATGAAGTATGGTGAGCCAAAGGGCCAGGAGAGACCAACTGCCAGGGAGTTGGGAAGTGCCATTTGAACTGGGTCTTGGCAACTCAAAAAACAGTGTTCAGCAAGAATGGAACCTTGAGGATAGGGAGTGGGGAGAGGCCAGCCATTCACTCAAAGGAAACAATACCCATCATGGCATTGGCGAGAATAACACATTGATTGGTTGCCTCCTGCACAAGCAGACTGGGGAGGAACCTGCAACCAAGTACGTGCCCTTGACTGGAATCGAACCCAGGGTCCACAGGCCAACACTCTATCTACTGAGCCAAACCAGCTAGGGCACATTTTTATTTTTTACAGGGACAAATATGGCATGTTATGGGTAATTCGAAATTTAAAAGGAGAATAAAAAGGGGTTGACTCTTCTGAATCTAAAACTCAACCAAGAGAGGTAATTTACTTGGTTTGCTTGATCACTGCCTACAGTTGGAAGCCCATTTCATAGCCACTTAATGATTGGCCTGTGCGTAATTACCTTACTGATTTTGAGATCAATCTAATGTTGTCTGAGCATGGCAACCATAGGAGGAAACCTCTCTGGATTTTACCTGACTCTTCTTCGATGTTACCTCTCATCCTCCTAATACTCTGCCTTTCATTACTTTTGCGTGGCTTCTTGCCTCATTTCTCCTCCTAAACTATAAACTACTTGAGGGCAGAGAATATGTATTTATTCCGGCATGTGTCTCCTGCAGTGCCTAGCACAATGCCTTTTACATAGAAAATATTCAGTAGATGTTACTGAACAGGGAAGGAAGGAGTGCACTGGGGCCAGATTATGCAGGCCTTGAGTGCACAAAGAGGAGTTGAGGTTTTACCCTGTTTTGTAGGTAGTGATGCAGAACTTTAAAATGATGTATGTGCAATTCAAACCACTTCATGGTTAGGTTGTGCTCCTTTCTAAGATTTTGTTATCATGAAATAGTCATGATCTTGTGAGAAGCTCACTTACTATAGAGGCTATTTTCAGAGCAGTTGGTCTAAAATTAAGGAATAATGAGCTTGGAAGATAAAGCTGGGCTCAAATCCCAACTCTACCACTTACTAATGTGGGATCTTGGGCAAATTTCTTAACTTCTTTGAACCTCAGGTTAAGCATTTATATGATGGGAATAAGGTGAGTGTGAAGGTTGAATAATATGTGTGTCTAAGCATAGTCCTCTGCGTAGTGCTGATACACAGTAGGTATTGAGCACATGTAGTATCCAACTTTCCACTATCTCACTTCATCTCTACCTGCCACACAATATTATTTCATTTAGCTTAGCCCCAGAGTTCATATTCTCTAGTTTGTGTGCATTAAAAAAATGCCTTTTATGATTATGGAGTCCATATTATTTTTAAAAGAATTACTAAGTGCCTAGACACTTAGATTTCTCTTTAGCATGTTTTCTAAGCTGCAGGTAATCCCGTGTGAGTGTCATTTTGATTTAATACTTGCATAATTCACCTTTGTATAGCTGCTATTATAGCAGTTACAGAAGTTGACACTTAATTCTTCTAGTGATAGTTGTGTTTTTACACTAAGAACTAAATTCAGGAAATCCAGTGGGGGACATGCTGTTTAATGCATTGCCTCCAGCCTATTGAGAGAGATAATTTTATGATCTGCCACACACTATAAGAATTTTTGCCATACTTAGCTCTTGGCAAAAACCTAATTTCTGCTATTTTATTCAATGAAAAATCTATTCTAAATTAAAAGGTTATTGTGGCAAGTAAGTAGCTTGCATGATGCCCTCTTAGTGTTAAGATATTACAATGAAGGGCTCCTTTTACTGGGAAATTGTGCTTATGGCAGCATCATTTTGAAAATTAGGATGATACAAAGGTTGTAAGAATATTTTCAGTATATCATGGAAAACATGCTCAATTTCAATAACATTGAAAGTAGAAGCATTGGAGATTTATACTGGGCAACGTGGTACGTTGTCCTGGACAGAAACCTTATATATCAGTTCAAGCAATGAAAACATGAACCAAGTGCAGTGACATTACATAGTCGTTATAGGACCACTTTAATTCATCATGGGGGGCCACAACCTCTATCAGTTGTTGCTGATCCAAACAACAGCCTGTAGGGTAGGTGCTTTTACCCCCATTTTACAAGTGAGAAAATAGAGGCCCAGAAAAATTAAGCAAGTTGACTTTTGTTCACATAGCTAATAAGTACAAGTCCGTCTTCCCTAGAAAGAGCTAGGCAATCATACATTTGAGTAAAAAACAAAACAACAACCAACAAAACACACTGAAAACCAAGTCTGCAACATTGCCACCGTCAAAGATTCTCCATTAAAAACCAGCAGTTTTTAGTCCTTGGAATGTGTGGATTTCACACTTCTCTACCGTCAAATAATTAATAAATAAACAGAGTGTTCTTAACAGAGTTTTTCATTAACAAGGCTCTCCTGGGTTAATGTTGAGATTAGCATTTTTCTGGACCAGGTCCATGTTACCATGGCATGTGGAGGTCAGTGGGGGGAGAGAGGAGCGAGAAGGAAAAGAGCATGTGTTGGTGTCACTTGGGCCAACTTAAAAGAGCAGAAGGAGGTCTAGAAATTGTGCTGCCTGTCACTGAAATAGTCATAACAGTATAAGGAAGTACACATTTCAGGTAGTATTACCAATCTTGTCCAATTTATATTTCTAGCTCATTTTCCCCCTCATTTTTCTTCATGCAGAAAAGAAGAGCTCATTTATTCATCCACTTATTGAGTCTCTACTTCCTAGGTGCTAGATCTGGGGTTGCAGAGAACTAGATAGATCCTTTCCATGGAGCAGTCACTATTCTAAACAGGGAATGAATAGTCCCATAGATAAGTAACAGCAGTGCAGCCGCAGCAGGTACATATGCTTGGCATGTAAGGGTATAAAGGAAGAAATGGCTTGCTTAGTTTGGATGGCTCCCAGAAGACTTCAGGGAGAAATACTTCAGTTGGGGCTTACAGGGATGAATAGGAGTTTGCAGGAAAGGACATTTAAGGACATAGAGGTATGGAAAAGCATAACAAAACTTGGAGAACTCTATGAAGCTCCTTGTACTAGAACAGAGGCGCTCTCTACAGGAATGGGCTGTTAGGCCTAGGCTTTAGGCTAAGGCGTTTATGTTTTTCTTATAGTGGTCAAGGAACTGTTAATGTAGGGAAGCAACCTAATCAGGTGTGGGCATGGAAGAAAAGATGAATGCTCACAAGACGAGTGAAAACTCCCCTGAGAACCTGTAGGGGGGATTAGACAGAAGAATAACAAGAAGAATGAAGTATTAAGACTAGTAAAATTATTTGTTAGAGGATTCAGAGGTGATTGTGTAGCATCTCTCTGTTGTTTCATAGAGAATAAGCCATTAGAAACATATATTTTATTCCTATCTCTTTTCCTTCTAGTAATAATGTCAATAAAAAAAAAAACTTCTATGCAATGTAGAGGGATTATGTTCAATACATAGCATTGGACATTTTTACTTGACCCCTTGTGGTCTAATGCAAATGTGTAGTTGGTAAGCTGTGCCAGTAAGATGAAGGGGAACACAGTGTTTTATGGGGCCACCGCTTGATAATGTTATCAGCTACCACTAAGTGATAGGAACTCCAAGAAGGCGGGACTTGGGTTATTGCCAAGGATTTTGAAGGGATGAGAGGAGTGAGTTCTGAATAAACAGGGGTTAACACAGCCGTCCTCTGTGTATTCTTGCTTCTAAAGCTGTTCCTTATAAGCCCCTGGGTGAATGCAGACACAGGATATTTCAGGGACCTGCTACTGTTTACCTCCTGAAGGCCATCAGTCCCTTTTGTAAACCTTTAGATCAGGAACATGCAGTGCCAACCCTGACAACCCAGAACAGGCTGCCTGGCCCATTCTGGTGATTTTCCACTTTGGTGCTGATTTTTGGTCAATGATTTATATTAGAGATTAACAGAGGCATTGGTGTCTAAACTTCCTCATTGGCAACACGCTAGGACTGGTTCCAGTGCCCTTTTTCCTGAACCTTCCTTTATCCCCAATCTTAGTTGTATACCCCTCTCCCACCGTGGTTCTCCATCCCTCTCATTCACTCATTCATTCCATCAGGGTTTCTTTACTGAGGACCTGCTGTATTCTGGCACCAGGGATACAATGATGATGAGCAAAGCCCGATCTATGGTCTGTGTCCCTGTGGAGTGTCCTATCAGATCGTGGGGAGCCAGGTATTCATCATGCAGTCCCTCAAATACATGGAACGAGGTACCTGTGATGCAGGCTATGAATGAGAGTTTTGGGGAGGATAGGGTGACTCGACACCATTCTCATGGGTGAGAGTCCTTCACAGGTATAAGCTCTTTGAAGGCAGAGATGGCCCCCCCCACCCCCACCCCCGCCATAATTCTAGCATATTGTTTGTGCTTTTGTAGGTGCAGGTGGTGTCTGACTAGTGGGTGACTCACCAGCTTTGGTAGCCCTTCTTTCTTTCCCAGCGTTGCTAGCGCAATGGCAGCAGCATGGAAGAAAAGGTTAATTATTAATTCCTCACTGGTTAGTTAATACAGACCCTATACTGTCGCCTTTGGCCATATCCATAGATAGTCCCCAGAGCTTCAGGACGGGTCATTGAACATCCTGCTGTAGACCTCTCCCTGACTGGTGACACTTGGCTCTCACAGTGTCTCCTGCATCTGTGCTTTTTTTTTTTTTTTTTTTAATTGATTTCAGAGAGTAAGGGAGAGGGAAAGAGATAGAAACATCAATGATGAGAAAGCATCATTGATCGGCTGCCTCCTGCATGACCCCTACTGGGATCAAGCCTGAAACCCAGGCATGTGCCCTTGACTGGAAAGGAATCCAGGACCCGTCAGTCTGTACGCCGAGGCTCTACCCACTGAACCAAATAGGCTAGGGCCATCTGTGCTTTTTGGTTGTTGACTTTGATGTCCTAAGATGTTTCCTTTAGATGAGCCTCAGCTCAAACAAAAGGGTCCATGGCTAGAAGGAGTTTTAACACCATCTTGTAGAAATGAGCAAGTCCTTTGTACACTACTCTGTATGGGTGCTGCTGCTCTGTCCTCCAGAGGACGGAACCACGCTCCATGGTGCTGTCACTCATGGAAGGCATCTTTCTTTGCTTCTTTCCACTGGATCATCTGTTTTTCTTTTTTTACTTTATGTTGGTGATTCAAGATCAAATATTGGGGGGAGCAGAGAAAAGATGGGTGCCATCAGTTCTTGTTCTCAGTAACTGGATGATGTGGATGGAGCCGCAACACGTACTGAAATGATAGGCGTAAGGCAGGAAGGACATAAGCCAGCAGCGAAGAGGCCAGGGTCCAAGACTGCGGATGTTTAGGGAGGGGCCAGGCATCTTCAGTGGGAAGGTTCATGAAGGACGAGGCATTTGAAAGGGGACAGAATCCAGACACGCAGAAATGGGCAAGGGCAATACAGACCGTGAAAGCAATTGTGTGCTCAGGTACAGAGCTCAGAAAGCTCAAGGTGTCAACAAGGAACATTCTAGTAGTCTACTAGTGCTATTAGGCTAACTCAGGGTTTGTGAAGACCCTATGGCGGCAACCATAGCATTGGTGCCCCTTTGATACAGCTTTGGTTTAGCAGCCAACAGAAGCTTGAGTTTTCTTTCTGATTCTGAATCTTTTAGCATGGGAATCCTCACATATCCCTCCCGGTGAGGGAAGGCCAGCAGAGAGTTCCTCCGACTTCCCCAGGTCCAGGCCAGTTCAGCCCTCTCCGGGTGTGAGTTGGCCTAAGACATGGCTGCAGCCAAGGAAGGGAGCGGTCCACTTGTTACTTCTTCCTTTGTGGCTCCCTGACTCCATTCAATTACAAAGTGGGTCTTAGGCTGTTAAAGCCCAGTGTCTCTGGGCTACAATTTCTAGCCACAGACCTTGCATTTGCTGTGCCTCAAACATGACCTTGAGGCCACATCCCATTGCGCACACAGCCCACAACAATGTTAACCAGTCTTCTGTCTGAGTAAGGCAAGCACAGTGCAAACTGCAGGTCTTTCTGCAGAAATCTCTCTCTATTGCCCCTTTAAGCAGGAAATTTCACAGCAATCGGGTTGCAGGAGAAGCCAATGATGGGCTCAATTTCAACTGTGTTATGTTCTTTAGGAGAAAGGAAAAATAAAATAAAAGCTGGATTGCGGTGCCTGGTGAAGATCATAGTATGAAAATGGCAGGTCAGGCCTTGTTTATCTTTGCTGCTGCCTGTGGGAAAAGCAAGGGCAGCTGCAGCTGTCAAATCTCAGACTTACAGAAGTGTTAGGGTGTGCATTTCTGAAGGGAATTTTATGATTCAGAGAACCAGTAGTATAATGACACTGAGTGGTGAAGTGCGACATTGCCACTCAGCTCTATAAGCTATTACGGATTTATAGGAGATGAGTCCTAAATGCCATGGGTGCTATGAGTGCAGAACCTGGAGACTCCTGAGCTCAGAAAGAGAGTGCCATGGTCGGGGAGCTTGAGGGGCAGCAGGCATGTGGGGTGAGTGTGTGTGTGTGTGTGTGTGTGTGTGTGTGTGTGTGTGTGTGTTGTGTGTGTTTTGTCCCAGTTTCCATCTTATGTATGTGTGTGTGTATATATATATACATTTTTTTAATATATTTTATTGATTTTTTACAGAGAGGAAGGGAGAGGGAAAGAGAGTTGAAACATCGATGAGAGAGAAACATCGACCAGCTGCCTCCTGCACACCCCCCACTGGGGATGTGCCCACAACCAAGGTACATGCCCTTGACTGCAATCGAACCTGGGACCCTTCAGTCCGCAGGCCGACACTCTATCCACTGAGCCAAACCGGTTAGGGCAAGCTTATGTATTTAAAGAAATGCTGCTTCCTCTGTCTGAAATGGTCTTTACCTCTTCCCCTCCATTCCACCTGTCAAAATCAGCCTTGTCGCTGTAGTTAGTGATATGCATGCTGAAGTATTTAGGGGGAAGTGTTATGCCTGCCATTTATTTTGAAATGCAGTAGCAACATCAATAAAATAAGATGGCTTGGTAAACTACATAGAGGAATCGAGAGATGGGAAAGATGTGATAAAGCAGGTATAGAAAAAGTGAATGGTAGATTCTAGGTGGTGGCTATATAGTGATCACTGTAAAATTCATTCTGTAAAAACCTTTTCTGTATGTATGAAATTTTTCATAATAAAATGTAGGAGAAAATATAAATTATCCTTAAAGGCCTAGCTTATGGCCCACCACTTTGGGGAAGGCTTTCTAGATTCCCCGAGTTATTTGTGGCCAAGTACCCATGCACGCTACTAGAACCTCTTTCATGGCAGTAGTTGTCATCTGACGTGTAGAGCTGATTTGCTTGTGTATCTTAGCCCTTGTGTGGGACAGTAAACTCTTTGTTGGCAGGCAGGCAGTCCTCTCTTTATATCCCTGATGCATCAGACAGGCATCATAGGCACAAAGTAGATGGTCCTCACATGACTATAGGATTAGTTTAGGAATATCATGATTAACTTTAAAGTTAACTTTTTGAAATTCATTTTTGTAATGTAAGGTTCATTGGATGAAGCACCACCATTTGTGTGTGTGTGTGTGTGTGTGTGTGTGTGTGTGTGTGTGTGTGTTTGGAAGAGAGAGAGAGAGAAATGAGGGTTCACATTTCCAATGTCCAACATCCTGATCATGGCTGCAAATAAGACGGTGCTGTGTGGACAAGAGACCCATTGCCAGTGACACCTGTGGTGGCTGGTGCCGCTGAGCTCCCTATCCTTGGTAAGGGAATTCTGTAACTTAGTACCATGACTCAGATCCAGAGCTCTGGACTGTATGGATCCACTCCCTTTAGAGGGCCATTCTACAGAAAGAAAAATAGGTCTCAGGACGTCTTATCAGGATCACTGACAAGAATCCATTCAGAACCTAGTTGATTTTCCCAAAATATGTATAACCCCAAGCAGCCAAAAAAATATTCCACAATCATTTGGAATGGCATACTTGTTTCCTAACGGGTGAGCATATTTTAATTCTGGAAAGATTTAGAAATAAAAGTAAAAGATGTTAATAGAATCAAAGCTATAGTATTAATAGTTTTACTTAAAGAATATATGCATATTTGATATTTCAAGTTAATTATTTAAAATAAATTGCCCCTCCATAAAATAAAATAAATTGGCCCATTTAACAGGTTAGCCTGTATTTCTAAATTAAAATGTGCCAAGGGGTAATTAATTTAGACTGGATTTGGGGTAGGGTTGAGGTCTTACTAGATTTGTAAGCAATATTGGAGTATTTAAGATAATTTATTAAGTTTTTAAGAGTTGTTTAAGAAAAGGTTTTATAAGTTGAATCACATAGTTCTAATATTGAAAAGAATTAAATACATTATAAATTAAATACAGTTTTAAGTGTTTAAAGGAGTTTAGGTTTATAAAATGGGCCAACCATTATTCGAATGGACCTTTGAAAGTTATTATAAAAATTATAATGTATGAGTTGAAGTTAAAATTTAAGAGTGATCTAGGTATTAAAGGTTTTTCTTTAAAAAAAAAAAAACTAAGCAAATGAAATATATATTTTTATTAACAGGTAAACCTAAATAGTGTTTTTCTGTGCACAAAGCCACCCTGATGGTCATTAAAAAATTCATATGAAATAAAGTGATTAACACTGCTTCGATCACAGTAGATACTTCATGTTAATTGAATTTGAATTTTTAAAATTGCAAAAATAGCCCAGTTGGAGTTACTCAGTGGTTGAGCATTGACCTATGAACCAGGAGGTCACTATTTGATTCCGGGTCAGGGCACATGCCTGGGTTGTGGGCCTGATCCCCAGTAGGGAGCATGCAGGAGCCAGCTAATCAATGATTCTCTCTCATCATTGTTGCTTCTCTCTCTTCCTCTCCCTTCCTCTCTGAAATCAATAAAAATATATTTTTAAAAATTATAAAAATAAAAGTCTCTAGGAAAAAGCACATTTGAATCAATGATATTCCTTAAGGAGGCAAGAAGAGACACATAAGAACCTCAAGTTAATTTCTCTTTATGACTTGAAATATGGTCTAAAAGAAACACATAGTTTTGAAGGGTCATTTTGTAAAGCACAGGGATGTGAGAGTTACAACAAGCATTCAGTGAAATGATGACGGTAGCATAGAGCTCTGCACAGTAGATACCCAGTGAGTGCCTATTGGAGAAGCACCAATTTTTAGAAATATTGTAATCAACATATGAGTTGATATTGTTTAACTCCAAGGGATGCCATTTGTGTAGACTCCAGATTCTATGCAAGTGTGGCCATCCTAGATATTGACCTCATTCATTCAGCCAAGTGCCATAAGAAATTAAAAGTTAGTTGTATAGGTGATGTGTCACATGTAACAAGTAATTCTGTCTGCTTTCACAGAGAATATGCTCGTGTGAGGCAGGAGACATTTTTGCCATCTGGATAAGGTTCAGATAAAATTACATATAAAACAGAGCCCTGGATTTATTTCGTCCTGGCCACTCAGACGTCCTGGCCTCACTGTGCACCCTGTCCCTGAACAGGGTGCACAGTGAGGCCCCGAGCTGGAGCATGCTTGGCTCGTCCGCAGACATTGTCATTTAGGTCTGGCTTCTGGTAATTAGGCACTCCTAGCTGGGCTCTGCTGTCCGCGAGCCTTTGAGACAAATTGCAAAATCTGTACAACCATCGGAGAGATGGAGAAGTAGACCCGATGACACTACAAGGAGATATTGGTAGTTCTCAAAAGTTTGAAAGGGAATCCTTAGAGAAGCAATCCTCAAAACTGAATTTCCAAGTTCTTTCCCCACAGTTGAAGGGTGAGTTCCATTATAGAATCAGGATCTGAGACGATCCTGACAGGCTGGAATGGCAGGCTTAATCTAATGGGATGAAATGCAATAGGAACAAATCTCAGGTTCTGTATTTGGATCTGAAAATTGTAACTATGCTTAAAAGGACTGGACACAGGGTGGTAACCCATATGAAAGGAACCTTGGAGTTCAAATTGATGCAAGTTGGCAGTTTATCGTGGTCCCCCCAAATCAGAGGCAGTGCTGCATGAGCCGGTAGAGTATTTGGGACGAGTGAGGTGATGCACCCACTCTGATGTGGAGCTGTCCCAGCAGGAGCAGCCCTGCAGTTCTGGGCTTTAGGCTTTGCAAGGAAAATAGACAAAGGATGGTCACAGGATGTGTGTGTGGGGGAGTGCTGCAAAGCTTGTCACAGATAACAAAGGAACAGGGGAGGCTTGGCCTGGACACAACTCCAGGCAGACCTGAAAGCCGTCATTAATATCTGAAACTTAGTCATGTGCATCAGTGACTAGCCTTGATTCTTGTGAAGAGGAACGAGAAGAACCTGAGGAAGAAAGTTACAAGAAGCCACAAATAAGGAGGGTCTTTTTAATCTTAAAAGTTTTAAGATGAAATGGACCACTTCCTGAATTCTAGAAGTGCTGGCTTTGGCTAATAAGGACTTCAACTTTTAAGAGTGAGAGTGGATGACCCAGAGACACTTTCCTGCCCCCCAAACCTCCACGATTCCTTTGTCTTCTAGGGCTGACGGTGCATTGCACGGTCCTAGCACAAGCAGGTGGTGGACAGAGCTGCGCTTACAGGAATGTTCTAGACCAGTGGTTCTCAACCTGTGGTTCGCCAACCTGTGGGTCGTGACCCCTTTGGGGGTCGAGCGACCCTTTCACAGGGGTCGCCTAAGACCATCGGAAAACACATATATAATTAATTACATATTGTTTTTGTGATTAATCACTATGCTTTAATTATGTTCAATTTGTAACAATGAAAATACATCCTGCATATCAGATATTTATATTACGATTCATAACAGTAGCAAAATTACAGTTATGAAGTATCAACGAAAATAATTTAATGGTTGGGGATCACCACAACATGAGGAACTGTATTAAAGGCTTGCGGCATTAGGAAGGTTGAGAACCACTGTTCTAGACAATGATGGGGGACAGTATTTAGAATTCTCAGACAAGATTTCCACAAGGACACTCGCATTGGTCTTCATTAGCGCTGCCAATTTTTTACTCTGCCAGGGGAGGTCTGGTGGACATGGCCACTGCCTTTCAGCAGAGCTGTGTTATTTCCTTGTTTGTTCTTTCTCAGTGGGAACAGAGCTTGGGGAGTAAGACCAAGTTCTTGCTCTCTTCAGGGAGGATGTCTGGGAAGTAAGACAGCAAGCACAAATTATACAACCAGCTATACAGTTATGATTATAGTTACAGTTTGAACCCATGTCATGTAAGAGTGGGTTTTTATGTCATGTAGTATTACATTTCCCCACTCAGCTTTGGGGTTATACTTTCCTGTTATATCATAGTTCTTTGAAGTCAGGTAATCTGTTTGAAACTTCTCTCTCCTGGCGGGGTACTGATGGAAAGTCTTTGGGTATACTTTTAGACATTTTCTTCCCCCCATCTCCCCACCCCCAAAAAAGAGATTATAAAGTCTTGAGGAGGTTGAGTCTCTTTTTCATAGACACAGTCTTGTGTGTAGTTACTAGTACAGTGACTACTTTTAGGGGGTGTCTGTTTTCATACTATTAACTTATCGTTGTAGGGTTTCTGTGGCCACAGCAGCTCATTCTCTTGTGGCTATAATTTAACTAGAGGTAACTACAAATAGAAACCTGGGTGAGGAGGAATGGATATGAAAAATAAGACTAGAACAGATGGGGTTTGCGGATTCCCACACTAATGCTTATATTTGTTGCTTGTACAAGTGACCACCCATTTAGATGCAAGCATGCAAAGAAATAAAAAGGTGCATTTTTAAAAAGCAAATTTCTATCCTCAATTGCCGATTGTTATTCAGAATTAATGTCCCTCGACTTATTTTCTCCTAGTAAGTATTTTTGCAAACAATAATGGCACTGTTTTATTTTCCTAGCATTAGTAAACTTACAGCTGCAACAGATTCTGAATTATATCCTTAGCTTTCAGAGGCTTTTTAAAACATTTTGTGATCCACCTTATTGTAAATTCTTCTTTCTTGCAGGTAGGAATGAATTGATAGCCAGATACATCAAACTCAGGACAGGGAAGACGAGGACCAGAAAACAGGTAAAATAACCTACCTGGAAATTGTGCATGTCAGCGAATGGCCCAAGGAGGCATTTTGGCTGCAGTGGCTGTCTGTGCTTCGGCTCCTAGGAGCCCCCATTTTGAGTTCCCTGTAAGGACGTCAGTGATGTTTAAATTGGTGTTTTAAATTGGCTCAGTTTTCACTGTTCATCATTTCAGTGACCCTTGACTATGTGGTCTTAAGAGCCCTTTTTATACATATGGGAAAGTTTTACTAAGGACAGTATATAAAACTGCTCCTGCACTGTATTTTAAAAGTTATATTTCTTTCCCAAACTATGCATCTGCAAACACTACAAATGCTGCAGGTGCAAATATACTTGCAGGCCATGAAATTTTGAGATTTTTGTGCATTGTAAAATCCTGGAACAACTACAATATTAGTCATCATTTCAATGAAAAAGTAACACTAGCAGCCATGAGTATTGGCCTGAATATGATACTGAATGATGTGCGTCCAGGGAACCGTTGCTCCTTAAGCTATGGCTTTGTGTTAGTAGCTGCTGTGACTGAAATGAAGTTACAACGTAAATGTATTTGTGCAGAGCAGTGTCAGGCATTTCCTCTGCCCTTTGTCAGGGCTCTGGCTCTCTTTTTTTTCTGATGTAAAGCAGCCCAAATCTCTGACCCAGTTCAAAACTGGAATGGATGAGAAATTCCTGTTTAACCAAAAACAAAAAGAAAGAAAGGGGAAGGAGGGGGCGGGAAAAAATCAAACATCTCATGGGTGAGTTGTTAACAGAAAAAAATTTTATTTTTTACTTTTTAATGTTGACTTATGCTGATGGATCTGTAGATTTTAAAAACTACCATGAAACCAGAAGGCAAGCTCAACTGTGGTCTCATTAAGCTTGAGCAGCAGATTCCAGTCCTCTGCTCAGTGACGAGTTGTTTTCACGAGTGTTGATGATGGGGGAGAGCTTTTCCCCAGGAATGCTACATGTGCCCCAGCCGGAGCCTGGCTGCTGAGTCAGCACAGAGGGAAGTGGCCTCCTGCCAGTGCTCAGGCCCAGGACATTGTCTGTTCTGTGGGTGTTCCTGACAGTGTGCAGTGGTCCTCATTAAGTCCAAGTCCGAGAACCACATCAGACCAAAATTCGGTTGGAAACAAGTAAAAGCAGGAGCCGGATGGAGGTGTGAGGAGGATGGGGGAGTTCCTGCTTCTCTGTAAAATTTTTTAAAGGCAAAAATTGCAAAAAAAATTAATTTAAACACAAAGATAAAGTTAAAGATAAAAGGATCTTGTATTATCATAAATTCTGGGGTTTTTTTTAGAGTTGCTAGAGTGTTTGAAATAAAGTCATTGTCTCATAGTCTGAGTCGCTGAACTATTACATTGGAGGTTCTAAATTTTTTGAAACAGACAAAAACAGATAAGATCTAATTCCCAGCATGCGGACGTGCTGGGCCTGGACCCTCTGCTGGTCCATGGGCTCTGGTCATGTGCCCAACCCCTTCACTGGGGGACTCTTCTAAATATAACCAAGTCCCGTTGAAAGAGATGCAAATTTGTTTACCCAGTGGAATCATTGTGTCTCAGAAGCCAGGCTTGGCTTGGTTTCCACACCCCGGCATCCTGGGGATGTTTTGAGGCAGCAGTTGGTGATACCTCTCCAATGTGAATTTGTTGTTCAGCAAATCCGTGTGGTTTTCAACCCAGATTTTTAACAGGGTGGCTGGCTGGCTGTATTCACACTTTGCGCTTTGTAATAATATGCAAATCCACTTGGCGCCCAGTCAATACCCAAAAGAGTGGAAGGATTAAAGATATTTATAAGGGGGGAAATGCTCTGCTAACTGGGTCTTTCCATTTCACTTTGAGATCTAATTTACATGTCAGTATTATTTTAACATTTGCTACAGAATCCAGAGCTCTTAATGAGATCAGAATACAACCGACAGCTTCAGCTTTTTGATTGTGCAGAATGTGCTAATTTATGGATCGTCTCTTCTAAATTGAGAAAAAGGGATTTTCCCTCCCTATACTGAGAAGCTATAAATATTTTCATTTACCTCTACCCCCACCTTTTTAATTTTATAACGAAAACAACCCCACTCTCCCCCTCTCATCCCATGTCCGTGATTGCTCCCGGGTGAGAAAAACACTGGATTAGCCTGAACTTTCCTCCTGAATCAAGTCACTGCAGTGATGACCCAGTCTGAAAAGCTGAGAGCAGCGCTGGGGGCTTGGTGTCTGGCTGGGACTGTGTATTCCTAACTGCAGAGCTTTGTTGCGATGCAAATAACCTCCCCCCTACCCCACCCCACCCCAAACCCTCCTAAGGAGTAGCAATTTTATATTTGATTTCCTTTTTTGTTTTTTGTTTTTTTTTTTTTTTTTTTGTTTTGTTTCCCCTCATAAACCCGAACAATGTAGGTGTCTAGTCATATACAGGTCTTAGCAAGAAAGAAAGTTCGAGAAATTCAAGCCGCCATTAAGGTACGTCTGGCTTGCCCAGTTGTAGGGGGCTTTTCATCTCCATGGTTACAGGCTTTTCCTTTGTTTTCCTCCCTTCCCCTACCCTGCAGGTGTCTAGTCACATTCAGGTTCTTGCCAGAAGGAAATCTCGTGATTTTCATTCCAAGCTAAAGGTATGCGCTTTCCTGCTTTTTGGCTTGTGGTTGCTATGCATCTCACTTCCTGTTTTCCATGGTGACTGGTGAATGCCTGGTGCTGGGATTCTCGTAACCTAGTTTCCTCGCATGTGAGAGCTGTTTACATTTCTTTGTGTCTAATCTCTCTGTTTCTGAACTAGCCTCACATTAAGCCCAGTATGTGTGCGCGTGTGTGTCCCTAATAACAATGCAAATGCAGCAGAGAGCTGGTCTTGATAACTTTTCAGCACAAAAACCTGATTTTTTTTTTTTTAACCTTCAAATATCCACCAAGCAGCCCTGGGCTAGGAGAAGGAAAAAAAAAATCCAGGGACACAAAGTTGGTGTGGAAATTATAAACAAGAATCATTTCCACGGTGGTCATCATGAAATTACTTTTAATAAAATATTTAGGAATTAATTTGTGCTTTTGATGTATTTTTGAAAATACTCAGAAAAAATATAACCTTTCCATATAACTTTTTTCATGTGTTCTTCCAGCACAGAGTATTTTCTGCTAGATTTCTTCCACGATGTTTAATATTGTTTTCTAAGTTAAAAAAGAAATTTAAGGTGAGACCTTACAAAAAAACATCTTAAAGATGGGAACGCTCCTATCAAATCCGTATTTGCAATTCCATTGATAATTGAGTTTACTGTAAAATGTTTTTACATGTGCCTCAGTTTCCGTCCCTTAAAAATATATTTCATAGCAAAAATGGTATCATGGACAATATTTTAAATACAAGTTCTCCCTTCCAAAATTTGCAGTAAAGCATGTGTGACGTTCACCACCTCCCACAATCCCATTTTAGAAATGCAGAGGTTATAGTTTATATGGAGAAATTTTTATAATAAAAATGAGTTTGTAGCTCATATTGTTGCCTTTCCCACATGCCATTTTTGGTTCTGTCCTGTTTTTTTCCACACATTAAGTAAATTCATGTTTTCATTGTGAACCTAAAGAGTAGCATGTAATTTCACAGCACTGAGTGGTGAACGCTGGGACCCTTCCCAAAGTCCTCCAACTTTTTTTATGCAAACAAGTCTGGCTGTGGAATAGCGCTGGTTTCCAGGAAGGAGCATTCGGTGTGCCCTCTGCAGTGGGCAGCATGCTGGCTCGCTCGCACGTGTGGCTGATGGTGGCTGGCTTTTAGCTGCACTGGCTGAGCAGTTGGAAGACTAAGATAACTTCTTAGATCCTGCTTTTTAACCAAAGGTGCATTCCTCTCTATGTGGATGTAACTACCTCAGTATTTGCTCAAGTTCTGACTGTTTCTAGTTTCTCTGTGCTAACAGATTAATGGTGTACAAAGAGGTGTACCGACATCAATGTTGTGTTTCCATCTGAGATGTTATAAATTGCTCTATTTCTACGCTATCTGTGTGGTTCCTATGGACCCTCCGGGCACACAGCCCTAAACTGAAAACCCTGTTAAGTGACGCAGGGCGCACTGCTGTTCAGAAGGGGTCCCGTGGGTGCTGGAAGCACTCCTTTTCTCACTTGATGATTTAAGAATCTTCCTCAATGGAAACAGTTTTGCCCTTGCCTTATACATATCATATACACAGACATACAGTTGTATTTGTGTTTGTTCTTAAAAAATAAAAATAAAAAGGCGTCCCCCACTTAGAACCCTGGCCCATCCTGTGGGGCAGACACAGGAGGCAGAGACAGAGGCAGTCGGGTAGCATCTGGCTCCAAATTTCAGCTTCAAGAACCACTTCCATCTTCCTGTAGTTTCTTTCCTTCCTCGCTACCACATTATTCTCAGAAAAATGGAGGCCTTTGTTCTTCCCATCAGCTAATACCAATTCTGTGTTCCAGGCATGGCGCTCATCACGGTGGGCAACTAACAGCCAACCCCTTATTCACAGAGTGGGCCATGCAGAGGGGAATGTGAAATTAGGGCACTGCTGGATAAGTGTTAGCAGGAAGAGCCAAAATAAGATGTAGAGGGAATCCCAGGGATGAGTGGCCTGGAGGACGCGCTGCTGTTTGGGAGCTGAAAGGCAGGAGGCGGTGTGGCACAGAGCCTCTCCCGTTTACCCGCACTACACAGAAAGTTCCAGCCATTATGTGGATTTGAGGAGTGTTTAGGAGACCAGGGTTCCAGGAGTTTAATTGACTTGCCAAAAGCCAAGCCTAATAAATGTCAGAGTTAGGATCTGAACTCAGATCTTTCTGAATCCTACACCACTGCTCTTTCAGATAGGCTGTTACTCCTGGAGATGGGAGAATGTTTTCAAATCGAAGGCTTCACATCAGCACACACTGTAGATAACCTGTCACCCTCCCATCCCTTGGAGCTAGGCAGGCAGCCCTTGCTACCAGCCTTTCCTCAGCACCCATATTTTATTTTTTTAAATATATTTTATTATTATTATTTTTTTTACAGAGAGGAAGGGAGAGGGATAGAGAGTTAGAAACATCAATGAGAGAGAAGCATCGATCAGCTGCCTCCTGCACACCCCCTACTGGGGATGTGCCTGCAACCAAGGTACATGCCCTTGACCGGAATCGAACCTTCAGTCCCCAGGCCAACGCTCTATCCAGTGAGCCAAATCAGCTAGGGCACCACCCACATTTTAGAAGATGACTTTTTGAGCTCTTGCTCAAAATGTGGACTTAATTTGTGATTGACACTGTGGTGATTGTCAGTAACCCAGGGTGATGTGATCATAGCTGCGGTACCAGCTGTGTCACCACTCTGAGGGCACTGGGACAGTTGAAGAGAATAAGGTTGTCACCTGCCTGCAGAGATGTGGCTGCTTTGACCTCCCAGGGGCATTATATATGAAAGATGCCCTCCTTAGCCTCCCTAGCAGTCATCCCCAGGACATGGGCTCAGGTCTTATGACCTTGTAGGAGGAGTAGATCTCACCGCTCATCTGTACTTGCTTATTCAGCTTGGGAGTCACACACATTTGTGGGAGGCAGGGATGAGCATCCTTGCTGAGATCATTGTGGGGTCAGGCTTATAGCCACATCTGCTTGGCCTCCCACACTAACTAATGAGATAAAGTCTCTACTGAAAGTTGAAGTCATCCCCACCAACAACAAAGATAGCTTCTGGGCAGGCGCTGGGGTAGCAGAAAGTATCCAGACTTACAAGAGACGCTGTGCTTTGCCTGAGAAGATGTAGCAAGGCTTCCTGGAGACGGTGGCTGGTGACGGACCATCTCAGGACCTGTCCTTGCAGTTCCTGCCTCAGCCAGGCTGCTCATTATTCTCCACGTGCTCAGAAGTCTAAGGAGTTCTGTTCTCTGGGGTGGACCACGGCGTGTGGCCCTCCTGTGGAGACTGAAGCCACACTCCATTTCCCTGCCCTCCTTTGGAGTTTGAATAAGTGATTGGCTCTCACCTGGGGCCACTGCCAGCTATGGCTTCCCCGTGAGCCCGCTTAACCTTATAGGCTCTCTTCACTTCCTAGGGAAGGGTGTAGTAGAATTTTTTTTTTTAGTCTAGTGGTTTTGCAGACATTTTTAAGCAGCAAAACTCATGTTTCAGATTGAAATCTTACTTGAAACCTTCAACATATAAAAGAATAAAGGCTGCTTTAATTGAAGCTCAGACTCTCTCATTCTCAGCCATGGCTTCTTTGGCTGTTTCATTGAATAAGGTTCGAAAAACCACAGTGCTTTAGGCAGAAGGAAGAAGAGATGTCTGCCTCTCAGCTTTCCCTCCTAACCTTACAGAAGCTCACATGTCCCATTTAAGTTTTTAGTTCTATGGTCTGTTCTGCCATATTCCTCCAAAGAAAACACTCAAGAAGAGAGTGGTCTTTCTCATGTCAGTTATGGATGAGTCATGCTCGCGACGCAGGTCTGTTGAGTGAGTTCCAAAGGTCAGCGTAGCAGCGGCTAACAGCACTGCTTCCCACAGTGCTTGTTTGTGAGCCACATCCCTCTTTTTGTGTGTGGACTTTAATTCCAGTTTTTATAACAAAATGTGTTACAGTAAAAGTTTAAGATTCTGTGTCGAGTCCAACTTTAAAAGCACAGAAGTGATGACTTAATTCAGTCCAGTCAACTTCTCATTGAGCACCCAGTGTGCTCTTGACTGCTTAACAGCGGTTCTCAGCCTGTGGGTCGCGACCCCTTTGGCGGTCGAACGACCCTTTCACAGGGGTCGCCTAAGACCATTCTGCATATCAGATATTTACATTACGATTCATAACAGTAGCAACATTACAGTTATGAAGTAGCAACGAAAATAATTTTATGGTTGGGTCACAACATGAGGAACTGTATTTCAAGGGCCAGAAGGTTGAGAACCACTGCCTTAATAGAAGTTGGGCACAGAAAATTATAAGCAAAGTCTCTGTTCTTGAGGAACACTAAACTTTTCTGTTATTTTTGGGGAGAAGACAAGATTCCCAATAGATTATCCTCAGCTGGGGATAGGTGGGCTCTGCAGGAGAAATTTAAGGGTTGTCCAAAGACTGCATAGTGAGCAGGTGGTTAATCCTGAGGGTGTGGGAGATTAAAGAAAGCCTCGTGAAAGATACCCTTAGAACTTAGCAAAGAGGAGGGCAGAACTTCCACTGAGATATGGGGGTGTTTGGGAACCATGAGGAACACCATCTGGTTGGAGGCAATGGATTGGAAATGCCACCCGAGGAGCCTAACATTCCTGGAATCACCCCATGGAAAGTGAAGTTCATCTGTGGGCCATGGGGAGCAGGCGGGGGGGGGGAGGTGATATTTACTAATTTAGGGGTTGCTGTAACGACTGAGTGAGAGAGATGCATGGACCAGGGCCCACCACACACACACACCCCTGGGGCCTAAGGGCACTCATCGGTCCTTATCCCCCTTGGCTGGCTCCCCATTCCAGTCCACTCAGACTGCTGTGTACATTTTCTTCCTCACTGTAGAATAAATTCTTTTTAAGAGTTCTATCCTTATTAAGTTGGAAAGGGTACACTGCACCTGTTCAATAGCAGCATTTGAAACTTAGGTTATTAAAGATTGGGTTCTCTTAAAATCATGGCAAGATACTGAAGGTGTGCATCAAAATTAACCATGAAGTTTTTGTTACTGCTAAATTTAAAATGTAACAAAAAGTTAAGAAGTGCGGAGGAGGCCATATTAAACATTCATGCTTGTACCATTGGAAATGATCATTTTCATTTTGACATATTTTCAAAACTTCTTTTTAAGTGAAATCAAATGGCAAAAAATTGTTCTTATGTTTTCTAATTCCCTTTACCCCGCCCTCATTTCCCAACGGATCTCAATCTCCCTCCACCCCCATTCCTCCACCAGTCGTGTCTTTTCCTTGCCATTTATTTTCCTGAGAAAAATCAAATCTAATGAAAACGGTCTCTTCTTCTTTGCACCTGTCCTAAAACTAATCTAGATTGTTACCCACTATCTACTATGAATTTGGGCTGAAGCCATTGGCACCAACATGAGATTTTTTTCTCTACAATTTATAGCACCCTAAACCAAGGTAGACTTGGCTGACAATTTGGCATCGCCTTAGACACAGACACAACCGTAAGGGAGAGATGCAAGGGCAAGACAGTCCAGGGAATAGTGACGTGGTCAGGGAGTGATGTGAGGAGACGACGAGCTAGGAGCAGAGGGCCTGGGCAGTAGGGAAAAGGGGCGAAGGGGTCAGCAGAGTGCCACTGAGACGCAAGAGCCAGCTAACGCGGATAAAGAAATGCAAGGCGTTGATGACCAGAGTGCCAGAGTTTTGGACATTAAACATACACTTTCAGATTCATTTTAATTTTTAAATTTTTTAAAAAACAAGTCAGAGTGCTAACTGCTGCTCACAAAGAGAGCTTATCATGAAGGGAGCCATTTCTCAGGGATGGGAGTAGCATATGTTTGGCCCCTGCCCAGACAAAAACCTTTTGACCCACCACTCTTCGGGCGTTCGGTGGGTTCTAGGTGACCCACAGCTTTGTAGCTGGGCCTGGTTCCAGTTGTAAAGGAGGAGATGGACCCATGCAGTCACATTGTGCAGGTGGCTTACCAGTCTGTGGAGCCTGCATGTAGGAGCTCCAAGGATGATGACTGAGAGCTCACTCTTGGACCTTCTGTCACCAGCTGCACCCACACCAGTTTCATTTATTGCCAGCATATCCGCCTCTCCCCTAGTTTAGCCCCACTTCAGTTGAGCAGTGATTGGCAGCAGCCTGTCTGGGAGACTTACATGGTCGGAGGACAGGCCTGAAACTTAGAAATTATTCTCTACCTTGAATTATTCCACTCACCATTAATGTATCAAAAGATCATTACCTATGTTTTTAAGCTCCAGGGATTTATTATCCCAGCATGTAGAAAGAACACGAAAATATTCTCCATGCATTAAGCAGTCTTTTCTTTCCTACTCAGAGTTCCTACTTAAGAGTTTCCTGCTCTGAGTCTCTCTAGAGTTCGATTTTCCTGATGTCGTCCAGGCCCTGCCCAGAGACCTTTCCCCAATAGCCGCAGAAAAGCAGTCCTTTGTTTGCTGGCTTCAGAGGCTTGTGGGAGCCACTGCCAAGCTCTGCAGACCACCACATTGTGGACCATTGTCACCTTCCTGTAAAGCTGGACCAGGCCATTTCTGTTCTGGAGTGTGTTTTGATGAGTAGTAAGATGATGAGAAGTCTTCACTCTGCCCTAACCTTAGCAGGAATACATCTTAGGCAGTTGATGTATTCGTGTCAAGCTCCGGATGTGTATTAAAGAAAAGCCTGTCCTGGCTGGCATTGCATCATCCCAGTGCAGTAAAAAAAAAAAAAAAAAAAAAAAAAAGAGCCAAGTTTCTGTGATTGTGTCCAGTCGTTGGTGACTAATTTATGAGCTACGTGTGCTCCCTGAGGCCATTTTCTTCATTCTCACCCTGGTGGCCTTTGTGATTTGATTTCTGAACAGGCCATTCTTCCCAATCTGCCGTTCCTTCCAATAAGCACAAAGCTTAAAGTTCAAAATTGTTGATTTAATTCTCTTGGGGAGTTCAAGAACTTCGCTGACACATTGCTGCAGTCCACACTGCTGCATCCTGGTTGTACCACCACTGATTCCATCCAGGCCACAGGGAAGACACACCTCACTTCACCCGCTGGAGCGCCCCATGGCCCTCTGAGCCGCTCTGCTCCATCAGGAGGCGGCCGTTCGCAGCGCACAAGGCAAAGGAAGCCTGGAACAGCCATGTCCTTTGTCTCAGTGCCAGCACCAAGATGCTTGGCCTTGTCACAGGATTTGGGAAATGATACATTGCCTTTCCTGGCATCTCCCAATCTTCTGGGTGTTCTTTTGCATTCATGACATTGTCCCCTGTCTCCTCAACGATATTTTCATTACCTTGTTTTTAACTTAACCTAGTTAAGACAAAGATTGGAGACAGTTAATTTCTCATGCTTGGGTGTGATGGAATTAGAACCTCCCGTCAGCCATGTGGTGATGCAGAGCGTAGCGTAAAAGAGGACTGAACACATTTATCTTTCCGTGTGAACTGAGCCAGGTCTGGATTTTCTTTTTAAGGATGACAGAAACAGCCTCATTCTACATTCCTGTCCCTTCCGAGAGAAATCCCATTGTTAATTGGCCTCCAGTGTAGACAATGCCCTAGAATAGCAGTGGGCCCCAAGATTATGTCATGAGGGTTAGGACTCCTAAGCGTTGCAGATCTGGAGCAGGATCAAGCCTGGATGGCTGATCACGTGGGCCCCATGGATTCCAAGTTCACTGAATGGCAAGGCTGCTAGCACTGTGCAGTGTTTGATGCAGTCCTGACAATGGGTGCTGTTACTCTCACCTTAGAAAGGGGGAAGCAGAGGCTCCGAATGCCTAAATGACTTGCCCAGGGTCACAAATCTGAATCTGATTCCAGGGCTGTCTGGCACCAAAGACCAAGCTCTTTGATTGATATCATGGTGCCTCCCCAGAGAGAGCTAGTCAAGGGTGAGGGTCCTTTCCCTTGTCTTGAGGTGCTTTTGCACTGTCTCCCCTCAACTGAGTCTTTTTTCATTGTGTCTGGATGTTTGAATTAAACAGAAAAGGTGAGAGTGTTGGGAGTTGGTACTCAGTCTGGAGCTAAACTTGAGCTAGCTGCCTGCTTAGGTTCCTCTGGCTTTTCAAGGAAGATTTACCCCCGGCCTCTTGCTGTCACCTCTGAAGGGAAAGGGGGCTAATGTCAGAAGGGTGCCTTTTCTCCACACCCAGACCTGGCATTAACTGATCTAAATCCCAGGCTTCCTGGGGGAGAACCATCAGGCATACCTACAAATCACCTGGATCCTCATCTACAATCCATAATGCTGCTGAGCTCCATATCAGAATGAAAGGAAACACTATTGACAATTATAAAATACTAAATATAGCTCAGTGCATTTAAAAATGAACAATAGTCAAAGCCTTGACACATTTTTCTTTGATGTGAATGGAGTCTTTGGCATTTGGAAGCACAATAAGATGAATTAATTGCTCCTCATTACATGGGAAGTCAGGAGGGGTGTGAATGTGCCTTCTCTCCTCGGCATTGGCCGTTGCCTGACCGAAATAGCCCCTTTTGTATTTACTCCTGCTTCCTCTAATAATAAGCAAATTGGAGATCATGGCTGGGAGCATTCAAGTGCCCTTCATCCTTTCTCCAGAACTCTCAGAGAGTTTTGTGATGTTTATCTGCTCAGGGGCTACTGCTAATAATTGCAGAAGTCATGCGAATTCACAGAGTGCAAGATTAGAAACAGCATCTGCAAAATTACTTTTAGGGAAGTATTCTGTGTTTTATCTTTTTCTGCAAAAGTGATTTTGCAAGCAAATTGCTGTCTTTCCTCTCTTGCACTATATTTTTATATTGCTGGGAAAAGTATATTTGGAGGAAAACATTTAATAGCTATCAAGAGTTTTTGAATCCATGGTCTTTTCTTTAACTGTATGCATTTTTCCTGTTAAAATGGTAGACTTCCATGTGGATAAATTAGATTGGAGTCCTTAAATTCTGAAATGATGGGCCCTGAATAAAGTGTTTGGAATATATTGGCCTAGAAGGCTGTTCATTAAAATTCCATATATGACAGCTATAAAATTGTACATGCAAGCCTGTGACCTTTGTACTTTATCTTTGTTTGTTTATGGTTAATGCCTATGAATTATGAGATAATTGATTCCCCAGAAAAATAAGAAGCTGGAGAAGCAAAGGAGAAAGGAACTGATTAAAAGGAAAATGCTAGAAAGAAACTATCCAGAAACCAGTTCATAAAACGTCCTTGATTTTTGGGAGCACACCACTCCGATATGTGCATCTGTGATGCAGCTGCCTTCCCATCATGTATATTACATGTAGACATTTTCGTACTTTCAACCATTAGAAGGAGGCAGTCAGCCGAACCCAATTGTAGCAGCAGCCTTGCTCTGCTTCATGAAATATGAAAGTCTGTTTACTTAGTAACAATAAGGATGTGAAAAGCTTGGGCTGAGGAGTTTCTGAGTGGCACATCCTGCCAGACTCCATGTGGCTGGGGTAGTGAGGCCATTGATACCGTGGGGTGCCAGAAGTTGGGCAGGGAGGAGAGAGGAGTGGGTCCTGAGACATGCACCCCAAGTTAGAGTGCTTTGCCTGCCCTCATTCTCAGGTCAGATGGGCCATTCGATCCTAGCAATCCATCAACAGTCTTAGACCCATGTTGCCTGCTTCATAAACATTTCCCACAGTCCAGGTCACAGGCTTGACTTAGGGTTCAGTTGGAAAGGAAGAGTTACCTTTTCTTATTCCCCCAATACTCAGCTTTCTGTGGCCCCTTTCTTTGTCATCTTAGGGATAGATGGACTTAAAATCAGTAATAAGGTGTCAGTATGAAGTTGTCCAAGCTTTTTCCTAGGACACATTTGTCTTGTTCATGCATGCTCCTATGTACATCCACACTCAATGAGTGTTTCCTGTAACCTCAGACATCATAGATGATAACTCAGTATTGACTTAAAACTGTATCAGTTTTTCAAGATACAGCAGTGTGCTCATCTGTTGTAAATCTCATCCATGTCCCAGAACTATTGGTGTGAAAACATTTTAGAATAAAATTAATATGGTGTACAAAGGTAGCATATATTTTTGATTTTACTGAAGCTCCAGTATTTGAGTAGATTAGCAACATACCCTCCCCCCCTATAATCTAGGGAGATGAGTAGTAAGGATAGAGTAGAATGTTTAAAAGTCCAGGATATTAGACTAGAGTGACACAGAGAAGCAATTTACTCAGGCCTGACACTTACAGTTATCATTTCTTCAAAGCCAGGCCTGTATCTCTCGGCCGAAAATGACAATTTACAGATCCCTCCATGGAAATCTCTTCACTTGGCATCCTTCCTTCCTCCCATTTCAGGATAAGTGGGTTTGCAGCCAGGCTCTCAGTTCTGATTTTCCCTGGTGGAACTTATTATCTGCAGGGTTACTTTAGATTTTAAACAACAAAAAAAATTTCATTCTTTTAATTTTTAAATGTATATCATCTATAAAGGAGAGATGTTATGAAATTAAATGAGTAATCAGAGCGTTTCCACTACAAAAGGTAGGAAATCACTGGTGTAGACATTGTAGTCCATTTGCAGAAAATTGCCTATTCTCAAGTAGGTAGGTCAAGTGCAGAAATAACCTCTACTTGAGATACAATTTCCTCTCCACACTTGGCTTTCTCTCTATTAGGATAGGCGGCCAAGCCCTGCCCAAATTTTAACATTCGGCTGTCGTTTCACTAGCAGTTTTTTGGTTATAGACATTAAAGTGTATTTGCTTATGATGGAACTCACACTCACAACTTCAACTTTACCAGAAGGACTTGAGAGAATAAAGTTTAAATCTTTATTTTGTAGACAAGGGGAGAGTATTAAGTGACTTGCCCAAGGTAATGCACCCCATTAACATGAGGCAGAGGCAGATAGAGAGCCAGGTCCCCGACTCCTCGGCCAGGATGCCTTTTCCTGGCACAGATCAACTTGGTGTGATGGAAGCATTTGAATTTGCTCTCCTGCTTTGGAACTTTTGTTTCATTCAGGTACCTCATGGCATGCTGGGTAATAAGACAGTCCCACTTTATTTACCTAAAGAAAAAGACCATGTTCTGAAGCTGTGACATAAACAGCAAAGCTGGTGACATTTCTCCTTTCCTGATTTCCCTGTTAAATAAGAAGTATCAAACTTTCCTCATGAACATTTTGAGGAACTTTTTAATCAGCCTAGCAAACTCGACTAAAATTAAGAGTGGGCTATGGAGATGTAGGGAGCTCACTTCCACTTGGACCTGGGCTTTCAGTGGGTGAGTCACTCTACCCAACTGTGCACAAACGCGCTCTGTGTTGGGGCGAGCAGAATAGCTCCTGTCATCAGCATTCCATAAACAGAACACTCAGGTCGGAGAGAGCCCTGTGATGTACTTTTGGAATAGACCCAAGCCCACGGCTCTTTTGTAGTTTTTCCTGAATTTGCGTCAGCTAGACAAGCAGGAAGTCTGGGCTGCCATTTTCCCAGAAACCCTGGCCTGAGCCCTGGGGAAGCTAAGGCATGTTCCCTGTTGGGGAAGGCACCTGTGGGCATACCTATGCCATTGCTTCAGTTTCACAAATCACCTTGAGGGCGTTTATAACCTCTCATTAGGGATAAGTGGCATGGGGACTGGAGTCCAAATTGTCCCAAAGAGAAACCAGTGAGTTTGTATTCTTGACGAGGAGAGAGTAAGCATGACTAAAGCCATGTTTTCTGTTTGTTACCCACGGATCGCCCTCTGAGGGTAATGGGGCAGGTAGCAGGTGAGCCACCGGGGTCAGCTAAGAGTAGATTGCCTGGGGCTGAGATCAGTGTGTGTGTGTGTGAGGTGTGAGGCTCAGTTTGGCTTTGGGGCATTTGTACACAGCCAGTCAGTTTATCATAAAATTCCACAGACTTCAAGATTTGTCTTTTTTCAGACATCTTAGTATCTGAAACGTTTCAGATTTTAAGAAGTTATCAGAGGAATAGCTTTAGGTTAGGGCAATCAGCAGATAAATGTAGGTACAATCTGAAGAAGAATGACACCTGACCAGAGTGGCAAAAGCCTCACTCTAGTCGCCATGGTCCTTCCATTGGGGACCAGTAACCCTGCAAGCTTGCAGAGTCCTCATGTGTTATTCAGCTGCAGCACATGACCATACAGATGCTTATAATGACTGAGTGCATCCCCAAAGAGCCGTCCCATGAGCCTCATTATTTTTTCAGTTGAAAGCCAAAGAAACAGATAAAATATTATAAAAATTTATGCAAGTGTTAGGCTCTTTTTCAAGGGTTAATATAAACTTTGAAAACTCATATTCCTGGCAGTTATGGGGCAAAGTTGTGTCTGTCTGACTTGGGGGACACCTAATTGGTCTTTCTTAGAAGCCCCTAGAAATTATCTTATAGGCTTTTATTTTTATTTTTTTACTTCTTTTGGCCTTGCCTTTGGCACCTCAGTATGTTTATTCACCACCTTTGGGTGAATCTGTGAACAGTGCAGCCACCTCTCTGCTGGTACTCTGTCTTACCCGAAGCTTGCCTTGGCCTTCATTCCCTGTCTGAACTCTGAATGGCAGCTGCGGAGGGCGATCTTTTTATTTTGATGTCATCATTTTGTTCCCACTTTCATGGATTCTGGGGCCAGATAGATTTATAGACTTCCTGCTAGCAACCAGGGACCTTGACATGTGTACCCAGCATGAAGCCCTGCCTGCATCCCTGGGGCCTGTCCCCCACCAGGGCTGTGGCCATTTCTCCCATCTTTGTTGGGGGAGCCACAGAACCAGCTCAGAGGAATGGGGGGTACTTTTTCATTGTTGTAGTTGTTGGTAATTGACCTTCTAGATAGTTATGTGAGTCATACATTCCTCCAAAAATGTGAAGAAAAAAACAACCCACATTCCTACCCATTTTATTATAACCCAGGTTTGTGTGTTTATATACATTTATATTTTTTAACTGAAGAAGAAAAATAACCCTGCCTTTGTACGCATTCTTTTTAACAATTGTTTATTGTTGTATCCAGGTGACAAGCATGGTAAGTATTTTCACCAGTTGAGTATTCTGTATTTTAGCTGTGCTTGGCAGACTTTTTGGCTAGCTTTGTGTTATCAGCCTTGGCTTTCCTAGAGAAGACCCACTTAGGAAAAGGAGAAAGTACTTACCTGATAGCATCCCCTGTGTCCTTGGCTACAGATGGAACCCATGTAGTCTTCTCGCAGTGGGATACCTGAGAGAGCATGCGCCCCGCCAGCATGCTGCTTGGCCCATCAGTCACCACCCTACCCATCCTACCCCCACCCCCACCCCGCCCCACTGCTTCTGAGCCTCCCCGACCAGGCGTCTGCCAGGGCTACCAGGCCTCGCATGACTCCAGCAGCTCCTGGCACTGTGGCCCCTTGATAGCACACACAGGCAGGGCCTCCTGACGCTCTGGATGGCCCTATCCCAGATCCACCCTCCTCCCCTATCTTGAGAGCAGGGCCCTTTTTTCCTTGAGTGTGTTAAGTAATTGGAGAAGTCTCCCTTTGGAAGCTGGAAAAATAAATACAGTGTTCACTCTTCTCAGAGGCTTCCCATTCTGTTGGAAAACAGATTAACAAAAAAATTTATTTTTTAAACCTTGCCACTGGGTGTTCTCAGTAAATGCTCTGAGTAGCAGTAGGCTCCGTGTGTTTTGGCCTTCTGGCTGTGTTTATTTATCCGTGCATGTTTGCTTTCCCGGCCTCTTTTGTGGCTCTGTATTTTAGTCCATGTGCTCATGGCTGTGCCTGTGTGAGCTGCCTGGTAGCCATGCGTTACGTATTAAGTCTGTGTGTCACTGTCACCTTCAAGGATCAGACTGCCAAGGATAAGGCCCTTCAGCACATGGCCGCCATGTCCTCAGCCCAGATCGTCTCGGCCACTGCCATTCACAACAAGCTGGGGCTGCCTGGGATTCCACGCCCTACCTTCCCAGGGGCGCCGGGGGTGAGTCACAGCTGCATCCAGAAACGATGGCCCTGGAGGCATTGGGTCATCATGGGCCAACATGAAACTGACCACCTGGCACTTGTTATGATTTGGTCAGGTGTGAGAGAACCACCTTGTGGGGAACTGATGATCGGTGCAAAAAGGCGAAAGAAAGAAAGGGAGGGAGCCAGGGAGTGAGAGAGAGAGAGATGGGGGAGTGGAGGGAGCCTTCGTCCCTGAAGACATAGAATCAAGTATCACTTTTCCTGTGCCCTCCTGGGCTGTGATCTGCCTCTTTTGCTCTTTTTTCTAGTCCCTGGTCTCTGTTCCTGTGTCCTCAGGGTCACCTTTATGGCAGCTAGGCCCTAAAGCAGCGGTTCTCAACCTGTGGGTCGCCACCCCTTTGGGGGTTGAACGACCCTTTCACTGGGGTCACCTAAGACCATACTGCATATCAGATATTTACATTACAATACATAACAGTAGCAAAATTACAGTTATGAGGTAGCAACGAAAATAATTTTATGGTTGGGTCACAACATGAGGAACTGTATTTCAAGGGCCAGAAGGTTGAGAACCACTGCCCTAAAGGAACAATGAATTCTGTTAACATTTTCATTTTGTACCTACCAAGGGCTGAGACACTAAATGTCACGGTCCCATTTAATCTTCATTATAATCCTTAATGGCTCTTATTGTTATTGCCATTTTACAGATGAAAAAACTGAGGTTACTTAGAAACAAAACAAGGGTTTGGGAACGTGGTCATAATTACATGGATAATGGTGTCAGGACTCAAACCCAGGGCTCTCTGACTTCTTTTACATAGTGCTGCCTCCGGCAGGGAGTCAGCAGGTACCAAAAGCCCCAGGAAAACTCACAGCAAAGGAGGTGTCTGCACTGCTGTTTGGAGCTCCTGGCTGGCCTCTTGTTTTGAGCTTTGTCCTCTTCCTGGCTGGGCCTTCGGTGCTGTGAGCTGAGGCAGCAGCATGTTACACAGGGAGCATTCAAAATGCAGAGGGAAGAGAAGGGTGGGTGGGTGCAGGGGTAGAGCAGTCAGATGAAAATATTTGTGAATGCCCTGCAGTAGACTCAGATCGCTGCCAGGTGTTGCTGCCTGTCCCTGCCAGAGGGGATTATCTGGAAGAGGAGCTAAAGGAGCCTTGGGTTGCTAGGCCAAGGACATAGGTGGCGGTTTTCTGCCCAGCAGTGACCACACCTGCATTTAGGGAGGGTCATTGCACCTGGCGGGTGATCTGAACCCACCATCTTTAGCAGGGGTTGCAATGCACACGCATCCTGAACTGTGCTTTGAAGTGAACTCATAATCCTGAAGCCTCTTGCATTTTGCCTTCCAGTTCTGGCCGGGAATGATACAAACAGGGCAGCCAGGATCCTCGCAAGAGTAAGTCTGAGGAGGGGCCAATATTGACTATAAGGGCCTAGGCCAGGGGTGGGCAAACTTTTTGACTCGAGGGCCACAATGGGTTCTTAAACTGGACCGGAGGGCCGGAACAAAAGCATGGATGGAGTGTTTGTGTGAACTAATATAAATTCAAAGTAAACATCATTACATAAAAGGGTACAGTCTTTTTTTTTTTTAGTTTTATTCATTTCAAACGGGCCGGATCCAGCCTGTGGGCCGTAGTTTGCCCACGGCTGGCCTAGGCACTGCCCAACCTGGATAGTGTTTTCCTGGGGCCAAACTGCCTAGGAGCTTGGAGGGGCGGGGAAAGGAGATTTAATCTGAGATCACCTACATCATCCCTGATTGTTACCTGCTGAAGCCAATAGGAAAGAGGCTGCTCAGGTCCTGGAGACATGTAAATACCTCACTTGCACCTTAAGTTTAGTGGTCATGTAGCTCAAAACAGGAAGAGGATTCCAATCCCTTCCTGCCTCTCAAGGGCAAAGCCTAAGGCAGTGATGGCGAACCTTTTGAGCTCCGCGTGTCAGCATTTTGAAAAACCCTAACTTAACTCTGGTGCCGTGTCACATATAGAAATTTTTTGATATTTGCAACCATAGTAAAACAAAGACTTATATTTTTGATATTTATATATTTAAATGCCATTTAACAAAGAAAAATCAGTCAAAAAAATGAGTTCGCGTGTCACCCCTGATATAGGTTCGCCATCACTGGCCTAGGGTCATCCTGAGAAAGTGCCTGCCCGAGGGAGGGCAGTGGGGTGATTCCACAGCCCATTCTGCCCTGGCTTTCCCTGTGGCATGGCAGCTAATAGAAAATCCCAATGATGCTTTGAGGGCCAGGGTAGCAGGCTCAGTAAACCAGCTCGTATATTCTCGAAGGAACTTGAGCTATTTGGCCTAGAGAAGGCGAGCATTCCCAAGCCAGGCCTGGGATTGGTGACCACGAACCTCGGTCTCTGGAGGGATGAGATGTGCAGAGGCAGATGTCCAGCTCCTCCCACTGAACTGGTGTGAAGCTGGTGGTGGGTCCCCAGGAGCCTGTTGGCCCCTCAATCGTCGGGAGTAACCCTCTCAGTCTTGGTGGAGCTCTGCCTGGCTGTGCCCCACTTACAGGCAGGGAACCTAACACTGGGGAGAAGCCCAGGCCGGGTCCCTAGCCTGGGAGGCCGAGGCCAGGACTGAGGTGTAGCCACTGTGACAGGCGCCATTTCTAACTCTCCATCCTTCTGTCCCCAGTGTCAAGCCCTTCGTGCAGCAGGCCTACCCCATCCAGCCAGCGGTCACAGCCCCCATTCCAGGTGAGTCTCCGAGGGCTCCGTCTCACTTTGTTCCACAGCTGCATGTCCCCTCTGACTTGCAGAGCCATGGCTACCCTCTCTGCACCCACATGTTTAAGGCCGGGGTTCGCCTGGATCTTAGGAGGGTTACAGGGGGTCCCTTTCCAGGTCCGCGATTCCTCTCAGTTACCTCATGAGAGCTCTTCAGATGCATTTTTTTAAGGAAACAGGAAGCCTGATCACTTTCACTGAGCACCCTGGTCATCCTTGGAAGGGGAAGTTACTGTGGTTCCTTCCCCATCATTAACAGGCCGAATTGGGCAATCTAGGTCCTAAAGGCAGATGGGGTTCATTCACCCTTTCCTAGATAAGTAGGTTTCAATTCCTAGTACCCTTTTTTCCAAAGAGAGCTGCCATGGAAGGCCACACTAGAAAACTTGTATCTGCTCCCCCTACACACACATGCATGTGGAATGAGCGGTGGAGCCGCTCTCCTCTACAGACCCCCGGCTTATGCCCTCTGCTCCAACACCACGGAGCACTCTGAGGGAATATTCCATACTGCCGGTGGCTGCAGGCTTAAGAAAGGAGGCGGAGAAACACAAGAAGTGTCTGGCATGTGCCAAACTCACAGGAGATCTTTGTGAGCATTCATTCCGTCTTGCCCTGGCCCCCAGCTCAGCCCCTTTGTCCAGGAGTAGGTGTCCTCAGGCCACAGCCCATAGCGTGACTACGGGGAGCCACACGCTTTATCAGGACACTGCCTCAGGGTCCTTGGCCAGAGTCTCACCCCTACCTCACATGACACTGTTGTAGCCGGCCTTTCTTCCTGGGTCATCTGTTTGTAGGGCCCTGCGCCCGTATTGGCCTGCAGCCCAAGGGGAGGCAAATGGCCAGCATTAAAGGTGACGATTGGTCTTTCAGGGTTTGAGCCTGCATCAGCCCCAGCTCCCTCGGTCCCTGCCTGGCAGGGTCGCTCTATTGGCACAACCAAACTTCGCCTGGTGGAATTCTCCGCTTTCCTCGAACCACAGCGAGACCCAGACTCGGTGAGTGTGCTCAGAGAGGTGTGCCTCAAATCCAGCATTTGCTGTCCATTTCCATTCCCCTTCACCATCCTTTCCCCTGCCCTCCTGCCTGACAGATAACCCGAGTGGATGTGGACCTGAAGGAATAGCCAACCAGCTTTTCATTTAAGTAAAAGGTATTTCCATTGACAACTGTGTTGAATTTAGAGCTAAACGTTTGCGGATACGTTGGACCTGACACTTCAGGGAACACTGGCGCTGAAGGGAAGGGCCTTAATAGGCTCTTGCATTTGGTAAAATTTAACCTTTATTGAGCCTTGCCACATGACTGGTATTAAGCAAAGCTGTTTATATATACAATTGCATTTTACCCTCATCAAAACCTTATAAGGGTAGGTACTGTCTGAGAGATGACGAAACAGAAGTTAAGCAATTTCCCTGAAGTCACACTGTTAATAGTTGATGGATTAGAGATTCAAACTTATGTTTTTCAAACTCAAGCCTAAACATTTAGCCAGGATTCTACACTGCCTTTCCAAGATAGCAGCTATGTTTTCTCACAATAGCAGGTTGTTATCTTCTTAAGGAGAAGTAACAAGATGGTACTTTAGCAATTGGACATAGAATGCATTGTAATATCATAAATACCAAGAAAGTTGGCATCTGGCCTCTATTCAATGTTCCCCTGCCCCCCCCCCCTTCGAGTGCTGCCATCCCTCCCTGCCAGGTCCATCATTTCCCATACATATGTGTGCCTGCCCCCAGGAAGCCCAAGGCCCTGGTCTCACTCCCACTCCTTGGCTGTGAGGATGAGCACTGCATCTGCATGTGGGCGAGTCCAAGGCAAACCCTGGAGAAATCGTGAGTTTGTCTTTGGGAATCTTCACCAACCCCTTCCTGTGCTCCCTATCGCACCCACCTTGCTGATCTCCAGGGCCGCTGAAAGCCATGCTTTCCGTGTGTCTGCCACCTTGCTGTCGTTCTGTTACCAGAAAAAGTGTCACGAGTGATTTCACCATCTGTTGTGAATAACTCAGATACTGAACACTCACGGGTGACCTCTCCTGGGAGGATTTGCACTTGAGCTTGGTGGAAAGCCTCTGGTGACAGGATGGGGGGACGCCCTGGGCAGAGGCATCCACCAGCCATCACCACAGCAGAGGCTCGGGAACGCCGTGCAGCCACTGACATTTCTGTCTATGAGTTGTGAACTCTGGCAGCTGGGAGAAAAATAGAGCCTGCTCCAAAATTAGGGGAAAATGAAGGCGATGTAAGTAGGTCATTGGGCCTATTAAGGCAGGTATAGGAAAATAAGGTTATTGAAAACAGGGAAGAGAAAGCCAACTAGATCATTTTTTTCGTAGCTGAGTGGTTTTACAGGAAGGGTGATGGCAATGGCCTTTCCCTGATTGTCTTTTCCCTGATGAATGAAAAGGTTTGGCTTTGTAGCTTCGACTCTAATTCATGACTTTAACGGTCCTGAAACAAACGGAAGGCCCAGTGCAAGTCAACATTCCTGGGCCTCTTGGAAAAGTAATTATATTTTAGGGGACCCAAGATGGGGACTGAGAGAAATTGGAATTCAGTCAACAAATACTTTTTAAACACTACATGCCAGCCCCTGATTTAGGTGTTAGGGATTCAACAGCAAAGGAAACAGCCCTTATTCTAGTGGAGCCTCCCTCCTAGGTAGAGACAACAGTAACCACCCCAACAAGTGCACGCACACTCACACACACACATACACACACACACTCACACAGAATGGGAGGCGATGCTAAGTGCTTATGTGGAATGGTGATCCTTCTGCACAGGTGAAAATTACTTGCTCTTTAGAATAAAAAGGTATAATTTCAGAAAATGTCATATGTTGATGCTTTTGGCTTGTTACATTATGGTTTTAAGTTATGTCTATCAGATAATGCCAACCAAAACTGCATCACTATTCTGAAATTATTTTACTAAATTGTAACATCAGTCTCACTTGTTAATGTTGCTTCTAACATTCTGTGTTATGAACCCTGATTTTGCCAATGAGTTTAATGTATATAAATGAATTCACGGCAGGTTGCGACTAGTACATGTATTTGATTTTAGTGGAGATGTGAGGGTCCGGAAAGAGAGTTCTTATGCTAGAGGAAGCAGGGAACCCTAGGAGAAAAAGGTGATTGAGGAATTGAAATGGGGGAGAATTAACAAAATTATTTACAGCACTTTGATGATGCCTCAGGCATTAGCTTTTCAGATTGTATAATATGTACTTTATTTTGCAAACATGAGGTGCTGTTACAGTGAACATGTAATGGCACTTCAGGACCAAGGTCACACTGAAAAACTTGTAGCATGTGAAAGGTTCCAACTATAGGAAAATATAAAGTCACCTAAAATAATTCATCTGGGACATTTAAATGAATGTGGATATACTCTGCTTAAAACTTTAACAACAAATATTAAGCACGTTAATTTGATAAGGAAGCCAACAAGGTGACAAATAATTAAAGGTCCCCAAACAGATTTAACTCTGTGTTTGGAGATCTTTGTTTCCATGTAGGCATGCACACATTTCTCCCTGCTTCTCCATAATGGCTTAGGCTCATTGGAATCATGGGGTTATAGATAGTGCTGGCAAAAAGCCAATAAATAAATCAATGCGCTGGGTGCAGTGCTAACTGTTTTTCATTAGTGATTTCTTCTATCCTCATCATAGCCCAGTGAGGTAGGTAATTCTGTTCCATTCTGTAGGAGAGGTTTGGAAAGATTGCTGTCTTCAGATAGTCAGTGGCTGTGGCCAGGTTTGAACCTTGCGCTGTACTATTTTCCAGCAGTAGATAAGGCATGAGCAAGAAAGCCAAAAGGAGAGCCTAGTTTGCCCCAGTCCAAGGTGGCCTCCCTTAGTTACCACTGCTCTGGAAATTCACTCTTCATTCTAACACATTGTCTTCATTGCCACCACTGAAGACTTCTTCATGACTCTGCCACCCTTAGCGTTGGCAGCACTCGTAGTAGTACCAGCAGTAGTACCATCTGTGGACATAGCCAACACTGTGCATTATCTTACTTAATCCTGTGACGTGGCCTTCCCAATGTTAGGCAGCTAGCTGACATTGGAAATGGGATTCAGATCCAGGCCTGCTGATTCCACATCCTGAGATTGTAACCAAAGAGTGTATGTTCCATGTGTACCTGTGGCCTGTTTTATAGGCTATAGCTGGCTAGACTCTAATAAACTAAAGGAAGAATAATCTGTGGGATGTGCGCCCCCTGCTGGCTCTGCATCAAGCATCAACCAGATGGCAGCGTTTCCTCAAGTTGGTTGTTTATATTGGTGGAGAACCAGCAAGTCAGTCCCTCTGTCACCTTTGGCTCCACTAGAAACTAAGAGAAAAACAACAGAGGGTTAAGAAAGGAAGATCTAAGAAATTAAGACTATATTAGAAGTGGTTAGTAGTGTTTGAAAATACACTTTTTACATGATTTCAGTGTTGCATATCAAAGGACTTCAAATGTTAAGTGTAAGATCCTCCATCACCTGTAATCAGGGCCCAGTTCCTGGAGACTGAGTTAGGCAGCTGCTGATTGAGACTGCTGAAAACCTGATCTTGGTGAGCTGTAAGCTGAATCCTGTGTGTGCATGGGGAGTGGTTTCCCTGATAAAGCCTAGTGGACTCCCTCTACCCCCACCCTGGGACACAGCAGTTTCCTCCAGCCCCCCACAGCTCAGCACATCCTGCCCCACAGCTGGCAAACCCCTGCTGGTGCAGACTTCCCAGGCACCAGACTGTATGCTTAATGCTTGTCATGGTCTACATGCCAGAATAAGCAGGACCGTGTGCAGGAAGAGATTGTGTGAGGGTTGAGTTAGGTAGGTGTTACACAGCCAGAGAAGGGAGAATTTGGGGATGGAGAGGGAGGGACAAGGAGATTGTCTCTTTAGATTTTGAAAATGCACTGTCTTGCCAAAGAACAAGAATAGTTCCACGATGTGGTACGGTAACAAACCTGAACAGGGAAGGCACATCCAGCTCATAACTAACACCTTGACACATGATAGCAATAACATTAATCACCGCACCTGCTGAGCTGCGTGATAACCACTACGGCCAAGCATTTGACTTGGGGACTGGTCTTATGTCCGGTCTATCAGGGAAGGAATGGAGGCTCTGGCGCATTAAGATACATTATCAAGATCCACTCTCAGGAAGTGGCTATGCCAAGGTTTGGCTCCACTCTATTCCTAACCACTTCACTGTGGTTTTGGAGAAATCAAAAAATTCTTCCAACATAAAAACAGCTGCCTTCTAAAGTATGAGCTTCCTAAGTGCAGGCTGCATGTTAACAGGGCCCTTCACATGGGGCAAGGGTCGGGCTGGCTTTTCTCTGAGCTCCTTTTCCAACCTGCAGTGTTGTGAGTCTTCTCGGGGTTTGGGGCAAGGCACGAGAGAGGCCAGGAATGTTTCCACTGGGTCCTTAGAGCATATCTCCTGTCATGCTCTTGTGAAGACAGGTTTGTACTGATTGAATGAGAAAGCTGGTATCAGAATGCTTACCAGCGCTGTGAGATTTGAGGCAAATGATTTCACGGCTCAGCCTGATTTCAGTTGGTACAGCGGTCATACTAGGACAACTCATCATTGCTGCGACAATTACAGTTAGCAACATCCCTGGACCTATTGAGCACTCCACACATGGTTTTTGGAACCTGAATGTCTTTTAGAAATGTAGCAGGAAATTGGGCCAGACAGATGGAGGGATCTGGCTTGGGAAGATCTGCTCACCAGGTGTTTTGGACTCTATTGAAACTCAGATGAGAGCCAGAATATTTTTTTAATTAAATTTTTTTTTTTTTTTTTTTTTTTTTAGTAGATAGTAAATTCATGTGGTCAAAAATCTATAAGCATAAAAGAATGGAAGGAGTCTTCACTACCTTCTAATTCCTATCCCATCCCAGGTAGGAATCACCTTTGCTAGTTTCTTCTATTTCTGCAGATTTTAATACATGGACAGCATAATATGGACATATTCTCACCCTCCTTTTTAAAGAGAAGTTGTGATCTGATGTGTTTCAGGAAGATGACAGCTGTAGCAGGTCAGAGAATGGGCTGGGCTAGGAGATGAGTGACAAGCACCAACCCCGGGCACAAGCAGTGACGCAGGGGATAGACATTGTGTCTATAACTCTAAAAGGTGTTAGGGGTTAATTAGCTGTGGAGGAAGAGGATTCTGGAAATGACCGATCTTTTGAGAGTGGGAATGGTAGTATGATTTGAAAAGTCACAGAACAAGGAGGAAGCAGTTTAATCGCCTTTCCTCAAAAGAAACCTGTTGAAGGGGATATTGGAAACAGACATTCAGCAAGTTTAAGTTAACAACAGCCCAACACCGGGCTCATAGATGACAGGGTTGATACTTGAACTTTGTCCTAATCCAGAGTCCAAAGTTTGAAAAACTGGGGAAGGTAGCAGCAATGACCAACATTGAGGGAGGTCTTTCCCATGCATTCACCTCACAGAGAAGGATGCACCCCCTGGGGGAGTGCAGAAGACAAGACTCATTACCGTTTCACAAGTGGCAGCCAGCTCCGGAAGGTGGGCAGGACATTTGGAGGAGGAGGAAAGTAAGGACACTTGACTCAGGTTCCACGGGAGAAGAGAATTCCTGGAGGGTCCCCAGGCTTGGGTGATGGCAGGTCCTCAGTCAGGAGGCAAGGGGTTTTGCTGAGGTTTCCTGGCCTCTTTACTTCTAAGTGGCTGGAACAGCCTGAAGCATGGAGCCTCCTGGTGTGAGGAGTAAGTCAGCAATCTTCACAGTCTGAGCGAGCCCGAGGTCTCCCCTTCAGGGGAACCTGCACTGAAGTTCTGCAAATACATCCTACAGCGCACCTGATTCTTTCCCATAAAGGCAGTTGGTCAAAGGGCCCGAGCATGATTTAACCTTCCTATCTGTACAGCTTCTTTCAAAGGCCTAAATTCACGGAGAGCTAAAAGTCTTTTGTTAGACTACAGACCCTGACTTTGCTTTGGAAAATGTGACCAGCTAAGGAAACAAGGCATTGAGGAGGCCCGGGACAGAAAAAAGGGTGAATGGTTTGCATGGGATTCGATTGGAGAAATAAGGAAACAAGATCAAAAGCAAGGTTTAAGTTCCAGATTGCCAGGAGGGTCCTTGCCTGGGTCCTGGACAGGGTGGAGGAGGCCAAGGTTTCTCTGAAGACGCTTCTAAGCCTGCAGTGGCTGCTGGGGTTGACACTACATCTCATTGTGGGGTTCTGCATTTATGGTAAACAGCTGTTTGGGCAAATCGGTTTCTGGTCCTTTAAAAAAGAAGTTCCTCTACCCCAGTTCATAGCTTGTGTGTGGATCTCATTAATAGTAAACCTGCAAGCCAGTATCTGTGCAGCTCCCTACGGCTCACACAGAGCTGTCTTGTTTACTGTTTCATTTGACCTTCACATTGACCCCCAGGTATCCGCAGGCCAGGTGTCATCCCTATGTTCAGAGGAGGAAGCCAAGGCCCAGAAAGATTAAGGAACTTGCCTCAGGTCACACAGCTCAAAACCAACAGAGCCAGGATTCTACCCATGTGTTGTTCATGTCTGCATCCCATGCTCAGAATAAATGGTCAGAAAGCAACTTGCCCTGGAGGCTCTGAGAGGAAGGCCACAGCTGGTCTGCCGGTTGGCTATGCCCAGTATATGTGCCTTTCCCAGACTTTTCTCATATATTTTACCAAGTGTGGTCTTCCAGTAGGGCATGGAGATGAAGTATCTTTCTGAGGTTGAGATGATGGCTCCCTTGGGTGCGGTATGGTTTTGTCACCCTTTCCTGCATGACTGCCCAGCTGTTCTATGGGCTCATCCATGCACCTCTCCCAATAGCAGTGGATGGTTTACTTCCAATGTCTGAGCTGCTCTGGGCACTCACTCTCTTTCTTCATTACCATTTGGGGATGAGGCAATTGAAAGCATCTGGAAATCTGGGTTTTATAGACATTTCACAGAGGCCCCAGCCAGGCTCCATCTGCTTTCCTTGGCAGGTCAGCCCCACGCCCGCTTGCCTTCCTGGTTGCTGTCCCTGCACTCAGCCAGTGGCCCTTACAGCTGCACTTCTGTGGGGAAGACACACCGCTTTCTACGGAAACAGCAGCCCCTCTAGAGAGATGGAGGTGGACGTGGGAAGTGGGGGTGAGGGCCTGCATCCTGGTGTGCGATCTGGGAAGGAAGGACTTGCTTGCTCCTAGTTTCTTATTTTCGATGTTTCTTTCTGGGAAGAGCACAGGGAGGGCATGAAGCAGCACCAGGGCCAGGTAACCAGACAGGGCCGGTGTCTCTGAGCAGTCAGCCCAGGATGGAGCCTGCTTGTGGCGGAACCCAGGAGAGTCCCTCCTGTCCCCCCAAGGGCTGAGTATGTAGGTCACTTTCCTTGGCTGGCCCTGAAGCCACTCCATGGGGTCATCACAGGTTGCCCAGGCTGCTCTGGGAGTGTCTGGACAGGGAGTCCTGGCAGGAGCGTGACAGGAAGCAAATAGAGGTGATTTGTCCTTGTTCTGTTCCAACTTGTACATTATCATCCCTTGACATGAGTTATTTGTCTTAGTTTCTTTAAATTCCTAAGTGGATTATAATTTCTCTCTTGGTATTATTTGACAGCAGTCATTTTTCAAGGTTTTACTAACGTTCTTCAAATACTTGGAATTTTTGGGACAAGTTTATGAGAATACCGCCATCTTCAGGTCAGATAGTGTACTGCAGCGCTGAGGCATGTTCTAAGGAGCAGCCCAGATGCCAAGGAGTAGATTTATGGGGCTTTTCCTTCCTTTTCCACAAAAAGTGAACTGCCTCATCCAAGGTCTTTAGAGTAAAATGGATTGGCAGTCCTTTACAAAAAGAGAGAAAAGAAAGAAAGACCCCAGTGGCCCCTGTGGGAGTTGTGTTGTGGTTGTCTCGTCCGTGGTGATGGGCGCCCTCCCAGGCTGCCCAGCCCCACTTGTGAGGACAGATTTTGCCTACTTCAGAGAGTGGGCTCTGATGTGCCTGTGGGAAGTGTGGGGGCCAGATCCCTCCATGTGCACATCACCCCCACCTCGGCCACTCTACATTACAGTAGCTAATGGCAGTGTCCAAACAAGGAATCACCTTAATGTATCTGAAACTTACCTCTCTTAATTTCTGCTTTAAAGTTGAGTATTTCACTTCTGTTGCTGTCAGAAGGACAGCCTGACTTTCAGATGATCTCTTCCGAAGTAAAGAAGCATCATGATTATTTGGGGAAATGTAGTAACAATAAGTGGCGTGCTGGGTGCAGCATTATGTATTTTCCATGCGTTGTCTCACTTAATCCTTGTGGCACTCCTTCGAGGTAGTCCTGTTTATTGCCCCTGTATCACGGAGGTGGAAAAGGCAGCAGAGCGGCTGGAGTCGCTATCCCAGATGACTCAGCTGGACACTGGTGCCAGCACCAGGGTTCAGACCAGATCCCCATCTGACTCCTCAACCTCCCTCAGCAGCAGAGAGAAAGAGAGCCAGGAACCAGGAGAGAAAGTGACCTCTCAGAACAGCTGTGAGGGTGGAGGAAAGCCGTTTGTGAAACCCCCAGGGCAGCTAAATAACCCTTTGCAAGTAACTTTGTTGAGTTTCTAGGATTACATTCACCTTTTCACTACATAAAACTGCTGTGAAAAAGAACTGGAGGGATTACAGCAGTAAAGAGAGGAAATGAGCATTTCCCCAAGTTGAAAGAGAAATCCGTGTGTGAGGGTTGTGTCAGGTGCTGCTAAGCACCTGTCCGGTTGATCCAGGTAGGATTTTGCTGGTGCAACATCATTCTTTTGGGGGAACCCTGCAGGCGACAGGGATTCATCTTCTGGCCAGTCGTCCTGAGAGGTTGAGCCTTAGGAAGGCTCTGTGATCTGACTAAGTTCCTTTCGGGTCCAGGGAATTTGTGGTCGGCTAGAATAAACAGCCTGAAGCACGACTCTTAATGTTTTCGTTTCCCTTTATAGTCCTTTCCCTTCCTCAAAAAACTCTAGGTTGTTTCAAGGTAGTTTTTATTTAATTTAATGTAGTACATATGCTTTATATATAAGCCAAATGGAGCCTCACTCGTGGCCTGAGGAAAAGCAGCAGCCCCCTGCCCCAGGTCTTCCCACCTCACAGCCCTACTCCTCAGGGACAGCTGCTTACAGCCCTTTGGCCAGTTCTTCAGATATCGTCTCCATATTTCTAAATAACATGCTTATCCTCTATATCTCAGCCCATCAATTTTAGACATTTTCTGTTGACTTTTTACTGTGGAAGACCAGGACTTAGCTCTCTAAATTTAGCATATGACACCCACCCCCCCTTTCTATCCTTCCCAATGCGGTTAGATCACAAGTTTTGGTTTAATGTTCAGTGCTTATATGACAAACCTGTGTCAGTTTTGTGCACGGTGTGGTTAATGTGTGATGTGTTAGAACCATTTCTTGATTGTAAAGCTTGTTATTTTAGGGTTTGTCATTTCTTCTTTTTTTTTTTATTTGTTCAGTTTTTACATTACATGAATTCATCCTCACAATTTCTAACAGAACTCTCACACTCTTCTCCAGATGGTCACATAAGTCAGGGACTCTCTCAGGTCCACATCCCCTTGGTGACATCCCTCCAGTGCCCCTCCAGCTCCTCCTCCACTGGACCGGTCTCTGTCCAGGTCAGCGGCCCAGCTGTTGGCCAGCGAGTTCCTCTTCCTCTCCCCTGGGTCAGGGCCCCATCTCCCTCTGTTTTGATTTACTCCATTTCATAGGAACGTATCCTCCTACAGCTAACCGAGAATGGTTACAAAGATTAATTTCCTGAAACCTTACAGATCTGAGAGTGTGTTATACTCTCACAGGTGATGGATGACTTGGTTTTCATCAGGCTTTTGCCTTAGAGATGTGAAACTTAACTCACATTTCCAAGGAGAATTCCACACAGGTTCTCTTTGCTAATGAGAATAAAGTCATCCATCGTTTTAAAAAGCAGGTAAATGCTGACTTAGGTCATGTGATGTACAAGAGATGTTGACTGTCTTTAACCTCAGCCTTTTCTCTAGGAATCTTTGAGAACCCATGTTTACATGGGCAACACATGATTGACTATAGAGGCAGTAAGCTAGCTCTGTAGTCACTCTGTAGGGTCTGTGAAGAGAGGGACTTTGAAGTATTGGCTCACGGATTCCCTGTGCCTAGCACAGTGCTTAGCGTATATATTACCCCCAATACTTGGGGCTTTGGTTTGTTGTTGTTTTCAAATATTTGTTTTTTGCCTTACAGAATAGAATTACTCTTTTTTTGGCTTTGTCCCACCTTTAGTTTTGGGTAACCAGCCCTACTAGAAAGAAAATGGGATTTATTTGGGAGGGCGGGGGAGAGAGAGGGAAGGTTGTGTCTACCCTGGCCTTCTTCCCTTCTAAGGAGAACTGGCAGGATGGGAAGTAGTAGGTAGAGCCTCATCAAATGGTTTGTAGAGTTCTAATTTCATTAAAACTTGAACCCACACCTATCAGATAGATTTTTTTTTTCTTTTCAGCCTCTGGATTTGGGGGCACAGGGACTCCTGACCTGCCCAGGTTGAGTTAGGGAGAGAGTGAGGTCTGTTTGTCTCTCTGCTGTGGTCTCCAGGACACCTTCTTTAGTCCTTGGTATTCTTAGCAACAAAGTCACCTCTTGGCAGGAACAAAGCCACTCAGATGCCAACAGTCAGGGTTTGGTTTCAAGTCACCAGCCTTGGAGAGTCAGTGCCCGATTTCCTTTGGCAAAGACAGCCTGCCCCTTCTCAGTTCCTTTCAGCCACTTGGGCACAAAGGTAATTTCCTCAAAATAGAAACCTTTTAAGACTCTATCTGATGCATCTGTGAATCATTACGTTTCTCCCGAATTCTAATTTAACATCTTACAATTTTGAAAACACTATTTAGCTTCTTTCATTTTTTTCTCAAATCAACTTTCAAACCAAAAGTAGATCTGTGTTAGAAGGGTCTGGGCATTTTCTTCTGGGAGACCGTGTGGTTGGTATTCGCACCAAGATGCATGCGTTGACAGATCCAAGTTTTATTCTTAACTCCAGGACTAATCCCGGATGTGTGACCTCAGACAGGTCCGCTCATCTCTAAGCTTCTATTTCCTTATCTGTAAAGTGACCTTAATAAAATCCATCTAACAATGTCATTGTGAGGCAAGGAGTACAGTACCTGAGACCACATTGCACATCTCCTTTTACCCACTGATGAGACTGGAAGCCCCTTAGCAGTTGTGCTTTATACGTTTCTGTGGGCTTTTACTAGTATTTGCTTGTAACTGAAAAGATGATGTGACCAAGAGCGTTAGAGAAAACCTACAGAAAGATCAGAGGCACTCGGCCCCATCGCATGCCTCACCTCCCTAACACAGCCCCGGCTTTGACTTTATGTAAACATGTTTTCCTTTCTCTTCCCGCACAGGCACACTCTGTTCTTTCCCAGTAGCTTCCAGGTCTCAGTCCCACCAGAGAGTCTCCAGGTAACTGGAAGGAACAGAGGCGGGGACCATGTCAGAGCTCGATAGGTTCCACGTGGTTTTTCATTTTAGCGGATGCCTTTGAGGGATGTTGAAGCCTTAGTTAAGATAGCTCTCTGATGTTGAATGTGAGGGGGGCTTAGCCTTCTCCCAGAAGATGCCCGGACCTGGCCACACTCCCCATATTGCAACACTGTGGACCAACTGTGGACCACTGTCGGGGGTTGGCTCACCCTTTGGCTTTGTGGCCACAGGTCCACGGTGTGGGCAGCAGGTCACAGATTTGAACCAGCACTTCCACAGGATATTTTTACAGGGTTGTGATCAAATGAGTTTGGGAAACTTTGGGTTATACAAGGTTAAAAAAATGTCTCTTTACTGCAGTGCTTTTAATATGCTAATATTTGCTGTGAATCTCAAAGAAGGAGGTTCTATTAAAAAATCGTAATAGCCAGCATTATTGAATGTCTACTCTTTGTTGGATCTAGGAGTTCTAGTGTGCTCTGTATAAGCAGTGTCCCATTTAAATCCTACAGCCACCCTATGGAGTAGATGCCATCACTCTCCCCATGTTAGACACTGGGGAAGCACTGCCCGGTGTCAGAGCTGATTTGCAGTACTCTTGGTAGGCTGTCCTAACCAATCCTTTTATTTGAGGCTTCTATGGGATCAGTACTCAGAAAGCCTCTACTTGGAGAAATGCCAATTTAAACTCAAAAAGTGAGTAGGGACTGCTAGGCGAAGAGAGACACAAGGTTTCTCTTTGAATCCCATTAAGTTCTGAGCTCCCTGGAACCCATGCACCCCTAGATGTCTTTGTGTCCCATTAGGTAGGTCTTACGGCCTGTACCGCAGGAAGGATGGGCAGGGAGGGTCTGAAGTAGAGCATCTAGGCCAGAGGTTCTTAAACTTAGGTGCATATTGGAATTTCCCTACCGAGCATTAAAAATCACTGATGTCTGGCCTCATTCTCAGGGATTCCAAATTTGTCTGGGTGGAGCCCAGGCATTGGTGATTTTTAAATGCTCCTTGGTAATTCTGCTGCAACCTAGGTGAGAACCATTGGTTTAGACATTCTCCTCTGTGGTCAATTTCCATATCTCATACCAAAGCAAGGCAAAGAAAGGGTTTCCTTTGTAAGTTAAATGTCTTCTTAGGTGTTTGGTATTTTTGTTTCTTTTTTGTGTGTGACTGTGAATGACTGGTATTCCTTTGTTACCAACCTCTTGCTAACCTTATGCCATGAATCCTCCCCCCTGACCCTAACATTGCACTGATAGCCACATATTGACTGGCCCTTATGCAGAAGTTTGAGATTGGTTACTAAGAAGACTGATGAAAAAAGGCTCAGCCCTCTCATTCCTGCTGGAAGAGGTAGGTAGGGACCAGAGCTCAGAAGGCTGCACCCACACTGCTGCTAGGGAAGCTGGAGTGAGAAGTGCATTCTGGGCGATGATGTTAGCTAACTACACACATACTTTTTATTGGGCTTACACCATAAATAATAGGCTCCAAAAGGCGTCACTGTCATTTTCAGCTGAGTCTCGTGAAACTGGGTAATAGAATTGTTTTTTGGTTTGGTAGTTGGGTAATTTAAGCTGTTGTTTACTTCTATGTCTACAAAAAGCCTTTCTTAGGCATTGGGAAAATACATACCCTTCTCAATAAAAGACAATGACTGTTTTACTATATTGTATACCTGAAACTAATATGTTATTGTATGTCAACTTTAGTTTAAAAAAAAAAGATGATTGTTTTTGCCCTAAGTTATAATGACTTTTCTAACATCTTCATCTTTTCAAAGGTATGGACTCTCAGCTAATCAAGGCGTAATTCCGGGATTTTAAGACCACTTACTCTCTATCCAGTTCACGATGCATGTGTCCCAGGTTGTTCAAAGGGTTTGTAATGGGAATGTCTCTGTTGGTTTCTTGCAGTACAACAAACACCTCTTCGTGCACATTGGGCATGCCAACCATTCTTACAGTGACCCATTGCTCGAATCAGTGGACATTCGTCAGATTTATGACAAATTTCCTGAAAAGAAAGGTGGCTTAAAGGAACTGTTTGGCAAGGGCCCTCAAAATGCCTTCTTCCTCGTCAAATTCTGGGTGAGTAAGACCTTGCAGTGATTTCAGTGGCTTTTGTCTGAATGGTCAGGTCCCATGTGAGTGTGGAGCAGCACAGCTGGCCGTGGATGCACCTGACTGCATGTTCAACTGCACCTGCAGGATTGCCGTGGGTCATGGCTCGCACCTGTGTGCCGCCCTCACGCTGGACTTGTGCCCTGCTGCTTCTGCCAAACAGCAAGAGGCGGGCGGCCTCTTTGGGCTTCGGGGCTCACTCATGCAATGACAAGAGGCTTCCCTGATGGGTGGAATCAGGATGGAAAACATAGGCCACTAGACCCTCTTTCTTTTCTCACTTCATTAAGCAAAGCAACCTGTAAATTCCACTGTCGCATAGGACCTGGGGCAAGGTTGGGGCTGGGATGAAGATAGAGTTGGCGGGCTTCAAGGTCTTAGAAGTGCCTGAGAGAATACAAAATGGCTTTGCCCAGTATGTGCCTCATTTGTGCTTTAAAACATTAAGTGCAGATTCCACCAGCTGCTGGGGCTCCCTGATATCCCACAAGCCTCTGGGAGGCATTTTGCTCTTTCTCTTCCACGTCAAGCGGGGGCCAGGGCACTGCTGATGGGTCAGAGACCTGAAAGCAGCATGAGTATAATGTGTGTGTATTGGGGGTTAGGGGGCATAGGAGACCAGATGACCTGCTAGTGCTGAGTGTTTATAAGTCCTCAGTCTTTAGAAAGAGAAAAAGAGAACAGCTTCAAAGGTGTGCACTCCTTAGCATGGCATCAGCGGCCCTACGTGAGCTGGTTCCAGAGCGTTTCCCTTGCTCTGTCCTGTGCCCAGCCTCCGTTTGCATCTGTTGTACATTTCCCTTCTCCTCCTCCTCTGTGGGGCCAGCTCCCTTTCCCTTTGGGATGGCGGCTCGTTTACTATCGCACCTTCCTCACTTAGGCAGACCATTGATTTTCCTTTTACTCCCACCGCATGTTGTGGGTAATCAGTTCCCATGCTGTGTCATAATTATGTGGATGTGTGTCCCACTCCTCGCTGGACCCCCGGCTGCCTCTGGAGGACCTTATTCACAACAGTGGTGACCGCTTATTGGATACCCGCTGTGGGCTGGGGGCCGCGCTAATGCTCTACATGTATCTCATCCAGTCCTCATGGTGTTTAACGGAATTTGCTTTGTATTCAACTAAGAAGACAAAGACTCAGAGATTATGAAGGACAGGCTGCATGCAGGGTGGGGACTTGGTCTTGAAATTGGATAAGTTTGACATTAGTGCCTCTGCTCTGTTCCCTGACTGCTTCATGCCCTATGGATCCTGGCCACGGAGTCCACCTGAGAACGACTCTCCATGTCTCCAGTACAAGTGCCCAACACACACACAAAAAGCCCAACAAATGGGGAGACAAGTGGATGAATGAAAGAAAAATTTATGTTTTAAATTCCTTGGAGGGAAGTTTACATATTACATTTAGTTTGTTTAGCTTCTGTTATGCTTGCATGGTAACTAGCTCTCGTTTTTCATGCTTTTGTATTAAATTTGAGTTATAGAAATAGCCTTCTACTGATATTAATGTTCTTAGGGTGGGTAATATATGTGGATAAAAAGGTCATTTCTCCTTTTTAAATTGGTGGCTGCCACTGAGTGATGGTTGGAGGGCCACTTATATGATAACACAGAAGTTTTTGAAGAGTGGCCTGCGGGACCCCACAGAGGTTCTTCAGTATTCTTTTGGATTGACAGGGTCAAAACTATTTTCATTATGACAAGGAGACATTATTTGCCTTTTGCACTCTGCTGACATGCACACTCTGGTGGCTTGGATGCAAGGGGCTATGCACACACGGTTAAAAAAAAAAAAAAAAAAAAAAAGAGCCAGTCACACCAAGAATGTTCTTTATGAAGCTTACCCATCTGGAACCTAGAGTGCACATTGAAAACAAATGCCGGGAGCCTGCCTGCCACATCAAGGAAAACAGCTGACAATAAGTGCTACAAAAGATAAAATTTGAGCTTCCAAGTAAAAATAAGAATTTCGAAAACTTGTATCTACCTCAGTGAACTTGACAGCTTCCTAGCCCTTAAAAGACTTTTTGATGAGGTCCACAGTCAGATTAACTAATGCAATTTTTTGATATTGTGCAAGACAAACCACTGGGTTTTAATGTAGCGGAGTGTGTAAGTTTATTGACATGGTTTCAGATTCTGCACTGCAGCTAGCCTTTAAGAAACTATCACCTGTCCAGTTTAGTTGTCCTAAAGAAAAATGACCACAGTTATCTGATGAGCTTATTCAGATAGTCTTTCCTTTTCCAGTTACATATTTGTGGAAGGCTGGAGTTTCTTCATGTCCCTCAGCCAAGGCAGCATGTCCTAACAAATGAATGTAGAAGCAAGTATGAGAATCTAGGTATTTCCCATTAATTTACACGTTAAATGGATTTGCAAAATATAAAACAACAGTACCTTCTCACTAACTTTGTTTTAACTATAGGTATGCCTAGTTTTTTAAAAAATATATATGTTAACATGTAATGAGCTTATTTTTTTAATTAGATAATATTTTTAAAAAATTCAGTTTAAATTTCCAATACAGAAAATATAGATAGATGTAACCTATAGAAACAAGCTCTTTGAGATCCTCAGTAAAATTTAAGAGTGGGAAAGGGGTCCTGAGACCAGAAAGATGAAGAGTTCTTGTTGTGAAGCACATAAAAAGAGACTGTTCTATCCAAGTGAATTAAAAGTCATCAGAAATTATAGGATATGATGAAAAGAAACGACTTTCAGTACTTTCAAATTAAACAGTATTGGTTTTTAATAATAAGTTTTTTACAATTAGCATGTTACTTGAATATAAAGTGGAATGGAAAGTGCTTAGCAAGTATGTTCTTGTTTTTGCTTCCAAACTTTCACCTGTTGTACTCAGGAGGTGATTTTAATAAATGCTTTCAGGGTTGGACCTCCTCAGTCATTCATGAATGCCCAAATGAGGTGGTCTAGATTGCAGATGTTTAGAGTGTGCTGGCTAGTATGAGACATGCAAATCTGACATAATTACTCCAAGATTAGATAGGAGTTTATTGAATTAAGACTTACAGAATTAAAATTGAGCACTTCTGTGCCTATGATAGAAGATATTCCTTCTTAGGATAGTTAACAGTACTTAGCCTTTATAAAGAATTCAGTCACAACTGTTAAAATAAATGAGGAAAGGCCATATGAATTAGGTTTTCAATTTGCTGCAGTTTGAAATATCATGGGCTTCCTCTAATGACTGAGAATGAATTATACTTGGAATATCTACTCTATCAGTAGGTGCTTCCAATGAGCATTTTCTGTTTATTCTAGAGAGTAAAGGAGAGGAAAAGAGAGAGAGGGAAACAGTGATGTGAGAGAGAAACATCCATCAGTTGCCTCCTGTACATGCCCTGATTGGGGTGCTATGACCTGGGATCGAACCCACAACCTGGGTATATGCCCTGACTTGGAATCGAACCCAGTGACCTTTTGGTGCATGGGACTATGCGCCAGCCAAGCCACTCCAGCCAGAGCTAGCCATTCTTATTTTATTAGGCATTAATAATATGGCTTAGAATATATATGTATGTGTATGTGTGTAAATAACCAAATTGCTTTCTAAAGTCGTCAAGCAGTGAGTGAGTATTCCAGACATCTTCATCAGCCTTGTGTGGCATAATTTAAAAACAAAACAACTTTTCTATCATCATTTTCTGTTCTTTGAATTCCTCTACATCTGCAGTTATTTTTTCTTTCTACTCAGTCTTTAATCCTTCATTCTCTATTCCCTCCATTCTAAAGCGTATACTTGTTACCATTTCAACAGTCCTAGAAGTGGGATGCTCTGATAGTCAATATTATAAGCACCTTGCCTGCCCCTCCATAGAAGAGTAAGTGGTGCTGTGGTTATTACTGCCTGCCCTTTGTGCCCCTCACCAATAGAGGGCATCTCATCATCTCCTTGTTTCCTTAGTTAAGTTATTTGTCCTATAGTACTAAATACTGCTAGTGAAATTTTAGCTTAAATTTGAGTTCCTAATTTTTATGTCTCAGAAAAATTACAGTTTGATGCAGCATTGAAATTGTTATTGTGATTGGGGATGAGTGTGGAAGCAGATTTATAATAAGTGAGGCTAACATTTTGTACTGGCAGAAAACCATCCTTTTTTTTCCTTATAAAACAATGATCAGGTGCTGTGTGGGCCCCCAAAAAGGAAGATGTCCACCCACAAATGGTCAGAGCCCAGCTTGGTTTCCGCATTGAGGTTCATGCGGATGGGTTGCCAGTGGGATGGCAGACACTGCAGCTAATTTAAGGTAAAATACCAACTGTGTTGGTATTGATCATAGAATTCCCAAAGCTGGAAGAGGTGGGTGTGATTTGGTCATGCATCCTGAAAGACAAAAACCCAGCTGCAGCTTGAGCTGACTTGCAAAAGAAGTTCCTTTCCAGCCACATGTAGCTTACTTAAGGAAATAAATGAGAAATTATGGATTTAACCAAATAAGAAATTCAGTGGAACTATTGTTTTTGAAGTAATTCTTCTCTCTGTCCAATGCTGAAGAGTGTCAAATTTTGAAACATTGGTGCGGAGAGAGCCATATGTTACTAACAAGTTACTTATAACCCTATGGCCAAAAGCTATTCAGAAGAACCTTAAGTATGATAAAGGCTTAGTCGCAAATTTGATTGGACTAATAAAGAAGGAAATAATATGAAAATGAAATTGTATGGATGTATATCTTGTTACAAAACAAAATTTGTATATATATTTAATACAGTGTTTCTTTTTTCTTTGAAATTATTATTAAAGTATGGGTGTCTTAGAAACCAGGATATATATGTTACCCTGTGATTATTTATGCTATCTTTTTAAAATCCTTGGAATTATGAACATTCAGTATAAACAATTACCAATATATTTGTAGTCACTCAACTTAGTTTCTTAATATATTATTTTAGGGGAAGAAAAAGAAAGGCTAGTTTTACTAACGAAAGCAGATATGAGAAGATTTTATAAAACAGAGAAGGGGAAGTGAACTATTTGGAAAGGGGCAGCCTTTAGAAGATGCTTTTATCTCTTTGGGAATGAAATCACATTGTTTGGACAAAATGACAAGCACTATAAATTAAAAACCGGGCTTTCTTTAAGCAGAAGAAATTGGTGCACAAGTCAACTGGCTGTATGGACGCCCGTCTGGAGTTTCAGCCTGGTCTAACTGGATTCTGCATGACTTAGGTTGAATTGTAGACTTGAGTCTATCATTTGGGACCAAATGTCCCTGTTGCTATTCATGGGAAAGGAAGTTAGCAAAATGGAATAAATCACTACCCACGTGTTCTAAACTGCTATCGATAAGGAAAGGGCCTTTCTGTTCCAGTTTCCCATTTCTGTCTATTTCTGTTCCATCTCAAAAGGGTGTTAAGTTCTGAAAATGCGTGAGCGATATTAAGTGATGGAATGATGTATGTGGAAGGAAGGTTAGCTAGAAATACCACCATATTCAGAGGTACCTAGGGCTAATACATAATACATTCCCTTCAGATGGACTGTGATTATATGATTATCTTCACCGAGAGTCTGTTCTTTGAAAAATCATCTCTAGATAGGCAGGTTCTGATATTTCATGTGGAGGGACAGGGGAGCCAGTAAGCTTGCACACCCACCCATTTTGGTTTGATTTCATAAGAAAAATATGTGGAGCTTGGTTAGCACTTTCTGCAGTGACTGCTGTCTATTATTGGCTTCCTTCCTGTGTTCCCAGCCCCATGTTCTAAGCTGCTTCGCAGGCCTCCCCCAGGGAGCAGGGATCCTATGTTTAGTACTTATTCAGCAGGGCAATATATGTGGTAGATTTTCCACAGCTCCCCCCTCCCCTTGGCTGGAACGTTATTTTGTTCAACGAGAGAAATGGCTTCACACCGGGTACAATAACTGCCTCTTAGCCAGCTCAGATAGGGTGAGCAGATCTAGTAGGTAACCTGGTAGTTTGCTAGGTAATCTTCCTCAAAAAATTTACTAAAGCCCTAACCGGTTTGGCTCAGTGGATAGAGCGTCGGCCTGTGGACTGAAGGGTCCCAGGTTCGATTCCAGTCAAGGGCATGTACCTTGGTTGCGGGCACATCCCCAGTAGGGGGGTGTGCAGGAGGCAGCTGATCGATGTTTCTCTCTCATCGATGTTTCTAACTCTCTATCCCTCTCCCTTCCTCTCTGTAAAAAAAAATCAATAAAAATATACTTTAAAAAAATGTACTAAAGAGCAGGGAGGAGACTGCAGGAGACTCACACAAAAGCTGTACTAGGTGATGTCTGGAGTTGTTGGGTTCTTATGAAAATAACTATTTACATTAGTAATAAATACACACATCACTAGTGGACCATTCAGCAAATGTTCATTAACTCTGACTTTGCTCCTAGAGAGCTGGGCAGACAGACATAAGTAAGGGGCAGGCACACAAGCAGATAAACGACTGCACCGTTGGGTAGAAGCCCACATGAAAACGTGGGCACACAGAGAGAAGGAGCCCTTTGTGCCTAAGGACATTTCGGAAGGCCTCAGGAAGACATGGCATTGGAACTGAACCTTGAAAGAGTTGGGACAGTGGAAGGGGATGGGAAGGGGTTCTCAGGGGAAGTGGATGTTTGGACAGACTCACCCCTCCTGGGTGTGGCAGAGGACCCTGTGGCCACAGAGCTCACAGAGCCTGGAGAGGAGAGAGCTGAGGGTGAGAACACTGATCCCCAGGCAGTCACTTTATTTGAAAGGATCCTTTCTGAATCCCCTGAAAACACAGAACTCCTAGGACCACCTGGAAAATGGGATTAGAAGCTCACTCTACTCCCCCCAATCCTTGAGCCTCAGACTTACCATGGATACTTTTTTTTTTTTTAACCTTGAACTCTTCAGGACGATGCAGAATCTAAATGGGGAGTTCCCTGGGCCTCATGGGAGAATCCATCTGACAGCTGTTCCTCTAATGCTTTCTGTCCTAGGTCATTTGGCTCAGTGATTGCTAACAAAGCTGAGGTCAGGGTTCATCCTTTTTTGTGTGGGGCTATTTCACTTTGCTCCCTGCCATGGTTACAGGCAGAGATGCTAAGCCTGAGCCCCACCAAGAGCTGCTGCTCCACAGAGGTCCAGGGGAAAGTAGATACACACACACACACACACACACACACACACACACACACACACACACACCGTGCACTTCCCAGCATTTGCCCTGTAGGTGGAGGCCTGGTTAGCTTCTCTCTGAAATTGGACCTCAAGAAAAGCCTGAGGAGGGAAGAGCTGAAGTGACACAGTCAGCATGGCTGCCTATTTCCAGACTTAATTTTGCCAGGAATAAGTGGATTATCTGGACATAATCATAACCCCCACCCCCAGAGATCTTGGTCAATTCTCTAAAATTGGACTTAGCCCCTCGGTGATAAGTGAAATCACTTCTCCCTTGGGCGGTATATCCTACCCACCCACTCATTTTAAATTATTGTTTGTATTTCAAAAGTAGTACAAGCTTATTGTAAATAGTCCTAGCAGTTCAGAAGACTATAGAAGAAAAAGTGAGACCGCCTCCCCCCCAACTCCCCCCCCCCCCGCCCTGTATCCTCCTGTACTTTCATATGCACCTACAAACATTGTAGACTCCATTGGTTTTTCCTTAAATGAGCTGCACTTCATTTTTTTTTTCTAACTTAAGATATCTTAAGTATAAGATATCCTACAGCAATCAGAATTTAAGGGTAAGTCCCAATTCTTGTTATTCTTTTTAGTAAAGATGACTTGTTAGTAGAGTTGCCAGATTTAGCAAATAAAGATGCAGTTCACCCAGTGAAACTGGAATTTCAGGCAAACAGTGTATAATATTTCAGTGTATATATATATATCCCATGCAATCTTTGGGACATACAGATACCCCAAAAAGTGATGTTTATCTAAAAATCAGATTGAACGTGGTGGCCTGTAGTTATTTGGCAACTCTGGGCTTAGTTGACTGATTTTGCTGTTGTTTTATGTAAGACTTGCACAGGAACTCCAGACCAGGAAAAGGTCCTGTTTCTGGGTTTGGGAAGGGGGGTCCTGGGCCTGCATTCGCAGGCCTGATGCCTGTGGTGTGTGCAGGGCCAGCTCAGCTGGGCGCCCAGCGCTCATTAAGGCCGCCTTTGGAAAGAGCTGACCTGGGCAGCTGCTTCTCGCTCGGGCTGAGACCTTGGCTCTTTCATCTCAGCTACGGGGTGAAGCCACCAGTGGCAGTGACCTGAAGTGGCGTGGGTGATATTAATTGAATTTTTCCTTAATGAATGCTGGTATTTGTAGGAATTTGCAATGCAAACAGCCAGTCTTTCAAGCGGAGAGTATTGTAATTAGAGCAAGCTTTTAAGATTCTTTGAAGTCCTAAATGTTTATGAAATTCAAATAGGGGTGCCAATCTGCACAATAAAGGGGCTCTTGGTAGTGTTTTTAAAATCTTCTATTTTGTAGATGTAAATATATGCCATAATTAGTAGGGAGTAAGTTGAGGAGTAGGGGCTGAGTTTATTCCTATTATTCTTATTAAAAACAGCTGTGGCAGACCTACAGCTGCCGCCATCCTTTTGTGCTGGGCAGGGGGTACAAGGGCCCTACGTGAACAGGTTCAAAGACTTGCTTCCCTACGGGCAGCTTCACGGTTCTCCCCAAGAGCAGGTTGCTTTACTGGGGAATTCTCCCACGGCCATCCAACTTCCCCCACCCCAATCTTCTGTTTGCAGATGCGGGCTGGCTTCCGAGGTCATGGCCAGGGGCAGGGACATGCAAAAGAGTGGGGCAGGAGGGTTTGGGAGCAGCCAGCTTCCTCAGAGATGCCCCCTGCCAGATACCCCCCTTGTCAGCACTGGGTGGGGGAGCGGGGGGCAGGGGGACTGCTGCCTCACGCTCACTGCTCGCAGCCCAGTGCAGAGTGATTGTCCTTTGGTGCCTTGGAGCAGCTGCCAGGCCCACTAGGTGCCGGGCCTGAGCCTCACCATGCAGCAGCCCTGGATGGCCGCCCACAACTGAGCCCAACTCCCAGTGCCTCCTGCCAAGGAGCCAGATGCTGCCATTGGAAAAAATTGCTTCACAATTTGAAATCTTGGTCCTTTGATCATTGCTCAGAGAGGATGAAGAGGAGAGGTTCAAAGTGGTGGTTTGAAAATGCCAGCGTCTCCTTGAATCCATCAGTGCCTATTATACCCTCTCTTGTCAGGGACTATCCTCTTGATGTTTTCATTTTTGCAACCAAGTAATTCCTGCCCAGCCTCTCCAAGCCTTGGGGTGAAAGGGAGAGATGGGTGGGAAGGGATGGGAAGGGCGTGTCTGCCGACTGCTCCTTTCCTGACCTGGTGCCCCTGCCTTTGGGGTTTTCTGCTTCCTCTTTGTACCAGCAGTGAAGCCAGTGACAAAGTAGCATCACCAGCCAAATACTGCTTCTGCATGAGCTGCACAATTCCCCCACTTCACTTGGCAACCTTAGTGCTCACTTTCTCTTCAGCCCCCAGTAGCCAGGTTGCCAGGGCCTGGGGTTTCACAGAGAGGAGCCCCCAGAGCTCTGGATCCTGCATAACTGGGCTAGGCCTCATTTCTCCTCTCCCATGAAATGGGAAGGATCATTTTGAATATGTAATTAAAAATTATAATTAAAATGACATTAAATTTTTGTTTTTTAATTTCAAAAGCATGAAGTCAAATAGTGGAACAATCGTGAGTAAATGGGCTTACTAACTGAGAGGTAATAGAGAAGGGAACCCAATCCAAAGTCTTGCCTGGTGACTTGAATGTTTTGGCTACGGGAATAAAGTAATGAGTGTAAGAAGGGTGAGTTAGGGGAGAATTTGGGGAGACTCTGTTTCCTTGCTGTCTGACGCAGGCAGCTTTCTCTACCTGGCATTCTCTACCTAGCTTTCTCTACCTGCTTCTCCTCACACCTTGTATTGTTTCCCAGGACTTGCCCACAAATACACACAGACGTTTTTAATCCATTCAACACACAACTTTAAGGGTTGCCTTTTTGATTTCCAGAAAGAATTCTAGAACATCTCTAATCATATCCATGTGGGAAAGATGGTAATTTTTGAGCAGTTATGCCCAAAACTTAACACTTGTCATAAACTCACAAATCAGAAAAAACTACTGATTTTCCTGTTTGTAAAAAGTCAGTGTTGCATCTGTGCTGATAAGTGTTGATTGAGCTCAGGCTGGCTCTGTGGGGACAATGTTTATCTTATGTATTGATTTCAAACCACCATCTACATTGGGTCCCACTCTGTAAATGTGATTGAGGCTCTGTCTTCATATCTGTCCTGGTCTATATTTTAAGTCAATAAGGTAATAGGAATGGTTGTCAGTTTTATTAACAGCTGTCATTTGTGTAGCACATTACAGCTATGCCTTGTCTCCTATCACCATGGTGGTCTTTGGAAGCAGGTCTTCTCTGTGGTTAAAAATGAGGACATGAGACTCAAAAGAAGTGACTGCTGTCCATGCTGTAGTCAGATGCCTGAAATGAGACAACAGCAGACGAAGCTTCAGAATCTGGACTAGATGGAAGGGAGGTCCGAAATCAGGATGGCGTCTAATAAAAATGAATGTAAAACTTGAATCCTGGGAAGCAGATAGGACCTGCACAGCCTTGTGGATGAGAAGGGGGAAAGGAAAGGTGAGATTAAGGGGGAAATGAAAGAGAATTGCAGAGCCCTAGCTGGTTTGGTTCAATGGATAGTGTTGGCCTGCAGACTGAAGGGTCCTGGGTTCGATTCCAGTCAAGGGCACATGCCTGGGTTGCAGGCTTGATCCCCAGTAGGGGGCGTGCAGGAGGCAGCCAGTCAGTGATTCTCTCTCATCATTGGTGTTTCTGTCTCTCTCTCCCTTCCTCTTCCTCTCTGAAATCAATAAAAATATATTTATTTAAAAAAAAAAGAGAGAGAATTGCAGAATTGTCTTGCAAGCATGTTCTTAGGTCTCGTGATTCCAGATTGCAGAGCTCTAGGTAGAAGTTGCAGGAAAGCCAGTTGCAACTTAATGGGTGTGGTGAGTCATGCCCAAGTCCTTGTCCATGATATTTGTGAATATATTATATTTCATGGAAAAGGAGAATCAAGGTTCTAATCAACAGACTGGGAGAATGTCTTGATCTGAGTGGGCACAATGTAATCACAAGGTTCCTTAAAAGCGGAAGAGGAAGGCAGAAGAAGGGATGTAGAGAGATGACAGCTGGCAGTGTGATGAAGACTCTGTCTGGTGTCACTGATTTTGAGGATGGGGAAGGGCTAAGAGACAAGAAATGTGGATGGCCTCTAAACACTGCAAGAGGCAAGGAGCCTTCCCCAGAGCCTCCAGAAAAGAACACAGCTCTGCCAGTACCTTGAACTTATCTTCATGAGACCCATGTTGGATGCCTGACCTACAGAAGTAGAAGGTCATGAGTTTGTGGTGGTTTAAGCAATAGAAAACCTAACACAACAGGAAAAAGAACTGCCTAACAATCGGGTCTGTCTAGCACATAGTATTTTCTTTTTCTTTTTAAATATATTTTTATCAATTTTAGAGAGGAAGGGAGAGGGAGAGAGAGATAGAAACATCAATGATGATAGAGAATCATTGATCGGCTGCCTCCCGCACTCCCCCCACTGGGGATCGAGCCCACAAACCTGGGCATGTGCCCTGACCTGGAATCAAACCATGACCTCCTGGTTCATAGGTCAATGCTCAACCACTAAGCCACGCAAAGTATGCATTTTCCTGTATCTGAAGGTATTCAGCCAGAAGGCAGAGCAGGCCAGGATACTGTAGAACAGGGGTTCTCAGCCTATGGGTCGCAACCCCTTTGGCAGTTGAACGATCCTTTCACAGGGGTCGCCTAAGACCATCCTGCATATCAGATATTTACATTATGATTCATAACAGTAGCAACATGACAGTTATGAAGTAGCAACGAAAATAATTTTATGGTTGGGTCACAACATGAGGAACTGTTTTAAAGGGCCAGAAGGTTGAGAACCACTGCTGTAGAAGGATGTCTGTGTTGAGTGCTAGGAGTAAGCGTTGGTCTCTGAACCCAGAACATACGCAGTCATCTCTGTTCTAATACAAAAATGGGGAAAGACCCCTTAGAAGGGCCTGCTTTCCTGGACTTGCCTGCCCCATCCAGCCATAGTTTCAAGTGTTTGGTTTGTTTGTTTTTTTAAACACTTCGGAACCCTCGCCCATGACCAGCTACGTATTTCGGTCTGACTCTCTGTCCCCAAAGGATAGGATATGGTTTGACTTTGGAATTTGTTGGAAAGATAAATTTGCTGGTTTTAGCTGTTTCTTGGATTTTTGTATTCATTTGCTTTTAGAAAATACCCTGTGGTCAGAGAAAAGCCGATTAGGCAGAAACAGTCTGCATCTCTGATACCAGCACATTTTTTCTCATTTGCTTGCCTCCAGAACTCTGAGATGTTTGCCTGGAGTTTTCAGTAGGTTGGGTAATGAACACAGCTTGACTCCCAGACTCATTACAGAGTTTGCTTCCTTTGTTGTTGATTTAATGCAAGCATTCTTTCTTCGATTCTACCTTTGCTTTATGGGAGTTCAGTGGCTGCATTTCTTTCTGGGATAATCGTAATATCATCAGCTGACAGGTAATTATCTTTCACATCAATACCTCCTCCTAGAAAATTCCTGAGGAGCAGCTGTGATATGGTTGGATGGCCACATGATTATTTTCCATGTTCAAGAATAACGGCAAAGCAATTCTAACAGCAAATTGGTTATTTAAAAGGCTGGGGAGCCTTTTAAAATCTAACTTATTAACTTTACACTAATAATAAATATAAAGTTTTCTCCAACTGTTATTTAAAAAAAGGCAAGGAAACTGAGAAACTTTCAGTCCTTCTTATCTAAATGAACGCTGGAATACACGGTGCCCTACTGACCTAGCAGTTCCATTCGACACCCAACAACATGCATACGTATGTTCATCAAAAGCATATTTGAAAATGTTCAGAGTAGCACTCTTCATAATCAGTTCACTATAGAAATATTGCACATGTCCATCAGTAGTGGAATCATAGATCATGGTGTTTTTATTCATTGGACACTCTTAGTTCCAAGGACAAATGAACTCCACACAGCAGCCTGGGCGACTCTCACGGTATAATGCTGAGTGAACTAAACACAAAAGACTCAACAGTTATTTAGGATTTAAAAAAACTCATGTATAATGTTTTAGGATCAAGGTTGCCCTTGTGGAGTGAGTACAGGGCTGATTGTGCTGGGTGGGAAGGGGGGGTTGCGTGGGTGGGAAGGGGGGATTACTTGGGGAAAGGATTCTGTTCTGTTTCATCTGGCTGCTGGTTCCATGGGTGTGTTCACTTTATGAAAATTAATTAAGCTGCAAGCTTGTGATTTGTCCATTTCTCTGAATATATGTTACACTTTCATTTTTTAAAAAGTTAATCATGATAACTTTAAAACTCATAATTTGTTGAGAAAGTTTCTGAGGACAGGTTTACATAATGTGTGTGCTTTCAGAATTTCAATTTTGATAATTCTTGTCATTATAACTACAGGCCATTCATTCCCAATTAAAATGCATTGGCGTTATTTTGATAATTCTATGGGTAAAGCAAGGGTGAGATGGTGGGAGTGGTCCACCTCAGGTCCAGGCAGTAAGGAGGCTGTTAGCAGAGACTGTTCAGATGCCAAAACCATTGTTGTCATTGTTATTATGACCATGAGTCCACAGTCTAAACAGTGCTGTTGATAAAATACCCCTCAAGCCCTAGTCGATTTGGCTCGGTGGATAGAGCGTCGGCCTGTGGACCGAAGAATCCCAGGTTCGATTCCGGTTAAGGGCACGTACCTGGTCAGGGCTCGAGCAGGAGGCAACCAATCAATGTGTTTCTCTCACATCAGTGTTGCTCTCTGTCTTTCCCTCTCTCTGAAAATCAATGAAAAAAAAAAGTATATTTATTTCTATGTTTGCTTTAGATCTTAAGGGTCCAGGTTTGCTTACATTGCAAATCTTTATATATATCCATATCCATCTATCCTTGGGTGAGGATTAAAAATAAATAAATAAATACCCCTAAAAAATAAAATCCTTTGTTGGCCTGAGCCCTAAACTAATTGGTGAAGTCAGTGTTGTGTTTTATTTCATATATACTTATACATATATAATATGCTTCAAATGAGCGCCCTTGTATAACTTATTCATTATATCACTAATCCTTTAATAACACATGCAGACTCAGCTTCTTATTTATTTCTAGGGTAAGTTCTTAACAGTTCGGAATCATTTGAGCTGCAGTCTCCAGGAGAGGCTTCTTTGCGGGTTAAACAGTAGAGTCAGAAATGAGCAATGATGACACGGTAATTAGGAGGATGAAGAAACAGAACTCGAGTTACTTCATTTCTGTCATTCTCTGTTACTGCTTGTGGAGTTCTTGTGTTTAAGTATTACAACGAAACAGAGTGCTGATTATTTCTGAAAATAATTTTGTCCAGTAAAGGAAGGGGGTCTTAAAAATGATCCGTTCTAGTTGTCAGAACCTAATCAGTATGCCCTGCTGTGGGGCAACTCCTCTCACCAGCGATACTTGAAAATGGAAACTCAGAGACGAAAACACAAAAGCTGTGAAAACTTTCAGCAATTTTACAAACATCAAATTAGGGTGGACACTATTCTGAACTTGGTTAACATTTTTACGTTGTATATATGGACAGATTACTATGTATATTTATTTCTATGTTTGCTTTAGATCTTAAGTGTCCAAGTTTGCTTACATTGCAAATCTTTGGCTTGTCAAAAATAATGCCATGGAAATGAATAGAAAGAAAAATAGAGCATGAAAAAGAAAAAAACACATTGTTCTAGGGAGTTGTGGTGTAATTCTTAAGACATCTCCCTTGTTGTTCAATCCCTGAAGTGAGTTAAGGTAGACAGTGTTTTGTTTTTTTAAAATAACCTAATTCCATTCCCTCTCCCATTGACTACTCCACCCATTGCTTATTTCCATGTGCCTCTTCCACGCTCCACCCCTTACACCACAAACACCTAACTGCTTTTGACTACTCATCAGGTTTTCACAGCAGCTTGATTACAACAAAATTGCACGTTTGTTTAAATTACAATATTAGCTAGCAATGCATTTATAGCACACTCTTTCAAAGCTGGGAACTTTTTAATGTTGAAAGGAGGGTGTTGGAGTCCTTACTCCTGAATCCTCCGCACTCTCCTGGACCCTGCTCGCTGCGCCAATTGTTGGAATAAGTTCTTCCTTGATCCTGCTCACAGCGCCAATTGTGGGAGTACTTACTCCTTGATTCTGCTTAACTATGCCAACTGTGGGGCCTCAGTTCCCCTGCCAGGAACTAGACCTTTATGGATGCTGGGTAGTGGATGGAGAAGATGTGAGAAGTCATAGGCTCATAGGCGTGTAAGAGGGTCTTTATTATCGTCTAAGTAGCCATCAGACAAAGCCTTTCTTCAAAGGAGCCTCACACAGTAGCCGCTGCTAACACAGCAGCCATTGCAAACACAGTAGTAAACGCAGGAGCCATACCAAGCAGCCACGCGACGGCTGGTCAGTAACACATCTTTACAGTAACTTAGAGAAAAGAGGCTTCTTTCCAAATAGCGACACCAGTCTTTGGGGTTATAGAAGGGCAGGCCTGCGTAGTACAGTAAGATAGCTGTGTCCTTGCTTTTGCACCTGCATATAGCAGATTCGCCTTGAACACTCTGATAGGATTCCCACGCTCAGATTGGCCTTGAACATCCGGCGCACTCTAGACAGGGTTCCCACAGAAGGAAAGTAACAATAATTTCTGACGTACCTTTTCTGCTTTGCATAAACTCATCATTGCACCGTTGTCCGGAAGCATCCTAAATATTCATCAGCACACTTATTAACGCATGGAACATCTGGGCAATGGAATAGTATAAAGCCATTAAAAGTGTGGCTGTTCATTTTTTTAATGGCTGTTCTTTTTAATACTGATGTTCTGTGTCAGTACTGCATGAGTTCTTAGGTGTAGGTACAGATGTATTTCTTTAAAACAAGGTTTAGAAGAGTGCTACCGTTTTGGCACAAATGTTTTTACATTTTAAAATGCCAAAACTTGTTGGCACAATCTCCATCATAATACAGCTTTCCCTCGGTATTGGTGGGGGATTGGTTCCAGGAACCTCCACCGATACCAAACCCCATGAGAGCTCAAGTCCCTTCTATAAAATGGTGGAGTGTTTGTATAGAACCTACACACATCCTCCCACATACCTTAAAGCATCTCTAGATTACTTAAAATACCTAATACAATGAAAGTGCTATGTAAATAGTAATTAGGCTGTATTGTTGAGGGAATAATGACAAGAAAAGTCTGTTCATGTTCCCTGGGCCTGTGTAGTACACGTCTGCAACAGCAGAACATGTTTTTTCGAATATGTTCAATCCACACTTGGTTGAATCTGCAACTGCAGAAACCACAGATAGGGAGGGCCAACTGCAGTTAAGATCATAAACCCCACGCAGAAGATCGCTGGTAATCCTGACACCACGAAACACCTGAGCTGCCTCTCGGAGCCACATGTTCTCCGCTGGAGGCAGACAAGGCAGCGGCCGTTCTCAAAGGCCCACTCTCAGGGGCTGTGGAAAGCCGGGTGGTGATTCCCGTGTCAGGGCTTCCGGGTGCCTCAGATTGTCGGCACCTTTCTCCTCTGGAGGCTGGAGCCCAGGGAGATGCCTGGGTAGCTCAGGTGCAGTCTTCAGTTAGGGAACGAATTCTGTTTTTCCCTCCGCTAAGCAGCTCTTTCAGGGAGCCAAATGGCAAGCCTTTGAATGTGAGAAAAATGCACACCTGGCTATTTTTTACTTATTTATCATTTAGGCCCCATATAACTAGAAAAAACTAAATGTAAGGGAGTGTTGCTAAATTTATGGATAATATAAAACCTGAAAAGTACCGTAAAAGCAGATTGGGATCCAGTAAAGCAGCTATACACTGGTTGTTAGCGATTCCTAGTTTCTGGGTAAGTTAATGACTGCAGTTGAGCACTGATTTTAGCTTTGCATTTCTTGGCACATGAGGTAAAAGGGGGAATATAAAGTATATGGTTCTTTTAATATGAAGCCAGAAAATAGGAAGTTTTGCCTACGGGAAAGGACATTTCCTGATACTCAGCTCAAAAAGGAAATTCAAATACAGATCCTTATTAAAAACTAGTGACCTGGTGCACAAAATTTGTGCACATTAAAAGGGAATTAATTAGAGGAAATATTTTAATATTGCTATTTGCCCTTTCTCTATAATAGAAGTATCAGAGATGAAAGAAAATTAGTAAAATGTATATGAAAATCTTCCTCCTGTCAGAGTCTGGGCCATGCCATGGGAACCAGAGTCAAAAACCCACCCACCTACGTGCACCTCAAAATTGCATGAGACCCAGACCTGGCTGGCCCTACCCCCATTGGGCTAGACCCAGACCCGGCTGGCCCCACCCCCATCAAGCCCTGCCGGGTGGGGGCGCAGCCTCAGGTCCCTGCTGATTGCTCATTAAGGCTTGTTATGGGAACTCAGCCTCCACTGTGGGCGCAGCCATCTTGTGTTATGGAATCCCTGCCTCCGTTATGGGCGCATCCATCTTGAACGTTATGGTGTGATGGTCAATTTACATATTCCCTCTTTATTAGATAAGACATGGAGAGATTGACTCGGGTCTTCATGGTGGTTAGTGAGTGCCTGTCGAGGTATTGAAACTAGCCAGTCACAATGTGCCAAACCTCTCAAAACATGTATCATCTCATCTGTATGTCAGGTCTCATTGTCTGTGTCTCACCAGTCACCACAGTCGTCCAGCTCTCCTCTGTCATTGACTGCTTAAGGCCCCCTGACAGACCTCTCCATTCACACTCACCCCCCCACCCCCAGCACCTTCTCCGGGCTGTGATCAGGGCTGACTTCAGAGGATGCAGGTCTGATTATACCCCATCCCTGTCTCCATTCCATGTGCTCACAACTCCCACATCCCTCTGGTTAGGATAAGACCCAAGCCTTCCCACCTCCCTGGCCTCTTCTGCCACCCTTTCTCCCTTGCTGCTTGTTCCAGCCTTTTTTCAGTCCTTGTTTCCGGCCATGTGCCCTTGGAACATGGCCTCTCTCTCACCGCATGCTCTGCCTGCCTCAGCCTGCAGTTCTTCCTTTGGGTCTGAGCTGCATCATCCTCCGAGCCGCCCTGACTCCGAGGGCCCCGCTGCACTGTTGCTTGTTCTCCTGTCCCTCTGTGCCTCTCTCAAGAGTGCTTATCTCCGTTGTGATGTCCTCCCAACTGAACAGGAGTTGGCTCAGCTGTTGTTTTGTTGCTGTTAATCCTCATCCAAGGATATTTGTCCATTGATTTTTAGAGAGAGTGAAAGGGAGGGGGAGAGACAGAGAGAAACATCCATGTGAGAGGGACACATCAGTTGGCTGCCTCCCACACGAGCCCCAACCAGAGCGAGGGATAGAGCCTGCAGCTGAGGTGCGGAAGCAAACCTGGGACCCTTCAGTCTGCGGACCAGTGCTCTATCCACTGAACCAAACCGGTTAGGGCAGCTGTGCTCACTCTTTGACCCCAGCTTCACCTCCCCTACCTGATGAGCAGTAGGGGGTCAGGAGATATTCAAGAGAAAGGAACCATCTATCAGTACCATCCATACATCTAGATGCGAGCCTCCCAGCCTCATCCTGAAGCACGGTTCTGATCACGTCGTTTCCTTGTGCCAAAACTTGCAAGAAGTCCCCATTTCCTGCAGGGTAAAATCCACACCCTTTATTTAGCCCTCCACAAGCTGGGTCCAGTGGTATTTCTAAACTCACACTTTTGACATGATGCTGATTTTCTATCTAAATTATAACTATTTCATGTATGTATCTCCCACATAAGGTTGTAGTCAAGTCCTATATAGTGTCTAGCATGAGCCTTACATAGTAGGTACTAATAAAAATGTGTTAAATGTATGGAGGCTTATGTTAAATAATCGCATCTTTGTACGTGAGGGTTTAATGGCAACCAATTTCCCTCTAGATGCTTAGTTTATAGTAAAGTTTCTGTTTTGTTTGTTTGTTTCAGAGAGGAATGGAGAAGGAGAGAGAGATAGAAACATCAATGATGAGAGAGAATCATCGATTGGCTGCCTCTTGCATGCCCCCCACTGGGGATTGAGCCTGCAACCCAGGCATGTGCCCTTGACCAGAATCGAACCCGGGACCCTTCAGTTCGCAGGCCAACGCTCTAGCCATTGAGCCAAACCGCCTAAGACCTGTTTTTAAATAATGTAGCAAATGGCCATTCAGCTGTCAACTCTCCTGCTCTTTTAAATATCTCTAAAGATGAGTGAATCTGAATTCAGTTCATATACGCTTGACCCTGGAACAACCTGGGTTTGAACTGCACGGGTCCACTTCTACACGGATTTATTTCAACAGATGTTATAATGTATTTTCTCTTCCTTATGATTCTTTATTTTTTCTCTAACTTACTTTATTATAAGAATACAGTATATAATAAATATACAAAGTATATGTTAATCAATCGTTTATGTTGTCAGTAGGCTTTTGGTCAATAGTAGGTATTAGTAAAGTTTAGGGGGAGTCAGAAGTTGTATGCAAATTTTCAACTGTGCAGGAGGCAGAGCCTCTAATTCCCATGTTGTTCAAGGGTCAACTATACATTTGTAAAGACCTCATGGATCTTCTCTTACAAGGATACAGCATTACTTTGATACAGAATGCCAGAAAGCAAAGCAAAATAGATTCATGTAGCCTGTCATTTCCAGGGAAGACCGCCCAAATTAGTACTCTCTTCCACAAAGTGACCCATGGGCCAGCGCACTCGTTTCCAGATGAGCATCACCTCCGCGCCTCCACTCAGGAGGTCAGATCCTGACCGCTATGGCTGGTTGCCATGACTCCTGCGATGAGAGCATAACCCTCACCTCCATTTCCTTCCAACAGGCCGATTTAAACTGCAATATTCAAGATGATGCCGGGGCTTTTTACTGTGTAACCAGTCAGTATGAGAGTTCTGAAAACATGACAGTCACCTGTTCCACCAAAGTTTGCTCCTTTGGGAAGCAAGTAGTAGAAAAAGTAGAGGTAAGTTGGCCTCTGTATCCTGGAGCCTTCTTTCAGGGCCAGACTATTGCTGTCCTTTAAATCTTTCTGGGGTAGAGTTTTACCTTTTTTTTTTTTTTTTGGTGTCTCTTCCTTCTGACCCACCCCCCACCCCCATTACTTCTAAAAAGGCAAAATGGTTTGAAAGCAACTGAAAGAAGGCCAGGAAGAAGTCCCACGCCAGCCCTCTTGACTGTTGAAGTTGGCCCTGCCTTCCCAGCCAGCAGTGTTTAGTCCCACAGGGGGCCTCATTGGGGGTGGCCTGGTGTGGAAGCTGCCACCCATCAGACGAAGCCTCCCCACCCACCCCATGTCCAAGGGCACTCCCAGGCACTGGGAGAAGAGCCACAGTGGTATGCAACTGATGGACACTGGCCTTCTAAACCCCGATACCTTCCGTTTGGTGGTGTTGCTTTTGCCATTTCTACCCCTTTCATTATATTTGTTTTAACCCATTGTGTGCCATACACGTCTGTAGATGCAAGCGGTGGACCTTCCCCACATGCTATGCATGTCCATAAAAAAGAAATGTTTTCCCTAAGTGGCAGCTTTAAAATCATTTTTCGTGAGAATTTTTGGCTGAAAATATTCAAGAACACCCAAATTATAAGATGTTTATTTTTATAATAATAATTTCAAATTGGTTTTTTAAATTAAATTGAAAATACTGTGGCGTGTGGGGATGGATGGTTTCTGTTTTGGACGTGTGGCAGTTAACTGGTCAAGTCTATTCTAGTACAAACTGGGACTAAATACCTATTTTTGGCTTTGTAATTTTAAGCTTCCATTTCTTTGAAAAAAAATATATGTTTGGTTGCTTAGTATGAATGATATTTGTAGTTGACATTCCATTTAAGGTTTTTTTCAGTGTTTCTGCTCATCACCCAATGGGTCCATGTTCAGTGAGAAGCTTTTGTTTACAGCAGCCTTGGACCTCGAAGGTCCAGGAGCCCACCTGGCTGTGACAGAGACTTTGTGCTGAGTGGAGAAAAAGAGGGAGGGAGGGAGGGAGGGAGGGAGAGAGAGAGAGAGAGAGAGAGAGAGGGGGGGGGGGGGATTGGGGAATGAGAAGGAGAAAGGGTGGTTCATTTAAGCTTAGGGGTCATGAGCTTTACTAAAATGGTGGTAGTGGGAACCCAGTAAGATATTTTGAGTGGAACTTAGAAACTGACTGCATATTTAATATTAAAGAGGAGGAAAAGTCAAAGGTCAGACACTTTATCCTCGGAAGGATGGTGTTTTCGAGAGGAAACGGCACGATTACCGACCGATGCAAGGCTGAAATTTGGGAGGCAGGTAAAGACAGACTATTAATTGGGAATCCTGAGCGTGAAGGGTAAAGACGGGAATGGGGACTGAGCTGCGGAGAGAGAATAGCCAGAGCATAGAAATAAGGAGTCAGTTTGGGAGCAGCAGCCAGCCCTGCAGGCCTGGAAGGGAGGCACAAACAAAGGAGCAGAGGGCAAAAATAGAGGAGGGAGGAGGGAGCCGAGTCAGGGCAGTGTCTGGGAAGCTTGGGGAAGGGTGGGTGGGAAGGTGGCTATGTAATGAGCCAAAACCAACGGCCTAGAACCTGCTCACCTCCATCTCCTCTGAGAAGGAGGAAGCAACGTTACCTGCCCGTGGTTGGGAACCTGGAAGGTCAGTGCTGGGCACTGCTACCCGATAGCCAGTTGTCAGGGCTTATCTGTAAGTGGACATCTTGCCTTGACAGGTGCATGTGAGAAAAGGTGAACCAGACAAGTTAGTTTCCCAGATTTCAAATTATTCTTCATGTGTCCTCAGATAACACACCCAAAACTCTTCTTACTTAGTTCAGGGGCCAGGGAAAGGTTGCTTTTGACTGATGAAGTCCCAGGAATTTCCATGGAGAAGGTAGTATGAGTGCAGCAGGTGGAGTTTTATAATTAAACCTTTAACCCATTTAGAATGTATTTCTGTATTATGTGTGTAAGGGGAGTCTGCTTATATTTTCTCCCGAATAGATAGGTATCTGTTGAAAACCACTTATTAAATGATTCATCCTTTTCCAACTGAATGGATCTGTGCCCTTGATGTTACCACATAAACTGGGCGCTGTCTCTGGCATCTCTCTATTCTCTCCACCCTGTATCTCCACATGTCCCAATGCCACGCTTACTTCATTACAATGGCCTTGTGGTAGGTTCTGATATTTGCTGAGGAAGTCGGTTTCACCCATCTTCTTTTTATATATTTTCTAGGTTAGTAACCAGCATTTCATTCTTCCAAGGAATGAGATTGTTTTAAAAAGAAACAAAATCTCTTTTTGTTTCTCTTTTTTGTTTTAAAGAGAAACAAAATCCTATTTGAGTAATCTAATTGTAATTGCATTTGATTTTGATATTATTTTGGGATAAATTGATATGTAATTGATATTCAGTCTTTCCAATCAAGAACCTATTTGTATTTCCATCTAATTTTACCTATTTTAATAAGAGTTTATAGTTTATATATGTCTAGATTTATTCCTTTCTGGATAGTATATATTTCTAAGTATTACAAAATTGGTTGAATGCAATTTTCCATTTCTAGATTTTGATTACTAGAAGAGAGAAAAGTTCTTGGTTTTTATATATCTATTTTCCTACAAAACATTTTGCCCCTCATTTATCTCTGGTCATTTTCCCCTAGGTTCATGGGTTTTCTCTGTATATAATCTTATTGGCAGTTTTATTTTATCGCTTCTTTTTCAATTTTTATGCCAGTTTTTAAATTATTATTTTCCCACCTTTTAGTTTGCTAAAACCTCCTGCACAGTTGTAAAAAGAAACAGTGATCTATACGTAATAGTGTCCGTGTATAGTTCCTGATGTTAGTAGGCATGTTTTGGGTGTTTTTCCATGTAGGATATTTATTCTTGGCTTTTATAAATGGTCTTTATTTTACATTTAAGTGCTTTCTTTCTATAATTATTTTACTAAGGGGTTTTTTTTATTAGTAGTAGCTGCAATATTTTATCAAATGCCTTTTCAGCAACTCTATGATTTTTCTCCCATTTGTTGACATCACAAGTTAACACGCATCCTGTGTGTGCACCACCACAGCATTCCTGAAGAAAGTCCTACTTTGGTTACATTGATTCACTCTCTTTGCTGTTTTACATAGCATTTTTGCATCTTGGCCTGTGCTTTCTTTTTTTTTATCTCTTTATCAAATTTCAGTATTGAATGTATATTAGTTTCATAAAATAAGTGGTACACTTCCCTTTTTCAGTTACATTGAAAATAACTGTTCTTTAAAGGTTACATGGAACTTGGCTGTGACACCATCTGGCCTTTGTACCCTTTTCAGCGGTATGTCTACAGCTTCCTACTCATTTCCACAGTCACCGACCAGCTGAAGTTTTCTACCTAAAAGGAATCGGTATTAGCAGTTTGTATTTTGCTAGGAAGGCACCCTACCCTCTAGGTTTTCTCTGCTATTTTTGCTCTTCGAGTTACGTGAAGTAACCTTACAAATCTTCTAATCTCACTGGAATTGTGGTTTTGCCTCTTTTCTTTTTTCTCCTTAAGCTTGTGAAGAGTTTATTTTATTTAGTCTTTTTATTAAAGAACCAGTTTTTATATTTATTCTGTCTGCATTTTTAATTTTGATTATATTGATTTGCACTTTTATCTTTATTAATTTCCTATTCCTGGTTTCTTTTGCTTTTCCTGTGGTTTTGGTTTGCTGTGTGAGGTTGTAATTTTTTAAAGATGTGCATTTAGTTCTGAACTCGTTCATCTTTCATGATGAAGACGTGAAGCTGCTTCATTAAGTTTCCTCCACTGGAGCTTCACTGCATCCCGTAGTTTTGATGTATTTTCCTTTTCATTACTCTTTGGATAGTTTGTAATTTTATTTTTAATTCCTTTTTGATCCAAGGTTATCCAGGAGTGTGTTTCTTATTTCTGAGTGCTTCAGTGGGATCTTTCAGCTGCATACACACAATTATTTCTTTTCTTTTCTTTTAAATTAAAGGCATAAATAACTAACAGTTAGGGGCTCATGGTGAGTGTGAAGCAGTTTTTCCTCAAGTAGAGAAATTAGCTGAATAGGCTGTTGGCCTGTGAGGCCTTCTCACAGTAAAGAAGGACTGTCTTTGGGCTCTTTGAAGACTTGGGAAAGGCTGGTGCTGCTCTTACAGATCTCTGGGTAGAGAATCACAAAGTAGGTGGATATATTGCCTTCTGACCGTTGCTCAGAAGGACTTACACAACTCTTCTTTATAGCTATCATCTCTCCTTTCTTTTTTTTTAATGAAACTGACATCATGACCAACTGCGCTAACAAAGCACCTTCCAGTTTTTTATTTCCAGAAAAATAATGAATCCTGATTCCGGCATTAAGTTTGGATACTGGATTTTTAAAAATTAAGTAAACGGCATAAGTAGTACTGTGTATAGCAGACATTTCATGTTGAAAAAATACAATGCTTTTACAAACAGTATTATCTTTTTCATGTATTTTAAGGTCAAAAGTGTAAAAATGCTCAAATCCTTTTTCCCTCACAGACGGAGTATGCAAGGTTTGAGAATGGCCGATTTGTATACCGAATAAACCGCTCCCCGATGTGTGAATATATGATCAACTTCATCCACAAGCTCAAACACTTACCAGAGAAATATATGATGAATAGTGTTTTGGAAAACTTCACAATTTTATTGGTAACTGTTTTGTCTCTTCCCTGTTTTGGCAGACTCAGCCCTGAGGCTGGTGGGGAAAGACTGGGGTGGGGTTGGGGGTGGGGGGGGGGGGGGAGGGGGGCAGGCACCGGGGCTTGGGCCAAGGCAACTGACTAGGTTGTTAGGTTGGTACCCCGGTAGTCAATCAGCAGTTGAACCCACATATTCATAGGGTAAACCTGGCCTTGGTTTGGGCTCAAATCTGTAGAAGAGAAGGGGTCTCATCTGGTGGGGGTTTGTAATCTTGACAGAATTGAAATTCAGGAGGTTCATAAAAAGTGAGGGACCTAGGTTCTCATTTCTGGCTACACATTAGAAAGACCTGGAGAAAGACCTTGGTATCTAAATACCCTGATACAAAGACTGTAAACTGTGACCATTGAATCAGTATCTCTGAGGATAGGACCCAGGTATATGTATTTTTTTTAAGTTCCCCAGGTAATTCCAGCATTAGCCATGTTTGAGTCTTGGCAGCAATATGAGGCAAAAAGCTGAGTTAGAAGGTTTGTAATTCGAACAAACCTTGATTTGTTTCCTGGAGGATTTGCAAGGCCTTATAAGAAGTAACGTACATTAAGACAGCAAAATATGAGCTCTCCGTATTAGAAGGAATGTAAGTTTGACTAGAATGCCATAACCAGGAAGGGTTGGAAATATTCTCCAGAGGCTAAAATGTATGATCAAAACGTAATGGGCAGCTAAAGGAAAAGAAAAAAAATGGTGCTCAGTGTCCACAATGGGAACACTTTCTGGTTCCGCTGGGCAGTGCTGTGTGGGACCTTTTCCCCCTTAATATTTAACGTTAAAACAAATTTCTCATGGAGTTTTCATTGGGGGACTTGGGAAGGTTATTACAAATAGTGTTGTCCTCAAACTATACCTCTACAATATATACAGTAATGGGTTTCATATGGCTCATTTTAAAAAATATAACATTCCTTAAACTGAAGGAAAAATGCCAAAACAAAACTTGGTGGGAAGAATTTTGCTGAAAGGGGCAACAAAACAATGTTGTGGTCAAATGGCCTGCTTTGTGACTAGGATCAAGGACTAGAACACTAAGAGCAGGAATTCTTTACCTGGGGGTTTTTGGATTCACTCAGCCCATGGTTCTCAGACACTGGTGGGCTGGGAAATAAAAGGCTGTACCTCAACACCCCCCAAAAACCCTGATTGTAAATATGCCCTCCACGGGCAATTTCAAGCTACCAGTGGTTATCCAGCTCATGAAAGTCCTTAATATTAACAATGACTTTCAGCAGCCAGTAGGAGCCAGTTCCCTCACACCAATGTAAAAAAAAATAAAAATTGTAAAATGCTGAGGTGTCACCCCCACGTCGAGGAATAACATCAGAATCCCCAGTTAGTTGTGCACAGAGGATTGAAATCCCTGCTCTAAGGGACTAGTCAATGAGCCAATTTTCATTTATTCCGCAGAGAGAACCTCAATGGACTCTTAAGTGCATCCAGGTCCCTCTGAAATTTAGAAACTGGCAGTCTGGGGGAAAATTTGGAAAACATGCTCTTTAGTAACTAGTCTTCATTGGTATCCTTTGGTGAATATTGAGCAGTTCAAGGTTTCAGGTACTGACAGGTTCTTGTCATATAGGTACTCCCTTGTATTTAAGAACAGATCACCTTAGTGCTCAGCTGAGCAGAAGGTGAGTGTGGCGTCCTGCTATGGACATGCAGTAGCCTCAGGAATTAACCACAACTCTGGGTAGATGGCCACCTCGCCTCTCTTGGAAGGAGTTTTAGCTATTTTTTGAAAACCATGAAATGCTGTGTGATTCAGCATTTTAAAGAACATGTGCTCAGTCCCTAAAACCCTACCTCATGGAGCATAGCCGAGGACAATGTGCCTGGAAAAATTAAAAGCATCTATTACCCATAAAACCCGTGTAACTGTATTAGTCATGCTCCCTTGGAACATGTGGCTTCACGCAGCATAGACGGCTGAAGGACACACCATGTTCAATTTCAAAAGGTATCCTCAAGCAACTATGGAAATTCCTCCGATATGCAGAATGAGTGGCTATCAATAAATATCTGCTCGAATATGATTGTAGCTTTAGAAAAGCTGAAAGTAAGCCAGCACTCCTGGGTTATGAGAACAGTCATCTCATTGATTACAGGAGCAAGAGTACCTTTCCGCTTTTTCTCGGGGTCGGGGTAGGGTCACAGTCAGAGTGCCAGCTGCTGGACACCGTTGTCGGGGTTTTACTAGGTACCTTGGACATGAAACCTGTGTCAACAGGACCATTAGACCCGATGGCCTGGTGGGCTAGACTGTCTGATTTCATCAGGATTATTTGGGAATTGAGGTGAACCTGTAGATGCGGGCCTTAAGGGACAGCAGACAGACGGAGGAAGACAGCAGGTGAACCATAGGCCAAGTCTTCCTGTCTTCTTTTGAGGTTGTATTTAGAAATACAAGTGGCTAGAAACTTTTTTTTCTTTCCTCCTTTTGAACCTTAATCATGAAGCCTAAATAGGATATATTCTTCCATAGAAAATTTGCAAGAAGGGAGGCTACATCACAGGTGTTCCAGGCACGTGTTAAACCTTTTGTAAATGTTACAACATGAAATTCTCAGTGCAGAATTATGAGGTCATTTTTATTACCATTTTATGAATAAGGAATGTTAGGTCCACCCTAACACGTTAGGTCACAGAGCCAGTAATGGACATACACTAACACTTGCATTGATGGGAAGGACACTTTGCAGAATATTTCACAGTCATGGGATCAGAAGACTTGGGTTTAACAGCCAGCTCTATTTTATGACCTGGGGTAAAGTCTCTCCACCTCAATTTCCTCCTCCTTTGACAACCAACATGCTCAAATCTGCACTCTCCACCTCAGGGGTTATTGAGGATGTTTTCATTCATTCAGCTGAACTCCGGAGGGATTGTACTAGCTGCTGGAATACGATGCAGATAAAACTCACACTCTCCCACAGTAAATCGTGGCCTGGTGGAGAAAAGAGGCAGGTACATAATTGATTGCAATACAAGGTCATCATGGCTGTAGTTACACTTGAGAAACAGGCACTATGGAAGTACAGGATAGTTTACCTGAGCAGGTACTGTAGTTGGGGTGAGGTGGGGAGTCCTCGGGAATGTTAAAAGATGGTGTTTAAGTTGCCTTTATGGATAAACAGACATTTTTCAGATTTACCACGAAAAAATGGCCATTTCATGGGTGCATAGTTAAGTGTCAGGTTCTAGGATTTGGTGAACTGGACAGGTGAGGCAGCCATCCTGGAGTCAGGTGAAGGAGGCAGGCATTCATTCCCCAAGTAATCACCAAATGAATGTAAACTAAACAGTGGCTGATGGCTGCCCAGCTAGGTGCATGGGGCCAAGTAGGCGCGTATAGTTCTGGAGATCACAGACGGCTTCCCTAAGGAAGAAGCCTTTGAAAGATAGCTGCTGGATGAACAGGCAGAGGGTCAGGAAGGATACTGCAGAGGCAGGCAGGCAGGCGGCGCAGGTCGAACTGAAAATAGGGTGTGTGGCTGAGGGAGGGGAGCACGGAGCAGTGAGCTGGCTGGGGAGGAAAGGCCAGACTGGGCAGGGGCTCCTCCACCTAGGAGGATGAGAACAGGTTTTCTCTTTATCCTAATGTTCAAAGCTTAAAAGAGGCCATCAAGGTTTTTTTGTTTGGTTTTGTTTTGTTTGGCTTGGTTTTGTTTTGTTGAGAGAGAGAGAGAGCCATTGTTTGTTGTTCCACCTATATATGCATTCATTGGTTAATTCTGAATGTGCCCAGAGTGCCCGAACCCGAAACCTAGGTGTATCGGGACAGTGCTTTAACCAACTGAGCCACCTGGCCAGGGTCAAATCAGGGTTAAGCAAGAGTGTGTTGTTGTCAGATTTCTGTTTCTTACGTGGGTTTTGCAGCTGCTGTGTGCCGATGGGTCTCGGCCGGGCAAGGGTGGCTCCTGGGGGAGGAGTCCAGGTGAGGTTGCTGGTCCCTTGGTCGTGGGGAGAAGGGGATGGATTCAAGAACTCTTCAGGAGTAAATGCAGCAGGACATGGCATTTGTTGGGTATGGTGACGAGGGAGAGAGAGGTTTCAAGGATGAAAGAACTACCTGCTAGCAGTATTTGATCTGTGAGGGAAGCAGCAGGAGTCAAGACTAGAAAAGCATGTGGGTACCACCAGTATTGAAAAACATCTTTATTGCCCACAAAAAAACAAAAGTAGATAATCCGTTACTGTGTCAGTTGTCTAGAGCAGCATGATATGACGGCTAAGAAAAAGGGCTTCAGCATTAGAAGATCTGGATTCCTTAGTTGGCAATTGTGTGTCCTTAAATAGAGTCCTTGTCTGTCAGAGGAGGGGGGATGTAGCACTTGCTCATAGAATTCTGTTATATCATACGAGACAATACGAATACGTGGAAAGCATTTAATATGGAGTACATGTGTACTAAGTAGTGGATATATGTTGGCTATTATTATGTGACTTTTCATTCATCCAGCAAATATTCATTCAATGACTATTGTGTGCCAGGTTAGTTACTGGGGAATGTGGTCCCTGTTCTTCAAGAACTTGCAGCCCACTGGATGTGATGGGCATTTTTTAAAACTCATACAAATGTATATGTACTTACAGATGGTATAGACTGCTGTGATAGGAAAATGACAAATCCTGTGGGACTTTATTCTTTAGTCAGCGACCATACACTTAGAGGCCTGAACCGTAAGGGAAGCTAAGTGGGCGAGGCAGCCTGATAGAGAGTGGGAACGAGACCCACGGCAAACTGGCCGAGGCTCTCAAATTTAAAATCTTTGAAAACACTGAGCTGGACTAACGAAACACTCATGTAGCAGAGTCAGAGAAGCATTTTGAAGGGGAAAGTTGGGTTAGATTTGCTTTTAGAAAGTTTCTTCTGAGAGTGGCGTGGGGGATGGAGAGAGTGAGGAGAGGAGTGAGGCAGGGTCCAGTGGGGAGGGGCTGCCATGATCTGGGCTAGAGGACTCACGGTCTGAACGGAGGCTGAGAGTGGGCGTGAGGAGGAGAGAGATGGACTGGAGCCACTCTACTCAAGAGGGGAGGCAGATATTCCAAAATACATTTTGAAAAGTAAAGCCTCCATAAATTAAAAGAAGGATCCTTTGACATGATGCTACCACTGTTCCTTTACTCAGCATATATTTTACTGATCCAGGCACTGCTGGTTAAAAGTGGCGAGCAAGGCACTCACGAAACATATCTATCATTGGCTTTCATGAAAGAAATTTAATAAAAGTTTAGGAATAAGATAGGAGACAGTTCTTAGGATAAATGACTGCCTCATGGGACAGGATTGTAGGAAATTGTTATAAAGAAGTCAACTGCCGCCCACCCCCTCTCCCCAAAGCTCACACTAATTCTCTGGTCTCTCTGGGGCTCAGATTACGTGTGAGACCCTTTCTGTAAGGTCCTTCCTACATATGGTAACTCGGATGGGTTTCAGATCCAACCCAGAATATCCTGAATTCCTGCTAGAGGGGCAACGTGAGGCTGTTGGACTTTAGACTGTTCCTCTCCAAGGAAATCAGAGTCATCACAGCACAGGTGGAATATGCTTTCATCCATGTGGTGTTTTTATTTATATATGTGTACATATACTTTTTTTTTAACAGGTGGTTACAAACAGGGATACACAAGAAACTCTCCTCTGCATGGCCTGTGTATTTGAAGTTTCAAATAGTGAACATGGAGCACAGCATCATATTTACAGGCTTGTAAAGGACTGAACATGGTTATTTATATATATAGATATCTGTATATACACACACACACACATATGTGCACACACACACACTCTCCATTTTCGAACGACTGACTGTAAACCTCCCCGTGCAGGGGCGGTGCCCTGGCCCTGCGGTCACCCTACTTTTCTAAGTCCTGTTTGAGTGAAGTCATTTTTCCATGTGTTCATACTATCATCGTAGCTGTGAAGTTCTGGTACAGTTGTAAAAAGAGAAATCGAGTTGTTCCTCTGTGTCCCTCAGATCTGCAGCCCACAGTTCCTCGGGAAAGGTGAACCCTAGAACCCGTCTCTGCCCACAGAGGCCTATTTCTAATTGTGGTAAAAAATATTCAGACAGAGCATTTGCCGTGGGACATTTACAGCCTTTATACAAATGTATTTAGTTCTTTTTTTTTCCAACATAAAATTCTTGTTTTAAGATACAAGTAAAATTAATCTTTAAATATAAATGTAAATTTAGTATACAACACTAAGAATCTTTAGACTTATCTTTGTAACTAATTAGGGTGGAAGTTATGAAAGAATGTAATTCACTAAATTATTTTTTAAATGAAACTTTTATTTCATTTTGAAACCAAATGTTAAAATAATAGCCTTAAGAAATGCTTGGTAGAAATATCCTAATGAGAAAAATTTGTACTTTTTTCACAAGGTTAAAACTAATCTCCTAATCCATTAAACGCTTGAACAGGTATTACAAAGGAAGAAAACTTCACCCCTTATCCTTAACATATATAGTATATTTAAAAATATAAAATTGTATTGTTACTAATGTGATGATTGATTATTTAATGAAAAAGAAAAGATGGCTCTTTTTGCAATAAGTAGATAAATACTGAAAATCTAAACTTACAATGTTTATAGTCTTGTGTGTGCAGTTATATTTTATATGGACAACCAAATTTTTTTATTAAGATGAGTATTTGAACCACTGAAATTTAATAACAAAAAATTTTAATTGGCATGAATACTGCACTGTGAGCTACAAAGTATAGAAAATCCTGTGGCTGGGAAAAAATTGCATCAACCAAACAAGGAAAAGGCTCATCAGTTTTAGCATCTCTGCTCCCCCGAAATTGGCAAGCATCCTCACTAGCCTGTGGATAAATTGTTTATTTCTGGTGATCCAATAGGCCTATTAACCTGCTATAACTATATGTATATGTATGTGTTTGTGAATACATATACATATATAGCTATTCATCACGTATTTATTGCACACCTAGTTAGTGCCACTAAGTTTGCTAGGTGCTGATATGTATGTATATTTCAATCTGTCTCTATAGACCTAGATATATTCTCTAAGGACATCCATTTTCTTCTCTCTCAATAAGTCACAGTTCTTGTTTGACCGAGGTTTAAGAGGCCCACCTTATTTATCTCTGACCTTTCAAACAGGCTCAAGTGGGAGGTTCTCTTCTCAGGAGAGATTCAACTGATCAACCCAGATATTCCAAAGCGTGGCCCAGGCAGACTTGGTGTGATGTAGCCATATGCATCTCTTTCCACCGGGCTTCGTTGGTAAACACCCACAAGGACACACCCCCAACTTCCCAGAAGAAAGTGACATTTCTGTAAATGTTGGGAACATGCTAACACAACAGAATGTGAAATAAGTTTTCTAAGATGTGAAACATATCAAGACTTTTTCATCAAGCCAGAAAATAACAGCTTTGTTCTGCCCCATCAAGTAACTTATATACCCCCTCCCTGTCTCCCTGTCCGCTCTGACCCTGCTTGCACACTGGTTAGGATCTGGTGGTCTTGAGCATGAGGGTGTGCCGGACTGGTGACCAGCAGAACACTGGGCCACACCTGGCCTCTTCCAAACTCATACCACTGGTTCACTGGAAGACCAGAGGAGAAAGTGCAAAACCTTCCCCATTTGGAGTGCACACCCCTTAAGGAAACCAGTAGGAGGGCGCCCATCTTCTCTCCAGAAAGAGACTGACGGCCTTTTGTCCCCTGCTTCCCAGTGGGCCCTTGAAGGATTGCCCCGTTGTCTGCTCTTCCTTCGGGTCTTCAGCCCAAGCATTGAAACTTCTTCTGTTGGTCATCCATCCGAGGGATGTTGCTTTTGCTCCTGTCTCTTGTATTTTCCCTCAAGGGAACCCCCACGCTTATAAGAGCAGGACCCCAGAACTAAAGGCGTGCACGTGATGCACGTGGCTTAAAGCCAGGTCATCCCAGAGCTCCAGGGAGAGAGGTAGCAAAATGGACCCCAGGAGACCCGCTAGAGGGTAGTTCTCTTGGCTGCAGAGAAGGGCATCCCTGGTCACTGACTCCGGGTCAGGCCCGGCCTCTGCTGCTTTACCGCCAGGGGCCTCCTCCAAACCCTTTTGTAGTTGAATTTGGGGGGCTTACATAAACAATCCTGAGGCTTACTTTTTGCTCTTAAATCTTTCTTCTTATATCTTTTGCTCTGAGATGCTTTAAAGTTATTTCTTGTCTTATTCTTCTCAAGTTTTCTCCAGGGCAGATCTTTCCCTATCGTATCCACAGGACCGGTCACCCAAACCCTCGGCCCTCTCTCCATCTCTCCCAGATTAGACCCTGGGTGGCATTTGTGTAAGATCTAATCTGAGTCTGTCTTTGGCCTTTTGCCCTTCATGGCCGTCCTCTCCCTCTGTTGGAAAGCTCGCTGCACTGCAAAGCAGTCTTTCCAGAGCATGGCCCTCACTGCTCTCCCCCCTGGTGACTCTGCTGCCAGGTGTGATTCAGAGACATTGCGTGCTTTCTCTTTGGACAGTTGGAGGCCAAATTGTCACTCCTAAGCAGGGGGTAGCTGAGGAACCAGCTGCTGGTCTGTTGCCATTCTTTTCCACCTACGAAAAATCATGACTTCTTCAAAAACATGTCCCAGGAGTCCAAAATGTCCAAACTGCCCGAGACCAGTGTCAACCTCAACATTGTTGACGTTTCATACCAGGTAATCCTTTATCCTTTATTGTGCAGGGATGTTCTGTGCATAGAGGAGGTGTTGCAGCACCCCTGGCCTCTGCTCACTAGGTACCAGTAGCACCTCTTCCCTCAGTTGTCACAACCCAGAATGTCTTCAGCCATCACCAAGGTCCCATGGGCACAGAGTCACCCCTAATTGAGAATCACTGCCCTAAACTTCACAGGTCCCACATACCATATTTTACCCTGCGATAATACCTCTCCTTGCGTCAGATGTCAGGAGGCAGGTAGAAATATTATACAAGTGACATTGTGTCCATGCTTCTTCCCGTTTCAGAACTTCTATTTCACACGTCTCTTTTACCACAAGCATTTATGCTTCTACTATTGGTCACCCATCTTAGGGATGTTGCTTCTGTCTCTTGCATTCTTTCCCTCCTGCCAGGGGAAGCGGGGAACAGCTGGTCACGATCATCCCAGCAATCAAAGAGCATTTCTAATTTGATCTTCAGTCCTTAGTTTACCGGATTTAGAAGACACACAGCTATTTTCACTATTTCTCATAAGCTTGTGGGTCTCATTATCAAACCTTCCATCGTTTGGGTAGATTTCCTCTGGTCTTCTGCTTTTCTGCCTGTTTGTATCTGCAGAAGCTTTGGGAACGTGTCTTTTCACCTTCAGGGATGGAGGAGAGGGGCTCCATTCCGGGAGGGGGCTGATAGAAGCTCTTGTTTACTGAGCTAAAGGAGAGCACAGTCTACTCGCCTTCTCTGTGTGGATGAGGAAGGTGAGGCTCAGCGTGGCCAGTGACAGAATAAGGGTGAGGCTCTCACACTCCTGCCACTTACTCCTCGGCCTCTTCTGGTGGAAGTTGTTCCTCTTTGGTGCTCATGCCTCAACGACCCCCACAGACGTGTGGACGGGGTCCCTTCAGAAGAGAGGGGGAGGAAGAAAGCCGCTGCCAGAGCCACAGCATTGTCCCCAGGCGCCAGCTGCTTCCCATGTGGGCAGGTCAGACAAGACCCTGATGGGGTAGTCGGAGGTCACCACAAGCAGATAGGCAAGCTGATGAGCCTTTTTGCTTCCTCTGAGTTCAGTGCCCCTGCCACAGGCTCAAAGTTCCCATGGCTAAGCATCCCGGCAGCCAAGTCCCGCACTCAGGCCAGCTAAAGCGCAGGCCCCGTTCCAAGCACTTGGTAGGCAAGTCCCCAGGTGACTTGAAAAACCCAAGTCTTTAGGTTTCAATACTGTAGTGGCTTCAGCAGTTTGTTTTTGTATAACCATAAATTACTTCAGTCACGAGACGACAGTCAGTTTTACAAACCAGGTACATATCATTGGTATGATTTTGTATATGCTCTGGTACACTGCCCCTGTCCTGACGAAGGGAGAACCAGTCTCGTTGGTCCGTGTTCTCACCGGTGACCTTGAGAGGACATGTCTGCACCGCTCACGTCTTTATGTTGCTGTGTCTGCGGCAAAGCCCTCTCGTTTCTGAAAAGCCTTAAATCTTTGAGATGTCGCGTGGAGGGTGTGCAGTGCAAAAGGCTGCCTCGGAACTGTGAGCCCTTTTGTAAGCTGGAAGCATTTCTCTTACTACTGTTACTCTTTTTAGGAAGTTTTAAATTCAGAGCTGCCAAAGCGTTCCAGTAAGCAGTGCCTTAGTGATACATTAGTCGCGCCACCAGCCTTGTCTTACACCTGTTCTCAGTGCCCATTGACGAATTGGCCCCATGTTTAAAACAGAACAAGCAAAAATTGTTTCCCTTTTGTTTATTAAGCCCATTTTTCTCCAGTTCTACAAGAAACTGACTACTTGGTCTACAATCGGAAACTGAACGTAAGTCAGTCCTCTGACCAGACTCTCAAATGTAGATACCAAAACGAAAGGTTTTTGCAATTTCATAGTTGACTATGAAAAGCAAATTGTACTTTTTAATGTTGCCTTTTAAATTCACGACCAAATAACTTAGCTATTTGTGAGTCTTCTGCACTCCAGCATGAAAGTGCCTTTGGTTTGAGATTCCAGCTTAGAAAAGTGCTGCCATAATAACGATCACTTGTAGAGAGACCAAAAATATATTGAGATCACCGTAATGCCTTTGGTTTACCGGGATGAGTAACCAGCCACAGGCCTCTGTCCGCAAGAGCACGACGTGGACCCCGCCCGCTGGGAGTCTGCCGTGGGAGAGCCCCTGCCGCCGCCCACCAGGAGCACGCTGCTGCAGGAGCGACCCAGAAACTGCTGTGTTTGCGTGTGCCACTGACCCTGGTGTCATCTCCACTCGCCACCCAGCCCTGCACCCCCGAGAGGGAGCGTCCACACCAACAGCAGACTCTCGGCCAGCGGATAGATTCCGTGTCCGTCTCTGCGGAGGCTTTCTCGTCCATTCAGACGACCGTGCGCACTTGTGTGTTTTACACAACGGTACCATTTTGCAAGTTGGAAGCCTCAAACTGAGATGACAGTGCAGAACAAAAGTGAGTTAGGGTCATGACAAGTGAAGTGTTCTTAGGGCAAAAATATTGACTCCAAGTGTCTTGTCTGAGAAACTTCCAAAGAGCACCATTCACAATTCGGCGTTTTCAAAGAAGGTTCCAGAAAGGGGCCATATTGGCTTTTATCAAAACCTTGTGTACATTGGGAAAGCTGATAGAGGTGAGGAAGAGGAGGGAGAAGGACAAGAAGGCAAACACACTAGCCAAACAAGGTAAAAAGATGTTTCTTTATCAGTCTAGACTTAAAAATGACATCAGACGTCTTTGAAAGTTAGCCTCTGAACTCTCAATGCATGTGTTCCGTCTGTCTCTGCCTGGTGTCTTTAAGAATATACCCTCTCTGGGCTCCGAAATTTCAGGAGTGCTTTCTTTCCACCAAGTTGTATTTCTAGAAATTTCTACAAGGAGAAAATCAAATGAAAAGGAAAATTACTCACCACAGATTCTAGCTAGCTGCTTGAATTCAGGCCTCCCTGTCATTGTACTTACACCAAGAGCCTGGAAGAAGTTAGTCAAATCCCCATTCCCTCTTCTCTTTTCAAGTGTCACTGCGCTTTGTTTGGCAATAGTTTTCTCTCAGAAACTCATTGCTTAGACTGTTCAGAATGAAGGTTTTGTGCTTAAAATGTATTGCATCGCAAGGGATAGTGTCACCGAAATCATGCACCATTAAATAAGATGAAATATTTGTATTTATTGTCCAACTTCTTAAGCCGTAACTTGCTTAATTCTCTGTGAATCTGCATTTGCGTTGAGTCAATCACATGCCACACTACATGTTAGTATTGGAAACGGCATTCATGTTCCCCCCCCTCATTCATCCTTCAGTGGGGTCCGATTCCAGTGGGTCCCACTGGTCCGGTTGGCCCTCTTTCCTCTGGCTCCCGCCATGAGATCATTTCCCCTTCCCCTTTCTCTAAGAGAAGCTGAAAGAATCGAGGCATAAATCAATTGGAAACCAGTCTCTGATTTCCTTTCCCATTTTTTTGCATCAGCCATTCTTTTGTGATTAGTTTCACTGTGTAAATTAGGTACTAACTGCACTTCTTTAAAAACAATCTCCCTGTTACCTCCTTGAAAGATTCACTTCTGTAGGCCTTTCTTCAATAGGCTCATGACTGCAGATAAAGAAAAGCTAAAAACAAAAACAGTACGTGCCTGAAAAACAACAACAAAAACATTTTTGTAACATTGAAAAAAAGAAACCTGAATAGCCTTTAATTCTTTAATATGCTTACATGTTATGTAAATCGGTTTTTGCCACGTGTGTTTGTTCACATTCTAAATGACTTAATGGGATTCTCACAGTCTGTGTCTTCATGTCACGTGTATAAAATGGGCTTGTGACGTAAGCGTTTCATCTGGTCAGTGGTCCCTTTGATATTGTACTGCTGCTGGGAGTGGGCTGTGGAACCTGCCTTCGGTGCTAAGGTTCCTCTTGGGGAGATCGAAGAGATTGGGGGGTGGGGGTGGGCAAATTCTCACACACATTTTCGTAACCTATTTGCAGAAACTCTGAAAAGGCGTTTGGTTAAACCTCTTGGCAGTACAGTATTCTCGTATTTGTTAATGTCTGTGTTTAGGTACTGGTACCTTTTTGTTTAAAAATGTTCTAAGTGTTGGCTTTAAAGTGAATTTATCTTTAGTATGATAGTTATATGAAAATTATAGGGTTTGTGTGCAGAGAATTTTTTTATAAAGTGCTTTGTAAAAAAAAAAAAAATTTATTATAGCTTTCGCGGTACATATGTGTGATAACTTTAATATCCATGACAGTTAAGTGCAATTATTTCATCACTCTAAAAATGCTATTTTTGTGTCAGTTCCTGCAGGTGTTTTCATGTCTTTGCAAAGTGACACATTTTGATGCCTTCTTGATAAAGTGGTAGACATTTTGTAGCTTTCTAGAAACTTTGTATTCATACAGTATCAATGAAAAATAAAGAAAATGAAAGTGTGGGTCACCTTTTTTATCTGCAAAAGTGTATGTTGTTGAAAATGAACTATGCTTTCTGTGTTGTGGGTGCTCATCGGAAGGACGGAGAGGAGAAGGTTGAGAGCACGCGTTCTTGACAGTGCCCACCAGGCTCAGTATTGGGATGTCAGGTGTTATGTCTAGCCAGGTTTCTTTTTTAAAAAAATGTTTTTATGGATTTGAGAGAGAGAGAGAGAGAGAGAGAGAGAGAGAGAGAGAGAGAAAGGGAGAAGATAGAAACATTCACAAGAGAAACATCCACTGACTACCTCCTGCACACCCCCTACTGGGGGTCAGAGCCCGCAACCCAGGCGTGTGCCCTGACCAGGAAATGAACCATGACCTCTTGCTTCCTAGGTTGACACTCAACCCCTGAGCCATACTGGCTGGACTAACCATGTTACTTTTTTTTTTTTTTTTTTTTGCAACAGAGATCAGCTTTTATTGAATGTGTTACAAAAGAGGTTTAGTCAAAAAAAAAAAAAAAAAGCCTATGTCATCATCAGACTCCTCAGATTCTTCTTTCTTTGCTTCCACTTCTTTCTCAGCTGGGGCAGCAGCGGTGGAGGGGCAGGACCTCCTGCTGGGGCAGCACTAGCTGCAGGGGCAGGTCCACCAGCCCCTACATTGCAGATGAGACTCCCAATGTTGACATTGGCCAGAGCCTTTGCAAATGTTGGCCGCAAAGGTTCAACATTTACACCAGCTGCTTTAATGAAGGCATTGATCTTATCCTCTGTCACCGTCACTCCATCGTCATGCAGGATAAGGGCCGAGTAGATGCAGGTGAGCTACGAGCACCTTACCAGCAGCTGGGGAAAGGGGCTAGCCATGTTTCTTTAAAACATCTACAAGTCAGTCCATCTGTCTGCCTGTCTCTCTCTTGCTTCAATAAAATTGACATAAGTTTTGCAAAAGAGCTCATCTGTGGATCCCAGGCAACTCTGAGAAACCCTGTCCCATGTTCCATGGTACCAGAGCAGGGCCTTGACGAACCTAAAGGCACACCAGCTCAGCCATTGAGCATTTGTTATTTGTTATTGCGAACCCAACTTGCTGGGCGTATTCCAGGAGCCAGGGGCAGAGCTGACAGTGGGGCACAGAGGTAAATACAGCATGGCTCTTGCCTGCCTGGTGCTTAATTCTCAGTAGTTGGGCTACATATTGCGCTGTAACCCCGGGCCCTGTCCTCAGCGTCACCATGGGATTTGTGATTCGGGCATGTAACACACGTGTATAAAGACACCCTGGCTTTACTGAGTTTTGACTATATGCTGAGCAGTGGGCCAAGTGTATTGGTCTGAAGTGTGTATGTTGTTTCTTTTGATTTTCAGAATAATCCCAATGACAGTGACATTACTACTCCCAAACTGAGGCTCTGAAAGGATAGGTCATCCGAAGTCATGACTAGAGAGTGGTGGAGCCTTCAGTAGGCCACCCTGACTCTTCAGCCTGGACTCCTGGCCCCTGCATTTGGGCTCACGAGACTCTGTGGAAGCAGGCGGGGTTGAAATCTGGATGGAGGAAGGGGACGACTTTCTTAAACAAAGATGACCTTGGGCTGTTGACAGTGGGACCAAATGCATCCTGGGATCCTAAAGGATCCTCAGGGGGTCTTGCTTCTCCCCATTTCTTTGAAATCTCAAGGGAAAGCCTGCCTCAAGTCCTGAGAGGCACTGATGGGAGTGGGAACAGAGAAGAAATAACATTCCAGCTCCTTTGAAGAGACACTTTCAGCAAGCCACTGTTTGAGAGGCATGCAGCTGTCCAGTGTGCTGCATGGGGCAGAGGGAGGGGGCTGTGGAGCCTTTGGCTGAGGCCTTATTAAAAGGAAGGCACCTGCATACGCACTAGTCACTATTTCCTTTAACCCACATGATGCTGAATAAAGAAATCATTTCCTATAAGGAAACTGAGGCCCAGAGAGGGGTCATAAAAGCTGGTAAGTGGCCAGAATTTAGAGCTGGTAGACTTCCTGCCTTGCCGTCCTGGCTCCGGCGCTGGCCGCGTGGCACCTTCCCCTCCAGCTCCTCCGCTAAAGCACAGTGCTTCCATCCTTCGAAGCATCCTTTGTTAGCAACCGTGGTTCCAGCCATCTGAGTTCAGCAAAGGGAGAGACAGCCTCGGTAAACTAACATCATTGAGTAGAGACATCGAAGGAGTGAAGGGAAGGGTGCGTAAAGCCTTCTAGTGAAACTAGGGGACAGGCACCTTGGCGGGGAACCCTGGCCATTTCCTCCTGCCTCAGTGCCACAGGGGACTAATAAGCACAATTACCAACTTACTAAACGCCAAACTCGCTGTTGGGTAGTCAGTGAGCAACTGATACCATCCCAGGAAAGCAGTGTTCTATAGGCCTGTGAAGCCACAGACTTTCTCAAGCTGCCTTGGAAGACACTTCCCTGTTTAATGCCCACGCGTCACGTTAGTCTAGGTCAGTGGTCGGCAAACCGCAGCTCGCGAGCCACATGCGGCTCTTTGGCCCCTTCAGTGTGGCTCTTCCACAAAATACCACGTGCGGGCGCACACATACAGTGCGAAGTTGACTTAAAACTTTAAAGTTTACTAAGTTAATTTTAGGGAACGCTGTGGAGTGAAAGAAGATGTAGTGTCGAGGATTGAGAAAGGTAGGTTTGCCGGGGTCCAACCCCAGCAGGTCCAGGGGTCCCCAAAGGTGTGGACAGAGTTGGCGAAGAAGGAATGACACGGAGACAGCATTCAGTTGATCAGCAGCCTAGCCAGGATCTCTAGCCAAGTTCTGATCAGGATCTCCAGCGAAGTTCTGGTTCAGGATCTCCAGCCAGGTTCTGTGTCCAGTTGTCTTGCTAGGTTCTCCAGGTTCTCCAGCCAGGTTCTGTAGCCATGTTCCCTTGCTAGGTTCTCCAGCCAGGTTCTGTCCAGGTTCTCCAGCCAGGTTCAGTCACCAGGTTCTAGTCAGGTTCTCTTGCCAATTTCTGTAGTCAGGTTCAGTCCAGGATCTTTTGCCATGTTCTCTCGCTAGGTTCTGTCTCTAGGTTCTGAGGCCAGTTTCTGTCCAGGATCTTTTGCCATGTTCTCTCCAGCGAAGTTCTTCTGTCTCTAGAGAACGTTCTGTGTAGGTTCTGTGCCTAGGTTCTTTCTCTCTTCGTTCTGTCTTCTTACATCTGTATTTATACCAGTTGATTCCAATCCTATCAATCTCTATTTCAAAGGTTAGGGCGTTTCATATCTCCATTCCAGGGAGTAAAGATTATGTAGCTTAAGCATGATTGTTCGTAGTTAAAGTGATTAATTACCCACCTGGCACTTAGTTAAGAGGTTTTATTCCCTCCCTAACTTCAGGGGAAAATCCCTACCTGGGGAAACCACCTTTCTCAGAGACCTTGGTTAAAACACATAGTGCCAAGAAGGTGAGCAAACATATTAAGAACAGTATGCCATATATGCCAGGTCCCTTGAAACAGCAAGCATGGACCGGCTCCCGACAAATTCCCCCTTTTTTATTTTTTAAAAGCGGGCATTAAAAAGAAAACCCTGAAATGCTCTCTTGTATCCATTTTAAGAGTAGGATTGGCGCTTTCCGCTATTACCTGAGTCCTGATCTATCACCCCAGGGAGAGCTTGCCAATCCTGCACTTTCCCGGGGTGGAAAGGCTGCAGTGGGGTTAAGGATAAGGCTCCTTAGGCCTACCTTCTCCCATGCCTTTACATTTACCTTTCCTTCCTCAGAAAAGCATGGACATACTTCTTGTATAAAACGTTCTGTCTGACTGGGAGTAACCTTAATTCCTCTGCTAGCAAGCATATGTGTTAAAAGATCAATACAGAGTCATTTCTTTAGACTCAGTATGGCACATCTTCTTAATCTAAAGATCAATACAGAGTCTTCTTTCTTTGGACTCAGTATGGCACATCTTCTCAATCTAAGTTCTGTACTATCCACCTTCTTACCCTACTTATCCTCTATAGGGGGGTCTGCAGTACCCTGGTGGAGTCCTATCCGTCCCGAGTGTGGGGTTCTCAATGGGGAGGGCTTACCTAGGGGAATCCTGTTCCAGGGGTTCCCAAAGGTGTGGACGGAGTCGGCAAAGACTATCCACCCTCTTCCTATGGTGGAGTCCTATCCGTCCCGAGTGCGGGGCGCTTACCTAGGGGTCCCTGTTCGGGTGCCAGATGCCGGGGTCCAACCCCAGCAGGTCCAGGGGTCCCCAAAGGTGTGGATGGAGTCGGCAAAGAAGGAAGAACACGGAGACAGTGTTCAGTTGATCAGCAGCCTAGCCAGGATCTCTAGCCAGGATCTCCAGCCAAGTTCTGGTCTGGATCTCCAGCGAAGTTCTGCTTAGGATCTCCTGCCAGGGTCTGTGTCTATGTTCTCTTGCTAGGTTCTGTCTCTAGGTTCTGAGGCCAGTTTCTATCCAGGAACTTTTGCCATGTTCTCTCCAGCGAAGTTCTTCTGTCTCTAGAGAACGTTCTGTGTAGGTTCTGTGCCTAGGTTCTGTCTCTCTTGGTTCTGACTTCTTACATCTGTATTTATACCAGTTGATTCCAATCCTATCAATCTCTATTTCAAAGGTTAGGGCATTTCTTATCTCCATTCCAGGGAGTAAAGATTATGTAGCTTAAGCATGATTGTTCGTAGTTAAAGTGATTAATTACCCACCTGGCACTTAGTTAAGAGGTTTTATTCCCTCCCTAACTTCAGGGGAAAATCCCTACCTGGGGAAACAACCTTTCTCAGAGACCTTGGTTAAAACACATAGTGCCAAGAAGGTGAGCAAACATATTAAGAACAGTATGCCATATATGCCAGGTCCCTTGAAACAGCAAGCATGGACCGGCTCCCGGCATAGGTTGAGATGGTTTGGACATATAGAGGATGAACGAAAGGAGCTAGACGAAGCAAGTATACAAGACGAGTGCGGATGGGAGAGTTGGAAGGGGTCGACCTCAGCGAACGCACCTCAATCAGATTGAGGACGATTTTTAGCAAAGGCCAGCTTAGGAGTACCCTAATTAAGTTAATAACAATGTACCTACCTATATAGTTTAAGTTTAAAACATTTGGCTCTCAAAAGAAATTTCAGTCGTTGTACTGTTGATATTTGGCTCTGTTGACTAATGAGTTTGCCGACCACTGGGCTAGGTGGTAACCAGCAAATAGGCTGCATTTTCTTCAAGCAACAGTCTCCCACTTGCTTTGGCTCCCCAGAGGCTCAGACTTAAAAGTTGTGCTCTGTGCTTATGATAAGGATCAAACTAAAATATAAAGGCACCGGATGATCAAAAACAAAGGATAAAAACTAGACGTGCAAAACACCAAAAGCAAGCCCATGTAGCTATATTATTCTTACACTAGTGTAGCTCAAGGAAGAAATCATTACTGGAGTTCATGAGGATTCCTTCAAAATAAGACAAGATCTCAAAAATGTAGGGCATAGATGATTTCAACAATGTGCTGTTCTAATTTACAAAATACAAAGTAATGAACCCAACAATTGGAGACTCTACATTGTTTTCAAGCACACATGGAATTTTTATATAATATTGACTGTCTGAAACCCAGGGTCTGGCACTGTGGCCTGTGGGCTAAATCTGGCCTGATGCTTGTTTTTGTAAATAAAGTTTTATTGAAATAGCCACTACTATTTGCGTACTTATTGCCATGGCTGTTTTCATGCTACAATAGCAGAGTTAGTTGTAATAGACTCTATAGCCTACAAAACCTAAAATAATTATTACCTGGTCCTTTTTTTTTTTTTAATTACTACCATCCTAAGCCAAAAGGCAAGGTCTTGCTTACAATAATCTTATGATATTGGGTTTCCCTTTCCCAGTGTGTAGATGTATAGAGACTCTGGCAAATGGCTATAGGTCCTTTAGATGGCCTGTGGCAGAGTATCCTTCCCCAGGTGTCCCAGCCTCCCCTTTGATCAATGGGCTCTGGGTCTAAGAACAGACTTAGATCTGAGAAGGGTGAGTGATGGGTGGTGATTTTTTATTGCAGCAGCTGGTGTCTGTTCACCATATTTTATGATGAAAACAGCCAAGGGACATTTTTGATGGGTACCCATCTATCTCACTCCTGTCTCACCGTAGTCTACTAGTTATCTCACAGATCCCTTGGTCGCCATTTCTTGCTACCTATCATGGTAACTGTTATTGTGCCTTTGACAGCTAACTGCTGCCACCTTGCCTCTGCTCTTTCAGAATCCATCATTTCCATTCACACAAGAGAACCCAATTCCATGTCACTATCCCCTGCCATTAACCTTGGCTTGCAAGCCACCACTGAGTGTCTTAGCTGGTGCCCCATTCACTATTGTTTGAGTGAAGGACGTGTCTTCTTGTTCTTCTAGGGCACATGGTCAGGAGGTGGGTCATCCCCGTAGCATTGCCTCTGAGCCTTCTGAGTCCTGCCTCAGTTTCCTGCCGAGACAGTGCCAGACCTCCACTTTATTTAGACCATCATTCCCTCCAAGCTCCCAGGAGCCATTTAGCAGCACATGGTCTGGCTGACACAGGATCAACCCCAGTTGTCTTTGCCTGGATATTAAATCCTGAGTTGTGAAGGTGTGTGTTTCATGCCATTGAGTCAGCTCCGACTCCTGGTGACCCTATGAATGAGTGGTGTCCACACTGTCCTGTCCTCAACAGCCTTGCTCAGCTCCTGTGGGCTCATGCCTACAGCTTCTTTTATGGAGTCAATCCCGCTCATATTTGGTCTTCCTCTTTTTCTGCTGCTTTCTATTTTTCCCAGCATTATTATCTCTTCCGAAGAATCCTGCCTTCTCATGAAATGACAGAAGCAGGACAGTTTCCCCCATCCCTTCTAGAAAAGAAATCTGCATGGCCAGTAAACGTATGAAAAGATACTTAACTCCATTAGTCATCAGGGAAATGAAAGTTCAAAACCACAATGAGATTTGCCCAACAGATATAAAAATTTAAAATCTGATACTGCCAATGTGAGTAAAGATGTGGAGCATGGAGCTTTCATACTTGCTGGTGGAAGTGTAAATTAGTACAATCCCTTTAGAAAACAATCCAGAGTTACCTAAAAGGTGAACATATTTATAACCTATAACAACAAAATGTATACACAGGTTTATTTCTTGCACAGGTGCTCCAGGGACTTGTCCAGGAATGCTGTGCCTCATTGGCCTGAACCAGCAACAAAAGAATTAAAATATAAATGGACTCATTTACATAATCAACCATGATATGAGCAAAAGAACACTTGAAATATGTACCAATGAGGCTGTTATTTTTTTCATTTCACTTACTTTTTCTCCAACTTTATTGAGGTATAATTTATAATACAGTAAAATTTATTCTAAGTGCATAATTTGTCGAGTTCGGGCAATTGTAAATAGTTACATAATTACACCAATAATCAAGATAGGGAACATATTCATCACCCCAAAAGTTTCCCATACCCCTTTGCACTTAATCCCCTCCCCTGACTTTCAACCTCAGCAAGCTCAGGTCTGCTTTCTGTGCCTGTGAGATTTAGCCTTTTGGAGAACTTAAGTAGAATCATACAGCATATAGTTCTTTGTATTTGATTCTTTTTACTTAGCATAACAGCTTTTCACTTGAGAACGGGTCCCCCTTTTCTGGCTCTTCATATACTAGGTAATTTTAGATTGAGTATATTATTCATGTTAATGTGGAGATTCTCTATTCTGATATTTTTCTCTAATGGGTTATTTCATTTCATTTTAGCGAGCATTTTTCCTGACTGAACTCTAACTCTGTTTCTTGGGTGGAGGCTCCAATCTCTTGCAGACCCTTTGGTCTTTAGCTGAGGTGCTGTGTGTCTGTTCTGTGTATGCATGGTCCAGCGGTCAGCCAGAGGCCTGAGCAGATAGAATTTGGGGAACCCCTCTCTGGCTTCCTCCCTTCCAGGACTCCCTCACATCCCTTTGGCAGCTGTAGTCACCCTGGACTCAATGTTCTATTTTCATGGACCCAAAATATGGCATTTTCCCCCAGCACCACCACTGGCCCATACAATATGGCCTGCACCTGACCCCTGGCTAAAAGCAGCAGAAATGGGGCCTCGTTTTCTGTAAATTCTCTCTCATGTCTGGAGAGCGACTTCCCACCAAAATCTACCTGCTCCTGTTCACTTCCCAGTGCTTCCATTTTTGTTACGTCTATTCAGTAAAATATTTTTTTAAATATATTTTTATTGATTTCAGAGAGAAATGGAGAGGGAGAGAGATAGAAACATCGATGATGAGAAAGAATCATCGATTGGCTGCCTCCTGCACACCCCCCAGTGGAGATTGAGCCCACAACCCAGGCATGTGCCCTTGACCGGAATTGAACCTGGGATCCTTCAGTCCACAGGCCGACGCTCTATCCACGGAGCCAAACAAGCCAGGGCTATTCAGTAAAAGCTTATCCACATATTACTGTAAACAGAAGGCTAACTATGATGTTTTGAGGGCAAATATTAAGATGCTCAGTTTTTAACAGATTTTTTAAAAAATATATTTTTTATTTACTTCAGAGAGGAAGGGAGAGGATGAAAGGGATAGAAACATCAATGATGAAAGAGAATCATTGATCAGCTGCCTCATGCATAACCCCTACTGGGGATCTAAGCCCACAACCTAGGCATATGTCCTGACTGGGAATGGAACTGGTGGCCTCCTGGTTCATAGGCCGATGCTCAACCACTGAGCAACGCCAGCCAGGCAAGATGCTCATATCTTTTTTAAGGTTTTAAGTTCTTGTATGGCCTTCCCAAATTCTGCTGTGAAATCAATATGACATCTAGTGGCTTGGTAAAGCAAGTTAGGAGTGGTTTTAATCCGTTACATCTGGATTTGGGGCTTCCTATCTGTGGAGGTGGAGTGGAGGTCAGTGGTAACAACATTTTAATATTTGATGTTTAAGAAACATTTATTGGAAAGCAGTAACAACTAATAAAGACTTTGACTTCAATCTGCTCATGTAACAAGCAAGCAAGAAAGAGGGAGGGAGGGAAAGGGATGAAAAGGGAAAGGAAGGAAAGAGGAAAGAAAGGGGAGAAAAAGGGGGAGAAGTGTGCAGTGAAGAGAGGAAAGCAGAGTAGAGGAGAAACAATGAGAAGGGGTGATGGCGAGGACATTCCAGGAACAGGGAGCGACACAGATCCCAGAATTAGGAAGTAACCTGACAGAACAAGGAAAAGGGAGTAGCAGGAAATGTGGTTTGCTAAGTGGTCTGGCCTGAGAGAGACCTTTCATGTCATGGGGCAGAATTTAGCTTTTATCCACTAGGCCTCTGGCCATGTGAGTTTGTACTCATCAAGCGTGTCTCTGCTCAGACGCATTCCCTGCCTTCCACCCCCTCCGCAGTGCAGGGGGCCCCACCCCTATTGCTTGTCTTCTCCGGCCTCCTCCTTGGTCAGCTGCTCCAATCAGCGGGGTGTGGCTCAAATCACTGGTAGGTGATTGAGGGTGGGAAGTCGGGAGGAGTCAGGGCTTTGTCCTCCGTCTCTTTCCATTTCAGGAAGAGCAGGGCCTGTGTTTCCTTCATGGCTCTAGCTCCTATGTGAGGTACCCACAGAGTCCCAGCTTCTCCCAGTGATCTGGCCCGTGGATCTGGGAACACCACCTTATCCTTTCGCTCCTCATCCTAAAAGTGGGAGCGGCTTCCTGTTCATCTTGGGCTTTAGCTTCTCCCGCCGTCTCGGTGAAACCATCTCCTTGCATCCAGTGCCCTTTGTTGGAAGCACTTGGAGTGGTTTCCATCTCCTCATTAGTGCCCAAGACACCTCTTCCTGCTCTGGCTTCCCTGGGAAGGGCTTGTCCCCTAGATACTCCTCGCACCTGCTCTACTCCTCGCCGCTGCGCATGGGGATGCACTGAATTGCCGGTGAGCGGGCGACAGCAATTGCTCCACATTCTCACTTGGGCGCATCTCTCCGGGTGGGTGGAATTCGAGAGTGAAGTTTAGCACAGTCTTTATTATAGGTCAGCGCTGTCCTTCAATATAGTCTGTTCTGTAACCAAATTGACCTTGGAATCTCCATCTGTCTAACTCCTGAGTCTGAATTCGTTCCCAGGACGTGGCATGCTTTTCCTCCCCTCCCTCAAATTCCAACAGGAAGCAGGGGAGAGGTGAGATTTGTGCTGCTGCTGCGTTATAGCTAAGGGAAACTGGTCCCCCCAGTCTGGCTTATTAGAAAAGGCCCTTTCCCCCGCCTCCTCTCCCCAAACATGTCCTAGTAACTTTCAGTTCCTCAGGGAACTATTGAGACTATGTGATAGGCCCAGAAGCCTAAAGTCAGGAGCAGGTAATAAGGACAAAAGGCCAGCTTCCTGCACGCCACACCTGCAGCTGCACAGAATTCTGCCCTCAGTAGTGCCCATCACTTGGTCTTAATATTCTGTTGTCACCATCTTGGAGTTCTTAAGAACTCCATTTTTTGCTGGACCCACCCCTCGGATTATGTAGCCGGTCCTGGTACTACCCCTTTCCTGGGGTACACCTTTCAGAATGATTGGGTGAGTCCCGGGCTCCCAAGCTCCTTGGAATTTTAAGGCCAGCAGCAGGGCCAAAGCATCAGGGAGTTCTCCAGATGGACAGCAGAGGGCAGCAAACTGCCACTTAAGAGCTTCTCTCCCTGGAGCACTAGGGGTACCAAGCAGACTTTGGGGAAAGTGTATGTTGGAGGAAGGTGGGTGACCGAAGTAGGGGGCTGTTGGTTGCCTGCTGCTTTTTATCTTTGAAAACCAGAAGCTGCCCTCCTGAGCCCCACCTCGGGCGAGGTGGCCTGGGGCACTGCTACTCCTGTGAAGCTGTCTGTCCGTGAACAGGAGCACTTCCTCAGCCCTGACAGCACACACCCCGGCAGGGACATGCGGCCACGTGCCCTCTCGCTCCTGCTAAGGGCCAGGCCGATGGCACAGAGCCTCCCCTGGGGCCTGGGAGGCCTGCATGGATTGCCTCTAGTCCTTAGAGCACTTTGATGTAGTGTGGCCACCGTCACACAGCTACTAGTATGAAGTGAGAAAATGTGGGTTTGAACCCTGGTCTACCTACGGTCAACAAGGCCTGCTCTTTCCCTAAGTTCATTCCCCCTCCACAAAAGAAAAAAACAGGAAAATACTTTTTTTTTTTTTTTTTTTTTTTGCTTCGCTTTGCCAGTATTATACTCACCCTCTCCGGGCCCAGGAGAAGAAGAAAACTGGCACCCACCCACGGCCTGTGACCTGGGTTACATTCTCATCAGACAGAAAAAGGACTTTTTAAAACTGTTTTTTCCTTTTTACCAACAGCTCCTTCTGCTTCCCTTGAAGCCGTACTGTAAGGAGGAACGCAGCAGCGATTCAAACCCAATGACAGCTGTCTTTGGTGAGCTCTCCTTCGTCCCCAGTCATTTCATAAGTTCCATGTACATGGACTGCATTCAGGAGCCGCCTAGAGGACTTTCAGCCTCCAAAGAGAGGCCCCCAGTGATACTGGTGTCAAAGGAAGACAGAGCTGACATGTTTCGTAGTCCATGGAAATGTGGTACGGAGATTGCAAACGCAAACGCATGCCGGGGTGGGGCAGCCACCACAAACAAGAGAGGCGAGTCAGCTGTGACAGGCAGGACACGTCACTGATGGACAGTCACGACTCAAGGGGCCAGCACTGTGCTTCTCAGCGGCGCCCGGTGCGCAGTGGGTGGACACGGCCCGTGTGCGCGGCTGTGCTCAGCACCTGAAGCAGGACTCACAGCGTCAGGTGGGGACCGCACAGAGCCTGGCACTAGGCAGTGGCTGAGCTGAGGGCTCTAGCATCGCCAGGCCTGGATTCCAACCCTGATCCCACCACGACTGCGGGGTCTTTGGGCCATGCACTCCCTTTCTCTGAGCCTCCACTTCTTTATCGGTCAGGGAGTCCCGACAACAGTAACCATCGTGGTGTGACAAGCCAATAGGAGGGTAGATGCCGTGTTGACCAGACTCACAAATGGAAACTCTCAGGTTATCCCATCCCCTCCACCCCACCCCCAGGCTCAGCCAGGCTTCGAAAGCAGCTTTCTGCTCTCACCAAAGAGCTGCTTCATTGTATGTTGAAATGCCGTCTTCTGTGGTGCTTTAGCGATCTATTTTAACTGAATAAACAACAACAGAATGAGGAAAATGCCCCTATGTTGTCCCTCTGCCTTCTCCGTAGCCTTTTCGGGTGAGGAGAGAACACATCTGGCCCCTTATCTGGCAGAAATACAAGGCCTCGGTCCTCGGCTCCCCCCTCCCCCGCAAGCGGCGCAGGGATCTTGAGTTTAAGCGAGCCCTTTTGCAACGCCCAAAGCATGCCCGGTGGATGTGGGACGGGGTGCCTGCTAGCTTCCCACAGGGTGGGAGCCCCCAAGGGAAGGACTCCACGCAACAAGCCCGCCAAGGACAAAGCCGGGACCCTCCCGTGCTGAGCTGGACTTGGGCCAAGAGGCCTTCTAGCAAAGGAGTACGGGTCCAGGTCCGGCCTGGATCCGCTGACTCCCTGCGGGACAGGGTGCCGGTGAGGCCCCAGCTGGCAAGACCTCTTGCACGGGCTCCTCCAAGAGAGAACCCCCCTCTAACGCCCTCCGGTTTGAACGAAATCTCTCTCTCCAGGACAGCCTTTCTGCACTTCTTTCTTTGCACCTAACAAAGGAGAGAGAACCGAGGAGGTCGCACTTTTGGATTTCCCACATTCTGAATCCGAACTCCAGCACCTGGATCAGCACGGTGCTAGGGAGGGCCAGACGTGGGGGGGGGGGGGGAGGTATGGGGGAGGGGGGGGGGAGTGTGGATGTCGGGCAGCCCACCCAGCTCAGCCACAACACTGGGCCTTGGCTGTGACCCGGATGCCCAATTCTGTCTAAATCTTCTTGGGATAGTAATTAAGCTGCACAGATTTTAAAAGTTGGAGCCAGATTTTAAAGGTGCTTCGTATGTTGTCTTACAACTAAACTAGAAAGAACTCTATTTGTGGCTGTGGCTACAGCTGTTTGCGAAGGGGGAGGGGCGGTAGGAAAGTCAGGTTGATCAAAGCAGTTACCACGTTGAAACTTTAGAAACTGCCTCCAGTCCTCCTTGGATTGAGGCTGGGTATGAAAATCAGGAGATAAATGCATGTGTAATTGAACCATTATCACAAAAACGTAGATCAGTGTCAAGATCAGGATCCGAGATAAGGACTTTGGGGGGTGATGCAGGGCGAGCCGAAGCGCAGGATCGGAGGAGCTCAGGCTCAGGCGTTCTTTCTAGATTTGGAGGTGAGATATGTAAAGCGCTGGGTTGGGTCTTGTGAGCGTTTACTCTCAAGGTATAATCTGTGAGTCCCTGTCTGGGTGGCCTGGAGCAGGCGGAGGAGCCTGATAAGGTCAAAGCCATGATAGGAGGGGGACGTTGACCAGACTGAATTTCCCCCCAGGGGAGCCTACTGTTCTCACCACTAGAAAAGGAGAACTTGAGAACTTAACCTTTGACTCCCCCCTTCCTGCTCTTTCTCCTTCACCCCCTCTCCTCTCCCCCCTCCCCCACAGCTCCCTGTGAAGCTCCCAGGTGGTTTGAGTGGCATTCTGCGCAGCCCCAGCTTTCTGCCTGCAGGCTCAGCATTCTGCGCAGCCCGTCGCCGCCCCCGCTTTCTGCCTGCAGGCTCAGGAGCCACCTCCAGGGGAAACTCAGGTCCTTCCTTCTGCCTCTTGCCTGGCTCCATGCACCCCCTCACCCACCTCTCATTGCATCATCATTTCTTCTGTTGATGAATATTTTCCAATCCCACACATACTCTTTGAAACTTGGACTTGTCCACAGAAGAGCCAAACTGGAGAATAACTGGTGCTGGACCAACCCAGGTGAGGTCCCTTTGCTGCCCTAACGTGCAGGCTTAACACCCTTGTTGCCACCTCACTCCACTGCAGGACTCACAGATACTTCTTTTCTTTTTTCTTTCCTCACCCGAGGATATGTTTCCATTGATTTTTAGAGAGAGGGTAAGACAGAGAGAAATATCGACATGAGAAAAACACATAGATTGGTTGCCTCCTGAACAGGCTCTGAGCCAGGGAGGATCCTGCAACTGAGGTACATGCCCTTTATCGGAATTGGTCTGCAGGCCAATGCTCTATCCACTGAGCCAAACCAGCTAGGGCATAAGATACTTCTTAATGCCACCCCGAGGTCTGCAAACCCACAGAACTGACATTTATTGAGCACTTACTGTATGGGCCAGACTGCAGCCCCCCCAGAGTATAGGATGTCTCTGAGTGTAGAACTTCAGTGTCATGCTCTCAGAGTATAGGACTTCAGGAAATAATATTAGAAGAGAAAAGCAATAATTCTACTAGAGGTGGGAGAGAAGGGCGCAGCCTCCAGCTATGGCTCTGGCTGCTTTGGAAGGGGAAGCTGCACTGAGCAGGAGTAGGCCCTGCAGAGCTCGCTGGAGACTGTGGCCCGTCATCCCTGGACCACCAGCCTTTCCTGGCGGGCTTCCACCTGAAGCCTGGGCTGTGGCACCTCCTCACTCCACTCTCTATGATTCCATCCAACCTGCAGTGGCGATCTGGAGAGTAGTTTACAAGCTGCCTCCCCTGACATGGGCTCCAGCAAGTCTTGGCGGGTGTCTGCTGGCATGGGGTGGGGGAGCAGCCCTCACGGGTGCAGCAGCCAAACACCTGCAGCCCTGCACTGTCCCCAGCCCTCCCTCTCCTGCAATCTCTCTCTGGATCTCCGGTTCTAGCTCAGATGCAGGGGAGGGAGATCAGACAGAAAATTCCAGGGGCTGGAAAGCCCTCCCACAAGGACATTCTCCCTACCCGCCTCCCCCCCCCCCACCCCCCCTCAGTTTCCAATGAAGCAGAAATTTTAACTCTTCAGGGCAAATTTTCAAAGCTGAGTAACTACCTATTACACACATAAATCCTGTTATTTGTTAACAGCGTTTGAATGAGTAACTTGCTCCCATAGCTTTGAAAATGTATCTTTGAATAGGTGAGCAGGGCGATTAGAGATGAAAAGTGCCTAGGCAGTACCTTCCGCCATGCCAGAGGCTGTTCCGAATGGCATTCCAGGGCTGGCGAGAATAACTTTCTTTAGAAGAATGTAGGAGGGTGACTTAAAGGGGAGAGGGAACAAAGAGCATATCTGTGCGATGGGAACGGTTTGGGGACCACCCACCCTGCTTGACCACTCTGCTGGTTGTACGGGGACCTGTCCTCGGATCACCAGGAGGTGCGGACAGCTGTCACATGCTGCCCTGGATTTTCTGGGCTGTTAGAGAAGCAGACCAAGGCTTTCAGGATAGAGCAGGGATGTCAACTGAAAGAAAAGGCTCCCTCTAAACCCACATTGCTCTTCAGAAGGCCACCTTCCCATGGTAATGCCCAGCAGCCTCTGCTACGCCCCCAGTATAGAGCTGGCTGTAGAAACTACTCTGGAACACATGGATGGTCTCTGGTGCCCATGGCCCTCTAGGATGGACACTTCCAAGAACCCTGCAGTCCTGCATCCAAGATGGGGATTGCAAAGCCGTCAATCAAGGAAAGGTGCTCCCTGCAGCCAAAGAGCAAGGCCAGAGAGCTGGGGGATTAGCATCCCTGGGACCCCAGCAGGGTCTGAGATCAGCACACAGCAGGATGTAATATGGTGTAAGCAGCCTGCTCTCCAAACTGGCTGCACGGGAGAATCGCGTGGGAAGTTTTTATAAATCCTGACGCCCAGCCCACCCTTCCAAGCCCCCACTCCCCAGACATCAGAATCTCAAGAGGTAGGACCCAAGCATCAGTCATCTTTCAAGCTTTTGGGTGATTCTAAGCTGCAGCCAAGTTTGAGAGCTAGTGATGGCAAATGGTTGGGGTGATTCTGAGACTCCGGGTCCCCATGGGGAGAGAGGAAAAGGTTTATCAGCTTCTAGTTGGAAAAGGAAGTGTTCAAGCAGAGAAGGTTCAGAGTCTCCTTCCTTTCTTAGGACAAGCAGAATGTCCTTCGGGATAGAAATACTGCCACTTCTTCCTTTGAAGGGGGACTCTACAGCTTAACCGGCTCAACTGTTTTCTATTTGTAAACTTGACTTTGGAGTGGATGTAAAACCTTTTTTAAAAAAAAAAATTTATTGATTTTTTGCAGAGAGGAAGGGAGAGGGATAGAGAGTTAGAAACATCGATAAGGGAGAAACATTGATCAGCTGCCTCCTGCACACCCCCTACTGGGGATGTGCCCGCCACCAAGGTACATGCCCTTGACTGGAATCAAACCTGGGACCCTTCAGTCCGCAGGCTGACGCTCTATCCAATGAGCCAAACCAGTCAGGGCGGATGTAAAACCTTTAAAAAGCTTTTTTAAAAACTAATTTAGAGAAATTTTAAGAATAATAGGTATAATCTTTATATACTCTTTATCCAGAAGCTCTGGTTGTTATTATTTTGTCATATTTGTTCATATATATATTGTGGACGAAAGGGGCCACATGCTGACCTGACAAGCTCAGGGGAGGTCTGCATGGCAGTCTTGCAAACTCAGAGACTTAAAGTAACCACAAAGGACGGACTGAAATTAAACTTTAACTAAAAGCAGTTATGGTGGGCAGTTATATCCTAGGCCAGTATCTTCACTGACAAGATCAACTTTGATCCTTACTGAGCCCATTTGCCTTTTTGCCTCTAAAATAACATACCCATGTCCGTAGAGCATGAGACTCTTAAAATAACATACCCTTGAAATGTCTGGGTAACTTGTAACTTCCCTTTTTCTGGAGCCCCTGGGGCACAACCAAATGTGCTGGGCGCCAGGACAGATACTACAAATTCCTTCATTATCATGTTAATTGATCCTGTACCCACTTAAGTATGTGTCCATCATTTTACTTTTTATCCTATCCCAGGGGTTTCCCTGTTTTGCTTTATCCCTCCTCCTTAATCTATCACCAATGAATTTCATGTAACCCACCTACATCCCTCCTTTGATTGCAAATGTATAAATGCAAATGTAACCCCGCCATTCTCCGGAGCACTATCTCAATTCGTTGAGGTTCTGCTTCCCGGCATATGTCGACAGTTTGGCTCAAATAAACTCACAAAAAATTCTTTACAGGTTTCAATGGTTTTTTTACATTATATATATATATATATATATATATATATATATATATATATATATATAGTAGAGGCCTGGTGCACAAATTCATGCATGGGTGGAGTCAAGCTGGCTGGCCCCACCCCTGATCAAGGTGGGGGGACAATTGGGGGGGCAGGGCTGGCCAGGGGAAGGGGCCACAGGCAGTTGGCTGGCCAGCCCCGCCCCCTGGTTAAACTCCTGGTCAAACTCCCAGTTGAGGGGATAATTTGCTTATTAGCCTTTTATTATATAGGATATATACATGCAAACATACATACATATATGCACACATATATACTTATACATCTCTTTATATACACACATAAATAATTATATGTGCACACATTACATACATATGTGCATTATACTTTTTTTCTCAACCATTTGAGTGTTGGTTGTATTTACCATGACTTTTCTCTATGTATAAGTACCCGTTTATCTTTAATACTCCACTATGTCCTAAGAATAAAGATAGTGCATTATATAAACATAGTAGTTATAAAATTCAGAAAATTTGACATGACTACAATACTAATATCTAATCTACAGTCCATATTCCAATATTTCAATTGTTTCAATAATAACTTTCATAGATTTTTCCCTCTAATTCAGGGTCTAATCTAGAACCACACATTGCATTTGTTTACAGCTTAAACTTTCTGATAGGGAAGGGAGATTTACATTAAAATATTTTTACTATATAATATAACAATTAACATAAGGAAGATTGTCATCTGATGTTAAGCATATTTTTCATTCTCAAAATTTATAAACCAACAATTTTTTATTAAACATGTCCTCAAAAGTTAAAAATGAAATTTCTTTCTCATGATTTTTCAAACCTTTAGATCTTGAAGAACTCACACATGTTACCACATTTAACCTTTCTCTCACAGCATAGATGTAGCCCTGCTGTTTAAGGGAAATCTCCCACAATACCTGTGATAGAGGAAAATGATCCCTGGCGATGTCTTCTTAGGCGGTGGCCAGGAAATGCAGTTCAGTGAGTGAATGAACGTTCCCTTGCTTGGATTACTGCAATAGCCTCCTGGCTGGTTTCTTGCTTACCTTTCCCCCTCTTTGTTTTTTGGGTTGTTTTGTTTGTTTGTTTCTCAGCCCAGCAGCCAGAATGATCCTTTTAAAAACATAAAGTCAGAGTGTGAACCTGTTCACACTCCCAACAACTCATTGGCTTCCCAAATCATTCTGAGGAAGAGCCAGCCTATTATTCTGAACTACTTTCCTTTCATTGTTTTAAAGGACCATTTGACTGCTTGATGAGCTCTAATGCGTCTTTGTAACTTTAACCCTTGATCTCCCAGCAAGGTTGGATTTAACTTAACCCCAGAGGAGCCTGTTGGAGGACCTCAGGGGCTAGGACTCCACACCCTATTCCAAAGGGCCTGAAGTCTCTCTTCAACTCCAGCAAAAGCAAGGTGTTCTTTTTATGTCGAGAGCTCTTGGTGCATCGGAAGAAATGATTCAGTAAGAGGAAAGGGGAGTGTGTGAAGGAGTGGGGAGGTGGAGGGAAGATGTGAGAAAGAAAGGAATGCTTGCAGTCAGAAAGAGGGGCCAACAAAATGCCCAGAGGTCTTTGGAATCCTGTGAACTGCAGGGTTTTTCAGAGCCCAGGCACCATTTAAATCCAAGCTGTCATTATGACTACAAAGCTATTTACTTATTTCAATGGTATTATTTAATAGACTGAATCAAGCATTTTATGACTTAAAGTAACTTCAAAAATAAACTTTCTCTTCTCCGAGTCATTGAAGAAGGATCCAGAGTTCGTTTCTGTTCAATAGACCAAGGTAGTAAATCACATTTTCTACCAAAAGGAAGTGTTTAGAGAACGCTGGGAGAGGGCTGGGTCTCTGAGAGGGAGGAATGTGGGCTCTGTGCCAGTTCTTCTTTCTGACCCTGTTCATAACCCTAAGAAGTCGCCTCACCTTCTTGAAACCTCAGTTTCTCCCTTTGAAACAACCTTGGGCAAGTTGGATGATTAATAATGATGCAGTGTTAGCAAAGTGACTTTGAGGTCTTTGGATGAAAGACAACCTATAAACTGGGCTGAAGATTTACTGTCTTATTAAAAGAAGAGCAGCATATAGTATTCCACTAATAAACGTTGACAAAATGAACGTTCTCCATTCATTCTGGCAAGGACAGGCCATTCATCTATTGCAAGTATGATGAGAGAGGGTATGTTCCAAGATCATAAGATGTTCCATTATTATTGCCCAGAAACATGTTTTGGTTCTATATCTATATCATCACCTGGAGTTATAACTAATAGTATCTTCCACCTAGAGTTAGAATGATCTAATAACTAATAATTAACGAAACAGGCTGGCAGCATAGCTTTGTCCCTTGACTTGGGTATGAAAAGAATAACAAGTGTAGCCCTAGCCAGTTTGGCTCAGGGGATAGAGCGAAGGGTCCTGGGTTCAATTCTGGTCAGGGGCACATACCTGGGTTGCAGGCTCCTCTCTGGCTTAGGCCCTGGTTCAGGGCTCTAGCAGGAGGAAACCAATTGATGTGTTTCTCTCACATCAATATTTTTCTCTGTCTTTACCTATGTCTTCCACTCTTTCTAAACATCAAAAGAGAAATAACCTCGGGTAAGGATTTAAAAAAAGAAGAATAACAAGGGTTGCAACCCCAAAAATTAAAACCAGAATTTTGGTAAAATAAGAAAAAGCTGTGAGAGAAATGTGGGATGGCGTGTGAGGATCACTTTTGCTGAGCATCCTGACAAATTAGAAAGACCCACGTTGGTCACGAAGGAAAGTTATGGAGAGATTTCAGGGGAGCTATTCACTCCTAATACCCAGGTTTCCCATCAACTCAGCCCATCTACAGAGGCTCAGACACACCCTGCTTATGTCACCTGGGCATTGGGGGTGATTTCTCTGATTATGTGGAAAGAATTAAAGAATCTGAATCCAACAGACAAACTGTGCTCTGTCACTAACTGGGCAACTTGGAGCAAACTATGTTCCTGGCCTCAGATAGCTCATCTGTAACCTGCGGGCATTGGACTAATAATATAACTACCATTTACTGAGCACATACTAAGGACCAGGCCCTTTGCTATGCACTGCACAGGCCTTATCTTATTTCATCCTCTGAGGTCATTGCTATTACCTTCATTTAACAGCTGCAAATATAGTTCAAAGAGGTTCAAACTTATTTTAGGCACAGGAATTTATTTGATATTTATTAAGCACCTACTATATACCAGTTGTCAAGAGTCAGGAGAGACATTTAGTGCTCATTCTTTTTTTCTTTTTCTTTTTTTTTTTTTTTTAATATTTATTGTCTAAAGTTTTACATATGTCTCCTTTTTCAAATCTGGGAGAGCCTCACAATGTAGGAGTCTATCTTAGTCGGCCCAGGCTGCTATAGCAAAATATCACAGGCTGGGCAGCTTAGGTAGCAGATTTATTTCTTATGGTTCTGGAGGCTGACATCCAGGATTAGGGTGCCCGCCTGATCTGATTCTGGTGACAGACCTCTTCCGACTTATTAGCAGCATTTGACACAGTTGACTCCTCACTCCTTCTTAAGATGCTTTCTTCACTTGGCTTCCAGAACTTCCCTTTCTCTTGGGTCTCCCCCCCCCCCCCCCACTATCTCCTTGGTTGCTCTTTATCAGGCTGATATGCTAATATCTTCTCTATTCAGAATTTTTGCAATATTCCAGGGATTAGACCTTGGACTTCTTTCCTCTGTCTACTCTCACTCCTGTTGTGATAATATTTATCACATTTATTTGAAGATTTTTCAGACCCTCTTTTATGCCTATGACTCCCCAACTTATTTCTTTGGCCTAAACTTCTCTTGTAGATCTCAAACTTGAGAAATAACCTGCCACTTGATATCTCCACTGGATAGCTAATGGACACCCCAAGTCAACTTGTTCAGACACGCACCCCTGATCTTTTCACGGAAACCTCTTTTACTTGCAGCCTTCTCCTTCTTAGATGGTTGTAACTTTATCCTTCCCATTTCCTAAGCCAAAAACCTTGATTCGTTCTTTATTTTACTCTTGCTTGCATATTCCACATCCAATCCATTAGGAAACCCATCTGGCTTTACCTTTAAGATGTATCTAGAAACGGATCAATTCTCACCACTCCAACTGCCACCATCTTGGTCGGAGCCATCATTAAATTAGTTTGGGCATCTACTCTATGCTAGACTTTGTGCCAGATGCCAGGAATGTAAACAAATAGGACACAGTCCCTGCCCACAGAGAACGCCTACTCCAGTGGGGAAGATGGAGATGGAAGCAGGTAACTGTAATCCACTGTGGTAAGTGCAGTGACAGAGACATGGATGTTCAGAGGAGGGGGTACAATCTTTATGTGCCCCTCCAGTGTAAATGTTAAAGCTGCTCATTTTAGCTGCTTGAACTAAGCTGACCCACAATGTGCTAGGCATCCTAAAGCCAATTAAACAAGTCTCAGGTTCCATTCATTGCTACCAGGCCCATTTGCTCTTAACACTTAATACCTGTCTTTTTTAAATATATGTATTTTTATTAATTTTAGAGAGGAAGCGGGGAAGGGAAGAGAGATAGAAACCTCAATGATAAGAGAGAATCATTGATTGGCTGCCTCCTGCACACCCCACACTGGGGATCAAGCCCACAACCCGGGCATGTGCTCTGACTGGGAATCAAACCACGACCTCCTGGTTCATAGGTCAATGCTCAACCACTGAGCCACACCAGTGTCATACTCTCACCCATGAGCTTAGAGGAAGAACTCAGAATTTCCCAGCATTGAAATTGGGTATATTTCCCAGGATGCAGCTTACAGTGACCCCCCTTTCTCCTGGCAACTTTGGCTAATGGCTCACGGGACAGCTCTGGCTGGAGGGACAGCCCCAGTTGCCTGGCTGGGACGGAGTCCACAGAGTGTGATAGTGCGGTGTACCCTGATAATGTCTCAAATACCCACTGAATTGGTGCTTAATTAAAAACAACTGGCCTTGGCCATAGGCAAAATGTCTATTTATCCATCTTTTCCATTTGCTTTTCACTGAATCCAATCTCGCTGGTTTCTCTGCTTTGCTCTATTCTCTCCTTGCCAATCTCATACCTGACTTCCATTTACATATTCCTAAACCTTCAAAGTCTATTACCTACCTGATATAGCCCAAATCCATTAACATGCAAAGTCCTCCATACTTGGCCTAAACCTTCTCCCTCCTTACCTTTCAGCAACACTCTCCATGACCATGGCCTGTCTACCCATGAAGACCATAACATGCGTGTGGCTCTCACCTCTGTGTCTCTTCTCATGCTCTCCCCTTTGTCAGGAATGTGCTTCTCCCCTTCTCCACTGAGACAGTATCTTCCATGCCTACCTGAAGTCTCTCCTCCCCCAGCTCCCTGTGGTCCCTCTGAGGTCACCTGTATCACCAGCAACCACTCATGTCCTTACTTCCTTGTAACATCTCTTGCCATGTTGCTTTATTTTCTACTATTTGTATTATATTGGGCCTTTTTGTTGGTTATGTCTTCTCCCTTTGGCTCTGCCATGAGCCCTTGCAAGGCTTAGTGGGAGAGCAGACCGTGGAGCCAGACAGATGTGGGTTTAATGCTAGTTCTCTCATTGATTAGGTAAGTGACTTTAGGCAAGCCGAGATTGTCATGAGAATGAAACAAGACAACACGTGAACCTGCCTAAGAGCACATGGCTCATAGTAGTTTCTCTCTTTTTGTGTTCCACATGGGGCCTCGTACATAGCATGTTTAGCGAATGAATTATGAACAATTAGAGAACAGTCACAGAATAAAGTCTATTTCTGCAATTCGCTTCTGCAAAAGGGAAAGGAAAAGTAAGGAAATGTGCAGGGTCCACACATGGGGTAGAAGCTGAGAAAGGGAGTTTTAGTAGTATCTGATGTTTGGGCTCTCCTGGGGTGGAGCTGTCAAGTTTGAGTTTCATTACAGCCGATACCATTTAAGGGCACATTCTGGAAAAATTCTGCCCATTTGTGAAGGGCTCTGGGTAAGAAAAAAAAAAAATCCTTTCTGAGAAATAGCAACCAGAAACCAATTACAATTGACAGGTTTATACCCACAGGGATTTGTGGTTTAAATTTACACTATCCAAGTGGCAGGAGAATCCCCAGTAATTAGAAACATCTTCATCTGGTAACAAGGCTGGCAGAAGCAAATGCAAAACCTCTTTGAAGACACACAACCCAGGCTCCACAGAAATCCCATAGTTAAACACCGTCAAACACCAGCCCGCAATCCAAAGCTATGAAACACACAGGGAAACCGTCTCACAGGCGACAGCAGAAATAAACACACAGCAAAGCAGCAACAAAAGCAGCAGAATTAGACCCCTATGCTACCAACGCTTCCAAAGGGGCACCCATCAGCCTGGGAAACAATCCATTAACAGTGTCAGGCAATGCAGACAAATCCCAGCCTAGGAATGGCTTGTGTTCCCCAAGGTAACTTGAACATGTTATTCAGCCATCAGAATCTCACTTCCTTAGAAAGCAACATATTAGATCACAAAAGCTTTTGGAATCCACATGTCAGAACCTCTTGCGGACACAGAGGCACAATTTCCAGCACATGTTTGTGCTCAATAAACATTGACTAAATGAATTTATAAATGAATGAACAAGGTAGCTAGATCTGACCCAAGCTCGAGCCCTGCAGAGCCTGGGAACAAGAGATGTAGAAGAAGGAGGAGAAACAGATTGTATTTCCTCTAAAGCACAAGTGCAACTGTCTGGAAAGTGTGTAAAAAGGTTCAATGTACATCAGGAACATCCATCTCCCTGGCACTTCTGGTCCCAAACCCAGGACTGCATGGACTCGTCAAGGCTATGCTACTCCCAAGTGCGCCCCTGTCCTCCGCTCCTCTGCAGTGCTGGGGATCTTAGCGCCCTGTCCTTGGGAAAGCATGCAGCCTGGGGTCAGGGGTTGGACGTTGGGAACAGCCTAATAGCCCCAGAGATGGTGCAGCTCTAAGGCATGCTTGTTCCCCCAAACGAGTCCATCATTGTCTGACAAAGTGACACGAATGCATTCCAGCCATGTGGCCTGGATGGAGCTGGAGCTGAAAACCTTCGCCCAGGCCCACTTTCCTAAGAGTTCACCTTTGAGGTCATCTTCATTCATTCAACAGATATTCACTGCACTTCTGTTCACCGCCCTGGAGATGCGGGGATGAGCGAGAGTGAAAATGGCCATGCTCTCCAGGAGTTTTCATTTTTAGGAGAAGAGACAGGTAACAATAAAAACAAATATCTGGAAAAAATATAGGGTGTCCCCCTAAAACTGTACACACACACTGAATAAATTAGAAAGGCGGTGTTTATTAAAATACACTTCATTTTCAAAAGCGAGCTATCAGCTGTTGAAGTGTGTATACATTTTTCCTGGGACACCCTGTAAGTGCAAAGGATGATAAATGCTATTTTCAAAAACAGAAGAGGGAGAAGAGAGAGGGTCACGCATGTTTTATGTCGTCCCTACTGCCTGTGTTGAACCCAAAGTTTTTTTGAGGTGTGTGTGTGTGTGTGCGTGTGTGTGTGTGTGTGTGTGTATAAGTTACAGTTTCCTTTGACCTGCCTGTCTTTGTAGCTGGGTCCTCCAGGCCAGTGAAAGGGGAAGTGAGGATACAGAAGTGTCAAAATATTTGTGGAAATGTCTTTACGTTTAATGATCATTGCTGTCACTCTATCTGATTCCTTTACGGTTCACTCACACACACTCAGGAAAATTCTTTCTCTTTGTGAGTTTTAAAGTTCTGCTTATGAATGGGCTCTCTGCATCGCTGTTAATGCCAAGACAGAAAGAGAAGTTTTCCCACGCGCAACCTTTCTAAATAAAGGCAGTGCTGGCGTGGCGATCGAGGCAATGAATAAGCAGTCACAAATAAGATGTGAGCTTGCATTCATTTCCGACAGCAGCAGCCTGGCTTCTTCCTGTACACTGTTGACAGAGGAACTCGAGAAGGCAAAAACCTTTCAAACAACAAGGAGTCTCTGAAGTGCGAGAACAACATTCTGCAGGTGATGGATGAGCGACCCTTCTCCTCAGAGTCCTCAGGGAACTCAATCTGCCCACAGATCTCAGCCGCTGGAGCAGCTAAAAGACACCTGAGGGGCGCCCCCAGTCCGCCCCCTCCTGAGGATGATTGTTCTCCTGGGCCAGCTGCGGTGTGGCTGTGGCTCCTTATCCTCTCCTCGTCTGGCAGCCCTCAGGGTGCGGAAGCCTCAACTGAACCAAGAGCTCTTGTTGCAGCCTGAGCTGCTTCCCTCTTATCCTGATCTCAACAGTCCACAGATCTCAGCTTCGTGGAAGAAAAAGTCTTTGATACTTGAAAACCCATAGTGAGGTGAGCTTAAACTTTCCCCCTGTGCAGAAAGACACACAGAGAGAGATCCTGTTTTCTAAAGGTTTTCCTTATAAATTTTTTGATGCATTAATTCCAAGTCTTGCCCTCTATTTTGAAAATAAAAGGCAAATCAGTGGCCCTTGTGCCAAGACCTCTCTCTCTCTCTCTCTCTCTCTCTCTCTCTCTCTCTCTCTCTCTCTCTTTCTCTCTCTCTCTCTCCCCTCTGCCACACACGCGCGCTCTGTTGAACAGATTTTTTGTGTGAATTCTACTCTATATATTGTACCCCCCTCCTCCGCCACATCCTTGCCCAGCTCCATGCTCTCACAGGATCCCGCCAGGACTAGAGCAATAATCCCCCTAATACGTATCCATCCCTGTGGTCTCATATCATATTTTGGGGAGAGAGGAAATGTGAACTGAATATCAGGTTTCAGTGGCTTCTACTTTTTCTTAACTGTAGCATCATAAAAGGGATTGGGGTATGTAATAAAAAAATTGTAATAGAGAGTAGCCAAAATTCAAGAACAAAGGAAAATGCGTACCTTTAGGTCTGATTTGATAAAAAATCCTGCAATGGTCACCTTCAAGGATAAATGAATGCTGTCAGAAACCATTCGGATTCAAACTTCTATACATGTTAATTACATAGGTCTATTCTGAAATGACAGGAAGTAGAAATCATCTGTACTTACTTTTACACTATATTTTACACACAGAGAACGGCTCTAGCCCTCCTGGCATAATCATCCCACAGTTATTGTCTACCCTGATGGAGGGCAACTGTGCAGGAATAAATAGTTACAATGCCTGTTAAAGAGTTAACCATGAATTCTCCAATAGACAGTATCATTGGGCAATTTTACATCTATAAACACCATTAACTTGATTTTATTTGGTTCTCATCCACGTTGTGGCAGGAAGCAGGGCGTCTTTCTTTGTTATTGCTCTGTGGAGGTCTCTGGCATGGAAGTACCACTGCTGGCTTACCCATTCATCAGTTGAAGGACATTTGTGTTGTTTCCAGTTTTTGGTGATTATCAATAAAGCCATTATACTAGTACACATTTATGTGCAGGTTTTTTGTGTGAGCATAACTTTTCGTTTATCTTGGTAAACACCTGTGAGTGGGTTTGCTGTGGGAGAGTTCCAATTTCTCCACATCCTTCCCAGCATATGGTACTATCAGAGTTGAAAACATTTTAAAGAAATTTTAGTCATTCCAATAGGTGTGTATCGGTATGGACTTGTGATTTTAGTTTGCATTTCCCTGATGACTAATGTTGCTGAGATTTTTATCTGCTTACTAGTAGCCCAGATCGGGGGAGCTGGCGGGAGCGAGCCGCAGGTGCCCGCTGGAGCCGGGAGGGACCTGCTCCGATTCCGATTCCGGATGTGGGAGCGAGCCTCCGGCACCCGTAATGTGACATTATAGTGGACAATTTGCATATTACCTCTTTTATATATATAGATTTGCTTGCTGTCTATATTTTTCCTTTTGTGAAATGTCTTCAAATCTTTTGATATTTTAAAAATTGGTTTTCCTTAGGTCATTAACAAAAATCTGTCTTCCTCACTGTCTTGGTCCATTTTTGTTATTGGTCAAAGCTCCTTATTACCTACAGGACAGAGTCCAAACATCTCAACAGTGGCATAAACAACACCCTCATAATTAGCCCCTTCCCTTCTGCTCCTAAACACATCCAATTAGTGCTTAGTAATAAGGGGAATTAACATTTCACTCAAGGTTGCCAAACCCATCACAAATATGCTCTAAATGACTAGGATAGTAGAAAGAAAAAGGCCTGTGACTTAGAAGACTGTTCCTCCTAACTAACCATGTAGCATCGAAACAGGTCGTTTAGAAGCAACAAAAGCAACAGATTAGTTTCCTCATCTGTACAATGAAGGCACCATTTGACATGGATCAATGATACATCAGTTAAAATGTTATTGGTTCTATGGAAAAGCTGGCTCATATTAGCTTAAATTACAAAGGGAATTTATAGATTCTTATAATTGGGAAGTCCAAAAAGATTTGAAAAACATTAGGGGTGGTTCAAACAACTTAACCAGGAACTAATTTCCCCTTCACCATTTATTTCTTGGCTCTGCTTCCTCAGTGTGGCTTCATCTTACACAGATCTCAGCAGACCCTTTGCTACAAAACGACTTCCACCTGTTCCCTGGGGCTGTATGCCTCATTCAAGCAAATCTTAGTGCCAGTATTATCAGCCCAAGTTCTGAGATGGACTCTAAACACACCCTCTGAGCTCACATGTCCATCCCTGAACCAATCATTGTGAGAGAAGGGATAGAATGTGGTCATTGGCCTGGCCTATGTCATATGGTGCTAGGTCCAGTCCCACTGCTGAGGGTGGATTCAGCCTCCCCATAAATGCATTAATTCCCGTGTGGAATGGAACATTTGGGAAGCAGGAAGAAGAGAAAGAAAGATGCAGAGTCAAGCAACACATGTTTGCGGTCAGTGGATTTCAAACTTTTGGGGGTTGAAAAGAAAACCCAATATATAAGATATAAGTAAATGGAGCTTCATAGGCTGATACAGGAATGCAGGTTTAGAGCCCTGCCTTTTGTTGCTTCTAAGAGACTTGTTTAGAAACCTAGTTCTCCAGGAAACAAGAACACAAATAATATCTTTGAGTGTATCCAGCTCTATTCTTCACTATTGCTTAATAAGCAAATATCTATAGGACAACATGTGTTCATGCTGACTGTCCCAGGCACTTCCGCAGGCCTGGTGCTGTTTGGTTTGTACACAGCTTTATGAACTAGGTAGAATATTAATTTTATTAAGAATATGCTTTATAGTTACGGACTTCTCAACACAAAGACTTATCAGTACCCCACTATCATTTTTCAAGCTTACCAAAGCTTTCAACTATTTATCTACATTTTGGATAAAGACCAGAGCATTAAAGCCACAGATCAGCACAAATTGCTGACAACACCAACTGATGCGGAGAGCTGGGGAGAAAGGGCGTGAAGGCAGGAGAGCCAGGGCTTTCTTCAAATGACCCGTGATCAGAAACTTGGTTTCCTGAAAGACCCAGGGAATTAACAAAATATTATGTTTACTTCGAAGGTCATGTGGAAAGTATTTACACCTCTTGGAAAAAGTTGATGTTTTCCTTAAGAAGAGCTTTGGCATAAAATCTGAAATACTTTAAAAAAATATTACGATGTAAAATGGTGAAAAAATGTACAAAACAAAAAAATTCACCATCTTTACTAGTTTTAAGTGAACATTTTGGGGACAGGAAGTGCACTCACGGTGTTGTGCAACCACCACCACTGCCCATCTCCAAATATTTTATCTTGTAAAACTGAAACTCCATACCTATAAACAATAGCTCCTCATGCCCCCTTCCCCAGCCCCTGGCAGCCACCATTCTACTTTCTGTCTCTATAATTATTCTAGGTACCTCATATAAGTGGAATCATACAGTATTTGTATTTTTACTAATTGGTTTATTCCACTTGGCATAATGTCCTTAAGATTCATCTATGTTGTAGCATGTGTAGCATGGACATTCCTTTTTAAGGCTGAATGATATGTATGTACCACGTTTTATTTCTCCATTTATCTGTCAATGGGCTACTGGGTGGCTTCCACTTTGGGGCTATTGTGAAGAATGCGGCCATAAACATGAGTGTACAAATATTTCTCTGAGACCTTGCTTTCAAATTTGGGGTGTATATATCATACTGAGAAGTGGAATTGCTGAATCATATGGATGAAGTATTTTTTATGGTACAGTTTTGTTTTGTAAAACTCTTTAAAATATATTTTAAAGAAGCAAATACTCAGGGATGAACAATTCGGTGATTTCATTTTCTAGTTTAACAATAGCTATAACAGAGAAAGCAACCAGACAAAACTTTTGGAAGATCAAGTGGCTTCTTTCCTATCCATGGAGATTTAAGCCCTTAAGGGTTGGATTGTGTTCTAGGTTTGCATTTGTGGAGGTCTCCAATCACAAAATCAATGTAAGGGATCCATAGTGTAACCCAGGTTTAGCTCAGAGCCTGGGCCTAAGAAAACAACGCTGTGCTTCAGGAGTGAGACAAAGAGGAACTTCTTCAGCCATCGGGGAGAGGCGCTGCCTTACCCAGATGTAACCTATTTCTGCTTATCTGGCCCACAGCCTTCCTCTCCAATCTGGACAGGACACGATGACAATGGAAACAGGTCTCCGTTGCTTCCTCAGGGGGGAAAAGAACATCTCCTCGTGAAGATGGCTTTAATACTTGTACCAAAGGTTCCATGTAATCAAATTTGACTTCAACTAGACAATATTTCTCAAAGAGAGTTGGCAAGGTCTTTGCAGTTTCGCCAGCTACGAAGACAGTCATGCTTTCAAACCAAGAAACGTGGTATTGAAACTTCTCCCAACTCAATCGACTTCACTGAAAAAAGAAAGCTAGCATTTTGCTCACATGAAATAGGAGTAACTCAAGTACAGGCCTCATATTGTGTCCTGGGTGGTGAGCAGCTGACACAGTAATTTGGTGTTGGGACAGTTAGAGAGAAAGAGTTTGTGTCTCTCTATAAAGAAGAAAGGCCACACTTTGGGTCAGAGCCATTCTACCCTGAACAAGCTGGGGAATGTTTCAGATGTGGCAACCAAGACACTGTCTCGTTCACACACTCATTAATAGTATCACCTTTCATTAATTGGGTAACAACAGATAATGAAAATTAATCAAACAAAACCCCTTTTGATATAGTCTTCAATGGTGATGTCATAGACCATTGAATAGAAGATGCTTTTTTCTCAAGAGACTGCTCTCTGACTGTAAGTGCTACACATTCCCAGGATGATTGTGAACCAGGAATTAGGTTGGTTTTGTTGGAAAAGACTAAGAATGCTAAATATCTTCTCGAGTGTCTTTCAGATGACTGAAGTCACTGCTACCTTAGACTCTCTTACCTAAACATTTCTATGTTATCACCTTGTAATCTAGGCTTCCACCAAAAACAAGATTTCAGAGGATAAAGAATGAACAGCTTATCCCTTACTCTGCCCTGTCCCTTCCCTTCCCCCTCTTCCCAGGGGCATTTCTTTCTCACCTGTCATATGTTGCCACCACCCTATTGTGTATGTATGTCATTTATATATCGTTACCACCCACCAGGGCGAAAGAGCATTCTTGCTAACAGCATTGATGTCTCTGGCTCTTTCCTCCTAGTGCATTTGGGTCAAACTGAAGTGTGCCTAACTAAGAATCCCCAGGGGAGACTGCTTTTTCTTTTTTTTTTAAATCCTCACCCGATGGTATGTTTTTATTGATTTTAGAGAAAGGAAGTGGGGGAAGAGAGAAACATTGATTGGTTGCCTCCACTACATGCCCCAACCTGGGACCAATCCCGCAACCTAGGCATGTTCCCTGATCAGGAATTGAAACCACAACCTTTTGGTGTATGGGACAATGCTCCAACCAGCTGAGCCACCCAGCCAGGGCAGAGGAGACTGTTTTAAATGCAAATTCCAGGGACTCTGACTTACAAGGTTTAGAGCGGGTGCCCAGGAATCTGCATTTCAACAACACCACAGGCAATTCCCGGTAGGGGGCCTGCTGACCTCACTTTAAGAAGCAAGGTCTCACCCTGGCCAGTTTTGCTCAGTGGATAGAGCATTGGTCTGTGGACTGAGGGGTCCCAGGTTCGATTCCGGTCAAGGGCATGTACCTTTGTTGCAGGCACATACTCATTGGGGAGTGTGCAGGAGGCAGCTGATGGATGTTTCTCTCTCATCAATGTTTCTGACTCTCTATCCCTCTCCCTTCCTCTCGTAAAAAATCAATAAAACATATTTTTTTTAAAAAAAAGAAGAAGCAAGATCTCGCCCTAACCGGTTTGGCTCAGTGGATAGAACGTCGGCCTGCAGACTCAAGGGTCCCAGGTTTGATTCCAGTCAAGGGCATGTACCTTGGTTGTGGGCACATCCCCAGTAGGGAGTGTGCGGGAGGCAGCTGAATTGATGTTTCTCTCTCATCAATGTTTCTAACTCTCTATACCTCTCCCTTTCTCTCTGTAAAAAATCAAATATATATATATATATATATATATATATATATATATATATATGAAGCAAAGTCTCAAAAAAAAAAAAAAAAGTAAGGTCTCAAGGATGACAGCCCAGCATCTCTGTCCCAGCTGGGAGCTCGGTTTGGTCAAGAATGATATGGATGAGTGTGGCAGTTTCCACGCTTTCCCCAAAGCATCTGAGAGCAACCAAATGTTTCTGTAAACACAATTGGCTGGGTTGTTTTCTGTGGTTAATCATTATGAGGAACTGCTTCAGATCGCGAGGCCCAGTCACACTTCTGCACGGCTCAGTGTAATTAAGGGCGGAAGTTTCTGTTTTGGGTGTTCCACGCTGCCATGAACCGTGACTGACAGATTGGACAGGTAGAAATTCCAGACCAAGCAGCAGCTCCACAGAGCTTTGCAAGCTGGGAAACAGCCAATCCCTTCCCCTTGGCCTCAGTTTTCTCATGGGCAAGGGAACTAGGTCTTGCCTCTCATAGGCATTAGGAAGATAAATGAAGAAAAAAACCACAGTGTCAAATGACATGCCACTCTTGAAATCCAAAGTGAAGACTTACAGCAAATGTCTCTGTTGCCACTGTGAGAACTGGGTTGTCTTTTTAAAAGCTCACCCGCAAAAGCAAGAAAAGCTCCAGTGAGAAGCACATTCTTTAAACCAGGTACTCAACCAGACTCCTCCTCAGCTGGTAGGGCATTTAACCTTCACAACCCTTTGAAATACAGAAGTGGATTATAGACATTCCCTCAGATGACAGGGAACAGAGATGCCACTTATCCTGGGGCGGCGTCCACAGAAGGGGAGGTCTACAGGAGAACCAGAACTTAGTGATCCCAACCCACACCCTTTCCCTTTTGAAAATCATACACTATAATTGCATAATTAAGTAATATGTGCCTAAATCCGTCTTGTAAAATCATTGCAGATGAAGCTAACTTCCTCTGTGAGCCTCTCCCTCTGCAAATGCCTTATCCTTCCAGGAGGGATTCACTGCTTTTGATTTGGTGAATATTCTTCCATACCTGGCTCTATGCAGGCACACTGATATCTGTACCTCTAGAAAACATACAGTGTGACTTTATGAATATACTAGAGGCCTGGTGCACAAAATTCATGCACTTGGAGGGGTCCCTCAGCCTCGCCTGCGCCCTCTCGCAGTCTGGAGTGCTTGGGGGATGTCCAACTGATGGTTTAGGCCTGGTCCCCGCAGGGAGTGGGTCTAAGCTGTCAGTTGGACATCCTTAGCACTGTCATGAGCCCAGCTCAGGGCTTCTGGCTGAGCAGCACTCCCGCTGTGGAAGTGCACTGACCACCAGGGGGGCAGCTCCTGCATTGAGCGTCTGCCCCCTGGTGGTCAGTGCATGTCATAGCGACTGGTTGTTCCTCTGTTTGGTCAATTTGCATATTAGCCTTTTATTATATAGGATGCTTTGTGTATATGTTTTTAAAGAGAGATGGGAATCCCATCATACACATCACTCTGAAACTTGCCTTTTGCACTGAACAATGCGTCTTTGAGGTTTATTATTGCATATATATATATATATATATATATATATATATATATATAATTTACTGGCTTTAAGTGCTGCTGAGACTTCAGATTGTGGCTGTATCCCCGTCTATCAGCCATCCACTTATTGTTGAACTTTTTGATTGTATCCATTGTTTTGCTAAAACAAAAATGGGTTAGTGCACACCCCATTCGTGCTTTCTGAGCACACAGGTGTTTTCCTAAGGTAGATACTATAAAGTGAAATTGCTGAGATGTGGAGTATGCACATTTTTTATTTTTAATAGACATTACCAAAGTAGATACATTGATTTACACCAGTGGTGTATGAGAGGATATATCCCCTCATCTTTGCCAATGATGTTATATATTTTTTAAATGCTGCCAATCTCCTGGCAGAAAAAGGGCATCTTGTTTCACTTAAATTTATATTTTCCTGATTTCTGGTCCAGTGAAGCATTATTTCATATTTCTTGGCCATTTGTTTCCGCTTTATCTACTCTTCACCCATTTTACATAATGTTGCCTGATACTTTTTAAAACTAAATTTTGGGAGTTCTTTATACATCCCAAATCCTAATCTTTTGGTATTTATGCTGCAAATATTTCCTCGTGGGTTATTATTCAGCTTTTTAAAAATTGTGTAGGATATCCTTGTGTATTTTTTCAGTAAGAAGGTTTACATTTTGAGCTGGACATATTTATTGATTCTTTCTTTTATGAATTTTGCATGTTTATGTCCTGTTTATGAGTGCATCCCCCCCAAGTTATAAATACATTTTTGTATATTTTCTCCTGTATGAAGCTTGTATATTTTTCTGGCTCAGGGCACTCACTGAATCTATGTGCTCTCCGTTAGGCATCAGGAATAGTAGATGAGAAAGGATACTAAGCTTCTGTCTGGGAGGCAACCATTTGCACTTTGACTTTCAATTGGATTCAACTGCGGGGGGGGGGGGGGGGGGTGGAGTAGGGCGATTTAGGAATGTTTCTTAGGCTGCCTGAGAGGAGTAGCTTAGGTCAAAGAGAACAGTGTGAAAAAGGGGTGGCTGGAGTGTACAGGCTGAGAGTAAAGCTGATGTCAGATCTTGAGGGTGTACAAGCTCTGCTGGGAGGTTGGATGTGATTCAGGTCAAGAGGACGTACTTCAGTTTCAGGCTTGATCCTGTGCTGGAGGCAACCAGGAGATATTGTTTCTCTCTCCCCCCTCCCTTCCCACTCTCTCTAAAAATAACGGGAAAATATCCTCAGATGAGGATTTTTTTAAAAAAGTCAAAAATATAGCACATACAATGATGTGCAGTACATAATACTTGATAATGATAATAAACAACTGTGTGGCAGGTTTACATATTTACTAGACTATGCTTTTAATCATTATTTTGTAGTTTGCTCGTTCTACTTATTTAAAAATGTCCTCCGTAAAACAGTATGCTGTGTTACACTTACAGCAGCATCATATATCTCACGTTTACCAAGTCTCTTGATTGTATCATTTCCTCTTGTGCTTGATGTACTCTCATGTTGTTTTATAAATTTAGTGTATACCTGCCAAGAAGGACTCCAGGTGGTTAATTGGGCTTAAATTCATAATCAGAGTCTAGCAGCCTTGGCTGACCAGGGCCTCTGACACATACTTCATTTCAGAGAAAAGCTGCAGACTGATCCGAAAGCCTTCTGCATTGTGTTCATGTCCGGTAAGCCCACCCTTATAAAGGTGTTCCTGGAATCATCTTTCAACCAATCGGCTGAGACCTGCCCTGTCCAATCAGAACTACACAGCTATAGCCTCATTTGCATCTTTACTGACCAATCAGAGCAACTCCACAATGACCAATCAGAATAGGTGTTTATGACCAATCAGGACAGTGCTATTTGGACCAATCAAACTAAGCACATTTGGATTCCTCGTTTGCATAAAAATGGACCAATCAGGAGCCAGGTCAGGCACTTTCTCTATATAAGCGGGCCTCCCTAGTGGCCTTTGGGAGCGCATTTTCAGTTTCCGTTTGAGGGTACATTTACCAGTTTTGAACTGTTCACCTGAATAAAGTTTCTCCTTTTAGGGCACCTCAGATTGGGGACTGCTGTTGGAATAGCTTGGGACCAGCCACCTTTTGTCAACAACAATAATGTCCTAGGCCTTCATATTTGCTCACCTTTCACCGACTCACCCAGAGCAACTTAGTCCTGCATGCTCCATTAATGGTAAGTGCCCTATACAGGTGTATCATTTTAAAAGTATCTTTTATGCCTTATTTTTACTGTACCTTTCTATGTTTAGATACACAAACACCACTGTTACAATAACCTACAGTATTTAGGACAGTAACATGCTGTACAAGTTTGTAGCCTGGGAGCGATAGGCTGTACAGCCCAGGTGTGTAGAAAGCCATGCAATCTAGGATGGTGTAAGTGCACTCTATGATGTTCCTACAACCACGAAATTGCCCCAGTGAAGCATTTCTCAGACCATACCCCTGTCCTTCCCATGAATTACACTGTCCATCTTGTTCTCCTTAAATATGCGACTACTTAAGGCAGCATTTAGAGTTCTCAGCTGAAAGTCACCCAGTGCGGTTACAGAGTTTCTGCTAGAGGCACTGCCTGCCTTGGTTTCCCTGTCTGCGCAAGGGGCATTCCTCAGATGGCGCTGCCAGGAGGGGCCAGAAGCCGTGTCTGGGAGGGCAGGGAAAGTCACCTCAACATTTGTCGGGCGAGCCCTAGACACTAGGAGAGGAGCCGGTAGGCCGTGGGAAGACACAGAGCTGATCCCGCCTAGGCACGGGCTCCAGGCTCTGCAGCGGAGGGGACCCTCTCTCGAGCCCCCGCGCAAATGAGCGGCGTGTGTGCAGAGGGGACCAAACCTAACGCGAACAGCGCGCCGCAGAGGGGCGGGTCTGGGCGCTGCGCCTCCCGGGATCGCGGCTCTCTGGGCACTGAGGGCGGGAGGGGGAGGAGCCACGTGGGGAGGAGCAAAACCTGGAGGGAGGCCCCAGCAACCCTGGGCAGAGCCAAAGCGGCGGGAGCCCGATCCCGGGCTCACTGCCCTGGGAGCACGCGCCGTCCGGCCGATCCCAGCTGCAGCCTCTCCAGCCCACGCCCGCGCTTGCCCCGGTGCACAGCTGAGAAGGGTCCGTGCTGACGGGGGTCTCGGGCTCCTGTCCTATCCCAGAGCGGCTGGGCTGTCCGCCACCTGCGTCCAGGTTGTGCCATGGACCCTTCGGAGAAGAAGATATCGGTGTGGATCTGCCAGGAGGAGAAGTTGGTGTCCGGGCTCTCTCGTCGCACCACTTGCTCAGACGTGGTGCGAGTGCTGCTGGAAGACGGCTGGCGGCGGCGACGGAAGCAGCGGCGGGGCCGGCGGCGGGGGGCGGCGGCCAGCGACCCGCCAGGCCCGGGGGAGCTGCCGGAACCCCTGGACGAGGACGACGAGGACGACGAGGAGACGCTGCCGCCAGGCTTGCTCTGCGGGCCGCCGCAGTGCTACTGCATCGTGGAGAAGTGGCGCGGCTTTGAGCGCATCCTGCCCAACAAGACGCGCATCTTGCGCCTCTGGGCCGCCTGGGGCGACGAGCAGGAGAATGTGCGCTTCGTCCTGGTGCGCAGCGAGGCGTCGCTGCCCAACGCGGGTCCGCGCAGCGCCGAGGCGCGCGTGGTGCTCAGCCGCGAGCGCCCCTGCTCGGCCCGGGGCGTCCCGGCGCGGCCCAGCCTGGCCCTGACCCAGGAGAAGCAGCGGCGGGTGGTGCGCAAGGCTTTCCGCAAGCTGGCCAAGCTCAACCGCCGGCGCCAGCAGCAGCCGGCGTCGCCCTGTTCGTCCACTTCGTCGTCCACCGCCTCGTCCTGCTCGTCGTCGCCGCGGGCCGCGAACAGCGTGTCGGTGGAGCGTATGGAGACGCTGGTGCATCTGGTGCTTTCCCAGGACCACACCATCCGCCAGCAGGTGCAGCGGCTCAGGGAGCTGGACCGCGAAATCGATCGCTACGAAGCCAAGGTGCACCTGGACCGCATGCGGCGGCACGGAGTCAACTATGTGCAGGACACTTACTTGCTGGACGCAGGCATCGAGCTCGACGGGCCCAGCCCGGGAGAGGAGCCCGAGCCGGAGGCGGTGGCTATGGCGGCGGCGCCCCTGGACGGCCAGGTGCAGGCAGTGGCGCTGGAGGAGCTGGCCCAGCGCTGCGACGACCTATTGAAGCTGCAGGAGCAGCGGGCCCAGCAGGAGGAGTTGCTCGAGCGCCTCTCGGCCGAGATTCAGGAGGAGCTGAACCAGAGGTGGATGCGCCGGCGCCAGGAGGAGCTCGCGGCGCGGGAGGAGTCCCCGGAGCCCGATGGCAGCCTGGACGGCGAGCTGCTGCTGGAGCAGGAGCGAGTCAGGACGCAGCTCAGCACCAGCCTCTACATCGGGCTCCGGCTCAACACGGACTTGGAGGCCCTCAAGTCGGACTTGGATTACAGCCAGCAGCAGTGGGACAGCAAGGAGCGCGAGCTGCAGGGCCTCCTCCAGACTTTGCACACGTTGGAGTTGACGGTAGCACCTGATGGGACTACCGGCTCTGGTGGACCCTCGCGGGAATCCCGGCCTCAGCCCGGCGCTGAGGTGTGGGTGGACCAGGCCCGCGGACTGGCCAAAAGCTGTCCTGGCAACGACGAGGACTCGGACACGGGGCTGAGCTCCATGCACAGCCAGGACTCAGACTCAGTGCCCGTGTGCGAGTCCCTTGTATAGGAGGAGCAGGGTCAGGAGGGACACGTACGCTTTCCCCTTTCCTGTAGCAAGATCCGGCCAGGCGCCTGGTCGGGGACGTGAAACCAGGCTGCGGGTGGGCCCCGAGCTCCTGCGGGGCAGCAGGCCTCCGACTGGGCTGGGAAGGGCTCCGGAGGCCTGCCTGGTAGAGGCCTCCTGTGGCTGGGGGTGAGTGTGGAGGAGGGTGCAGGACCAGTGTCTCCAATCCAAGCTCTTTCAGGGAAAGGGGGGAGGGAGGAGGTGAGAACCCCTCACACTGGAAAACAAACACCCCAGGGAAACTTGACGTGGTCCGAGCCTATTTGCAAAAGCAGAAAAAGGGGTGTTGTGGGAATTTCACCACTCTTCTGTATGAGGAGGACTGATGGCAGCTAGAATTTTAGGTTGTAGCATAAAGTGCTTTTAAAAGAAACACTTGGATGAAAAGGAAATTCCTTGAATGTTAATTGTGACTCTGAACGTGTTAAAACTAGCCAAAGAGGACACACTGGTGTTGGTTTCAGCCGTACTTAACATCTTTCATAAAACCCATAGGCACTAAAATCCTGGCTGTTTACATTTCTGCAGATATGGAGTTATCCATCTGCTAAGCTGTTTGCCTGTTATTTTCTTTAAAAGACTAAACTGTACTGAAGTCTAACCCCATGCTTCCTCCTAGAAAATACAGTATGTTAGAATGGGATCCCTTTTCCAAAATAACTTTTTATTATTACAAAAACCAAACGTATCTCTTTTGAGATATAGGTTTCTGGCAGACATAATTCTTGGTTAAAATTTAATCTGGGTCTTTGGGGTTTGCTCCTGCAAAGGTTTGTGTGTTTTCCTTTCATTCATATTGCCATTTCATTAACTTAATCACTGTTATTTCAGGAAAAAATAAAAGGGAAGTTCCAGAATTCAAGTTAAGTACAACTAAACTTGCTGTTAAATGAGCACTCCCATTGAAACGTAAGACTTGAAAGCAAAGATCATTGTCAGTGTTCAGCTTTTGAACTGAGCTCTATGATCAAAACCAACCATGACCTTAACAGATTTCACCCAAACCCAAGTCTAACTTCAGTATTTTTGGTCAGGGAACAGTTACTTTTCCAAACTGAAATTGAGATATTGTGAATGCCAGGGTTTACTAGATCAGGCCTGAAAAAGATAAAATACAATCAAGCTAATAGTACATCTTGGGTGAACAAATGGATTAACAACAGCAGGTAGTCATAGATAAAAGCATATAAAAGTGAGCTAACGACTTGAATTACTCTTGTCTGGCTCATGCCTTTGCACACGCCAGGAGATGCAAGTGCAACCTCTCTCTCTCTCGCTCGCTCCCTTGCTCCATAGCTGGAGACAGAGCCCTGGTGGGGACTCGGTGTAATTGTTCCAGTTATTTCAATGAAAACTTATCAGTTGTAGCTAGCTGCTGCCCTGTGGAAGGAGCCTGCTGGCAGTGTTCCCTCTGGAGTGCAGTACTTCTGAGGAATGTGGGATCTAATCTGTCCTGAGGAGGTGTTAACAATGGGGTGTGTGTGGTGCCAGCCTGGTGCAGAAGCCTGGTATCAACCTAACTCAGGAGCGGCTGGCTCCAGTTTCAACACTACATGTGAAGATAACTTAAGAGGTCTTGCTTTATAGAGAAGTTTCCTCCTTGGAGAGATTCTCTGCCTGCTTGTTGCCAGCGGGGGCCTGCTCACCTGACCTGAAGCCATTGGGGTGTCTCTTTTTGAGAGTCAGCATCCCCCTACCTCCCAGTGCTATTACAGCATGTGTGGATATTTTCAAATTTTTAAGTAAAAGGCCGGTTTCTTAATTGATGTTTTCAAAAGACATTAACTGGCATAATTATGGTTTTTTAGTTTTGTCTGATGCAGAAAACATCTATGTGTTTGGCTTCGAGCATGATTAAAATGAGGAAGGGACCAAAAAAACCCCACTGTCCCTAGACAATCATTTGGTCCCATAAACACAAAGCCTAATGATAGCTTTTCTTTTGAGGGAAAGGTAAAATCCTCATTGGAGTGTGACAAATGCTACTTGTCTGAATGGTCTATGCTGGCAATGGGCTGACCTAGTGGTTTTAAAATTATTGTGCTTTTTTTTTCCCCCCTCAGGGTGGTAGGGAAGTTGGACATTTATTAACTCAAAAGCGAGCACAGAAGTTGGCAGAACAGGACTGCCTGGCAGAAAGGGGCTGTTTTCCTGTTCACTGTTATTATTTTAAACTTTGATGGGCTGCTGACGTCAGCAGATATGCCCGAAGCTTGTAAAGCAAATAAAGCCACATCACAGGGAGAAGGCCTGTGGGATTTTCTGGTGCCCTCTTTCCAGAACCTTCTGTCCTGGCCACCTGAAAATTTTTGCCTCTCCAGTCAACAATTCAGGCACCAACCAGGCTTTGTTTTATACCAAAATGAAGTTCAGTCTGCCCTTCCCCGCCCCCATCCAAATCAATTATATCCGCAAAAGGCACTCTCTGTGTGGTTAGGAGAAAGGACAACAGGTGCGGGGAGAGGAAGGAGACAATAGTTCCTTTTATTAAGAGCTTTTGCAAGCCTGAGAAAGGTGAAATATAGATATAAAAAGCAAATCAGTGCCTCTGCCTAGAAAGTGGCTAATGAATGCTAAACATTTTAAAAACTTCATTCCTTTTTTTTTTTTTTTAATAATTATCATGGCATTAAGAATGGAAATGAAGGCTTTGAATGCACTGGCACCAGGATTTCAGTGCCCCTGGTAAAAGTAACCCCTCCTGCTCTTCTAACCTTACAAAAGTTCTGGGGAGGAGAGTGGGGAGCAGGCTCCTCCCAACTAGTCCCATCTTTTTTTGTAATTAATACAATTTATCATATTTTTTTATCTTTAATTAGTCCATTCTTGGCCATCTGATCAAATCAAAAAGATTCCATCTGTCATTTCTGTTTACTTCCTTATGAAACAAGATAAAGACGAGGAGGAGGATTTGCTAATTAGAAAAGTTATATACTATGGTCCTCATGATAGACCTGAAAGTAACAAGTAAAAAGAAAGGAAAATCACTCAGAATCTTGTCACCAAAAGCTTATCACTACCGAAATTTGAGATACTTCCTTCCAGTTCTTTAGAATTGTGAATATTTCATATTTTGCTTATTTTTTAAAACAATATTCAGTGTTAATGAGATTGTTTATATGCTTTTATGCTCAGGTTTTGACAGATTCCTTGTAAGTGGCTCCATCTATCTGTTGGATGTACCATGGTGCATATTATTAGGTCATTCCTGGTATTTTTCATTATTATGAAATGACACTGTGATAAGCTGCTTTGTGCACATATCTGTTTCTCTAATTAGACTCCTTTTCAATGAGAGAGCTTCCCAGAAAGAGAATTTCCAAAGAGTACAAATATTTAAAAACTTGACACTTAATTGCCAAATTGGTTGTCAAAAGATTTGTTCTAATTACAATCCTCTGTGCATGGCAATGCCTATTTCACCACCCCTTAGCTTTCATTAGCTATTATATTTTGGTAAGAAAATATATTGAACAAAATGAATGAATTCTTTGTGGTCCCAGGAAGTCAGGGCTGGCAACCACAGCCTTAAAATACCTTTACAACAGAAAGGGCAGCTCATCCTAACAGGAATGTTAAAAGGACAAGGCACCTTCTCTCCTTCCCATTTCCTTGCTCTCCCTGAGCACTGCTTGGTAATAGCAATCCCGGCTCATGTCAGAGCTGGCCATCCATCTCTCTGAGCAGGAGGGGCCAAAATACCACACCAGCAAGATTAAGGGGGTTAACAAATAAAAGAACCAGACTTATAAAAAGAAAATATTATCTTTTTGCATCTTGAGTCTATCAGAAAAGGTTATGCTTAGAAGGTGATGTCATACAATATATTTGATTTTGTGCTTCTCCCTTCCCACCCATATCAAAAAAGAAGCCAAAATGAAATCAATACACACAGTAAATAGCTATGATACTACATCCGAGCTCATCCTTAAATTCTTGAAAAGGGAAAATTTGGTCACGACAATTTGTGAAGTTTTTGTTCTGGAAATGTTTGTGAAAGGTGTCTTCGTAAACGGAAAGGAAGGAGGATAGGGAGGAACTGTCTTGTTGAGTGCTTTCCAAATGCTAAATCCTGGTGCTTTTTCATGTGCATTGTCTCGCATTCATCTCATGAGATAGAACTTTTGACCTCTGATTTTACTGATAAAGAAACCCACATCACCCTGTTGGTAAGTAGCAGATCCAGGATTCTGACCCAAGTCTGATTCCAAAACCTGTGCCCATTTTGCTATATCACACCAAGCGCATTATACCCACGAAGCGTTTGGCATACTCGGAAAAAAGATCTCACAGGCCCCAGAGTGTTGGCATTGGAATGGACTCAGAGGTCATCAAATCTTGTTCAAGTATTTCCACTCGTGTGGTGGAGTGATTTTCTCTGAATCGTAGAGGTAGTCACTGTCTTCCAGGTGAGGATTAGGGAAAAAAGGAGGAGAAATTCTTACGTAAATACCTGGGCATCTGTCTAAGAGATGAAGCCTTTGCCAATGAAAAATATTTCTCACAAAAATTAATATCCTGTGCATCAGCATGAATGTTTCAACTGCAGGCCTCAAGGGCACAGGTACAGTCACAGCTGGAAGGTGGTATCAACAGCCACAGCTGTGCTGGAGTTGTCCGCAGTGCTTCTAACCAGGCCTTGTTTCTAGTTGAGCCTCTGGGTAAATGAGGATCATGGAAGGGTCAAGAGATGGAGTGCTGGGCCTTGTGTGGGCTCCCGTGTCCGTGGAGTTGGGCATGCACACCTGACTGAGGGTGTCCTTGGCCACGCTGACTCCACTGCGCATGTGGAGGCCAAACCCGGATTACTTTGAAGGACACTGTCCCTCCTCCACCTCTCTCATCCATTCCCATGAAAATTTTCCCTGTTTTCAAACACCTCCAGGATTCCCTACAGCTTTCAGGATAAAATTTACATTTCTTAGCAGGATTTAGTAAGTTGCTGGTTATCCAGCTCAAGGCCCCTCTCCCAAGTCCACTCTTCTCCCGACCTTAAGACCACCGAAGGAGTGGATTCTATTTCTTCATTCACATGACACTGCCTTCCTCCATTCACGGGAGGGCTCTTTTCTATCTTATTTTACTTCATGTTACCCTTCCTCTCCCATTGCCACTCCTAGTTCCCTCCTTACTCCTGCCATAGGCACCTATCCCAATGTGTTTAATCCATGAGCTTCCAAGTCGTTTTATATATCCAGGGCTGCCATGCCGCCCACTCCAGGGGGCACTATTCGTGTTGTATTCTGGAACCATGCTCCAGAGGAAACTTTGAATGGGAACCCTGGAGTTGAGCAGTGTGCTGGCCTAATCCATTTGCTCAGGTATTACATGCATCCTTGAAAAGTAGAATAAAACTGTCTATGTGCTTCTGCTTAATATACATGACTTTCACTGGGCTAGAAAGCCCATTGTATTTATTTCTTTTTTTCACATGACAGTATGTTTGTGTGAGCACTCTGCATTGCAATATGTAAATCTAGTTAATTATTTTCTTATCTTATTTCCACTTATTTATATATTCCTGGGACACCTATGGTGTTAGCAATTTCATACTATCTCAAACAATGGATGATGGAGGGAACACCTGGGCTTTGAGCTTCTCAAGGTGGAGAAAGTCCATGATGTGGTTCTGGGAGTGGATGGTCAAAGAGAATGGGGGGAAGATCAAGGTCATCAAAGCTGGAGGACCAAGGATGTTAGGAGACACATCTACACGGATGTTGAAGCCTCCCATGATGATTTCAGGAATTGGTATGGAGAGAGGAAACAGTCTGGGAGTGAAGGGACAGAGAGAGGTTAATCAATAGAAGCAGTATTGTGACAACAGGGGAGGCTTGCATTGGAGCAGTAACTGGGAAGAGAGGTGAATGACCCTGTGACTCTGATCATGTCCCTCTCAGCTCAGCATACACCAAAAGTTCCCATTTCCCACTGGAGAAAGTTCAAACATCTTAGCACATCCTGCACATACATCTTAATAGCCTCATCTCCCATCTCCACCCTCTCTAGCATCATTGAACCACTTGAGTTTTCTTTTCTGTTCACACCTCTGTCCCTTTGCACATACCGTTCCTTTCATCTTGAAGGATGTCTGTCCCTTCTTCATGGCTTAGTTCAAATGTCATACTTCCATAAACCCTTGCTCAAATGCCCATGCCATTCATTCAGGGAGCTGGTATTTATTGAGCATCTAGCATGTGCCAGCCTTGGAGGCACATATTCATTTGGTCCTTCCTCTGTGCCACCCCATTGAAGCTTTCCAGGTCTGTCGGCAGAGAGGAGACTGGCTCAGCATCAGAGTTCCCAGACTTGACTCAATAATCACCAAACCTGAGAACCAGGCTCCATTGGAATTCCACCAACAGGAAGAGCTGGACAGGTTTCTTCTCATTTCCTCACCTTAATTCCGACTCAGCAGCTTCTACAGCTATAAACAACAAAGGATATTTAATAAGTGAGATGCATTGGTCTGTGAAACAGTGTTCCTGATTCATTAGGAAGTTGTGGTCAGGTTTTATTGCAGTACGTGCTTCATATCTTGATTTCTGGGTACCTGTGTGCACAACTCTGTCTGTATCTGGGCACGAGGTGATTTTCACCAAGATTCATTTACTTTGCCGTAAGCAGAATGGAAATAGCTGAGAGAATCTCTTGGTGGGGGTGCCGGGGGGGGGGGGTGGCGGAGGGCATTCCTTTGGTGTAGAGATTACACATTGGGTGGCATAAGCACCCACTTAGAGGCCAACTTTTAGTCAACAAATATTTCTTAAGATGAGCACTGTGCTAGGCTCTGAGCTCGGCACTGCAGAACAAAGAAGCCTGCTCCCAGCCCTCTGGGAGCATCAGAGCTGCTGCTGCTTTACCTGCAGCTGTGCTCTTTCCTCGCCCTCCTCTTGGCCTGGCCAATACAACTCATGTCTCAATTGTTAGCATAAGACTCCCCTTTTCTGGAAAGCCTTCCATGGGTCCTGGTAGAGATGATGAGTTGTCTATTCAATACCAATTTTTTCTTCATCCTACGAATAAACTCTGGTTATAGTCAATAGCATTGTACATAGCTGCTAAACTGCATTTCCCAGTCTCCCTTACATTTAGGAGTGGCTATTAAGATGTAAGAGGAGCCCTAACTGGTTTGGCTCAGTGGATAGAGCGTCAGCCTGCAGACTCAAGGGTCCCAGGTTCGATTCCGGTAGGCACGTACATTGGTTGCAGGCATGTCCCCAGTGGGGGGTGTGCAGGAGGCAGCTGATCGATATTTCTAACTCTCTATCCCTCTCCCTTCCTCTCTGTAAAAAAACAAGCAATAAAATATATATTTTTAAAAAGATGTAAGAGGAAGAAGTTTTGTCAGAATTCTAGCTGACTTAGTTTTAAAAGGTGCCCCTATTTTCCCTCACTTCCCTTTTTCTCTTTATTTTTGGATCCCAGATATGTTGGCTGGTGCTCTTGCAGCCATTTTGAACAATCTTGAAAATGTAAGCCATTAAGAATGGCAGAGAAAAAGATAGAGGGAAGCTGGAAACTACTTTAAAAGCCTTGGACTGCCTACCTCTGGATTTCTTCATTTTAGATAAACAAATGAACCTTACATTAAGCCTGTTTTTATGATTGAAACTAATCCTAACCAATACAATCCCAAGACTGCTTTATCCTCCTTTCCTGATTGACTTTTCTTCATACCACCACTATTGGGCATCTTTATTGGTATGTGTCTCCCATTACAACGTAAGCTCCATGGCAATAGTGATTTCTCATGGTCTCGAACAGTGCCTGGCACATAGTATATCCTCATTATAAAGTTGCATTACTTGTCATTATTGTTATATATGCCCTCTGGCATAATAGTCATCATACCTGCCACCACACACTTAATGTCCATCTTCCCCACCAGTCCCATATAAAGGAGACATATCTATCTTGCTTTCTGTGTAACATCAGCATCTAGCCTAATGCTAGCACATAATCTATATGATAAAAGCCTAAGCAACTGTTACAGTGGAATGACCAGACAGACCGGTCACTATGATGCCCACTGACCACCAGGGGGCAGATGCTCGACACAGGAGCTGTCTCCTGGTGGTCAGTGTGCTCCCACAGGGGGAGCGCCGCTCAGCCAGAAGCCAGGCTCATGGCTGGGTAGTGCACCGGTGGTGGCGGGAGCCTCTCCTGCCTGCAGCACTAAGGAGCAGGAAGCTGAGCAGTAAGGAGCAGTGAGCAGGCGGGCAGTAAGGACCGAGGGGTCCCAGACTGCTAGAGGGTACAGGCCAGGCTGAGGAACCTCCCCGCCATACCCAGTGCATGAATTTTGTGCACCCTGCCTCTAGGTGATCAATAAAACTGCATCAAGTGGAGCAACTTTTCTTTGCTAGAAACTAGGGCAGGAGAAAGGCGCCTGAGGAGGGCAGGCTGCTTTGAACAGGGGTAATCTTAGTGAGGGAAGCAGTCCAAGTAAAGGTGGGAGGTGAGAACTGGACAGTGTCTCCCAGGGAGCTAGAGGAAATGAAAAGAAGGCCTCTTGGGAGTCTCCTGGATTGGAAATTTACCAAGCTTATGCAGAAAGGTGGAGTGAGAAAAATGGCAGATGCTTGATGTACCCAGGTGCTCATGAGAAATGAAATTGCTCTAAGTGCTTGGAATTCCTAATCTTATTGGATTAATTATCAAAAATATTGAAGACATACAAGTTATGAAGTCATGTGTTGGAACTGAAATAGTGTGTCTGAGCACAGGATAGGGTACTGGAAAAGGATGAAGTAAGCCATGAGAATAATAGAAATTCTGTGGAAGACTTTTGACAGCCTGAGGCTCCAAAATTAAAGGTTCTGGATGAGTACGATTTCCCATTGTTATGGGGTGAATTATGCCCCCAGCAAAGATATGTTGAAGTCCTAACACCTAGTACCTCAGAGGATCTTTCCATAGAACTGTCAGAGCATGGCACCTTGATTTCAGACATGTAGCCTCCAGAACTGTAAGACAATAAATTGTCTGTCGTTTTAAATCACCCCATTTGTAATACTTTGTTATGGCAGCCCTAAGAAACCAATGTTTCCATGAAGGAGGTAGGTCCAGCTGACCCCTGGTTACACAAATTCATTTAATTAAATTAAATTAGTGGAACTTCCTTTATAGTGAGTGATAGACAAAACATTGTGTCCCAGGGGCTATGGAGGCATGAAGTAAATGGGCCTAATTCTGCCTGTGGATGTTAGGGTGGGCTTCATAAAAGGGGTATCATAGAGTTGAGTTTTAGTGAATGAGTAGATATATGTTCATTGAGTAGTTAAAGAGGGAAGAAATTCCAGGTTAAAGGAACAGACTGGGTAAAGACATGGGAAGAACCGGGTTATGAGTGTGTTCAGAATATGCTAATGATTTTATATGGCTGAGTGTAAGTTGCCTGCAAGAAAACAGTAGGAAAAATAGCATAGGACACACAGCAGGGTCAGGTTATGAAAGGTCTATATTTCTAGCTGAAGAGCTTTAGGTAGTGTCCTTTAGACATTACAGAGTCATTGAAGGATTTTAGGTGCATATTTGTATTATTTCATCTGTGCTCTAGAAGACTGACCTGGTGGCAAAAAGGAGGATCTGTTGGAAGGAGACTGCTGCAGTAGTTGGAGGTTGATCATAACAACTTAATATTCGATTAGCGTTTCACCATCTTTATCTATATTTATTTTCTAAGCTTTGTTAATGTTCTCCCAAAGCCTGAGAAATAGGCATTAATAATAATTATCCAAGTTTTAGAGTTGGGAGGCCCAAGAAACTTACAGTTTAGACCCATACATACATCTCACAATTAGAGACAAAAAAAAAAAAAAAAAAAAAGGAGTGGTCAAATGCATGGACTCTGGTGCTGACTCTCACAATTTGGTTGGGCAATTTTATTTCCTAGCTGGGTGACCATGAACAAGCGAGTTAATTCTAATCTCAGCCTCTTGATCCATGAAATGAAGATAAAGATAATAATTACTCTTTGAGTTGTTGCAAAGTTTAGATGAGTGTATAATGACTCAGAAAAGTGCCCATGACAAAGCATGTGCTATATGTCTGCTATTATTAAGAACTGTTTTGAGAGGTGTGATGGTTAATCTTTTGCGTCAACTTGACTGGATCACTGAGTGCCCAGATATTTGGCTAAACCCTATGTCAGGGTGTCTCTGTAAGGGTGTTTCCTAATGAAATTAGCCTTAAATTGGTTTTAGCAATAAAGCAATTTGCTCTCTCAAATGTGGGTGGGCATCATCCAATCTATTTAAAGCCTGAATAGAACAAAAAATTGGAAGAAGGAAGAGTTGATCTCTTGCTACATGATTGCTTCAGCTGGGACATTGAACTTGTTTTGTCCTCGGTGCTCCTGGTACTCAGGCTTTCAGACTTGGACTGAATTGCACCACTGGCTTTCCTGAGTCTCCAGCATCCAGACAGCAGATTGTAGGACTACTCAGACTCCATATAACACGAGTCAGTTCATACATATACATATACATATACATATACATATACATATACATATATATAAAAGGCAAATATGCAAAGTGTCCCCTCGGGAGTTCAGCCAGGAGACCAGAGTTTGATTGCTTGCTATGATGTGTGCTGACCACCAGGAGGTGGCGTGGAACATGGTGGGCGGCCAGCGGTGGCAGGGCGCCGAGGGAGGGAGTGAGGGAAGGAAGAGGTGGTCTTGCATGCTCAGCAGACACTGCTGGCACCCTGCCCCACCCACTGCAAGAGCCGCTGCTTGTTCACAGGCCTTTTATGATTATATATATATATTCTCCATCCTACTTTTTCTGTTTATTGGGAGAACCCTGACTAATATAAGAGAGCATTTACAAAGGGCTCCAGAACTATAGTGTCCCCTTGGGAGTAACATCGAGAAGGATGTTACTCCACCTGGAGGGATTTGGGAAAGCAGAGGAGATGGAACCTAATAGGTGTATGTGAATGTGATGGGTGGCAAAGAGGAGGAAAGGCATTCCAGACAAAGGGGAACAGAACATGCAAAGAGATGAAGAAATGAGGACCATTGCATGTTAGGGGAAGGTGAAGAATGTGAAACACAGGGTATGTGTGGAAGAGGGTGGTAAGAACATGATGTTAGCACATGATGGGACACATGATGTTAGCATGATAGACTGGGACCAGTTCTGAAGATCTTAGAGTTGGAGTGTGTGATATCATCAGATATGTCATGTCAAAAGACAGCTGTGGTGGCCATGTGTGGAGGAGAGAAATGTATATGGAAAGACCAGGGAGGAGGTAAGCAATGACTTAGGGCCAGAACTAGGGCAGTGTTTGTAGACATAGAGGGGAAGAAATAGATGTGAGACATTTATGATTTGGAACAGATAGAACTAGATGCCTAAATGTGGGTGGTAAGGAAATTAGAATTGAGGAGAAGTAAAAGATGACAGATACCGGTCATCTGGACAAAAAATTGAGAGAGGTGTTCAGACCTGGGAGTAAGATGAGTTGAGCTTTGAACATGCTGGCTGTGAGATACTGTTCAGACATCCAGGTGGAGGTGTGCAAAAGGCACTTGCGAAATGGGTTTGGAGTTTGGAAAACAAAGTGAAAGGGTGCTGCTGATTGGGGAGCTGTGACCATGGAAACAGCAGCTGGAGTGATTAAATTGGGAGGTCTTGCCCAGGCCGTATGTACACTGAGAAGAGGAGAAGGTATCAAATCTCACACAATAGGTCATGGCTTCTTAATTTGGCTCATTCACTAAAATCCACATCCGGAATGGGAATATGGAACTCAGCCAATATTTTCTTAACTTTCAATATGCAAGGGGAAAGAGCTGGGGATAAAATAGGTTTGAATTTTGACTAGAGAGGTCCAGGAACCAAGGCACAAATGTCAAAGGGAATGAGTAGCAGTAAGTGATCATTGTAATAACATTTAGTAACACCTGGCATCTAGAGAGCACCTTTCTCCCAAGAACTGGAATCTCTGCCCAGACACCATGAATCTTCACAGAGAGTTCAGGAGGTCTATACAAGCCAGGGGAGATGATATTAACTTCTGACACACACAACAGAAATGGTTCAGAGAACACCAGAAAGTTCTTAAAGCTCAATGCCAGGGAGTGTTACAGTCAGACAACCTGACTCCAAGCCCATCCTTGTGCCATAGGTCTGACCTGTCTCCTGGTCTGGATCTAACAGCACAACCACGTGCATTCCTGGCTTTGCCAATCCTAAATCTCAAATCCTGTCTCAAGCCAGACCAGACAGATGGGATGCATGTGTTCCAGAGAAGACTTGATTTTAACAGGGTGTTCCCTCGTGGAGAAAGAATAGAATTTAGAGTCAGACAAACATGACTTCAAGGGCCACCGCTGCTACTTCTAAGCTGTGTATAATGCTGGGCTATTTATTTTATATCTCTGGGCCTCAGTTTTCCCAACCTCGAAATGAAGATAACACTAGCTATTTCATGGTTGTGTGAAGATGCGTTCATTCAACAAGTATTTTTTGAGTATCTACTACATGTCAGGCATTGTTCTGATCTCTTGGGATATATCAGGAAACAAAACAAAGATCCCCGATTGGGCTATTACTTTCCTAGGCAGTGAAGGGTGGGAGGGAAGGAGAGATGGATGATAAATACTGAAATAATGGAGGAGCAAGTTATCTGGTATGTTAGATGGTGATGAGTTGGGGGAAATGGAGAAATAAGGTGTATCGGGAACTTAGCACACTGTCTGGCTGGCACACAGTAGGAACTCTGGAAGTGGGTGCTCCTATTATCATAATTAAGGAAAGATGAGAGCCTGAGGCAGACGGACAGACTGTAGATTTTTATGAAAATGTGTCTATCTCTTAAACTTCAATCAGGAGTAAGCAGAAAAGTTGCCAGAGAAGGATAAGGGTAGATGATTACAAAGTGAAGAAAAAAATCAACTTGAAATGCTTTTACGTGATGTGTAATTAGCTGCATCTATTCTAATGACCACTAATTAAGCTGTCTCTTGCAAGGCTCCCAGGGAAAACCACTTGCCCAAACAGGTAGACTGAAATGTGCATTATAAGACCTCCAGCATTTAAGCTGAGTTTTATTTTTACCATAGCTCACGGAGCAGCTCAGAAAGGTTAGCCTATTTTCTTCTACCAAGTATCCTTTACAAATGATCATTTAAAATGCACATATATTTTTAGTTGTAATTTTATTTTAAAATGTACATTATGTCAATGACATTTTCTACCATTTCATTCACGATGACTTCTTTGGTCTGCACGAAGGAACTGTGGTCAGAGGTTTGTGTCATTTATTTATTAGTTTGGCTAACTAACATTTATGCAGTTAATAATAAAAACGAGAGTTCAAAATTCTTCAGTGTGGACCAGTTACCAGGTCAAGCTTTTATGTGCTATGCCTAATTTAATTTTCTCAATGATCCTTAAAGGTAGATATATGTTAGATGATGCCACAAAAGTCTACAGAGATTAAGTAACTTCACAGGATCGAATAACTAGGAAGAGGTGGAGGCAGAATTTGAACCCAGGTCTGACTGACTACTAGTGCTCATATTTGATCACTCAAGTAAGGTATGGCTCTGGCCTTGGAGAACCTAGTTACTCAATGGGAGAGACATGTAAATAAACAAATAATTATAAGACAATATGTTAAGCGCTAAATTAGACATAATAGATGTGCTCTGGGAACCCAGACAAAAAGAACTGCCTACTCAGATTGCATTGAGGAAATTTTCCAGAAGCAATGTGTAAGGTGGGTGTTAATGGATGAGTGGGAGTTTGCCTGAAAGCAAAGGGCAGGGATGAAGGAAAGAGCACATTGAGCAAGATTTCTCTGGCTCTAAAGCCCATGGTTTAAACTCTCTGCTAAACTAACTATCCCCATTCACCGCACAATTAATTAGATGTCCACGGAGTATTTTCTTGTACATTCAGGTCTTTAAGAGAGACAAAAAAGAAAAACAGAAACTGACTTAATATTAATAATCAACCTAAAGAATTCAGGTATTACAATCACGTTTTCCTTGAAGATATTTGCCCTGAGGATTTTGAAATGAGTCACTGATCGCGCCCTCTGACAGGCAGGGCACACAGAAACTGCTCACACTGGGCTCCAACCCTGAAGCCCCTCTAGGCTAACCCTTCAGATGCACAAAGTTAGCAACAGGGTTGTACACTTACAAGAGGGTTAATGCGGAACTCTCAGAACAGGTGGCCAGTGGGAACGTGGTGAAAGTCACTTGCTTTCTGGACTTGTAGTTGTCTGCAGCAGGAGGGAAATGATTGCAGTGGCAACTGTTTACCTTGTCTCCCTGAGAAGATGGCTTGTTATATAGTCAAGTTTTTCTGTCTTATGAGAAGTGATGGTGTGTTTGCATTTCTGTTGCATCTCACCCATCACACAGCAGAGCTAGTTCGGATGTTCCTGTCCTAAGGGCTATAGGGCTGTAATAAAATAGAAAGCCCTCGTGTAAACCTTGTAGCAATTGGGCTTGAGATGTAAATGCCAAACAAGGGAACTGATGTCTAACACCAGTCTGGGAACACAGTTGGTTTCTGTGCTAAATAAATAAAAATAAACAAACTAAACACATTTATTTGATCTTCCTGCCACATGGATGTTTTAATTAAATGTATGGGTTATTTCTGATTACAAAACAAAAAATCAAGTGTTTGAAGCAAGAAGAACAGCATGTGCAGTGGCCCTAGAGCAGAGGTTCTCAACCTGTGGGTCGCGACCCCTTTGACAGGGGTCGCCTAAGACCATCGGAAAACACATATAGAATTACATATTGTTTTTGTGATTAATCACTATGCTTTCATTATGTTCAATTTGTAACAATGAAACTGGGGGTCACCACAACATGAGGAGCTGTATTAAAGGGCTGCGGCATTAGGAAGGTTGAGAACCACTGCACCAGAGGGAGCATGATGCCCCCAGGGCAGTGGAAGTTCTCAGAGTGCCTGGAGGGCAGAGATGGGGCGTGATGGGGCTGGACCAGGCAGTGGAAGGTCAGGGACCTAGACTTGTAATTAAGGAGTTGAGAACAATGGGAATATTGATGGGTTTTAGGTCGGGGATGATTTATGTCTTTACTGAACAGCACTCTGCTGCTTCATAAATGGATTGTAGGGCAACAGTTGATGCCAGGAGAGCTGGTTGGGAACTCCTGCAAGGCCTCCGGTGAGGGACAGTGAACTGGAGAGGGGGTGAGAGGGGAGGCAGCGGGGATGAGCGACTAGGCAGGTAGGATGGCAGGGCTTTCAGGAAAAGGAGACATCATCACCAACTCCTGGGATTTCACCTGAGCTCCGGTGGGGAACTGTCGAAGACAGGAATGTCTGGAAGGAAAGGTCAAGATGCTGGTTTTGAACCCAGTAGTTTTTTTATTGCTTGAGTAACATGCAGTAGAGATTTCAGGCCCAGGGGAAAGGTTTAGATATTAGCGTGGTGTGTGTGTGTGTGTGTGTGTGTATCATTAAAAATAGATCATACTATACAGCAACCTGTTTTTTTATCTAAAATATTTATTCTACATATTTCTTTTCTTTTTTACATTTCTTTATTGATTAAGGTATTACATATGTGTCCTTATCCCCTCATTACCCCTCAACCCCCGCACTCATGCCCTCACCCCCCTGTTGTCTATGTCCGTTGGCTAGGCTTATATGAATGCATACAAGTCCTTTGGTTGATCTCTCCCCCTTACCCCACCCTCCCCTACCTTCCCTCTGAGGTTTGATGGTCTGATCAATGCTTCTGTGTCTCTGGATCTGTTTTTGTTCATCAGTTTATGTTGTTCATTATATTCCATAAACGAGTGAGATCATGTGATATTTATCTTTCTCTGACTGGCTTATTTCACTTAGCATAATGTAATGACCTATACAATTCCTTTATTCTTTTTAATGGTTGCATGATATCTTATCATATAAATATGCCATTATTTTAATTAAAAATTTTAAATTCTAAAATATTTGAAAAACAGAAAATTACAGAACAGGTAACAGTGATCTGTGTACCCATCACCCAAATTTAATAGATGTTACCATTTTGACATACTCGTTTCAGATCTCTTTATTCTGGATTTAAAGAAAAAATATTTCATATACAATTAAGGTCCTGTTCCCACCGCTCTCCTTCTCTTTCTTCACCTTTCATTCTCCTCCAGCGCTAATTATCCTGGAGTTGGCATGTGGGATTTTGGGGCATGTTTTTCTACTTCTAGACACATTTTTATTTCTGTAAACAAATATGTAATATTCTTTTATTTTAAAATTCATATAAATTGCTTCATACAGTTGGATGCCCTTTTGCAGCCACTCTTTGCACTTAACATTATATATACGATATTTATCCATCTTAAACAAGTCTTCTATTAATGGACACTTTTATATATAATCTGTATTATTTCAACATGAATATAGGGCAGTTAACAAAAATACAACGCTGGGGACAGAGGCCCGACATGCTTTTCAACCAGGTGCCTTCGTGAACACTGGTATGAAAACCACTTACATGTTTACATCCTGAGCCTAATTCTGGAACATCAGTCTTGGATAGTAACCTGCACACCCACATGCAGAGCAGGTGTTATGTAATGTTACATTCTGGTGAGAATGACCTCGAATCTGCTTTGTCGTCACATCAGCTCAGAACAGGAACAAAGCTGTTGAATGAGAGGCAGGGAGACCAGGCTGTGTCCTCTGGGTTGGGTGTTGATGAAGCTGCCTGCTCGCCTTGCCCCACTCTTCATCTTGGCCCTTTTAAAGCTCTCTTAATTGCTTCACTCTGGAGCCGACCAGCCAGTTCTGACATCAAACACTCATCCTACACCCACAGGATTTCTCCTCCTCCTCCTCTTTTTCTTTTCCTTTTTAATGTACACCCAACACCTCCCACTTAAAAAAAAAACACCTTATGAATGCTTTCAGTCTCAAACAAAGCTTTATAGATTTGTTGGCAGGAAATCCAGAGTGGAATTTGCCATTAAATTGTAGTAAAGCAACTCTTCAAACAACATGTACTGAACAATCAAACACTTTTAAATGTCAGTGCCCAACAAAAGCATGCATTGTCCCTGGAGAACCCTGAGTGGCACTAACCCCAGAGTGGGAAGAGTTTACAAAAACGTAGCCTATTTCATTTCACAGGTTGTGTGCCGTGCAGAACTTTCCACAATCCATCAAAAGTAAGGCTTCCTGATAGCACGTTTCAAGTAGCTCCTAATGGGCAAGTTTTGCTCCTCTTAGGGAAAAGTGACAGCATTTTTCTTTGCAGTTCAGAAAGTTTTCATAATGACAGAGTCAAGTGGAAAGTACAATTTCGTCCCAACTCTCATACTTCTCAGCTTCTGAAATGAAGTAGCTAATATTTATTGAGCACTCACTAGGTGCCAGGGACGTTATCTCAATTAAACCCTACAGCAACCCAATGAGATAGGTATTGCCACTACCTTCATTCTCTTTCCAGATCAGAAAACTGGGGCATAGCAAACTTAGTGAACATGTTCAAGGTCATAGGGCTTCTAAGAGACGGAAGCAGGATTTAAGCTCAGGGAGTTGGGCTTCAAAGCTCATGTTGCTGTACTGATTTAGTGAATTCTTGAAAAGCTTCCACATTTTTAGTATGACAGGAAAGAGGACTAATTGGTAATAAGCACCTACCAGGGGCCAATACTGTACACATGCTCTTTTTAAAGTCTCTCAACACCTTTTTTTGAGCACTAGGTGTTATCTTCCCTAATTATGTACGAGGAGGTCGAGTCTCACCTGCACAGGGAAGACAAGTGGTTAGCTTAGAATCTGAACCCAAGTGCAGGAGAAAAAGCTAGACTGTCCTGCTCCCTAGAAAAGAACTGAGAGCTTTGGAGGTTCTCAACAAAGCTTTAGGTTTTATAGGTCTCTTTTGCTCCCTCTTTCTAATGCAAATGCCACACATATGATTCAGTGGGAGAGTGCCTGACTCTTAGAATTTGAAAATTTGTTTAAATAAAGTATTAGTTTATGACCCAGATGTAAGAACCTGCAAATAAATCAAAATGTCTTGTTTTAAGTGGTTAAAAAACACCCAGCTGGTGGAAAAGATCTGCTTTGACTGGTGATTTCCCCAATGCAACTCTTACTTCAGGTTCATTGCAGGTACACATGGCGTGTGGCTGTATGATAGATGTCAGATAGACAAGCATATGCAAAACCATCCTGCTCTCACCTGAACCCTACCACCCTAGCAATTGGGATTTTCATTTTCTATAATTTGGATGTTCTTCAGAATTTTCTCATAAATCCCCAAAACAGACAAGTCTGGAGGCCTCCCAATGAGTTATGTGGTGCATGAGCCAAAGTTACATAAGGTTAACAGCAAAACAGAAGAAAGACCGTGTCAAACTAGGTGACTGGGGATGATGCAACTGGGGTGGCAGCCGTTGGCCTTTGGTGGCTGGTTGGGCTCCAGTGCGGGTGAAGAGGGAGGCAAACCCTCACCTTGGTTCTCTTGGGCTCCAGGGCAGTTGCCAAGGGAACTCGGTCAAGAGAACCCTGATCAACCCAGCCTGTGGGGAAGGCCCTGACCCCTGGTGAGGACCAGGGTGACTCTCCGCTGAGGAGGTTCCCAAGGCGGTGGGTGCGGCACTGAGGAGACCGCAGCCGCCTCTGTCAACACGCAGGGCGGATGTGTCATTTGTTGTTTCAGTCTCCAGGGCTGGCATGGCCTTCCAGAGAAATGGGGAAGGAGGGGCAGCTGGAGGAAAGAATTTGTTCCAGCTCCAGAGCTGGCTAGGAAATGTTGCTAGAAATGCAAACAGAGGGAGTTTTTGCAATAAAGAGGGCTTTCATCGCTTTTCAAAGGTGCATATGTGCATAATAAAAATACTCTGAGACATAAGTGGCCCCGCGTGGAGTGTCCACTCTGCGTGGAAACAGGGCCCTCAGTGGCTCCCATTGCATTCACTTCTGCGGATACCTGGCACCAGGTGACTCCACAGAGCCTCTTTGAAAGGACACAGAACCTCAGACTATACTTGACGTCCTTTCTCTGAGGTGCTGGCACTGGTGGTGAGTTCCACTCCCCGTTTTCATTTATCCCACATGCAACAGCTCTCGAATTCCAGCAGAGAAGCCTTGTTGAGGGCTCGGAGCAGAGTGAGCGCCATGGAAGTGTGAGGCATTTGAACAGCACATAAAAGCTGAGTTGACCCAATTCTAAAATTCTAATTTTGTCAAGTGCTGACTTGTCTCCCATTCACATGTAGCCACATGGTACTTAAGACATAGATGTTTTAAAGCAACTGCATTTATGACCCTTTCACTCCATGGAAGGTAAGATTTTTTCCTTTTTGTTTTAAAATATATTTTATTGATTTTTTGCAGAGAGGAAGGGAGAGGGATAGAGAATTAGAAACATTGATGAGAGAGAAACATCGATCAGCTGCCTCCTGCACACCCCCTACTGGGGATGTGCCTGCAACCAAGGTACATGCCCTTGACCGGAATCAAACCTGGGACCCTTCAGTCCGCAGGCCAACACTCTATCCACTGAGCCAAACCAGTTAGGGCAAGATTTTTTCCTTTTTAAAATCTGACATACAAAACATGAAAAACAACTGCCCATTGAGTTATGAAGTCAGACTTCTCAGGGCTCAAAGAGGACTCGACCTGGGTGCCTTATGGTTAGTTAGAGAAAATGCCTCATTCCTTGCAAGCATTTGACATGCAACTAGAGAGAACAGGAGAGCTCACACTGACCAGGAGTTCCAGAAGGCTGCAGGCTCCCAGCAATATGAAGTCTCAGGAGACAATATTGGCCCTTCCTGGCTCCCAGGCTGTGTCTTATACTAATAAGAGTTCATAGGACTGTGAACCTACACAAGTAGAAGGCACTTATAGGGTGAGACCAAGGCAGTTCACCCCACTGAGTTCTCTAAAAGGCAGGGAGAGTATTTTTTACTTATTTCTGTATCTCCTCAATAGGGTGGCTGGCAGAGGGCAGAGAATCAGGTAATGGTTCCTAAGTGAATTAAAGAACACTCTTAATTTGGCTTTTGATAACTAGCTTTGATTGCTACAGCCCCGAGAAGGACAGAATAGCCACTTGAATCCACTGATCAACCTCCACATCGCAAGAGTAGGACAGGCAGCAGTCGCCTCTCCATGTGATCCCCAGGGGCACACACAGCACCACCTCAAAGAATCTCTACCAAAAGACCTATAGCAGATCAAATGTTTAAGGCCAACTTCCCGTTTACAAGAATCATGGGAGAAAAAAAAGGAATCTGAGGAGAAACCAAGATGGCAGCATAGGTAAACACCAGAAATTGCTGCCTCCCACAACAACTTCAAAAATACAACTAAAAGACAAAACGGACATCATCCAGAACTACAGAAAGGCTGCCTGAGTGGAAATTCTACAACTAGATAGAAAGAGAAAAGCAAACTGAGACTCAGAGGAGGTGTGGAAGTAAAGTGCAGAGGTACAGAGGCATGCGGAAAGGACTGGCAACTGAGGATGAGGTTGTCTTTTTCAATCGGGAGGGAGACACACGCTCCTGCTCTGAACTCCAGTTCTGGGTGGGTCTCTGAAGACCCAGATTCATACGGGGAGAAACTGGACTGTCTGGCATCGGTCAGAACTCGAGGGCGGCTTTCTCTCAGGGGTACTTGCAGCGATTACAGGGACACTGAGACTTGGGGCCTCTTAGGGTAGGACTGAGGATCAGCCATAGCTGTTTGTTTAGACCTGTTGATTCCCTAAGACCCCACCCCACCCAAACTGTGCACAGAGGCTTTCGCATATGAATGACCTGGCCCTTTGAAACCTGAAAATTACCTAACAAACTGCAGCTGGGTCAGAGAGACCCAGAACTTCCAAAAAAGGCCCAAGGCCCCACAGCAGCTTACATTGCTTCACAGCTGGGCCTTATCTGGGCACCTCCAAACCCCAAACAAAGAAGAGGAATCTGCAGATATCTCCATAGTTCCTGCTGGGTAGCCTCAGGCAGAGGCTAAATTAGCACCTCTTTAGAGATCCAAGTGCCAGTGTACCCAGTGGTCAGAGTGGGACCATCCAGATTACAACTCCTCAGATCCATAAGGGACACACTCAGGGGACAGACTCAGTGAGCACCAAAGCCCCACTGAAGAAAGTCTTGCCCCATATGGGTGTCTTCAGCACAGAAGTTCTCCCACCATAGACACAGCTGATTCTCACAGCCAATTGGCCTGGAGGTCAGTTCCTTCCAGTGATACCTACAACAATCAAGGCTTAACTACAACAAGACTGTGCACAAAGCCCACAAAGGGGTGCACCAAGAGTGTCCACCTCAGGTAATTGGGGAGGCTGAGCCACTGGGCCCTATAGGACACCTAGCACACAAAGCCACTCTGCCAACACAGGGAAGCATACAAAATGTGGAGACAAAGAAACAGGTCACAAATGACAGAAATGGAGGAAAGCAAACTACTGGATGTAGAGTTCAAAACCACGGTTATAAGGATTTACAAGAATTTTCTAGAAACTGCCGATAAATTTAGTGAGACCCTGAAGGATATGAAAAAAGACCAACTAGAAATTAAGCATACACTGACTGAAATAAAGAATAATATACAGAGATCCAACAGCAGACAAGAGGATCCCAAGAATCAAGTCAAAGATTTGAAATACAAAGAAGCAAAAAATACCCAACCAGAAAAGCAAAAAGAAAAAAGAATCCGAAAATACGAAGATAGTGTAAGGAGCCTCTGGGACAGCTTCAAGCATACCAACATCCAAATTATAGGGTTGCCAGAAGAAGAGAGAGAGCAAGATATTGAAAACCTATTTGAAGAAATAATGACAGAAAACTTCCCCTACCTGGTGAAAGAAATAGACTTACAAGTCCAGGATTCACAGAGAACCCCAAACAAAAGGAATCCAAAGAGGACTGCACCAAGACACATCATAATTAAAATGCCAAGGGCAAAAGACAAAGAGAGAATCTTAAAAGCAGCAAGAGAAAAACAGTTAGTTACCTACAAGGGAGTACCCATACGACTGTCAGCTGATTTCTAAACAGAAACTATGCAGGCCAGAAGGGAGTGGCAAGAAATATTCAAAGTGATGAATACCAAGAACCTACAACCAAGATTACTTTATCCAGCAAAGCTATCATTCAGAATTGAAGGTCAGATAAAGAGCTTCACAGATAAGAAAAAGCTAAAGTAGTTCATCACCACCAAACCAGTATTATATAAAAAGCTGAAAGGTATTCTTTAAGAAGAGGAAGAAGAAAAAGGTAAAGATAAAAATTATGAACAGCAAATACATATCTATCAACAAGTGAATCTAAAAATTAAGTGAATAAAAAATCTGATGAACAGAGTAAACTGGTGAATATAATAGAACCAGGGGCATAGAAAGGGAGTGGACTGACAATTCTTGGGGGGAAAGGGGTGTGGGGGTCCAGGAAGAGACTGGACAAAAATCGTACACCTATGGATGAGGACAGTGGGAGGGGTAAGGGCAGAAGGTGGGGTGGGAACTGGGTGGAGGAGAGCTATGGGGGGAAAAAGAGGAACAACTGTAATAATCTGAACAATAAAGATTTGATTAAAAAATAAATAAATAAAAAATAATAAAAATAATTTGAAGAAAAAAAAAAGAATCTTGGGAGAGAGCAAGCAAGTTACATTTCATCACCAGGAAATAAAAAGACTAATCTAGAATGCAGGACTCTTTACAGGACAATGGGCCTGGTTCCCCTAAAGCATTGGCATGAAAATTTAAGGTAGGGTCTTGGGAAAGAGAAACTCTAAAGAGTTTTAAGAGACATAGCAACCAAATACAGTGTATGGGTCTGGAATTATGACTCAAATATACCCATTGTTTTAAAAATAATAATCTTCTCCAGCCCCCACATCCCACTAGCTCTTATTCTATCTCTCTGCTTTCCTTCATGGAAGCTCCTGGAGAGCTGTCCACACTACAAATGCTCTCTACTTCCTCACTTTCCATTCCTCTGACCCAGAGTAGTCTGCCCTCTGCCTTTCTTTCTCCAGTAAAGCTTATCCTTCCAAGGTCACAAATGGCCTCCATGCTTCTCAATCCATCCATCCATCCATCCATCCATCCATCCATCCGTGTGTGTTTGCACATAGTGTGTTTTATTTCTTCATTTTAAAAATATATTTTATTGATTTTTTACAGAGAGGAAGGGAGAGAGATAGAGAGTTAGAAACATCGATGAGCGAGAAACATCGATCAGCTGCCTCCTGCACATCTCCCACTGGGAGATGTGCCTGCAACCCAGGTACATGCCCTTGACCGGAATCGAACCTGGGACCTTTCAGTCTGCAGGCCAACGCTCTATCCACTGAGCCAAACCGGTTTTGGCTATTTCTTCATTTTAAAAAATCATTCTTTATAAAGATAAATCATAGAGGAGAAACCAAGATGGCGGCATAGGTTAACGCCGGAGATTGCTGCCTCGAACAACCAATTCAAGGGTACACCTAAAAAACGGAACGAACATCATCCAGAACCACAGGAAGGCTGGCTGAGTGGAAATTCTACAACTAGGAGGAAAGAGAATATCATACTCAGACTCAGAGGAGGCGCAGTGCTGAAGTGAAATACTCAGGTGCGGAGTGCGCGCGCGGAGCGGGCTGGCGGAGGAGGGCGCGGTTGTTGTTTTCAATCGGGAGGGAGTTTCAGACTCTGAGCTCCAGATCCGGGCGAGTCTCTAGGGACCCAGACTCAAATGGGAGAAGCGGGACTGTCTGGCTTCAGTCGGAACTCGAAGGCAGCTTTCTCTCCGAGGTTTGCAGCGGTTGCTGGGACTCTGTGAGGCAGAGCACCTAGGGACGGAACTGAGAGCAGCCATAACTGCTCGCTCCGCCCGCCCTGTTTGATCCAGTGCGACCCGCCCCGCCCAAGCCCTGCACAGAGCCATTTGCCAGATAGCCTCAGGCAAAGGCTAGATTAGCACCTACCCAGAGGACAGAAGTTTTCCCACTGCAGACACAGCTGACTCTCATAGCCACTTGGCCTGGAGGTCAAATCCCCCCAGTATCAACTACAGCAATCAAGGCTTAACTACAATAAGACTGCGCACAAAGACCACTAGGGGGTGCACCAAAAAAGCAAAAAAAAAAAAAAATGCGGAGACAAAGAAACAGGACAAAATTGTCAATGGAAGATATAGAGTTCAGAACCACACTTTTAAGGTCTCTCAAGAACTGTCTAGAAGCTGCCGATAAACTTAATGAGATCTACAAGAAATCTAATGAGACCCTTGATGTTATGATAAAGAACCAACTAGAAATTAAGCATACACTGACTGAAATAAAGAATACTATACAGACTCCCAACAGCAGACCAGAGGAGCGCAAGAATCAAGTCAAAGATTTGAAATGCGAAGAAGCAAAAAACACCCAACTGGAAAAGCAAAATGAAAAAAGAATCCGAAAATACGAAGATAGTGTAAGGAGCCTCTGGGACAGCTTCAAGCATACCAACATCCGAATTATAGGAGTGCCAGAAGATGAGAGAGAGCAAGATATTGAAAACCTATTTGAAGAAATAATGACAGAAAACTTCCCCCACCTGGTGAAAGAAATAGACTTACAGGTCCAGGAAGCGCAAAGAACCCCAAACAAAAGGAATCCAAAGAGGACCACACCAAGACACATCATAATTAAAATGCCAAGAGCAAAAGACAAAGAGAAAATCCTAAAAGCAGCAAGAGAAAGAAACTCAGTTACCTACAAGGGAATACCCATACAACTGTCAGCTGATTTCTCAACAGAAACTTTGCAGGCCAGAAGGGAATGGCAAGAAATATTCAAAGTGATGAATACCAAGAACCTACAACCAAGATTACTTTATCCAGCAAAGCTATCATTCAGAACTGAAGGTCAGATAAGGAGCTTCACAGATAAGGAAAAGCTAAAGGAGTTCATCACCACCAAACCAGTATTATATGAAATGCTGAAAGGTATCCTTTAAGAAGAGGAAGAAGAAGAAAAAGGTAAAGATACAAATTATGAACAACAAACATGCATCTATCAACAAGTGAATCTAAGAATCAAGTGGACAAATAATCTGGTGATCATAATAGAATCAGGGACATAGAAAGGGAATGGACTGACTATTCTTGGGGGGAAAAGGGGTGTGGGAGATGTAGGAAGAGACTGGACAAAAATAGTGCACCTATGGATGAGGACAGTGGGTGGGGAGTGAGGGTGGAGGGTGGGGCGGGAACTGGGAGGACGGGAGTTATGGGGGGAAAAAAGAGGAACAAATGTAATAATCTGAACAATAAAGATTTAATTAAAAAAAAAGGTAAATCATACTACTAAATATTGTTGCTACCCAGGCATTGAATAAACATTAGACTTTTAAAACCATCTTTATTGAGAAATAATTCACATACCATAAAATTCATCCATTTAAAGCATACAGTTTAATGATTTTTAGTATAGTCACAGAATCATGGAACCATCACCACAACTAAAGTTTAGACATTGTTATTGCCCCAAATAAACCCTTCATCCGTTAACACCGCCTCCCCCCCGCCCCCTTTCCTAGTCCTAGGCAATCACTAATCTGCTTTTTGTCCTTATAGATGTACCTGTTCTGGCCATTTCATATAATGGAATCATACAGTATGTGGTCTTTTGTGACTAGCTTTTTCCACTTAGAGAAATGTTTTTAAGGGTCACCCATGTTGCATATATCAATGCTTCATTCTTTTCTACTGCCAAGTAATAACCCATTGTATGTACCACATTATATTTGTTTATTCATCAATTCATAGGCATTTGTCTATTATACACTTTTTGGCCATTATAAATAGTGCTGCTCTGGATATTCATGTACAAGCTTTTATATGGGCATATATTCACATTTCTCTTGAGTATATATGTAGCAATGGAATTGTTGAGTTACATGTTTTTCAAAGAAGCTGTACCATTTTACATTCTCTCAACCGTGCATGAGGGTCCCAGTTTCTGTATCTCCTCCCGGACACTTGGTATTACCTTCTTTTGTCTCTGGTCTTCCTTATCCATGTTTCCTTATCTATTCTTTGCCTTTTATGATATTGAAATTTTGGGAGAATTCAATCCTTTCCCCCTTTGAATGGTCTTCATTTTAGGTTTATTTGATGTTTCCTCATAATTAGAATCAAGTTATCTATTCCTGGCCAGAACACTATATAGGCGACATGTGTCCTTCTCAGGGTGTCACATCTGAAACTCATGATGCCCATCGGTCCTTATTGGTGATGTTAATTACTCAGTCAAGGTGTTGCTTGATCTCTCCACTCTATAATTATCATCTTTTATTCCTTGTAACTAATAAGCAATTTGTGGGAGAGACATTTTGAGATGGTTCAAATTTTCTGCTCTTAGTCAAAATTTCCTCCTGGATTTAGCGTCCATCCATGGTTCCTGCCTAACTATCTTTCTCATGATGGTTGAAAAATGAGTATTTTTCAACTACAGCCCTCCCTGCACATTTATCAGCTGGTCCTTGGCATTTTTCTGTAAGCTAGAGCCCTCCCTTCTCCATTTATTTATTTATCTATCTAGTCTTTATTGGTAAGGAAGTACAAATTATTGTGTTTTTTAATGCTTCATAATTCATTAGCATACTTAATTGTTTTGGCCAGTGGGAGTCTCTATTCTGGCTCCTGGGTCCTTGTGGCATGCCCCAATGGTTTAGTTAGGCCCTCCCTCCTTCCCTCCCTCCCTCTCATTCTTTGCATAATAAGATGTTCTAGGCTCATTTTGTCCTTACCTGGCCTTAACCTGGAATTAGCCATTTCTCTGACAAGCCTGTTTTCTCTTAGTGGAGAATGTTCTTAGCCATAGGTGTGCTCATTAGGGATGTATCTGTGTGCTTCTTGGCCCTTTTTGTAGAGAGACTTAGGGAATATACACACTATGCATACATATGTGCACATGAAACATGCATATGCACACACATAGATGTTTTAGAAATCATGAGTTTACACTGGTATCTGTTAGGTCGGAGAGAGCCCAGGATCGGATACATGCAGACATGACAAGATAATGGACTTCCCCTGGAATTTCTCACAGATCAAGGTGCCAGACACAGATACAGGCTTCTTCTCCCTTAATCAACATACCCCCCCCCCCCCCGCCCATTCCCTGCAGCAGAGAATTCCTCAGCTCATGTCCCTGCCCCTCACCCAACCGCAGTATAAAAAAAGCGCCCCCCTCCCTGTTGGCGTGAATCCACGTGCCCTGTCCTTGGCGTACGTGGGTCTCCCGGGGACGCAGAATAAGCCTTTTCCTTTCCTTTCTTTTCTGATTCACTGGACTCTATTTCTTGCGCCGCCTCCTGAGCCACCTAACCTAACAGTATCTCCATTTTCATTCCATGGGAGTCCTTCTTGCCTTTCCCAATCCATATTTTTTATTTTTTCTTATCAGTTTTATTGAGGTACAACCAACAAACAAAACTGTAAGATATTTAAAGTGTACATTTATGGTGATTTGACATATATATGCATTATGAAAGGATTCCCACCATCTGGTTAATTAACACATCCATTACCTCATATGTTTATCAATTCATATTCTTCCATAGTGAAAACCTCAACATGAATATATTCACTCACTTCTCAACCCTGTAATACATACACAATAGCTTCAGAATTGCTCCACCTGTGCCATTACAATAAAACTCTTAAAGTGAGTTTAGGACTTGTTTATAGTTCTTAAAATTCATAAAAGTTTTCATGAGTTATTAATGAGGAATCTGAAAATATCCTGGGGACTTGTAAACCCTTGATAAAAATCTGTTATGAGCCTGAAATACAAGTTCAGTTCTCAGTTTGGAGTTGGCCTTTTGGGTATTTTCTTTCCAGGGTGGGAAGGCAGCTGCAGTTTCCTGAGAGCCGCCTTTAATTGAGAACATGTTTGCAAATCCACCGTGTGGTCCCAGAATTCATTCCAGTAGGCATTTATGCTCAATATGTCTCCAATTTGGCTTTGTTGGAGCATGCCAACAGACAGCAGAACCACCAGCTACATTTTGTTAAGATAGATTGTGCCAAACTGATAATGGCAGCAGATCTATCTGATAGCCCAAGGGAACAACTCCTTGCTCTTGCAGGTGAGGCTGAAATCTGCCTGCCCTCTTTTCTCTTCAAAAAAACAGGAGAAGCATCAAAATTGTTTCAAACCAGTCCAAGGCCAATCGGGAGGTAAGCGCAGTTGCTGTCCTGTCTCCAACTCCTCGGCTAGTGTTCCATGATTATTACATTACTTTTTTTACTCATTACCTTTATCATCAATCCCCCTATATTTGTTGACTTCTAGCCTTGACAGCAAGGATACTTAGCAATGAAGAAAAGACTCAGAGCTGTGGACTCGAAGACAACCTCCCAATCCATATAAAACCGATTTTAATGGGGTAGAGAGTTTAGGGGCCCAATAAACTCCTTTCCTCTTTTCTCACCAGTTGAGAGTGGATATGAGTCAAGCCAATGGAATTCAGCATCTCTTTACCACCGATACAATCCAGGCTGCAGTATGCAGTGGATGCAATATCGCACTGCCCAAACTCCCTTTAGGGCAGGAAGGACGCATTCCCCAGATGCAGGGAGTACTTCCAGGTCACTGAAAGCTGCCAGCCCTCACTGGGGATTATCTTGGCTGAAGGTAACAGTCTCTTCCAAGGTCATACTTCCCAGAGGCAGCCTGCATCCAGTGACTGATTCAACTTGGGAGTACAAAGACCTGGCCCACTCTTTGCAATTTGGGACAGGTCTATGAGGTTGCTAAGGCCTTTGTTGGGTCTGCATTGCTTTCCAACCTCTCCCTCTACCCAATCTGCTTTCTCCTGCTCCCTTTTACAGGCAACAATTTCAAGAGCACTCCCTTATAAATGTCCTCCATGTAACCTCAGAACTAGTCTTCCAAACAATCCAGCCTGGAATGTGTCCAGTTAGGGAAAGCATCCTGGAGGAGGTTCCATTTGACTGCATTTTGGAACTAAACGTGAGACAGGCAAACAGAATATGTGATTCACTCCAGGGTTCAACATAAGTGAAGGCCCAGAGAACGTAAAGACTCAATTCAGATGTTCTGCAGACCTTCCCTGTCCCATCCAGGACTAACATAGTACCTGAGGCAATCTTTGACGAATGAATTAATAATAGTGATGAGTGAGCTTTTTCCATTTATTTCAGATTATGGGTTGTGTTTGTTTATTTTTTACAACAAATCATTCATACCAAACAGGAATAATAATGCCAAGCACTATGCTAAACACTTTGTATATATATATTCTCTTATTTAGTCCTCATAATGACCCTTTGAGGCTCATACTAGTGTTACTCTAATTTTATAGATAAAGAAAACTGAGGCTTAGCCTAGTTAAGAAATTTTCCTGGGGTCAGATGTCAAGTGATTCTCTTGGCCACACATCCTACAGATTCCCTCAGACAAAGAACCATGTGAGAGTGTAGATGAGAGTTGTCAGAGTCCAGAGGGAGTGATGGCCTCTCTTGGGTGTCCACCAGGGCCTCAGAGAAGGGTTTGCCTCAGCGACTTGAGGCTGGGAGAGCCAGCCCAGATCCTAGCATGGCTTCTGCCTCTCCAACTTTGGAGAGTGGTATCAAACAGAAAGGGCTCCACTGCTGGTGAGAGAGCCATGGTTCTGAAGCTGTAGCCTCTGCTCAAACTAAGAGAAACTTGATGGACAAGTTTTTCTTGCCTTTGGTAAAGAAGGTGCCAGCATAAGGGCAATGCTTAGAGATCCTTCAGAGATGTTTTTTCAGGAAACAGTATATGTTGAAGAAGGGATTGGAGCTGGCAAGATGTAAAGCCTTTAAAAATAGAAGGCCTGTGTGTAGGTCATCCTGGCAGATAAAATTTTGTGCAAACAATATACATAAGCAAACAAAACAGAAGCAAACGCATAGATACAGAAAACAGACTGATGGTTGCCAGAGGAGAGGAGTGTTGGAGGGCTGGGTGAAAAAGGATGAAGGGATTGAGAAGTACAGATTGGTGTAATTATAAAACAGTCATGGGGATGTAAAGTACAGTATAGGAAATAATAGTTAATAATACTGTAATAACCCATGGATGGTGCCAGGTGGGTCCTGGAAATATCAGGGGGAACACTTTGCAAAGTATATGATTGTCTGAACACTATGCTGTACACCTGAAACTAATACAAAATAATATTGAATGTAGTTGAAAAAAAATTTTTTTAAAAATGCACCACGTATCTTGGTTCTTTTGCTCATCTGTCTGATCATCCATTCAACAATATCTGTTGGTGCCAACTATATGGCAGGCACAGTCAAGACATTGGGCCACAGCAGTGAATAAGATATTCAAGGTCCCAGCTCTCATGAAACTCAGGGGACAGGATAGACCTACCTGGGTCCCACTGTTCCTGGCCCGTCGACTTCTGGTTGTATAACGTGGCTGACTCCATTGCTTGCTCAAGGAATGGTACCTGGGGCTCTGCATGATCATGGTCAAAAACAGGCAGGGTGTCTCACTTGTCACTCCCACCACAACCTCCTTGTATTGGGAAGACTGGATTCCGTATCACCCTCCTAATGAAAAGGACTAATACTGAAGTTATTAGCCTGGGCCTCATGGGTGAGAAGACTCTGCCACGCTAGCCTTTATCCTCCTTTGTCCCACCCTTAGCAGGAGTGGTGAGATGGGCCCCGATTGCCTTCCACATGCATCAAAGACTACTTTGTGGCCAGGTCTCTAACACAGTCAGAGACCTGGGAACCTGCTGGGCTGGTGCCTGTCTGTGCTGAGTCCTTCAGGCCCTGCTCCATGTGTCGGGTTCTTCTTTCTCCTCATCAAGGACTTCCTCTTAATTGGGCAAGTCTGCTAAGCTCAAGCCCCTCTGGATGCCGGAAGCCGGTCCATGCTTGCTGTTTCAAGGGACCTGGCATATATGGCATACTGTTCTTAATATGTTTGCTCACCTTCTTGGCACTGTGTGTTTTAACTAAGGTCTCTGAGAAAGGTTGTTTCCCCAGGTAGGGATTTTCCCCTGAAGTTAGGGAGGGAATAAAACCTCTTAACTAAGTGCCAGGCGGGTAATTAATCACTTTAACTATGAACAATCATGCTTAAGCTACATAATCTTTACTCCCTGGAATGGAGATAAGAAACGCCCTAACCTTTGTAATAGAGATTGTTAGGATTGAATCAACTGGTATAAATACAGATGTAACAAGACAGCAACACACAGAACTTAGAACACAGAACTTAGAAGACAGAACTTAGAAGACAGAACCTACACAGAACCTAGAGACAGAAGAACTTCGCTGGAGAGAACATGGCAAAAGATCTTGGACAGAACCTGGCTACAGAACTTGGTTGGAGAACCTAGACAGAACCTGGCAACCAAACCTGGCTGGAGAACCTAGCGAGGGAACATGGCTACAGAACCTGGATAGAACATGGCAAGAGAACCTGACTACAACCTGGCAACAGAACCTGGCTGAAGAACCTGGCTACAGAATCTGGAGACCGAACCTGGCTGGAGAACCTGGAGAACCTAGCAAGAGATCCTAACCAGAACTTGGCTAGAGATCCTGGCTAGGCTGCTGATGAACTGAATGCTGTCTCCGTGTCATTCCTTCTTCCCCGACTCCGTCCACACCTTTGGGGACCCCTGGACCTGTTGGGGTTGGACCCCCGCATCTGGAGAAGCAGCTGTGATTTAGAAGTAGCCCTGTACTCCAAAGCAGGAGGAAAGTATATTCTGATTTTAGGATTGCCACCTTCTAGCAAAGTCACTTGACTGCCCTGAATCCTTTTCTGTAAGTCTGAGAATATCCCCAAGGTTGCTGTGAAGACTAAATGAGAGAATGTACAAGAAAGGCTTAGGCCTATTACAAACATTTACTAAACACTAGTTGGGTTTCAAATATTAATTGGATGGGAAGTCAGCTCAAATCAAAGGAGTAACATTTTTGCTTGGCCCTGAGGGAATTAAAAGAAGTATAAAGCAACATCCCTGTCCTCAAGGAATTTTTCATAGAGTTGGGTTGTACTTTTGTACACTTGTCTGGTGATGTTGAATGCTCTGAATTGCTAATAGGAAGCTGAGTAAGTGTGCATGTGTAGAAAGAATTACAGAACTAAACAGAAAAAAAAAAAAACTATTGAGGGAGCAAGTGGTCAAATTACTAGTGTGGCACAGGCAGGATTTAGAATAAAACCATGTGAATAATGGGTAGGGGGAGCATAGGCTCCTGGCCTGGGAGTTGTCCTCTCCCACCAGCATTGAAGAGGGCTGTGCTCAGCACTGATGAAAAACAGACATTCACTGACCTTTGGCAATAGGCACTTGACCAAGTGGGTTTTCATTGGAGAAGTTGTTGTACAAATAGATACTAAAAAGGGATTAGACAGATTTGTGGAAGATGAAACTTTGCAGGTGGAAGGACAAAGAGCTTGCTGAGTATAGTTGCTTCAGCCCAGATGCGATGAACTTTGGGCCCTTGTGTCCAGCCAGGGTCACGATGGAATGTGGCCCAGCATGGCATGCAGGAGGAGATCCATGGAGAATCACATGGATGATGAAAGAAGGGAATCTAGAGCAGAAACAGGGAAGAGACTGCTCAAGTCACTATAGCTTGTCCTAGTGGGGAGGGACAGGTAGTAATCATCAGACCCATGAGGCTGTTTTAATCATATACTAGTTTTTTCTGACTATAACAATATTTATGCTTAAGTAAACATTTTTGTAGCATGGATTGTCATATATTGTTTGGTCATTTCAAACATATTTTTGATGACATAACCCCTCACAGATATTGCCAAAGAGGGGAAGTGAATGGACAGGTCCCATCTCCATGGACATCACCTGGTGTCCTCCAGGGTAGATTATCTGACCATTAGAGGGTGGGGCTGACTGAAGGTGGAGAGTGGACACCTCTCCCTCAAGTGGAGAACAGAATAATTGTGGGAGGAACCCACCATCCTAGTAATTCCTTTAATTTCTTCCTATGTTTTCGTGCAGCTGTGGAAGCTTCAGTCAGCCCTGTTTGTGGGGGGCCTTTGGATTGTGACCATCTGACCCCACAACAACTGACTGCTTGGGGTTTTAAACCATTGCTGAGACTTTTGACATGTGATTTCACGGTTCCTTTATTTCTGTGTGTCAGAGGCAGAATATTAACTTCACACTCTAACCTGGATGCACTAAGAAGTCATACTTTATTGTTTTCCATATGTCGTATAGCTTTCTTTCCAAGCCCACACCCAGCTGGTTAGCAAAAAGAAACTCTATGTGCTCACTTTCAAGCTTAATTCAACGAAACCCAAGATTAACATTTATTTAGATTAACCTCTCTCGGATAAAATTGCTCAGTCTCTCAGAAAATGTTTTCCCTTCATCTCTTTTGTTCCCAAAGATGTGTCCAGACATGTGTTTGAGGATTGGTTTATGCAACCTTGTGATCATGGGGAAGATTGAGTCTCTGTGGCTACCCCACACCCAGTTCCTAGTGTGTCTATGGGCTCATCCTGACCTGAGCTTTCTCGGGCATCAGAAACTCTCTGATGAGACTCCCGTTTGGCCTGAGTGAGTATTTCACTCAGTAGCCTTGGGTATTGAGATCCCTCACCCTTGGCATGGTGATCCTTCTGGCAAGTTCCTTTACTGGACTCTCAGGTATGTCTCTATGACCCTGGAAGCAAAGATGACTTAGGAAAGTTGAACCACAGGGCCTGCCTCTGTCTCACTACTGAGCCACTGTGTCGAGGAGTGGTCCCCCGACTCAGTGTAAACAGCTTGGGAATTAGCTTTCTACTCCATATCTTCCATGGGTTGCAGAACAGAGTGATCAGGCTTCTTGGCTAACCTGGACTTATCCAACAATCTCCCTCCTTGGCCTGCCAAACAGGAACCAACACAACCAACAGCCTTGTTCTCCTGCCTCTGCTACCCCTTCTGCCTCCCACAATTTCCTGCCCTAGAAAGTGGAGGACTCGTCTTTTACTTCTGCTCCATTTCTTCTCGCAGAGAGTGCAACAGCTCCCATAGGCAAGGGTACCTTCTCCACCCATAAATGCACTCTCTGAACCAGGTCTTCTAGGCTGACCCCCAAAGAAGGAGACCAAAGAATTTGGCAAACCATCTCTCAAAACAGTAGCCTTGGGTGCAAAGCTATTATCCTGCTGCCTAAATTGTGATTGCCAGAGCTAATTACTACCTTGGTAATTCTTTTTACATTCTTTCTGCCATAAAATCTAATCTTCCTGAGGCATTCTATGATAAAGGTCATGTACTTGGGAAGGTAAGGAAGAAAACAATTTTAAAGAATTCACAATATTAATTGTGCTATGGGGGAACCTCCAGCTGGGAAGTTTCTTTGCCCCGGTCAGCCTGATAAATCTTGGTCCCAGTCAAGGATAGATGACAATGGCTGTGGCTCATGATAGGAGATAGATTCCCTGAGTGGAAATATAAGAGGGAAAAGTACCGCACCCAAAGGAAGGGGGAAGAGGAAACTTCAGGAAGCATAGCACACAAATAGCTGAAATAGGGCCTCATCAGATAAGAGCTACTCCTCTCTACTCAAGAAATAGCCAGCTGACCAGCAGTCACCCTTCATCTAATAGGTATAGTTCAATGACATCTTAGCTAGACTTTCTTCTCCACCTCTCCCAACCTCAGCCTTCTCTAAATAGTTAGTTTCCTGTATTTGGATGGTTTCCACTGCCCTGCCTTCCAGAGTATCACCTGGATGAATGAGATACCCTCTCTTCTCTGGGAGGAATGTTTAAGGAATCACATACTACTTGTTATTCATTAAACTTTCTGTCATGGTCCCAGGGAGAAGACTGAGATTTCACAGAGTCCTGATTGCAGTTAAGTTCACAATTCAAGAGAGTCATATAACCCTTGCCTGCTTTCTATATTGGTAGCAAAGACTTGCAACTGGAGCCTGGAAGAAAGTACTGTCTGCTAGAAATATGCTCTCTCTTAAAGGAATATCTTGAGCGTGAACTTTAAGCACCATTCGCTGGGACTTACTCTTTTATCTTCCCCATTTCCTCAGCAAATCAATGTGTTATCTGTATCAAGGGACACCATATCTCCTAGAAACAGGGACACCTAAGACTTCAAATCCATAAGAAGGAATAACATCTACTAGTCCAATAAAAGATTTCTGAAATCACTGATTTAATACATATTTATTATGCACCTACTGTGTGCTAGGGACCATGCTCAGCATTGGAAATACAAGAGTATGCAAGACACAGTTTTTGCTCTTATGGAGCTTATGGGCTAGTGGAAGAGACAGCCACTTTAAAAAAATACACTCAAACAAATGTATAATTAAAAGTGGTGATAAATGCTGTGAAAGAAAATGCATTGGTGTTGTGAGTAGGAAATGCTGACCTAACTTGAGGGTGTGTGGGATTGAAAAATTTGCCCAAGGAGAATGAGGTTTTAACTGAGATTGAGACGATGAAGGACTGATAGGTAACGGGGGAATTGTGGACAGGGTACACAAAAGACCTGAAGTGAGACGAGTGTGTCTTGTTTCAGGGACTGAATGAATGCCGGGGCTATGGGCTGAATTTTGTCCCTCAAACAAAGGTATGTTGAAAAAAAGATGTGTTGAACTCCTAATTCCTATACCTCAGAATATGACCTTATTTAGAAATAGGTTGTGGCAGATGCAATTAGTTAAGATGAGGTCACACTGGAGTGGAGTGGGACCCTAATCCAATGACTGGTGTCCTCACAAGAAAGCCATGTGCAGTCAGACACAGCAAGAGTGCCCTGTGATGATGGAGGATCGGAGTGATGCAGCTGTAACGGAGGAATGCCCAAGGTTGCCAGCACACCACCAAAAGCTAGGAAGAAGCAAGGAAGGATTCTCTTACAGTCCTCAGAGGAAGCATGGCCCTACCAACACCTTATTTGTGGACTTCTAGCCTCAGATCTCACCTGCACTGGGAATCAACTTGTTGTTTAAGCCACCCAGTCTGTGGAACTTTGCTAGCCTCCAGGAAAGTAATAGAGCCAGTGCGGCTGAGGGGAGAAGGAGTGTGAGATGAGAAGGGAATGGTTGGAAGGGGCAAATATCTGGATTCAAGATTTTGGACTTTAGCCCAAAAGTAATGGGGCAGTATTGAGGAGTTCTAAGTGGGAGGGTGACATTATTCAATTTACATTGTAAAAAGAGCGCCACGAGTGCAGTGTACAGAAAGAGGAGAGAGGGAATGAGGGGTGTTGCAGGTTGGGTTCCCAAGGAGGAGACACTGAGATAGAGCCTCGGCTGACAAGAGCTTCGCCGAATGCAGAGGGGCTCTGGAGTGTCGTGGGTCAGAGTTGTGCTGTACTGTGACACGTTTAAACACGAAGCTATGCTCAGATGTAGCAAGTAAGCCAAGGAATGATAAGTAACTTTGTAAAGTCACATGGTAGGAGAGAGGATCTGAGATTTGAACCCAGGCCTGTCTTTCGATAAAGCCCAATCACCTGTCCATTTTTACATTGAATCAATAAGTATTTATTGAGTCTCTACTGTGTGCCAAGAACTGTGCTAGGTCATGTTATTGTGATGATATTATACTCCCTGGAAAGAGAAGTAAAAATGCAGCTTTTCATATTCAGATACAATTTCTTATTGAAGGATTGCAACAAGAAAAGCAAGACTTAGATGTTTTAGATGTAGTTTATAGTTTCTTGAAATGTATAGTATTTTTTGTCCTCCATCTGTTCATACCCAACCTTTCTTCCAGATTTCTCTCAAACTCCCTTCTCCATTTCCTCTGGTTACAACTGTCCCCATTTACTAACTCCCTTTGCCACACATTTCACACTTTATTAGCTCTTGTTGGCTACTGGTTGCCAACGACTAGGTATCCATTCTAGTATATACTATCTTAATCATTACGTGTGTGTGTGTGATTTTTTTTTTCTAACAAGGCTGTAAGCACCTCAAGTAATGGAGAATTATTGAGGCTCAGAGTTCTCTTATTGGTAGACTTCACAATGTTATTGCCTTACCAATAAGATTCCCATAGCCAAACTAAATAACATAACTTTTTAAATACTTTTCAACCCAAAAATGTCAAGCTCCCAAGGATGTAAAATTGACAAGACATTTAAAAAGCATTTCACTTAATAATTTCAACAACCTATCAATATTTCTATCAGTAAGAATGAGCTTGGTTATGCTGTGGTAACAACCCCAAAATCTTACTGGCTTAAATCAACAAGGTCATTGGCTGGAAAGAGACCCCACTGTGGACCAAAATGGAATAATAGGTACTGGGTATACCCTGAAACAACAACAACAACAACAACAACAACAAAAGGCACAACTATAAAAAAACCCAAAATATATAAAATAAAAGTTTTGGAGACAATGATAGCAGACAATAAAATACAGAAATCCCTGAGATATGAGAAAGGTTATTTCTTTAGGTCAGGGGGGGTTCTGTTGCCATTCATGCTCACTTACTCAAACCACCCAGCTGGTGGAGAATTCACCTCTGGAACATTCCCAACCTTTTAGGTAAGAGAAATGAACAGTGGCAAATCTTGCACTAATTTAAAGGCTCCCATATTTTAAAGGCCAAACTCAATTGTATGGCCATGCTTGGAAATAAGGGAGAAGGAAAGTGCAGTCTGACCAAGTACCTGAAGAAGAGCAAGAAATATTCAGTGATGAGCACTAATGATGATCACAGTATTATTATTATTAATATTTATCCCTTTTTACTTTTTAAGTAAAACTAAATCTCAGGTTTAATAACTTGTCCAAGGTCACACATTTTAGCCATTGAACATGTAGGATTTCTGCTGAAGTCCATCTGATAGTGGAGTCTATGCCATTTCTTCTCTACCACGCTGCTTTTCTCTAAGTTGCTTTCCAGAAAGGATGTCCTGCATGTTCTTCGGGCTCTGACTAACCTCACTTAATTATTCCCAGTAGGGCTCTTAGCTTGCTAGTTTCCAACTTCTGATCCATTTCAGGTGTATCCTTTCCAGATATCATGCCCATTCATTGTTTATTTGTTATTTCGAAAAGGACCCACTATGTTTTCTTCAATAGAGCAGGTGTTGGTCATACCAAGATGAATAATACTTAGTTCTAACTTTTAAGGATTTTATCTTCCAGTAAGGCAGCCAGGAAAAATAGCAAATAATTCCAAAGCAATGTAATAAACACTGTAATGAAGATCTGTCCAGTCAGTCTTTGGAAACAGGTTACCTCCCAAAAGAAGATGGAAATGGCACATATGCGAGCAACCATCACTAGAAGTAATCCAGGCCAAGTTCGCAAGTAAAAGATTTCAGAGATTGGGGGGACATACAAAATCAGCTAAAATGCCTGAGCCTGGCAAGCATGAAATTCTTTGCAAATAAAAAAGCTGAAAGCTAAACAATTTTATACTACTGTGTGGGGGAGGACTATTAACAGAAGGTAGATGATTTGTGATTTTTAAAAGGGAGTTCTTACTGATGTTACTTTATCACATGAGATGTGGTGATTTCAATAGAAAAACATAGCCTGGGGGAATTGAGTCGGAGAGAACAATTAGTTTGCTCCAGTTCACAGAAAAAGTAAACAGCAATGTTGGGATTTCCACCCAACGCTGTCTTCCCCCCAAACCTACTGCCCTCACATGGTAACATTGCCACCTGCAGCTCAGTGAGGCCTCTGAGCCATCAGCCTGCAGTAACCTGCAGGCAAGCACATTGATGGCACTTTCAGGGGCCCCAGGAAGACTTTAATCTCAGGTGCACCAAACCCAGCTGCCATTTTGGACTGAAACTAAGATTGCATCTATATTAGCGTCTTTCAAGCTGCTGCCCTAAATCTCTGAAGATAAACATCACACATAAATTTATGACTCTCCGTTTATCAGTGAGTCTTTTGAAATCTCCAATTTAGGGATGAATACGCTGGGTTGTGTGCCCCTTTCAGGCCCCACCCCACTCTTCTCTCAGCCCTCGGGCTGCCACATCAGTTTGTCAACAGTTAGGATGACAGAGTAGTTAGTCTTGCTGGAGTTATTTATTAGTATAGCCACAGCCTCATCAGATTGTGAGTTTCTGGAAGTCAGTGGCCAAGTGTCATGTACCTTTTAAAAAATCCTCAAGCTTCCAGAAGAATCAAGAGGTGTTTTTTTGTTTGTTTTTAATAAAATGCAGTCATATTAGTAAGGTGATCTGGGCCAATGGAGAACGATGTGATCGTTTTGACAGCTTATAGGTAATTTCTTTAAAAAATCTTCCTACACAAATCTCATTGTAGAGAAAGGGAGGAAAAAATGGAGAGAGACCCCACTTTGTACCAAGATGCAATAATAGGGACTGGGTATACCCCGAAACAACAACAACAAAAGGCACAACTATAAAAAGACAAACTAGATAAAATAAATGTTTTGGAGACAATGATAGCAGACAATAAAATACAGAAATCCCTGAGATATGAGAAACAAACATGGTGGGCCCAATGCTTGCCAAGCTCACTGCCTTGAGAGAGTTTCCCAGCCATTGCTCAGCGAGGGGGAATCCGGGCAAAGCCCAGCAGACTTCCGGAGTTGAGGAGATGGTGTGAGAGAGCAGGGAGACTAGGGCAACTAGAGTATGCAGTACAGGGCAAAGCACCACAGAGGGGAGAGCTGCATAGAGAGAAAACTCCTCAGATCTGCAGAGAGCCCCACTCAAGTGTTAGCAGGACATGATCAGCATATATGTGTGAGAAAACTACCGAAAGTTGGAGAAAGAACAATTCAAAAATATTAAAGTTCCCAGTGCACACTTGGGACCAGGAATAGGCCTGTTCTCGTCAGCCACAGAGGAAATATGTATAATTCATGGGTCATTGAGCATAACACTCTCAAACGTCTTGCCTCAGTAGTAAAGAATAATTATATCTAGTATTGCTCTGAACCCATCGTATGAATCATAAAAGCAAGACCTGAAAGGATCAAACTGTTTCCAAGAAACTAACTGTAATTTAGAACAAAGCTCAAGAATATTTATAGGAATATAAAAATATCCTACACCCAATATGATAAAACTCATAATGTCTGTCATGCAATAAAAAATACTTGCAGGAATGTAAAGAAGCAGGAAAACTGGACCCAAATGAGGAGAAAGGCAATCAGTCCAAACCAACCTACACTAATCTCTATTTATAGCTCTTCAATTATACTTTCCAAACATTAGGAGGCTTCATTCAGAATATGAGTCCAGGAAGCCTCTTGGGCCACAGCACAGCTGACATAGCAATGGCACCTACTCCTACTATAGGTAAACAATAGCCTGGACTATGACACTGAGCAACTGTGCAGCACTATTGTCTGCAGAAGACTCCTGCCCTCCCACCCTCATCAACCATGCCCTGCTGGAGAAGTAACCCTGCCTGTTTCCCTGAGTGCCTTGACCCTCCCGACTCTGTGGGGTTCTCACCTGGATCCCATCCTGAGTTCTCGCCACGGACTTCTACAAGCTAAGAATACCCTCCCCTAGCCTCTCGGTTGGGTTGCCATCATCAAAAATCAAGAGAGTGCCCTGCAGTAACCCTTGTTCTCTGTGAGATGACCCTGTGTGATAGTTAATTTTGCATGTCAACTCCACTGGACACGGTGATGTCCAGATAGTTGGTTCAACATTGCTTCTGGGTGTGTCTGCGAGGGTGTTTCTGGAAGAGACTAACATTGGACTCTGTAGACTGACTAAAGCAGATTGCCTTCCCCAAGGTGAATGGGTATCATCCAACTGCTGAAGGTCTGAATAGAACAAAAGGTGGAGGAAAGTTGTCTTTACTCTCTGTCCCACTCTCTGAGCTGAAACGTAGATCTTCTGCTAGCAGTGCTCCTGCTTCTCAGGCCTCCAGACTTGGGTTGGAATCTATACCGGGGCTCTCTGGCTCATGCCTTCAAACAACACCACTGATTTCCTGGACCCCCAGCTTGCAGACAGACATCATGGGACCGCTCAGCCTCCATAATTGCATGAGCCAATACCTGATGATACATCTTTCTGCCTGCCACCCTGAAATGCTGACCTCTTGAGCATGCTCCTCATACTGCCTGCACATTCTCCCTGCCTGTCCTGACATTCCTGTTAGTTCCTATGGCAGAGCAGGTCCTGAGATACTAAAATCATCTCATAAACAGAAAGGATGCTCATTTTTCTCCTCTGTCTATGGAGAAGTGACCTTTTTATATTACTCTGGTTCCATAAGGATCCTGAAAACAAACCCCTCTGAAAAAATGGGCCATTCTAGTGCAGAGGTTCTCAACTCTTTGGGGGTCGAACGACCCTTTCACAGGGGTCGCCTAAGACCAAGACATATATAATTACATATTGTTTTTGTGATTAATCACTATGCTTTAATTATGTTCAACTTGTAACAATGAAATTGGGGGTCACCACAACATGAGGAACTGTATTAAAGGGTCACGGCATTAGGAAGGTTGAGAACCACTGTTCTAGTGGGATTTCCAGTTCCTGTGATTCTTCATTCATTCCACAAATATTTACTGAGCATCTACTTTATGTCAGCCCAATGTAAAATACTTGCAGGGGGACCAACTATAAGAGAGGAAAAGGCCTGGGGCTGAAATGTTAAGAAATGAAGCAAGGCTGTTAGGTGTCCTGCATCTGTATCCACGGGTCAAGCAAGACTGGGACTGGATTCCTAGACTACCTTTTTCACCTTCCTCTTCCCACTTGAGAAGGCCTGTGGGGATGATGGAGTTCTTTAAGAGGTGTGACAGGACCCCAGGACCTTTGAACATACTGCCACCTCTGCCTGGAATGTTCCAGGCCCCCAGTTCTTCGCCAGCCAGCTCCCATGCCTCTTTCTGCTCACCCCAACTGCCATCCTGCCAGCTTGAAACCCCATCCTTTCCCCATTTCTTTCATAGCAAGAGGGTTTCAAATGGTTTATTCAGTTATTGTAACTTATTTAAAGTTGTAGTGATGGTACATTGATATTTTTTCCTGATTTGGAATTAGTGCTTGATATTTAACATCAAAGTTTTATTTAAATAATAGACATGTTTTAAAAGCAGAGCACATTTAAGAAGTAGACCTTGTATGATTCCAAAAGCAGAAAAAAGAAGAGAAAAAATATGTTGTATCAAAATTTAAATATCAACATCATCAAGAAAGTGAAAAGATAATGCACAGAATGGGAGAAAATATTTGCAAATCAATACAGGCTGGAGCAAAACTAGGTTTACAGTTGTGAGTAAATAAAACACAGTTTATTCTGGTATCATTATTTATTAATTTTCTATTATTTTCCATGTGAACAACTATAAACCTATTTTGCCCCACCCTGTATTTGATAAGAGGCTTATATCCAAAATACATAAAGAACTCCCCTTACTCATAATAAAAATGTAACTGATACAATTTAAAAATGGGTGAATAGACAAATAGATTTGAAGAGACACTTCTCCAAATAAGATATGCTTATGGCCAATAAGCACATGAAAAGATGCACAATATCACCAGCCATTAGGGAGCTACAAATGAAAACAACAGTGAGATATCACTTCACATCTACTAGGCTGACTATAATAAAAAAGACAGATGATAAGTATTAATGAGGGTGTGTGGAAACTGGAACACTTGTACATCATCTGTGGGAATGTAAAATGATGCAGCTGCTTTGAAAAGCAGTTTGGCAGTTCCTCAAAATATTAAACATAGAGCTACCACGTGACCCAGCAATTCCACTCCTAGGTATAAACCTATGAGAAATCAAAACAGATGTCTATATAGAAACTTCTACACAAAATGTTCCACAGCAGCGTTTTTATGGTAGCCCCAAAGCATAAATAACCCAACATCTAATCAACTGGTGATTGGATAAATAAAATGTGTTTTCTCTATGTAATAGAATAGTATTAGCAATAAAAGAAATGAAACACCAGAATGGATGACCTTTGGAAGCATTACGCTAAGTGAATGAAGTCAGACTCAAAAGACCACATATAGACTTGGTGATGGTTATACAACCCTGCAAATGTACTACAAAACACTGAGTTGTGTACTTTAAGTGGGTGAACTGTGTAGTGTGTGAATTTATATCTAAAAAACAAGTAGGCTAATGATCCAGAGTAGATCAATCAATATTATCAGAGCCTGCTGAGCAAAGTAATTTTCACTCAGATTCTGGCAGAATAAGCAGGTAAGGCAGAGAAAACTTCCCAAATGGAAAAGTGTAGCAATAATATTAATAGTAATAGTCACATTGCTAACTGTAAAAATTAAGATTGATACGCTCTGTATGGTTAGCAAGGTGCTTTCACATTTATTTGATTAAATCCTTCCACTCACTTGAATCATATGAGGGAGGCATCATTACATCTGACACCCGAGGGAACTGAGGCTCAGAGAGTTTAGGGACAAGAGAGACCATCTGGGTAGTAAATGCTGGGGCTGGAGGAGAGCTCTGGTCTACCTGCCCAAAATCTCAGGACATTTCACTAAGCTTGAGAGGGCAAGGACCATGGTCTGTCTTATTACAGTGGTATCCCCAGTGCCTGGCTAGGTGAATGGATAAATGAACGAGTAGTAACCTGCCACTCTTTGGACTGTGTGACGGATGAGGAACTTCAAAGTATGGCTCCAGCTCCTCCTAGAAAAAAGAGACCAAGAAGGACGAGTCAGAGAAGGTACACCATATTTGCACAGTGTTGCTGGGTGCTGGACAGCAGCCCAGCCTCCGGAAGTCACACTGATTTGAGCCCTTTATAGGTACAGGAAATAGGGCAAGAATATCTCAGAACGGAAGGCTTCCCATTGCTGTGTCCCAGCCACACGAAGAAGGGATGCAACCAGATAGTGTCCGTGTTCCCCCAGCACGGCTAGGCGGGTTATTTAGATCTGAAACATTCTTTGTTCCTTTGGTGATTCCATTTAGAAGGTCACGTGGAACTGAATGACTTTTTCCTTCTTTGGGTTGCTAATCAAAGGGAAGGCCTGGGACAGTAGGTCTTATGAGATATTTGAGGGTAGAAGTAAGGGCCCAGACTTTGGAATGTGACAATCTTGTGCTTAGAACTTTACATACCAGTGTATCACCTAACTTATTCCTTCTCCTATCATTAGCCCATTTTACACGTGAAGCAACCAGCTGACAAATGTCTGGATGAGGCAGTAACTGTGATGTGAACTACATGTCACCCCAGTGCTCTGTGAGGAGTAGAGAGGACAGAATCTCAGGCTGGCCTGGCATGGAGGTCCCTCCCCTGGGGGAAGCTCATGTCCTCCTGGTTCTTGCCTGAAACTGGCTGAGGCAGGAAGTACAGGCCTCCTTGGCCAGAGGTCCTGCCTTCCCAGCTTAGATACGAGCTCCTCAAAGGCACGGCCACATCTGTCTGCTCTCTGGGCCTGCTGACTCCTGGCATGGACCCAATCTATTTGCCCTTTTCCTTGTGGAGTGTCCCATATGCAAAGCAACACCATGATGGGTGTAAAGCCTGTCACAGTTGACAACCCATTTTCTCATCCTTGATTCTGGGGTCCTCCTGCCAGACAAGACTCTCCATCCTCCCCGAGCCAACACCTAGACCCAGGTCTGCATCTTCCTTCCACAACAGCTCTGTGCCTGTGCTCCTCACAGCCTGTCTCACCCTGTTTTCTACCCAGGAGCCAGAGAGGTTACTCTTAAAACTCTGCTCATATCTCCCCTCACTGCCTTTTGGGCCATGTCAGCCCTTCCCAGGGCGTGAGCCCCTCCACAATCCCATCTTTGTCTCCTCAGACCCCCTTTTGTCCTCTCTCCAGGCCCCAGCTCCTCCCCCTGCTTGCCTGGCCACAGCTCCGGGAGTGACCCATGATGCCATGTGCCTGAGTCACCGGGGCAGGGGAAACTGGGACCTGGAGGCACTTTCATCCCTCCCTGCACATCATCCCCGTGCCCGCACAAGCACGCCTGTCTAGCCAGTGATATCACTGGCCTGAGTGCATGTGCAGCGCTCACACTGGGCTCCAAGGGGGTTGGGGTGGAGATGATGAGCACTTACCTAGTCTCATCTCAGAGAGAATTATGGCAGGAAGGCAGGTGAAGTAAGGCTTGGCCTGTGATTGGGGGCGCTGTCCTCAGGCCTTTTGTTTTCTAGCTGCCACAGGGCTCCCAAAACCTCCTGAGTAAAACATGAACATGCAACTTTTGATAATGTCACGAATAGCTAACATCACTTTTGTTAAATAAAATACTCACGTGGCACTTTCTTCATGCACAGGTGTAAGCAACACACATGAATTTGCCTAATTGATCTGATGAATTATCCTCACAGCAGTCCATTTCATAGACAAGAAGACTGAGGCACAGAGTGGTTAAAGTTTCCCAAAGCAACACGGCTAGTCAGTAGTAAAGCCAAGAGTTGGCTCCTGGGTCTGTGCTCTTAACCTCTCTGCTATCTTGCCGGCTTGCTAAACTCAGGCCTGCCACCCTGCCACCCTGCCACCCTGCCACCCTGCCACCCTGCTTATGGGAGGGAGCATCATCCCCCTCCTGCCCCCTCACTCACTGGCGCCTGGAAGTATCTACAGAATCTCTAGCCCCGGATGCACCCTCTCAGCCCCACCTCCCTGCACTGTCATTTAATATTTCACCACTGGGAGACTTCATCCTATTTCTCAGTGGGTTTCATTAGTCCCACCCTGTGGGCAGCAAACTGAAACTCACATTACTGCAAGGCGGCACAGCCACGTCATTGCAGGATTAGAAACGGAGCCTGTCTGGAAACAGTGTTGTTCCCACTTCTCTAGAAGAAAGGCCCAGCTGAGGGCAAGCTGAGGCACCCTACCCACGGAGGCACGCAGAGCCTGGTGCGGGCTCCGGAGAGAGCATGGGGCCGGGCATGCCACTGGCAAGTCACCTGCCGTGGGTGATGGTTGAGTCTAAAGAAGAGAGAGGAAGTAAAGGAGAGTTAAGAATTGAAAAGAGCAAGCCCTAGCCAGTTTGGCTCAGTGAATAGAGCGTTGGCCTGCAGACTGAAGGGTCCTGGGTTCGATTCCGGTCAAGGGTACATGCCTGAGTTTGGAGCTTGATCATCAATAGGGGGCGTGTAGGAGGCAGCCAATCAATGATTCTCATCGATATTTATCTCCCTTTCTCTCCCTCTCCCTTCCTCTTTGAAATCAATAAAAATATATTTTAAAAATGGAAAAGAGCAAAAGATGAGCCTTGGGGAAGGTCTATTCATAGGGGATAAGATAAAGAGAAGCGAGCAGATAGAAAAAAGTAACAGTGAGAAAGAAGAACCAGAGCAATAACTCCTGTTGTATATCATTTTATAGCTCACAGTGAGTCTTCATGTTCCTTGTCTCTTATCATACATACACAGACATGCGCACACCCGTACACATACCCCCAACACAAACTCCAGATGCTAGTGTTGGAAGCTAGCTAAGAACGATTATTACTGCCAGTTTGCAAAGGTAAAAACTCAAAGAGGGTGAGGGACGTGTTTCAGATGTGACAGTTAATAAACACCAGAACCAGTAATAAACACACAGCCCCATCACCATGGAGGACATGGACGGAGTGGGCACGGGGAGTGGTTAGTGTCAAATCCGCACTGATTGAATGAGGAGACACACTGGCCCATAGAAGCCTTTGGAGCAGGGTCAGTGGGAGAGGAGACCCAGCCTGAGGTGGGGACTGGTGGAGGTGGAAGAAGCCACTTCGCTTATTTGCAGACTCGGTGAGTGGGGTCAGGAGAACCAGGAGGCCTTTGTCTCTGTTTCCCTGTTTTCCATGGATTCTTTTCTGTTGCCAGGATTTGTCCTCTGCCCTTCGCCTCTTTTCCTTTCCTCTCTGTTTCCTCTTCCCCGGCACAACTATTTACATCTAAACATCTAGACATTTGTAGTGTTAAGTTTACTTATTGAATAAAGTTTTATGCAACTTGTTTTTAACTTTAAAAGAACATAGGAGAGCTGATTTCTTTTTTCTAAAAAAGAAAGACTCTTCAAAAGGGAGGTTCTTTTAAATCACCCTCCTTGGTGAGTTTTATCGGCGAATCAGTGCCTCTCAAGAGAAAAGGCAGGCTCCTCATCTCTCTGAGGTGCCAGAGAAAGGAGAGCGTTTCTGGATGAGTCAGGAGAAGGGAGGCTGCTTTTCTCACTTTCTCTCCAAGCGAGACAGGCGCTCATGAGATCACCCAGCATGCCCAGCAAGGTGCTAAAAAATAATTGCCCTCGATGAAGACATACAAACAGATCATTCCACCTGGCAGGGAAACCTGAGTGTGTCGGCAGAATGTGCGGGCAAGACATTACTCCAGCTCTTCAGGTTCAAGGACACCCACGCCCTGACCCACCCCAAGCAGATGGGTGGGGAGCCCTACTGCTGCAGAGCCCACCCTCCTACAGCCCCGGGCCCCACGCTCATTCTGGGAGCAGAAAAGGAAGTCAGTGGACACTGTCCTTCCCCGCAATGACACTCATGGTGGGCGGGTGTCAGACGCCACCTGCTCCATGAGGAGTGGTCCAGGCGGAACTCTCACAGTGCTCAGGGGTATTTCAACCTCTCCTTTATCCCATACCTTGAAGGCTATGATGCCAAGCAGTTAGTCTCAATGGCTGTGATTTTGCTGCTGCAAGAAACCCCTTCGGGCGCTGACTAGTTTGGCTCAGTGGATAGAGCATCGGCCTGCGGACTGAAGGATCCCAAGTTCGATTCCGGTCAAGGGCATGTACCTTGGTTGTGGGCACATCACCAGTAGGGGGTGTGCAGGAGGCAGCTGATCGATGTTTCTTTCTCACCGACGTTTCTAACTCTCTATTCCTCTCTCTCCCTCTCTGTAAAAAATCAATAAAAACAATAAATATATATATATATATATGTTTGTTTTTTTTAAAGAAACCCCTTCGGGTCACCTGTACCCCAGTCACCGTGCATCTTAGAACCCATGTGGGGTTTCTGCAGAAACTGGTTTCTATAGCCCGGTGTGGTTCCCATATGCTTGGAGGGAGGAATGGGTGCCACCTTCTCCCTCCCCCATCACTGCTGTCGTGTGCATGTTTACTGGCCTCTATTTCAAGTCTTTATGTCACTTCTGCCAATATTAATGAGTTAGTTACTTTCTTTACACAGCTGACAGAGAGATAAGAAATTCCCATCATCTGATGGGGTGAAGGGGGGGGAATGCCTAGGTTTGATTAGATTTCTTTCCTAAGACTAGATTCTTTCATCAGTGAATAATCCTGCTGACTTGCTTCCAAAAGTCCTGAGACAAAGATTGGCACTGTGGGGTGTGCTCACAGATGATGGTGTGCCACCTGCTTCAGAGAGCCACTCAGGGGACAGAAAAGGGAGGCAGACCCCAGCATCCAGGTCAGTGCACAGCTATAAAGGAAGGAAAATGGGCTGAGTTGTTAGAGTCTTGGGTCATACTCTAAAGGTGGGTGGCAGTGAAGAAGAGAGGAAGGAGGGGAAGGAAGAGAAAAGGAAGGGGAGGGAGAGGAGCAGAGAAAGCAGTACATTTTCTTCACCCTTTCCTGGATGTCTGTGTCTAGATTTGCTCTCTTAAAGATGCCCTGTCTACACATACCCTTATGATGAGAGATGCAATACACACTGGGCATCTGTTGGTCCTGCCAATCTGCCCACGGTATCTTTATTTCTGGCTCAAAATCTTCCTTAGTCGGATTCCCCTAGATTAGAAGCACACCCTGAGACAGCATTCTGCTAGGGGAGTAGAAAAATTTCACAGGCAAGGCAAGACATTTAATGAAATTGTGGCACCTGCAGCTTCATTCCTCTGACTGAGTTATCCTACTGGAGAAGCAGGGAAATGGGTTCTTTAGCTTCTATTTCCCATTAGTCATTGATTTAAGAGCTATCCTGGGGGGAAGGGAGGGTGTTAATTCCTAGCACCTGACCCACTCCAGGTGTGCCCAGCAGCTGGAGGAAAACCCTAGGCACCAGGGCTAAGTGCTGCAGTTGAAGTAGGTTGGCATGCATGAGATGGAAAGGGTAGAGGCAATGTCGGTGGGACATCAGCAGCCTTTGCCAAAGTGACTACAGCATACAAGTGGCCTGAAAGTGAGCATAGAGTCCAAATCCAGCCAGAAGAAGCAAGATCACAGAGCATCTTGGAGCCACTGAAGCAACCATTTGGAGCTTTTAGTCAGGACTCAGGAACATCTTTGATTTTGAGAGTCCCCAGTATAACTGAGGCATGAGTGAGAAAAAGGAAGAAAGAGACTAGAAGTGAATGGGGCGAACAAAGAAAGAAAGCAAAGCAAAAGTATGTAACCTGCAGGAAATAAGCATGAAGCATATCAGCAGCAAAACTCCCACAAGACATGAAGTAGGCCACTTAAGGGCTGTAGCTGGTAGACATTTGGGAAGGTGACACAAGAAAGCTGTGGAGCAAGAGGTTTCTGAGCAGTTGGGGAAAGGATTCTGGGCAGTGTTCAGCCCAGGACGTCTCTCTCACTCCCTTTCTCTCACTCTTTCTCTCACTCTCTGTCTCTCTCTCACTGGCTAAATCCAAGGAGATCTATTGAAGTTCATTATAAAGAGAGAGCTATACTTGCAGCCCATTTATGATGGTACAATTAGCAATTAAGAATAGAAATAGTTAGCCGGCTGGTGTGACTCAATAGTTGAACATTGACCTATGAGCCAGGAGGTCATGGTTTGATTCCTGGTCAGGGCACATGCCTGGGTTGTGGGCTCAGTCCCCAGTAGAGCGCATGCAGGAGGGAGCCGATCAGTGATTCTCTCTCATCATTGATGTTTCTATCTCTCTCTCCACCTCCCTTCCTCTCTGAAATTATCTATAAAATATTAGAAATTGTCAGAGTAAGAATCCCAATTGGCTAGGTGGTTGAGGAGTCCGAGCAGTAGCATCGCAGCTCAGAGCAGTGCCCAGTGCGGCTGCTAGACTTGGATCATTGTGGGTCCCCATGTGTATCTGCAGACATGGCACAGCCAGCATATAATCATGGAGATTCATCTGGCAGGCCACCAGCTTTTTCTTCTTTTTGGGGCCCACACAGAGTTGGACTTGGTAACATAAAATGATATTAAATGAAACTCTTACTATTGATCCAAAATTTCGGTGAGGAAGCTCTAAAGTCAAAGATATAGGTGAGAAGTACCCACTGCTCTAGAGAAAGGTGCTAAATCTATCCATGAAAGACTTCTCAGAGGTTAACAAAAATACGCCTAACAACCATGAACCTATCCAGGCTTATACAGAAAACCAAATGTTAAAGGAGGCTTTTTAGGAGAATCCTTGAAGTAAGGCGTTGTCAGCTTAGCAGGGTGTGCTGTGATATTTCTTTTCCCTCCCATCACCTCAAACCAAGAGAAGGGACACTTACAAGACTGAGATTGAAAAAGAAAAAAAAAAATACTAGTGTATTTTAGTCCCGATTAGCTGAAAAAATTATGGGTCTATTTGAGAGAGTTTTGGGAGAGAGTGACATTTGTTCCCTTGGAGTTTGAAGATATGTTTGAATACAGAGATTCCCATTCTTGTCCCTGCTGAATTGGGAAGGCAGGAGCCTGGCTGAAGTCACCCACTAACACACAGCAAAGAGAGTGAGCAGAAAAAGACCAGCTTTAGTGTGAAAAGGAAGCATGTCTTTCCTTTGGGGTAAGCATACACTAGGGAAGATAATTAGGTTTGAAACATGGAGCTGGGACTTTCCAGAGAGGGTCACCTGTCAGTTTAGAGGTGACAGGAAAAGGCTGTAGGGTGTGTTGTTGGGGAAAGTTGCTAAAAGGGTTGCAAAATGACCTCATCTCTTTCTGTCCTTCTGTCCTTCCGCTCTGTCTAGAACAGCAGTTCTCAGCCTCAGCTGTGTATTGGAATCACTAATGTTTAATTGGTATTTCAAAAATACACCAGTGCAAGGTCTTACCCCCAACCCAGTTTCTGGAAGTGGGGTCTGGGCACTAGGTTTTTTTTGGTGTTTTTTTTACAAGCTCCTCTGGTGACTCTTATGTATAGTTAAGGTCTAGAAGATTGAGAAGGATATTAAAGAGAGGCCAAATATATCCAATTATCATGGACAGTGGAGGCTAAGTGCTGTGGCAAGCATGGCTCCAGGCTAACACATGTGGGCCTGGCCTTGTGAAGTGGAGAAATTCATTCATTCATTCATCCATTCATCAGATATTTATTGACTGTCTGCAATGTGCTCTGTACTGTGGAAACAGCAGTGAACAAAACAAAACTCCATGCCCTTATGGAGCTTCCATTCTAGCAGAGAGGACTCTCCTGATTGGGAAACACAGTTGAGGCTCAAAGAAAGCCCTCTTGGCTCTCAAGTAAGTGATTCTGGGGAGCACACATCAGCATACTAACAGGCTGTCTGGTTTTATGAAGCACATTCACAGCTGACCCACATCAGGCTGATGATCATCTTGTGTCCAGGCTGATGTGACCCCAAAGGCTCTGAGTGGTTGGAGAGCCCATGACGTGGCATTCAGCCATGGTGTGTTCTCTTCTAGCCTCAGTCCACGAAGGTTCCTTGACCCAGTGCAGCACAGAGAAGATACGTTGAAGCAAGTATGTTCACCTATGTGCATTGGGATAATACCCAGTTGTGGGGTGATGTTGCTGATGATGACGGTGATGGTGATAATAAATGTCTCTCTTTTTAGTTTAGTTTAGTGTCTCACATGAGGAGCCTGAGGCATAACCAGCCCTTGAACTCAAATCATCCAATCCTATCCAGGCAGGGTCCTCTCCTGCTTCTCACTGTGGCAATAGTTATGGCAATAGTTATGCTGATCTTCTTGAGACCAGAAGAAGGAGATTCTAGGAACCTGCTTTGTGTCCTTCTTTGCCCCAGGCTTAATGACTTGACAAATCCCTTCTACTTGTCTTCCCCCAGAGTGGGGGGTGTGGGTAGGGGGGAGCACTGTGCTTTGAGAAGCAAGGATGAGGGCAACTTTGCCCCACAGGCCAAGACTAAATGCTTCTATCACCACCTCAGTCTGTGAAATGTGTTTCTGGTGGGAAGTGTAATTAGAGCCTCGTGAAGCCTTGGAGGGCTGATGGAGCTGGGGTAAGTGCTGAGAAGATAGCATCAATGTGGAACAACATCTTCCCAGCCCAGCCCTGCCTGTGGGTCCTGAAAGTGTGGAACAGAGAGGGCGGAGGAGCAGCCTGGCTATGGTGTGCTGTCGTACCACGTTGTCCTAGCACAGGAGAGCTAGGTTTGTGTCTGCCCTATTTACAGGCGGCTCCTTGTTGGGTGTTCCCATTTTCATTTCCTGGGTCCTCCCTCCTCTTCTATTTCATCCCTCTTTTCTTCTCTTCCCTGGGTTGTGCTCATGTCTAGAGCTATTAGATTCAAGTTTTGAACATTTGCCCCTTTGGTGACCAAAAGGGGATTGGACCCCCAGACCACTCTGTTCAGTATCAGGGAGCACAGACTCTGTCTTACCCACCTCAGAGCTTCGCAAACCCCGCCCCCCCTCCTTGGGCTCTGAGGGGACAGCATGAGCTGCATGGAGAAGGGAGCATCATTACAATTTTCAAGGGAGCAATAAGAAATATGTGAACACAAAGCTAAGTGCCAAAAAATCAACAGGTGTCCTTTTAGTTGTCTTTTATTGAGGCTTACTATGTGCCAGGCATTGTGCTAGGTGCCCCACATGTATTACTTTGTTTAATCCTCATAACAGACCTATGAGGTAGGTCTTATTTTCCAATTTTATACTTGATAAAACTGGGGTATAGAAATTTTAATTTTATCAAGGTCACACCACTAGCAGGTGCTGGATTCTCCGAAGCCCATGTGTCTGAACTTGGAGAAACTGTCCTGATACAGAGACTCAGGAATCCAAATCCAAATGATTCTATCAAACCAAGGGTAACAGGGGAATATGGCAAATAGATAATTTTCTAATTCAGCCTGCGCAGTGAGCAGGAGCAGATCTAACCAGACAAGCCAAGGGCATGCAAATGAACAGCAAGCAGCGGGAGGAGAAAGAGACCTCAGCCTTGAAGAGGAGGATTCAGATCTAGGTTAGGACGTGGGACCTTAGCCACTGGCTGAGATGCAGAGCAGGACCCCTGGCTTAGGGAGGAGTATGGCCCTACATGGGAACTAAGGAGAGGAAACGGAGGCACAGGTCCAAGCTTTGTAGTGGGCCAACACAGGAAGAGGAGTGGGTGGCTGTGATGGGATAGGGTCTGAAGGATACATGGATGTCCAGAATGATCTCCAGTCCAGTCTGTTGGCATAAAAGGAGACCCGGAGCAGAGAACATGGGAGATGCCTGAGTCTGGACCCCAAATCCAAAGCAGAGTTAGCAACTGCATCCTAAGCAACACCAATTGGAGGGCTGGAGGCCACTGATGAACATCCTGCTTTATTCTGGATAAACTCCTGAACCGGGCTATATGGGGATACCCAGCTCGAGAAGCTGGGAAGGGTAGGCTCAGGGGCAATAAGCAGGCTTATGCCTGCTGAGATCGCCAAAGAAAATTCCTCTGCAATCCTACCTCATCACTACCTAAATGATGAAGCCCCTCTGTTCTTGGCAGAATAGAAAGTATGATGGGAAACAACCTAGGCAATCTAGACTATCTCAGTTGACACAGAGAAGTCAAAGATTTTTTATTCTTGAGCCACTTGGCCTGGAGGTCAAATCCCCCCTAGTATTAGCTACAACAATCAAGGCTTAACTACAAGACTGTGCACAAAGACCACTAGGGGGTGCACCAAGAAAGCATAACAAAATGCGGAGACAAAGAAACAGGACAAAATTGTCAATGGAAGATATAGAGTTCAGAACCACACTTTTAAGGTCTCTCAAGAACTGTCTAGAAGCTGCCGATAAACTTAATGAGATCTACAAGAAATCTAATGAGACCCTCGATGTTGTGATAAAGAACCAACTAGAAATTAAGCATACACTGACTGAAATAAAGAATACTATACAGACTCCCAACAGCAGACCAGAGGAGCGCAAGAATCAAGTCGAAGATTTGAAATACAAAGAAGCAAAAAACACCCAACCGGAAAAGCAAAATGAAAAAAGAATCCGAAAATACGAAGATAGTGTAAGGAGCCTCTGGGACAGCTTCAAGCGTACCAACATCAGAATTATGGGGGTGCCAGAAGATGAGAGAGAGCAAGATATTGAAAACCTATTTGAAGAAATGATGACAGAAAACTTCCCCCACCTGGTGAAAGAAATGGACTTACAGGTCCAGGAGGTGCAGAGAACCCCAAACAAAAGGAATCCAAAGAGGACCACACCAAGACACATCATAATTAAAATGCCAAGAGCAAAAGACAAAGAGAGAATCTTAAAAGCAGCAAGAGAAAGAAACTCAGTTACCTACAAGGGAATACCCATACGACTGTCAGCTGATTTCTCAACAGAAACTTTGCAGGCCAGAAGGGAGTGGCAAGAAATATTCAAAGTGATGAATGCCAAGAACCTACAACCAAGATTACTTTATCCAGCAAAGCTATCATTCAGAATTGAAGGTCAGATAAAGAGCTTCACAGATAAGGAAAAGCTGAAGAAGTTCATCACCACCAAACCAGGATTATATGAAATGCTGAGGGGTATCCTTTAAGAAGAAGAGGAAGAAAAAGGTAAAGATACAAATTATGAACAACAAATATGCATCTATCAACAAGTGAATCTAAGAATCAAGTGAATAAATAATCTGATGAACAGAATGAACTGTTGATTATAATAGAATCAGGGACATAGAAAGGGAATGGACTGACTATTCTTGGGGGGGAAAGGGGTGTGGGAGATGCGGGAAGGGACTGGACAAAAATCGTGCACCTATGGATGAGGACAGTGGGTGGGGAGTGAGGGCGGAGGGTGGGGCGGGAACTGGGGGGAGGGGAGTTATGGGGGGAAAAAAGAGGAACAAGTGTAGTAGTCTGAACAATAAAGAAAAAAAAAGATTTTTTATTCTTATTGCTTTATTGCCCAAGAATTGCAGACTTACGTTACGGTGGTTGATAATCCAAGAGGGATCAGCATAAAACAAGATAATAGTTCATAAATATTCAGCAGTTACTATAGGCCAATTCATGCTTCGGAAACTTAGTACAACTGGAAGCATATGCTTGCTGTTGCTCACTATGCCAGGACGGCTGTGAGACACTGCCCCGTTCTAGCTCTCTCCTGGCTTTGGGTCCCTGTTCTCTCTGTGGACTGTGTTGGGAGACACATAATGACAATTCAAATGGGGTTTACTCCTCTTTGATTGAGAAGAGTCACTTCCTTTTCTGGAGCTGGAGCTAAAGGCAGCTTCTCTCATTATACAGATCATGGCCCCTAACCCTTCCACTGAGAGCTTTCTCTAGACAGCTCCTCCACATCCCAGGGCTGGCTTCTCCCTGTTTAATAAGCTTCCCTCAGGACTGGTGGTGCACTCCTGCATGCCCAGCTGTTTGCCTCTGGGCTGCTTCAGAGGGTAGGTCACCTTTCTTGGTTGTCCTCTCTACCTGAGGTTCTTGGCCTAGTCTGGGCTTACGCTCTTGCCCACCTCTCCCTGTTGTCAAAGACCCAGAATGCTTCAGGTTCAGTGCAGGATGATAAGTATCAGAGAAAAATCACAAAACCTTCCAAGTGTCTTAAAGCCAGATCTTTTGGAATCCTTTCCTTCCCTTCATTCACTCTCTTATGCTGATTTCCCATCCCATAATCCCTCGAAACTTATGCAATATCCAGATTACTTCTTCGGGAAAATAACATCTGGCCACACCTTTTCCTCCCACACTCTCTTCCACCTCCCTTGCTTCTTCCTCCTCCTGGTGTCCTGAGCACCCACACAAGTCCCCTCTCTAGGTTGGATGCAGGGCAAGTCGAAATACCCAGGCCAGGCAACTATGGGAATGAAATCTACAATCAGGAGCTAAAGAATGTGCAAGTCCAGGATTTTTGTTTTACAACAAATCACCCTTGGACTTGATTAGCTGTTTTGCTAATGCCAATATAATCAGCATAGTTAATTATAGACTATGCTATTCAGGTCAGAACACATGCAGGTAAGCATGGTGTTGAGGCAATTGCTCTACCTGGGACCTGCTCCTGATTCCAAACAATCCAAAGCTTAGTCTAGTAGGAGTCCTACTGGGCTACAGACTTCCTGCCTGGTCTTGGATGAGGTTGGGGGGTTCCTTCCTCTTTCTGAGAGTCAGTCCACAACCGCAGAGGCGACCTGTGGCACTGATGATATCCAAAGTGACTAGTAGAAGACCTAATACATTCCATGACTCAACCCATTGGCTCCATAACTCAGCAATCTTAGCAAAAATGCTCTATAGTGATATATTTGGGACCTTGTAAATTCTTCCTATTTTTGGTTTGGCCTTCATAGGGAGCATGTGGTTAAAGAACATACAAGGTTGGGCAATAACACTGACCCAGGTCTTACATTGATGCCCTCAGATGCTTTGACTTATGTCAAAATTGAAGGGACTTTGGACTGCCTCCTAGTCAACTGGTTCTTCCTTGACCCAATTTTAAATACTCTCGGCTACCCAACCTTTCTCTCTCTCTGTATCTCTCTCTCTTTCTTACACATATGCTCACATAGACACAGTCACATACACACATACTCACACTCATTCTTATGCACACATACACATTCACACACACTCACATACACCCTAGATGACCTCCTCACATCACCAGCACCACACTCTTCACAGATATTTTCTTTCTTCACAGTCTAAAAAAGATTGATTGCTTTGTAAATTATATTACATCTAACCACTATGCTGTACACCTGGAACTTATATAAAGTAATATTGAATGTCAACTGTAATTGAAAATAAATACTAAAAAAAATGAACATCAACCTAAACATCTAAAATAAATAATAAAGATTGAGGAAAAAACGTATGACTCTTTTCCTCTTCTCGTGTTTCCTGCCCTCCTCCCCCCCCCACCCCCACACACACTTTTTCTCCCCTCTTCCTCTCTATCCACCTAGTTCTACAGCGATAGCAGGGAGATGGAGTTGTATGGTGTTCCCAGACGAGAGCCAGAATGTTTGTGGACCCCATGTTTCCTCTAAAAGCACTTCCTCTCTACAACTACGCAAGCTCACCAAGCCTCAAAGAACCCTGGGAATCGCCCCTTCTAGTGGACACCTCCCCTCCCCTTTTCCATCCCACCCTGGGTTGAGGGGCCCTTTCTGCTGCTACAATAGCACTTGGCACATGTACCTATGGAAAAAATGGATCACTTAGGTTACAATTACTTATACATGTTGTGAGAGTTCCTCTAAGGAGGGTAATTGAATTTATAGGTCAGAAATCTGCTAGGAAGGCAGATAGAGTGGGAATGGGTGGGGAGGAAATTGGGGCAGGGAGGGAGGATTGCTGAAGTGGAATGGCTGGGCAGCTGAGGTGAGGGAGTGTGTTTTGGCCTGTGGCCTGTGGGGCATTGCCACCACTCCTTAGGAAGAAAGGGTGTAGAGAGTTTTTACTGCCTCAGGGATTCCTAGTGGCTGCTGGGTTTGCCCAGTAAGTCCTGAGGCCCAGGAGCAGCCACCCTTGATCTGGACTTCCTTACATGCCCCTGCCAACCCCGGCTTTCTGCCCTGGGGGTCATCTCCTCTGCTACCAGGCTCTGCCAGGATTGCCCTTCCTTCTCCAGGACTGACTGCTCAGGACCAAAGAACAGGTTTTCTCTTTGTCCAGCAGGTAGGAAGCACAAAGCCAAGGTTAAAGTCTTACCCCTCTTAGGAACCTATCTGTCTTGTGCTAGAAGCCCCATGGAGACATAATGCCCTAACTCAAAGGCTTAGCTCAGTGGGGAAAATTCCAGATTTGGAATCCACAAGCATTTATAGAGTACCACCTGCTCTGATGTAAGCCCTGGACTGAGAACTTCGTCACCATCATTTCATTTCAGCAAACCTATCAGGTAAGTCTAATTGTCCCCATTTTAACATGAATAGGCCCAAACTCAAAAACAATTTATAAGAATTATCTAAGAACTCAGCGATGGCAAGTAGGAGAGACAGAATTAAAGCTTGAGTCTATCTGACCTCACATCAGAAGTTCCCATTGCGTCCCTTCCACACACCGCAGCTGTAGCTCTTCCCCACATGGCCAGACCCCAGCTCCCTGCTACCATCTGCCTAAATCTAGGGCACTCTCAAGTGATGGAGGTTAAGGCTTGGGTTCAACTTCAGAAGTAGATGCAGCACCCATTGCATGCTGGTCTCCTTTCTCTCTCATGCTTTGCTTCACATGATGCTTGTGACATCACTTTGATGGATCTGTGCTATCTGGACTTTTCAAGGTGGGCATGCAGTGGTGAGCAGAGGGCACATAAAGCCAGCCTGCATTTTCCTAGCTAGTTAATTTTATTTCAATATTGTTTTATGCAAACTATACAAATATATTTTGATATATATTTTGATATATACATTTACATTTGTGTAAATAATGTATATGTATAATATATAACTATATATTTTATATAATTACCTTATATAAAATATATTATTTATAATATAATATATTATGGCATAATTATACTATATTATTTACATATAAATATATAAGCAATATATATGTTTAAATATAAAAATATAATATATAAACAATATGTTATACTTGTGTATATTTATATACAAATATAAATGTACATATTTATCCAAATAAATATACAGGGAAGTAGACAGAAAAATGAACTTGACTGTGGTAGGCAGAATTCTAAGATGTCCCCCCAAGATTTTCTGGCCCTGATGTATGCGCCCTGAATAATCCCCTGAACTCTGAATATATAAATTTTACTCTTGGGTTTAGATTATGTTACATGGCACAGTTGACCTTAAGACAGGGAGATTATCTAGGTGGGCCTGACATCATCACCTGAGTCCTTTAAAAGCAAAGCATTTTCTCTGGCTGTTGCAGAAGGAGCTGTTGAAGAGATTCATAGCCAAAGAGGGATTCAATGTGTGGGGGATGGGGGCGCTTGTCATTGGGGAGTGGGGGAGGGTGTGACCTGGCAAGGAGCTGAGAGTGGCCTCTAGTAGCTAAGAGCAATAGCTGATCTACAGTTAGCAAGCCAGAAGGGACTTCAGTTTTACAACCACAAGGAACTAAATTCTGTTAACAACCAGGGGGAACCTGGGAAGAGATCTTTCCTCAATCAAGCCTCTGGATGAGGACACAGACAGCTGACACCATCATTTCATGATGACACTGAACAGAGGACTTAGCTAGAACACGCCAGACTCCTCATCCATGGAAACTGTGAGATAATAAATGTGTGCTGTGTCAAAACACTACATTTCTGGTAATCTGTTATACAGTGATAAAAAAATAATACATTGACTTTTTAGAGTAAGAAATATTTCATATTAATTTTTGGTTTGCTGTGAGCTCTTTCAGTCCATTTTCTAGGACACTGTGGGATTTGATGTTTATGCCCCCTACAGAGAGAAACTTTAGGAGGAAAGTTTGAGAAGAGCTGGATTATAGATATGCATCTTACATAAATGTTTATTGAATGTCTGCTCTCCATCAGGTATTAGGCTGTGGCTATAGTGACAAATAAGACAGGTGAATTTTTCTGCTTTCATAAAAGTTGCAGTCTAGAAGAGAGGAGACTGATCATAAATAATGGAGCAAATAAATGAACAGGATACTAGTATTTTCAGGATTGTTAAGTGCTGTGAAGATGATAAAGAGAGTGAAGTGAAGACATGACTGGCATGGGGCTGGAGTTGCTGGTTGTAACATAGCTGGGTGGTAAGGGAAGGCCTCTGAGAGAATGGCATTTCAATTGAGACCTGAGTAATAAGGAGTAAAAAAAAAAAAAAAAGGAGCCAGCCATGCAAAAAAATATCAGCTCCAGTTGTGAGCCTCTTCAAGGTGGCACTTTCAATCAGGAAGTTTAACATTTAGACAATATAGTTATACTAGTGTAGCCCATATTCAGATTTTTCCCATGGTCCCAATAATGTCCTTTAGAACATTTTTTTTAAATGTGGCATTTGGAGGTTAAATTTCTTTAATCTAGTATCGTTTCTCAGCCTTTCTTTGTCTTTTATGATGTATTTGGAGAATACAGGCTAGATTGTCCCTCGGTTTGGGTTTGTCTGATGTTTCCTCCTGATTAGGTCCAGGCTGCACATTCTGGGCAGGACTACTTCCTGAGTGATGTTGTGTTCTTTTTGGTAGATCTCATCAGGAGGCCCGTGATGTCAGTTTGCTCCATTATAAGTTCACATGCTGATTTGTACGTAATATTAAACCATAAAAACATCCTGTCACATAATATTGTTGGAAAACATACTTTTCCCATCTTGTAATTTTTAATCAAGAAGAGTGTTATCCAATAGATATATGTAAGCCATATATTAATTTTACATTTCCAAATAGTTACATTTAAAAAGTGAGAAAAATCAGGTCAAATTAATTTTATTTATTTATGTTATTGTTGACAGTATTACAGATGTCTCCCATTTCCCCCCATACCTCCCTCCACCCAGCCCCTATTCACCACCCCACCCCACCCCCCCGGCCAGGTCTTCACTACCCTGTTGTTTGTGTCCATGAGTGGTCAAATTAATTTTAATAATATATTTTATTTAACCCAACACATTCAAAATATTATTATTTCAACATGCAATCAATATAAAAAATTGCCAAGGGGATAAGTTAAGTCCTTTTTTAAAAAATTTCAAAACTTCAGTGTATGTTTTATGCCTGTAGTGCATCCTAATTCAGAATAGCTCGTGACAACTGTTCAGTAGCCACATGACATTAGCAGCTACCGTATTGGACAGCATAGGTCTAGATCATACTTTTCAATTTATGATAGATGTACCATAATTTGTCTAGCCAACTCCCTATTGCTAAAAGTTACTATTATATTTTTTTAAAATTTGCCATGATAAATAATGATGCAAAGAAAATTTTTGTACATAAATCTCCCTGTGCATCTAATTATTTTATTAGATTACCTTGGAGTGGAATTGATTTATTAAGGTTACCAAACTTATTACAGTTTTGAAGCTCTTAGTGTTGCCAAATTGCTTTCCAAAAAGGTTGTTCAAATTTTCATTTGTACAGCAATACATAAGATACCCATACTTTCATCATACAGGGCTGCATTAAAAGCACACCTGTCAATTTCATTGGTGAAAATTGGTATATTCTTGTTTCAACTTGTAACTTTTAATTTTAAATAACTATATGCTTCTTGGCCTTGGTGGTCCTGCCTTATCGAGTTACTATCGTTTTCCATAGCTTTTACTCCTTAGTGTTAGTGAAAATACACCCAATGTTCTTGAGCAGTACTGTAGCAGGCTCCATGGTAAAAAGTACTGAAGTTGAAATTGACCTCCTAATTTCAATAAGGGACAAGGAGCCCAGAGTGGCAGAAGCCATGTGGCAGCACTAAATTACCAGAGGCAAAGTTGGCATGGTTGCCATAATAGGCATCAAAGCTGATATCTTAATCAAAACAGTCTGAACCAAGAAAATCCTAGGACATATAAGATGATTAGGCAGATGAGAGGAACTGCCATCTGGATGTCCTTCAACCTCTTCCCCGGTCATCCCCTTGCTTTCTCAGTGGGTTTATAAACACAGTCACCATTATTGCAAAGATGGAGGCTGTGATGGACTCAGCAAAATAGATTTACTCTTACCAAGGCTGCTGTTAAGTAGTCAACTGGCCAATAACGGTGACCAACTTTGAACTCCTAATATGATACTCTACCCTAGAGGCAATTGGTTGCACTGGATTCCTTCTGTCATGGAGGATGTAGTGATCTGTCCGAAGTACACTTTATGTAGATGTGCTTTCCTCTTCACTGCACGATAACAACAGAGGGGAGAACTCTGTGAACTTAAAGCAAGTGAAGCTACCTTAAAACATGACCCATTCTAAAAGTTTAAGAATATTAATTTTGTATTAAAATGAACACCCCAAAATTACTGAGGTCAAATACAATACTAAGTTATTATAAGAAAAAAGAGAAGAACCAAGCTATCATCCTAACAGACAATGAAAGAATCCTAGAATGATGTGCCCACAGAAAAAAATCAAAACCATAACTTTCTATTTCAAAATTAGGTAAAAGACATGAAGAAAACTATTCAAGACATTAAAAAAAAAACTCATTCCCTCATGTTTGAGGTTTTTGAATAACACTCAAAAAAACAATAAGTAAATAAAAGAAAAAATACTCTTAGAAATGAAAAATAAAGTAGAAGAAACAAAAAAATGAATAACCAAAACAGGTAATTTTAAAAATCAAATTGAAATTAAGAGATATAAAAAGAATTAGAAAGTGGCAAATATTTGAAGACAGATTAAGAAGACTTAACATGAGATAATAGGAGTCTCTGAGTAAGAAAACAAGAGTACATAACAAATACTAAAAATTACAATTCCATAAAACATTCCTTAAAAAATATAAACATATTGAAAAGCACACCACATACAATAGAACAAAAATCACCAAGATATATTCTAATAATTAGTGGCCTTTAAAGGAAAAGGAATTTATTTTGTCATATAATAAAAACTGATGTTATCAGACTTTTCAACAGTAATGCTTTGTACCAGAAGAATATAAAGTAATCTATTTAAGACAGTCAAACAAAGAAAATGTTAGCTATATGTCTAAGAAGATCTAGGGCAGTTAGGGGGAAACTGGCCCCCCATAGTAACATTCTCCACATTCTCCAGTTTTGGAGTTCCCTAACAGCAGGTTCTTTGCCCTAAAGTAAACATCATTTAAAAGTCCCACCCAGGTACCCCAGGACTCCCAATCTTCTATTGTTTGAACTTTTGTGTGAATAGCTAATTAAGGACCGCCACTGTGATAGTTACCTCTGCCTGTCCCTCCTGATCCTTCTCTACCCTTCCCCTCACCCCCACCCCATCTGCTGTGTAACCAGGAGGTTGTCATATGTGAGTTGCATCAGTGAGCTTCCTTGCCCTCCAGCTTCCTGTTGGGTAATGTCAATGGGAAATATTGGTAGGAGATGAGAGGAAGTGAGAACAATGACATCAGGCTATTTATTTCCCTGGATCCCTCTCTGTTGAATTGCTGTGGGTCCGCTATATTCCTCTAAGAGACCACATCTCCTGAACACAGCTCTCCCTAAACAGCTACCTTCTGTGGCTTCCTGTAATGACTCCGTCCTCACACCCTTTCTGGCCTAGGGGAGGTAACAGTTCCATCAGTTGCTGCCCCAAGGTGCTGCATTACCCTTCTCTGGTTTCCCTCAATCTTTCTCATACGTTCATAAATAATCTCTTAATAATAATAATAAACTGTCCTCGAGTCCTCAGTGTGAGTTTGTCAGCAGTTTCCTATGAGGACCCTGAATGATATACTCAGACAGTAAAGATCCTGACATGAAAAAGAAAGTCCAAGATTTATCAAAAAACTTACTTCAGAGGGAACACACACTTTAGAAAACAGAAGGAAACTTATTTTGAAAAAAACTCCAACTAGTATTGTTGGGGAAAAGATTGAGACAATATTACATCCAAAAAATAATTATTTTAAGAAACATGCAATGAAGGGGAAAAATGCCAGAGAGAAAGAAATTTTGGGAATGAAAAAAAAAATCTTGGTTATTAAAATAAAACAAAAAATTATTTTTAAGTTTAGATGACAAAGACCAGAAAAATGTCTTAAATGTAAGACAAATAAAAGTATAGCAAATATGAAGGAAAACGAAAAAGACATAGAGACTTGATTCAGATGGTCCAATGTCCAAGTAGTAGGAGTCTTAGACTAGAAAAAGCAAAGGGGGAGAGAATGAATATTAATTGAAATAGAACATGAGCATTTTCCCAGTAGAAGAAAGTTGTGAGACTCAGAATTGAAAGGCTCTATGAGCTCTGACTAGGTGAAAACCAAAATACACACCTAAGACGTAAAAACTTCTGAAGAAATAAAGGAATAAAAGCACAAGGCTTCTCATCAGCAGCAATGGATGCTAAGAGATAATGGTGTTAGCATTTGGTAAAAGCTGCTCATTATTTTGCAGAGGACAATACGATCCCCACCCCCTTTCAACAGCCTGAGAAAACTGATGGCAAAAACTAACTTGCCATCTTTCCCTCACACACCTGCTCCTCTTCTGGAGGCCCCACTTTCCATATAGTTACCCAGGCCAGAGCCATTCAGACCCCCTCTCTCAGCTATCCCAAGAGACACCAATTCCTATAACTTCTACCTCCTAACAAGCTCTCCAACCAGATGCTTTTCTCCACTCCCGCTCAGCCTTTCTCCTCTGGAACATTGCGATGTAAGTGGTTCTTGCTTCCAGCCTCCCCTTCAGCAAGCCAACTCTGCAACCAACGTGAACTTTCTTAAATTCAAATATCACCGTGTTGCTCCCCTGCTCTCAAACTTTCAATGGTTCTCTTCAGCCTTAAGATAAGATTTGGAATCTTCACTTTAATTCACAAGACTCCTCGTGATCTGGCTCATACCAGCCTCTGTAGCCTCTTTCTGCTACTTCACCCATGGTTCCTCCTTGCCAGAGCTCCTCCCAGTTTTCTGGACACTTCATGCTGTTTCATGCCTTGATACGTTTGCAAATTCAGCTTTCTCTTCTCTGTAAGCTCATTCCCCTATGTCATTTAGGTAAGCCCTTCAGAAGTCAACTAGAGCAGCACCTTGTCTATGAGACTTGCCTTGCTTTGCCTTGCTTTGATCCCTGCCCCTAGGCCAGTGGTTCTCAACCTTCTGGCCCTTTAAATACAGTTCCTCATGTTGTGTCCCAACCATAAAATTATTTTCGTTGCTACTTCATAACTGTAATGTTGCTACTGTTATGAATTATAATGTAAATATCTGATATGCAGGATGGTCTTAGGCGACCCCTGTGAAAGGGTCGTTCGACCACCAAAGGGGTCGCGACCCACAGGTTGAGAACCGCTGCCGTAGGCAAAACCCACAGTCTCCATCGGCCTGTGAAGGGAATTTGAGGGAAAAAGCAAAAACTTACTCAGTGTCTGCTATGTGGTGGGAACACAAAGTTTATGTAGCTTCCTTTAAAATGTTACCATTTGATAGGGGAACCAGAAAGGCAAAACATCATTTCATCAACATGGGATTGTTGAGATATATATTTGGCTATTGGAACACAGAGGTGAAAGCCAGGATAAATCAGAAAAAGTGTGAGGTTGAGCTGACCTTAAAAGGAGGCTTTGGTAAATTTGGAACAGGAGGAGACTGGAGAGGCTGGCAGGGACTGTAAGACAGGGAAGTTAAGACTATGCTATCAGCAATCATTGTATTTATGACACCACTTTTCCTTCCATGCTCATGCAGAACTCCCAAATTAGTGACAGCAGCCCAAACACAGACTCTAGAGTAGACTCATTCATACAAGTGATCCAGACAGTGACCTTTGATCACAGTTTCTTCATTAGATGAAGCTCACCAACATCCCTTATCAGATTTTCATTTAAGAATGGATCCTGCCCAGCCAGTGTGGCTCAGTTGGATAAGCATCGGCCCATGCACCAAGAAGTCACTGGTTCGATTCCCGGTCAGGGCCCATGACCTGGTTGCGGGTTTGATCCCCAGTAGGGGGTGTGCAGGAGGTAGCCAATCAATGATTCCTTCTCATCATTGGTGTTTCTATCTCTTCCTTTCCCTTCCTCACTGAAATCAATTTAAAAAATAAATTTAAAAAAATAAAAATGGATCCCTCTGCCCTTATCAGGTGGATCAGTTGGTTGGAACTTTGTCCTGTGCACCAAAAAGTTGCAGGTTGGATTCCCAGTCAGGGCATATATCTAGGTTTCAATCTTCTGTCGGGGCACATACAGGAGGCAACCAATCAATGTTTCTCTCTTTCTCTCTCTCTCTCTCAAAATCAATTAATAAAACATATTTTCAGGTGAGGATTAAAAAAAAAAAGAGTGGATCCTTCTGATAGCCATAATGAAGGGGAAGTCCTTCTACTAGTAAACCATGGGCCTTTGGTTGGCCTCACCCTTGAAACACTACCTTAAATATCTGAAATATTAATTGTAAAGAGCTGTCATGACAAAGGACCTACATATACACTTCTCCAAAAAGCACATACATATGAAAAGATGCTCACTGTCACTAATCATCAGAGAAATTAAAACCACAATGAGATATCACCTCACACCTGTCAGAATGGCTGTCATCAATAAACCAATAAATGTTGTCGAGGCTGTGGAGAAAAGGGAACCCTCATGCACTGCTGGTGGGAATGCAGATAGGTGCATCCACTGTGGAAAGCAGTATGGAATTTCCTCAAAAAGTTAAAAATGAAACTGCTATATGACCCAGCAATTCCACTTCTCGGAATATACCCAAAGAAACCCAAAATACCAATTCGAAAAAATATATGCACCCCTATGTTCATTGCAGCATTATTTATAATAGCCAAGATTTGGCAGCAGCTCAAGTGTCTATCAGTAGCTGAGTGGATAGAGGAGTTGTGGCACATTCACAAAGTGGAATAGTACTTGGCTGTTAAAAATAAAAAGGAAATCTTACCTTTGTGACAGCATGGATGGACCTGAAGGCTATTATGCTAAGTGAAATAAACCAGTCAGAGCAAGACAAATGCCATATAATTTCACTTATATGTGGACTCTAATGAACAGAGTAAACACACACACACACACACACACACACACACACACACGCAAAAATAGAAACAGACTCATAGATACAGATAATAGATTGACAGGTGTCAGAAGGGAGGACGGTTTAGGGGGCTGGGTGAAAAAGGTGAAGGGATTATGCAAAAACAAACAAACAAAAAAACCCCAACAAACTCATAGACACAGACAACAGTATGGTGATTACCAGAAGGAAAGGGAGATGGAGGCAGGTAGAATAGGGTAAAGGGGGGATAAATGGTGACTTTGGGTGGTGAACACACAATACAATACACAGGCAATGCATTATAGAAGTGCACACTTGAAACCTATGTAATTTTATTAACCAATGTCACTCCATTAAATTCAATAAAAATTTTAAAAAGGAAAATTTAAAAGCTGCCACCAGGGACTTTCATGAGAACTTTGTGTCATCTTTGTCTCAATATGGATTTATTTTTCTTATTTAGGATCAAGGAGGATCAGCATTATTCATTTTCCAGGTTACGTGAGCTAACTTTCCATAGTCAAGCAAGTCAAGGGTGTAAAGTGATCTGTCTGTACAGTGAGGCTGTTCAAAGGGAACCTAAGCTAAGCTACCAGTGGCCACTGGGACTTGTACAGAAGCTCAGAGGGGACATTCTTGCCCATCCTGTGATATTTTTCTCAGCTACCATCACACGCTCTTTCAGATACAATGAGAACTATTTCCTCCTGGTGTGACTTGCAAGGCAGCCTAAGGTTTCCCTTTCACTTCAGACATCAGAGCTGGTGCCCTCCAGGACCTCAACACTGTATAGAAATGTTTTGATTCCAAAGCGTTCCTTTCTAACTTAGGTTTTTATTTTCAGACATCTGTCCTTTTATTCATGGGATGTGTACATTAAGATAATTTGCCTTCCTAGAATGAGTGAGAATAATTCCTTAAGGGTTACTGGCTACCAACATAACGTTGAATTTTTTTTTACTAGTTGCCTCCAAATATCTATCCTTTTCCCTTCTTCCTTAAATTAGGGGCCCACAAACTTTTTCTGCACAGGGCCAGTTCTTTGCTCACAGTAGCTTCAAACACTATGAAATGCCAGTAAGCCTAATGCTATAGACTGACCTATATCCATCCCCCGCAAATTGATATGTGGAAGTCCTATTCCCCAGTGTGACTGTCTCTAGAAATAGGAGGTAATTAAATGAGTTATAAGGCTGGGGCCCTAAACCAATAGGACTATGGCCTTATAAAAGGAGGGATACCTCTCTACATTTATTTCCTTATTGTGAGAATATATCGGAGAATACTTAAAATAATTTGAAATGAAAAAATATTTTTAATCAGGACACAAACACTAAAATCTGTGAAGGAAAAGACTGACATAAATGATTATGTATATTTAATACTCCACATGGCAGACTTCATCAAAATGAAAGTAGAAGCAGCACAAGGGAGAAAATATTTGTAAGGTACATAGAGACCAATAGACTATTATCCACAGCCTTAAGGAGAGTCACAAATCAATAAGAAAAGAGAAAAATGTCCAATAGAAAAATGAGCAAAGGATATAGAAAGGTACTTCACAGAAGAAAAATTATGGGCAATAAACATGATAATGTGATCAATTTCTCTGATAATCAAGAAAATGAACCTGAAAACAATTTACCAAATTGGCAAAATTTTAATAACAATAACCATTTGAATGAGGAAGCAGGTGTTGGTGGGAATGTAATTGGCATGGTCTTGTTGGAAGACAATCTGCTAGCATCTACCCAAGTCTTAAAGGTGCTTATACTTGAAAGGGCATGTGTACTCAAGTTATCTATTTCAAAAAAAAATGTGCACACAATGTTCCATAGGAGTGTATTTGTATAAAGGTGGTTATTGTAGTATAGTTTGTCATTATAAAAAGATGAAAATAACCTAAATATTAATTTTAACATTCAGAGGAAAGAATAACTGATGGTACATTTAAATTATGAAATGCTATGTGGCATTTTTAATGGGAATAATTATGACTTGAAATGGAAAAATGTCCTACGTCCTATTATTAGGAGATACATGATAGATGATAGATAAATAGATATAAAGAAAAACAAATAGATCATAAGAAATAAGTCAATTATATAAAAATAGATTAGAAACAATTCTATTGTAAGACTTAGGTATCTTTTTTACTATTTGAAATAGTAATGTATCTTGCAAATTCTAGCATGTCATAATTTAACTGGTAATGTTTTCCTTTTTTAGATGTTCAGAAAATAATGGTACTTTTAAAAATAGATGCATCTTAGAGTCAATACAGCATAGGAAGATAAATAGAAGATGGATAAATAGGTAGAAGACTAAAGGGATAAGCACCAAAATGTAGCAGTGCTTACCTTTACTTCTTTGTAATTCTGTATTGTTTGAACTTTTTACAGTGAGAAGGTGTTCATGAACTAATTGTGTAAACATCTTTAGAGTTGAGTTATCCTGTTTAATCTCTAGTACTCTAAATACTGTCTTGTTTTCTTTTTGTTTGCATTTGCCTGACATATCCCTACTCCATCCTTTTATTTTCAGCCTTCCAATATCATCCTCAGTCATCTTGAGTAAGCAGTCATTGGATTGCTCTGTTGTTTTAACTCCACCCTGAGTCTTTGCCTATTTTTAAAGGGATTTAAAAGTGTTGACATTTGTTGACATAACTGTTTTGCCTGGTGTTACTTCTGTCATCTTGCTTAATGCCTTACATTTTTCTTTGTGTACTTTCTATTTTGTCTTTTGGTATATGGATAGTATTTTGTCTGCTTTTATCTTCTGCAATGATTTGGAAACTAAACTTTCTGCTTTAAGTTATATGAGTGGTGACAAAACTATGAAGTAATCCTTAAATTCAAATATATCAGCCAGGGATTGTCAGAAAAACGACTGTCCAGGATTCTGGGAATTAAAGGTTTAATACAGAAACTGGGCCAAAATTTGGAAGAGCAGGGTTTCAAAGGTCAGCCAATTTACCACCAAGATGTGAGCCAGAAGGTCTGAAGCAGGTGATTTTTGGGACTCACTGGAGAGCCAGGTGAAGCCTCAGGATTGCCATTTTGGTGGTTATAATTGTCTCAGGAGAACAATGACTTCTCCTTCCAGAACCACGTAGGGAAGGGAGTTTCTGGCTTCTCTACAGCCATGATAGTAAGTTGATAATAGACAGCCAGAAGAGCATATTTGTTATTGAATTAAAAGTAAACATTAGCCTTTCACTTCTCTTTATAGGAAATGAGGAATCAAGTGTCCTTACTAGCCACTTTTCACCATTTGCAGTAATTTTTCCATCACCCACTGTACACATTTTTGTGAAGGGAAAGCCTAAGGAAGGTCAGTCTTTCGTTTCCTTTTTGTCAATAGCCTCTTTCTTTTTTTAAGATTAAATCATTCTTTCTATTAAAACTCTTTTAGTTGCCAATATTTTTGTAGCTGTTGATTATTATGGATAAAACACATTGAATGAACATTCAATTAGATTGTTTTTGTTTGTAAAGTCATGAATATTTTCATTTATTACTGCTTCAGTTTGCCATCCTCAATAGTACTAATTAATAAGATAGATCTGTTCTTCATCCTAGCTATTTTTAACTCTCATTTACACATCATTTTATTTTCTTCTGTTTTCTGGTATAATTTCTTCAGGTTATCCTTTCCTTAATATACTTTTTCTGTAGTGGTATAGTTATTATTTTTCTAAACCCAAGATGGATGACAATGTGTGCTGCATTTTAAATTCTATGAAGTCACTTCTAATTTGGCCAATTGTATTTTCAGTAAGCCTTATTCCTATCTCATAAGAGAATTTCACTAATAGTTACTGCAAACACAAGGTAAATAGTTTCTAAAAAATATTTTTTATTATCTACCCCCCCCCACCCCCAAAAAAATCTACAGCAGAGGCAGAAAAAATCTACATTTTATTCTAGAATATTGGGCCTTTTTTTTTTTTCCTTTTTTTTAATGTTAAAGTTGCTTTTCATAGGCCTGTGTTTATTTCTCTCTCTCTTCAGTCATCCTTTTAAAGTGACATATATTCAAGACGAGGCAGGAAACTTAAATATTCTTCACCTGGCTCCAGGCTGGAAAGAGAGGATAGTAGGTTTTCTGTTTAGTGAGAATAAGCAGTCATCATATAGGAACCATATTTGTACGTCTGACCTGCTTTGAAGACTTCTCAGACACTGTTAAAGACAGCTGCTTAAGGGAAAGTCTCTCTAGGAAGCACATAATTCATTAAGTGCTCACAAATCAAATGATGGCTTCTGCCCTAGAGTAGGAATTAAAATATCTAGAGTGATGAGCTGGAAATCTGTGATACACTGTGGTGAAGTTATTGCGAAAGCGCTCAGTGTTGACTGTGAGAGAGGCCAGATGCCAGTTCTGCCCCAATGTTAAGGAGATTACTTCATTTTCTCCAGAATCTGGATAGTGCACACCTCTTGCCCACATACTGCAAGGACAGGCTGGTGTAGATAGTCTCTAAATTCTGGGTCAAATATGGAAAAGATGTGATTACCTTGGAATAAATGGGTGGTTATTTGTGCTCCTGAAGATATGAAAGGAAAAAAAAAAGACAAATAGGATTAAAGACAAAAGTGCAATCATTTCCAGGCAAAGACTGAGCCAAGAAAGGGGCCCAGGTCCTCCCCTTTACCCAGAGCACCCTTCAGCCTTGGCATCCTGTCCCTTGAATCAGAGTCATTGTCTGGCTCTAATGAAAACACTGGCTCCATTGTGATTCTGCAGAGGCAGTCCCACTTGCACTGCCTGGGGTTTCTTAGGGCTTATCCCATTGAGCTGTGACTCAGGCAGACAGCCAGGAGGCCCTCTATCCAGGGTGGAGATTTGTGCTGATTTATTGCACAAGAGATGCCAAGGTAAATCCCTTTGCTGTCCCGTGGGAAGTGTCAAGTCAGGGGCAAAGTGTGGGTGCTCCCTGATTGAATCCAGGGGTTTGGATCAGAACAAATGGTGGCCAGGACCTGCATGCTTATCTACATCTGCTTCTGAGATACTTGGATGGACCTTCAACTACCTGGAAAGTTCTAAAAAAAATTCTGTGTTCTGTTAATCAAGTGTCCTAAGGGGTTTTCATGAAATCTAGGGAATGGAGCAGCACTGTTTAAAATAGATGAGGTTCACAAGATGGTTTAGTTCGTACACTCTCTGTATATTGCACTTACCTATGGGCCAGGTATTGAGCCTGAAACCAAGGTATGTGACCTTGACTGCTTGACTGGAATCGAGCCCAGGACCCTTCAGTTCGAAGGCTGACACTCTAATCACTGAGCCAAACTGGCTAGGGCAGAATCTGCATTTTTATGAGCATTCCCAGCTGATTCTAATGCAAGAGGGTCACATGACAAATCCCACTTAGAAAAACTCTGATTTATGGGGGTGTTGGCCAAGTAAGCACTTGTATTATTAACCTGTTGCGATAAACGTCTGGGCCAAGAATGGGTTTCTCGGCAATTGCAGGAGGAAAACTGTGTACATCCCCCTCCCACTGGGAGGTTGAGTGCTGCTTTACACCTAACAAGACTTCTTCAGCAGGCAGGGTTCTTGCAGACCCCAGTTATATGCATTGCTGCTCAGTGAAGCTATTCCAAAAGTCAAGGACAGTAGCAAGTAAAGGGTCAGACTGAAAAACTCAACTGGGAAACCCCAGTGACAGTGAGAAATAGTGTATTATGATATCAATCAGTGACTGTAAGCCCACATCTCCACTGAGGAAACCTACCCCACCCACAGCTCCTGATTTCCAGGTGGCCCTATTGAGTACCATATAAAGGTACATCCCTAACTGCATATGATTAGACCAAGGATGGGCACCTGAACTAAAGGCAGCCCACTCTCAGGTGAAATAGGACATGAACTGACATGAAAGGGTGAACCAGGCCAATCAGATTACCTCTCCTGGGAATGTGAATTGGGAAACATGGAGAACCCAAACCAGTAATCAGTCATAGTTCATCAAAAGGTCATGTCGTAGCAAGAAAGGCTGGAGGAGCTGTGATGAACCATGACAAAGGAAGCTGGAGAAAGCAAAGCAGATATGTGGAGAGAAACAGAATTTCAAGAAAATTTGAGAAATGGGAAAAAGGAAAAACTTGGTTAAGAGCCCCAGGTAAAAGCGGATTATAAATGCTCTCCAGCTCAAAGAACACATAGCTTTACTTGAGCAAGCTTGAGAGGATCTCCATTCCTGAAATACCCATAAACAATGGAATGGGTCCAACATTAGACGGAATCTTTATGGCCCGCTTCCCCAATTCATGCACTGAAACCTAACTCCCAACATGATGGTATTAGGACATAAGGCCTTTGCGGGGTGATTAGAGGCCTCATGAATGGGATTAGTGGCCACATAAAACAGGCCCCAGAGAACAATTTACCCCTTCCACTATGTGAGGACACATAGATATGGCCATCTATGACCCAGAAAGTGGGCCTTCACCAGACACTAAATCTGCCATCACCTTGATCTTAAACTTTCTGCCTCCAAAACTGTTGTTTATAAGCCACCCAATTTATGATACTTTGTTTTAACAGCCGAGATAGACTAAGACAAACATTTAATGAGCTCTTACTACATGCAAGGTACTTGCCAACTGTTTAGTGTATCCTTTTACATTTACAGTCACAATAGCACTACAATATACATATTAAATGCTTGTCTATTCTACCTTATCATCCTTACTTTAGAGATAAGGAAGATGAATAGATTGTCTAACTCTGCCCTGTCCATTATGGTAGCCACTAGTCACATGTGGCCCCGAAGCACTTAAAATGTGGTGCTGTAGGTATAAAATCCACACGAAACTTTGAAATTTAGTACAAAAATTTAAATAAGAATGTAAACTACCTCACTACTTGTTTTTTATTGGTAACATGTTGAAAGGACATATGTGATGTATCTAAATGTAATAGATCCTCTTTTACTTCTGCTCTTGGAAGCCACCACCATACTGTAAAGAAGTGGTAACTAGACTATTGAATGGACAAAGAGAGGGAGAGAGAGGTCATGTGGAGGATCACCAAAGAACCAGACGTATGAGCAAGGCCTTCTAGTCCTTCCAGCATAGCCAAACTGACCGGCTGAACGCAACACAGCTGGTGTCCCAGCCAATGCCATGTGGTACAAATTATTCAGCTAAACACAGACCAAATGGCAGAACCAAGAAAAATAATACAGCACTATTGTTTCAAGCTGCTAAGTTTGGGGTAGTTTGTTGTTACACAGCAGTAACAGCAATAATTAAAGTGGGGTCTCTGTAGTCAACACCCTATAATAGATAGGCCTTGGGGGTGATAACATAACCAAGGAGCTGAGAGTCTAAAGGGAGCTATCACACACATGTATATAAAAAACGTTTATGTGGGATATTGGAGGCAGGGGTGGTATTTTAAGTTGAACATTGCAGAGGTTGTTGATGAGCCTCATGGGGACTTCATACTGCTTGGAACTAGGGCCTTCTCAGCCCCAGGCCTGCTAGTGACGCTTTCTCTGCTGGTTTACAGCAGGTCCCAGGGGTGCACACTTGGCCTTTGAGTGGCAGCCTCCACCTGTTGGATACTTTAAGGACCTTTCTTCCCCACCAGAGCCTGATGAGGAGGGAGCCAGCTGCTCAGCTATCTCTCCTGGCACCCCTCAAAGGCAGTTCCACAGGTCTAACTGCTGTTCCCAACAGCAGCACAGCCAGGGGGAAAACGAGTTGCAAATATGGGGAAGTAAAACAGATACTGGAATCTTACCAAGTTTTTATTCTCCACTGGCCAGACTTCCTGATAAATCCAAAAATGTAGTAAATAAGAGCATGTGTGAGCCTATAACCTCTACTTTCATTTTCAAAGATGATGCTCACCTCCCCCTTCCTCTTCTCACTCTGTCTGTATCAAGGGTCCTGGGCCATTTTTCTCCATCATGGTTTCACTGCTGAAGGTGACGTCCAGGCACCCCTTTGTCTCAAGGTAGTCATTTGCATCTCTGTGGCCTTCATGCCTGGGTGACACCCGAATTATCAGGCATTTGCCCTTTGTGGGCTCAGAGTCCTTCATTTACATTTCCCCACAATAGTGACCGACAGGCTGTTGAAATACAGTTGCCAAATTGCTAGTAATTGAGCCAGAAAGCCAACCCTTTAAGGTTCAGACTTGGAGCATTTCTGAGAGCTCTAACCTGGTAGGCTTCAGTAGGCATCAGCACTGCAGACCAACATTGAAAGTAGAGGCGGAGTGAGGAAACTAAGAGCAACTCAACCTTGCCGAGGGCTGACGTTTTGCTGGCCACTTCCCACCCAGAGCTTCATCAATAACCTAGGGAGAAAGGAGTTGGTAGTTAAAACCAAACCTACAAAGCAGAGTCATTGTTTAGATTCTACAGAGTCAGTGCATAAGACAAAAATCACATATGGTCACAATTATCCTTCAACTTCCTTTAATTCCTGTAAATAGAGTAGACATTGTTATGTGTTTACAACTCTGGGCAGTAATTCTTACAAACATTGGAAGTTGAAGATTGTTGAGTTGCAATGAAAAAGAAGAGCAGAAATAAAGTATGTGTATGTGTAGTCTGTGTTCAAAACACTTTATCTTTAAGATAACTGTGAAATCCCAAGCCACAGTTATTTTTTTCCCCCAAACATCTCTAGCATGGCATGGGAGACAGATAGAGAATAACAATAAAAAATCAACGCTCATGACAGTGAGACAACTGTTCTATATCTGACATGTATTACCTCATTCAATTTTTACTTAGATAGGAATCGTTCCTATTTACAGAAGAGGAACTAAGATTGTGGAAATTATCTGAGATTTCTTATTAGAATACTAGAGGCCTGATGCACAAAATTTATGCAAGAGTAGGCCTTCCTTCCCTCGGCTGCCAGCACCAGCTTCCCTCTGGCAGGCACTCAGGACCTGGTCTTCCCTCGCAGCCCCGATTTCATCCAGAAGGACGTTCAGTCTAATTAACATATTACGCTTTTATTATAGATGACAGTGCTCTCAGGAGGAGGTGCTAAATGAGTTACTTGTGGAAGAAATGTAGGATTTAAATAAGGAACAGAGATATAGATGGGGAGGGATAGAAGGCACTGTGTAAGCAAAGGAATAGAGGATGGAAAATAACAGGACAGGCATAGGGAATGCTCTTTAGTGGCTGGGGCAAAAAGTGAGTGAAATCTGGCACAGAATCTAAGACTGGATAACAAGGTGTAACAGTTAATTTTATGTGTCATTCTGACTGGGCCATGGGTACACAGATATTGGGTCAACATTTTTCTGGGTGTTTATGTGAGAGTGTTTTGGATGAGATTAATATTTAAATCAATGAACCTTGAGTAAAGCAGATTGCTCTCCCTAACATGGTTGGATCTCATCCTATCAGTTGAAGTCCTGAATAGACCAAAAAGACCAGCCTCCCCCAAGCAAGAGAGCCTGCCTTCAGATTTCGTCTGCAAGATCATCTCTTCCCTGTACTACAGGGGCAGCCCTCAGACTGAAATTAGAGCATCCGCTCCCCTGGATCTAGCCTGCCAATCTACCCTGTGGATATTGGACTGGCCAGCCTTCACAATCACCAGTTCCTTATAACAAATCTGTTTCTCTCTCTATACACATGCTATTGCTTCTGCTTTTTAGAGCCAAAGCATGGGAGAATCATAGAACTTGAGATCAAGAAAGAACCCTTAGCCCACCTTCCTGATTAGAACAACAGATGAGAAAGACCGAGTCTTAGAGCATTTCAGTGGCTTGTGAAGGACACACAACCCGTATATAGCAGAGATGGGGACTTGACTCAGAACTCCCCTTCCAAAGTCTTTTTCGCTGCAGCATGCTATCTCCTTTGAGTCACACACAGGATGCAGGTGGGCTTGGTGAGGGGACAGAGCTCTCCTGTGTGTTGCCCAACTACATTCTTTGCTTTCCTTCTCCAAACACAGTGTACTATTGGTGTTGGCTCCAAACAGCCAGTGGCCATGCCACATGCCCAACTGTCACTACCCTGTGCTGTCAAGCATCTTACAGGTACGCTATTCCCAAGAGCAGGCCGGGAGCCAAGTGCAGCAAGTGGGTCCCATTCTTCTCAGCCTGACCAGCACTGACTGCTTCCTCTCCTGGCGTGATTTTAGGATTTCCTATTCTCCTCCCTACTGCATTTCCTGCTTGAAGTAACTTTTTTCCTAGGTCAATTCATCTGCTCTCTGATTCAGGCAAAACTAGAGAGGCAGAGAAAAATGAAAACTGGTCAGTTATTTTGGCCTATTATTTCCACTACAGAGACACCAAATAATTACCTAATCCTGCACATCACTCATTCTGCCCCCATCTCACGACCCTGAGTGTCTTAGTTGTTTTGCTGCATTGTTTAAAGGATTCCTTAATCAAGTTCAAATTGACACCTCATTGACAGAAAACATGGTGTAGGCAGCAGTGTGGCTTTTGCATACTGACCACTCTGGACAAAAGTATGAGATATCTCCTCTGCATAGTCCACAGCTTGCCCCCCATCTATGCTTCCAATCTACTTGTCTTCCTGGATGCAAATCATTTGCTTCAGTCAAACAGGTCTCTTGGCTGTTCCCTGAACTTGCCTTGTGTTTTTCCACTTTGGAACCTTTGAACCTTTGCCCCCACCACCTGCCCTGATGGAATGTCCTCTGATTCGGCCTAGCCAAATGAGATTCATTTCACCTTTATTCAACACCAACTGCAGGTCGGCACTGGGCCAGCACTTTCACATGTGTTATCTCATCCTGCAAGGCCCAGCATAAATTTCTTCTTATCTGTGAAGCTTCTGTGGCTATCCCAACTGGAAGTGGTCACTTCCTCCTTTCTCTTACACTTATTGTCTGTACTACTCATTTGGCGCTGAATACATCCTAGTACTTTATAATTAATCATTCACTCACTCATTCATTTATTTAAACAAGTATTTACCGAGTGACTATTATTTTCCGGATACCATGGTAGGTGCTGGAGATATAGAGATGAGCAAGAGATAGACCTGGGATTTGTGGTTCAAGAACACTCTGGCTATAATAAGAATGGATCAAACCAGGGAGACTTTTGAGTTAGGGAGCTGTAAGGAGGCTGTGGCAGGAACCAGAGGCAGGAAATAAGAGGGCAGTGACATCTGCCCCAGGGATGAGGAGACTACATTTGAGAAATACTTAGGTGACACTAAGAGCCCAGAGAGGGAGCCATGCAAGGCTGAATTCACATCTTCACTCTATCAGCCAGTTGGATGGTGTTAGGCAAATAATTTAAATGATATTAGTCTCATCTCCTTTATCTATAAAATGAGGATAATATTAGCCACTGCATTGGTCGGTTTCAGTATTATGTGAAATAGTGAGTGAAAATCTGTAGGCATATACCTAGCATCTAGAGAGCTACATCATGGTGATTGATGTAGGTGTCACTGACATTGGTGTCTTCTTTTGTCTATCCCCTTCATTAATCTGTGAGATCCCTGAAAGCAGAGACTGCCTTACTCATAGTTTACCCTCATTTCCTACCACAGTGCCTGGCACATAGTATATCCTCAATCAATGTTCGTTGAGCAAATTTACACTTATAATTCAGAGCCCAGCAAATTCTTTAAGATTCACTGCCTAACCCAGGATACAAATTTGACTAAATCAAAGGAACAGAGATTATTTTAATACAAGGTAGAACACAGGGTTCTCTAAAGCTTAATTCTGTATGTTTTTAACCATTGTTTCTCAACTCTCTGTTCCTCTCTCTTCTTCTCTGCTCCGCTCTTCATGTCTCTTCTCATCCCTTTCTACACCTTGGTCCCAGACAATCTCATTCACTCACATGACTTAAATCTATATGCTGATTGCTTTCTGAATGTATGTGTCCAATCCTGACCTCTCTTCTGAACTCCAGGTCAGTAAATCTAACTGCCGACTGGACATCTCTACTTTCAATATTATGTCTAAAATTATACCTCAGACATTTCCACTTTCACCTGCTATTCTTCCCACATGGCAATTCTCATTGGGTGGAACTATCATCCAGTCAGATATCCAAGCTTTAATCTTGGAGTAATCTTTAACACCTTCTCTCTCAGTCTCCATATCCAATAAAATGCCAGACCTCCAAAGCAGATCTACGATCTCATACCACGCCTACTGCCACCACCATCTCTCACCTGGAGATGGGACAAGCTCCTCTTGGTAGCCACACTTGTAGTCTTGCTTCTGTTTTTACATAGCAGCCAGAGGAATAGTTAAAATTACATAGCAGACCACATTACTTTATTTATTTAGAAGTCTTTAATCGTTTCTATTGTACTTGGTAAAATTTTCAAAATGCTTACCATGACCTCACAGTCCTCTATGATTGGACTTCCTACTACCTTCACTTCCTCTGCTTCCTCACCATCTCCTTTTAGTTCTTCAAATACCCCAGCATTCTCTGGCCTTGTGGGCTTCATATCTATTGTTTTTCATGAAAGGCTCTTACACCCACTCTTCACTTAGGTAAAAGATAATTTCAACTGGTCCATCACATCTCAGTTTAAGTGTTTATTCCTCAAAGGGGCCTTTCCTGGTCTCTCCTTCTTAACTAGAGCTGCCTTTAAAGCACACATAATGATTCTTTAATCCCTTAGAGCACTTATCACAATTTTCAATGTATACTTATTTGTGGGTATTTGACACCTATCTCCACCCCAACACCCTTGTGCTCACACACACACACTCTGTTACCCACCCCTGATTCTCTGGGACCCAGTGCAGAGCCTGGTGATAGAACATGTAGATTTCTGTTGAGTGAATGTGATAAAGGCTGTGAGAAAGAGACAGACCAGGTTCTAGGAGAGTTCAAAGGAGGTGGTGCAGAGAAGGCTTCAAGGAAGATAAGACATTTGGTGGCAGCTTTGAAACATGGATGGGATGGTACCAGCCAAGGTGAATGAGCCTGCAGGAGTGGATGGAGGGAGGAGCCAGGTGGATGGACAACCTCACTGAACAAACCCAGATGGTGCCTGAGAAATGATGAGTAACTGGGTTGTCTGGAATATAGAGCTTGGGAAAGGAAGGAGGGCTAGAAAGAGAATGACCAAAGCTGGACCTATTCTTAAATCCCCAGGAGGTGCTGGTGAGGGCCCAGAGGCTTCCCCTTGACAAGGTGGCCCTCTCACAAACATGTTCCCTTTAATTAGCTCTCACTCAGGAGGTAGGGGCAATAGGGCCCAACATCTTTCAGCTCCTGCTGCTTCCTGCCCCACCACAGCCCCAGGCACCTGGCTGGTAGGCTTCAGCCAATTCCTATTTGCAGTGGAAATTGAATGTTGCTTACGTTAATTGTGTAATATAGTTCCACATTAAGAAACTTGGGGCTTGGGACAATTTATAGGGAAAAATTTAGGACAGTATTCAAACAATTCTTCCACAGGCATTTGACTCATTTGTATTATGTCCATCCAGGTGTGGACCCTCACCATTGAGGCCTCTGTAAAAAATTTATTTCAGCTACACATATGACTTTCTGAGCTTTTTGAAAATACACACCTGGCTTCTCTATTCAAGAGATTACAATTTTGTTTTTTAATTTTTTTTTTTTATTGATTTCAGAGAGGAAGGGAGAGGGAGAGATAGAAACATCAATCGACTGCCTCCTGCACACCCCTTATTGGGGATCGAGCCCGCAACCCAGGCGTGTGCCCTGACGGGGAATCAAACCAGCAACCTCTTGGTTCCTGGGTGGACGCTCAACCACAGAGCCACACCTGGCCGGAAGAGATTACAGTTTTAAAAAGGCATTAAGTGCTTTACCATTCACCCTGTTAGGTGCTTTCCACTGAGTTACCTCATTTATTCTTTACACTCACCCCAGCACTAAGATTTATCTTCTAGATAAGGAAACCAAGCTCAGAGGGATGAAGTAACTTGTCCAAAGTCACACAGCTTATAGGCGTGAAGCCTGCATTTACATTGATGTCTGTCTGGCTTATATCCTGTGTTCTCAGATATTTACGCTATGCGGCTTTTCAAAGACAAGGCATATTAACTGGGTTTGGAGGAGCCATCATGATTACTTTTTTAAATTTTTTTTTACTGATTAAGGTATTATATATGTGTCCTTATCCCCCCATTGCCTACCCCCCCCCCCACTCATACCCTCGCCCCCTGTTGTCTGTGTCCATTGGTTAGGCTTATATGCATGCATACAAGCCCTTTGGTTGATCTCTCCTCCTTACCCCTACCCTCTTTAAATAGCATCTTTACTTTAAAATAATGACAGATTCACAGAAAGTTGCAAAAATATTGTACCCTTGCATAACTGTAACAGAATATCAAAACCAGGAAATTAGTCCAATTCAGAGTTTATTCAAATTCCACTAGTTTTACCACCAGGATTACTTTTTAAGTTAAATCAAGTTTCAGGGCGGGAGGAATATAACAACTTTCTGAAAAGTCTTTTGGAGCCTCTTCTCCCGTGGACACTTGAAGTCCTGGGCTTCCTCAAACAGTGGGCCTGAAGAAGGGATAAATGATAGACACAGAGAGATCCATTCCTGCTGTATGGCCCCGAGGAAATGCTATATTGCCGAGGGGACCCCACTGGAACCTGCTGCTTTCACACGGAAAGAACGCCCAGCAGGGAAACCTAGGGGAACCTGCCGAGACTGTCTGAGTCTGGTTGTTTGGAGGCCTCTAAAACCCTTGAGGCTACCTAAGACCTGGCTCAGCCAAAATGCCTCTTTGTCCCTATTGTCTGTCTCCTGGCAGCTGATGATAAGTGATAAGCAAGAGAGATAAAACAGGTTTGGGGCTGTGAACCTGCCTGAATCACTGGCAGCCAACCAGGCCATTTTTTATCTGGAAAAACTCCCCCCAGGACAGCGCCCCTGCGAGTGTTTGGGAACCTGACGGTGGAACAATGGCGGGAAATGGAGGCCCAAGCTTGGCTTTAGGGCTCTGCCACCCACACTCCTTCGCAGTGTTATTCCTGGCGAAAACCAAGATTTTCTTTCGTTCAGACAGACTCTGTGGGAAGAGGTGCAAATGAGGGTTGGAAATTAAAAGGAAGTAGTATGATGACAAGGGAAGTTCGGTTGTTTTGCAAGCTTTAGAGATTTCGTTGTAAATGATTCTGAACATTGTTGCCCTGCATACATAATGACTGTCATCCTGGTGACTGTGATAGCTCCTTGGCCACCAGGCCAAGTGTTGAAGCCACTTGGGGGTTAATTTCCTTGTCAAACTGCTTCACGTGTGAATTTTAGAGACCCTGGAACAAATGAGAAGTCGGGCCTTACATTCCGCAACTCCTTTGGTGTGGCCAGGAGGGCAGTCGGGCTCTGGCCCCTGCCCATCTCTCCAGGTAAATCCAGCTACTCACCTTCAACGTTGTGAGACAAGGACATCTGGTTAGACTGATGTGGCGTGTTCTTAGTGGGCTCATATTGGTTTCTAGAGATGACTGTTCTACCAAATGCTCAAAAGCTCTCTGTTATAATTGCATCATTCCCCCCCCCCCCCCCCCGCAAATTCAAAAATCCTAACCCTCACTGCCCAGAATGTGATCTTACCTGGAAATAGGGTCATTGTAGATACAATTGGTTAAGATGATGTCATACTGGAGTAGAAAGGGCCCTGATCCATTAGGACTGGGATCCTTATAAAAAGAAGACATTTGGACACACACATGCACAGAGAAAACATCATGTGAAGATGAAGGCAGAGGTAGGGGTGATACTTCTCAAGGGATGTCAGGGCTGCCTGCAAACCATCAGAAGCTTGGAGAGAGGCCTAGAGCAGATTCTCCCTACAGCCCCCAGAAGGAGCCAACCTGCTGGCACCTTGGTCTCAGACTTCTAGCCCCCAAAACTGCGAGGCAGTAAATTTCTGTTGTTTAAGCCGCCCAGTTTGTGGTACTTGGTTACAGGAGCCCTAGCAAGCTCAGAAACTCTCTTAAAAATGTTGTTTTAGAGTCAGAGTTGATTTCAAGGTCACTCACTGATCCATGCTATGTGACATTCACCTTTTTCCACTTTTTAATTTGGGAAGAGATGTTACCATATTTATTATCCCAGCACTTCTTCCATTCTCAATAATGCCTATAAGCAAAGACCAACAAAACCATGACATAGTTGAAAGTGATTGTTGTTAAATTAGAACCAGTCCCCTCTTTCTTTAAAAAAAAAAAAAAAAAGAAAGAAAGAAAGAAAGAAAGAAAGAAAGAAAAAGAAAAGAAAAGAAAAAAGGAGAAGTACTAAAATCTAGCTGTGCCCAACTCAGGAGATATTTTCTATTGGCTCTTAGCCCAAATGGATGTGGAACAGGTGGTGGCAAAGCACTACTGTGTTCCCAGCAGGCACATTACACCTGCATTGGGCATAAATGGCTCCTTGTCCTTGGCTCTCAGATGCACAGAAAGGGGAGAGTCACACTAGAAACCCCAAGAAACAACTGTTGCTGGCAGAAGGGTGACCTAAGAAGATGCAGGAAGCAGCATAAATATGATCCGAAGCCCTGCTGGAGAGAGGGCTTCTTTCAGTGCATCCAACACAACCGTGCTCTTCAGACAGAGACAACCAGGACATCTGGGCTCCAGTGGGCCCCTGTGATCCTTGGAACCCAATAGACTTGTCTCCCTGAACAAGGGGTCCTGGCCCTTCTGCCTCAGCCCCAAACCCTGCTTGTTCTGGAGTGCTGGCTACTGTAGACATGAGCCTGTTCATCCTGAATATGCAACTTGAACCCCATAGTACTTTCTCTCCTGTCTTGAGATCCTCTTGGGCCTCCTCTTGGAATGTAGGCTGGGCTTGGGAGTTGGTTACAAGGGTCAGGAGAGGGGCGGGAAGACCATTCTCCCTTCTCCTGTTTCCCAGTGTTCCCTCATCCTGACACAGCCTCGCTTGGTCTTTACAAGATCCTCTGCTTTCCCTGCCTAAACGTTAGTGGTTTTGTTACAGGTGCGAGGAAAGACGTGAGGGTGTGGGGGTAAGTATAGGGGCTTTTCTATGAAGCTGGGCCTGTACATTCCTCCTCCAGCTGCCCATCAGCTGACCCATTTCCTAAAGGGTGCTGGAGACAGAAGACGGGGAGGATGCAAGGCGGTAGGGCGGGCCAGGGAGCTGCCTGATGTTGAGTGCTCATCCAAGTGGAGATCTGGCCTCCATAAATGGCACCACCCCTTTGGGCTGGATTCACTCATTGGCTCAACTGGGACCAGCTTGGTGGCACCCAGAATCCCTCTCTGTCTAGTTTCACACCCTCTCCACCTTCCCCATAGTCCCCCGATCTTTCAGTCTCTCTCCTGCCTGGCCACAGCTTCATTCAGGGAAGCTGTGGACCACATCTACAGACCTGTGTACCCAAGAAGAGGCTTAGGTCTTTCAGATTCTTCAGACTAGCATATTGACAAAACAAATCTTTTCTCTTGCTAATATTGACTGCCTTTCCTAGCTCAGCTCAGATGACTTGTTATGCCAACAAAGTCTATTTGTTTTGAACTGTCTCACAAGGAAACCCAGGCAGACGTGAAAAGGTAAGAAAACCCTGCCCTACCAGAGGCAGAGCAGAGAAGAAAATCCGCTGCCCGACTGCACACTCTGAAGCAGAGAGGGACAGGCTAGGGATCTGGGTGGACACACTCTAGCGCAGCCGTGGGCAAACTACGGCCCGTGGGCTGGATCCGGCCCGTTTGAAATGAATAAAACTAAAAAAAAAAAAGACCGTACCCTTTTATGTAATGATGTTTACTTTGAATTTATATTAGTTCACACAAACACTCCATCCATGCTTTTGTTCCGGCCCTCCGGTCCAGTTTAAGAACCCATTGTGGCCCTCGAGTCAAAAAGTTTGCCCACCCCTGCTCTAGCGGCTGTGGCAGGGCCTTCCTGGACAGGAGCATAAAGAGTTAAGGAATTGCATTTGGACAAGCACTGCAGCCTGAAACCCAAGCTCCTGGGGGCTCTTTCAGAGTCCAGGGCCAGCGAAGTGTCTATTGTCAACAAATGCCACCAGCGGACCAATAGCAGCCAGAGTATGGTTCTGAGATAAGGGCCTCTAGATGTCACCAGGCAACAGGCACAAAGAAGGCTGGATGAACCGCCCAGCAGCCGATTATACCACCCCCACATCCCCCACATCTTCCCCACTCCCCTGCCCTGTAGCTCACACACCAGTGCAGCCAGGTGGGAGAGCCGCTTGGCCCCAAATTCCCTCAATATCAAATTACTATCAGTTTCTGGATTTGAAGGGAAAGGAGGTGGTGTGGAAAGGCTTTATTTGGAAACTTCAGTACAGTTTAGTTTACTGCAAAGCTGGGCTGATGGCAAAGGTGAAATTTTTCAAGTAAAAAGGAAATGATGCTGCAAACTACAGCAAGACTCATATACCTCTCCTGTTCCTGCTCTTGCAAGTCAAGAGATGGGCAGGACCCTAGGATCCCTCGCCCCTGACCTCAGGGCTTTCCCCAGGGGGAGCCTTTGACAAATTTACTAAATTAGTCTCTAGATCAGCGATTTTCAACCTTTTCTCATCTAATGGCACACATAAGCTACTTACTAAAATTCTGTGGCACACCCAAATATATATATATTTTTGCTGATCTGACAAAAAAAGGTATAATTTTTATTCATTCATGCCTGATGGCTATTGTGTTGGCTGTTATCATTTTTTTTGTTTGACAACCTAAGAGAAAAGAAGTCAGTGTCCTTGATTAAATAGTCAGGTATTGCATGTTTTAAAAAGTCTTGCAGCACAATGGTTGAAAATCGCTGCTCTAGGTGAATGTAAAGTGAAAACTAAGGATGCTTGTTTCTCCTTCCTACAGAGTATGTTCCCTTTATGTCACAGAGCCAGAGGAATGAGCCATGCAGAGTTGAACAGTTTTATTTTATCATGCACTGATTCACCCAACACTTAGAGCTATGGCAGAGGCAAAGATGAATTGGAATTGCAACGATGAATTGGTCATTTTTCCCCATAGTCTGATTTTTCCCAAAGGTTCACCATCTTATCCACCCTACATGCTGAAGACTCTCAAACCTATACTCCCAGCCCAGCTCACACCTTCCTTCTCCTAAGTATCAGCCCAATATATCAAATAGTTTTCTAAACACCTTGCGGATTTTTCATACGTCCAACAAATGCAACATGCCCCAAGCTCAAGGTTTCATCTCTCTATCACCAAACTCGGCCCACCACATGAGTTCTTTGTCTTAGTGAGTGATACTACCTCTCCCAATCTGGGTTAAATTATGCCCCCACCCCCCAATTGATATATTGATGTCCTCATTCCCAGTATCTCACAATGTCACCTTATTTAGAAACTAGAGGCCCGATGTATGAAATTCATGCAAGAGTAGGCCCTCGAAGTCCTGGCTGCCTCACGGCCCCGTGGCCCCACCCCCCACCCACTGGTCATTCCGGAAGGTTATCCCACTGTCAGGTCTAATTAGCATATTGGCTCTTTATTATGTAGGATAGGGTAGTTGCAGATATAATTAACTAAGATGAGGAATACAGTAGGCCTATTCCAATGATTTATGTCTTTATAAATAGGGAAAATTTCAACACAGACACGAGAAGAATGCCATGTGAAGGAGACATAGAGAACAAACAGCCTCCTATAAGCCAAGAAACTCCTGAGGCTACCAGAAACCAGGAGAGAGGCATGAAACAGATCCTCCCTAAAACCATTAGATGGTGCATGGCACCACCAACCCTTTGATTTCAGACTTCTGCCCTCCAGAACTATGCGGCAGTAAGTTCTGTTGTTCCAAGCCACCCAGGTTGTGACACTTGTTACAGCAGCTCTAGGAAACTAACACAACCCCACTAAACATTGTCCAAGAAAGGAGCCAGGAAGCTTCCATTGAGTCCTTTCCTTCATCACCACCTCTACCCTCCACTTGTCCTATAAACCACCAAACTGTCCATTCCACCTGTGAGACACCTCTGCCAACAATGCATTTGTCTTCATTCTTGCTGCTACCCCTTGGAGCAGGCCACCGTTATTTCACCAGAATCCTTCCTAACTTCTCTCCCTGCCTTTAATAGCACCTCCTGCTTCTCTGTTCCTCGAATTGCATCCAGAATCATCTTTTAATATGCAAATCTGAGATACCACTTTCCTGCTTAAAACCCTTCAGATGTCCTTCCTTGCTCTTAGGATGAAGTTTAGTCTTCCTGTAGAGCTCACAAGGCACACAATAACACAGCCCCTGGTCTCCTTTCTGTCCCTATTTCTTGCCAGTGTTATTCTCTAGCAATAATGAACTTCTTTCTCTTCCTTAGATGTACCACATTCTATCTGGCTGCCAACATTTATATATGTCTTTTTAAAAAAAAATTTTTATTGATTTCAGAGAGGAAGGGAGAGGGAGAAAGAGATAGAAACATCAATGATGAGAGAGAATCATTGATTGGCTGAAACACCCCCCCACCCCCCCAGGGATCGAGCCCACAATCCAGGCATGTGCCCTGACCTGGAATCAAACCCGGTTCTTAGGTGACGCTCAACCACTGAGTAACACCAGCCAGGCTTTACAGGATTTTTTACTTATCAAATTGTATTGTGACTGCCTCTTTATCTATTAGCATCCCACCCAGATGGGAGGGAAGTTATCCGATCCATCTTGTTCATGGGTGTGTCTGCAGTGCTTGGCATGATGCCTGTGACACAGTAGGTCTCCAGCAATTATTTGCTTATTGACTGACCAACTGACAAACTGACTGAAATACGATTCCTATCAACAATGAGCTCAGTCTCAAGAGGAGGCAGCAGTGTGGACAAAAAAGTTCAGCGACACAGAACTAGGTCTACATCTGACTCAGCTTGAGGCAAGGGGGGGAACATTCTACAGAGGCAATGGCGTTTAAGCTGGGCCTCAAAAAGATGAGTAGGAATTGGCCACAGCAGAGAAGGGGCAGGGTAAGGAAACTCATTTTAAGCAAAGCTCCTTGCCATGGGTCAAGGAGCACGGTACGTTTGAGAAATGGTGGGAATACATGGTGTGCCCAGAATATGATGTGCAGATAGTTGGCTGATGTGGGCTGGGGTCAGACTGTGAATTCTCCAAAGAACTTATTTTTGCATATAATCCTCTGTGACTTTTCCTGAACATCAAAGAGCAAAAAGCAACTTTATAATCCCTTTTTACAGTCAGGAAAGGGGAGACATACAGTCCAGAAGGCTTTTCTGTTGCTCAGGATGGTGCATGAATATCCATTTGCTCCTGGGGTTGAGACTTGTTACCTCTTCAGGGCCACCAGCTAAGCACCTACATTTCTGCTGAGGCTGAACATCTGGATAAAAACATCTGCACTCCCCCTCCTCCTGCCCCAACCCTGACAATTCTCAAGAGAAACTGGTTGAGTGAGTGGTTGTCTAGTTCTGTTCCAGGGTTCTCCAGGGAAGGCTTTCTCCGGTTACTCCTTATCATTCTGAAATCTCTCCAGCCCTAACTTAATTCATTCCCCTTGTTAGTCTTTTCAGACATAAGGAATAATTTGTCTGTATCCCCCGCATAAAATCACTGCCTATACTCCAAGGCAAGAATTTAACCACCCGTTTGCCTTCTCCAAAGAAAACAAATTTGATTCCTTAACTGTTTTCTTAATGAATCCATTCTCTCTCCCACAACCTTAACTTCTTAAGGCCATTTTCATCTCTCTCTCTTTCCCTGAATCCTTTGATCCAAATGCATGGACTAGAACTGAAGAGGAAATGTAAAACCAAAATAGTCTTTCTTAAGATAGGTGAGGATTGGAGCAGCTGCCACCAAGTCCAGATCCAAGGCCATGTACCACCAATGCCTGCCTGCCATCTTCTCTGATTCCTTTTGATTCTAAGTCCGGTATAGCAATTTTCAAGGATCAGCTGATTGTGACTCTCCTTAAGGAAAAACAAAGCCCCCAGAATAAGATTACAGTAGTTGGGGTTGGTGCTGTTGGCATGGTCTGTGCAGCCAGTATCATAATGAAGGACTTGGCAGATGAATTTGTTCTTGTTAATGTCATGGAGGACAAATTGAAGGGAGAGATAACGGATGTCCAACAAGACAGCCTTTTCCTTAGAGCACCAAAAGTTGACTCTAGCAAAGACTATAATGTAACTGTAAACTCCAAGCTGGTTATTATCGCAGCTATCAACAAGAGAGAAAGCCGTCTTAATTTGGTTTAGTGTAACATGAGTATTTTTAAATTCATCATTCCTAATTTTGTAAAATACAGCCCCAAAATGCAATTTGTTTATTGTTTCCAATCCAGTGGATATCTTGACTTATGTGGCTTGAAAGATAAGTGGTTTTTCAAGAAAACCCATGTTATTAAAGGGTGTCCCAAAATTCACGCAAGAAGTAATTTTGATAGAAAACACAGGTTTATAATTAAAAATTGTAAATTTTGTATTGATTCATAAAGTATACAGTATAGGGTTATGTATTGAATAGCATATCGGGTAAATGGCCTCCATGACTTTGCTGGCACATACGCACTCTTTTGTTGAAATTTTCCATGACCATTTTGCATAAATATGGCTGAATTTCGATGAGGCTCATTTTCATCTTGATGGCTTGGTTAACTGACAAAATTGTTGCATTTGGGGTTCAGAAAATCCACAAGTGATTGTTGAGAAACAAATGCATCCACAACGTGTCACTGTTTGGTGCGGATTTTGGGCTGGAGGCATCATCAGACCATTCTTCGAAAATGTGGCTGCTCAGGCAATAACAAAAGAGTGCATATGTGCCAGCAAAGCCGTGGAGGCCATTTACCCAATATGCTATTCCATGCATAATCCTATACTGTATACTTTATGAATCATTAAAAATTTATAATTTTTAATTATAAACCTATGTTTTCTATCAAAATTACTTCTTGCGTGAATTTTGGGACACCCTTTAGAAGTAGTTGCAATCTGGATTCAGCTGGGTTCCGTTACCTAATGGGGGAAAGGCTGGGCGTTCATCCATTACACTGTCGTAATCCTTGGGGAGCATGGTGACTCTAGTGTCTTTGTGTGGAGTAGAGTGAATGTTGCTGGTGTCTCCATAAAGAATGCATCCTGATGCCCTGGCTGGTTTTTCTCAGCAATTAGCACATCAGCCCATGAGCCAAAGGGTCTCGGGTTCAATTCCCGTCAAGGGCACATACCTGGGTTTCAGGTTCAATCCCTGGCCATGATCAGGAGGCAACCAATCGCAACTAGTAGATGTGTCTCTCTCTCCCTCCTTCCTCCCTACCACTCTCTAAAAATCAATGGAAAAAAATATATTTGGGTGAGGATTAACAACAACATCAAAAAAAGAATCTGCACCCTGATTTAGGGACTGATGCAGATAAGGAACAGTGGAAAGAAGTTCACAAACAGGTCGTTGGCAGTGCTTATGAGGTGATCAAACTGAAAGACTACACACCCTGGGCCATTGGCCTATCTATAGCAGGCTTGGCAGAAAGTATAAAGAAGAATCTTAGGCAGGTGCCTCTAATTTCCACCATGATTAAGGGTCTCTATGGAATGAAAGAAGTCTTCCTTAGTGTTCCTTTTATCTTGGGACAGAATGGAGTCTCAGATGTTGTGAAGGTGACTTTGACACCTGAGGAAGAGGCTCATTTGAAGAAGAGTGCAGACACACTGTGGAGGATCCAGAAAGAGCTGCAACTTCACTGTTTAGGCTATAGCAGGATTTTAGTTGGAGATTGTGTATATTGTCCTTTTTAACTGATCTGTGACTAAGAACATCAGTTTCCTAAAGATAGAACTAGTAATGGTTCATAAAACCCAGCACCTGCATCCTGATGCTGGAGGGTCCTTATCTTGTGTAGTCCTAAACTAGTTAGTGTGAAATAGTTCCACCTCCTCAAAGGCACCACTGCCAATGTTGCTCACGCTACAGTTGCCCTTCAAACTAGATGTGTGTTCATTGTGTGTTATATAACTTATGGTTCCTTTACCCAACATGCCTAGTCCAACTTTTTTTTTCTCCAATCAATCACATCCTGGGATCCAATGTATAAGTCCAATACTACATGTCTTGTGCATAATTGTTCCAAAGGATCTATTCTGTGTAGTATATGTATCAGATTAGTGTACATTGCCATATAATGTAAAAAGAAAAGTCTACATATAAATAATGCAGTCAACTATCCAAGTGTCATGCCAACTAAAACACCAAATCAAATAAACCTTAAATGGTGGGGGGAGAGGGAAGGTAGATGAGGGGTCCATCGCAGAGCAAGGGCAGTCCCTTCAGTACAGGAATGCCCGCATGGTCCCACACAATTCAAGGCTAACCCAGGGAAGCAGATGTCATCTCATTGGCTGGAGGAGGAGAGGATATCATCAATCAAAAGACCCATTGATTTCACAGAGTGACAGTTGGTCTCAAAAGCCCCCCGGAGGAGACAGACATGGCCACCCTAAAGACTGCTGATTTGCATAGTGAGAAGCCTGAGGAGGAGTGCAGAGAGTAAAGGGAGACTTCCGTCACCCCAGCCCTCTCTAGCCAGCATTGTGTCAAAACATAGATGCATGAGTCTAAGCACAGGCACAAATGCAGCTCAACACCGAGGGATAGCAATGGGCATCGATAGTCCAGAGCCACAAAGTAAGCTTTTATGGTACAGGAGTGAGAGTACAAAATTCAGCATGTCAGTACTGTCAGGCAGCTTAGTCTCATGTGGAAGAAATTCCATGCAATCTTGCAGAAGCTATTAGATAACCAGGCTGCTCTCCTGGATAGGGAACATCTTGTTGACCCCATACATGGGGTACAGGGTCAGACACAGACCCCAAGGGGAAAAACAAGGGCAAGACCCATGCAGATCCCATCTGAGATTGGGGGACCGGGACAGCACCAGAGAAGCCCTTAGAAATTTTTAAGAGAGTCACTCGAAAGTATGTTTGTGTGTGTAGGGTGAGGAGGGGGGACCTGGGCAGGGGCCTTTCTTACCTGGGTCTAAGAAAAGTACTGGCTTGAATTCAGGTTGGCCTGACTTCAAACCACTAATCCTGACCACTATAAAATATTGGGAATCAGAGTCTAGAGGAGAACCAAGATGGCGGCATAGGTTAACGCCGGAGTTTGCTGCTTTGAACAACTACTTCAAAAGTGAAACCAAAAAACGGAAGGGACATCACCCAGAACCACCGGAACGCTGGCTGAGTGGAAGTCCTACAACTAGGAGGAAAGAGAAACGCATACGGAAACTCAGAGGAGGCGCAGTGCTGAAGTCAAATTCTGAGGTGCAGAGTGTGCGGAGCGGGCTGGCGGCGGAGGGCGCGGTTGGCGTTTTCAATCGGGAGGGAGTCGCAGACTCTGAGCTCCAGATCTGGGCGAGTCTTTAGGGACCCAGACTCAAACGGGAGCAGCGGGACTGTCTGGCTTCAGTCAGAGCGAGTGCAGCTTTCTCTCCGAGCTTTGCAGCGGGTGCTGGGACTCAGAGAGGCAGAGCCCCTGGGGACAGGACTGAGAGCCTCCATAACTGCTCTCTCCAGCCCACCCTGTTGATCCTGTGCGACCCGCCCCGCCCAAGCCCTGCACACAGGCATTTGCCGGATAGCCTCAGGCAAAGGCTAGGTTAGCACCTCCCTAGAGGACAGAAGTTCTCTCACTGCTGACACAGCTGATTCTCATAGCCACTTGGCCTGGAGGTCAAACCCTCCCTGGAATTAGCTACAACAATCAAGATTTAACTATAAGACTACAAACAAAGACCACTAGGGGGTGCACCAAGGAAGCATAACAAAATGCGGAGACAAAGAAACAGGACAAAATTGTCAATGGAAGATATAGAGTTCAGAACCACACTTTTAAGGTCTCTCAAGAACTGTTTAGAAGCCGCCGATAAACTTAATGAGATCTACAAGAAAACTAATAAGACCCTCGATCTTATATTGGGGAACCAACTAGAAATTAAGCATACACGGACTGAAATAACGAATATTATACAGACTCCCGACAGCAGACCAGAGGAGCGCAAGAATCAAGTCAATGATTTGAAATGCGAGGAAGCAAAAAACACCCAACCAGAAAAGCAAAATGAAAAAAGAATCCAAAAATGCGAGGATAGTGTAAGGAGCCTCTGGGACAGCTTCAAGCGTACCAACATCAGAATTATAGGGGTGCCAGAAGATGAGAGAGAGCAAGATATTGAAAACCTATTTGAAGAAATAATGACAGAAAACTTCCCCCACCTGGTGAAAGAAATGGACTTACAGGTCCAAGAAGCGCGGAGAACCCCAAACAAAAGGAATCCAAAGAGGACCACACCAAGACACATCATAATTAAAATGCCAAGAGCAAAAGATAAAGAGAGAATCTTAAAAACAGCAAGAGAAAGAAACTCAGTTACCTACAAGGGAATACCCATACGACTGTCAGCTGATTTCTCAACAGAAACTTTGCAGGCCAGAAGGGAGTGGCAAGAAATATTCAAAGTGATGAATACCAAGAACCTACAACCAAGATTACTTTATCCAGCAAAGCTATCATTCAGAATTGAAGGTCAGATAAAGAGCTTCACAGATAAGGAAAAGCTAAAGGAGTTCATCACCACCAAACCAGGATTATATGAAATGCTGAAAGGTATCCTTTAAGAAGAGGAAGAGGAAGAAAAAGGTAAAGATACAAATTATGAACAACAAATATGCATCTATCAACAAGTGAATCTAAGAATCAAGTGAATAAATAATCTGATGAACAGAATGAACTGGTGATTATAATAGAATCAGGGACATAGAAAGGGAATGGACTGACTATTCCTGGGGGGGAAAGGGGTGTGGGAGATGCGGGAAGAGACTGGACAAAAATCGTGCACCTATGGATGAGGACAGTGGGTGGGGAGTGAGGGCGGAGGGTGGGGCGGGAACTGGGAGGAGGGGAGTTATGGGGGGGAAAAAAAGAAGAACAAATGTAATAATCTGAACAATAAAGATTTAATTAAAAAAAAATAAAATAAAATAAAATATTGGGAATCATACCAAACTTCTTTTTTATAACAAAGCCAAGAATTAAAGCTTTAGATACAGATACAGATATGGGCAGACCCACTGTATTGCCCCATTTCTCCTTGTCCTATCAAATGTTCAAGCCCTGCCCTGCACCTACTCTTGACAACCTTGCCCTCTCAGTAGATCTACCTCCTTCATTCTTCTGACCTTCCTCTTTCTTCCTCACTCTGCTGTGTGTGAGACAGTCCCAGAACTTGGAAGCTAGGCACGAGGCACTATCACTTCCTGGTAGCACAGGGCTGGGAGGGGGAGCATATCAGGCAGACTTTGTGGAGCACGTCAGTCAGGCAGAGACTGACTCTGGGGCAAGGCAGGACCTGGAAGAACAAATTGAAGATTAGGGTGATTTATGTGTTCATTTCTAGCCGTCAGTGGTGAGCTACTTTGAGGGAAAAGCCATGTCTTACATATTCTCTTATCCCTTTATGCCTTGAACAATGCCTGTCACTGTGTGTGCGTGCGCTGAATAAATGAAAAGATAAAAAGATGAATGACTGAAAGGTCCTGCCTTTGCCTGTTGAGATTGACTCAGAATTTAGGACAAGCTTGACCTTGTAGTTAGAACCATCTGCAGATCTAGCTGCCAGGAGTAGAGGAAGAGGAAGAGGAGTTGGGTTTGAGATTAAATGTCTCCTTCTCCCACGCCCCAGAAGAATTTCATTGCAGATTCCACTCCTTTGATAGTTGTGACTCAGTGCTGCCCTCGGGCAACCACCCTAGCCCCTCATTAACAACAGTGCTGCCCAGGGGTAACTCTGCCTCCCATCAGAGACACAAAAATCCGAGGGGTTTCCTTAGAATCTCCTCCCTGCTGTCACATGGGTCACTTATGAACTTACGAAACATCCAGTGGGTCACTCTTACTTTTCGAAATAGTTCCCAAGGGAGTTCCACACCAACGATAGACTCGTGCCCCCTGGTGAACCACTCCTGGGATCTATCAATTGCTGTTTGCAGTCACTCAAGAACCTTAGTTTCAAATAATTAGCAGCTCCTGGGAATGCTTACCTTTGCAAAATACCGCATGCTCATTTGAGCATAAAGAAGCATAAAGAGGCTCCTGATAGGAATATCAAAATTGCCTTTGAATACCGGATAATTTATAGGTATGTTCATACCCTTCACTAAGCTTTAGGTGACAGCTTGGCATGCAATTAACAAAACAAAACAAAACCTGGCCTCTGATCTGCTGAAGAGCATATTGAATAGGCCTATCTCACAGATGGTGGGTGACTCTTGATGCCTTTCTGTGGAGAGCAGTCATGTGGAAGAGAGTCAGGGGAGACAAGGCCCCGGAAATATGAAGGCAGCTCCTGCCAGCTGCGCTAGGAAAACAAGGTTTAAAACCCAAGGCTGGCGGGGATCAGACCCTGTAGCTGGGTGTGGGGATGACTAGGGCCTCACTCTATGAAGGCAGTTTCTCCTGGTTACAGGACTGCTGCTGTTGCTGTGCCCCTCCCACCCCACCCCTGCTCAGTGGTGCCAGCAGGCATACCTCAGGACAAACTGGTCATAGTGTATTCACTAAAGCAGGACTTGAGCCAATGATCATCATTACTTTTGTATCAAAATTCCAAACAGAATTCTAATGCTCATGTCCCTCCAGGCTTCCTTTTACATGTAGAAACTTCTGTATGTCATCTCTCTCACCCCAAGGTAATAAAACTCCATTGAAATAATAATAATAATGGCTAATATTAATTGTTCCCTTAAGTGTCAGAAATTACAGTGATCTTTCTAAAACACAAAGCTGATCATACCATTTTCCCACTCCTAGCCCTTCACTGATGCTTCATCACCCATGGGCTATGCCCACACTCTTCACTTACATACATGTGTTCCATGATCTGCCTCAGCCTACCATTCTAGCTTTACTTCCTGTCAGTCCCCCTCCCCACTCCACCCCCCATACAGCCTCTGGTCTAGCCACACCAGCCACCCACCATTTCAGGAACAAGCCTCCTCCTATCAGGCCCCTTTCCTCTCCCTCTGCTTTAGGGAGGCTTTTTCTTCTTTGGCAAGTTTCTACTCAACCTTCACCATATAGCTCAGAAGTCACCTTCTCTATGGTGACCTCCCTCACTCTTCCAGGAGTTTCCTTTTCCATGCTCATCTACTAGTTTGTTTTCATCTGCGTACAGTCCTACGCCAGTGACTGTTTCCATATCTGACTCTTCCTATAGGCCTTAACTCCCCAAGACAGAAACTGGTGGACACATCTTTGTGTAACCAGGGTGCTGGCTGTCTCCATGTCCTGCAGCTCCAGAATGCACATGTGCTGTCTGCGCTCACCCTGAGCCCACCCAGTGCCCAGTGCAGTATCTCCTGAGGACCTGTGATCCACCTGGGAGCAATGCAGACTGTGTGGGAGCGGTGAAGGGTGACTCACAGGGCACACCCCACCACAAACAACTGAAAACTGGTCATCAGTTGTCTTCCCATGAAATTTCCTCCTTGGCCATGCTACAACCAGGGGCTTTTCTCTCTTCCCCTCCCCCAAAGAGTACCCCATTGTGTTGGCTCTTTTCTCCTCTATTTTTATGTATGCATATATATAAATGTTGCTTTTATATGAATTGATTTTAAAAATGCAAACAGAACATAAGAGTGAAAACTAAAATTAAAGTACCATATCTCTTTTACACCCAGTTTCACTTTCCAGAAATGACTGCTTTCTTTACACTGTTTCTATTTTGAGTTCTGGTGGTTACCACCTAAACTTTAACTTCTATACTTAGATCTTATTTATCCATCGTAGACAATATCTACTGACTCCTCAATAAGAAATATGGTGAAATCAGCATACTTAATCCACTCCCATTTTCTTTTTTCATTCCCTCTCTCCTTTTCTTGATCTTTGTGATAGTCTTAATCTGTGTTCTTCTGGTAATTATCATTAAACTAGATGTCCAGTGCACAAAAATTTGTGCATGTGGGGTGGGTCCCTCAGCCCGGCCTGTACCCTCTCACCGTCTGGGATCCCTCAGGGGTTGTCCACCTGCTGGCTTAGGCCTGCTCTCCATGGGATCGGGCCTAAGGTGGCAGTCAGATATCCCTCTGGCAGCCCAGGAGCCCTCGGGGGATGTCCATTTGCCAGCGGGGAGCAAACCTAAGCTGCAGTCAGACATCCTTAGCACTACTGAGGAGGCAGGAGAGACTCCCACCACCACCACTGTGCTGGCTGCCATCAGCCTGGCTTGTGGCTGAGCAGAGCTCCCCCTGTGGGAGCACACTGACCACCAGGGGGCAGCTCCTGCATTGAGCATCTGCCCCCTGGTAGTCAGTGTGTGTCATAGTGACCAGTCATTCCCAGTCATTCTGTGTTAGGGTCAATTTGCATATTACCCTTTTATTATATAGGATAGAGGCCGGGTGCATGGGTGGGGTCTGGCTGGTTTGCCCTGAAGGGTGTTCCAGATCAGGGTGGGGGTCCCGCTGGGGTGCCTGGCCAGCCTGGGTGAGGGGCTGATGGCCATTTTCAGGCTGGCCACACACCCCAGCGACCCAAGCTCCCAGCCTCTCCTTTTTTTTCTGGGATTTATTTATCTTCTATAATTGAAACTTTGTAGCCTTGAGCAGACCCCAGGTCCGGCTGGAAGCCTGGGTTGCCCCCTGGCAACCCAGGTTCCCAGCCCCTCCTTGAGCAAAGGCCATGGCCGGCTGGAAGCAGGTATCTTGGATTTATTTATCTTCTATAATTGAAACTTTGTAGCCTTGAGCGGAGCCGAGGGCCAGCCAGGGCAGGCAGGAAGCTTGGTTTCCTCCATTGCCAGGGACAACCCAAGCCTCCTGTTCACTCCAGCTCCATGGCCGCCACCATCTTAGTTGGATTAATTTGCATACTCGCTCCTGATTGGCTGGTGGGCATGGCTGGTGAGCGTGGCTTGAGCATAGCAGAGGGATGGTTAATTTGCATGTTTCTCTTTCATTATATAGGATAATACACTTAAGCCTCTATATCAGGGGTCCTCAAACTTTTTAAACGGGGGCCCAGTTCACTGTCCCTCAGACTGTTGGAGGGCCGGACTATAGTTTAAAAAAAAACTATGAACAAATTCCTATTCACACTGCACATATCTTATTTTGAAGTAAAAAAAAAAAAAAAAACGGGAACAAATATAATATTTGTATTTGCATGTGGCCCACAGGCCGTAGTTTGAGGACTCCTGCTCTATATCCTGATTCATCAAATTTATACATATTTATACACTTGCTCTCTATTAAATGCACTTCCAGTGTCATTCACTTTTGCCCTTATGTCATTCTATTTTTTTCAACTTAACATATTTTAACATGCCAAGGTATTCATAATATTTGAATGTTGTAGTACAATCATAATTGAGTTTTCTTGGCTATAGGTTGGTTTCTAAAGTAGAATAATAATACACAGAATTCAAATAATATAACTATGTAACAATTATTCACAGTAAAACCAAGTGGTGTGGCTGGGTTATAAGAAGTTCTGGGACCATTTTGAATTTTACATCTTTCATCACCTTTAAAAATAATGGAAATTGGTCTGTTGAAGATTCTCTCTTCCTCTTCAATCTGTGTTAGTAATATGTACTATGCCAGGCCATCACCTTGTCTCTTTAAATTCTTGAATTTATTCTCACAGGGTTGAATCTCCCTGTTTTGTGTTCTCTCTCTCTCTCTCTCTCTCTCTCGCTCTCTCTACTCATTTAGGTTTGTTAAGGGCTTAGCTATTTAAGGAAGCAGCTTTTAGATTTATTTAAGCTTTTAAATAACTGTTATAGTTACATTTAAATAAAATACATTTTAATAAACTAATATTTAATTAAGTTTCTTTTGGTTTATTATTGCTTCACCAGTTCCTTAAGGCAAGTCCTTAGTTTCCTTACTTTTTAATCTTTCTTTGCTAATTGTGAGGATGTTATAGGCCATAAATTTCCCCTGAGGACTGCCTTTGCTGGGTCATTGGTTTTTAGCCTTGTGTTTCCCTTTTTTATTGCTTTTTAGCATAGAAATTTCTCTTTTGATTTCCTCATTGAGCCAAAGACTATCTAGGTGCATACTTCTTAATTCTTAAGTAAATATTTTCTTTCATCTTTTAATAATTTATTTTTAAAGGTATTAGATTATGATAAAAATTTTTGCGCCTCAAATTGCTACTTTAAAATATGTTGAAAGTTTTCTTTTTGGCTTGGCAAGTGATTTCTAATGTGTTTGCTGCAAGCAAATATAATCTTCAATAAATAAGATGGAAAAACAACCTTTATTATTCCCAGTATTGGGTGGAATAACTAGTAGGTGACGATTGTATGGCTCATTTGGGCAAGCAACATAGATGGAACTAATTTTCTTCTCAGTGAATGTGATGTCAGTTGATGGCAGCTCCATCCATGTTTGTTCTCAGCCAAGGACCTTGGAGTTTGCTGGACTCCTCTTTTCCTCTTACTTTCCAATTAGGCAATACTATATATTTAAAAGATAGCCAGAGTCCAACCACATGTCATCACTGCCACTGCCATTACCCAGGTGCAAACCCATCCTCTCTCCCTACAATCAGTAGGCTCTTAACAGGTCTCCCTGGCTGCCACTCTCCCCCGTACAGCAGCAACGGGATCCTCGTAACAGTAAGGAGAGCATTTCCTCACCATAGTTTCCTTTTTCGCGGAGAAGGCCCTTGGTGGGTGGCTGGCCTTCTCCTGACAGGCTGGCCCAGCAGGGAAACTCGGGATGTGTGGGCAGCCACGCTGGAGAGGAGGAGGGGGGCTTGCCACAGGTGTCTGCGTTGAGAGACTGCATCGTAGCACTCTGGGAACTCTCTGAAAGAACCAAGAGACACTTTGAGGGAAGCTGTTTATTGACAATCCAGTTGCAGGGTTAATGCCATTATTATTTGGAAAAGGAAAGTGTGATTTTCTTGATAGCAGGTTTTTAAGGTCGGAATCATTTATATTACAGTGCATTTTGCAAAATGTTCTTGCCCAGATTCATCTTCAGGAATGAATGATTTACTTGCAGTGCTTCAGTGTGAACTTTCCTGTGTTGGTTGTTTCTTCCGGAGGAGAAAATAGTGACATTTTCCTCTCAGCCAGAAGCTCGCTGACGGAGCTTACAATATCACCGTCTGAAGCAAATGTGTGGTTTCCTCTGAGCTGCGCACTTTGTAAAGGAACCAAGGCTGGAGCCTTTGTTCCAGCTCTTCCAGACCGAGTGGGGGGAGACCTCCTGAGTTGGAGGATGGCCACTCAATTTCACTGGAAGAGCAGTTACCTGATACTGCACACACCGGGATGAACACAAGCAGCCTTTATCTGAGTTACCCGATCACAGGTCTATGCAACTTTCATTGCTGGCTCGGCTGCAAGAGACAGGAAGGGGTTTCCAAGGAAGCCTCAGGTATAACACTTTCCAGAGTCAACAGCCTTCCTAGCCAGGCACTGCCTTCCCTGTCATGAGCTGAGACCCATGTCATCTTTTACCTAAGGAACCTCACCCTGGTGTGTGTGTGTGTGTGTGTGTGTGTGTGTGTGTGTGTGTGTGTGAGAGAGAGAGAGAGAGAGAGAGAGAGAGAGAGAGAGAGAGAGAGAGAGAGAGAGAGAAACGTTCCCAGGATCTATATAGCTTGTCCTCATTTTTTACACCTCAAAAATATTTTGGAAAGGAACTTTTCTACAATGTGTCTTGGCTGCTTCCTGTCCCCACTTCCCTGCACAAACACAGGGCTGCTTCTGTGCATAAAGCAAAAATCATTTCAGAAAGCAGAGCTGAACAGGCCAGGAGCCTTGGCCCAGCGTCAGCAGCCTGCCTGTGTCAGGAGGGAGGGAGACCACGTCTCTATTGAGCATTTTCAGCGAACCACTTTGCCTGTTTACTCACCCAAGCTTTGTCTTATCTTCTCCTTTATATGATTTCACAGAGACTCAGAGTGGTTATGGAAAGGCTCATGGCCCCCTCCTTAGTCCAAATTCCTATTCCTCTGATCTGGATTCTTGCAATGGCTTTCTAAGGAACTTCTCCACTTGAAATCTTTTTACCCTGAAGCTAAAATGAAGTTTTCAAAGTGCATATCTGATCAGGTGGTGACTCATACATGACAACCACCGCCGCCCGCCCCACTGCTACAACTCCTCCATTGTCATCCATGCGCTTGGCACAGGACCTCATGCCCGATGGCAGTGGTCGGCAAACCGCGGCTCGCGAGCCACATGCGGCTCTTTGGCCCCTTGAGTGTGGCTCTTCCACAAAATACCACGTGTGCGGTATTTTAAATATGAGGGAAGCTTTTCTCAACAGGTTTCAGGAATTCAGAAACAGTAAAGCAACGGTTAGCCTTTGTTAAAAAACCTCTCAATGCTACTGTAACAGAATTAAATTTTTCTCCCTTTAATATTGACATTGGCAACTTTGAAATGCAGTTGCTGGATTTATAAAACAAAGAACTGTGGAGCTCGAAATTTGAACGTCTTTGTGCTGATATAGAAATATTGGAGAAAAACAAATGTGAACTTAGTTCACAGCACAAGTGGTCTGCTTTGAAAGACCTGGAGAAGGAAGATATGTTGATTTTTAACACCTGGAATAGTATTCCTGACTTATAAAATCAACTGAAAAAACTAGCATTTGCTGTTCTTTCCTTATTCGGGTCTACATATTTATGCGAACAATCATTTTCAAGCATGAACCTTATCAAGAGTAAATTGAGAAGTCGTCTTATTGATGAGAACCTGGTATCATGCCTAAAATTAAAAACAACAACATACAAACCTGACTTACCCAACCTTTCGAAGGAGATGGAAGGCCATTGTTCACATTAGTGTTTGTCAGTTATTGTCATGATTTAATTTTATGGATATTGTAAGGTAAATTGTAAGGAATTTAATTTTATCAATAAATAATATTGTTATTAAGTATGATATCAAGTTTTATTCAACATACCTATAGTTTAACTAAGACTTAAAACTTTAAGTAAAGTTTATTAAGTTAATTTTAGGGAACGTTGTGGAGTGAAAGAAGATGTAGTGTTGAGGATTGAGAAAGGTATGTTGAGATGGTTTGGACATATAGAGAGGATGAACGAAAGGAGATAGACGAAGCAAGTATACAAGACGAGTGTGGATGGGAGAGCTGGAAGGGGTTGACCTCAGCAAACGTACCTCAATCAGATTGAGGATGTTTTAGCAAAGGCCAGCTTAGGAGTACCCTAATTAAGTTAATAACAATGTACCTACCTATATAGTTTAAGTTTAAAAAATTTGGCTCTCAAAAGAAATTTCAGTTGTTGTACTGTTGATATTTGGCTCTGTTGACTAATGAGTTTGCCGACCACTGCCCTATAGTAACCAATGCAGATTGCATGATCTGTCCCCTCCTCACTCTTCAGCCTCATCTCATCCTCCTTTCCTTTCACCCTCTGGGCTTTAAACCAACTCTTTGTGCCATGTTTCTCTGGCACAAGACCTTCCCCCATGCTATTGCCCCCACCTCAGGAGCCACTGGGGGCCCTTCTTCCTGGCCCCACCCAGGCCTCAGTTCACTCCTGTCTGTCCTTCAGCTGACAGCAACCCTGTCTCCTCCCCTAGGTAAGCCTGGACTTGCTCCCCAGCTGTGTTACACCCACTTAGAGGCCTGTGTGTGCTGCTTTCAGAGCACTTGCCACCATTTACAAAGAGCATTTTTATTTTATGAGCATTTGATTATCTTCTGACTTCCTTACCAGACTGGCATGGACTGGGTCTTTTGTTTTACTCACCATTGTATTTTGGATGCCTCCCACAGTGCCCGGTCTAAGGTAGGCACTCCATACTCATTGTGTAAATATAACTGAACAGGAATGAATGAAACAAGACCTGAATGAATGGTAGGTCAGTATTTAAACATCATACTCTGTGCTCATCCATTGTCTACACCCCCTCTTTTAGCCATTGGCCTCCTGATTTTAAAATCATTGGGTGAATGTCCTCCAACGTGCTCCTTTTCTCAGGATGGATAAACATGCAATTGCTTGTGTCTTTTCTAGCTGCTTAAAACTTTGCTGTTGATACCAAAACTTTTCCCTTGGATGCTTCCCTTTTTAGAAAGTTCACTTGTGAGCTTTGAATAGGGATGCTTTTTCCTGCTCCCACATCTCATTCCCTTCTGTGCCAGTGTTCGGGCTGAGAATAGCCTTCTCTGCCCTCCTGACCTAAGACTCGGCCTAAGGTGCATGTCACAACAGTTCTTCCCAGGGAGGCAGGGGATGGGAAGGGTGAGCCATTATGGAGCACAGGTGAGTGAGCACCTGTGAGTCGGAAAATTAAGGCGCAGATCAACAAAAGAGCCACTGCCAGGGCACCGACTTCACTCTATGTTAAAGAAATCATGTGAGAGGTTGAGGGCTGGGGGAATGTGTGGTGGATCCCATCTTCAAGTTCTAGCAGTTTCCTTGAAAGCATTTAAAGCTTTAAGCCGTTCTTTTTGCAACTAGAGCACAACCTTTTTGCAGCCAACCTAATCAACAATTACTCAGAACCTGCCATGGTTCAGAGGCTGTGCGAGGCCCTGGGGACACGGGGCTGAGCGGTGTGTACAGGCCTCCTCGTGCAGAGTAGAGGCCACACCAAGACGAAGGTGATAGCACATGGTATTAGAGAAAGGTGACTGCTGTAGGGACAGGGAGGAGGGAACACATAATGCTGTCAGTGGAGGGGGGAGCGCGGTGAGACAGGCCAGAAATGTCTCTACATTTTAGTAACATTTTAGTGGGTTTTTAAAGATAAAGAGATTTTCATCAGACAAGGCAGGAAAGGGTAACCCAAACCGAGGGGAGAGCTTGAGCCAAGTGCCGGGTTGGAAGCAGAGCGTGTTTTGGAAGAACAGTGGATCTTTTTTATAGCTGAAGCATTGGGTGTGTATTACACAGAACGTGACTGTAATTTATAAACTGAGTCACTTTGGAAAGTCAAGCGGCAAGCTATTAACAGTGATGGCAGGATGACAGTGTAAACCCAGACTATTCCAGGCAAACTAGACCATGTGGCTACCTAGCTAGAGGAGAGTGTGGCCATGACTGGACATTGGACTGGAATGTGAGTGGGACAGGGATGGAAGGGCTGAAACCTGCTCAAGACCCAGAATTTGACCCTCAAGGCCTGGAAGTGTCACTGAAGGGTTTTAAGCAGGGTAGTGATGAGGGTCTCCCACATTGCAGGAAGATCACTAGGGTAGCCATACTAAGGAGAGACTCAAGGTGTGCAGAAAAGGAACTAGGCTGCGAGCTTTACAAGGACAAAGATCGCATCCTTTTATTTGGAATTTATGTACAACACCGTGGCTAGCACAATGGCAGGCATAGAGAAGGAGCTTAACAAAAATTTCAAATGCAAGGCCTTCTCTGACCTTTGTCTTTAACATTGCAACCCCTCCCCTACCCGTTATGACCAGTACTCCTTTTTCCCCTTCTCTCCATGGCTTATAACTCTCCAACGTGCTGTGTGTGTGTGTGTGTGTGTGTGTGTGTGTGTGTGTGTGTGTACTCCTAGAATGCAAGCTCCACTAGGGCAGAGATTTTGATCTGTTTTGTTCACTGCCAGTTCCCTGGTGCCTGGTGCAAGGAAGACACGCGATACATATTTGTTGAAGGAAAGGAGGAGGAAGGAGGAAGGAGAGATTTGTTTGGCGTCTCCGACAACTCTGCGGGTGTGAGAGATGAGGATCTAGAATGGGCAGTGTGGTAGAGACAATGAGAGAGAACTTGAAACCAGACTTGTTTGCCCAGACCTTCCTCCTGGGATCACCTTGCGCGGAGCCTCTTCACTTTGCAGTTCCTTCTGTAGCTGCCTGTGCTGGGATCTGCAGTGAGTCTGTGTGGAAGGAATCCCAGGCCCCCTGGCTGTAAATCATTAACATCTCCTCTGCCCTCTGTCAGACTGCTCAGCCAAGGTCACCGTCATTTCCTGCCCAGCCTGACTCCCAAGTACTCATAGCTTACCCGTGAATGTTTGATGAAAGGATGGCATCGGCCACCTGAGCAAAGGGAAAGGAACATAAGTTCATACAGTTCATTTCCAAGCACTTTTTTTTCAGTCCATGAGATTTAGGCCCCTTTTCTCTACAACTAGACAGCCCTCTCCAATGACTCTCTCCCCGCCCAGACCTGCTTTGAGGGCCTCTTCCTGAGCTGGTGGGCCTCACGTCCAGCAGGGCCCTCTTTCTCTCAGGCTCTTTCCTATCTGCTCTGTGACTTGCTCTAGCTGAGCCTTAGCCTGCCCCCAAAGAAACTGGATGAGTGGGCCTTGGTATCTTCCCTCAGGATACATTCAGCCCATGGCTAACCAACTTCCCGGAACCCAAATAAGTAAGTGTGTAAGGCCTTCTGATCTGCTCAAGTCCCCATCTGGGCCAAGTCTCAGTTCCAAGGCACTTGACAGTTTCTTCTGGGAACCCTATGGGCCATCCTTCCTGTCAACAAAACCCCTGGCGACCTGCCCAGGCCTGCCTGGACGTGCCGGGGACGGTGTGGCGGTAACAGATCGGCTTCTCTGTCACAACCACATTCCACACTGGGCTGGCGCTGGGTGGGGACAGAGGAGTGGGCCGGGGGCTGTTGTGATTAGAATGTGACACTTAGGCCCTGCCATCTGGAAAGGGCAGCTGATAGGGACGACATGGAGACTGAGGACATCTGAGGACAGCAGTCAGCAGACCTAATCGGGCAGATGTAAGGGTCAGGGTGGAATTCTAAGGCAGGTGTGCCGCCAGCAGTGAGAAAGAAGCTAAGAGATTCCTGTGGTGGAATTCAAGTGTCTGGATGCAGAGGCTGCAGAGGAATTAAAAATGAAGAAGACAGATATACACTTACACGCACATTTCTAAGAGTCAGCCTGTTGGGAAATGGGATCCACAAGCAAAGGCCAAGACTGAAGATGCACAGAAGGGCACAAGGAAGAAGTGATTATTTTAGTCCTAGATCTGGCCCCTGGCAACCCCTCTCACTCCATTTTCAGGAACATACTCAGTTCGGTTTCTGTTTAGGACCTGTGCTCACGTAGAGGTACCCACATATTTTCCCAGGTTTAACCTTCCATTGGAATTGGTTCTGATAGCTGGAGTTCATGGCTCACTCATTGAGTCACAAGCTTATTGGGTCCTCTGGCAGGTCCTGTGTTGGCCCTGAGATAGTGCTGTGGGACAAAAAACACAGTCCCTGCCTTTCAGAAAGCTCCCAGGCCAGTGCGGGGGATGGCTAGAGGTTAGGGAATTACAACTCATCGTGATCAGTACTGTATTAAGGGCATGGCCTGGGGTCCACGGGAGCACATCTTGGGTTTAGCCCCTGATAGATTAGTGCATAAGCAATTTTTCAAGTAGTGCTCCCAAGAGAAATCAAAAAGACATTGGGGAAGCAGGATAGCATAGAGGAAGAGGCCCAAAAAGAATGAGATTGGAAGCATAAGTCCCACTGAGAGTGGTTTCCAGACCCCAAAGGGGAACTCTGGGGGATAAGCCAGGTCTCAGAGTTGCTTCCAACCAGAGGGAAGAACCTGGGCTTTCAGACTCCCCTGCTGCTGGTCATTAGCTAGGGACTGCTGTGAGGACAGGCACATGCATCCCCAGACCCTACCATGCCACTGCCAGGGGGCCCAGGGCACCTTCCCTGGAGAAGAATTGCAGGTATAGGCTGTAAAAAACAAAAGCATTCTGAAAGGGAAACAGAGGGGTACAGAGAAATAGTAAAGGGATCCCAGGGATCTGATGGAGCATCGATGTCTGATACAAGCACCCAAGCCAACTATATGGGCCAAGACAGACTTCCTGAGGAGGTGACACCACACCCAGGATGATGGATGGGAGTTATGCAGCCAGGGGTATGTGAGAGGCTTGAGGTGGGGAGTGTTAGAGAAGATCGGCAGTGCAGGGAGCAAATGCCCTGTAATAACCACCTCCCTTGGGCGGCTACTTTTTTGAGGTGTTAAGCAATTTGTAATTACCAAGATAACAGCATCGAGATAACCATCTCTTCTTAAAAAATAAAACAAACAAAAAACACGTGCTATTACCTAGTTTCCTTGGGGAGGGGGGGAATATTGTTGAGAACGATGTCTACTTTAACATGTTTGTGAATTAAAACAGAGAGAGAGGTAAAATCAGAGAGAGCAGTTGCTCACTCCTAAATGTGCATTCATGAGTCCTGCCTCCTCTCTGGTATACATATGGTAGGTGTTTTGTTTTGTTTTCGGTCCCTTCTATGTTAGGGTTCTCTAAAGAACCAATGAGATTAATATAGATTGTATATCATACATATGGTAAATGTACAACCTAAGGAATTGGCTCACGCAGTTATGGAAGCTGAGTTCTGCAGGGTGAGCCATCAAGCAGAGACCAGGAGAGCTGATGGTGTTGCTCAAGTCTGAAGGCTGGCAGCTCAAATCCCAGGAAGAGCAGATGTTTCAGTTTGAAGGCAAGAAAGAAAAAAAATAATGAATGTCCCAGCTTGAAGGAGGTCAGGCCAGAGAATGTTCTCTTTCTCAGGAGAAGGTCAGACTTTTTGTTCTATTTAGGCCTTTAACTGATTGGATGAGGCCTACCTATATTACCAATTCAGATGTTGTTCTCATCCCAAAACATCCTCACAGAAACATCCAGAATAATGTTTGATTAAAGTCTGGGCACTCCAAGGCCCAGTCAAGACACGTAAAATTAAACATCACACCTTCCTAAAGAAACCCAAAGCCATTGGTGAGCCAGGGGAGTGGAATTTCTTTGGATGTGTGGGTCTTTCTTGAGGCTGCCAAACTTCCACTACATAGAAATTAGTAAGAAAAGCCCTTCTTCTTACCCTAATGATCAGACAGCTCATTCCCTGAGACATTTCGCTAATTGAGGCTTAACGGCATGACTATTCTCATTTTCCTTATTTTACTGTGTTTGAACTTTAAAAGAATAGTCAATTGCTCTGTAGTATGAATGGTAGACACAAGTTTTATCTGATTTTAATCCAAGAATGAGCCTTTCTTGAGCTTCTCAAATAGCCATTTATAGTTCCTTTAATCAAGGAAACCACACCAAATGATTATGATTTCTCTATGATTCCAAGGCACCTCCCCCAAAAGAAAAGAAAAATGCTCAGTTGTGAAAATGTGAAACCGAGCTGTGATTTTATATGCTAAGGAAACTTACCATCTAAGAGTCATTTTAAGGAAGTAAATAAAAGATACACACTTTCATGTGACCCCGATATAAAGGGGGGGAAAGTTCTACCATAACAGATATCAATCTAAGGAAAACCCCAGATGATGCTCTCATGGTCACATCAATATAGCAGTGGGGTTGTAATTATGCTGGTTCTTTTCCATATGACTCTGTTGGAGTCAGATCGGACAGTGACCATGACAGCTGGACGTGAGCAGGTATTGAACTCTATAGTGTTGAATGAGGGGCCAGAGCCTAGAGGAGGATCCTCAGATTCTGTCTCCACTACGAAAGGGAAGAAGAGAATGAAAGCATATAGAGAGATAAGTGAAGTCAATCCATCTTGCTCCCCTGAATCTTAACTGTGATGCCCCTGGTTATGTACAGACATAATCTAATGGTCAATGTTCACTTGCAGAAAGAGGAACTCCCCTGTACCTGGCTGGAAGGGCACTAGGTTTACAGAATCAATGGCAGAACTGAAGAATCAGACTCTAGGTTGAGCCTCCAGGAATGACAACTAAAATCACACTGTGGATCTGGGTCTCAAGGGCTCTGCTGCTCCCCCCCACGATCAGGAAGTCACTTCCACTAAAGTGGGAAGATGCACCTCCTGGTTCCAGAACCATCATGCTTTAGCCACAACCTGCCCCAGCCAAATGGATGTGCTATGAGCACATCTCACCTATGGAATTAAGTCCTCCAATCAGTATAACACAGCATCAGGGAGGGGGGACATGAATCACACTCAGAACCCGAGCTCTAAAAGTGTGTGGATTGTGTAGTATTTAGCTTTCAGCCTCGTAGTGCAAACTGGCCCTCCGAAGAATTGAGCCCATGAAACAGTACAGGCTCCAATGATGTGGTGGGCAACTCAGGTCAGGTTCTGGGGCATGCACTTCACCTCTTTGATCGTCAATTCTCTAATCATAAAAATGTAGGTAAGACTTACCTTAAGAGTTAAATGAAAGCACATATTCAAAGTTTCCTTAATAATAAATCCCATAAATGTCAGGTTCCCCTTAAACTTTGAAGGACTAGAAATCCAAGTTGTGACTAATGCATATCAATCAAATTGATTTCTTTTAGGTATGCCTGCTTAATAGTTATTTTAAGGTATAAATATTCAATGCAGCCAACACTGGCTGAGTTCATACTCTGTGCAAGGTGCTGCCCAAAACTCCACTGTGCTACACAGATGGGAGAGGTGTACTTTGTGTTTCCCAGAGGCTGCCACTTATAGGAGGATGGCTTTGACTAGCTTGGGCAATAAGGAGACATTCTGGGGTCACATTACCTGGGGTCTGGAATTCGGGACCCAGGACACAGCTCCATCAGCACTCTATAATTCAGGTCCTCTCTCTCTTTCTTCTTTCTCTCTCTCTCTTTCTCTCTCTCTCATCTCTGCTGCTCTCTCTACATCAACCTCATCCTCCAAAACTGACTTACTCTCTAAAGATTGACCTATGCTCCCCAAAGTTGTGGGCTCCTATCTTCCCTGCATTACCATCTGTGAAAAATTCTTCTTAGCTCCAGTTCAAAAAATCCCAGGGAACTATTCTGATTGATCTGGTTTGGGTCATGTGCCCGTTCCTGGACAACTTCTACGGCCAAGGAGGAGGAGGTCAGTCTCCCCTAAAACCATGTTGGAGTGAGGGGGTCAAAGTGCTCCAAATGAAAAAGGTCTATTTCTAGAAGAAGGAAGGAGTGCTAGTTGGACAGGTTAATACACACTCATCATAGGGGACTTTGAAAATATCTGTGTTTCATAAGTATACACCATCTCGCTGGATATCCTCCATTTGAAAGCAGACTCTGTAGCCCACGTTTTCATGTTTAGTTGTCTACACTGACTGACCAAGGACCCAAATGATTACTAAGGGACCACGTGCTATGGCCCAAGTAGGCAGCATCCAGCAAAGACAGTCATTCACAAGTTCAGAACGAAGAGAAAAATCCCTCAATGAGTGGACAAGCAGTTACAGAAGCCAAACAACCAACCAGCCACATATAATAAATCCCATGATAATTTAAAAAATGTCACAGAGAGGGAGGCATTGGTAACAAATAGCCCACCTAGACTCAGGATCAGAACAAACAGGATTATCTATAGGTTGCAAAATTTGGGGAAAATTCAAGTTCTCTGAGGTTCAATGGTCCCATCTATTAAATAAAAAATTCATACCTTCCTTGCTGGTATTGAGAAAATTAAACAAGGTAACATAAATAAAAGGACTAAAACAATTTGCTTCCTCCTCCCCTGCCCCAAGCCAGTTGAGGAGTTTCTACGAATAATAAAGCAGAGTTTCTGGAATATGCGGGACTTGAAAAGTGCTTTGGGAGAAGTAATGCTTTCTTTCCAAACACCTGGTATTAAGGGGCAACACATGAGATGATTGATTTTTTTTCATTTATTACAAAGCTGGTTTGGCACCTCTGCCAGTTCTGTTTACACCCCTGTGGCAATTATCATCAGCACCACTCCCCTGGCACAGACCACAGAGGGCATTGTTCAATTAGTTATTGTTTGATGTGTGTGAATTCCACCCTCACCAGTGACCTAGGGCACTTAATTTAACCCCTCTGAGCCTCCTTCTCCAAATTTGAAAAATGAGGTTAATAATGCTTTCTTCACAGAGTTGTTGTGAGGTTAAAGATAATGTACTAATGCACCTGGCACATATTAGTCCTAACACATTTCCCTGCTCATTTTCTTCTCTTTGCCTCCAACCCTAATCAGAGCACAGAGTCCACTAGAAATCCCTGCTCCACTAACATGAGTTTGACTTTTGTTTTGCTAACAGTCTAGCACGGGTACAGTACCTCTGTTGAGAGTTAGACACCTCTATGTAACATGAAGTCACAAATTCCCTGGCTTTTATCTTCTTTTACTTTAGTATGTTTTCTTGGTCCTTGGTCATGGCTTTTATGGCTACCCAGTAGGGATAGGTTTTTGCCTTGGATAATGGCACCAGCCACTATCTGGGATCGTGATCTAAACTCAGTGAAACTTGATGCTATTTCCTATGGGCTCTGGCTATTTCCCTGGGAGATAGATGCTGGAGTCTGAGTTTGTCACCTAATCTGGATCCTGTGGTTTGGACTGTTGATTATCTCCTCGTAGAGGGCACTCCCTACTATTGCCGTGGTCTTAGCCTGTCTTGTTCTAGCTTTGTTTCCTTCACCAGCTGATCCCCCAGCTGAATCCCTAGCATTGCCTAGTGACTCACCTCTCCAGGTTTTAACAGTGAACTCTGACTTTAGATAGTCAGGACTGGGCATCAACTGGGTTTTTCAATGACAGCTACAGTGAGTTTGCTAAATCAGTCTGTGTCCATACCAGTTGGATTGAATTACCATCAGCATAGCCCAAGACTTCTTAAGGGGTCCTACGATAAGGTGTATTGTGTCAAGTCCGTTAACTATCTACCTTCTTAACTAAATAAAATGAACTTGAAAAATACAGACTATGGTTACGATTAACTAAAATGTCCAAGTTACTATTGTATGGGCTACAGACAAACCAGTTCTTCATTCTGTCTTATGATTTTGCTGTTATCGAATCCATGTAGGGGATCTATATTAATATTAGTTAAGTTTTAACTTAACTTGTCTAGTGTTCATTTTAAACCTGTAGTCTATCATACAACATACTCTCAACCCATCCCAGCTTTACATCACCTCTAGAGTTGATAAGCTGGTCATCAACCTTTGACAAAAGTACTAAGGAAAGTGTTGCATAGAGCAGGATCAACAGTGAAACATTATAACATGTCACCACATCAGTATTTTCTTGAGTATTTTCAACCAGCTGTTTGAAGCTCCCTGTACCTAGCTCCCCTTTCTCCATCTGACTCAAAGTGTTTTGTGGACATCAAGATGTACTACATTTATGGCATTTTTCTAGTTTACACATCTAATAATTCTGCCCCAAATCACTTTGGTTCTTCGTTAACCCATGCTGCCTCCTAGTGACCACTGCACACACTGGGCGTTCTAAAACATTACCAAGTGGTCAGCATTGGGAAATTCTGCTCCCAGTATTGTCCATAATAAAGGAAAAAGTCAGCAATAGCAGGCTTAATAGAAACTAGCCTTCTACCAAAAGAAGTCTTTGTACCATGCTCTATACTGCGAAGAAAGGATTTGTAAGTCCTTCTTGTATGGTTGTTCTCCAAATACCCAATTCCAGCAAGCCCACCAATAGGGTGGGAGGGTGTCCTGATCATCACCCATAGATGCATCTGTGGAATACTAAAAAAGTTTTCATTCTCAGAACATTTTCTATGAGCTAGACTCTGCTGAGTGATCTAAGAAAATAAAATCCTGATTTCTTACAGACAGCAACAATCTTATGTCTCTTTTCCTCAGTTTCTATATCTAAAACAGAGATATTGCTGGCAGCCTTAAAGACTTGTTACAAGGAGTAGAATAAGTTAAGCCCCCAGCACAGGGCCATGAATATAGTAAGAGTTTGTATTTCCCCCTCTCTTTTTTATTTTAAAAAATTCTTACCCTAGTACTGATTCTGCCTGGAGAAATACCTGTTATGAAAGAAAAATTAAATAATCATTTAGTGCCTAAAGGGATTTCAATAAAGTTCAGCACCCTATTCTTTGTTTTAAATATGTTTTTATTGATTTTAAAGAGAGAGGAAGGAAGAGGGAGAGAGAAAGAGAAACATCAATGTGAGAGAAACATCAATTGGCCACACCAGGGATCGAACCTGCAACCTCGGTATGTGCCTTGACTGGGAATTGAACTGGTAACCCTTTGGTATACAAGATGATGCTCAAACAGCTGAGCCACACTGCCCAGGGCTCCAGCATTCTAGTCTTAAGAATAGGAGGTAAGAACCAAAAAGCAGAAATAAGCAGATACTAGTCGACAAATACAGTAATAGCAATAGAATCTTCTATATGCAAGGCACTTGGCAGGTTGCACAGACTTTACATATATTATTTCTTTTGATCCTCACAATAACCCTCTGAGGTGGGCAAGGAAGCAAGTGTTTTCTTTCCATTCTACAAATAATGAACCAAAGGCACAAGGCTTTTAAAAGACTTAGCCAAGGTTATAGTGGAACTGTGACTTAAGCAAGCAAGTTTAGCACTTGAATAGATTGAGGTTATGTCCTCTGGGTAATAGTGTAATTGTCAGAATCCTCTGGGAATCTCTGTTGGAACCAGTTTCTTAGACATGTTCCACAAGACTTAGAAAGCACTATGAATGTTGACTCTCTAAGTCTTCAAATGAAACTAAGGTTAATTTTTAGCTGCAAATTCAATAGGTACAATTTATAGGGTGACTCCCAATTCTTGTGTGATTGAGCCATAATATTACAGTTAATGTATTTTTAGGAAAAACAATTCCACTTATGATAGAATAGTAAATTTGGGAGATATTTGATTATATAATGACTTTGATTTGAGAGTCAGGCGGTCTGGGTTCCAGTCCTGTCCTTCAGTAACTATGCATGTAAATTTGGGCAATTAATCTCTCTTAGTTTCAGTTTTTTCATTCATGAAATGGTGAATAATGCACAGAATTTTTTGTATTAAACAAGAAAATATATATAAAGACTCCTGCCTAGTGCCTGACACATAGCAGATATTCAATAATTAATTGTTGGTATATTTCCCTGCTTCTCTCCTCCCCCCCCCCCCCCCCTCCATTCTTGTGAGACTCAATTTCACCACTTACAAAATCAGAATAAGGGATTGATCAGTGGTTCTCAAAGTGTGTGTCCTAGATGAATAGCATCAGCACTACCTGGAACTTGTTAGAAAAGTTTGACGCCCCATTTCAAACCTCCTGAATCAGAGACTCAGGATGGAGCTCAGAAATCCGTGTTCCAAACTCCTAGATAGTCCCCAGTGATCCCTACTTCCTGGAATTCACACCCTTGTAGTCCTGTCCTACCTTGAACTAGAATTGATCTGAGGGATGACTAAAATACCTCAGAAGTGAAGATAAGTCTCTTCCAAGATTAGATTACAAAATGCATTGTGGCTTTTGTCTTTGTTATTCTCTTGATCTTTCTTGGATCACTGGCCTTGGGAAAACCAGCTGCCAGACTTGTAGGACATCCAGGCAGCTTTATGGAGATGCCTACGTGCGAATAAGGGAAGCATATCATCCAGCCCAATCAAGCCTTCAGATGACTGCGGTCCTAACAAACACCTTGATTGCAATCTCATCAGAGACCTTGAGCCAGGACTCTTCTAAGCCACTCCTGATCCTCAGAAACTGTGAAACTATACACTTTTATTTTACGATGCTAAGTTTAGCATCGTAATGTAATAATTTGTTATACAGCAATAAGTAACTAATGCTCCAGCCCTCCTGGTGATTCTGATGCACACTGAAGTTTGAGTACCACTGGGATAGATGATTCCTAAGCTTCTTTTCAGCTCAAAAATTTTGGAATTTTGTGGTCAATGTTGGGAATTAAAAAACAAACGAGAAGTGGCTCCTTATCCTTACACCAAACAAAAGAACATTGGCCTCTGGAGTACTGCTTGCAGGCCTGGCCATTGAAATTCAAGGAGAACTGGGCAAACCTGGAGAAGTTCCAGAGAAGGGCAGCTGAAAGAAGAGGAAGCTGAGAGCCACTACCTTCCCATGGATTCTAAGACAAACAGGACTCCATTGTTGGGAAAGGTTGGAAATGCCAAAGTCTACAAAATCACAGGGCACAAGGTCAAGACTGTGGGCTTATTACCTCAAGATCAGGAAAAGCAGTGTTCATGGCAGCAGATGTAGTAGAAATGACCCAGACTCCAGAGTGAGATAGACTGACTGCCGCTCCATAGAAGCCACTCCCTTGGGGAAAACGTTGTCATCTCCCTGAGTCTGGAGAAAGGGGAAAGATTACTTTCTTGGTGGCCCAAGGATGAGAATTCACATCCATCTGCTTAAAGACCCTGCCCCTCAGCAGATGTTCAAGGAGTGGCAACTCTCCTTAGAAATGAATGCGAGGAAAGGTGGCCTTTGTGCGAGTGCCACTTCACACGACATCTGTACTTTTGTATTGCTAGAGGCAGCCTAAGCCAAGCCTCCAACTGGAGTCAATCTGGGTTTATATGAATTGGTGAGTTGGTTTATAATTGGCTAAAAGGCAAATGACAGATGTTTGAGTAATGCTTTGTGTTTCAGAGGTTGACATCGCAGAGACTGAACATCCCAGCCTCAGGCATGCTGTTTCTTGGTACCCTTCCACCACCCATCGCCAGCATGGAGCAGAACCCTGAAGGAATGGACCACTAGAGTACCCAAAGGAGTGGGTGTAGGGGTGGGGAGGATGGGGCGATGGCACATCCAATACCAAGGATGAGTTTGCTGCTTCAAGCCTGCATATTTCCAGGGGTGTTTCAGACCGTGGCTTTTCTCTCTCTTTAAACTTGGCTTGGAACTGAGGAGTAACTCCTCTGACCGCCTCCGCCCACTTTACTGGGAGCCATTGTCCCTGAGTGCATATTCCCTCTTGAACATTACAAATGCCCATAGTTGCCTGGCTTCCCTTCAGAAACCATGCAGATTACTTTAAGTGCTCAGCCCAGGGAGTAGATAATTCATCTCACCTCCATTTGCTATCTGCCTTACAGCTGTGCCCCTGATGTGCCGTAGCTGTTTTCTGCCACAATGCTATTGTTTGGGCAAATATTCTCACCTGGTTACACGACTGTTGAAACTTGCCTGTAAAACGATGAGCCATTTGCGGCAGGGCCATAGCCAAGGGAATTAGTCGCTATTAAAATCATGTTCAAACCAGGGCGTTGCCAAGGTGCTGACACTGGGGAAGCTGCCCGAGGGGCTTGGATCCTTAACAAAGACTCAAAGATGGCAGGATCTCAGTGGGGTTTCTAAATCTTGGGCGGACATACAATTTGAGGTTGAGAAGTCACCTGGAGACCACTCCAAAGCCCTTAGTGAGTGAAACCTCCTGGGTGTTAAAATATTTTAATACACAAGAGCCAGAGGTAGCCTGAAGTGTGCAGGTAAAATAGGGAACCTCCAAGATGGGGACCGAGGTGAGGAAGAAGGTGAAGAAAAGCATGTCAATGACCCATTTTTCACTTGCTCCATTATACAGAACTGTTCATCAACCCCTGACACTTATCCAAACAGCAATTAATAAACTAGCAGGTTCCTGCTTGTAACTGAGAGTTGTAAATGGTTGTAAAGTGAGCCGAGTGTACATGGTGGAGTGGTGTGTGTGATGTATCCCAGCAAGACATGCCCACACTGTTCATTTTTGTCAAGTCTGGATTGGCCTGACAGAGGGGCCAGTGGCATGAGTGATGTAAGCAGCCAAGGGCCTGACGTCTCTCCTGTTTTAGTTCAGGATGTATTTGAACGTTGGTCCTCAGCAGCAGGCTGATGCTTCCAGTGGCATTTTTCTTCAGCCGGTGTTGATGTTAATTTGATTCTCTGATCCCACCCAGGCTCATCTCTCCAGGTGGGGGGAGGGTGCAGCAGGACTGGAAGGATGAGAGTTGAAGCCCCGTAGCTAGAACAGTGGCCTTCCCACTTGTATTTTACTGTCACATCTTCCAGAAGAATTTTTAAAAACTATGCACCCTTTTGCACATTTTTAAGTTGACATCCAAAATATTCCATCATTAGTTAAATAGCTGAAAATAATGTAATTTATGATACATTGTAAATATTAATTTTAAAAATAAAGCAGAAATATAATTATTTTAATGTATCCAATAGAATATAAATATCATAAACCTTAATTCTCATTATTATCTTTTAAAAAATACATATGCAGCCTTAGCCAGTTTGGCTCAGTGGATAGAGCGTCGGCCTGAGGACTGAAGGGTCCCAGGTTCAATTCCAGCCAAGAGCACATGCCTGAGTTGCAGGCTCAATCCCCAGTAGGGGGCATGCAGGAGGCAGCCGATCAATGATTCTCTCTCATCACTGATGTTTCTATCTCTCTATCCCTCTCCCTTCCTCCTTAAAATCAATTTAAAAATATATATTATATATTAAAAAAATTAAAAAATACATATGCAAATCTTTTAATGTCTAATATTTGACATTGTGACTTTTCTTCCATTCCATTTCATACTGCATTTTAGCCTAATTGTTTTAATTTATAATTTTTACTGATTACTTAACACTTCTCCTGCAACAAAACTAAGTATATAAATTGAAGATTTTAATGAAGTCACCTGGAGACCACCGTGAAAAGTGGACTTTTCCTGTGAAAATCAAATAATCTGTTTGTACTAGCAAATAAAAAGGAGTCTAAATCAGTGTTCAGAATAATATAAAACACTTCATACCTCTTACATGTTATTTTTACTTAAAATTAATGTTTTTGAAGGGAGACAAACATAAAGTTTATCATCTCCTTTTCTTGAAATACACAATATGAAAATAAGACAAGGATCAAGACCAAATCAATATGAGTTCTCTGCAAGCTCTTTTCCTTTACTGAAAAGGGAGAGAATATGGAGAAGGCACACACCTCCTAGATTAGTCTTTCCCAGCATGGTTTTTAGGAATGTTGAGTATTCTAAGTCTAGGAGAGAGAGAGAGAGAGAGAGAGAGAGAGAGAGAGAGAGAGAGAGAGAGAGAGAGAGAGAGAGAGAAGAGAAGAAGAAGAAGAAGAAGAAGAAGAAGAAGAAGAAGAAGAAGAAGAAGGAGGAGGAGGAGGAGGAGGAGGAGGAGGAGGAGGAGGAGGAGGAGGAGGAGGAGGAGGAGGAGGAGGAGGAAGAGGAGGAGGAGGAGGGAGGAGGAGGAGGAGGGAGAGGAGGAGGAGGAGTTGTTGTTGTTTTGCCCTGCATTCATTGGTTATAAAGGAAATGAGGCCTGGCTGCTTTGGTTACTTCTCACCAGTACTCACTCTCTGCTGTACTCTTTAACAGGCTCTCCTGTGAGAAGAAAGATTTTCTTTGCTAATATTTGGGGGGATGATTGAGAGAGGTGGTTAAATGAAAATCATTATCCCTCTACCACAGTATATCTGAAGTTATAAGATCCCAGTGTGTAACAAAACCTACTTTTCTAAAGCATCACTTTCTCTTAATGGAAATGCATATTAGGCAGAAGAAAAGCCCAATAACAAAGCAATGGGGCCTTGATTAAAGGAGGCTTAATAAATACCAATATTTCAAACTTCACTCCAAGGCAAAGCCCAATATGGGTATTTGTGGGGAAAAGGAGTTACAGGTGCCCCTTTTGTAAAGTAAGAGAAGGGCAGTTGTGATCTCTGTGCAAATGCTGAAAAAATAACCAAAAAAGCCCTCAAACCTAAATGCCTGCATGAACATTCTTGCAGCAGAAGTATGGCTTCCTTCTCATCATGTTTCACTTTTATCTGTTGAACCGAATGTGGATACATCTGATTGACAGAGCCTAAATGTCATGCAGAAGAACCCTGGCTGTATGGGGTCTAGCAAATAGAAGGGTCTTTTCCTGTCCAGTTTCTGCATTATCAGAAAGCATCTCGAAGATGATTGAAATTAATATTGAGCAATCTGGTCTGTGATATCCACACAACTGGAAAAGCCTACAAAGAGTTGGCGAAGCTTGAAAGATGGAAAACTTAGACAAACCCCTCAAACTCACAAGACAAGCTGAATTTATCGTCTCCACTCCTGTTACCAAAACTCCTAAGCATGTACCCAACCTTGTTTCTTCTCCTGGGTTTCCTGTCTCAGTGAAGGCCCCAGCATTCACTCAAGAAATTGGAATATCCACATTTGTTGTTTCCTTCTTCCTCCCACCCCAGCCCACTAATTCTCCCTCCCTGGTATCTTTCAGATCTGTTCCCTTCCCTCTTTCCTCATGGTCAGTGTCTTGTTTAAGACCTTCATCCGTCAAGGGCGGAGGGAAAAAAGGGACACATATGTAATACCCTTTGTAATACTGTAAGCAATAAAAAAAAAAGACCTTCATCCTCTCTTACCTGAACATATGTACTTGATCTCTAACATGCCTCCCTGCAACCAGTCTCTGGCCTCTATATCGATGATGCTAAAGTAATGCTATAACAATATAAATTGGCACTTCCTATCTCCTTGAGCAATAATGCTCAACTCTTGCCACACATTAGAGTCACCTGGGGAGCTTTTAAGGTCCCAATGCCCATGCCACTCCACAGACCAATTAAATTGGAATCCATGTGTAGGACCCAGACATCGATATTTTTTAAACTCCCCCATCAATGCGTGGTCAAGGTTGAGAACTTCTGTTGCATGCAAGAGGGTATTCTCAATCTAGTTTCAAAACCATAGGCTGTTACTTCCCACACCTAAGCTTCAGCCACACCAACTATTTCTTGGTCCTCCAAGCATGCCCTGCCTCTCACCTCTCTGACATTGTATATGGCATGCTCCTGCCACTGCCTGTAATTCCCTTCCTACCCTCTTGACCTAGAAACTCCTACATGTTCATGAATGTACTATTCCACTGAAGCTAAGCTCTATACTCTTTGTACCTTCCATCATGACAGTACTTTTCCACTGTGTAATAATTGATTTATTTGCATGGTCACCTTCCCCATTAGAACCTTGGGCTTATTGAAAACAGAAAACTGATCCCTGTCTGTGTCTCCAGTGCCTAGCACATATCAGTTGACTATCCAGCACACATGTGCTGAAAGAATGAGTAAATGAATTAATGAATCAATGAGGCATATGAAGCAGTTGACTTCATGTGGTTCACCCACTCCTCCAATTCACTACCCTATACTAAGTATGTTAATTAAGGAAAAGGCCCACACCCAAGTTTTTCTCTATCAAATATTCCCATTTGCATCTCTGGAGATACAGAGGAACATTAAAAGTAATGAAAACCATACAGGCCTGATGTGATATTAATAACCAAGTCCTTCTCTTTAGGGTAAGAGAAATGCTTTCATTTTGGTCATATTTGGATGCTCAAATACTCACCTCTTTTTAAAATTATTATTATTTGGAAATCCTCCTCTGGGTCCATTATATCAGAATGCATGCCTCTAGATATCAGGGCTTTTGTTAATAATTACAGAGAATTCTCAGTCTCTCCACCTGCAATTATTCAAGCATCTTCATCCTATAACTCAATAACTCTGACCATTCTGTTGCAAATTCCCTACTGACATTTCTCTGCAATGCTGAGAGCTAAGTATGTTTTTCTCTCCAAAATTGATGGCCTTCATGTTCTTTCTCTCTTTCTTGTGCTTTCTCCCTCTTACTCTTGCTTTTCACCCACCCCACCTCAACTTTTCCCTGAGCGCTCCATCCTCTCCCTCTATCTTTCTTTCCAGAAGAAGTCAGAGGTCAGATGGCAGGGTGAGCATCACTTGCAAAATTTCCTCAACTTGCAGAAATCATTTATCCCAATTTTTGTCTTTACACTTATCTCCTCTTATCTATGGGAATTATGTTTCAAGACCCCCAGAGGATGCCTCTACCTGGATGAGAGCCTCAGATAAATCCTGGGCTTCAAACTATTACTCTGTTCAGCCTCTTTATCGCTCAACTCCACTTTCCTCTGTGTTCATTATCAGGCATGTTCTCTCTACATGGAGGGCCCTGTCAGCTAACAAACTGCTAGCATAGCTGTTTCAATGGTAACAAAAGAAAAAAAGGCCCATTTTCCAACTGTTTCTAGTCAGGAAAAAACTACAGGTGTCTAATACTGTATCTAGACTAATGGGAGCTATCTGAGTGTAATACGGTCCAGGCAGAACCAGGATCAGGCTAGGGTAGAATACAGGAGCTGGGAGCCACAGGGTCAGAGGTGGAAAATATGAGACATACATGCTGCCAACACTCCCTCACCCACAGCAGACATAACTAATCATCCTGGCCCTCTAAACTGTGGGGCCCTGGAATCCTTTCAACACAAGCTCTACTGGTGAGTAGTTGAACCCTATTTGCCATCTGTGCATTAAACTATTCAGCCAGTAGAGTTTCAGCACATACTAAGTATTTAATATATATTGATTTAACAAAATAAAATCAAAACTACATTTGGCCCAAGGAGTGAACTTAGTAATGACGTGGATGAAAAGAGGACACATGCTAACCTGACTAGCTCAGGGAAGGCCTATGTGGCAGCCTTGCAAACTCAGAGACCTAAAGTAAGCACAAAGGGTGGTCTTAAATTAAAACTTTTTAAACTAAAAAGCAATTTATGGTGGGTAGTCATGTCCTATGCCGGTATCTTCCCTGACAAAGGTTAATCTTTACCAGGACTGAGTCTATTGTCTTTTTGCATCTACAATAACATATCATTGGAATGTCCAAGTAATTTTCTTTTACCGAACCCCTCAAAACCACTCTACGGAGACCACAAATCCCTTCATTGTTATTGACTGCTAACTATCCTGCACCCATCTAAGTAAAAGAAATATGTGTCTATCATTTTATTTTTTATCCAATCCCAGAGGTTTCCCCACTTTGCTTATTCCCACATCCCTAATCTATCACTAACGGGTTTCATGTAACCCACTTACATCTCCTCTTTTGATTGTAATGTATAAAACTAGGTGCAAAACTGCCATTCTCCGGAGCATTATCTCAATCCGTTGAGATTCTGCTTCCCAGCAACTGTCAATAGTTTGGCTCAAATAAACTCACAAAAAAATTATTCACAGGTTTGAATGTTTCGTACATTAACAATGGTGTGCCCACCATTAGGAACCTGAGGTCAAAGCACTTTCATGGAATTAGAGGTAGGTGCAGTGCCCAAAGCCAGGAACCCACAGAGGGCCATGTGGGGAGTCACGTGGACTGCTGCCACAGCCAACTGGTCTCCCTGTCTCTCATCTTGACCCTTCCCCCTTCTGACAATGCCTTCTCCATGCCACAGCCATTAATCACAATCTTCTTTGAAACCTTTTATCTCCCACTGCTTTTAGGATAAAAACTGAGCCAAGGCTGCCAGGCTCAGTCCCTGACTCTCTCACTAGACTTACTTCCCCTGTGACTTCACCGAGCTAGGGTACTCTTACATATGCTATCTCATCTCATCGTCACCATCAACTATGAACAAGTCTTGTAAGTACAATGTTAAAGGTGAGAAAGTCTCACCTGATCTTCAAGTTGATTGTGTTAATTAGCCAAAGTCATGGAACTGCCAAGTTCTCCAGTGGAATTTTAATCCATTCCTTTCTGGTTTGATATCTCTATTCAGGAATAGCTAAGGCATTTATGGTTAATTTAGCTTTGCATATCAGACACTTTCTTTTCTTTTTACTAAAGCAGCAAAACAAAACTGACTATTCACCCACTGGAACTCATTCATTCAAAGAGAGAATGAGACACACACACACACACACACACACACACACACACACACATTGACTTGGCTGATTGGTTCATTTTCAGCCCATTGTGTTGGCACCATGTAGACAGAGCTTTCTGGTGTGTATAACTAGAGCTAACTTCCCAAAGAAGAGACTGTCCAAAAGTACTGTTTTTCTTTTTTAATTTTATTTTACTTTTTCTTTTCTGTTCACATTTATTCAAATCTTGTGATGAGAAGAGGGAATTCCAAGAAAGGGTCCCATTGATGAGTCACCCCTTTCTGAGTGGGGATAGAATACATCTAACTGAGTTTCACCCTCATTGCCAACCCAACCCCCCATAGTGCTGGTAAGCGTGAGATTTTGCTCCAACTGCAAAGGGAACCCTCTCCTGTCAGACCTGAGCTGCATTGGGAATGTAAAGGCCCAGGGCTGAAAGCCTTTCATGACACTCCGGAGCTGGAGTCTCTTTGGCCCTGACTGACAAGAGCATCCACACACCAGAGGGCAGCGCCTTCTCCCTGGCACCGCCATTTGGCTCAGCTGCAAAGACGAAAGAACCAGGCCTCAAAGGACGTACAGTGTTCCCCTGTGGGACAGAAGCCCATGCTGACCACATGAAAAGTACCATTTCTTTCTGTCCGGCAGTCAGTCCACTGGCTCTGCAGGCTGGAACCCGATGCTGCAGCTAGAGGCTGCACGTTGGACTGGAGCGCAGCAGAAAGGGTGTGGAGCACTTCCTTAGCATTCACCACCATGCTGGCGGGCTCCAAAGATAAACAGTGCACCCATTCCCAGAAGGAGTTGGGGTTTGTTGCAACATCTCACAGCCATTAATCTCGGGGGAAAGTTGCAGCAGTTCTTCCAGTTTCCTTCTCTCAGAGCAGGCATGCTTGCTTTTATAAATGCAAAGTGACTAATACGTAAACTTTACACACCTGCACGGGGCTGTCACTTAGGTGATTTTCCCCGTGCTCCTTGAGGGAGCTGTTTTTATCTGTGCTGGGAAGGGTCTGATTGAAAGCAAAAAAGCTTCAGTCCTAGCTGGTTTGGCTCAGTGGATAGAGCTTTGGCCTGCAGACTGAAGGGTCCCAGGTTCGATTCCAGTAAAGGGCGCATGCCCATGTTGCAGGCTTGATCCCCAGTAGGGGGTGTGTAGGAGGCAGCCAATCAGTGATTCCCTCTCATCACTGATGTTTCTATCTCTCTCTCCCTCTCCCTTTTTCTCTGAAATCAATAAAAATACTTTAAAAAAAAAAAAAAAAGGAAAGGAAAACCCTGACCGGTTTGGCTCAGTGGATAGAGCGTTGGCCTGTGGACTGAAGGGTCCCAGGTTCGATTCCGGTCAAGGGCATGTACCTTAGTTGCGGGAAAATCCCCAGTAGGGGGTGTGCGGGAGGCAGCTGATCTATATTTCTCTCTCATTGATGTTTCTAACTCTCTATCCCTCTCTCTTCCTCTCTGTAAAAAATAAATAAAGTTTTTTTTAAAAAAAAAAAAAGGAAAGGAAAAAGCTTCAGCTATCACTGCAAAAGTCAGTCTGCCTCTGAGAGTCTTTTTTTTTTATTTAATTTTATTTTAAAATTTATTTTTAGAGAACGCGCAAAGGAGAGGGAGAGAGAGAGAAACATCCATCAGCTGCCTCCTGCACACCCTCTGCTGGGGATCAAGTCTAAAACCCAGGCGTGTACCCTCACTAGGAATTGAACCCTCAACCTTTTGGTGCATGGGGTCCACACTCAACCAAATGAGCCATACCAGCCAGGGCTCTGAGAGTCTTTCTTAAAGGTCAGTCACAGCAGAAGTGAGCCTGGCAGAGAAGTTGTGTCCAGACACCAGGGCTCTGGACCTCACTGCCAAAGAATTACACCAGGTTTTTGAGTCAACCATGGCTTATCCTGCCCTGTGGTTGACAAAACACCAGCTGTGGGCATCTGGAATGTCGCCAGAGCAAGAGAGCTACAAAGGAGGCCACACTGTCATGAACTTGAGCCTTGAGAAGCTTCTGCAAAGAAAGAATGGATGACCTGAACACTCTGTCATTCTCTAAAGCAGGGGCACCTCCTGGCCTTCTAATTCTGGCTGTGAGCATGAGGAATCCCAATTCCTCCTGAGTCCATCCTTCCCATGATAATACTCTAAGTTTTAATGGTCTATAAAAAGGTTTAGTTAACAATGAGGAAACCCATCTAAGTACGTAAGGATTATCATTTATACAAACCTCTGTATATATCACATTTCAATTCTCAGGGGGTGGTGGGAGGGGGGACCTACAAGCTGGTCTTGTACAAATCCAAACCATCTATATATATAAAACGCTAATATGCAAATAGACCAAATGGCAGAACAACCGAACAACCAAGCAACTGGTCACTATGATGTGCGTTGACTAACAGGGGGTGCATGCAGAACACGGCAGGCGTCGGCCATGGCAGGATGGTGAAGCAGATGAGCAGGGGTGCCAGACCAAGGTGGGGCGCCAGTTGCCATCATCAGGGTGAGACTCTGGTGGTTACTGAAAATTCTTTGCTCCTGAATGCTGCGGTCCTGCCTGGCCCTCACACCCGCTGCTGGTGCCCGATGCCAGTCCCGATCACTCGGCATCGTCAGCAGGTGTGACAGCGGCTGCTGGCCGGATTGCCTCTGAGGGCTTCTCCACCTCCCCATGCTCCTGAGGGGCAATAGGGGCAGCAGCTGCTGCTCACACCTGCTGCTGGCGCCGGCCCCAATTGCTCCGTGCCATCAATGGGTGCAAGTGGGGCTGGCACTGTCAGTGCATGGGAGAGGTGGCAGCGGGAGCGGGGCTGCTGGCAAACAGGGGACCAGGGGCCGCAGCAGGAGGGGCTGGGCGGGGGCGCAGAGGATGGGCCAAGACCCGCCCCTGTGCCCACCACAACCTCGTGGCCCACAGTTCCTTTCCTGGTGCATGAATTCATGCATTGGGCCCCTAGTATATATATAGAAGGCATCATCCATATAGAACACAGTGTGACTAGTGTCCCACTGCTCTGCAAGCAGAAAAAATATTCTTGATTCACAAAAGTAGAAACTGAGGCTCAGGGGATGACCTGGACATGGGCACATGGGTAAAGTAAGGACTAGAATTATCTTCGATCTGACTCTTTGCCCACTGATCTTTCTGTTTGACCTTATCCCTTCCCCCCCTTCCCTGGACTTCGGTGGGTTTTCCAATATCTAAGGCCTTCTGAAGGCTATAATTCAGTCACTAGGACTAAAGAGATGGTTAGAGGAATTGAGAGCCTTAAAACAAAGCCCACACCAGTAGGTGAGGCTCCAAGCTGCTGAGTTGCCCAATTTCCTTAACCTCACTAGGAGCGCAGCCAGGCTCTATGCCAGGAGTGTTAGCTGAGAACACACTCCCATGGAGCTAAGAGGAGTCTGGGCAGAAAAATTTTACCTGTGTGGAAATGTTATTTGTTAAGAAGCTCATGCCAAGCAAATGCCCCTAGAAAAATCCTTTAAAATGTAATCATCAATGACAACACCAACAGAAAAGCCCAGTATATTCACATAGTATATTCTGGCTTTCAACGTTCTCTTACATATATTATTCCACATTTTATAGATAGGGAAAGAAATATCCTCAAAAGCATGAAGTCACTTTGCCCAATGTTGCACAAGTGATTATTTCATTTTCATTGAAAGATTTTTGTGATGTGCTCAGAAAAAGAGAGAGAGAAAAATACAACAAAGAAAAGAGAATAATGCCATTTGCCTCAGTTTGCCAAGTTTTATGCTATGTACTAGGGATACCAAGAAGCATAAAATGCAGTCTTGCCCTTGGTTGCAGTAGATTTGGTAAATTTAGACACATGCATAACAAATTCTAGAATTTTGAGGAAAGAACCTGTCATGCCAATAAAATTAAAAATACCCTCTTTGATCCAGCAAACCCACTCCTAGAAATCTATCCCATAGAAATAAAGTGGCCAGTATCTTGGAATAGATACATAAGGATCTTTAATGCAGTGTTGCAGAAGTCCATAGGTAAGATGAATGCCCATCATAAGAAGATACGATATTTGGAATTTGCTTCAAAATATTTCAAGGGGGTGGAGACAATGAAGTGGATGGGGCAGGGAGAGGAGGGGCACGGAACCAAACCAAAGTAGACCCTGAATTGGTTGTCATGAAAACTGGGTAATGGGATCTATTATTCTAGTCTTCCTACATTTGCATATGCTTAAAAATTTCCACAATAAAAAAATTTAAATGAGCATCTATCAATAGAATGGTTGACTAAGCATTGGTATGTCCTTGCCATAGAATACATGCAGCCATATAAAAAATGAATTGAAGCTATACCAACCTGTATATCTGGACTTGGAGAAACTTCCATAAGGTGTTTTAAGCAAGAAAATCAGGCACATGTGTAATACTGATTTCATTCTTGTATAAGAAAGAACGAGCAAAAATGTTCTGCATTTTATGTATATATGTGGATTTGAATATGATTATATGTGTTATAAGAATGTAGAATAAATACCAGATGGATCTGGGTTATGGGGCCACAGTAGTCATAGGGTTATGTGGATAAAAGAAGAGGAAGAAAGAGACAGAGGGAGTCAACTAAGAAAGAAAAGCCAACTAACAAATATACCATCTGCTCCCACTGACAGTGCACTGTGCCATTTTTTTTACTCTATTTTGGTGGTTCCTCTGCCTTCAGAATCACCTACAAACTCTTCACTAAAACATTCACTGCTCCTTGTCAGAGAAGGGCAGGAGGAACTTCGGCTTTCTTCCGTTAGTCCTCAAAAGCCCAAATCTCTGTCTCTTCTCTCAATCTTTGCCTGGGATCTATGGCTAGAATTCCTGTGGTTGCCTTAAGAAAACCGTTTTCATTTTTAATGTTACAAAATTTTACTGTGTGCCTTCTACATTCTAGGACTGGGCTGCTCTTACCTAAATTACATATTGGCTCTTCTCGTGTCTGTCTCTCAGTAACTGGGGACTGGCCAGGGAGAAGTCTGTGTATGTAAGAAGACATAGGAGACCTATGTGGCCAAAGAGTATTGAGACAATCACTAGATTCCAGTAGAGTTGGAACTATGGGAGGAGGTCTAGCTCAAGACCACCTCCAACCTGTAGTGTAAGGTTTGGCATTTGATGAGTGAGTTTGAAGTAGAAATTGGACATAGGGAAGTTAGCATCCAAAGAAATTGACAAAATGCACTCTTGGCCTATACAGTGTCCATTGATCTATTGCAACAGATTGCTACGATCATTAGCACATGTCAGCAAATATTTACACAAATGAACCTTAAGGGTTTCTTGATGGTTAAGGGAAGAAGGATTGAGATGACTAAAAAGGAGGTGATAATTGTGGGAGCTTTATTCTGGCAAAGACTTAAAGAGTGTTGGGCTCCCAAGAAGCCATTAACCTTTACAGAGGCATTGAGGATGTTTTCTCTGAAGGTGGAGAAGAGGGCAAGATGTTTGGGGTAGTGGGCCCTGGGTTTCTCAGGCAAAAGGAGTGTGCGGGAAAACTTATTCTGAATGTGCCTCCCCCCATCACCTTTGCTGGGCTGGGGGCATTCTCTGTTGGGAGGTCCACAGGCTTTTGGAAATGGGAGAGTGGGTGGTCTTTGGGGAGAAACAGAAGGATGGCCAGGAATTCCTGCAGGACCAGAAATGTCCTCACTTCTTTCTTCCTATCTACCCTCTTCCTTGGCAATATCGTCAAAGGTAAAGATGGGGGAGTGTTTTCACCTATTTTAGTTTCAGGGACACCATCCTGTGGTGTCTTGTTCCATCATCAAGTACTGACTGGGCCCCTTGCCAGGTTCTGGTGGGGAGACTGGAGAAGTTCTGCTTGTTCTGGGAGCTCTTCATCTGCTTGCAGTACATCTTCTCTTAAGATTTCAGGAATGAAAGCCTTTTGAATATATTTGCTTCTATAAAATGATAGAGACAAAATTCAAACTGATACACACAAAACTAATAAGATTTGTTATATGAAATACTAAACAATTATTTTTCTTTATATACTTTCAAAAAGATTCAATTTAAAAGAGGTGGGGTTTTTTTTTGTCTTAAAGTAAATTTGTCATTGCATTAAACTAGAAATGAATTTTGGGGAAAAAGAAAGTTCTGATTTCAAATAGAAATTCAAAGAGTAGTTGATGATGGTGATGATGATGATATAGTAAACATGACTAGAAAACTCTGTGAAATGGTGCTGTTATTATTCCCACTTTGTAGATGTAGAAAGGAAGGTGAAGTGACTTACCTTAGATCAAATTGGCTAGATAAGTGGTGGAACCAAGATTCTAATTTCAACTTGCCTGATTCTGAGCCAAAATGCTTACTCATTTGTGATAAATTGTTTGGTATAATGTTATTTATATAAAAAAATATAAGGCAGGATACAAAATTATATATAGGGTACAATATCAATAGTGAAAAATATATACATAGGAAAAAAACTAGAAAGAAATATTGTCCCTGGATCATAGATTCTGGGTGATTTTTATATTTTCAGTAGAGGCCCGATGCATGAAATTCATGCAAGAGTAGGCCTCCCTTCCCCCGGCTGCCAGCACTGGCTTTCCTCCAGCTGCCAGCAGGCACCTGGAACCCGGGAGTAGTCAGAAAGCAGTAAAAATAGGATTAACAAATCCTGGTTTCCCAATATGCCCTCTGGGAATGTGGACAGTACTTTATGGGTACTTAAAAAAGTGCAGAGTACTGAGAATTTCATCTCCTATGCTCTAGGTATTTTAATTCTAAGAAGGTATTCTAACTCTACATTTGATTTTTTTTTTTACATCCCGGTTAATATGTGAGCTCATATTGAATTTATGTTAAGTAAAAACCTAGGCTTTTTCCACATGTACTGCTGAAAAAACAAGATTCCCCTATGCTCTTCTTCTTCACATTTATTACATTTAAAATGTTTTTCTTGTTATATACAACCTTATTAGTTGTGGTACAAAATACAATTCCACTTAAAACAATTTTGAATCTTAATTTCTTTAGCATTTAAAATAGCTGCATATTTAGTGATTTTAAAATAGCTGCATACTTAATGATTTTTAACTTTCTACATAGTCATCAAAGTCAGCAATTAAAATACAGGACGGGGGCTAACACTGAGTCATGTGGAGGTTGCTTGATCCTCCCCCATGTGGGACAGTAATTCACATATCAGCTTCCTTTTTGTGTAATAAGTCAACAGTAATGAGCTCTTCTAAGTGTATTATCATCCAATCCATATTTATTTCCAGATATTTCCATAATAATCTCAAAATATTAGGAGAGTTCTCTCAATTGTGTTGTTGAAATCAACGTAAACCATCTGTACAGTATCCACTTATTCGCCAACCTCTTAACCTGCTTAGAAAAGGAAATTATTACACCCATAACATAAATTCTTCATTTACTCAACAAGGTGTATTGAAGGCCTCCTATGCGACACATTGTGCAGACCCTGGGGATAGAAGAGTGAAGCTTGCAGTGGGGTAAGGTGTCGGCAGGAGATCCAGTTGGGAACTGGATTCCCCACAGAGACAGGTGTCAGGATGAGGTCTCCGCCCCGAGGTTCCAAGCCTGGAGCTTCCTGACCCAGAGGCAGCTAGTAGCTGTCTTTCTCCCAGTGCTTCCACTGGCTGAAAGCTTCCTCCAACCTACCTCTGTGTCTGCATCCATAACACTTCTTCTGGGTGGGCAGGCATGCTGAAGGCTCTCCTTTCTACTCAGGATCCGCATTGCCCTCTCCTCCAGGCCCCTGTTGCTCAGTCTGTGTCTAGGAGACTGGCAGCTTCCTTGGCAGCCTACATGGCACTTTGTCGCAGGAAGCATATAATTAACGTTGTTTATCTGAAGGAAGGAAAAGCACTTGGGCTTCTATGAAGTTCAATGAATCTGCTTTCTGAGAGACCAGGGTACAAATCTTTCCCTTCCCAGCATGTACCTCCATGATAGGCACAAAAACTAAGCCTTCCCCAAGCCTTTCCCTTCCTGGTTAATTGGCTATCCATCCAGTTTATCAGGGAAAGAAAAGTGACAGTGGCGACATCCTTGATTTTTCTCTTTTTAGTACCTGCCGCATTCAATTCTCCAACATTCTCCCCATTCTCCCTCCAAATATCCTGAGCCTGATTATTTCTTAACATTCCTCTTGCTGCCAGCATCCTATCTCTCTTAGTTTCTGTAACAGCCTCCATTGTGGTCTCCCCACTTCCACTTCCCCCCAACCCCTCCATTCTCTGCTCAGCAGCCAGAGCGGCCCTTTACAAACATCTACTAGCTCAGGGCCTCTGCTGCTCAAACTCTCCACTACTTCCCTGAAACCCTTAGAATGAAATCTCAACTCCTTTTTATGGTATAATTTATTTGGGGTCATTTCAGGAGGAAAAAGTTGTGCCATTTCATTTCATGTCACAAATGCCACTGGACTTAAGAACAGCAGAGGACGATGTGTTCCATGAGCTGCGCTAACTGGGAGATGGGGCTAGTTTTCCTGTCGCCTGAATCGGATGAGAGGGAGGTGATATATCCCTGGTGTTTGGACCTTCATCTAGGTGGCACACACAGCAACCCCCTGCTTGCACATCCCCTTGCCTGAGGTTGAGATACCTGTTGGATGCTCGGGCTGCTGACTTGACTGGGATCTCACTGTGAGCTTGTGAGCTGACAATGGGGTTCGGCTGAGAAATGGGCTTTACTTGCATTGGATGGTCCCTAGAGCTGAGTGGCTTAAAACAGTAGAAATTTTTGTCTCACAGTTGAAGAGTCTGAAAGTGAAAGGTCAAAGTGTCAGCAGTTTTCTTCTGAGGCAGTGGGGGAACCTGTTCCCTGCCTCTCTCCTTGCTGCTGGTGTTGGCTGGCAATATTTGGCATTTTTTGGTTTACATTTGACCATGCATCACCCAGGTCTCTGCCTTCATGTTACCTGGTGGGGTCTCTGTGTAGCGGTGCCTCCAAATTCCCCCTTTTTGTAAGGACACTGGTCATTTTAATGATAAGAATCATTCGTACTCTTTTCTGTCCACTGGCTCTCATACATGAGAGAAAGAGAACCCACAGGATGCACCAGACAGGACACCCAGTAATCCTTTTTTTCTTTTTTTTTAATTTCAAAGCATTTCAACAACTTTTCTTGACAGAAGCTAATCTTGAACAACAAAACCTTCTTGCTTTTTTGCCACTTTCCAAACAAAGAAATCATCAGCAAAACTAAACTCATAAAGCTCCCATTTATGAAGCTGTTAAAAATAAATGTCAAAGTCAGGCCAGCATCTCAAGTGAAGGAACAAAAATAATAATTAAAAAGGTGGGGATGCCTGGCCACCGTAGCTTAGTGGTTGAGTGTCGACCTATGAACCAGGAAGTCACAGCTCCATTCCCAGTCAGGACATATGCCTGGGTTGTGGGCTTGATCCCTAGTGTGGGACGTGCAGGAGGCAGCTGATCAATGATTCTCTCTCATCATTGATGTTTCTATCTCACTCCCCCTCTCCCTCCCTCTCTGAAATAAAAAAAATATATATTTTTTTTAATAAATGTGGGGACATATTGAGAAAAAAACAACTCTATAGACATCTGCTGATGTCAGAACCCCTGCTGGTAGTCAACTTCTCTTTTAAAAAATCACAGCAAAAAGACAGACTTACTCCTCGTCATCTCATGAATCTCGCCCACTCCCATGCTCTTGAAGTGAGTATCAGTCCATGAAGAAGAACCTTGTCTTTGCTCCCCTCTAGGATTTCCTCTGGCCTCTTTCCACACTGTAACTTAAGAGTTTATGTCTGTCTCCTTCCTGTAGCTGCGAGTTCCAGGAAGGCAGATGCTGTGCCATGCGCATTTCTGTATCCACTGCATCTGGCTTAATGCCCTGCAAACCTCTTTTTATTGAATCGAGTTGAATTGAACTGAACTAAATTCCTCTTTTAGGTCCCAGCCTGTAAGAATCAGTTGCACTGCTAAAGTGGCCCAGCCCTTTAGCTTCGTTGCAAACTCAGCTTTCTTTCAATTACTATCACTTAACAGGCCATTATATAACACAGCTCAACCAGAGAAGGGTCAATTGTTCCCCTTTGACTACACTGCCCCGTATAAGTTTGGAAAGCCAGAGAGGTACCATTTAGTGGAACAAAGGCCTGCACAATTAATCTTATTTCCAACTACTAATTACGTATTAGTGCTAAATAACAATCCTCTCTTCTCCTTTGGTATAAGTGGGTATTGGATCTTTAGTGCCTCTATAGAGGTCACCCTTCCCATCACAGAGGCTGAAAACTTTGTGGGAAAGAAACCCACGAATGGATGGGGTAGAGTCCTTATAGTCTAACAATGTTAATAATTGCCAACAGTTGCAAAGTACTTCGTGGTTTGCAAAGTACTACTCATACACATCCTCTTGGTAATTCCTACAGTCTTTCTGTGAGAGGTAGATCATCATTCCCATTTTGAACAGGAGGATAATGTAAGTCAAGGAGGTGAAGCTAATTGGATAGAGACAGGGTCCCAGATCATCCAACTCCAGAACAAATTATCTTACCCCTACCTCACTCTTCTCTGAGGAGGATGAAAACAGAGATACTTAGAGTCATGGACACTCAAGGTAAAAATGTATCTGATAAGCTCTTTATTTTGGATACTGTTGAGTGAAAAAAAGTCCATGGGATATTCTCCTTATCTAATGTTCTTTTCATGTTATCTACGGAAAAGCAAAATGGGAAAGAACACAAGTTCTGAAATCAGATAGGTAGGCTCACTGCACATTTATTAGCTGTATGCCCTTGGACAAGTCCCTTAATCACTCTTTGCCTCAGTTTCTTCCTCTGTGGAATAGGGATGGTAAGCAGTTTCCATATTGAAGGATTTGTAAGATCTCAATGAGTTAACACGTATAGTGCATTTAAAATGCCTTACACATAATAACCCAGCAAATGTCAGTTGACATTAGATATTGCCCTTATACCAAATAAGCAATATGATAGAAATTACAATAACACAATAAGAATGACTCATTCACATATATGACATTTCTTCCATAAATCCCCCAACCATCATCAAGCATCAGTTAATATAAACACATTTAAATAAAGTAAATGAGTAGAAATATTTACAATTTCTGTTGTAGAGAATGGAGAGGTGGCATGCTTGACTAGAACCTTAACATGTCCCAATAACAGAACTGGGACTAAAGGCAAAAGACCCTTTTCTTCATGAATGTTTTTAAGAAAATTTAAAAATAATATCCTCCTGTATTGCCCTCAAAGGGAAGCTGTGGTGTCCATTTATCATTTGTATCTTGTAATCCTCCCCCTTCTCTCCAGCTAGAGACCATATGTCAGGGTGTACATGTGTTTTAACTCAGCCAGATGGGTGAGGCATACGGGTGGTAATCACTTCCCCCCCTCAACAATGCCCCATTTTTTCATTTGTCCAGCAATCATGGATTAAAGATGAGTCTTGTCTCCCCAACAGGTGGTACCTGTGATCACATGACCATATCAGATCAACCTCCAAAATCAGGCAGATAAACAGTCTACCCAGCATTTCTAGTCTAAATGTTCATCAGCTGTGTGTGCAAGGGGGTAGGGCAGGTGTGGTCTTTACCCTCTGTCCTTTGACTTGGTATTTCTGTGTCTGGTATCTGTTGACAGAGTCGATGAGACAGTTCTAAGTGGCCCCATTCTGGAACGTCAACCTAAATTAGATCATGATAGGTCTGACATTCAAGGATTTGTCTGTTTCCAAGTGGAACAATGACATGGTCTCATTGCTCCTCATTACTTTCATGGAGGCACTTGGCATTCAGCAGTGTGATTGGATACTTATTATGGCAGGCATTTTAAATATAATTTCAATTTCAACATTATTTGTCATAGAACAAAAGTAAAAACAAACTGAGAAAGAGTTAGATAACAGGTAAATGAGAATATATCTTGATGGAATAGTAGTTAGCCATTAAAATAAAAAGTGCCTAGTAAAACTACAGTGTTTGCCTTTGGCTGGTGATCTTTCTACTTTGTTTATATATTCAATATTTTAAAAAATAATGAGTATATATTTTCTTTATACTTAAAAGCTGTATTTTTAATATAAAATATTTTTAAATTCAGAAAACATTTTGAGTGCTAACCATATGCTATGTGATATGCTAGGAAAATTTCAGACTGATAGAACTGGAGGGCTTATGTTTTCCAAGGATAATATCAATGATTGACAATGAACCCTTTGTAGAAGTTAAGGAGGGAAATCATCAGGACTCAAAGAGAAGAATAAGCCAAAGATATGGTCAGGTCATTCATAAAAGAAGAAATAATCCTCAAATTCACAGAGGGGAAAAAATTTCCATCTTTAGTAACCTGAGATGCCAATTTTAAGAGACTAGAGGTACCATTTTTTTTTTCATTTCTAAGTTACTGGAAATGCCAAGCAGTGCTATCACATGATGCTGTACAGAGCAGGTGCAGCTGGTTCCCATGGAAACCAAGGATGGCGGTGTCAACTGAAACACATGTTTACACTACAGAGCCTCTTCAGATTTCCACAAATATTTACTAAATGCCCCTTTATTCTTTGTCATGGAATAGAATTTGCACCCACTATCATTCCAATCATTAACTAAATAAATGTATCTGATCTCCAGTCCAGCAAGTTGACTTTCCGTATTCCACATGCTTCCTGTCACAAACTTGATGCAATGATTCAATTTGAAATGATGTCAAGAGAGTCTGGCATCTTTTATTTCCTCTATTTGTCATCAAATCTACAGCAGGCAGGAAGGTGGTCAGAGAATTCCGTCAAAAATGCCCTACCATAATCTGGGGACTAGGCACACACGTCATGGTGACTAAAGTTGTCAGTTAAACATTGCCCAATACCTCCTTTGAAATTCTTGCAAAACTGGAAAGCCCCAGTTTCTGTGAAGAAATTAAAAGTAGTGATAGAGGCATCTTTCAGCCAAAGCACTTAAGAAAGTCATTTCTGGAATTTGGGCTTTCCTCTTGGAAGTTGATTTGAGACATTTTTCAAATAACTTTGTAAATTCTGCCCTCTACTGTTCATCGTTGTAAATGCAGCTGATAGCCATAGATTTCTTTTGTTGCACATGAGATCCTATAATATGTTTTTACTGAGTAGCTTCAAATTTGACAGGCAATGAGTAGATGCTTTACATGCTTGACCCATTGAATACTTACTACAGTCGTGTGAGATAAGTAAATTACTATTATTCTTATTTCACATTCAAGGGAAAATGCTCAGAGAGGTTATGTATCCTTGCTGAGGACACACAGCTGATAAGAAAAGTTCCTGAATTGTAACTCTGGTCTATGGAATGCTAAACCTCATGTGTTGTTTTTTTTTAATGTCACATTGCCTCCAACTTAGTTATAATCTTACAATTTATTAAGCAGATAGATACATCCATATACTTACTGATATCCATGATCATTTCAGAGAGCCATTTCAGACATATTCAAACACAAAATTGATCACAACCCATACTAAGGAGAAGACAACCATTCAAATGCTAACTCCAGGAAGCGTTCAAATGATGTGAACGTGCTTTCTAGTCACATATACTTCTCCCTGGTCAAGTGCACGGTCAGGCCACAGCATCTAAGGGCTCCCAAAGAAATGCATTTCAGGGCTGGTGCCATTTCTGAGGATTATATGGCTCCACAGGGTGTGGATGCTTAAGTACGGGGAACTGGTATTGCTGGAGGAGTTCAGCACAGCAGCGGAAGACCAACACCAAGCAATCTCACTCCAGGCGATTTGTTTCCAGCTGCTGCTAGATTGTCAAAGGAGAACCGGAGACATCTGACAGTGACTTCCAGGCCACCGCTCTGCACAGGGAGGGGGTAACCATTTGACTGATGTGTGCCTGCCACTGAGCGTCCAGTGGGTTCCCCAAATTATGTACTCCAGTCCCACTGGGCTGCCAAACAGAGCAGCGGGGAGGTTTCCTCAAAAGGGAAGGAGAGAGTGAAGAGCAGGGGCAGCTTTTATGCAATGTAGGAACTACGAAGTTCCTGCTTTGCATTGGTGTAAAATGGGGACCTTTTATTTGCCAAGGGCAATTTGAATATTTATAACATCATTCATGGGCCACACAAAATTATCAACTTAAAAATTAGCCTGCTATATTTGGCCAAACATTTGATTAACTCACCCCTACTGCCTTGGCAGGGCGAGACCAGATGATTTCACAGTCCTTATACCGCCCATAGGCCGATGTTCCCCAGCCCTGGTTAAAAGAGCACATGGATTACATGTGTTCACCTAGTAAAGAAGGACATCTCATTGTCTTTGGTATGTCTAGGCCTGAAGGAATAAGGGAAGGAGGAGGGTCCCAGGACCCAGAGACAATAGCTGCAGAAAAGGCACATTGGACTGGAGCTCTGCAGCACAGGGACATAGCCAGTTCATGTTTGTTTGTTTGTTTGTTTGCTAAACTTCTTCCTGTTTGGTTCTGCTTAGGGAAGCCTCCACTTTTATAGCCTGCTATGTCTGTTAAGGTGTGTCCCTAAAAAAAGACAGTTTTCACCATTCATGAATTTCTGCCATCTTTGTAGGTTAACAAGCTCAAACTGCAGCAATATTTCTTTTTCTTTCCATGACAGGTATAAAGTTCTTAACACGATGACTAGCACATAATAAATATCTAATAAATAAGGAAGGAAGACTTGATATCAGGAAACTGGAAAAATAAGACTAAAGATCTGGAGCCAGGCGCAGCCACCATGGAAAAAGTGAAATAAGTCAAGGATAACTACTGTGTACGCTCATATATGGGCTCTAAAACAAGCAAGCAAACAAAATACACACCAAACTCATAGAAAAAAAGATCAGACTTGTGATTACCAGAGGTGGGGAAAGGAGGAATTAGAGCAATGGTTCTCAACCTTCCTAATGCCGCGACCCTTTAATACAGTTCCTCATGTTGTAGTGACCCCAATTTCATTGTTATAACTTGAACTTAATTAAAGCATAGTGATTAATCACAAAAGCAATGTGTAATTATATATGTGTTTTCTGATGGTCTTAGGCGACCCCTGTGAAAGGGTTGTTCGACCCCCAAAGGGGTACGACCCACAGGTCGAGAACCGCTGAATTAGAGAAAGATGGTCCAAAGGTACAAACCGCAGTTACAGGCTAAGGACCAGGGATGTGACGTACCACACAAAGACTATAGCTAACACTGCTGTATGGTACATGGGAAAGTTGTTAGAGAGTAACTCCTGAGTTCTCATCACAAGAATTTTCTTTCTCTTTTTCTTTTAATTGTATCTACATGAGAAGATGGTTGTTAGCTGAACCTATTGCTATCATTTCACAATATATGTAAATCAAACCATCATGCTATACTTCAACTTATATAGTGATGAATGTCGATTATTTCTCAATAAAATAAATTAGTAAATAAAAAGAAGAAGAAAAGATCTGAAGCTTAAGAATGGAAGGAACCAGGCTTTAAAGGGGAGTGGCTAGTAAGCAATATTACTAGTCTCCACTGCCCCTGAAATCCAGGAAAAAGTAAAAAGTGACTCCTTTTGTCCCTCTTCCTGTAGGGACTGGGGGAGAGGAGGTCTCAGGAACTATGTGACTCTGCGGCTAGTGCTTAAAACTGCCTGAACCTGGAAAGGCACATTCTATGTGCATTACTTTGCATGCACAGTGTGTGTTAAGCAGCAGCGTTCCACATCTCCCCCTGCCCAGCCCTTCCTGTTTTCAGGCTTGATTGGCTAAACTGGGGAAAAGACTCTGGGAGGGATTTGCTAGTGCACACCAGCATCCAGAGTCCCCTCTGCCTCCCGAGCCTGCGCCTAAACTATGCTTCCCTTGCAGTTAAGTGGCGACTTTTGACTTGGGCTCTGGACAATGGAATACAAGCAGAAGTGATGGGGACCACTTACACATCTGACCCATAAAAACGCCCCGATGTGATTCAGTGGTCACTCTTTATTCACGGGGGATGCATTCTATGACCCCCAGTGGATGTCTGAATCCATGGATAGTACTGAACCTCTGTATACTATGTTTTTCCTATACACACATACCTATGATAAAGTTTAATTTGTAAATTTGGTACAGTAAGAGAACACGAACAATAAGTAATGATAAACAACTATAACAATATACCATAATAAAAGTTACGTGAATGTGGTTTCTCACTCTCTCAAAATATCTTTTTTTTAAAGTTTATAGTTTATTAATCCTCTCACGAAAAATCTGCACAACCATCACAGATAAAGTCACCGAAGAATCTTTACTCCTTCTTGCCAGCACCAACATTGGCCTTTGCAGTCCCCCTGACTTTCTTCATTCTGTTCTTGCGTTCCTTTCTCTGTTTTCTTGAGGTCTTCTTCTTCTCCTATAGGCCATGTCTTGCAAGTCTGTGTTTGGGTTCGTTTTTCTTTGCGTAATCCAAGGAATCATAAATTATGCTAGAGCCAGTGGTCTTGCCACCACCCAAGTGGGTTCTGAATCCAAACACAAAGATGACATCAGGTGTGGTCTTATACTGTTTGGCTAGTTGTTCCAGGATTTCTGTCTTGGGTACTGTTGCCTTCCCAGGGTGAAGGACATCAATGACCATTTGTTTCCGCTGAAGTAGTCTGTTGGTCACGAACTTCCTGGTCCGGACAGTTACCGTGTCATTCATGATGAAGGTTGATCTTCAAGCAGCCAGGGAGGAAAAGAGAGCCACTCTTCCTTGGCCAATCATATCAACGCCTCTCTCAAAATATCTTATTGTGCTGCATCGCCCTCCTTGCGATGATGTGAGATGACACGATGCCTATGGGATGTGACGAAGGAGGTGAATGAATGACAGAGGCATGGAGACGTAGCCTTAGGCGACTGATGATACAGAACAAGCTCTTTAGGCCTCTCTCTGGCCTATCCCAGTGGTCGGCAAACTCATTAGTCAACAGAGCCAAATATCAACAGCACAAAGATTGAAATTTCTTTTGAGAGCCGTATTTTTTAAACTTAAACTATATAGGTAGGTACATTGTTATTAACCTAATTAGGGTGCTCCTAAGGCTTAGGAAGAGCCACACTCAAGGGGCCAACGAGCCGCATGTGGCTCATGAGCCGCAGTTTGCCGACCACGGGCCTATCCGAATGGCAAGCATCACTATTCTCATGCTTTGAGGCCACGATGAAATAAAATAAGAGTTATTTGAACACAAACACTGCGGTAGGGGACGCAGTCAACCTGACATCCCAGTCGGCTACTAGGCGACCAGAGCGGGCGGGTCTCGCGTGGCTACGCCGGACAACGAGATGTTCCCATCCTGGGCCCCACGGAGCAGGACTCGCGAGATTTCCTCGTGCTCCTCAGAGCAGTGCGCAACTCCAAGCTCAGTTTATTTCTGGAATTTTCCATGTCATCTTTTAGAACTGCGGCTGAGCACAGGTAACTGAGACGGCAAAAGGTACAACGTGGAAGAAGAGGGACCGCCACACTCACTCGCTGTCTCCATCTGCGGCTGCGCGGCGCCGGAAGAAGTAGCCTGAGGCCTGAGTGCCTCGGCGGTGGGCCCGCCGCCCGCCACCCGGTGAGAACACGCACGTGCAGCACGTTTCAAGGCGGGCTCCGTGTCGCCGCCGCCAGCCTGCCCTGACGGACTCGGAGACGGGTTACCCGGGGTCTTTCCTGGTCTTGGGATCCTCTCCCGCTCCAGCTCTCTCGGCGGGCTCTCCTCACACAGCTGTTGGGGGCCAGCGTCTCCCCTGCCGTGTCAGCTCGACGGGGAAGAATTCCAAGATGTCTGATGGCGTCTCCCATTCCCTTCCGTCCCGTCCCAGCGGAAACCGAGGGGTTCGGTGAGATGAGTGGAGGGAACTCCTTCCGGGGGTGGCAGTTAGACTTCCTGGCCGGCACTTCCCCTCGGGGCCCTTCTCCCGAGGAGACCATGGGCAGAGCTACGGATGCTCGCTGAGGCTTTACCCACAGTAACAATGGTTAGGACCTGCCTCAGGGTCCAGCCCCGGGTGAAAGGCTAGGAAGTTAGGAGCAAGTGAGTCAAGTACACACTATGAAGTAACTACATATGACAGGACGTCTCTATCGCAAGATGTGGATTTCATTAATGTGCTGTGAAGTGCAAAGAGAAAGCTATAAAAATGTGTGTTCACAATAGTTCACACCATACAAAATTACATCTGCAGTGGATAAGGCCAGCAGGCAACAAGAAAAACCGATTTGTCAAGATGCTTAAAATATGGCTGTGCTTTTCCTTTCATTTCGCAACTGTGAATGCATCTATAGCGCTCTTTATGCATAAAGTGAAATTCAGCTTTTTTTCCTAAATGGTATTAGTTATGGGTTACACGAGGTGATTATCAAATCAAAGCAATTCATGGGGCATAGTTTCCCTGTGGGTACTTCTATCTTTAAAAACTGTTTTAAATTGATAGGAAGCACAGGTATTGTATATATTTTGAGATGTGTTCTCTCTGTTTTTACTTTCTGGAACTCAAGAACAGCCAGAGATAAGACTCGAGGACCATTAATGTGCCTGGACTGCTTCAGTGAACATTCAGCAATTCAGGAAAAAGTCAAAGTTCTAAACCAAGCATTTTCTGCTGGCTGGGAAAACAAAAATACCTTGCTAGGTCTTTTAAGCAGAAGGGGTTTAATCTAGGATATTCTATACTGACTGTACAATTTAAAGGGGCTGGAGGAGCAAAAGTCCGGGGAAGCCATGGCTGCTCACTTCCGGGCTCACTTCCAGGTCTCAGGGCAGGAAGTCACAGCAGCCAGAGGAAGCGAGCCAGCTCAAGCTGGCTGAGCCAGGGCTGCTGGTTCACTGGGGACAGTGCAGACCTCTCAGCTGCCTCCATCTGCCAAAGCCACACATCTGCTCCCCTCAGCTGAAGAGCCAGACAGTGGTGTCCACCTGTTCGCCACATTCCAAATCCTGTGCAGGTATCTCCGATTCTCACACGGAACCCTGGCAAGGGAATGCTGGGATATCCCAGTTCCCATGCAGGCTTCCAGCCCTCACAGTTTGGGGGAGAGTAGATAAGACAGGGAATGGTGCTGAGCTACCAGTAGATAGTCTACCATTTCTGTCTTGGCTGTAGGAAGAACTCATCTCCAACCTCTCCAGCTACTGTTTTCCTAGCATAGTTCAAGGAAAGCTTTCTTTAAAATATATATATTAATATATATTTTTTCTTTATTGATTTCAGAGAGGAAGGGAGAAGGAGAGAGAGAGAGAGAGATAGAAACATCAATGATGAGAGAGAATCATTGATTGGCTGCCTCCTGCACACTCCACACTGGAGATCAAGCTGGCAACCTGGGCATGTGCCCTTGGCTGGAGTCGAACCTGAGACCCTTCAGTCCGCAGGCCAATGCTCTATCCACTGAGCCAAGCCAGCCAGGGCATGGGAACGCTTTCTTGACATTTGGTCCCTGACAATGAGAACCATTTACTTGGATCCAGGTCTCAGGGATTATGATATCCCCTTTCATTTGCTTCCCCTCCTATGAGTGCAAGGGTAGGCTGGTGGTAAGGACTGCCATACTTTGGAGTCCTCTCATGCAGAAAAGAGTGGCTACAAAGGCAGACTTCTCCATACCCATCCTGGCTGGCCAGTCATGACAGGGCCACTGTCATCAACTCGGGACTTGAATGGAAAAGCAGGGACATGCCTCTCAGGCCGTTGAGAAATGCTAACCACAGTGACCCCACTCTTGGCTTAATTTGAACAATTGGCTGTCGCTTTGAACTTGCACTTTTTAAAATCAGAAATGGGATGGGATGGTATTACATGTCAGGTGAGTCAGTGCACAGCCCAGGTTGTACACAGTGATGTGGGCCACCACCCCAAATTGTCCATTTATCTTTTATCCCTTATGAGAAATACTCTGATGCAACAAAAGCACTATAGCTAATACTCCTGAGAGGATCCTTGTGCCAGGCCAGTGCTAATTATTTTACCTCTGATTTATCTAATTAATTTTGGAAACAGCCCTAAGGTGGGCACTATTGTTAAACCTGTTTGAGAAAATGGAGACTTTAGCAATTTGTCTAAGACCTTACAGCAAGTGGCAGAAAAGCCACTTTGGAGCTGCTTCTAGTTTGTGCCACAGGCTTTGATTTTTTTTGCTCCCCCACGTGGCCTGATGGGGCATTCCAAAGTAATTCATGGGGCTGTTTCCTGGTGGGTATTTACATTTTTCAAAGAATCTTTAAATTGAAAGGAAGCACAGGTATGTATATATTTGGGCAGGAAGAACTCTTCTTTCCGTTTTAGTTCCTGGAAATAAAGAACAGTTTGGGGTCACTGGGCCAGAAATAAGACTCAAAGATGATTAATTTGCCTAGGCTACTTCAGCGAACACTTGATAATGCAGGAAAAAAACAAAGTTTTAAGTCAAGCATTTTCTACTCATCAGGAAGTCAATGTTCACTGACACTATCCAGTAACACACTCAGGGAAAAGATTAATAATAGACCACCAGCAGTGAGATGCATTTGTGTGTGTTGTGAGGAATGGGTGATTCATAAATGCACTGTATCTTAATCTGGACTAGGAGCTCCAGGAAGTAGACAAGAACCTAGCCTCCAAGCAGCCATGGTTAAGCACTAAGACCATTGTGATAAATTTCATGCCCTTGAGTCCATCCAGACAACAGTATTTGAGAGGGAGTCCTAGTGGGCTGGAAAGGGAGGTGTCGGGTCATGGAGTTTCATCAACCCAGTCCTTGATGCCCAACGCCTCCCATTGCCCACTCAGGCTCCTTCACGAGGGTGCGTGTGGTGCTGCTGTATTCCCTTGCCCCTCTCCCCTCTTCACCCACGTGCACACACATCTGTACCCTCTCAGCCTTGAAGAGGGCCTGCCCCAGATCTTGGAATAGAGGACCCTGCATTGCACAGCTCTGGGAGGTGACATTCACATCCCAGTCCACGTGCATGGCGTCACCATGAGTCATGCAGTCAGAAGCCTGGCCCTGCCAGTGTAGGTTCATTCAGTGAGGCATTCAGACCAGCATCCACACACAGGCATCTGTCCTCAGTTTCTGGGACAGTTCATCGTGGACAGGTTCATCGTCCTTCCCAGAACTGCACTCACAGAGCAGACAATTCCATTCAAGAAAGAATGCCATGGAGGAATAGCTGACTGATTCAATGTTCCCGGAGAAATGATGAGAGCACCTCTGATTGGTGTTCCCCCACTAATCAGAAGTGGAAGAACAAAAAGTCGCATCCTCAGGCACAGCTGGGTCCATGGTCCCCATGGGATGGCCTATGTCAGTGGTTGGTAAACTCATTAGCCAACAGAGCCAAATATCAACAGTACAACGATTGAAATTTCTTTTGAGAGCCAAATTTTTTAAACTAAAACTATATAGGTAGGTACGTTGTTATTAACTTAATTAAGGTACTCCTAAGCTGGCCTTTGCTAAAACGTCCTCAATCTGCTTGAGGTACATTCGCTCAGGTCGACCCATTCCAACTCTCCCATCCACACTCGTCTTATATACTTGTTTCATCTATCTACTTTCGTTCATCCTCTCTATATGTCCAAACCATCTCAACATACCTTTCTCAATCCTCAACACTACATCTTCTTTCACTCCACAACGTTCCCTAAAATTAACTTAATAAACTTTACTTTTGTCAACTGCGCGCGATTTGCGGACACGACTAGCACTAACCACTGCACAATGAGACTGCTGACTGACTGGCTCACTCAACTCCATGAATCACGCGCCCCCCCCCCCCCCCGCCCGGGGCGCTGTGTATCCCGCGGCCTGCCTGCACCGCGTCTCCCGTAGCCAGACCGACTGACACCCCCCACTTCTTCTAACGCCACTTCTTCAAAATAGACTCGCCCAGGCCGAAAACCGACTTCTGCGCATGGGCCACGAAGTTTCAATCTCACTGTACATGCGCACCTGCACATGGTATTTTGTGGAAGAGCCACACTCAAGGGGCCAAAGAGCTGCATGTGGCTCACAAGCCGCAGTTTGCCGACCACTGGCCTATGTCTTTCCCTCCCAGGTCAGTGATAGGCCAGAAATAGCATTGGCTCTGCCCCACCTGACAACATGAGGCCCTTCCTACCTCAGAGGTCTTAAAGCTGAGCCATGTCCCCAGGACACAGCCTCAGAAGGGGAATCAGTACTGTTCCCAGTAGAGGCAACTCCTGGCTGCCCTGGAGTGAGATGCATAACTTGATGGGGCAAAACCAGTATTAGGTTCTGTGCCTACAGAGGGTTGCCCCAAAGACCAGACCAAGTGGTATTTTTTGTGCCAAGAGTCCAGAGGCAGTACATCTTTGCAGAAGATATGGGCCTGAGTATCAGAGCAAGGAAAAGAAATGAAGCATGGGGTAAGAAGACAGGGATTTAGAGCAAGATGGGGAGTAGACGTAGGGCAAACAGGAGGTTCAGGCCTATCTATAGCTGAGGGCAGGCAGGGAGTGCTTCTAAGAGGGGTGAGTTCTGCAGTGCACGGCCAGGCCTGGCCATGGGAGAGGTATGTGGGCGCATAAACTTGCCTTTTCAGTCTCCTTCCTCACCCCTCCCTGCGTGCAGCCTGCACTCCAGGCTGAGCACACATGCTCGCTCCTGCTTCCCCATCCCCCTCTCTAAGTGCCTTTGCCTTGTCTTCCTGCTCAGCTGGCTCCAGCTCTGTGAAGTGTTTCCTGAACTACCACTGCCCCTGCTCTGTCCCTAGAATACCATCCACAGACCTCATTACAGCAGCTATCACATTGCTGTAATTATTTTAAATGCCCGTCTGCTGCTAATCTGCGAGCTCCCTCGGGCAAGGGCCATATTCTATTCATCTTTCCACCGCTTGCATGGGGCTTGACATAATAGGCGTTCAAAAAGTCAAGTGAATGAATTTTTTAAAAAATTCCTTGGATTCAGCTGAAAAGGCAATTGCAGTAACTTGAATTGTGCAATTTCCATTGTGCTGTTTTGAAAAACAGTTTCACTTTTCCTCCTACTACAGATGACTCATTCCTGGAGTAGACAATGCATTTCTAAGTACAGAGCTTCACTACATCCAATCTTTTGAAAATTTGTTTATGAGTGTTTTTTTCCAATGACAAAAACACAACGAGTTTTTGTAATCCCTCAGCTCAGTGTTGAGTGATGGGATGCTAAAGATGTTTTGGAACCTCTCTGATTACTGCAAAGCATCCAAAGAACAAGGGTGGGTGAGACATAAAATAGCCATTCCCGCATTGGCTACATGTACTGAGTGCTTTAAAAAAATGGTAGTGAATGTTGGACATTTGGCTATGTGACTGGTGTCTCTTAACTCACTCGGTCCACATTTAGAACCTTATGAGATGAGCATGATTGTCTTCATTCAGATGAGAAAACTGGGAGTCAGAAGGTATAGGTAATTTGCAGGAAAGTGGCAGAGATGGGATTTGAACTTAGGTCTGTCTAATTCCAAAATGGTGCTGTTTACAACAATGCCCCTATTTCTTCTAGACTGAGCAGAGAAGGCACACGCTGAATTTGGAGGCTGATTTTCGACAAGACAGTGTGAGTGCAGGGACCCCACACAGCACTCCTGCCTGGGCACTCCTGGGCAGTGGTTTCAAGGGGGCAAAGGTGAAGACAAATATCTGCCCCCACGTGAAACTCAAATGATAATCAGCCATCTCAACCAGCTGTCCCTCTCTGTCTAAGTACACATAAGGGCATAAAGATCCTTTTCTGCTAAGAGCAAAGATTCTAGCTCACTGCTTAATTACAACTTACTGCTCCTTGTCCCAGCAGTACCATGGCAACAAGTAGCACAGGCACAAGAATCAAAAGGGAGAAGTGTTGCCTAGCAACAGAATAGTAGAAAGAGCTTTCAGGAGGCCTGAGTTCTAGTTCTGGTTCTGACTATCTGGGGCACTGTGAATAAGACCCAACTCCTCTGAGCCTCAGTTTATTGTCATCTGTAAAATGGGGATAACACCAACAGTCTTAGACAGTTGTTGCAATGACTGTAAAAAACGAATCATTCAATACATGAAGGATTCCTGTCAGAATTATTATCTTAGGGAGAAAAACATTATGCACATGGATTAAACCAGAAAGGGAAAAATTTGGAAAACTTACTAACTTACATGACTTTTGTTAGCTACTCCATAAGGAATGTTAATGGATAGACGGTCATTAAGAAATATCAATCAAAACTTAAATATGGCAAGATTTCTGCAAGATTTTTGCAACATTTAGCAAAATTTAAATGACACAGCAATTTCCCTTCTAGGAAACACCTGCACATGTTTATAAAGATAGGCATACGAGGTGAAAAGTGGGAAACTGCCTAAAATGTCCATTAAAGAGGGACTATGATAGATCGACACTGTGCAGAAGGTAAAAGAATGAGAGAAGTCTTGATTCACCAACATGGAGAAATTTCAGAAATGTGCAGTAAAATGAAAGGAAGTCACAGACACACACAGACATCTGCCCTCAGATATTCATATTTGAAAAATGCATCTCAAAAGCATGAAAGGATCTAGAACAGATTGTTAGCAGTAGTTACCAACTTTTTGCTGCTCCCAGAATAGGCTGTAACGGTTTTCACTGCCCTGCTTTTGTATATGCCCTTCCATCTGCCTAAAGTATGAATCCTCCTTTCCACCCATGAGCCCTGCTGGTCCCTCAGAGCCTAGGGAAATAGTGGCTAAAACATTGCCAGAAATAAGAACAGGTGGAAGCTCTGAGCCCCATTTTTCCCAAAGCCACTCTCTCAAACTGTGCCTTTGTGTCCATTCATAGCTCGGACGGTGTGCTGTAGGGAGAAAAGGAGAAGAAACTCGCAGATAAGGGAGAGAGCTGAGTAAAATCTCTTAGAAACAAAAATCTGGAGGCATTGATGTCAGCAGCCATTCTCCAATCTGGACAGCAGGTGGCACAAGTGACCTAGATTTCTTCAGGCATCACCTCAGAAGTCACAAGGTAAGGTTTGGGAAAACAGGAGAGGTTGTAGCATCATCCTGAGCCCCTTTTCCCTGTCCTATTGGTATGAGACTTAACGGCAGGTATCAGTATTCTTCCCTATGATTTCAGCTCATAGACATCTGCTTTCCGGCCTCTGTTCTCCATCCTCCTCAGTCCACCCTCACTATGGCCAGTTTGTTCTTTGGAAACCCTCCTTCCTGTGGGGAAAATGAGCATTCCCATTTCCACCAGTGGCTGTGAATATTAGTAAAACCCCTTTGAAGGACAATTCAGCAGTACCTATGAAAAAAGGAGGACACTTAGCCTGGAGGTGACAAACAATAACTCAAGAATCACTTAAAAGATAGCAGTGGAATTATGGGTATAATTATTGAATTTCCTTTTTGGGGAGCAATTAGTTAATTATTTTAATGGTAGATAAGCAAACAAACAAGTCTCTGTCTTCAAAGATAGCACCAAGGATATCTATTCTATATATTAACTAAGGCCTGGTGCATGAAATTCATGCATGGGTCGGGTCCCTATGTCTGTCCAGTGATCAGGGCTGGCTGGGGCTTTCCTTTGTTCCATGCCAACCCCAGTGGTCAGTGCATGTCATAACAAGTGGTCAAACTCCCAAGGGGACAATTTGCATATTAGCCTTTTATTATATAGGATTAGGGTAAGGCAATCATTTTGGTAAATTTGGCAGTTACTATCATAACTTTATATAATGGATTTTTATGGCAAATACAGGCATGCAAGTACATACTTATTAGATAGCTACATGGCCTAATTAAATAATGTACTGTTACTGGGGAGAGTTGTTTTTGTTGTTATGCAAAATACATTTATTCTTTCAACAATAAATATTTATTAAACACTGTGCAAAAACTAGTTATAGTTTTAGGTGCTACTGTTTAGAGACTGTGAATAAAATACATTGGTGACAATAAACTGATCTTCCCCATGAAACTTTCAGTCTAGTGAGACAGATAAAGAAATAAACAATACATATATATATATATGGCAAATGGTTACAACTAATATGAAAAACAATAAAACTAAGAAATAGAGTGATGGAGGCAGTTATTTTAAATTGGGAGCTCAAGTACTATATTATGTGTTGAGATTCAGTGCTGATCAAAATCAGATATGATACCTGTCCCGCATGGAACCCTAATGTCAGTGGGAGAGAAAGCCTCTACTCAAATGATGAAACATTTAATGTCTATTCTATTAGTGTCATGATAAAGTACATGCATGATGTCATGAAACCTTATTAAAGGAAAATTTGACCTTTTGGGGGAGGTCAGTAAAGATTTCCCTGAGAAAGTAATGTTTGCCCTGATAATGTGAAGCATAAGTAGAAGATAACTATGCCAAGAATATGGAGAATATTCTGGACAGAGGAAACTGCTGTGCCAAGGCCCTGGGGCAAGGGGGAAAGACAGAAAAGAGGCTAGAGAGGAGAGAATGAGATAAGGGGAGAAAATGAGAGTCATCATAGGTTTTAAGCATAAGATGACATAATTAGATGACTTCTTCAAAAAGAATATTGGATTGGAGAGACTCAGATTAAATGTGGGCTTGCCCAAACTATAGCAATAGTCTTTGCAAATGATAATGTTGGATTAGGTAGGGCACTGAGTTGGGGATCAAGAGCAGTAGATGGAGTTGAGAAACTTTTGGGAGGGAAAAGAAATATTCCTTGGTAATAAATTGCTGATAGAATGTGTATGATAAGGATATACCAAAAATGACCCTTAGATTTCTGGCTTGTGCAACTAGATGGACAAGTGCTATCCTTGTGAACAGAGAACACTGGAAGAGGACCAGCAGTTTGGGGGAGGATTGGTTTAGGGCAGTGATGGCGAACCTTTTGAGCTCAGCATTTTGAAAAACCCTAACTTAACTCTGGTGCCGTATATATATATTATATTTTATTGATTTTTTACAGAGAGGAAGGGAGAGAGATAGAGAGTTAGAAACATCGATGAGAGAGAAACATCGATCAGCTGCCTCCTGCACATCTCCTACTGGGGATGTGCCCGCAATCCAAGTACATGCCCTTGACCGGAATAGAACCTGGGACCTTTCAGTCCGCAAGCTGACACTCTATCCACTGAGCCAAACTGGTTTCGGCAAGATTTATATTTTTGATATTTATTTTATATATTTAAATGCCATTTAACAAAGAAAAATCAACCAAAAAAATGAGTTCACGTGTCACCTCTGACACACGTGTCATAGGTTCACCATCACTGGTTTAGGGTCTGCTGAGTTTGAGCTACCTTTGAGGCTTCCACATGGAAATATCAAGTCAAGAGTTGGATCTATGGGTCTGGAACTCAAAGAAGAGGTTGAATCTAGAGATACAAAATGTCCATGTTCTCTATAGAGAACTGAAGCTGGGGACAAGGGTGTGATCACATAGGAAGAGATTATAGAATGAGAAGGAGAGAGGGATAGCAACATTTGATGATGACAATGAGAAGGGTAAGCCTGCAAAGCATACAGAAAAGTTAGGAAAGAAGCAAGGAAAATATTTCATCTTAAATGCCAAGAGAAAAATCTGTTTAGAAAGAGTGAATGATCAACAGTGTCAGTTGCTGCTCTGAGAGCAAGTAAGGTGAGCCTGGGAAAATGTCCCTTAGATTTGGTGTCATGGAGGATATCAGTGACCTAAATTGGAGCCGTGTTGGTGGCACACAGGACTAGCATTCTGCTTAGAGTGGCTGAGGGGAAGATAAGGGAGCAAGGAAAATAGAGACAGTAAGTAGAGACAACTCTTTGGAGGAATTGGGAAGAAAAAGAAAGAAATAGATGGGGCAACGGAGTTGGGTGAGACATTCACGCAGAAACCAGCCAACCAGGTTGAAAGCAGAGATGAGAGAGTAGAGGAAAATGATAAGCCAAGTGCTTGAGTCTTCAGAGGATGAACGGCCAGGATGGTGGCTGGAAAATGATGGCTACATGGTGGGGAAGAAAGCAGTGGGCTGAGCAGCATGACCCTCAGAGGGTAGAGGAGCAATACTGTAGAAGCAGTGTTTGGGAACAAGGACGGTGATGACACTTTCCAACCCTGAGGCTGTGGGGTGTGGAGGATGAGCAGCTGAGACTGGAGAGGGCTGAGGGTGCCAGGTATCCTCAGGGCAAGCCCGCCTTTATTATGAGGAGGGAGTGGGAAGGGGCATGCAGAGAAAAAGTTGTAGATCTCTGGTGGTTTGGTGGTTGGGGAACAAACAATTCCAGAGGGCTCAGTCATAGAGTGTGGGAGATAAGGGCCATGTCAAAGGCAAGACAGTCCAGGGCATGATGGAAGGATGGAGCGTTAGCAAAGGGATTTCTGGGATGACTCAGACTTGGGTTACTGGCCGACTGAGACAGGGAGGACCAGCACAGAGGATTTCGTTTCAACTATCCCTTTGTGGCCGGTGAGCACCAGGTCTACTGGCTGCAGGTGGGGTTGTCTGCTACCCCTTAAGTCCTAGGACACCAAGCTGGACAGATGGTCTGGTAATAGCTGCAGGACACCCACTACAGGGTCCAGCCATTAGTAAAACCTCACCATCTGACAAGTGAGAGCTTTTCTGTTCTTTTCTGCCTTCTTTCCAGATCACATCGACCTTTTTTGTACTTATAATGTACACGGAGTTTGATATTTTTTCTTTTTTCCCCCTTAACATTACACCAATTATTTTCCACATTGTTCTATGTTTATCACAGTTAATTTTTAATATGGTGGAAATAATTGTTGCTCTTACCTGGGAGTATTTTGTTTTAACATGAATACAGTGAATACATAAAGCACCCTTTCTCTCTCTCTCTCTCTCTCTCTCTCTCTCTCTCACACACACACACACACACACACACACACACACACACACACACACACTAGATTCTTCATGCAGACATGCACCCCTGCCTGCATCACAGATTAGCCCCAGGCTACTGATGCATCTCAAGATCCGTCAATCCCTTCTTAATCTTTTTTCTTTAACACTTGGAACAATTATCAGCAAGCTGGCTGCAACCCCACCCCTTTCTTGCCTACTCAGGAAAACATGCAAATAAGTGAAAATGGCATTATTATAAGAATATCGTTGAATCTGCTCCCATTTATAACAAAAACAGCTCATCCGAAAACTTTGGTGGTTTTACTATTAATAATGTAAATTACTTGCTACGTGCCAGTGAACCCTGCCACTGCTGTTGTGGGCTGCTGGGCTCTTGTGAACAACAGACACTAATTCAGGGAGACAGGGGCATGGTTGGCCCCCACAGCGGGTTGCAGAAAGTGTACATCATCTCAGCAGAAGTGACATTAGAGCTGGCTTTTGAGGGTAGGGGCCTGCCATTCAGAGCAGGAGTAAAGGCCATCCAGGTCCAAGGATGAGCACCATCAAAGGCTTGGAGGACAGGAAAATGCTGCCCAATCAGGGACAGTGCGTGTTCCCTAGTGGCTTAATCCTGGTGCACATGTGGACACGTAGGAGACGGGCTTGGCAAAGGAGCCCTGCATGACTGCCTGAGGGATTCTGACTTTTCCCCATAGGTGTGGGAACCATGGGAGTTTGGGGTTCTTTTCATCTACACTGAGGTATAATTGGCAAATAAAAATTGTGTATCATTAAGGTGTACCGTGCGATGTCTTGATACACATATACATTGTGAAATGATTACCAGTCAGGCCAGACAACATACCCATCACCTCACATAGTTTTCCTTTGGTGAAGCACACGTAAGATCTACCGTCTTAGCAAATTTCAAGTATACAATACAGTATTGTTAACTACAGTCACTGTGCATAACTGAGATTTTTCTACCCTTTGACCAACATCTCCCACTTCACCCACCTGCCCCCCAATGCCAAAACTCTGGCAACCATCATTCTACTCTGTGACTTCAACTATTTTAGCTTTCACATGTAAGTGACACCATGCAGTATTTGTCTTTCTGTGGCTTATTTCGCATATCACAATGTCCTCCCGTTTTATTCAGGTTACTGCAAATGACAGAATTTCCTTCTTTCTTAAGGCTGAGTAATATTCCATTGTACGTGTGCACCACATTTTTATCCATTCACCCATCAGTGTACATTTAGGTTGTTTCCATGCCTTGACCATTGTGACTATTGCTGCAGTGAACATGGGAGTGCAGATATCTCTTCGAGATCCTGATTTCATTTCCTTTGGCTCCATACTCAGAGTGAGATTGCTGGTTCATCTGGCAGTTGATAAACAGAAGATGATACTATATGAACCATTGTTTAGAAAATTCCAGTTGGACGAGTGTGGAAGAAAGAGCCCAGAGCAGAGAACCTGAAGGCCAGGCTAGGAGAGTGGGGAGGTTGGGTTGGGGAGCAGAGGAGCAGGTAGGCACATAGGCTCGGTAAGTGACTATCCTCTGAACTCAAAGGATTGAAAGAAAGGCACTGCCTGATCTCCCACTCTGTCGGATGGATCTCTGTCTGTATCACTAAGGCCGATGCAGGGCCTGGACAAACGGAGACCGTACCCTGTCTGCTTTGCGACATTGTGTCATCACATTGCCAAACACCAGCCCACGACTGAGAACAGGGTTGTGCAGTCAGTGAGAAGTTTTCCTAAAGTGAGAAACTTTGGGAGGAATTTTTTTTTTTTTTTCAAAATAAATAAATAAATAAATAAATAAATAAAAAATGTGGGGAATAGAGATTTCTTCAAACAGCTTGGCTGCTTTGCTGGTTAGTAGAATTAGCAGGGCTTCAGGAATCACATGGACTCCAATTTGAATCCACGCTCTGCACCTCACTAGCTGTTGACTTTGAGTATAGCTTGTGTGACCTTCAGCTTCTTTATGAAATGGATGGTAATTCCTACCTTGGAGGCCTAGGTGAGGATTCAGCAGGATGGAACATGCCAGTGCTCCTGCTACGGTGGCTGCCTCAGTAAATGTCAATGCATAGGCCTTCCCTCCCCCTCTTCGTCCAGTGTGGCTGTGTAAGGGTTAACAGCACCTTCGGAAGAGCGACCAACGAGGAGCTGAAACACAACGGTTTGGAGGGAGAAGCCAGTGGGTATGCTTCCAGTGAAAAGGGCAGTAGGCTGAGATGCTGCCCATGAAAGCTGACTAATGCCCCTGGAATCATGTGAAGGACAAAGGAGATTAATGCAGTGAAATCTCTGGAGGGCTTCAAAGAAACACTGTGCAGTGGTGCTCTTTCAGAGCTGGGCTGGCTCCTCGGGCTGGGACAGGAAGCTGTGAGCGGGAAGAAGGGCTCCTCAACAATGCCCTGAGGTCTAAACAACTGCGCTCCCCGGCTGGCACTGGGAGAAGGGAGTCCACAGGTGGCCTGGCAGGGCAGCCTCCTGCCACACTCCCACTGCAGGCAGCACAGCAGCACTGGGTCTGGGAGACGCGGAGGTTCTGGATCAAGGACAGCCCATGACTGACTCACAGCCCAAGAGGCTGGCAACTGGCTCACAGCAGACCAGCCGGCGGCCCAGGGTGAGCTCATTAACCACAGGGATCTGAGCAATGTCATGTCACTGAGGCCTTCCTCCTCACATCCCCACTTTGAGCTGAGTGCCTGGTCCCTGTCTCCTGTTCCCCATCTCTGCCAGACACTGTTGTCCCCACAAAGATTAATTAGGGCCCCGAAAAGGGGGAAGGGGCTTATTTTTTTACTATCTACTCTTTGGGATCTTTCAAATTTTGCATCATGTGCATAAATTATTCATTTAAAAAGGAAAGGATTTTTTGAAATGAATCAATTGAAATAAAGCCTATATTCCTTATCCATGTTGTCTCATGTGAGTTGGACACTCTCAGAAATCTCCCAACCTTGGGTCAGAATCTCAGGGCTCTGCCATGTGGTTTCCAGGCACAGCGGAGATGGCCTCTTGGCTCCCAGCTCCCACAAGCAGGCCTGAACGCTCCTCCAGAGAAGGGCTGAGCTGGGCTTTGGGAGAACTGGCGATCACAGAAAATCCTGTTTAAGCCCACCTTGTTTAGAAATCTTGTTTGCTTGACTTGTAAGTTTTTGAGAATTGGAGAGACACTGTCATCCGATCCAGATCCAGCAAGAGAGCATTGTCACTGGGAGCTTGGGATTTCCTCTTCACTAAGGAAGCCCTGCCAGGGCTGGGCTGAGTCAGGGGCTGGCAGGAGTCAGCGTAGATTTTGAAAGGAAAAAGGGCGAGCGAGACCTTTGGCCCATCTGCTCCTGGATACCGTTCCTGATTTTTTGTGTGATCATCAAAAGGCTCCTAAGAGTATGGAGACTGCCGCCGCTTCTGCAGATCCTAACACAGCCGACTAATGAGATCACAGAATTGCCAGCCCTTTACAGAACTGCACAATGTTAAGCACAAAGTGACCCAACGGCAGTGTCTCCATTCCCTCTGCCGGGTGCTGAGGTGCTTACTGGCATCCCACAGGCAGTGCCCTGGCACGGGCCTAGGGACTAAGGGACCCCTTTCTGCTCCTAACCGATGCCCAGCTCTTTCCAGACCCAACTTTCCCACCTCCAGGCACAGCAGAGCCCCAGCCTGCGCCCCCCCCCCCCATCCCAAACCTGGCATGGTGTTCAGAAAACTAGGGTATGCCACTGCCAACTACAAGCAGGAGTCGAAAGAGAGCACAGAATTGAATGGTGGCAGATGTAGGACACAGATCAGAGGTGAGATGTGCATCTAGGAAAAGGCCTTATGGTCCATAAGAGAGCAAACTGAGCTGCTGGCAGCGAGAAAATGTCCTAGCAACGGCCCTCCTCTCTGCCCCCCAGTCTTCAGTAGTTGCCAGTTTATCTCTAATCTCCCTGAGTTGCCATCTGATATTTGTCAATCCAATCCCAGGTCACAGACTTTAGCCAGTTACCAGCAATTATCCCTGCTTTGAGGGGAGCTTTGATCCAATTAATGGGCCATTGAACCAGGCTCTTTGGCTTCTGCACAAGACTTTCTTTTCCCATTGCTGAACATAAAGTAATTGTTAAAAACAAGTCAAAGTAGCAGCTCCCATGGAAATGTCCATTGACTTGAGAGGGCGGAGGGAGGGATGCCCTCGTCTTCAGGTCTGGGTGCTCATCCAACATCTGGAAACTGAGCGGTCAGAAGGCAGGAGCAGGGCTCCTTCAAGCTTCCACCCACATCTTCTTCCCTAAGGCAAGGCATTTCAAAGTAGTGTTTGTTTTCTCTCTCAATCAAGAGCTTTGCATTTTCAAGCAAAGTGCCTTCTACCAAGAGGAATTTTATAATCCAATTCAAGGGGGTTTCAGTTTATAAAAGAGGATTAGGAGCCATTGGGTAGATGACAAGTGCCAGCATATTTCCTATCAAGAGCCTCTTAAGATTTTTTCCCCTGTCTGGGAGCTCTTCTCTCTTCACTGTAAGAAGCTCAGAAGAGACACATTAGAGAATCGGGTAGTTTTCTCTCTGCCGAGCGCCCCCACCGCCTTCTCTTGTTCTTTGCCGTACCTTATTTTAAAAGTTAGTGCTGCCTTTTTACACTTTGAGGCAAATTTTTAAAAAGTCTGGAAAATAAAGACCGAAATTATAAGCAGCCCACGAGCCCTTGGGCACAGGAGTGAAATGAACAGGATCTGAATGGAATCGGTTCTGATTGCTGTGTCCCCACTGGGCCAGCCGCCTCATCCCACAGAAGGGCGAGATGAGAACATGTCTTCTCCCCACACAGCAGCCTTGCTCCAGCAGGAGCTGTCAAACAGGCACTGAGATGTCAACAGCAGGACCCAGGCCGCCAGCTCCCAGACCCCCGCCCTCCTAGCCTGGCTCCCACAGGACTGGGGCTCCCCATGGCATTCTTCTGTGAGATGTGTAAGCTGGGAAGAAGGTGGTGAGCAGCAAGCCCTTTCCAACCTCCCTCTGACTCACAGGACAAGGGAAGGCTAATTGTTGTTCTCTTGGATGAGCAATGTAGGCATTTAACAAGGCTGCCTCATGAATGAGAGAACTTGGAGCAGCCGCATCCGGGTCCCAATTCTTGCTCTACCACCTTCTAGCAGCGAACACTTCTGAAGCCTCATATCCTTCACCTATAAAGGGGAAGAGAAATAAGAACAACCTCACGGATCCTTGTCAGGGTTAGAGGAAATATGGAACAGGAAGGGCCAGACTCCCGAATTCTACTACATTGGAGTCATCAGTTACCTTCCACAGGCAGATCCAGGAATAACAAGCCTAATTTGCACAGTTTGAAACGGCTTTTCCTTATTTTTTGTGGTTCCAACTCCTTTGTTAACGGGAGTTAAAAGGAGAGGAAGACTTCCTCCTGGATTTCTTCAACTTCTAAATAAGGCTCCTGTTAAACCCGCAGAGAGAGGGGCCATTGTCTTGACTAAATCCTCTTGGCACCCTCCAGAGGCCACTGGTTTTGCGTGATCAGTGTCCTCACAACCAGGTTAATCTTCTGACTCAGCGTCGGGGTGATCACTTCAAACGGCCCTGCCTCTGGGTTTAGGTGACATGTTTGCGTGTTGGTCACCAATCCCATTAGACCTTTCTCTGTCAGCCCGCCCCAGCCTCCCCTACCCCCTAAGGGGTTCTCGAGCTCAGAATACTCAGGATAAAGTGTTCCCTCCCTCCCAGAGCCCAGCCTGAGGCTTGGCTGCAACCTGAACCCCAGAATCTCCCTCTTCCTGTGCAGAAATGCTAAAGCAAGCCATGCCCTCTGCCTGCAGTGGAGGTGGAAAATGTCCCAACGTTACCAGTATAATGACAACATTTTTACTCACATGTTTTCCTCCCTTATGCATCTCCACCAACGCTTTTTGAAAGGAACATTTAAAAAAAATGCTTTTCTGCTGTGATTCCCTTGCCTCGTTTTTCCTTCTCCCCGCTCCCTAGCTTTTTTTGTTTGTTGCTTTGGTTTGGTTATTATTATAGTGCATTAATGGCTCCAGTTACTGGTAGGGGTGTAAATAGGGCATGCTTCCTTGTTGCCAGGACAAATAAAGAGTTAGAATAAAGAAGCAGCTGGTTGTCACCCAGTCATTCGGCACATTTACTGAGCAGTGACTGTCTTCAGGTTACTCTGCTCAGGAAACAGAGATGAATATGGTGTTTGAATATGGTGTGGCCAGCTCCAAGGAGCTCACAGGGCAGGGCAGGGACTGTGGCCCCAGGACTCACGGGTGGGACTCAGTGGGTACAGGACCCTCTGAAATTATAGACAAAATTGTTTATGTGTTTTCACACTGTGAATTTTTCAGGAAGAATAATCCATAGCTGTGATCAGATTCTCAAAGGTATCCAGAATTCAAGAAAAGTGAAGTGGGGGAGGGGTGGTCAAGAACCACAGAGCTAGAAGGAGATAGTGGCGTGTGAACTGATTGTTAAGATGCAGTTTCCTGCAGTCACCTTTGATTGACTGACTCATCCCCCCACCCCCCACATCCAAGCTGTCAGAAAATCCTAGTGACTCTGCCTTGAAAACCTGTCACAAACTCATCCTGTCCTCTCAGTCACCACTGTACCACCCTGGTCATGCCGTCATGTCTGCCTGGATCATTGCTTCTACCCCATCCCTACAGTCTATTCTCAATACAAAAGCCAGCCAATGCTTTTAAAGAACAAAGTAGATTGTGTCACTCCTCGGCACAACATGCATCACACACTTCCCTACTCATGCAGAATAACTCCAAAGCCCTTGTTCTGCTCCCGAAGGACCAGTATGCTATGCCCCCACTTCTGCTCCTTCTCTGACCTTATCCCTGTCACTCCCTCCTCTTCAGCCTCACTCATTTCTAGCTCTTCCTCATACATCCTTCAGAAATGCCACAGGGCCTTTGCACACCATTTCCTCTGTTTGCAACATAACTCCTTCCCCAGATGTCAGCTTGGCTCACTCGTCCACTTTATTCAAATTTCTGCTCAAAGGTCACTTGACCAAAAAAATGTCTTTCATGACCAGCTAGCTAAAACAGCACTCCACTTTCTGCCAAACAAAGAACTTTCTGTTCTCTCTTTCATCTGCCATTAAATTATATATTTGCTGACTTGCATATTGTATACATACAAGACACTCACAAGAATACAAGCTTCCTGAGAGCAGGGACTCTGCCAATAAGGTTCATCACTCTATCTCCAGCTCCTAGAATAGTGCCTGGTATATAGAAGCTGCTCAATAAATATTTGCTGAATGAATAAATGAGTAGACTATGTGTAAGTGCCAATACAGTGAAGTAAGTAATAACAGCCTAATCTACAAAACCCTAAAGAAGCACAGGGAAGAAGAAGCCACAGAATCTGAGTTGGGAAGGTGAAAGAGAGAGACTTGCCAGTAAGAAAAGCTTCCAGAGGAGATGGTGCACAGTATCAGCATGTTAAGGGGGCTGAGAGAAGGGCATATCAGACAAGGAGAAATTGCATGGGCTAAAGCCTGGAGGGCATGGAAAAGCATGGCCTATTGGGAACTGCAAATAGCTCAATGTGCCTGAAATATTTACCTGAGGAGGAAATCATGGAGTGGCAGAAATGAGATAGGACAATGGACAGGGACCAGATCACCAAGGCTCTAATATGTTTTGCTGAAGACTCTAGATGTTATCCTGTACGTGGTGGAGAGGCAATGGAAGCTTGTCAGCAGTGTGGGAATGTGCTTAGAAAAATTGCTCTGTGGGCAAGATGAATTAGATCTTAGAGAGCCCGGAGGCAGGGAGCCCAGTGGTAGAGCTGGGTGAGAGACAAGGGGACCAGAACTAAGAAGGGACAGGAGGGATGGTGAGAAAGGAATCAGAGCTAGAGAAACAGGACTCTGTGACCCTGTGCATTTGAAAGGTGAGGGAAAAGAAAAGAGTTCAGCTAGTTATAAGCCTCGGCTAGTCAACACGTGGCCCTCGAGCCCCTGAGTCCCCTCCCCATGCTCACTGCAAGGATCACCTACCTTTCCACTCCCTCCCCTGAGCCATGACGTGGCCTCAGAATCTTCCTCAATATGGTGGACCAGGCACCCATTCCAACCGGATTGGCTCTGATAGTAAAATGCAAATCTGTTTGTCTTTCCTGATATGAGGTTTCTAGTTTGAGTATCTCTATGGTGCTATCGTGAATTAAAATGTAAAGTATAGAAAAAGGAGACGACTTTGGCAGAGAAGATTTAAATGAATTCCATGTGAGATTAGTATTTATTACTGTTTTTCTGGTCTGTGTGCTTGCTTGCTCTCTAAACTCCATCATCTTTTGTCTTCCTTATTTCATCATCTGTGTGAAGATAGGAAGGGACAGAAGAACATTGGCAATTGGGAATAACAGCCTATACTAACTTGTCTAAACAGGCATTCTACCTGCCAAGTGGTTTGATATTTTTCCCCAAAAAGGATAAAATCTACCTTTCATTGAGCCACCGGGCAGGGTGCCTTCTTCCTCCACCGGCAGCTGATGCTGTTGGCAGCACTTCCATGGAAGTGTCTGGCAGGTGACCACTGAAGACGGCCACAGAGGTGGTTAGTGCCGCCCTGACATGAATGGCCAGGCAGACTTGGCAGGTGCCACTTGCTTGGAACCCTCTGCTGCTGGCAGAGGCCACTAAGCTGAGCAAGATCCATGTCCAGACAAGGTTTGTCCCATTGTCACCCAAGGCCCAGAGAGCCACAACACTGGCTTCATTGAAAAAGAATGCTCAAGCACATCTCTCTCTCTCTCTCTCTCTCTCTCTCTCTCTCTCTCTCTCTCTCTCTCTCTCTCCCTCTCTCTCTCCCTCTCTCTCTCTCTCTCACACACACACACACACACACACACACACACACACACAGTCAGAGCCAGGATGGTTGTTTCTAAGCAAAGGCATTTGGCAGTGAACCTAGAGTGGATCCTGGCTAAAAAATGCATAAACTATAATAGACCTTCTGGCACAATTGGAACATTTGAATACAGGTGCACAGTTAGATATTGAAATCAGGCTAATATTCTTAGGTACAAGAAGCATATTGTACCTGTGGGATATTGGCCTAGCTGGGAAAAGTACTTAGAGGTAAAGTGTATGGGGTCTAGAAATTAATTTCAAATAGTACAGAAAGATAGATAGGTAGATAGACAAACCAACAGACAATGCAAATATGGCAAAATGTTTACAATTGTTGAAGCAAACGCCAGCATTTATTGGCCTATTCTTTTAACTTTTCTTTATATTTGAAATTTTGGTATTAAGAAACAGGAATAAGAAATCATAAAGAAATAGCCACAAAAATACTAAAATCCTGAAGTTTTTCATAACAATGCTGATTCATTGGAGTTGTCCACAAGGTTTAGTATGACTACAGATAAAAAGAGTGTAGATAAGTACTTTGGGGGACATTCTACAGACAATGGGGAAGTGGCAGCACCACAAAAAACAATTCCACGAACATTTCTAAAGACCTTTATCCTGTTGAGCCCCTCCTCTTACATGTTCACACTCAGGCTTTACAAATGGCCCAGTGAATGACATAGGGCTTATTTGCTCTGGTTTTTATAGTTAAGAGAACAATAACTCGGAGAGATTAAAGTTGGTGACCTAAAGCATGTGACATGTGCAGAGCCTGAAAGAAACCAGCTCTTCTACTTTTAAACCTTGGGCTCTTTTCTCAACAGCATGCATCTGACTGTGGGTTCTCTCAGAAGCAGACCTTGAGACAGGGATTCAAGGGCAATGGGTGTGTTTGGATAATTCCAGGACCACGTGTGGGGGAGCAACAACCACAGTGGGCAGCTGGAGCTTAATCCCATAGGAAAAACCTGGGGAACAATACAAAACATGTCTGATAATTATCCCATACCAGGGAGAGGGTGCTGGATATTTATGCCCCAGTTACCAAGGATCCCTGCTAGAGAGATGCTCCCCGGTGGATTAACTCCACTGCACTCCAGCTGGCTGCAGTCTGAAAAGTCCTCAGACACCCTGCACAGAGAGGTTGGCCCATACACCCTGACTCAGCCTGAAGCGATGTGAATAATGGACTGACACTGTCCACTACCCCATGTTTTAGGGGAGCCTGGCCTCAGCTGTGCCTTCCTCTCCTTACCAGCCCAACACAAGTAGAGATCATCTCAGACTCCAATGGTGGCCAGAGACAAGCCCCTGTTTAGTAAGGTAAGACTTAAAGGCACCATTCATTCAGACAGAGCCACATCTGGGAATCATACCCTAAGAGCAGCAACAGCTCCTGATCCGGTTGGGGGTAGGAGTTTGGACATGTAGACACACAGGTGTGCAGAGCACTGCTGGTTTTGAAGTGACTTCAAGCCATAGAAAGCTAAGAATAAAGCACTCAGGAGAAGTTCAACAGCTGTTTACCAGAGTGTAAAAGCAAATGAATGGGGCTCATCATACATTCAGACACCACATCAAGCCCCTCATTACACTTGCTTAGGATCTGAAGACAACCCAGGGATGTAACAGGCTGGAATGAATGTGAGACCCAGTGGCCTGTTCATTACTCATGCTGCACACAGCCCTCCGAACAATCAGACACCAAGCGAAAACCGCTTACAAACAGGAAAATACTGGGCAACAATGATACATTTAAAATTGGTCTTTAAAATTTCACAGCCATTATAGCTCCAGCAATGGAACTCAAAATATTTTACCCACAATTCTGCAATCATCAATAAATCAGGCTGCTGTCATTTTCCATGTTTCCTTCCAGAGAAATAGAAGTCTCTTAGGGAACAAAGCTGTAAAGACAATACATTAAAATAGGGCAGAGAGTGGGGTGTTCACAGGCTTGGGAGAGGAACTGGCCAGCCTTGGAAGTGCTGACAATGGACAGAGGCAAAAGCAAGCCCCAGCCACTCTGACCAGTAGCCTCTCGGGAGACACTGAGCTTTAGTCAATGGGTGTTCAGTGTTTTCAGTTCTGCTGGCAAGACATCCCTCTGATAAAATCAGGCTGTCTGAGCTGGATACTATTAGACACACAATTTCTCTAACTCTTTCTTCTGTGCCATGTTTGCCAAGCAACCTGATGACTCCTGTAGATCTGCTCTACAAAGATAACGCCCCAGTTCCACTGACTTGGAGTATTTCTGATCCCCATCTTTCATGAGAAACCAAGGAAGTATGTATGTATGTATGTACGTATGTATGTATTTTTGCTAGCAATTACATAGGACTCACTGTGCGGCCAGTATTGTTCTAAGACTCAGTGCTCCACATATATCTACTCATTTTAATCCTTACGACAACTCCAGGAACTGTAAATCAGCGGTTCTCAACCTGTGGGTCGCGACCATTGGAAAACACGTATAGCATATCAGATATTTACATTATGGTTCATAACAGTAGAAAAAATACAGTTGTGAAGTAGCAACGAAAATAATTTTATGGTTGGGGGTCACCACAACATGAGGAACTGTATTAAAGGGTCGCGCCATTAGGAAGGTTGAGAACCACTGCATGTTATCAGAGTCCCAGTTTTGCAGACAGGTAATGGTGAGTGTACGCAGCTTGTCTAATGGCACATGGCTGATGAACAGGCTGAGCCAGAATGTGATGCTCTTACCACCATGCGCCACTGCCTCTCGTGTTAGGCTTTGGGGTTTTAGAGTTTTTTTAGTGGTAAAATGTGTATAACATAAAATTTACCATCTTGAACATTTTTTAGTGGACAATGCAGAGGCATTAAGTACATTCACACTGTTGTGCAGCCATCTCCACCATCTACCTTCAGAACTGTACTGTCATCCCTAACTGAAACTCTGCAACTATTAAGCTATAACTCCTCATTCCTGCTCCCAGCGGCCCCTGGCAACCTCTATTCTTTCTTGATCCCTCATATAAGTACACTTCTACCGTATTTGTCCTTTTGTGTCTGTTTTGTTTCACTCTGCATAATGTTTTCAAGGTCCATCCATGTTGTAGCATAGAATTGCATTTGCCTTTTGGAAGCTGAATAGTATTCCATTGCATGTATATATCACATTTTGTTTGTCCATTCATCCCTCCGTGAAAATTTGGTGTTTTTTTCTCTCATTAGGGCAGTGGTTCTCAACCTTCCTAATGCCGCGACCCTTTAATACAGTTCCTCATGTTGTGGTGACCCCCAACCATAAAATTATTTTCGTTGCTACTTCATAACTGTAATTTTGCTACTGTTATGAATCATAATGTAAATATCTGATATGCAAGATGTATTTTCATTGTTACAAATTGAACATAATTGAAGCATAGTGATTAATCACAAAACAGTATGTAATTATATATGTGTTTCCCGATGGTCTTAGGCGACTCCTGTGAAAGGGTCGTTTGACCCCCAAAGGGGTCGTGACCCACAGGTTGAGAACTGCTGCATTAGGGTTTGATGTTTCCATAATTGCATCCTATATTGTGGCTTCTGCTTTGGCTCCCTCTGCTTCTTGCCTTTCGGGAGAGAAAGCATCGTAGTGCTGGGGCAGGTCTCTTTGTTCCACATGGTGTTTACATTTCCCTCAGTAAGTCAATACATTGGCACTCTAGTGTCTACCTCAGGCTTTTGATAATTTACAGAAAGAACAGACTCTCCCAGCCTGACACCCTGGGCATTGACAAGACAGAGTGTCCAGGTCTTGAAAGTGGAGACCCACAAAGTCCACACTGAGACGAAGAGATACACAGTTCCAGACTCAAGGATTCCCCATTATTGACAAATGCATGTATGCATGGTGGGCAGCTTTTTGTTTGTATCACATTCATTCCCATAAGTGTCACATATTCTCTGTACACTTAGCAGCTATTTGTTCAACACTTACCATGTGTCAGGCACCATGCTACGTGCTTTTCAAATACTATCTCATTTAATCCTGACAACAAACCTGCAAGAATAAATGTTATTACCCCCACTTACCAGATGAGAGATTAAATAATTCGCCCAAGATCACACAGCTAGTATTGGATGACTACATGGTATTTTATCAGGTAAGTGTGTCAAAATAACTATTGACTATTTTCATTGAGTACAAGTTTCTGTTGCTTTAAGTAACTCTGTAAGGGACATCTTTGTGCAATAGCTGGTATATCTTTCTTTGACCTTAGTTCCTTAGAATATACTTCCAGAAGTACTATTACTATATCCAATAATCTGAATATTTTTGTTGCTCTTGATTGCTAAAATATTTTCCAAAAGATTGACAAAGATGACCATTCCCAGATTTCATGCCAAAAGTCCAGTGTTGGTGAAATTGCAAATCAAGGAGGTCAGTGTAGAGGGCTTTCCATCTCTCTTCTCTGGTTTTTGTTTGTTTTGTTTTAATCCAAGATCCTCAGCCTGACCCTAACATGTTTAATTAGCCCATGGCACCAAGTCCTACCTTCCTCTAGTGATGCCTTCTATCTCCAAGACATTTTTTCTCCAGTCCCTCTTTCTCAAAACACCTGCCCAACCTCACCTTCAACAAGCATCCTTTTATTATCAGGGCTCATAACTGTTATAAAAAAGGAGTTTTAAAATTAATTCACATCAGACTATTAAGGAGTGATTACAACCCCCAGTGGTAAGTAGTCATTTGTTTTTAAGATATGGTGCCTGGGAAATTTGTTTTGAGAAATAATGGGACAGGTGCTCACAGTGGTATGTATGAGGGTATTCCTGGAGGTGCTGTTGACAACAGCATCTCGTTAGGCAATGTGAATATTCAACAACACTGGATTGTTAGATAAATTATAATAAGCCATACAACAGAATGCCATAGCACCATTTGAAATGAACATGTAGATGTGTATTATTGACTAGAAATGGAAGTATTAATGGGGGGGGGGCAAATTACACGATATTTAATATAATCACAATTTGGGAAAGGAAGTAAATACATACATGTATGTATATAAGTGTGTATATGTGCATGTGTAATTCTATGTGTATGTATATAACATCATATATATTATTTTTAAAAAAAAGCAAGAAAGAAACCCAAAATACTAAAAGGGTAAAAACCAAAATGTCTTTAGGGAAATGGGAGTAAGGGTGTTTTTTTGTTTGTTTGTTTTTTGCTTAAACCTATCTTCTAGTTAACATGCATTATTTATGTCATTTTTTAAAAAAATTTCTTGAGGGTGTGTTTATAGCTGGCACTGTCTTGGGGAGGATGGTGGGAGAGGGTGGGGGCTGGGAGCTTGGGACCCTCGGATCCACAAGCATTGATGCTGGCTACTCCTCTGCTCCTCAGCCCGGCCGGGCTCAGTGTGTGCTGAAGGAAGCCAGGGCGTGTTCACTTGCCCCTCTCCGAATGGCTATAAAAAGCAAGTTGATTTAATATTTCGTGAATCCCTACCTACTCTAACATATGCTGAACATTTCTGCTGTGGGCTTTTGTTTAAAATGCCTTCTAAACGAGCTGGTTCCCATATGCCCCAGGAACCGGCAATGAGGCTAGGTAGGCTGGCACAGCCGGGTCTCTGCAATTCGCTTCCGTAGGTTTGTAATGAGCTCAGTCAACAGCAGCAGCTTCTGGTCCCAGCCGTGCTGCAAACCAAGGGACGACGGGAAAGGCAGAGGAGTCTTGGAGCTTACTGATTTACTGAGCACTTGTTTTAAACACGGTTTGGGTTTCAGGTTTTGTGTGTTATGTTTTGTTTTCAGCATATTCCAGAGCATGACGGGAGTTGGAGCAGAAGCCCTTAGCCTAGTGTGAAGAACATGGGTCCAAGTTAGACAGAGCTGGGTTTGAATCTCAGTCCTGACACTCACTAGCTGGGTGATCTTGGACAATTTACAGAATCTATTTTGTCCTGTTTCCTCGTTTGTAACGTGGGAATAATAAAACCTTGGCTCATAGAGTCATTGCGAGGATTGATTAGGATGTGCCTGAAAAAAACCTGCCGTGGTCCCTGGCACATAGTAAGAGCTCAATAAATAGTATCGTTCTTGCTCTAGCTGTTGACCTATTGACAAGGAATCATGCCACAGTGAGATGAGTGTGACAGAGGAAGGCCAGGGTCCTGGAGGAAGGTGTGCCAGCGGCACTGCCCACAGATATGGGGGAGTCAGGACATTTGCAGGGGAAAGTGACATCAAGATTGAGATTTAAATAATTGGTAGGAGAGGTCCAGGGAAAGGGAAGGGGTATGGCAAGAGGAAAGGGTGAAGGTCACAGAAGTCTAAATCTTCAGAAAGCAGGACCTGCAAGCTCCTGAACTTAGGTTCATCCTCGCAACAGCTCTGTGAAGCAGACATTATTATAATCCCCGCTTAGCCTGGAGAACACAGACACAGAGAGGCTAATGCAATTCCCTATCATCACACAGCTGGCGAGTGATGGCACCATTCTGCCTGAGTCTGAAGAAAACTCCAGAGCCTCGTCATACTGAGTTCACCCTGTAGGGTCCCGTGGGCCATGGCCCTTTCTCAGCAATCTTCTCCATCTAAGAAGCACTGACTGGGTAGCCTCTGATGACACAAAGATGCTTAAGGTGTGATCACTGTCCTCAGGGAGCCCACAGCCTGACAAAGGAGAAAAAAAAAAATTGATAAGCCATAATGCCAAACAGGTTCTGATAAGTAGTAAGTACAGCTTAGGAAAGTCTTCACAAACTCCAAGTATAAACTCACTTGAGGGAGAAGGAGGATTTGCTATTTGTAGAGAGGTCAAAGGGGCAGTCTAGGTGCAATGAGCGGTTGGGACATAAGTGCAGTGTTGGTACAGGTGTGGTGTAGTGTGGACACGTGCCTAAAGCATCACAGCTTGGGACTGGGAAGAGATGCCCAGAGTGAGACAAGAGGCTGCAAAGAGTGTGGGGCCAAGTCCTGCAGGATTCCCAATGCCAAGCTAAGGTACAGTAGTTACTTCTGACACCAGTAGGGGGGCCTTAAAGGTTGGTGAGGAAGCAAGGGGCCTGATTGGTCCTGGATTTAGGAAGGCCCCAAAACTGAGGGCTTGAGTTCATGAATGGCATGTGGAGGGCAAGTGGAAAAGATTTCTGGTACGATGGTTAGGACTCAGGGTTTGGATGTAGAAGTGAGAGAGGAAGGGCTGAGATAACTCCAAGCCTTTATGTCCTCTCCCTTCGTAGCATGACACCTGAGCTCCATTGGTGTCCCAGGTGTATGCTCAACAGGCCTTTGGACATTCTGCTCTGGAGCCCAGGCAAGAGGGGCCCAGCCAGACTGAACAAGAACAGGAAGAGAACCACAGTCCTGACACCCACCTAGGCCCAGCGCGCAGGCCCTGCAGCTCAGCTTCCCCATGCTCATCACTGTGCTTAGCTTTTGTGGAACATAGAGCAGATGAAAAGTGATTCATAATTGCTGTTTGCAGTCCCAGGAGCATTGCTCCCTTTGAACTCCAAGACACGGGGCAACTTTCCAATATATACTTTTCTATGTTTTGGTTAATTGGGTTGTTAATTGGTGGAAGGGACTAGCAAATAACTTAGTAAGCTCCTATGAATTTTTGAGATTTCTTAACATTAATCCACTTAATATACTTGCCTTAAAAAGAAGGTGCCCAATTTCATCATTACAGTGGCATAAGAACACATACATTATGCTGAATTTTACCAGGTCAGGACCACCAGTAAAATAGAAAGTTTTTGATGATTTGCCAAAGACTGTAAAGTGAATCAATGTACAAATCCTATATAATAAAAGACTAATATGCTAAGTGTCCGGTCAGCCGTTCAACTAATCAAAGCATAATATGCTAATGATATGCTAAGGCCGCTCAGCTGCTCGCTATGATGTGCACTGACCACCATGGGGCAGATGCTTCAACCGGTAGGTTAGCTTGCTGCTGGGGTCCTGCTGATCGGGATTGAGCAAGATGGGCCAGACAAGCCCTGGAGCCCTCCCATGGTCCCTCTCCTGTTGGCCAACCTCCCGTCCCTACCCAGCCCAATCATACACCAGTGGGGTTCTTCAGCCTGGCCTGCACCCTCTTGCAATCCAGGACCCCTTGGGGGATGTCAGAGAGCCAGTTTCTCCTGATTCCGCAGGCCAGGCTGAGGGACCCCACTGGTGCACGAATTCGTGCACTGAGCCTCTAGTCCAGAGGTTCTCAACCTGTGGGTCGTGACCCCTTTGGGGGTTGAACGACCCTTCCACAGGGGTCACCTAAGACCATCGGAAAGCACATATATAATTACATATTGTTTTTGTGATTAATCACCATGCTTTAATTATGTTCAATTTGTAACTATGAAAATACATCCTGCATATCAGATATTTACATTACGATTCATAACAGTAGCAAAATTACAGTTATGAAGTAGCAACGAAAATAATTTTATGGTTGGGGGTGACCACAGCATGAGGAACTGTATTAAAGGGTTGCGGCATTAGGAAGGTTGAGAACCACTGCTCTAGTCTGAAATAAAAGCTCAAGTTCACCACACTTTATCTTTATATCCAGGTTAATGAGCTGTACCCCACAAACTATTCATCCTTTAACCTGTCTATAAGACTGAGATCCCCACTTGGGAAATTGTCATTATGAAAGAGCACCCCTTTTGTAAAAAGCCTATGAAAACTTCTTAAAGCAGAAATTCACCTTTTATACTTTAGCTAATTTCTTAGATCACTCAGTGGTTCTTCCATTCCAACTTTATTTAACAGGTGCCCAGACAAGTTTTTAAATTTTCATTCTTTGATTAAGTTGAACAGTTACCATCAATTCACTTCTAGAAATTATTATTTTTGGAGTCAGAGATAAGTATCCCACACCATCTTTCAGAGTGTTTATGTCATATCTTTCAGCAATAGATATAGAGGAGTGCCTTTTAAACTTGATTGTGCCCAGGAGTCTCCTTAAAAAGCAATTCTGCTTCCTTAGGTCTGAAGCAGGCCTGAGGCTCTGCATTGTTAACTGGGTCCCTTGTGCTGGTCTGTGAACCACAGCTCGAGTTGTAGAAGAGATATAGAAGACAGAGCACATCATGAATTATTTCCACATTATCTTTAAAGCCTTCTGGGGAATCACAGAGGCAGCTTGGTGTGTGGGGGGAGGGAGGGAAAACAAGAGCTTTATAGAGATTCAAGTTCAAATCTCAATTCCATTCACTAGCTCCTTGGAGTCTCAATTTCAATTGTTGGGATTAAATTAGACAATGTACACAAAGAACATAGTACATGCCTGGCACAGGGAAATTGCTTGGATGAATGGTAGCTTCAGTGTTGCTGTTGAAAATAACAACAGGAACATAAGTTTTGTTTTTCCATGGACTCAACTACAGAATTTTTTTCTTTCTAAAAAAAATCTTTATTGTTGAAAGTGTTACATATGTCCCCTCCCCCCTCTCCCCACTGACCCCTTATCAACTACAGAATTTTGAGGAAAGGGGTATTTGTGGTTACAGAGTGTTCACTGTTTCTCATTAAGCACCTGCCCTGGGCATCTTGGAACTCCCACTCCTTCCCCGCCCTCGCTGCCTGGATAATGCCTTGCCCCATGGCTTCTGCTCAATTGCCCACTTTATCTCTACTTTTCCTAGAACAGCAATGTGTGCTATCAAAACCCTTAGCCCAGTCAGTGTGACTCAGTGGTTGAGGTCACAGTTCGATTCTGAGTCAGGGCATATGCCAGCATTGTGGTCTTGATGCCCAGTAGGGGGCGTGCAGGAGGCAGCCAATCGATTTTCATCATTGATGTTTCTATCTTTCTCTTCCTCTCACTCTCCCTCTCCCTATATGAAATATATATATATATATATATATATATATATATATATATATACACACACACACACACACACACACACACACACACACACACACCCTGAGCCCCCAAAGAGACCAATCTAAATATTGCAGGGGAGAGAATAGAGTCCTGGTAGGAGCTGTCACAGCTTCATGCACCGTCATTCTTCTCAAACCTTCCTAAATGCCTACCTTGGACATGTCCCACACTGGTATGATCTGGGGAGGAACAGAACCATGCTCCCAGCCATCCTTGCATTCTGTGGTGCCCTCTACCTCCATCCCACCCAGGAAGATGACCTTTCACAGAATTGTGTTGTTTGTTCACTACAATGTAAGCTCCTTGGAGGCAGGGATTTTGGCTTATTTTTCTATTGCTGTATCACCAGAGCTTTGCATAGTACCTGGTACATAGTAGGTGCTCAGCAAATAGTACTTGTTGAATGAATGAATGAACAAGTACTATTCTGCAGAGGTGGCTGTGATTAAATGGCAAGAACATCAAACATGGATCAGAATGGCTTATGTCCCATCTTCGCCGCTCTCAGCTAGTGTGGCATGTGTGTGTGTGTGACTGAGCAAGTAGCTCATGTTGTTGAGCCGCAGTTTCCTCTTCTGAAGACTGAGAATAAGGCATATTCATCCTACAGTTAAATAAAATGTTGTATATTAAAGTGCCTAACATGTGCACATGATCCATTGCTGGAAGCAGAATATTCAGTCCTCCCTGTACTATTTGATATTACCATACTTTTATATTACACAAACATTTAAAAATAGACAGAATGCAAAGGTCTTTTGGAATATCTCCAAGTTAGAAAAATAGTCTTTGTTCGCCGGAGATTTAAATTATGCCTGTATATATACAGAGACCTGAGAAAGCATATGAAGCTGACACTGACAAATGCGGAGCATGTGGAAATGCCAACCACTCTGTAATAAATCTGCTCTGCAGGAGGAGAGCAGCGTTGCCTGGAGATTTTTAGCCATTTGAAAATGTTACCATTCTCCCAGGGAAAGCTAGAGAACGGCAGGGGGACAGTTGGATTCCAGTTCTCTGACATTTCATCACCAACTGACACCACCGATGAATTTAGAAGCCAAAAGAGATAGCCACGTTGCTTCATAAAGTGTTGGGTTAAGAAAATGGCATATTACAAAGAGGGAAGAGAGCTGCCCAAGCCTAGTGTTCCGATAGTTTTCTCTTGTCACAGACTGTTCCAGAATAAAGGTTAGGTAATGAAATGTCAGTGGCTAGTAACAATAGTTCAGAAGACCCCAAGGACCCACTTTACAACAACAGCTTTTTTTTTTAAGTATATTTTTATTGATTTCAGAAAGGAAGAGGGAGGGAGAATAGAAACATCAATTAGGAGAGAGAATCATTGATTGGCTGCCTCCTGCATGTCCTACACTGGGGATTGAGCCTGCAACCTGGGCATGTGCCCTGACTGGGACTCGAACCATGACCTCCTGGTTTATACGTTGACGCTTAACCACTGAGCCACGCTGGGCTACAACAATAGTTTAATGCCTATTTTATTTCCCTGTGAAATACCAAGATTTAATTCCTCAGCAATTAAGCTCTAGCAGTGGTTCTCAACCTTCTGGCCCTTTAAATACAGTTCCTCATGTTGTGACCCAACCATAAAATTATTTTCGTTGCTACTTCATAACTGTAATGTTGCTACTGTTATGAATCGTAATGTAAATATCTGATATGCAGGATGGTCTTAGGCGACCCTGTGAAAGGGTCGTTCGACCGCCAAAGGGGTCGCGACCCACTGGTTGAGAATCGCTGCTCTAGAGGAAAGATTCAACCAGTTGATGAGTAAAATATACATGCTGAGTGTAAAATAAGGATGATCATAAGAAATGGTTTGGGGTCACTGAAAGCATTCAAGGAAAGTTCCGTCTCTCACTGATAATAGGGAACAGTACTGAGAGCTTGCAATGTGCAGACACCATACTTAGTCTGACTTTTTAAATTGCCACACTCAATCTTGAATTAGACACAGTTATTATCCCACTTTCCAGATGTGGAAACTGAGACAGAGAGTGCAAGCTACTTGCTCAAGGTCACAGTGTCAGAGCTGGCAGAGACAACACTGTGACTCAGCACCTGGGTTCCTGGCCTTTGCTCTCAAGGAATCCTGACTCAAGTGAAACGTTTGGGACCCAAGTTCATGCTCACCATTCTGGACTTACATTCCTCAGCTGTAAAATAAGAGGGTGCAATTAATGATCTCTGATAAACATACATCCTTAGAGAAGTGGATTCTTGTATTTAATCCTCTCTACCTATGAGGTAAGGCTAATACCTCCAGTTTCACAGAGATGGGAATGAAGATGCAGTTCCCAAGGCAGTAGAGGGCGGAGAATTGTTTTCCCTGACCTCAGATTCATGGCCTCTCCTCTGCATAAGCTGCCTCTTCAAGTTCAGGATCACACCTATGATTCCAGTTATCATTCTTTGTCTAACCCACACATTTCTGAAATCCATTTGGATTCTGGATTCTACTCTAGAGTCATTTTTGTGATTCCAGTCATCCCTCTCTATCTAACTCTTCCATTTCTCTCCTCCTCTACTTCTGACATAGACATGTTAATGAAAGCTGACATAAAAATGTATATATTTTTCTGAGGTAGCTAGGATTTTACTCATTAGTTTTAATCTCTAGAAATCCACACTGACTCTGGGTATCGCTCACTCGGCCAGGAAGCAGGGAAGATCAGTTACTGTACCTTGTGTTCAACTCAATTACCACGTTATAAAAACAGCGAGCTGCCAGGTCATACAGAGGCTCCTCTGTGCAGCCGAGCTCTTCTCAGTGCGTCCCCACCAGGGCCACCAATGCCATCACCACATCCAAAGGACAGAAGGGAGCAGAGTCACAGCTAAGGACTAGCTGGAATCACTTCATTGTTCAGGCCGAGCCAGAAATTCTCGATTGCGTGCCATTCTGAGTAGTGAGATAAAATCTTGCACCCTTTGCTCTGTTCTACCCCAATGTGAGTCATCCCTTTGTCCAGTGTCTCCACGCTGTGTGGGCTGCCTCACTCCCCAGTAGTCAATTAGTAGCCATCTCAGTTATCAGATCTACTGTGAAGGTATCACAGTACTTGTGTTCAGGTGACCCTTATTTCACTTAACAATGTCCCCAAAGCACAATAGTAGTGATGCTGGCAATTCAGATATGCCAAAAAGTAGTGTATGTTTCCCCTAAGTGAAAAGGTGAAAGTTGTCAACTAAACAAGGCATTTGATCATCTTACATCATCACAAGAAGCAGGGTGAACACAGTACAAAAAGATATTTAAAAGAAAGAACACATTCACATAACTTTATCACAGTACTAGAGGCCCAGTGCATGAAATTTGTGCACGGGTAGGGTCCCTAGGCCTGGCCAGCAACCAGGGCCGATTGGGGCCTCCCTTCCCTAGCTGCCGGCTGCCAGCCAGGCCTCCCTTTGCTTTGCACCACCTCCTGGTGGTCAGTGCATGTCACAGCAAGCAGTGGAATTCCTGGTCGAACTTCTGAGGGGACAATTTGTATATTAGGCTTTTATATAGAGAGAATATTGTTATACTTGTTCTATTTTAGTATTAGTTATTGTTGTTAATCTCCCACTGTGCCTAATGTATTAATTAAACTTTATCATAGATATATATGCATAGGAAAAAACATAATCCATATAAGGCTCCAAACTGTCCATGATATCAGGCATCTGTGGTGGGTATTGGAACGTATCCCCCTAGGTAAGAGGGAACTGCTGTATAAAATGTGCACCAGCTTTAGAAAGATTTAAAAATAATAAATGTAACTGTATATATTGATTATTGATGCTGAAATTATATTTGGATATATTGGGTTAGATAAAAATAAATTCTTAATTTCACATTTAAAATCCCTTTTTAATAGGGTTCTTAGAAAATTTTAAGTTACATATGTGGTTTGCTTGCTATTTATATTAGGCTGGTCTAGATGCCAATTCAATGAACAATTGCCTATATAGATTTCTGCTTTGTTTAATTATATCCTCAATCTACATTCTAGTGAGTGAGTTTACTAGAGCAAAAAAAGTATATTTTTATGGCTCTTGTTACCTATCACTATATTGCTTTTCAAAAGAGTTGTACCAATTTATAAAGACACAAGCACTGGTCTCTCAAGAACTTTACTAGCACTGAATATTCTCCTTTTATATATCTCTATTTTTGTTAATTTTCTAAATGTAATATGTTGTAAGAGCCAGACTCTCTGGATTTAAATCTCAGCTATACCCTAATCAGTTGCCTGTGTTGAGCAAGTTACTAAACCTCACAGGGCCTCAGTTTCCTCACCTATGAAATGAAAGTAGCACCATCTCCTAAGGTGGTTTTCAGAATTTAAGTGAATTTACATATGTTAAGCGCTTAGTAAATATTAAGAACTATAAAACTCATAGGTGATTCTGATGATAAAGATTTTATTTTAAACTGCAATTCTTTGATTACTACTCAGAAAAAAATGTTTACAGGGATAAGCATTTGTGTTCTGTTCTATGTAAATATTTTCTTCATGTCCTCAGGTCACTGGTCTGTTGACATGTTGAGATTCTTTTTTTAATTTGAATTTTTCATGTACATATCATGTAGTTGAATACTTAATCATCCTTGGTACAAATATTTTCTCAGTTGGTTGTCTACCTTTCAATTTCATGTCATTGTTTTACATTTTAAATAAATTTCACACTCAATATAGTCCATAACTTTAATAATGTAATCCCTTGTTTACAGTCAAAGCTGTGAAAGTTATCTTTCAGCAAGTGACGCATTTTTATTTCTGTTGGCTCTTCTACAGTTTGATTGGTTCATTTGTTTAGCTGAGGTTCGATTTTGCTCAGATTTTTGGCTCTGACATGGCAGAGGATAAACCATAAATTCTTTTATTTCATGGGCCTGGAGACCTTAGGAGCATTCCTGGTGACGTTATTTGACACATGGGGTCCTAGGAAGATGATTGTTTGCGCCTATTGAACCCAGTGGGTCTGGTCTCAGCCCTTGCTCCATGAAAAAGCACCTACAGGTGAAACCAGGCAATGCTGGTTTCAAAGCCTCACTGCTCGCTAGCTGTATGATTGGAGGAAAATCACTTAACCACCAGGAGCCTCATTTTGTTCAACTGGAGATTAAGTGCAGATGAAAATGCTTGGCATAGAGCAGCCAAAAACCAAACTCAGCGTTTAAATTCTTTATTTTAATGCAGTATTTAGGATTATCTCATTTTCTTAGTGAGTCAGAAAAAGGAGTGGTTCTATATTAAATTTTTCTTGTTAACCACATTTGGCTGGATGTAATTAGCTACCCCACAAAAGATGACTCGATTATGCCTGCAGTCTGTGTAAGATGAGGTTTGGCTTTCGTTGGGTTCCATTCCTTATACAGTGGGGCCTTGACTTACGAGTGTCCCGACTAACTAGTTTTTTGAGATACCAGCTGTCTCTCGGCTGATTTTTTGCATTGAGTTGACAGAGTAATTTGAGTTAACGAGCTCCTTAACAAGCTCCTTAACGAGCTCGGTCTAGGAATAAATTAAACTCGTAAGTCAAGGCCCCACTGTATTAGGATTTCATACATAGTTGTTCCTTAAAACAAACCTGTAAGATAGAGCAGTTTATTCTTCTCTCTTCTTCTCTTGGTAAAGAAAACTGGAGCCCAGGAAGGTTTACTGACTTTCCCAGCGTCACACAGCAGTGCCTCCAACAAAACAAAGCAGTCTCCTAGTCCCATGCACTTTCCCATGGCAAGCTGCTACCTCTAGGTCAGTGGTTCTCAAACTTGGCTGCACATTAGAATCACCTGGGAATCTTTTTAAAATCCTGACTTCTGGGCCTCATCCTCTGGAAATTCTATTTCTTTGTTATGGGGTGGGGCCACAACATTAGTAACAAAGACACAGAATTTCCGGAGGATGAGGCCCAGAAATCAAGATTTTAAAAAGATTCCCGGGTGATTCTAATGTGCAGCCAAGGTTGAGAACCACTGCTCTAGGTATACAGTTGGTTGAACTGGGTAATTTCTGATCCCTTCCATATTGATTGACAGTTATTTAGATCTCGGGCTCTGGATTCCAAAGGATGTGGCTGGGTGCATATCTTAGCTCCACTACTCTACCAGCTGTGTGACCTTGTACCAGTCAATTAATCTCTCTCAACCTCAATTTTCTCATCTGTGGTGTGGAGCTAAATGATTTTACCAGGCTTAGGTTTCAAGGAGGAGGAAAAGAAATGGTGCAGGTAGCACAGCATCAGGCAGGTGGTAAGTAGTCAGTCAGCTAATAATGGAAAAGATAAACAATGTCTAGAAATAGGTGAGTTTAGAGTTCTGAACTCAGATTTGAGTTAGGGCATCCCAGCGCTCCATTGGTTAGAGTGCATAATATCACGGAGGCCCCTAGCGGCTCTCCAGTGCTGTCTCTGGCCTACTTTGGCATTTCGGGTACACAGAGCCATCTATGCCAACTCCGTGGACAGGTGCCACGTTCCTTATTGGTTCCCGCTGGAAACAGCATGATTGGATATAACATGAGGGATGATGGTAACTGCCCTGAGACGTATAGTGCTCAGTGTTGATAGTTTACCTGGTGCTCGCACCCCGAGGGGTAGCGGTGAGACAGTGGAACTTGACTCTATTGTTCTGCTTCACTATACATTTGCCAGTTGCTCCTGACTCTCTGCAGCTGCTCCAAGGCTGCTTTGCCTCTCTGCCTCAGTGTACCCAAGGTGTCCCTCTCATCAACCCTCTTACACAGGGTGGTAATTCTCTGCCACCCAGATGTGGCTGGCCTCCTGGGGGCACCACTGCTCTCATCTGGAGCCCAGACTTCACATTCCAGAAAAGGAAGTTAACTCCGCAGCAAAAAGACGGAAGGGGGCTCCACCGAGGACCTAGTGGGAAGGCAGAGGAGAGGGTTGCAGCGTGCACCACACAGAAAAGTAGATCAAAATCTCAGCTTTAAAAATTCACTTTCCGCCGAAACCGGTTTGGCTCAGTGGATAGAGCGTCGGCCTGCGGACTGAAAGGTCCCAGGTTCGATTCCGGTCAAGGGCATGTACCTGGGTTGCAGGCATATCCCCAGTGGGAGATGTGCAGGAGGCAGCTGATCGATGTTTCTCTCTCATCGATGTTTCTAACTCTCTATCTCTCTCCCTTCCTCTCTATAAAAAATCAATAAAATATATATTAAAAAAAAAATTCACTTTCCTTGCCAAAGCCCTTTTCCCTGATACGGACAGCCTGATCTCCTCCCCTTCCTCTCCCGCAGATCACCCATTCCTTTTTGGTGTCCCCAGCAATTTGGCTCTAGCCATTGCTATGGATTTCCCACTAAAACTTGAGAGCTAGCTGGTCCCAGCCCCCTCCCTGCAAAAGCATTTCAACCACCACACCTATCCCCCCCACCCCCAATCATGTCTCTGGCATCAAAGCCCTATCCTTGCGCATCTCATCAAGATCCAGAGAGCATGTGCAGGCGCATGCATATTCCACTAAGAAAATAGCATTTGCTCACAATGACCCTTTTGATCTTCATGTGACTTCAAGCTTGCTTGACTGTGAGCTTTTGAATAATAGCTGACATTTATCCCATGCTCGCTGTGCCAGGCACTGATCTAGGTACTAGACAAGGATTGTTTTCATATGTTCTCAAAACAAACCTTTTATGATTAAGAACCATCATTAACCTGGTCTCACAGTTGAAAACCTGAGGTATAGTTAAGTAGCTTAGACCATGGTCACACAGCAATGGCAGACCTAGCAATGAACACTAGGTGGGTTGGCTCCAGCCCACACTCTGAAGCAATATGCCATGAGGGGAAGGGCTGGATGGTCCTCAGGGCCCAATTCCCAGCCCCTTGCACAAGGAAGTCCCTTGCAATAAGGGGTGTTGCCTGATGAGGAGCCCTATTCGGTTGGTCTTAATTCCTTTCTTCTATTTTGGAATACCTATTTCCCTTCCTTCCATTCCATCATTAAGTTTAACACACAAAAAAATCACATCTGGAGTTGTCCATTGTGTGCTGGGCACTGTACATGGCAGTGGAGAAACAGGGAAATATATAGCAGTGTCCTTGCACTTGTGTGCAAAGGTCATTGCAAGTGAGAAAGACACATCAGCCAATAAAGTATAATACAGTATTGAAAATGCCAAAGTACAGACATTAGAATGCAGAGGTGACCTGCAGGTGAGGAAGTGATTAGCTCTCTGGAGGGAGAGACAAGGGAACAGTGCCTGTGCTGGGTATTGGAGAAATTGGGGATGGAAAAGAAAGTAACTCTAAGCATCCTTCCGCAGTCTGTCCTGCTGAATAATAAAGGGAGACCTGTCAGAAGGTAGAGCTCAGGAGGGGTCAGCTAGGAGCAACCCACTGTGGAGAATTCATCGGAAGATGCTGATGCCACAGGAGGCTCTTAGAATGGTCCATATGACTAAGAGGCAATGGTTTGGATTCACAAGGAAAACGCAAGTGTTTGAGGGTGTCTTATGAAATGTGGGAGAGTTTTGAAGTCATAGATTCCACTCTTTTACTTTCGGTGATAGCCTTGTTGTTTAACCTCATTAAAATAGTGTTTCTTGGTTAACTCTCTAAATTTTCTTGACTTAAGGCAAGTTTCCTGATTTATCAAATTGAAGACTCCACTTTATTCTCTGTGTATATTTCTTTAAATACAATCAGGAGTAAAAATCCAGCACTGCCCATCAGCTGTTTCTTTTTATATACCTGTCTCTAACCTCTTTCTCAGAAAGAGTTAAGGATCTCTGATCTCAGATTCACAATTCTTTGCTGAGATTTTAGAAAGTAGAGCTTGACAAAGTGAGGCACAGTGCAGTAATTTTCCAACAGGACTGTCTTTGCTGGGCTGTGTTTCTCTGTCCAGCTAATGACCTTCTACAAAGGCCAGGAATGCATCAAACTGACCAGTGGGAAGAAGCTTCAGCAGTGTGTGGGCACTGGGAGTGGAGGGCATCACTGTTTCTTCAAGTTCTGATCATATAAAACCACACAGATGGGAGAGGGGACAACTGTATCCCTAACACCCACGCAACCCACTTATGGATTGCTATTCAATAAATGTTTGCTAGATGAATGAATAAATAAATCAAATGAAGAACAGGAGTTAGACAGTTTGTTATGTGGCCAAATAAACTTGAACTTGGGTAAATTGTTTCCCTTCAAACTGGTCTCTTCACACTGGGGAAACTGAGGCAGCTAAGCCAGTTCATTACTCAGTTTTCAATGAGAGAGGTACAGATGTTAAAATCACAGGTACTACCTCAAAACTGGTACCTGATAATGAGAATGTTAACCCCTGAAACTGAAGTTATTAAAACTCAACATTTATAGATTGAGACTAGCAAAGCAAGCCATCCTCAGAGTCTTCTCTCCGCCTCCAGTCTCCCTTCAGAACAATCCATTGGAGTTAGCATCCTAAAATAGAAATCTGGTTGAAACTCTGCCCTGCTGGAAACCATGCCTCCTCACCTATGCGATAAAGGGGGGAATAACATTCACTGAGAGCCTACAACAGGCTACGACTGTGCTAGGAATTTATACTTCCCCTTGTTTCATCCTAACAACATCCCTGAGAGGTCGGCATTGTCCTCATTGTATAAATCTGGATGCTGGGAATCGGAGGGGTAAAGTAACTTGTCCTCGGCCATCTAGCCAGTAAGTAACGGTACTGAGATTCAAAAGCAGATTTGACTCACTCCAAACCCCTGGGTCATTTCTCCTTACACTGCACTGCCAGAAATAATTTCCATTATAGCACATTGCCCAGAAGCCTCTGTAGACCTACTGGCCCTTTATGAACTGACTCCAGCCCAAATTTCTGGCCTCATCACCCTTACTCATCACCCTCTGTCTCTGAATTCCTGCCCCAATCAGCCATGTTCTCCCAGGACACAGAACTCTTGCAGTTTTTTTCTCTTTTGTTTCTATACCTCCCTCTTTCTCCAGCCCACAAACTCCTATTCATCTTTCAAGATCTAGCTCAAATACCCTCTCCATGTGACAGTTTCTCTAATCACTCTTCCACAAGTAGGCAGTTGGTGGCCCCCTGTCCGGGGTACCCATTTCCCTTTGTACCTCCTTCCAAAACTCCAAGCAACTCCCCAGTCTCTTCCTGTCTGCTATCCCTTTGGTCATGATTCCATGTTTAAGAATCCGCTGCAGGCAGATTCTGTGAGCTGCCAGCCCTCCAGCTAGCAGATGCCACCCCCTCTTTGTGGAAAACACTCACACAGCGTTCCCTACAATGAAATCAGGCAATTATTTAAAAATGAAATCCTTCCCGGGTGGAATTAACCATCAAGTGAGCTGTGGTTCTATTCACAATGCAACATTAGAGTGTTGCACGAGGCATTACATTCATCTTTTTTAAAAAAATTATGACTAAGTGTCACCTATGAAATGTATGGACTATGGAACCTTGACATTAAATTAGCCTCACACTGTCCCTGCTCCTCCCACTCCTAGACTATGAATAGTAGACTATGCAGAGAGCAGTACATATGATTCAAACATGATACCTCCTTACCAGGGAGACTGAAGCACAGGATTATGCTATAGCTGGCTGAGGGGTGTGATCCACACACACAAACTGCATCATTCATTTTTTGCTGGTCATGTTCTTTTGGCTAGAATATTCTGTTGCCATCTGCATACCTGATTGATCTGGCCATGAAGATGATAACTATAATTACTAATATAATAATAAACTGCTGTTGTTAATTGCTTATTATGTTCCAGGCAATTTTCATATGCTTTGTCATGCCACTCTCACCACTAGGTTGCAAATGAATGGCTTTGTGGTTAAAAACAAGTTCTGCAGTCAGACAGATGTGGTTTAAATCCTGACTCTTCGCTTCCTAGCTATGTGTCTCAAGGCAAGTCATTCAACTTCTCGAAGCGACGTAATAATCTTCATGTATGTAAAATGAGGGTAATAACTAGAGACCTTCTTGAGTTGTGAGAACTACATTGATCACAGAGGTGTTTGGCATCTTAGTATCCATATTATGCTGGATGAAGAAACTGAGGCTCAGGAAGATTAAGTAGCATGCCCAGAGTTACACAGCTAATCAGTTGTAAAGCTGGGATTTGAGCCCAGACCTATCTCTTTCAAATGCAGCCTAGCAATACTGCAAAGTGATTAAGAGTACAGCTGTCTTGCCCTAGCCCGTTTGGCTCAGTGGATAGAGCGTCAGCTTGTGGACTGAAGGGTCCCAGATTCAATTCTGGTCAAGGACACATGCCTGGGTTGTGGGCTCGATCCCAGTAGGGGACATGCAGGAGGCAGCCAATCAATGATTCCCTCTCATCAGTAATGTCTCTCTCTCTCTCCCTCTTCCTTCCTCTCTGAAATCAATAAAAATATATTTTTAAAAAAGAGTCCAGCTGTCTGAGTTCAAATTCTGACTCTAGAGCTCACTAAGATTTGCGATCTTAGGAAATATATTTATCCTCTTCTCTGTGTCTTAGTCTCCCCATTTAAAAAATGTCTGAGGTGGGTTTGTTGTGACAATTAAATAAATGTACAGCTCTTAGGATAGTGCCAGAAAGACAGTAAATGGTGTATAAGTGTTTGCTATTATAATGGCTTATTTATTTATTTATTTATTTATTTATTTATTTATGGAGTAAGGGGGGCGAGAGAGAGAGATTTGTTGTTCCACTTATTCGTGCATTCATTGGTTGATTCCCCTGACCAGGGATCAAACCCACAACCTTGGCATCTCGGGGACAATGCTATAACCAACTGAGCTACCTGGCTGGGGCTCTAATGACTTTCTTATTCTTCCAAACATTGAGTCTGGCTGGACTTCTATTGCAATAGTCAGGGTGAGTGATAGTGGAAATGTGGGCAGTTGTTCTGGACAGTTCAGTTCTTCCTGCTCTCCTAAGATATTTCTCAGGTCCCTAAATCTCCTGCAGGGTAAACACTCTGTTTCTTCAGCTGCTCCTATGACAGACACTCTGGTAAAGATGGTTCCCTTCACTGCATGCTCTGGACTCTTCATCCTCCAGAGCAAGCTTTCTCAAGCTTGGCACTGATGACATCTGTCTGGATAATTTTTGGTTGGGGTCGGGGGGGGGGGGGGGCGGGGGGGGCGCAAGGGGACGGGGTGGCTGTGCTGTATAGTGTAGGATGTCTAGCAGAATCCTTGGATTCTACCCACTAGAGGTCAGTAGCATCCCCTCCCAATGTGACAACCAACAATATCTCCAGACACTGCCAAATGTCCCTTGAAGGTCAAAATCACCTCTAGTTGTGAACTGCTTAGTCTAGAGAGACTAGAGCAAGTATGTCAAGCTCAAAGGCTAACACGAGCCAAATAAACAAGGTTTAAGTTTATGTGGGCCGAAAAAAAACAAAAGCTTCAATTTTTGTAGAAACGTGGATTTATTTCAATAGAGACATGCTGAATACAAAGGACTGAAATGAGTAATCGTTAACATAAAATAATAGAACATTTAAATAAAAATTAATATTTTTTCTTGAACATTAACTTACCAGACACTTAATAACTGCACCAATTAATAAGCATAACACAAATAAACTTTTCTCTTGTTCTCTGAAAGTGAAATATTTCCTGTTGCGCACATCAAACAAGTCAGTACAAGACTAATGATGTGGCAATCGGCTGCTAAAATATTTGCTGCTAGTGTTAGTGGAGAGAAATGGCGTGTCTGCGCGTAAGGTGTGTAAGGGAAATGAACGCAACACGATTATAGCAATCAGTCATTAGCGAACGTTGTAGTTCATTATTAATAATTATGTATAACAGGATATTGTAAAAATTAAGTTATGAAATTTTTATTAAAACGTTACTTACATACCGTTATATTGGTTGGGCCGCAAAAATATTCCATTGTGGGCCGCGAGTTTGACATGCTTGGTCTAGAGTGTGGCCCCCCCAAAATGACAAAATTATTGGGAGATCATCTGAGAGCTGGATGTGCAACACTGACCATCTTTTAAGGTGGCTGCAGATTACTTTAGCTCCTATGATGGTTAAGCAGCTCCTTCTTACACAGAATTTGCTGGCTGCTAAGTCCTCCTAAGTCTTTTTCATGGCTGCTACTGCTGCCTGTGCAGGTGGGTTTTGGCTTTAAGTGCATCTCTCCCCCTGAAATATGTTAGAGGCTGCTCAGTGGCCCAGCGTGTACTTGACAAACCTCTCTAAAAACCACCTCCTCAAAGCCCAGAAGTGGCCACTGTCTTCCAGACTCCATACCCACGCATCTCCACAGCCTTAGGAAGTTCTCCCAAATCCTTCATTAACACGCTCCTGTCCCAGCTCTGATTTCTGTGCTTTGTTTGTATCCTATAGGCTGTTTCTCCCAAAAGATTGTCAGCTCTTTGAGAACAAGGGCTTCCTCAGGAAATCCTACAGTTTCTTTTGCCTGCTTAGTGTGAAATCTGTCCCAGTGAATGTTCTTTGAATGGAGTCATGTCCTGGCCTTTTAATCAAATCTTTAACATCTTCTTGGGTCCTAGCACATCGACACTCAACAATTCTTCTTGGCATGCAACACCTTCCACACACTGTTTGCATTTGCCCACCCATCCAGTCTCCAGATATGTTCTCCAATTTAGGCAGCTCACTGCCTAGAAACAAATCTGCCTTATAGCCCACAAACACCTGCTTCCCTAACCCGGACCACCTATCTCATCTTCAAATTCTATATATCTTCTCAGACGTAACTCAACTCGTATTTAGTTGCTTCAAATACGTTTTGGAATGAGACAGAAAATAAAATACAAACCCTGTTTTCACAGCAGAGCCTTTTATTTGTTCTCAAAGGCAGAATATTGGAGTGGTCAGTAGAGGCTCACCAGAGAGACATGGGTTCAAATCCCACCTCTGTAGATTTCATAACACCATGACTTCAAGGAAATTACTTCACCATGCTACTTCAGTTTCCTCATCGTAGCGAGTATCATACAGAGTGCCTGTAGCATAAAGTAGTTGAAAAGAATGAGATGATGCATGTAAAGCATTCAGCCTAGAGGCCAGCCTGTGGTAAGCACTTCAGAAACACCAGCTGTTTTCAGCTCTTTCCTGACCAGTCCACCTCCTACAGGTCTCCCTTCTGATTCCTGCAGTCCACAGACTGTGTTTTCCATGCATCCCTGCATTATATGCTGTCTTATGTTGTTCACTTGCATGGATTTAGGACCTGGTTGTGTCTCTCTAAACAGACTGCCTAAATATTCTGGAGCCAGCGATTCATTCATTTGACAAATATCTGTAGTGTCGTCACCATGCACATTGGGCTAGGGCTAGGCAGTGTGGATGGAAAGCGCACAGATATATTGTTTGGACCTTGACCTCTAAGAATTTATCATTTAATAAAGAAGATAATGTGTGTACAATAAAGAGTTATAACCATGTTAAAGTGAGTAGTGTCATTAGAACAATGTAAGAGTCCAAAGGCTAGAAGAATCACTTTTGCCTGGGGTAATCAGGAAACGTTCAGGAAATCTGGGTCTCACAGAGATAGGGGATGGCGAGAGAATGCTTTATTGGGAGATGGAGCAGGTTTGGCAGAAGCTTGGATGTGGAGAGTCAAGAAGGTTATAGGGGGAACTGAGCAGTACAGTGTGACTTTCGCTTGAGGAATGTGAAAGGCAGCAGTAGGAGATAGGTTGGAAGCCAGGGGAGGCCTCAAATATAAGACTGAAGAAGTTGGTGTGGGGAGCAACTGAAGGCTTGAAGAAGGCAATGGCTGGCTCAAATTTGTGCAACTGGAAGCTAAATCCAGAAAGATTCAGGAATATAATGTATGCGACCACAATAATAATTCGGATATGATATAGATGGAGTTAATTTAGGGGGTAGCTGTGAGCATGGGAGAGGGGCATGAATGTGGGCGAGACCCTGTGCCTGTGGAGAAGACATGGATTTCTGGGTGGTCTTTACTTTGTCCCTGCAGTCTGTTCCTCACACAGCAGCCAGAGGGGCCCTGTGGTCTTTGTATATAAGGTCATGTCACTTTTCTGAGCAAAACCCTCCAAAGGTTTCTTATCTCACTTAGAATTAAATTTTAATCCCCTCTCCATACCTTACAGCAAGTGCCGCTTCTCTGGCCTCCTCTATTCACTTTCCACCTACCACTGGAAGCAATCCAGCCACTAACCTCTTTGCTGCTCCTCAAGCATGCTGCTCCTCGGGGCCCTGGCATTTGCTGTTCCCTTTGCCTGCTGCAGTCATTGTCCAAATACCAAATATCCACATGGCTGGGCCCTTCACATTATTCTGGCTTCTGCTCAAATCTATCTCTTCAAAGAGACCTTCTCTGATGAAATAAGCAGCATTCCCACCCTGTCATTTTCTATCTGCTTTATTTTTATTTACAGCACTATTTACTCACTGATCTTATAACATACACTAGAGGCGCAGTCCACAAAACTCGTGCACTGGTAGGGTCCCTAGTGGCTGGCGGTAGCCATTGGATACTCCCTTCCTTCACCCAGCTGGCCCTGCCCCCTGGTCAAACTCCTAGAAGAATTCCTGGTGGAGGGGACAATTTGCATACTACACTTTTATTATATAGGATTGGTGTGTTCACTGTTGGCCAGCACTACTAGAATGCAAGTTCCATCATTTTTGGTTCCTGCTTTATCCTCAGAATAAATAAATGAATAATGAGGGCAAGTCAAGGAAACACCAGCATTTCCAGCTTGGGAAAATTTGAGGCCAGTGGAGTTGTCATCGACCAAAATTGGAAATATGGGGGAAAGGAGAGTTTTGAAAAAGAAGATGAGGTCAGTTTCCAACATTTACATCTGCAGTACCAGCAAGAAACCCCAGTAGGTAATCCTAGTCAGTAGCTGAGAAAAGGACTGAATTCAGGAGGCAGTGGGGTTCAAAAATTAACCACAGAGAGGTGATCACTCAGCCATGCATCTGAATGGCCAAGAGAGGGCAGAGCACCAAATACCTGTCTCTGAGGCACATCCGAAAGGAGGAAACGGGTGGGCAGCTGAAGAGAGGTTTTCCATAGCTGCCCACTGCTCTTGGGAGTAAATCCCAAACCCTCCCAGGCCCCACAGGACCCTGTACGAGCTGCCCTTTGTTCATGGCCCCAATCTCACCTCCCCACCACCTTGTTTCCTGCACTCCCCTTACTCTGGCCTTCTTTCAATTTTTGAATTTGCCAAGTTCCTTCTCACTGCAGAATCTTCCCAGTTCTCCTTCCTTTTCCTGGAAGCTACTCCTCCGATCTCGCCGCTCTTCACCCAGTTAGCACTTACTCATCCAGCAGGTCTCAGCTTCAATATTACTTCCCCGATTGCCCTTGCTTCATTTCCTCTCCTCCACTCTTCCTCCCTGTTATATGCTTTTGTAACACTCTGTAAATATGTAGACACACACACAGAGAGCAGGTAGCTGATACAGAGAATGTATGACTATTTGTCTGTCCTCTTAGGCTACACACTTCAGGGGCCAGTGGGTCAATGCTGATGTCTGTGGGATATAATAGATGCTCAACAAAACATGATAGAAGAATGAACTGAAGGAGAAGGAAGAGAAGTAAGAGAACCAAAAAAAACGTAGAGTGACCTGAGGGCAGGGCGGATTTTCCCAGCAGAAGCGGGGCATTGTCACTGTCCAGTGCAGCAGCTGAATGTGGCGACTGAAGTATCCAAGGGCCTGAATGATTGTGGCTTCAGGAATCCATTTAAATACGGTGATGAGGGAGGGAGAAGAGGTGGTGAGGCCTGACAGCAAAGGGTGCAAGAGAGAGTGGTTGGGAAAGAAAGAGAATCAGCTAGTGAGACTGATCTTTCAAGGGATTTGGCAGTAAAATTAAGAAAGGGGGTGGGGGAGGAGGATGGGGCTGAAGTTGTTAACAGAGTACAAGAAAGATTTGGGAGGTAAAGGAGAAGTTCACATTTTTAGAAGTCAAGAAACAACATTTAGTCAAAGGGAAAGATAAAAATATTTATAAATAAGTAGGAGGTAAGTGGATGGGGCAAAGCACCTGAAGGAAAAGGAATGGGATTGGGGACTCAAATGGACAAGTTGGAGGTGTGGTGGTGGGAGAAAAGTCAGAAATTCTAGGCAGATGCCTCATGCCACACATGAGGGCCATGAAATCCTCTCTACATATCTACATATCCCTTTGAGGCAGGTACTATTATATGTATATCAATCAATATATATTATTGATTTCAGAGAGGAAGGAAGAGGGAGAGAGAGATGGAAACATCAATGATGAGAGAGAATCATTGATCGGCTGCCTCCTTCATGCCCCCTATTGGGGATCAAGCCCACAACCCTGGCATGTGCCCTTGACCAGAATAGAACCTGAGACCCTTAAGTCCGCAGGCCAACGCTCTATCCACTGAGCCAAACCAGCTAGGGCGAGTCAGGTACTATTCTCACCCCCACTTATGGGTGAAGACAGTAAGGCTTAAAATACTGAGTAACTTTTGTTCCAAGACACAAAACCACTCGATACCTGAGCTGATTTCAAGCCCATTTTCTCCATTATACTTCATAAACACCCCAAAGGATGAAGGGGAAGAGATTTACCCCTCTGAGATGGGAAAGAAGGGGGTGTGGTGGAGGGCAGGGAAGTTGAGAGAGCTCAAGTGAGATGCCCTGTCCTCCAGAGGATAGGAGGAGGCAAAGGCATCTTTGAAAAGTGGAGTTCGGCTCTAAGAGATTGAAAGGTTTAGAGGAGATGCTACAAAGTGGAGGAGGAAGCATGTTGGCGGTGAGAAGGCGGCCAAGCAGCAGGGAGGGTCCTTCTGAAGTGGAGCCAGATGAATTTGTAACAGATCCAAACAGCCTGGTTTCCTGAACTTCCCCAGCAATGGGAGGAGCGGAGACAATAGAAAGGGTTTGTCCAGGCCTAGAAATTAGCAACGGGGTGGGGGTGGGGGGTGAGAATTGAGGGCAGGGAGACTGTAGCAGAAAGACAAGAGAGCCAGACAAGAAAGGCACATCTTTGCAGTGACCAAATCAGGGGTCAGGACTGGACTGATGTAAGACAACATTAGGAAGGGAAGAATATCTAATGGTGAAAATAGAGGTTTTGAGGCCAGAGCTTTGAAAGGTCATCAGTACTCGGGTGGAGTGTTTAAGGGAGATGAGAAAAGCTAGCGAGAAGATGACTGTGAGCCTGGCTCTAGAATTAAGGAAGGAGGGGGACCACCCAGAAATCAGTAAGTCATAGCTTTGGGAAGAGCTAAATGAATGGAGTGGACTCCAGAGAGGAAAGGTCACTGCAGGACAATGACAGAAGCATGGTCCCTGAGCCAGTGAGGAAGGTGCATCATTATTTCTTAAAGAGGAAAGAGGACAGAGAGGTGCAGTGTGAGTTTTTCTAGCAGGGAACTCTGTGAAGGGAGCGATGTTTTGACAAGCAGTCAGATTTCCTGGAAACAGCAGCAGTAATACTTGAGATCACTGACCACCCAGAGGAGCTAATTCCCAGTGCAAAGGAAGCAGCGCTTTGTGCATATCAGGAAGGTCAAGACTGGATTCATAGAGGACTAGCTGATTTGGAGGGAGGGAGAGAAATGGCAATAGCTGAGGCTGTGCATAGAATGCTGAGTTGAAATAATGAGAATTAATTCACTCCAAAAATAATTGTTGAGAACCTATGCACTAGAGTTGAAATACAGATAAGACGACATTCACAACCCTGGGGAGTACCACTTAACAGAGAAGATAACTTTGTGGTGAGAGTATAGTCAGATCGCTCAAGTTCAAATCACAGCTTTACCACTTGCCACGTGGAATGACAAGTTTTTTAAATTCTCTAAGCCTCAATGGTCTCATCATTAAACAGGGATAACAGAACCCACCTCATTGACTTGCTATGAAGATTAAATGAGATAATACATGAAGAGAACTTAATGCCTGGAACATGGTTTTCTTAACACTAGTTGTTAGTATTCATTACAATATAAAAGGAGAAGTGCTGAAATACAGGTATGACTAGAGTACTTTGATTACATGAAAAAATCAGGAAAATACATGATTATTTTAGGGTAAGGTGGTGCTTCAAACAAAACATAAACCTCAAAAGCTATAAAGCAAATGATGGTCATATTTACTGTCATAAAATGTGAAGCTTTAAAAAATGTGTACCTTCTATGTGACAAGAAACATTGTAAGGTTAAAAAGCAAGCTAAACATTCAGTAAAATATGTTTAACCTCTGTTGCAAACAGAAGTTTATATGCATACTATTTTAAAAGCCATGACAGTAGTCAAGTGCATAGAGACAGAAAGAAAATACTGGGGCTGGGGAGAGGAAAATGGAAAGATGTTATTTAATAATATTTGGATATTATTTACGGAGTTTTAGTTTTGCAAGATAAAAAGAGTTCTGAAGATGAGTGGTGTTGATGGCTGTGCAATAATGTGAATGTACTTAATGCCACTGAACTACACACTTAAAATGGTTAAGGTGGTAAATTTCATGTTATGTGCACTTTACCAGTTTTCAATTTATTATTATCATTATTATTATTTTTAATCCTCACCCAAGGATATTCTTTCCATTGATTTTTTTTTTAGAGAGTGGGAGGGGGTGTGTGAGGGGGGGAGAGATGTGAGAGAGACATATCGATTAGTTGCCTCCCACAGGACTGTGGTTAAGTGGAGAAGGTAATGAAAGGCATTCCCCGGATGAGAGAGGTGCACACCTGGGAAGCAAGTTCAGGGGGCAGGGGACCAGCTTGCTGGCCAGGCAGGAAAAGGCACTGAGTTGATGAAATCACCTCCCCTAAGTTCCAAATGAAATGTTGCCCAAAGTATTTACTGAGCACCTACTATGTGTTGTGCATACGATTAAAAAAAACAAAAAAACAACTTACAAGAATCTACTTTCTTTCAAGTTGCTTTCAGTCCAGAGTCAGACATAAATTTTTTTAAAAATAATAAAATAACAAAATAAAATAATTGGCAAGGGCCTTAAAGAAAATACCAACAGTGCTGAAATAGAGTATGAGGCAGTTGGGCCTAGAAAGACCCCTCTGAGGCAGTTATGTTTAAGCTGAAACCTGAAAGATGAAGGCTCACTTAATAAATGGGTTGGATAAAGGGCAAAGCTTTCTAGGCAAAGGGAACAGCATGTACAAACACGGAGGAGGAAAAAGGCTTGGTTAGGACAGATCGGTGTGACTATTTCCAAAATAACACCCTGCATTTGCCTTCTCCGGTGTCCCTTTATGGCACCAGCCCTCCTGAGGACCTGCCCCGCCCTCCTGTAAGCACCTGCCAACTAATCAGCTTTTTTAATGACACGGCATTTAAAATTTTATTACATACTAAATGTTATACCCTATGCCTCATTCATGTACTGTTAGGAATTTCTATCTCCAAGGGCAGTGTGTGTGTGTGTGTGTGTGTGTGTGTGTGTGTGTGTAAGAGAGAGAAATTTGGAGTATAATATAGGTATGCTATCTGTTCCTATCTTGAACACTTAAACACAGAAATCCATGCACCCTCAAACCATTAGCTTTTTGAAACCGAATACCATAAATTTTACTAAAAGTCAGGTTGAAATTGTGAAAAGCTGACAGGAAGGAGAGCATTGAGCCTAACCTGTTCAAGTGCAGCTTCTTTTAAACTTTGGGCTATTATCTGAATATCAAAGAGCATAAAAACTGATGTGTAAAATTCTCCTCGATTCAATTAAGCATTGTCAGTTTTTTTTAAGAGCCAAAGATAGAGCAAAGAGAGAGCTCACAGTCCAAGAGGGAAGACTGACACATGGAACAATCCCACAGAAGTAATAACTGTTCGAAGAGAGCTGCCTATAGTGTGATGGGAACAGAGGTCAGGAAGCAAGGGGCTCAGTGAGGGGTGGGAATCGGAGCCCTCCTGCAGCAAGAGGTGATGTTGGAGGGTTGGGGAGGAGGTCGAGAGTAGGCGAACGGCATTCCAGGTAGAAGGAGCAGCATAAACAAAGAAAGCAGAGCTGACAGTACACAGAGAAGGAGAGTTTGGGGCATTCGTGATGAGCAACACAGTCATCAACAACAGTAGAGCTTTATTGAGTGTTACTATACACACTCAATATGAATACTTACATGTTTGTGTTTTAATGCTCAAAAGGGGTATATGATTATCTTTATTTCACAGGTAAGAACAGAGAGGTTGATTAAGTTGCTCAAAGTCACACAGCTGCTAAGACAAAAGAACAACAGAGACCATTTCCAAATAAACATGGTCAGGCTTTGATTATTTTTTCTCCTTAGTGTTTTTCATGTCCATGGAAGATTTACATTGTATGAAACTACACAAAGTAGAAAGTTAAAGCTCCCCGTAATACTGCCTCTAAGATGTGGTGTTGAACTTTCCCTATGGTTTTGCCCTCAGCAATACTTCATATTGGCATTGCTGATAAGTTCTCAGATACCCAGGTCTATGAAGCTGAAAGTTAGGCAGACAGTCAAGGAGTGAAGGGCCTTGAATGGCTTAGGATAACTTTGGAATTTCTCCAGTAGGTGTGTGTGGGCAGGGTTCCCTTTAAGGTTTGTAGGAGGAGGGTGGTGATCAGAACAGCGTTTAGTAAGTTCATTCTGCCTCCTGTGTGGAGGAAGGACCCCACCCTCACCCCTGCCTGGTCTCTGTAACCCAGAGAGCTTAATGGGGGATGGAGAAAAACACCAGTCAGCCCTTACTCCTCCTCCACGGCAGAGTGGACCCTGCACACCCACCTTGCCATTTTCCCTAGAGATGAGAAGAATCAGGAGGGTGGGGTAGTGCCCTCATCCTGACACCCCTGCTCAGGAGATGCCTGTAGGCCCTTCACAGGCTCAGACAGAGCTGAAACCTGGCTTCAGACTCCTTTTTAGAGGGAGCAAAGAAGAGACTATCTTTTATGTGCCCAGGAGAGAATCCAGCTTGGTGCTGTGTTATTTCCTGGGCTGAGCTTTCTTGATTACTTTATATTTTGAATCGGGAAAGCCTCTGTCATTTAGAAGCTATTTTTCTGGCTGCAGATCAACAGTGGCTAACATGGACACTGGGAGCAGACCCAGCGCCGTCCAGAAATGATTAACATCCTGTGTTGTGAGATGTCAAAACACACGGACAGCCAAAGCTTCAGAGAGCCAGGCCGCGCAATGTTATGGCAGTCAGCCCTTGGTTCACTTGGGGAAAGATGCTATAATTCCTACCCGAAATCAATGAAATTGAATAAAGGCTCAGAAAACAAACCTCATGGACGTTCACTTTCAGGAAATGCTTCGAGTTGGTTTGCTGAACTCCAGTTATCCATGGATTCTGCAGGGAATTCAGGCTTACGGTCCTCTCGCTGTAGACCTGATCACTTGCCTTGGTCAAGCGCAGCCACTGCCTCTCCAGACTATCACATTATCAATTGCTGTGTTTATTTAATTGTCTGCCTGTTTTGGAAACATTCTCCTAGACTCCTGTCTGACTCATAGGTTAAGGAACATGAGTAATTCTTCTGGAACTCACTTGGAACAGGAGGGAACCCTTCCCATTTGATTTCCGGTCCTAAAAAAAGACAAGATAGTTCATACAGGATGCTAATTAGTTTTCCTATTCAACAGAGAGCATGGCCTAGCCCTGCTTGGAAAACTGCCTTTGTACTCTAGGGTTTAGAAATTTGAACACCTCCAAATTTTATTCAGAATTATAAAACGACACCAGAATATCATTTTGTTGTTTTAGTTTTCCTGCTGAAGTTTTAGTTTTTGCTACAGAGGAAATCCAAATGATGTCTCTTAATGAGACATGGAAATTAGTAGGAATGAACAACCAGATTTCGCTTCTAAATTTTTCTTGTTCTGTTGTTGGTGTAGGTAACCTCTCATTGTCCTCTTCCTGCTGTTTTTGGCCTATCCTGCAAGTAGTGATATAGACTCCCTAGAGTTCTTTAACCCAAATGGGTGTGGCTCCCTTTGGAGGCAGAACAATTTGGCGTCTACTTTCTGTAGCAGAGATGGTAAGAAAGTGGCTCCATATCCCTTTGTTTTTAAACCAGCTTCACAGAGGACTAGCCCCTTCATAGGACCTGGGTATCTGAGAACTTTTCAGTAGTCCTAATATGAAGTATTGCTGGGGGAAAAACCATAGGGAAAGTTCAACACCACATCTTAGAGGCAGTATTATGGGGAGCTTTAACGTTCTACTTTGTGTAGTTTCATACAATTTAAATTTTCCATGAATATTAAAAACACTAAGAAGAAAAAACAATCAAAGCCTGACCATGTTTATTTGGAAATGGTCTCTGTTCTTTTTTGTTTTGGCAGCTGTGTGACTTTGAGCAACTTAATCAACCTCTCTGTTCTTACCTGTGAAATAAAGATAATCATATACCCCCTTTTGAGCATTAAAACATAAACATGCAAGTATTCATAATGAGTGTATATAGTAATACTCAATAAAGCTTTACTGTTGTTGATGATGATGGTGTTGATCATCACAAATGTCCCAAACCCTCTCTCTCTGAAACCTAGTTGTTAAGTGGTACAGAAGCTAACACTCTCCCTTTTGGTAGAAGGGAAAGTAGCAGTCTAATTAGAAGGGCATTCAATCAGGAAGATGCTAAGAGATAAAGAAAAATTCACAGTTTTCCTCACTTCTCCAATTCTTCCTCCAGAGAACAGCTGGGAAGAACAATGTCCACTTCATCTTTCCTCTAAGTGGAATTTATTTATTTTTTAAAAAATATATTTTATTGATTTTTTTACAGAGAGGAAGGGAGAGGGATAGAGAGTTAGAAACATCGATGAGAGAGAAACATCGATCAGCTGCCTCCTGCACACTCCCTACTGGGTATGTGCCCGCAACCAAGGTACATGCCCTTGACTGAAATCGAACCTGGGACCTTTGAGTCCGCAGGCCGACGCTCTATCCACTGAGCCAAACCAGTCACGGCTCTAAGTGAAATTTAGATTTGGCCACTCCTCACATGAATCTCTTTGAAAGCTTCCACAGCACTTTGAATGAAGTCATTCTCCTTACTTGTCCTCCTTGCTGCACATGATCTCCCACTGCCCACTTCTGTCCTCTCCCCTCTCTACAGTTTTTTAGGCCCCCACAGGGCCTCAGCCCCACCCTCCTCCACTCCTGCTCCCCACATGTCTCAGCTTAAATGTGGCCTCTTCAGAGAGACCTCTCCTGGCCACCCCCCTCATTAATCTCTACATAACCACTGTTTATTTCACTGTACTTGTCACAAGTTTACTGGTTTATTTGCTGCCTTGTGTGCATTCTCTCTTTTTTAAAATACAGGATCTAGGGAGGCAAAGATAATGCCTGGGCTGTCACATAGTAAGTGCTCAATAAATTCTTGTGGAAACAGGAAGAGGAGAGAGAGAGGAAGAGAAAGGAAGGAAAGAAAAATGGAAAAGAGGGAGGGAGGGGAGAAAAAAACTACAAAGGAAGTAAAAAAGTGAAGTACTCAATGGATAGGCTTAAAAGCCTGATGACAAGTAGAATGGGGTGCCAATGAAAGAAACAGTAACAGTTTGGGAAGGAACATTAAGTTAGAAAATAAATTGATGAGCTCAGTTCAAATGTTGCATTTAAAGTGAAGGCAGGATGCCCCATGAAACATCCAGTAGGTAGGTAAATGCAGCAGTGAAACTCAAGGCCAGACTGGGGCTAGAGCTGCCAGTCGGAGAACCATGCAAAATGTTATTGAAGCTCTCAGAATGGACGAAATCCTTCAAGGACAGGGAAGGAAGGAAAAGAAAAGCAATTTCTGGGAACCAAAATATTTGGGTTCCAGGTGGACGGTGCTTGCAAACTAAAACCTAAAGGAATTCATGAATGGCAACATCAGGAGTTGGCGCCTGCAGCTTAATTTGACCCAGAATGGGAAACCTCCCCTAGCCCAGACATGGACAGGATTGGCCAATCCATTCAGGCTCAATGCACGTAGCTGAGACATTCAGACTGGAGAAGATGGGACATGGTGTGATGTCAGGGCTGAGGAAAAGGGGGAGGGTTCTAAAGAAGAGCCCAACAATGGTATAAAATGCCTAAGAAGCTACTGTGCACAGTGTAAAGATTCTGCTCAGCTCAGTGTCCTGACCAGATATATGGAGGTGATGGTGATGAAGAGAAGCAAAGTTGTGTTACAGGAGTTTGTCTTTCCCTCGGGGCTTTCTGCTTCCATTTATCTCCTCCCTGGCTGTTAGTGGTCTTTACGAAAAAGAGTAAGAAGCCAGAGGGCCCTGGTTTGTCCCCCTCCGCCCCCAGCTGTGTGACTCTGGGACCACTTCCACTCTGAGCATCAGTGGGGTTCGTGTGTGTGTGTGTGTGTGTGTGTGTGTGTGTGTGTGTGTGTGTTGAACCTTTATTGTTGAGGGTATTACAGATGTCCCCCCTTTCCTCCCCATTGGCCTCCACCCAGTTCCAACCCTGCCCCAGGCCTTCACCACCCTACTGTCTGTGTCCATAGGTAAGATCTCAAGATCTTTGGTTAATCTCTTCCCACCTTCTCTCCCCCTTTCCTCCCCCCACCCCCTTCCCCCTGAGATTTCCCTCAGTTTGTTTCATGTTTCTATGCCTCTGATTCTATTTTACTCACCAGTTTATTTTTTCCCCATTAGATTTTTTGTTTATTTATTTTGATTTTTAGATTCAATTGTTGGTAGCTATGTATTAGTTGTTCATATTTTTTTATCTTTTTTTCCTTCTTCTTCTTCCTCTTCTTAAAGAATACCCTTCAACATTTCATGTAATACTGGTTTGGTTGTGTTTTAATCTTTCAGGTGAGGATGCTAATAGCTAGCTCCTGGAGTTGTTGTGAAGATATTAGGACAGTGATTCTCAACCTTGGCTGCACATTAGAATCACCTGGGAATCTTTTTAAAATCCTGATTTCTGGGCCTCATCCTCCGGAAATTCTGTTTCTTTGTTACTAATGTTGTGGCCCCACCCCATAACAAAGAAATAGAATTTCCGGAGGATGAGGCTCAGAAATCAGGATTTTAAAAAGATTCCCAGGTGATTCTAATGTGCAGCCAAGGTTGAGAACCACTGTATTAGGAAGACTCTAAAGCAGGGTTGGGCAAACTTTTTGACTCAAGGGCCACAATGGGTTCTTAAACTGGACTGGAGGGCCAGAACAAAAGCATGGATGGAGTGTTTGTGTGAACTAATATACATTCAAAGTAAACATCATTACATAAAAGGGTACGGTCTTTTTTTTCAATAGTTTTATTCATTTCAAACAGGCGGATCCTGCCTGTGGGCCGTAGTTTGCCCACGGCTGCTCTAAAGTCTAAATAGTGCCTTGCACAAAGTTAGTGCTCAACAAATATTCATTCTCTTTCCCTTCCAAGACCGCTCACATTTGGCCCCTCCCATTCTTATCAGACATTTACAGTTTCGTGGAATTACATTAGCTCTTCTAGGAATATTGGAACCTGAAACTTTCTATACACTTGTGGAATTAATTTTTAATTACCCATTCATTCTTTCTCTCCACAAACATCTATTAAATACCTACTATGTGTTCAGTGCTGACCTAAGTGCTGGACGTGCAAGGGTGAATAAAACAGACACTTTGTGGAAATTAGCTTTACTGTTCTGAAGCATACAGAAGAGAATAAGTGCACGGCAGTAGTTATCAAACCATGGTATGTATCAGAATCACCTGGAGGGCTTATTAAAACAGACTGCTGAATTTTCAATTCAGTAAATCTGGAGAGGAGACTCTAGGACTTTGCATGGCTAACAAGTTCCCAGGTGATGCTGCTGCTGGTGTTCCAGTGAGAACCACTGGAAGAGTATTAAGGAGGAAGGGGAATAGAGCATTAATAGAGCCTTGAGTCAGAAGAATCTGATATCACTTATCTCTAAGATTATATTGTTCTCCTTGATAAGGACAAGCCAGCAGGTCTTCCAGTTAAGCGCACAAACTCCAGAGGTTTGGGTGGGACTTCAGAGGAATCTGAAGGCATAGTAACATCAGCTTCCCCATGCTGGAACCCAGCTGCCTTTGATCCCAGTTCATCTCTTCTCTGCCTGCAAACTTCTGTGTCCTTCCAGTATCTTTTTAAATCAAAACCATTTTCTGACAATTTTCCTCACTTCCCCAGGCAGATTTTGGGCATTTTCTACTCTCACAGCACTTAATACACCTCACTATTTTGATAACTATCTTACTAGTATTGGTCTATGAATTTGTTTATTGACCTATATTCCTTACCAGACCACAAATGCCTGGAGAGGTGGGACTGTGTCTTATTGATCTTGGAATCTCACATAATACTTAAATGTTTATTGACTGCCAGACAACTAATTGGCTACATGGATACTTTGAATGTGATGCCAGGAAAAACTATCACAATTGACATTGTGTGTAGGTATTGAGAGTTGTGAGCAAATACTTTATTGCCTGAAAAAGATGGGTTCAGATCTTTGCTCCACCATTAGCCATGTAATCTTGGATAAATTAATCATTCTGAGCCTGTTTCATTATTGGTAAAATAAAGACAATAATCGTAGCATGTAAGGACTAAGTAAAATAATATGTATAAGAATTTTAGCATGATGATTGACACATAGATAACATAAAATGAAATTTAATATTTGATCAAATAAAGCAAAAAGAACAACTGAAAAATAAAAATTGATTAGACTTTGTAAAAAGTAACACTGTCAATTAAATCTTTTTACCATATCTGTTTAATATTTATGCCCTATTACTCTGCAGCAAAATACTATTTTGCGTATCACTTAAAATATGTCGAGGGGAGAACCAAGATGGCGGCATAGGTTAACGCCGGAGTTTGCTGCTTTGAACAACTACTTCAAAAGTGAAACTAAAAGACGGAAGGGACATCACCCCGAACCACAGGAACGCTGGCTGAGTGGAAGTCCTACAACTAGGAGGAAAGAGAAACGCATACGGACACTCAGAGGAGGCGCAGTGCTGAAGTCAAATTCTGAGGTGCGGAGTGCGCGGAGCGGGCTGGCGGCGGAGGGCGCGGTTGGCGTTTTCAATCGGGAGGGAGTCGCAGACTCTGAGCTCCAGATATGGGCGAGTCTCTAGCGACCCAGACTCAAACGGGAGAAGCGGGACTGTCTGGCTTCGGTCAGAGCGAGTGCAGCTTTCTCTCCGAGCTTTGCAGCGGGTGCTGGGACTCAGAGAGGCAGAGCCCCTGGGGACAGGACTGAGAGCCGCCATAACTGCTCTCTCCGGCCCACCCTGTTGATCCTGTGCGACCCGCCCCGCCCAAGCCCTGCACACAGGCATTTGCCGGATAGCCTCAGGCAAAGGCTAGATTAGCACCTCCCTAGAGGACAGAAGTTCTCTCACTGCTGACACAGCTGATTCTCATAGCCACTTGGCCTGGAGGTCAAACCCTCCCTGGTATTAGCTACAACAAGGTTTAACTATAAGACTGCGAACAAAGACCACGAGGGGGTGCACCAAGGAAGCATAACAAAATTCGGAGACAAAGAAACAGGACAAAATTGTCAATGGAAGATATAGAGTTCAGAACCACACTTTTAAGGTCTCTCAAGAACTGTTTAGGAGCCGCCGATAAACTTAATGAGATCTACAAGAAAACTAATGAGACCCTCGATGTTATATTGGGGAACCAACTAGAAATTAAGCATACACTGACTGAAATAAAGAATATTATACAGACTCCCGACAGCAGACCAGAGGAGTGCAAGAATCAAGTCAATGATTTGAAATGCGAGGAAGCAAAAAACACCCAACCGGAAAAGCAAAATGAAAAAAGAATCCAAAAATGCGAGGATAGTGTAAGGAGCCTCTGGGACAGCTTCAAGCGTACCAACATCAGAATTATAGGGGTGCCAGAAGATGAGAGAGAGCAAGATATTGAAAACCTATTTGAAGAAATAATGACAGAAAACTTCCCCCACCTGGTGAAAGAAATGGACTTACAGGTCCAAGAAGCGCGGAGAACCCCAAACAAAAGGAATCCAAAGAGGACCACACCAAGACACATCATAATTAAAATGCCAAGAGCAAAAGATAAAGAGAGACTCTTAAAAACAGCAAGAGAAAGAAACTCAGTTACCTACAAGGGAATACCCATACGACTGTCAGCTGATTTCTCAACAGAAACTTTGCAGGCCAGAAGGGAGTGGCAAGAAATAGTCAAAGTGATGAATACCAAGAACCTACAACCAAGATTACTTTATCCAGCAAAGCTATCATTCAGAATTGAAGGTCAGATAAAGAGCTTCACAGATAAGGAAAAGCTAAAGGAGTTCATCACCACCAAACCAGGATTATATGAAATGCTGAAAGGTATCCTTTAAGAAGAGGAAGAGGAAGAAAAAGGTAAAGATACAAATTATGAACAACAAATATGCATCTATCAACAAGTGAATCTAAGAATTAAGTGAATAAATAATCTGATGAACAGAATGAACTGGTGATTATAATAGAATCAGGGACATAGAAAGGGAATGGACTGACTATTCCTGGGGGGGAAAGGGGTGTGGGAGATGCGGGAAGAGACTGGACAAAAATCGTGCACCTATGGATGAGGACAGTGGGTGGGGAGTGAGGGCGGAGGGTGGGGCGGGAACTGGGAGGAGGGGAGTTATGGGGGGGAAAAAAGAGGAACAAATGTAATAATCTGAACAATAAAGATTTAAAAAAAAAAACCAAAAAAAAAAAATGTCGAATTAGCTTTGACAATTATTTTTACAACATTAAACTCTGTTAATGTTTGTTGTTAAGTAAAGGAGACTGAAGACTAAGGCAAAAGCCATTTGACTTTAGGATGTCATTCAGAAAAATGGGTACATAGTAGAATAAGGAAGGATTCTGAAGTGAATAACAGGCCACACATATAGACAATGTTTTTTTTGAGAAGTGTGCCAACAAGTAGAGAAAGAGAGAGAATAGTAGTTTTATTTGTTGGATAATGTAACTATAAAAAAAATAAATGTTTCCATTAACATTAGTTATATATATATATATTCATTCCAGATTTGAAATGGTTTTAACACAAAGTACTAGGCATTCTTTTTATTTGTTTGTTAACCCTCACCCAAGCATATCCATTGTTTTTTAGAGAGAGTGGAAAAAATAGAGAGAGAGAAACATCGATGTGATAGAGACACATTGATTGGTTGCCTCCTGAATTCACCCTGACCAGGGTCAGGGAACCAACTTGCAACCAGGTATGTGCCCTTAACCTGGAATCAAACCTGAAACCCTTCAGTGTGCAGGCTGATGCTCTACCACTGAGCCACACCAGCCAGAGCACCAGGCATTCTTAAATCTCAGTCTTACAATTTTTTTCTGAAGTAAATGTCAAATACACATATAGCTCATTTTAATGTTTCACTGCAAGGGTGGTTCCTTTGCTAATGGATTCCCAAGCATATTCTTTTAACCAGTACTTAAAATGTTTCCATGTTAAGGTTTGTATCCGCTTTTTAAAAATATCTGAAGGCTAGATATTTTTAAATGGGCAGCACCTTATGAGAGGAAGAACACTGTTCAATAAATCAGGTTTAATGACCCGGGCAGGAGAGAGCAAGAAGGAATCTTTCATTGGCAGAATTGCTCTTAAAAACAGTAATGCACAGGAAATGGATGACAGCAAATTTCAAAGCACAGCAAAAGCCTCTTTAATGCTGAACATGGAAGTTGCACTTCAGTTTAAAATTTGCTGAAACAAAAATAAAAATGTACATGAAGCCCTTTGGGTCTTGATGTGTACAAAAATATATGAGTGATATGTTATTCTACAGGGTCCTATGATAATCAGGTTTGACTGCTTGTTTTCCAAAGAGCTTTTATCTTTATTCATTCTCCAGGCAAGCTAGTGTAGTGCCCTCTCCCCAGTGTGTTCAAGTGTGCACCAAGGACTTGCCTGCAAACAGAAACTTGGAGAGGGAAGCTTAAAAAAAAAAAAAAAAAGCTTTCTGCATTGCAGTTAATGGCCTCTTGCTGCTTGCTTTGCAGAGGATAAGCACAGTTTAGAAGCATGGTTAATAATGAACCAAGAAAAATATTAAAGCATTATTTGTGGTTTTTGTTTTTCTATTCTTTCATTTTAGAGAAAATGTATTTTTCTAGTTCAACCAACCTGACAGACCCTTTGCAGAATAAGAAACAAAAATGGAATGTTTGCCCTTCGAAAGACTGCAGTACCTAACATTTTAGAATAGGATCTTATTGTCTTAGTCTTAATTAACCCATAACTTCCACATGTGGTGAATTGCAAACAGTCATTATAAGGTGATCCTTTGGAAGTATGAAAACATTTTCTCATGGGGAAAAGAAGGTTCTTTGCGATGACCGGGTTTTGACACTAGTCCACACAAGTCTAGTTGAGCCATGATACACTTAAAAGGACAGTCAAAATAAAAAGTGCAGAGGCAGCGTTATTTCGGGGATGGAAAGAACACAGATATAAGAGCCAAAAAGACCTGAAACCCGGGTTGAAATCTAGGTTAGCTGCTTACCAGGTTTACGAAGTTGGGAAAATAATTTTGCCTACCCAAGCCTCAGTGGCCTCACCCATAAATTATGGATAATGCTGGAGTCCCAAGGTTGCTTCTGCCAGGACAGACACGAGTTGAGAGCAGAAACTCTGAAGCCAGATACTTGGTTTTGATTTCAGGCTCTGCCATTTACTTGCCAGTAACCTTGGACAAGTTATTTCACCAAGGTTTAAAATGAGGATAAAACAGAGGCCTACCCCCAGAGTTGTTCTGTCACTTGTGTTAGGTTGAGACCATAAATATGAGTGCTTAGAATATTACTTAGCATATGAGAAGAATTATAAAAGTGTTATTTATTATTAGATATGCTTTCTGTCTCTTCTTAAACAATAATAATAACCTATCCTAAACTAAAAAGTACAGGTGGATAATAGAATTATTATTAAGTAAGGAGACGGAAAACTAAGGAAAAGCCCTTTGACTTCAGAAAAATGGGTATATAGGAGGATAAGGAAGGTTCAAGAAATTGATTTTGGTTCATGGTAATTTACCACCATATATGGAAAAGAAATTTTATGCCCCAGAATGTGCAAATGGAGAAATGGAGAGAGAAGGAAGGATTGTGTCTAGCCAAAACCACAATTTCAGATGCGCCATTCACCTGGTTTGAGAAGAATGTCAGTGTTACCTATTCTTCACCAGAAGGAAAATAAGCAACAAGTCTCTGCAGCCAGACATAGAAAGGTCTTGTTTTGAGAAAATGGAAAGGAGACCTCAGGCATGCTTGGGCAAGGTTATCATTCCCCTGCCTTTTAATTACAACTACCATACTGAAAATAGTTGCATTGTACTTCATTCATTCATCGTTGTTCAGCAGTCCCGTTTATGGAATGTGAAAATATTCCATGCCTTGCAAATGAAGACAGCTGGATGCTTAAGGCCCAGCCTGAAGTATTAAATAGAATGGGAGGCCTAATGTATTCTTTTTTTCCTGGAACAATGAAACTGTTGTTTATCAAATATATCCTTAATTCCTAGGATTAGCCAGAGGTGGGGAAGAAATGTGATTTTAATAGGGAGGTTGCCAAGAATTTCAGCTTCACCTACCTGGAAAAGTTAACTCCTAAACATTGTAACAAACCAGAGTCCTGGTAAGCCTTCCCAGATGCTGATAAGGCCCCTGCCTTAGGGGGAGAGAATGGAGGAGTAAATGCGGTGGGACTTTTCTCTGACGGGGGTTAATTGAGGGAGTGACTCCTACATTTTTGTATGAAAGGAATTGTCTTGTGTATATGTATGGAAGAAGTACAGCTCACTTTTACATCTTTCATTGTTTTTCATTTATCATTCAAACAATATTTGTTTTTATTAAGATGCTACTAGTTTGATATTTATGGGAGACCTGGGTGAACCATGCAGGCATGGCTTGTGGGAAGACAAGAAATTACAAGAGTGATAGTGCTTTGAGAGAGGAAGTACAGGGTGCATTTTATGGCGGGAGGTCAGGGAAGGCTTCTCAGAGGAAGTGACCTTTAAGCAGAGAAGCAGGTGTGAACCAGATTAATGTGGACAAAGGCACTGAGAAAGGGAAATTTACAAGCACATGGGTCACTGTACAACCTTGTTTTGCTGATGACTTTCACCTTTGTTACCTAGCCAATCTCCCAAGGGCTAACAGGTAACATCATTTAATCATATTTCCTTCCCTCTCTCCGGCAGATGTAAAAATGCACAAAGGAACAATTCAGCAGTAGATAAAGGTAAGGACAGCATAGGGGACAAAAATAATAGCAATATGACCAAAACCAAATGACTCTATTTGTACTCAAGCTTTGGATATCTTTATTTACAGTAACTTTTATTGTCAGTCAATCCTTTTCATAGCTGGAGTGCCCTTTGAAACATGGAATTGGGTAATAAATTTTTTAAAGACACTCATCAGCCTATAATCATTTCCGGTTTTGTTTTTAACTGGATAGCATATAAATTTTCTTGTCTTTAACATAGATTTATGACAAAGAAGCAGTAGCAGGAGAAAACACTAAAACCTTAGAAAAATATGTGAGTTTTATTCTTTGCCTATCCTAATGGAGTCTTTCAAACCTAGTACAGTAATGGCGTAGGGTAGGAAAGCTGTGTGTGCCCATCCCATAGGCCTATGCTCTACTCAAAACTGTTCATTATAAAGAAAAATTAGAAACAATGAGGGGTTTTTGTACAATGGTGTGTGGTTCCTTCATACAATGCGAAATGCTGTAGCATTTAGACATGTTGTAGGAAAGGCTTAATGGCATGAAGGAATGTTCACAATAGATTAATTTTAAATAGCAGAATGGCAAAAATATTTCAATGTGATAAAAATTAGGTTGCAGTATAATATAGTTACAAAGAAATCTCAACAAAGATAATACATCAATATTTGAACAGGGGTTCTATCTGCTTAATAAGATTATAGATTATTTTCTTCTTCATGTTTGTGTTTTCCAAAAATTTTGTCGCAAATATATTGCTTTTGTAATCTGAAAAGAAGCATCGGATGTTCTTGTCTTTGTTTTTTTATTGCAAAGAGGAAGGAGAGATTTGAGTAGAAATCATTCTTATAATGCACACGTATTCGTGTGCAAGATGAGAGTTTTCCTTAGGTAGGTTTCGAATCAGTACCTTTTGTGTGAGTAAAGTAAAGGACCCAGAGTTGCTGCAGAGGACTCAAACAGGCTTCATTGCTTGGGGAGTCGGAGTAATGACTTTTATTTAAAAAATAGAAAAAGAAAAAAAATAGGGCCAATGAAATAGACATCTCCATAAGAAGTAATGTTTTGTATCAAGTAATTCTTCTATTACGAATAACTGGTTTAAATAGCACTCCTAGAAATATCACTTACATCTCACTACCCCAATTTCTGACCTTTTAACTGGAATGTGTATGGTACATTCTGTGTGGGCCTATTTGCCGTTTGTCCCTTTCTTTTGTTCATTGTGTGTGTGTGTGTGTGTGTGTGTGTGTGTGTGTGTGTGTGTAATTCACCTTTATTTTTATGGTCTCTAAATTTTGTTATGCTTAGAAAGGCCTTCAAGTTTATAAACATTTTACCCATATTTTCTCTAGTGTTTTTATTGTTTTCACTCGTTACATCCTAAATAACTGGGGGTTATATTTTAGTGTGAGGATTTGGGTAGAGAGCAAGATTTATATGTTTCCAAATGGCTGGCTAGTTGTTTTAATAGCATTTATTGAAAATCCATCTTTTCCCCAAGAAGTTAAAATTCACCATTATGTTATACTCAATGTTTTTGTCTTTTGGGTCTGTTTCTGGGTGCTATGCTTTTCATTCATCTGTTGGTCTGTTTCTAAGCCAATACCAGACTATTTTAATAACCACAGTTTTGTAGTATGCTTTGATAATGTTAGATCAAATCCCACCCCTCCTGCAAACCCATCTTATCCCCTCTACCCCCCCTTTCTTTTTCAAAAGTACATTGTGATGTTTTTAGTTAATGCATTTCTTAAATAGCTTGACTTAATACCTCACTTTGCTTTACTAACTGAAATGGATTTTTCCCTTAAAAAAATATTATCCAGAGAGTGAGTTTTAGGTGCTGCTCACTCTAGTAAGTAGGGCAGAACTATGCCAGCTTTGTAAAGACAGTGTCTTTTTGTTCTCCAGGGCTTCTGTTGAGAAATGATGTGGTCACTGGCACTTTAGCTCCCTCTAGCAAACACCCCTCAGCCAAATGGAAAAGCCCCTTTGACATTTGAGCAAGATTTCTGGAAGCTTGGCCATGTCTGCAGACAAGATCTGGTCTAAAGCTTAATTACATGGTCTAGGACATATTCCAACTGAGATATTACTGCTCTCCCATTCTCAGCTGCTGTGACCATCCCATTCAAAAAAAAAAAAAAAAAAAAAAAAAAAAAAGCCAAGGAAAGTCTTTTAAAAAGCAGCTGAAAGAGTTATAAACACTGGTTAACCCATTAATGTCTGATTTTTTTTAAATACCTATTTTTGTATGCCCATGTAGGCCAACCTTGGTTTAAAAAAATCAGCCCTAGCCAGTTTGGTTCAGTGGATAGAGTGTTAGTCTGTGGACTGAAGGGTCCCAGGTTCGATTCTGGTCAAGGGCATGTACCTTGGTTGTAGGCTCCTCCCTGGACCCGGCCCTGGTCTGGGCTTATGCAGGAGGCAACCAATCGATGTGTTTCTCTCACATATTTCCTTCTTTCTTTCCCTCTCTCTTCCACTCTTTCTAAAAAATCAATGGGATGAGGATTTAAAAAGAAAGCGAACTACTATAAACATAAACCACTTTCAACTGAGTTCACTGCTCTGGCATCATGCCGTCTTCGCTTGTTTCTGTCCCTGATTTTCCCTATATCTTCTGGCTCTAGAAGCTGTTTTAGTAAAACAGCTTTCTTACAGTCAAATCTCTGTTGTTCTAACCAAAACCTTTTTCTCAAATGTAAGTTTCCTTTATCTTGCTCCAAATCTGTCTGTTGAGACTTTCTTCCAAACTTTTCCAAACCTGACTCTTCACTTCTTGCTTCTCCTTTTGCTCTTGTTATTCTGTATTTTCTTCTGTTCTGATTCTTCTTTCACTCCAGTAAGCACCTTCGGAGAATCTTGTTCAGCCCATGCCTCCCACTTTGAGAATTACCTATTTGAGCGCCTTCTCTCCTCCCCTGCCCTCCCCTCTCTCTCCCCCTTAGCTGTTGAGAGCATTCATGAAGGCCCATGTACAAATGGGTTGAATGGTAGAGCTACAGAAAAAGAAAATCATAAAGCAGACAGACGGGGAGAAGACTATTTCAGAGGCCACATGAGCCCAGAGAGAGGAGGAGATGAGAACTTCAGACCTAATGGTGCCTCAGTTCTCGTAGTCCTTTGTGAGGACTTGCTGGGCTTCTTACGCTAGGTTCCATGAGATACCCGTGTCTCCTCTCAATAAGTCTCCCCTTTGGGCTTAAGTTAGTTGAAGAGGCTTCTGTTTTTTGCATCCTCGAAATGTGAAACAACACCCTTATCTTCGAGTCCTGGGTATTTTTCTCTCCCTTCCACCGCCCCGCCATGAAACCCCAATCAGTTGGAGAATTTTAAAAAATAACAGTCATCACCTTTGAATTGATGACTCCTGTATATTCGGGGTTGGGCAAAAGTAGGTTTGCAATTGTTAGTATGGAAAATAATATAATAATTAAGAAATAATAATGCAAGGATAAACTCAGTGTTTTCCATACTCACAAGTGTAAGCCTCCTTTCCCCCCCCCCCCCACTCTGTATATCTCTGAATTATTGTCTTTGTTTTCTAGAGGAATTGTCCAAAGGACAAGGCAATTTACTGAAGTAGATAAGGGTGTGATCTCTGAGGTCAGACTGCTTAGGTAGCCTGAGACCTCAGGACCGCTCTGTGCTTTCACTTTCCCATCTATAAAATAGGAATAATTAAAGTACCCACTGTATAGGGCAGTGGTTCTCAACCTTCTGGCCCTTTAAATACAGTTTCTCATGTTGTGACCCAACCATAAAATTATTTTCGTTGCTACTTCATAACTGTAATGTTGCTACTGTTATGAATCGTAATGTAAATATCTGATATGCAGGATGGTCTTAGGCGACCCCTGTGAAAGGGTCGTTTGACCGCCAAAGGGGTCGCGATCCACAGGTTGAGAACTGCTGGTATCGGGGTTTGTGAGAATTGAATGAGGTAATGCATGTAAAGCTCTTAGAACAGTGCTTGGCACATTGCAAACCTGCAGTAAATGTTGTTGTTGTTGTTTATAGCAGCACATTTCCACTTGGCTTCCCACAAGGACTGTAACATGTCCATCTCAGGACTTCCCAGTTCCTTCCGAAGAGAGCACACCTGCATAACTCGTTGGCCCTGCCATTGGCTTCTCCATTGACCTCAGGTCTGTGGGACTTCAGGGCCTGTGCTTTTCCCATTAGACCAGGAGGCCCCAAATTTCACTGCAACTCAGATCCCAGTGATACTGAATCAGAATCCTCCAGACTGGGACTTGGGAATCTGTAGTTTAAAAAACTGCTCAGTTAATTCTAATGGACTTGGCCATTGAATTAGAGTTTGGGGAACTACTGTGAATTACACTAGTTTATCCTCGCTAACTTTATCTCCAAAATGGTGCAGTAAAGTAATTATTATATTTCATATCATTGTTAAGCTAATAAATGGATCTTTACTGTGTGCCAGGCACTGTGCTCAGAGCTTTTTATTACCTCATTTAATTCTCACACCAATTCCATGAAGTAGATACTATATTATTCCTATATTACATATGAGTAAATGGAGGTACAAAGAGGTTAAATTAATTGATAAAAGTCATTTCAGCTAGCAAGTGTGGAGAGTGAGCATGTCAACTACTGGGGTTAACGTGAAGATTACATTAGATAGTGTATTTAAAGCACTGACACACAGTGGGTACCAAATAAGTGTTTTATCTTATCTTCATTTTATCCATGTGATTCTGTTCATGCCCAGTGACTTTTAGATTGAGGACAAAGATATGATCTTTAACAGTGCCCACAGAACTGAAACTTCAATATCCTGAAAGTCAGACAATAAAGGGGAATTAGGTACCTGTGGAGATGGTGGTGTTTGGGATCTCTAACAGAGAGAAAAACAAGAGAAAGCATAATTATATATGGAAGAACAGGTGCACGTGAGCAGAAACAGCAGCGTGACCACGGAGGCCACAGAGTTATTGTGAGGATAGGAAAAGAGGAAAACCAACGCATGAGGACAGAACCACATCATCTCAGGGGCAGAGTCCTAAACAGATACCTATTCCAGCCCCACTTCTGCCACATCCTCATCCAGTTCTTACTTGGATACTTTCTGTGACAATAAACTTATCAAGGCAGGGGCGGCTCTAATTGTTAGAAAATTTTCTTCATATTTATTCATGTAAGGTTTCTACATATAGGTCCCCTTTATACTCATAGGGCTGTGAAGAATAAGTCTAATTTCTCTTCTGTTTGACAGTCGCTCAAATATATGAAGACAGTTACCTTGTACCACCTGGGGCAAAACCTTCTGCTTCCTTTAATCTTTCCTCATATGACATCTTTACATTCCTCTCTTTACAGCCCAGCCTGTTTACATCCCTCTGTCTGTGCATGTAGAAATTTTTTTTTTGCCAAGCCCTACTTGGAGACAATATTCAATGTGCATATTGACCAGCACTGGGCAGCACTGTAACACCCATCTTGCTTTACATATCACACTTCTATCAATGCAGCCTAAGACAGCATTCATTTATTTTGGCAGCCACACTTCACTGAGGACTCAGATTGAGTTGTCTGTCACCTAAGATCCTTTTAGTCTTGGTCTTACATACAGCTTTTAAGATACCTCTGCTGCTGCCCCCGCTTTCAGCAGTTGGTTTCCTAGGGCAGGACCCCCCACATTTATCCCTGTTAGAGTCAGTCCATTGCTACAACACTGCATTTGGCTTGTGCTGTGTAATGGTGTCGCTTCCCCTCCTGGCTTTGTGTCATCTGGAAATGTGATGCAGACCCTCTGGGGTTTCATTCAGAACACTGATAAAAGTCCTGACATCTGGGCCCTGGAGAGAGCTTTATGTCATCCAGATGGTAACTGGTGTGGTACAAAGGTTCTAAAGTCAAATAAACCTGGCTTGAATTATGGCTCTGCTACCTACTGTGTGACGTTGGACTAGCTAGCTAAACCCTGTGCAGTTTCCTCGTCTGTAAAATGGAGCTGTGAGGATCAAGGGAAAAGATGCAGGGAAAGCATTTAGCACAGAGTAGATGCTGCACAAATATTGATTCGCTTCACCCTTTGTTCTGGTCAACATGGATTCATTAATCAGCATCTTTTGGTTGTGGTTACTTAACCAGTTATTCGTCCAATTAATTATACTAGAATCCAGGCCCATATTTCTTCATCTTGTCTACAATATCTTAAAAAGTGCATTGCTAAAATCCCACTTACATACAGTAGTCTCCTCTTGAAATCCAGGCAGAGACAAAGTAAATGGCAGTATGATTCCACTTGCATGTAAACTTAGGAAAGTAAGCTACCAATGAAGCTGGTTGACCTTGAAAGCAGTCCACATTTGGGCCACAGGCACTATTGGGCAACCTCTCTGTGCCCGGCAATGAGCTGGGGATATGCAAAAGTTGTACAATGATTAAATGCAGTATCTGTGTTCAAGGAATAAGGCTAGCATTCTAGAGTCTTAGGGGCTAATCTGGGTCACAGAATTGAGTGCAGTGATTTAGTTCTATTCGATCATTATCTAGTCAGCAAACATTTAAGGAGGGGGCTCTTACTCAGTGCCATCTCACCCCTGTTAGGTGCTAAAAGGGGTGTGAGTGAGTATAACAAAAAAGAAGACACCACCGTCCTTGTATTCAGGGAGCTTAACATCTGGAAGGGGTGGGAGTTCTTTGTGCCAAAGGCCCTCTGCTGAGTTCTTGAAATGCAGAAGACAGATTCTGTCCGCTCAGTACCCAACTTGTATCTTATTATGAAATGTTTATTTTCTGTAACTATTTGTTTCTGTCTGTCTCACTCAGGGGGCAGATGTTTGCGGTAGAGACAGCGGCTGCTGGGATGGTGTCTGCCACACAGTAGGTGGTCAAAACCCAGCTACTGGAAGAAAATGCAGTGGAATCGCTCCAGGTGTCAGTTTTCATTTTTGAACGAGAATGACAGCTCCAACGGGACGCTTGGAGGTCAGAGTAACGATGAAGGTAAGAACACTTGGATGGAAAAGCCTTCTAGAAATACTAAGTATTCGTTCTCACATTTGGACTTTGGCAAACCAGGGTGTTTTAAGCACTCGAGTTCCTAAAATTGATTTCCTCGATAGAGTTGGAGGCAGGGAAGTGAGGCAATGCTTTTAGTCAGGGTGCCCCAAATGAAGACGGGGAAGGAGGAGAGGTGATAGAGGTGAGCCGGACGTCAGCCACGGACACAGGGAAGAGGGACATCCCGGGCGCCGGCAAGGATGCGGAGTCTGCACCCGCAGAGGCAACTCGAGTGACAGACCTGAGGGGAAAGGGAGAGGGCAGGGGCGAGGAAATCCAGGGAAAGCGCGCCGATTGGCCCTCTGCTCGGGGCGTGCTCTTCGTGTGCCAAGCGATTGGTGGCGGGAAAGTGGCAGGTAAACCAGCCCCTGCCGCCTCGCCATTGGCCAGAGGCTTCTCCAGCAGCCACGCAACTGGCCAGCGGAGCGCCGAGCCGCGCGCGGATTGGCCGGGGGCAAGGGCCGAGGCCGGCTTGCTTCGGGCGCTCGGATTGGCTGGAAGGAAGAGGCAGGTATCCGGCCTCCGCGTCTCCTCCATTGGTGGGCGGGGAAAGGGGGTTGGGCAAAGTGATTGGTGGGCGGGGGGCCGGGCCTGGGCCGGCGGGGAGCGGATTGGTCGGAAAGTAGGTTAGTGGTGCGACATTTAGGGAAGGCAGAAAGTAGGTCAGGGACGGAGGTGCCTGTTTACCCGCGCCGGACTCACCGCCGCCGCCGCCGCGGGATCCAAGTGGGGGCGCGGGCGCGGGCGCTCCCGGCGAGCCACGGTGAGTGTCGGGCTGGCTGCGGGAAGTGGCATGGCCCCGAGCACCCCGCCGGGGGCCGTTAGCACCTTGGCAGGCGCAGCGACCCCGCCGCCGCCCGGGTCGCTGCCCGGCCGCCCGGGAACCTTGCCCGACGTGCCCGCTGCCGGCCTTAAAGGGCCCGTGCCCGCTCCCTGCCCCCACCGGGGCCGTGAAGAGGCTGCGCCCCTTAAAGGCGCCGCGCCCGTCCGCCCTCATCATCCCTCACGGGGGCTGGCGCTGCTGGGTAGGAAGGGCAGAGGTGCCGCAGGCGTCCCTGAAGGGACCGGGAAGTACCTGCGTCCCCTCCGCGGGCATCGCTACCTGCCGCAGGGAGGGAGCAGCCAGCTGCCCCTTAAAGGGACAGCTCCGCCTTTTGGGAGCAATGACCGACTGAGGGCGAGTCCTAGAATGTATCCCCGGGAGCTGCGTGGACCCCGGAGGGGTCTATCCTTGACGGCTGCATCCCCAAGGGCGTTGGGCGAGCGATGCCGCTTCTGCCCTTCCTCCTCCTCTCCTTCACTTCCCTTTCGGGAGCCTGCAGGGCTGGGTGGGGGCGGGGAGGGCGTCTCCTTCGGGCTTAGGGAGTCCGAGCCTGCCCGCCCCTTTGGCCCTAATCGTCGGTGCTAGTGCTGCACCCGGGAATCCCCGATCCGAGCTGGGGCCGACCCCAGCGTTCGAACTTTCGTCCAGCCTGAGTCGTCTGGGTTCTGGGCAGCCCCAGGAGGAGCCCTTGTGGGTATGGGAGCAGGTGCCCCACGGCGCGGGGATGTCGCCCGGCGTCCAGGTGTGGGCCCGCCGCCGGTCCTGGAGCCCTGGAGCGCCGCGGAGGGCGCAGCGAGGCAGGCTTTAGCGCCAGGTTTGACAGATGTCAGAGGAGAAAAAGGTTCCCGCTCTTGATTGCCGGGGCGTTGACAGCCAAAAGAGCTTTCGTTTGCTTAGAGGAAAAGTAGAATAGAAATTAATGCCGACCTTATGGGGCACGCGTCAACCACCCCCGGGGTCGGGAGAGCTGGCTGCGGGACACGCGCAGGTGCTGGCGGCGCTCGCTCGGCGCTCAGATCTGGGAAGGGCGACACCCGCCTTTGGCGTCTGTTGTCAAGTTTGTCTTGGCCGGTGGGGGCACCAGGCTGACGCCCCTCACACCACAGTCCCTGCTCCCTTTTCCCTCCCTCAAGGGCTAGGGTCCTTCTCAGTCACCTAGCGCTGTTTTGGCATTTTGGTGCTTGTGATCCCTCTGCTTATATAGTTACTGCTCAACAGGAATTATTAGCCAAGTTTTATCGCCCAGCTCCCAGAAATAAGATTCGATATTGATGAAGAAACATTTCTTGACTATTATATCTGTATTTCCAGGGTCTTCTTTTTTTAAAAAAAAAAATCCATAAAAACTGCTGATGCATCTCATTTCCCTCAACACTTGTTTGTCATCTGTCCTTCTGACATCTGCTGCTGTTCTCCCTTTAATCTATTTTTATATGACAGCTATTATTTTAATTCTTCTGGTCCCATTGATATCAGGATCTGTCAATTTGGGTTGGTGGAGTTTTTAATGTAATGGTTGAATCATGAGCTTAAAATAATCATTGCTTCTCCTGAGCAGTTTCAAATAATCTCATGCTCTCTGTTCTTGCAAGAAATCACTGCTGTTAAATTTGATGTTCATATCAATGAAATTCCAAAAAGTATTTTTAAAACACAAAATTAAATCTTTCAGTCCATGCTGTTACTGAGTCATTTAATTGATAAGTCTTTAAAGCAGTTTGTTGAACATATTTAAAAGGCTTTAAAATGATTTTGAAATTATCTGTAGGATCCGAAGCTGAATCTATAGAGGCATTTTGGTTTTGTTTGTAACTGTAGCCAGTGAATAATGATAATATTAATAGGTTAAAAACATAGTTAAATATGTACATTATTCCAACCCATAAAATTTTAAATGAGAGAGAGAGAGAAAGAGAGAGAGAGCAAGCAACAGGTGTGGTGGAAGAGCGCTAGCCTGAGAGTTAAAATACCCTGGTTCCAGCCCAGACGTGGGCTTTCATGGCTATGCCGCTGGGGCAAGTTGCTGAGCTTTTCTGGGTTCTGGTTGCCTCAGATGAAAAATAAGGCAGTTAAACGAGGTGATCTCAAAAGTTTCTTCTGCTATAAAGTTCTGTGTGTCTCTAAATATTTAATACATTTGAATTCAGGTTGGTATTTTACCTGCTGAAACCCCTGGAATACCTGAGCTGAAGTCCTAGTTTCATAGAAACTTAAACACATGGTGTTTTAAAGACTCCATTTCAAATGATTTATAAATAATGACCTCTTAGGAGTTTGTCTACTATTTGCAAAAAAAGGTTTGCCTACCACAGGGAGGAAAAGGAAGTGGCCGTGCTTTCAGATTTATCCCTCCACACCGATAGTCTCTACCCAGTTTATATACTAAGTGATGGACAAACAGTGTAGAAAGACTTGGCTATGTTAACAGACTCTGGGAGAATATGAAAAACTAAATATTTCATTTGTCTTTGACATAACGGTTGCCTTCCTTTTATGAGCTTACTTTTATTTGTGATTCCATCATCAACTTTCACTGCAGTGGAAGAAAGTCAATATTAAAGAAACATTGCCCCTCACAATGTTATAATTATAGGTGGTGATTTTAGTTACTGTCATGATAAACACTTGCAGGGAAGTAAAAAAAAAAAAAAAAAAAAAAAAAAAAAATCCTCTGTAGACCATAAGGTTCAGTTAGGAGCCCAGAAATAGGTATGTTGCCCTTTTCCACAGTCCTTTCTCTCCTCATTGCCACTTTATCATAATACCCAGACACTCCTAACTCCATCCACCCTACCTGTTCTTTCATTCTCTTCCATCCACCCTGACTGTTCTTTCTTTATTCTCTCTTCTCTCTCTTTCTCTCTCTCTCTGACTTAAGCTCCCTTGGTATTCTTCCTTCCTGCCCATAATGTCCTGTCTCTTCCCTCCCCTCCCCCCGCCCCTCCATCTTCTCTTCTCCTTCTAGTTCAGGAAAAGCAAGTGGATTTCCCCTCTGTTTCCTCTTCTTTGATCCTCACTTTCGGCGGGAGCCTGTGTCTGGTAGCAGGAACTAGGACTCGGGTTCAGGCTGTGTTGCATTGGACAAGTGCTTGACTCTTCTGACGGCAGGCAGCTCCTTTTCTGTGGTGTAATGACAGTGCCTGCCTCATGGATCTGTATGAGGATCAAGAGAACAAGGGAGATGATGCATGTAAAATGCCTGGCACACAGGAAGCCCTCCCCCAGTGCCTGCTGCCACTCCTTCCCACCGCTGCCCAAGTCCTCTCACCGGAATATCCTTCCGTATTGTTTTTCTTCAGCCTCCTTACCAACCCCAGAAAAACCTTTGTCTTGATTTAGGAAAGGAAGGATGGAAGGCAAAGAAACATATCTGTTACAAGCCTGCTTTCACATGTCTATACTTGGTCCCCCTGTGTCTCCATCCCTCGCCCTTCTCCCTGCCTGGCAACCTCTCACAAGGCTGCAAACTTTCACCTCCTCTGCTCTGTCATCTGCTCCATCCTTAGGTCCTGCCCTCTGGCTTCTCGCTCTACCACCCTTCTCTATATTTCTTCTGAAAGATCTCAAAACTTTAAATCTTGAATTCCAGCGGCCATTCTTTGTCAAAAGTAATTGTTCTTGGCCCCTTTGCAGCTTTTACCCTGCCTGTCTTTCCCTCCTTGAAATCCCTTCCTTCCTCTATCTTTGGGTCATGATGCTTTTTTGTTGTTGTTGTTCTCTTCCTGCATACCCTCAAGGTAGGTGTCTGTCCTGGCCTCCACTCTTCACATTATCTCCTTTGCCTAGAGTCCCATTTTTAGTCCTGATCTGTTCTGCTTCAGCTGCCATGCCAGCAGGTTCACTGCATACACTCGCAGCAGCCTGTAGCCAGCATTGTGGCCTTGGAGTTAGATTGCAAACTGCTTGCAAGCACTGTCATCCTCCTGGCGTCCTGGTGCTGTACCTTTCACCCCTAAGCTGTCCTGAGACACAGTTTGGTTGGGTGGTTAACAATACAGACTTTGGAGCCAGATTTCATATCCTGTTTTGTTTTTTTACCAGGTTTATGACTGTGGTCAAGCTGCTTTGTTCTCTATGTCGTGGTGTCCTCATCTACAAGACTGGAGTCTTTGTAGTCCCTATCTCAATGAGTTGCAGTGTGGATTAAATGAGTTAAAACATTAAAAGTGCAGAAGCTATTCATGGCACATAGTAAACACTCAATGAATGTTAGCTGTCTGCATTGCTGCTGCTCCTTGCCTCTCCATATCCAGCCCACCTGTCTACCAGGCTTTGCTGTGTGCACAGGACCATCCAGTCAAACTGAAGGACTTTCCATTCCCTGCACCAGCCCTTGGCCTGCCCCATGTTCCAACCTTCTCATGTCCAAATCCTACTCGGCTTTAAGACCCAGCTCAAATGCTTGGTGCCCCAGGAGCTCTTCATTTTGTTTTTCTTCCTCCCCATATCTAGCAGTCATGTGCCCCAGCCCTTGGTCTACCTGATTCTCTTAGGTACTGCTGCATTCCATGTTGTGTTGGGCTGTCTCTGGGACTATCTCACTTGGCTGGGAGTCCACCTTGGTTTTCCAAAATGACAGGCACAGGGAGTCTTCAGGATATGCTTATTCCAATTAACTGTCTGGGGGAGATGGGATGGGTAAGGCACTCAGGGACGAAGCAGCTGGAGGGAAGGGGGCTACACCAGTGGAGAGGTGGGGGCATGAGATGAGGAATGCAACAGGGGCACGAATGGACATGATCACGAGTAAATAAATAGTCTACATGGAAGGAGAGTTTGAGTTGGGGACTTCACCGCTGGGGAGATGGAATTGGATAAGCTTAGTCATCTTTGTTTTGGGGGAATGTTGAGCGCTGACATTTGATGGCAAATGATTTTTATGTTAGTACATGCTGTTCTTTTAAGTGGTATAAATTCTTGTTTATCCAGCGTGGTTAAAGAAGGGGTTGGATGGTCTGCCTAATTTAATATTCTGGTTAATACTCTACCCATTGGATTTTGTACATATACTGAGTAAAACATTTACATGTTTTCAAAAGGCAAGAGAAATCTTATGGAGCTAACTGCCTCTAGCTGCTAACCACTAATTTGAAATGTGTGACCTAGGCAAATTAGTTAGCATCTTTGAGTCTGATTTACCTCATGTGCAAAACAGGAATAATAATAATGATGGTAATAGCAGTTAAGATTTATTGAACACTCTATGTTTGTCATCTTATGTTTATTAACTTGCTTAATCCTCATAACAACCCATGAGGTAGGTGCGATGATTATCCTCACTTACCCACAGTGTGGTGGTTTTGTCAACTGCTCAAGGTCACTCAGCTGGGGTGGGGTGGGGCAGGATTTTTTCATGGGGACTCCAGAGTCTGCTCTCTAACCACTGCAGCAGTTGTCTCCTGGGAGGAACCACTGATTAGATCCTGTACTCGAGCCTCCAGCACCATGCCAGGAGCTTACTAGGCCCGCAATAATTGGTGACCAATCTTATTGTTGACAAATGGGGTATGCACCTCCTTTTAAGCAAGACTGAGGTCCTTGGCAGCGGGCGCAAAGGCTGCATGTTTGGCTACTACCCTAGTGCAGTTACAAGGGCTTGTGAACATTATTCTCACTCCTATCCTGTTGTGCATTTCTGTCTCTCTTGCTTATTCCTGTCCTTCTGCAGCGTTGCTCTTACATAGGCCTTGTGTCGCTCAGCTAGCCCCTCCCCAGGCAGCTTCTTGTGTGAGATGAACCTCTGAACAGAACTCATTACCCCCACTCCCGGGTCCCCATCATAGCCATCTGCAGTTCTCCTCACTGGGGCAAAGACCTTTTCAAAGTCTCTCACCTTCCTCCTCCTCTCTTCAGCTCCTTACCCTAAAGACAGACGTTTGCAGCCTTGGACTGTGTGTGTGTGTGTGTGTGTGTGTGTGTGTATTTTTAATGCCAGTTGTTCCCCAAATACATTTATATAGTAAGGGAAACATTGTTTTATGTCAAGAACCTGTTATATAAAAATATATTATATAATGTTAAAATATATACTGCACAGGGAAGTTAGATTCTACGTTTTTTTTAAATAATAAAAAAGGATAAACAAAAGCTATACTGGATATAATTAATCTCGGATTTGGATGGCATGGAAAGACATGCTCTTCCCTCACAGCTATCGTTTTGAACCTCTGTTAATCCTCCTTGAGTGCTCCAAGTGTAGGATGTATGGGAAGTTGACCTGAATCTGCCATGGAATCTATTGTGACATATTCTGGAAATCATCTATTTTTAAGGAGGAAAATGCCTTGACATCATGCTCACTAACATCTCTCAGGTCTAAGCAAAAGGAAGCTCTTTTTGTCCCACCTACTCAGACCATTCAGGTAATGGTCTAAACATGTACTAATCAGTTTTTTGCTTTACCTGCTACATCCTTCAATTCTTCCCACACGATATGGCCAACTTTGCCTTCCAAGAACAGCCCTGTTGCCAGCGGCATGTGGTTGACTCCCCTGTGTCCAATCCTCAAGGCTCTCCCATCTGATCCTGCCCCGCCCACTGCCATTCCCAGAGGAGCCTAGTGCCTGAAGTTCAATTTTGCTTGTTTCTGCCCTGCCCTGGCTGAGCCACCCCATGATATACTCTCTGTTGCTGTATGTCTTTATTCACATCACTCTGTTGACCTGAGAGGTTCTCTTCTTTGCCTTGACCTGCCTTGAGTCTCTCACTTCTTTGGAAGCCTCTTATGATCTCTCTCTCTCTCTCTCTCTCCCTTTTTGATTGCCAGCCATTCAGCCATTCATTGGTACTTCATATTTAGAAAGTTATCATATTGTATTTAATCAAGATGGCCAGTTCTCTCATTTTTAAATTGTTTCATGAATAATTATCTTGTCCTCATTTCCCACTCTCCAACTCTACTCATTTACTCATTCGGTGAAGTTTATTGGATGCATATACAGCACTGAACAAAACAGAGTTCCAGTAAGAGGAGACAGACAATAAACAGTTAAACATGTTAACTCCTGTCAGTGATAGATGCTAGGAAAGCAATCAACTAGAGTAAAACAATAACGATAATGAATGGTAGGAAGGAGGTTGCTTTAGCTGGGAAGAGGTAACATATGAGCTCAGCTGCAGGAAGATCTGGGGGAAAGTATCCCAGGAAGAGGGAACAAGTGCAAAGGCCCTAAGGTTAGAGGTAGCTTGATTGTTTTTGAGGAAAGTAAAGGCCCGGGTAACGGTTATGAGTTCCTTATGTTCAGATGTTTTATCCTCCCTGTATCCCTTAGCTCAGTGCTAGAAAGGCCCCGTAAATACTTGCATACAGAATTGGAGCATTTGCCCTTGGTTATATCCTATCTAATACAGAGGGAATATGTTAATTGACCCTCATGCCATCTCAAAGATGGCGGTGCCCCCAGCCAATAAGGAGGGAATATGCTAATTGACTGCCCCGCCCTCAAAGATGGCGGCACCCAGTCCCCTCAGCCCCGCCAGGGTGGCAGGCACGCGGCAAGGCTGGGCCCGCCCCCAGCCTTGCCGCACGCCTGCCTCTGGAGTCCCCCCAGTCCCCTCTATCCCCCAGCCACCCAGGGCTGGCCCGAGGCGCAGGCAAGCCTTGCATGGCGGCTGCCCAGCTGCCCAGGACTGTCCAAGGCTTGCGCTGCCGGCAGTGGCAGCAGCAGAGGTGTGATGGAGGTGTCGCCTTCCCCTGATTGCCGAGTCGCCTCCTGCGCTTCAGAGCTCCCAGGGGGCAGGCTGGGCTGAGGGACCGCTCCCATCCAGTGCATGAATTTTCATGCACCGGGCCTTTAATATTGTATAAATAGCAGTTTACTGTACTCTGCTCAGAGGACTTTTACTAAAACATATTACATGTAAGCAAATTAAGGGTTTGAACGGCTTTCTCATAAATGTACCCTTAGCATGAATCACCAACGATTACTGTTTTAAGTCTGTTTAGTGTAGAGCTTCAGACTTCAGAATTGTTTCACATGCACAACCATCTTAAAAACAGGTTTTGTTCCAACAGTTCATTTGTAAGGCAGTTGATGGAAATTTAGGATAAATTTTTCTATAGAAAAAAAATGAACTAAATGGTGGTTTAGTTCCCAGGGAAGCCCACAAAAGCCACTTAGTGCTGCCTGTAGCTGAAACCATACTGTTTAGTACTAAAGCGTTACCAGAACTAATTAAGCCTTCTGAAGCTAGACCCCTCATCTACATGGCATTATAGGTCATTTACTTTTAGTATTACTCATTAGAGACCCATTTTCCTTTGTCACATCTCTTACTATTTCTTCAGTCTGTCAGAAAGTTTTATAAAAGAGATTTTTACCTTTGTGCCTTTAAGATTTTGTTTCATGTGTTACAATTGAGACAATGGTGTGGAGAGTGGGGAAAGCCCTGAACTGGGAGTTGGAAGAGGTCCAGGCTCCAGTCTTGGCCAAGCCATTGACTTACTGAGTTACTTTGAGTAAGTTGCCTTCATTGAACTTTGATTTCTCAGGTCCTTGTTGGCTATGAAATCTTGTTTTCTCACTGTTACAGGAAAATGTGTGTGTGTGTGTGTGTGTGTGTGTGTGTGTATTATTATTATTATTATTATTTAAGCCTACCTTCATATGGCTACCTCAAATTTCTTTCTGACGAAGTAGATCACACAAAAATGAGGAACTCAAGAAGTTCCCATGCATAGTGCTCAACAGTTATGCATTCAACATGAACCTTGATTTTGATCTGCTATCTGTCTTGATGAATTGAAAGAAATTTTGTCCTAGAACTTTTGGTCCAGATAAGATTCCTGTGTTCTTGACCAACTTATCTTCCATGTAATTATGTAAATCATTTTTCTTTTTAACTCTTAAGTATAAAAATGGTGACTATGGTTTGTTGCTTATGAAATATACTTATAAGTGCCCTTAGGAAATGAAATGAGTTTGCGGGAGAGAGCAGAGCTGAAAGAGTGTGGGATCAAAACATTTTAAATGTTAAATGCAAAGCTATTTTCAGTATCCTGCTGGAAGAAAAAAATTTTTTTTAAGGCTTTAGAGGATACAAGAAGTTTTTGCTCCAAAGGAGAAAAGAGCCTCAGATTTTGCTGTGGTAAAAACTACCTACTTCTCTATTACCAACCCTGCCTCTTTTCCCACTCTGAGTTTTGTTTTGTGTTGTTGGTATTTTTTGTTTGTTTTTGTGTGTGTGTTTTTTGCATCAAGTGCCACATTTGCTATTTGGGAGGTTTGATATTTAAATAATGAGAGAAGCAGAGCTCAGCTAGGGTGTTAGGAACTTAGATTTTAAGAGACTTAGGATGCCGAATGCTATGCTGTGAACTTCCCCATTCGATTCTAGACTGAGGGACTCCTCATTGGGAGTGACAGAGCACTTTTAACACCGCCTCTGTTTGGTCAGTTGAGTATGGTACTTTCCATTTTTTTTCTTTTTTCTTTGCTTGAAGGCATAGCAAGGAGTTGGTACAAAAAGTTGTTGCTCTGTGGATTTCACTTTGGAACTAGAAGGTGGCATTATAACCAGTCTTCCTCCTTAGATTCTGGAATATGAGCAGTTATTTTGTCCATTTAGTTGCTATATCCCCAGCAACTAAGACAGTGGCTGTGCAGCATAGTCACTTAATAAACAGTAGTTGAATGAGTGAATTCAGTTGGGAAAACCTCAACTCCTTCCCTTTCTGATAGTGCAGACTTGTGAGCTTGGTCTTACAAGGGACCTTGGAGTTTAGGTCACCATTTCCTTTTGACATTTTATTCTTCAGGTTGGCCATATATCAGTATCTTTTATTGACTATCAGGAATTAACTGGCAGTGGTTGTCCCTGCCCTACTGATGTTCATCTTTATGTTATCTTAACTTGGCTTCAAAGTACAGCAAATTAATAGCTGAGCCACATCAACTCAAAGAAAACATGTATTTGTTTGAGCATAGTACTACACATTTATTTGTTCAGTCAACAAATATCTGAAGGGCTATATACCAGGCATCATGCTGGACCCAGAGGAAGAGCAGAAATGATTGTTGTGGCCAAAGAGCCTGCAGTTTCACCTACTGGTAGAAGATAACCCCTGGCCATGTATAATGCCAATATAGTGGTCTAGACTGTCTGTAAGTGCTACAGAGGTTTAGAAACGAGAAAGAGCTTTGCGAGGAGGAGGAGGAGGCTTCATGGAGGTGACCAGTTTGAATCCTGACCTTTAAGGATGGGTAGGATTTATATTCACACACAAGGAAAGCACAGGTATTTCCAGGGATGGATGGGTGGCAACATAGCACAAAGATGGGTGGCAATAAAAGCACAGAAGTAGGAATGACCAGTTTGTGTTCAGGGACATAGACTTACTTGGAATGAAGGGTTCACAAATAATGTGGAAACTTAAGTTTGGAAGATCATTCAGGAAACATGTCTTTCAGATTATAATAATTGCTAACAGAGAGTTTTTATGATGCTCTTAGCATTTCACATGTGTTATCTCATCTAATTCTACAAAACCCCACAAAGTAGGTCTTATTATTAGCTTCATTTTAGAGATGAGCAAATTGAGGCACAGAGCGATCCAGTAACCTGCCTAAGGGCACATCGCTGGTAAGTGGTAGATTCAGGTGTAAAAACCAGGCCTCAGTGGACTCTGTTGTCTCCTAATGTCCTCCAAATGCAGGATTTGGGCTTGGTTGGGGTGGTTTTAGAGTCATGCACTGGAAGTGGACAAGACTCTGTTGAACCCACTCCTTCATATTGCAGATGAAGAAACTCAGCGAGGTAATGGCAGGTCAAAGGTTACTTAGTGAAGTAGAGACTGATAGGCAGTGGAGAACCACTGAATTTGTTTTATTATGGTTGTTATGCTAGTGGCATGAAATAATCCTCCTTAGAGCATTAGTCCAGTGTGAGTGTTCCTGTTGGATTGGAGCAAAGAGGGACTCGCTGATAGGAGGCTGCTAACTGAGTCCAGACAGAGGGTGAGAGGAAGCCAGAACCAGGAGTTAATTGTCTATTATGTTAATCGGCATGGTTGTTTTCAGTCACCCTTTAGATATTTAGAGTGCGGGGAACATCTGCCTGTGTAAGTGGCTTTTAAGTATGTGAATCTGCAATGAACTGTGACTGTGATACCTTGGTTAATGAATTCTCCTGAAGCAAAACGCCAGCCATTATGAAAGTTGAATGTTTAAAAACAAATATCCACACTTTCTGGAATGAGCATTGAATTGAGAACCAGATAACTTGCATTCTGGGTTGCTTCTGCTACTTAAGCAACAGAGCCAAATCGCTAAATACCTCAGCCTGGTTGATTCCTTATCTGTGAAACAGGTATAACAATTCTTGTCCAGCCCCCTACAATGTGGTTCTGATGCTGGAGTGAGATAAGGAAAGGTTTTGAAAGCTGGAAAGTTTTTCCATGGTTGTAGGGAGCAGCTTTCTGGATTTAACAAGGCATACTGGCCTTACAAGGATAGTTTGGAGGGTGCAGAAGGAAGTTGTCCACCTCCAGGGCACTGTTAGGGATGTGGCGCTGTCCACCAGGTGGGTGCTGACAGACCTAATTTTGCTGAGTAGGGCCATATTTTAAGGGTGTTATTACATTTCATCTTTAGATATGAGGAGCCACAGCCTGAGCATGGATGGAAAAGTTAGATGCAGACATCCAAGGTGATCTGTTCTCTGCACACACCTCTCAGGATAGTGATGCTCTGCTGTGAATCAGAAAAATTATTGTTAAGATCTAGCCAGCTAGCCAGCGGGGCATTCTTGGATGTTTTACCTATCCTGGGGCATAAGACAGAGGTCCAGAAAAACCTTGATTAGCTTGATGGATTAAAGGGTGAGCCAGTAGGCTGTCCAGGTAATATCTGACTGCAAAGCCTGTACCAAAGTCTTGACATGAAGGATGGAAGATTTGCCAAATCCTAATTTTTGTTAGTATTGCATCATGTATCTGTTATTATTATTATTAACTAGAGGCCCGGTGCACAAAAATTTGGTCCCTCAGCCCGGCCTGTGCCCTCTCGCAGTCTGGAACCCCTTGGGAGATAACGATCTGCTGGCTTAGGCCTGCTCCCGGGTGGCAGAGGGCAGGCCCAATCCCTAGGTGCAGCCCCTGGTCGGGCTCAGAGCAGGGCCAATTGGGGAGTTGGGGCGCCGCCCCCTGTCATGCACAGAGCAGGGCAGATTGGGAGGTTGCGATGCCACCCTCAGTCACGCTCAGGGTAGGGCCGATTGGGGGTTGGGGCACCGCCCCCTGTCACACTCAAGGCAGAGTCAATGGGGAGGTTATGGTGCCACCCCCGTCATGCACAGAGCAGGGCCCATCAGGGGGTTGGGGCGCTGCCCCCTGTCACGCACAGAGCATGGCCAATCAGGGGATTGGGGCGCTGCCCCCTGTCATGCACAGAGCATGGCCAATCAGGGGGTTGGGGCGCTGCCCCCTGTCACGCACAGAGCAGGGCCGATCAGGGGGTTGGGTAGCTGTCCCCCGTCACGCACAGAGCAGGGCCCATCAGGGGGTTGGGGAGCTTCCCCCTGTCACGCACAGAGCGGGGCCCATCAGGGGGTTGAGGAGCTCCCCCCTGTCACTCACAGAGTAGGGCCGATAGGGGAGTTGGCACACCGCCCCCTGTCACACACAGAGCAGGGCGGATCAGGGGGTTGGGGCGCCTCCCTCTATCACCCACAAAGCAGGGCCGATCAGGGGGTTTGGGCGCTGCCCCCTGTCACGCTGATCCCGGTGCCGGGAGGCCTCCTGGCTTCGCTGATCCCAGTGCTGGGAGTCATATTACTCTTTTACTATATAGAATAGAGGCCTGGTGCACGGGTGGGGGCCGGCTGGTTTGCCCTGAAAGGTGTCTTGGATCAGGATGGGGGTCCCCACTGGGGTGCCTGGCCAGCCTAGGTGAGGGGATGATGGCTGTTTGCAGCTGGTCACACACCCTTCAGGGTGGGGGTCCCCACTGGGGTGCCTGGCCAGTCTGGGTGAGGGGCTGAGGGCTGTTTTCAGGCTGGGACTGAAGCTCCCAACTGCTCCTTTTTTTCTTTTTTTAAAATTTATTCTGGGCCAGCTTTAGCTCTGAGGCTCCAGCTCTTAGGCCTCCGCTCCTGAAAGCAGGTATCTGGTTTGTTTCGGTTCTCGAAACTCTGTATCAACTCCAAGTCTGAGATCCCGGCTAGCTGAAAGCTGGTTTCTGGAGTTTTGTTTAGCATTTGTATTTGTTACAATGTTTGAAACTGCAGGCTCAGAGGCCTGCAGCGTCCTGCGGGGAACGTTGGAGTCCTCCGTCACTGAAGCAAGCAAGCCTCATGTTAGTTTCAAGCTGCCTGGCTGCCGGCCGCCATCTTGGCTGACAGTTAATTTGCATATTGCCCTGATTAGCCAATGGGAAGGGTAGCGGTCGTACGCCAATTACCATGTTTCTCTTTTATTAGTGTAGATACTAGAGGCCTGTTGCACAAAATTTGTGCATGGGGGGGAGGTCCCTTAGCCCGGCTTGCACCCTCTCTAATCTGGGACCCCTCAGGGGATGTCCGACTGCTGGTTCCTGCGGGATCCCTCTCACAATCCAGGACTCCTGGCTCCTAACCGCTCACCTGCCTGCCTGCCTGATCACCCCTAACCATTCTGCCTGCCTGCCTGATTGCCCCTAACCCCTCTGCCTGCCTCCCTGATCACCCCTAACCACCTCTGCCTGCCTGCCTGATTGCCCCTAACCTCTCTGCCTGCCTGATCGCCCACCACTGTGGCTTTGTCTGCAAGGACGTCTAGAAGACATCCAGTCTAATCAGCATATTACCCTTTTATTAGTATAGATTATTAATAACAGCACCTGACCTTCAAGTATTGACCATCTGCCAAGTACTGTGCTAAGTGCTTACAGGCCCTTTCCCATTTAATCTTCACCATAGTCCTATGGGGTAGGCACCGTCAGTCCCACTTTCTAGAGGTGCCTCAGATGACAAGTGGAGAAGCTGTGATTCAAACCCAGGACAGTCTCCTGAGCCTGCACTCCTTTAACATCATCAATCTTCTTCTTCCTTTTCCTGGCTTTAAAATGCTTCCTGTCTCTGATTTGGGGGTTTCTAACAGGGCAGTGGGTCTTTGGGAGGCATTTTGGTTGATAGACATGTCACCGCACGGTGGTCTCTGCTCACTGCAGCTCTCCCTTCTTCGCAGCCATGGCTGACATCTAGCAGCTCTTGCTGGCTACTCTGTGGCTCATGAGCAATGGATGCCAACAATTAATGCAGCAGATTTAATACTCTTGTCAACTGATATACATGGGAGATTGTAAAGAGAGAAAAAGAGGACAGCAAAAGAAATTGGCTCCAGGTCAGTTTTGCAAAAAGTAGCTGGGTAGCTTGTAGTCTTCTCAGTTTTCATGTTAATGCTTGTCACAATCTCCCTGCAAAAGTCTTTCCAAATGTCACAATCCCGGTGACACCATTTACCTCTGTGTGATTTACAGAGCACTTTCACTGCACTGTCTTGTTTAGTCTTCACCACAACCCTATGACAAGAGGTGAAATAAAGATAAGAGTTTAAGCTATTTTTCAGGAACCCAAAGCCAGTCAGTGGCAGAGCCAGGACTTTTTCTGACTTTAACTTCTTTCGTCCCAAGTTCCTCTCTGCTTTCTTTATTAAAGATGTTCTCAAATGTTACGATTTACTGTATTTAGAAGTCATCATTAAAGTGAAGTATTTTGTGCTGCACACTATTACCAAATCAGAATTACTGATTCAGAATAAATAAAAGGTCATGTGATTGGTTGTTGTGTTGGGTTTAATTGCTTTTCACCTGCTTTCTATGGTTCAGACTATACATGGATCCTTTGTGGTATATTATTGGGTCAACAGCCCTTCTGGTTTTAAAAGTCCCAAGGCTTTAATAGATAGTAAAACACAAGTTTACATAATTTATTTTAAAAGTTGACCATGGAGGTCTTGGTTAGGAACACAAGCTCCTATTATCACATTGTTTCCATGGTGAAATTGGCTGTGGCTCACATCATGTCAGCTCTCAGTGCCTTTTCTAGGAATGGAGAGAACTGCTGAAGGAGAGAGGACTGGTCATGCTTATTACTCAGAGCTCTCTCCCTCTTGTCACTACAGGAGGTTGATTTGCTTTTCTGGGCCCTCTCAATTTTTCCTGTGACCCAAACATAAATCATCTTTGAGGTCCTGGTTTCATTTTTTAAAAAGTTTTCCATGAAATAAACCTTAATGGAACCCTTTCTTATATGGTTTTGAATATCCCCTTTAAAATATGTCATTGGTGCCTGGCCAGTGTGCACCAAAAGGTTGCTGGTTCGATTCCTGGTTAGGTCACATGCCCAGGTTACAGGCTCAATCTCCAGCCAGGGGTGTGCAGGAGGCAGCCAATTGATGTTGATGTTTTTCATTCATATCTCTCTCTCTCTCTCTCTCTCTCTCTCTCTCTCTCTCTCTCTCTCTCTCTTTCTCTCTCTCTCCCCTCCCCCGCCCCCTCCATCTCCCCTTTCCTCTCTTTCTAAATATATCAATAAAAACATATTTTAGAAAAAAAATTTAAGTATGTCATTGGTGACAAAGGGCTTTACTAGGAGAATGAAAAATTGGTCTCACTCAAGCTTCTTGTATTACTTGGGGCACAGAGCAAGTTCCTGTATTATAGAGACACACAGACACAATGGCTGAAACCAGGTGGAAGCTCATTTCTCTCTCGTGTACCAATCTAGAGTAGATAGTGGTCCAGGCCATCTGTCTTCAGCATGTGGCTTCCACGTGGTGGTTGAAAGTAGAAGCTTTGGTTTTTATCATTTTCCAGAGGAAAGATCAGGGGGCACACATGCAGTCATTTTAAGGTCTAGACCTGGAAATCGCATACTCCTTTATCCCAGTGACCAGAACCTAGTCATATGGCTACATTTACCTGCAAAGGAGGCTAGGAGATAAATGTAGTTGAGAGACCATGAGTCCAGCAAAATCTGTGTTTTCAAGGATGAAGAGGGGATAGAACATTGTGGGAAATGAGCAGTCTGCTACATCATGGTACCAGTGGGAGGGAATAAGTCGAGTTTGAAATTTGTTGCCAGGATAGCTGGGGAGATAAGAGTCTAGGGTCAGAATCTAGGCAGGCACACAGAAATCAGGCCATATGCAGCCATCTAGAGGTCAGGGCAGTTCATTGCTCAGAAGCTAGGCAGCCAGGTAGAACCCAGGTGCTAGAGGGAATGAGAATAATCCAGAAGACTTCAGTTATTAATAAGAGGAAATTCATCAGTGTGAGTGGTACAGTCAAAAGAGCACTTGGACTAGCAATCAGAAGACCTAAGGTTTGAGTCCAGCTCTTCCACTGAATAGCCTGGGGCGAAACTCCAATGACCAGTTGCTTTCTCATCTAGGATATGGTAATAACGGCAATCGCCTTTCCTGTCTCCCAGGCTTAATGTGAGGGTAATGGATGGGAAAGTGTTGTGCAAACTGCGGCCCTATGGAAATGGGCATAGCATCTGTGTTACTCACCTTTGTGTCACCAGCCCCCAGCCCAATGCCTGGCATGGACATAGTTATTGAATGAAGTGTGAAATATTGTGAGAGGTGAGGAAAGTACATTATGGTGAGGAGATCTTGATCCCAGTCATCTCTGCTGGCAGAAAGGTTTTTCTGCTCTCCACTAGCCAAGGCCTTGGGCCCACACGTAAAACCCCACCAGGACGTGGGCGCACACTGGGACAACTCCTGACTGGGTGGCATATGACATATAATTTGTCCTTGGAAAGACCATTTGCTGACACTACAGTTTAGGTGACAGAGTACAACAAAACTGGCAGTAGGACTTTCATTTGGATGTGATGGTCCATGAATGTGAACTGATAGTTTTTAAATGGTTTGCTCCACCTGAAGACTGGAAGATGAAATCTACCCAAGGCCACCAAAACTTTATTTCTTGCTTCAAAATAATCAGGTGCAGTTATAAAATTCTGTTGGTTTGGGGAAATGTGTGGCTTATTCAAAACAAGTATTTGTTGAAACTGATGGTAGAGATAAGAGGATACAAAGATGAGCTGAATGTTTCTGGTTTATGGGCTATGTCTGTTCTAGCAATAGGATTTTTGTCTTTTGCTGGGAAAATGGGGGTTCAGTGGAATAATCAGGATTTTTTAAACTTCATGAAGGGTTTCTTTTATTCACTTTGTTACTTAATTTATTTATTCACTATGGGTGAACTTCTTTCTCAGAACTCATTGGAGCATTTTTAAATGGACTTCACTGGGCAAAAGCAGGAATTGAAATTATATTCACAGTATGCACTCAGCTCTGTTAAACTCTCAGGCATAGAAGGAGGGAAAGGCACCAACATGTTAATAGTGGTTCTCATCTCGTACAATTGGAGATTTTTATTCTCATGTCCTTCTCTGTGGTTTCTTATTTTTTGACAGTGGGCATGTATTACTTTTGTAATCATAAAAATTCAGTGAAAAATTAGTCCCACAAATTAGTACTCTCAAGCCAGAGCAAGAATCTTTATTTTTAGCAACCTGGCCTGAGCTGTAAACCCTCAAGTTAACTCAGACCTATCCTGATTATTTTACGGCAGAGGCATTAAGGAACTTGTTATAAAGAAGATGTTTTCCTTCTGGAAATCAACAGAGAGAGCTAAAGGTTTATGATGTATGAGTAACTCCTCCTAAAGGTTGGCTAGCTTTTATCACAGTCACTTAAGGAAATGAACTTTTCAGGTTTTCTACTCACTGTGTGACTTTCTTTTTCCTTTAGCCTAACTCCTGTGTCCCTGTGCCACCCCCGACTCTGTTATCCTGGGATTGTGTGACCCTGTCCTTTGTTCTCTCAGGCCCCTTCCATTTCTAGTGTTCTCAGTTTACATCCCCTCCATCTGTTCATGAATTGATAGATTTGGTTGTGACTTCTTCCCACCAACATTTTTATAGACTGAAGAGAGCTCATTGTTCTTTCCCCGCAACAGCTTATCCTTGCTCCTTGTCATTGCTCATGTGAGTAGCCTGAGCAGTGCTCCTGGGATGCAGTGAACAGCTGCGCTCCAGGCTGCAGGGAAGGGGCAAGGGCGCTGAGCTGGCTGAGAACCTTGGGGAAGGCACTGGCCATCCTTCTAGCACTTGGCCCATACCTAGCAGGACAGGCTCAGGCATGGCTCTTGGAAATGACTGCTTGGTACTTGACGTCAGGCAGCCCCCGAACCATGTATTCATCTGTTGAGATCCTGCAGAGTGGCAGCCACTATTCTGGATACTGGATGGGCACAGTGACGAGCAAGGCAGACCTGACCTCTGCTCTCAGGCTTATAATCACAGATTGTGAAAATGGCCCCTGGGGTGGTTACATGTGCTCATTTGTAGTGGAGCAGGAGAGTCGGAGCTGGGACGATCCGTGGTCTGGCTCCTTGTGTGTCCCCAGTGCTTTCTGTTGGGACGGATAAAACCAAAAGAGACCTCTTGGTAAAGCTGAGCTGCTTCTCCCATTCAGTCAGCCTGGACCCAGCCAGGGCCTTCAGGAGAAAGCAGAGCTGAGCGCGGCTGGTTCTCTTGGTCACTCTACCTGCCCATCTCTGGCCTGCCTCGGGAGCATGCCCGTCTTTCTGAAGAGTGATGAGCTGGTTTGCACATAGGGGTCCAGATTTGTGCAGGCTGCAGCTTTGTCTGAAGGCAAGCTTGTATTTTCTCCCTTACTTTCAACTTTTAATGAGGACCAGCCTGTCGGTGTTCTCCAGTGGAATATTGGGCTGTTACCTTCAGGAAACTAGTTGCAATTAACTCCTCCTTGCCTCCTCATCACCCAGCCACACCCCAGCCCTTTTCCTGGTGGCCCAGAGTCTGGCATGTATTTATACTATTTTTCTGTGCTATTGCCCTTTCTGAAACTTGCTGACCAACTCTCACAGGTCTTTATGCATCACTGTCTGCTTGGCTTCTCAGAAAAGCCTGGAATTGGGCAAATGTGAGTGACTTCCCTGAGCATCCTTGCTGAGTCTCCTTTTCATTATACTTCTCTGTGAGACCTAGGACTTGGCCATCCGCCCTGCTCTTTGTGTCCCCTCTTTCTGAAAACCAGGACAAACAGGACCCTCACCCCCATGGAGACTCAGCACCCTTTCTCCTACAGACATTAATGACTGCTTTTCTGGCCCTTCTCCTCCCACCTTCCTGTTCAAAGAACAAAGCCTTAAAAGCTTGCCTGGCACCAGTTTGGTGCAATATGGAAAACTTCAAGTTATTGCCCCCTGCAGGGGTCTGGGGACTCACTTGGCTTCCACAGCTCCCCACCCAGGAACAGTGGCATTTAACCAAAGAACAGCTCATTCATACAGTGATCATTTAACACTCCTACCAGTGCCCACTAGGACGGCTTTGTTACTAAATTTTCTCTGGTGGGTGGTGAGGGAAGCTTGTTATTATTCCCATTCTTTTGGTTTTATTACCATTCCTTTTAGAAATATATCTGCAGCCCTACCCAGTGTTCTCAGTGGCTAGAGCATCAGCCCGAGAACCAAAGGGTCACGTGTTCGATTCCCAGTCAAGGGCACCTACCTTGGGCAAGTTACTAGATCTCTCTTGAGCCTCAATCTCTTTATCTATGAAAGAGTAATCATTGAACCTACCTCAGGGGATTGTGAGTATGACAGTATATAGTTGAGTGTGATTATTACAGTAGCCTCTGAAGTGGTCTCCTGCTTCCAACTTTGCCCCACTACCATGTGTTCTCTGCCCAGTGAGCCCATGAAGAAGGGGTCAGATCAGGGCATGCCTGTGGCTTAGAACCCTCTAGACAGTAGCTTCCTGTCTTACTCAGAGGAAAAGCCAAACCCTCGTCATGATCCACAAGGTTTTCCCGGTTTTTCTCTGACCTCGCCTGCCCCAGGCCTAGGGTATGGTTAAATAGGCCTAGTCCTGCATAGCACCCTGTGGTGCGTGTGAGTGGTGCCCGCCTGGGTTATTAGTGCACAGCTTGTGCGGCTGTATTCGCTGATCCTCCTGCCCTTCTCCTGCTCCAGCCATCAGAATCCCAGCTGTTCTTCAAACATACCAGGCATGCTTCCTGTTCAAGCTCTTTCTCTGACTGCCCCTCTGCCTCCAATGCTCTTGCCCAAGGTGTCTGCCTGGCTTTTTCACTCTCTCCTTCTTCAGCTCCTCGCTCATATGTCACCCTGTGTAAAGTTGTACAACCTAGCCCACTGTCCCACAGGTGTTCACTATTTCCCTTTTTTGCTTTATCTTTTTCTCTTAGAACTTATCACCATCTAACATATTCTACAGTTTACTTAGCTATTTGGTTTATTGTCTATCATTTCTCAATAGAACCAAGTTCTGAGAGCAGAGGCTAGTGTTTATTTTGTTCACTGCTCCATCCCCAGTGCCTAAAACAGTGCCTGACAACTAGTAGGGGCTCAATCATGAAGAGTAATTGAATTTGCAATCAAGCAAGTGAAGTGTTTGGTACAGTGCTTAGCACTCATTAAGTACCCAATAAATGCTGGCTGCCATTATCTTTATCATTGTTGTTGAGTACCCTGCAGGGACCAGCTCCACTTTGGCTTTCTCTGCACCCTCTCTCAGCCCCTTCTCTGGTTGAATGGAACCATGCTGCCTCGGCTCCTTGCTGTTCTTCCCTTGGTGCCTTCTTTCTCAGTGTGGCATTTATCACACTGCGTTAGTGGGGATTATTTCACTCTTTTCTCTGCTTGAGTCCGAATTTTTGCAAGGCAAAGACTGGCTTGTTCGGATTTGTGTCTTAAGTGCCCTGTGCCTTCTGATCGGCGCGTGATAGGAGCTCAGGAAGTGCTCACTGCATAGCCAGGCCAGGTGAGAGAAGCTTCGGAATCTGTCAGGGGTGGTCCTGGCTCCTGCATCACTGCCTAATGTTTGCACCCCTCCCACGGGGCGCAAGGGAGAGTTTGACATCCAATCCACTTAAATGATGGAATTGCTCCGGTTATATTTAGAGCAGATTTGAGGGAGAAGAGGACCTCCTGTGCATAGTTCTTTGAGTGACAGCATCTGAGTAACCTGATTGTTTCACATGGGAGAGTCTAGCCCTTTGGCTGCTCAGGACACAAGTGGTTGGAGTCATTTAGTGGAGAGAATGTGAGCAATACCAACATGTTTGGAGAAGGACTTGGAGAATGAGAGAAAGCTTGAGCTGGCCATTAGGGGATTTGGGGTGGGGAGGAGAGCATGGCTTCTGGAGTGACGTAAGGAACAGGGGAGCAGTCCCTGTCCATTCTGGGAAGGGGTGAGTGCCTTGGGAGGCATGATTAGGTAAATGGTTAGGACCATATGAGGGAGGACCTTAAATGCCAGAGTACTGAGTTTGGTCTCTTGTATTTGGGTGAGTGTGGAGGGGTTGGGTCCAGAGTGGGGATTCTGATGGGGTAGGGGTAGGAATCAAGGGGGACATGGGTTGTAGAGAGAATCCTGGAGTCATTTTTCTCCTATCCAGAGATGGAGTTGTCTGTGGGACCCACAGATGATGGGATAGGCCAGTGATGGCGAACCTATGACATGTGAACTCATTTTTTTGGTTGATTTTTCTTTGTTAAATGGCATTTAAATATATAAAATAAACATCAAAAATATAAGTCTTTGTTTTACTATGGTTGCAAATATCAAAAAATTTCTATATGTGACTTGGCACCAGAGTTAAGTTAGGGTTTTTCAAAATGCTGACACGCCGAGCTCAAAAGGTTCGCCATCACTGGTATAGGCCATGCCATGAGGGACCAGCATTGGCACCCACAGGGCAGCAGAGCTTTAGCTGAACCAACAAAGGAGTTAGAGGTTGGGGTTTGACATGGATGGGCTGGAGTGCAGGAGGGAGCTTTTTCTTCTTGGAGTGTCCTGGCATCACTGGGATTTTCCTGCTCTGCCCTGGCTAGGCTCGTCTATTCACTGCGAGCCACTCTTTCACTGCATCAGTTGGGCCCCTGCACTGTGTGCCAAGTGGTCCAACTCATTAGTCAGTCTCATACCAGAAAAGCTTTAAACCCAGATACAGGCAAACTCAGATACAGGCAAACTCAGATTTAAGTGTCAGCTCGGCCAGCAACTCTCTGTGTGGCTTTGGCCAAGATGCTTGTTCTCCTGGGGGTTCACTTTCTTTATCTGCCAGATTAGCAGCAAGCAAGCTAAATCCCTGGGTTCTAGGCTACAGCCCCTTAAATTCCTCCTGCCTTGGGTCAGAATTAGCCTCGGAGGCTTGGGAGGGACCGAGCTTTCAGGTGGAGCCCAGTGGCCACATGAGGGAAAGGACAAGGCTTGACATTGAACATCTTTGGGGTTTTGAAAATTGTTTACTCGTCCATGGATTGATGCATTCTGAAAAACTAGAGAGGGCTCTCTTCCCATCCCCCGGCCTACTTTGGGATGGAATTCTTGAAATGACCTTGGCTTGGTGGAGCCTTTCCTGCCTCCCACTCTACACTTCTAAGTAGGGCCCCTGCCCCATGCGAAGGGTTCTGATTTTCCTGTGGCTGCCACCATCCTCTGTAGCCCCATTTACTGAGATTTCCTCTTAGCTTTTCCCTAACTTTCCTTGCATCTGACTGTAAACCCTGGGTCTCATCTGTTCAGCGTGATAACACAAACACGTATCCCTACACATTTGCATGCCCTTTACTCTTAAGATTGCAACCTCAGCCCTTTTCCATGGGGTTCTCTGGTTCTCATTATGCTCATTTAAGATGGCTGCATCATATTCTATCAAGGGAATGTCTTCAATAAGCTATGAGCTGGTAATGGGGCATTTAGATGGCTTCTAATTTTTGCTCTTTCAGCTAATGCTGCATTAAGCCAACTTTGTGTATTACAGAATCATTTCATTAGGTTGGCATTTATCTAGCTATTGGCAATGGCCCAAAATTAGATTGAGAATCAGAATTTTTTTTCAAGAATAATGTCATGAGTCTATATTAAATTTTTACTTTAAATGTCAGGAACACCTTTGTTGTGTTTTCCATGAATGAAGAAGCAAGTTAACGGTAATGTGAGATTAGATGTAAGTGAAAGGCTGTGTACTTACAAGTAATACATGATTTGCTGCTTGTTCTGAAGTGTGGAGGTGAGCAGTAAATTCTCTTACGGAATAACCTACCTGCTCAAATAGAGGAATTCTATATCCCTATATCTTTGATGCTTTGATTAAAACAATAGCAAAATAAAATAAACAGTGATCCTTTCTTAAGGCTGTTTTAAAGAAATGCCCTAAAAAAGGATAATTAAATGGGATTTCTTAGGAGAGCATGTCTCCCTAAGCCAGAGTGAGCCTATCAGAAATTACTCTTAGCAGTGGAAGCGGGTTGCAAATTTGCTGAAAGGATTTGGCTTTTTGTTGGTTGTTAGGAAATGACTAAAATGAAGCCAACAACTAAACACCACTGACTTGGTCCCCAGTACTCTTTTGAGCCTGAAATCCTCTCTCCTGCTGATCTTTTGTTTCAGTCTCTGGTTGGCTTGTGCATTTTAACTTAATCCAGTAAATGTTTATTGAGTCTTTACAGTGTCTTAAGTTTACAGGGAATGAAGATTTGGGAAGAAAAACCCGATACCTCCTTGTCTGCATCCTTGTTTCTGAGGAGCTCATGAACTGGAAGTGGGAAGGATAAAACAAGTCTAAAACGGATACTCAAGGGAGGTCTCTTTTCCAACAGCCCACCCTGTTAAGAGAAGGGAGGAATCTCATCTCATTGGGCGCCTGGGGCGGGGGAATCAAGAAAGGTCTTATGAAATGGTTGCTTTTGTCAACTATGCTATTTAAAGGGCTGGCTGACCTGGAGGCTGAACATTCCCAGCAAAGATAAAAGGCCTGAGTAGAGGAAATGGAGATGGAAGGACGTGGGGTATGTTTGGGATTTGGCTGGAGTAATGGACACATGTTCCAGTGTTCCTAGGTAGTGCTTTATGCCAGGCATGGTTCTAAGAGCTTTGTACATATTAACTCATTTAATCCCTACAGTGATCCAATGAGGTGCTATCATTGTTTCCATTTCACAGGTGAAGAAATAGGCAGAAAGCAATTACTTAACTGCCCAAGATCATACTGCTATAGAGCTAAGATTAGGCCCGGTGGGTCTGACCTCAGAATCTGTTGCTAGTCCTAGCCGGTGTGGCTCAGTGGATAGAGCGTCAGCCCATGGACTGAAGGGTCTCAGGTTCGATTCCAGTCAAGGGCACATACCTTGGTTGCAGGTTCCCTGGCCCTGTTTGGGATGCATGCAGGAGGTAACCAATTGATGTATCTCTCTCACATCAATGTTTCTCTCTTCCACTCTGTTCCACTCTCTAAAAATCAATAGAAAAATATCCTTGGGTGAGGATTAACAAAAATAAAAAGGAATCTGTTTCTAACCACAAAGCTCTCCTGCCTTGGATACACAGGAAGAACAGGTTCAAGAACCAGAAAGATAGGCAGACACCGTTTTTGGAGGCTTATAGCACCAACATTTAGGGGTGCAGAGGTGGAAGAGGGGCTCCAGATGGAGATGAGAGGCATTGCGGAGGTGGGGATGGGGGAGTTTAGTGAGAGCCTGAAGGGCCACAGGAAGAAAGAGTTTTAAGAAAGAGGTTTGTGAACAAGGCCCGATGCTGCATGGAGATGCCGGAGTTAAGACCAAGAGCAGGTCTGAGCCCAGGAGAAAGCCAAGAAGGCCTGTGGGAGGGAGCAGCTGGCTGCACATGGGAGGAGTGCAGCCTGGGCCCTCCTGACTGCACAGTACTATTCATTCTGGGAGGATTCTGTGTTTTGAACATGGTGAAGCAGGCACAGGCATTGGGTATATCCTTTTATCAGTAGAAAGAGGCGAGCATGACAGAGAGGGGCAAGTGAGGGCTGGTACTGCAAATTTGGCAAACCCGATGGCTTTCCTGCAGCCTAACGATTTTTGAAAGCTGTTTGTTCTGCTGAGGCACAAGTGTGACTCTCTCATCTGAGTGCTGTGGCAATTGCTATTTTTCCTGGAAAACTGGGCCCATGTGGGCCCTGTGTGTGGTTTATTTGAGTTCCATTTTTATAGCCTTATTACCTTGTTCCCATGATGCAAGAGGCCTCTCTTTTCTCTAGATTTGCTGTGAAAATTGTTTCTTAAAAGGCACAAAGTGATCCCTCATCATTTGGGTAGTGTTCTCGCCCCAGCACACTCTTCTGCAGACTCAACACACACTTTTCATCACCTCAACACCAGTTGTCATGTTTTTCTAATTGCTGGCAATTTACTGAGAACTTTTAGGCAGCTCTTGATTCTCACTACCTAGGTGTTTGCCATAATTTCTTCCAGAAGAGTCTGTGCATGTAAATATCCATTCTGCTCCTTGCTCTCTGACATACATCCCTACCAATAACTTTGCAAGGGCCTGACACCCAGTCTTGTCCTCTGGCCTTGAGTTGATAACAAAGCAGTTAGTATTTGTGGAGTCTGAACTGTTACTAGACACTGTGCTAAGGGACTTACTTTCATGATGTTAATTATTCCCAGTCTCTATACAGAAGGTGCTGTTACTTCCCCCATTTTACAGATGAGGAAAATGAGCCTTAAAGAGGTAGAGTAACTTGCCCTATGTCATACAGCTAGTAAATGGCAGAGCCAAGCCTCAACTCAGACTTTTCTGATCTTGGAACCCAGGTGCTCCATTCATTCATTCATCCATCCATCTATCCATCCATCCATTCATCCATTCAACAATGAACATTTTTATAACATGCAAGGCACTGTGCTAGACCAGGAGATACAGCAAAGGGAAAAGGGGAAAAGAAGCAAAAGTTCTGCCTTCAACTTACATTCAAATTTGGGGATATAGAGAAAAGTAATAATAAAATGTACATTATGCTATATGGCAGCGATTTTCAACTGGTGTGCCACAAGAATTTTTAAAACATGCAAATTCTGACTATTTAGTCAGGAGCACTGATCTCTTGTCCCTTAGATTGTCAAATAAAAAAAAAATGACAGTAGCCATCTGGTGTGGATGAATCAACATTAATATATCTATTTTTTTGTCAGATCAGCAAAAAATATATTTTTTGGTGTGCCACAGAATTTAGTAATTAGTGTATGTGTGCCATGAAATGAAAAAGGTTGAAAATCACTGCTATATGGTAATGAGGACTATGGAGAAAAAGCAAGGTAGTCCGCTAAGAAGTATTGGGAGGATTTTGAATAGAGTAGTCAAAGAAGGCCTCACTGAGAGGGAAACAAAATTGTTAGGTTAAGTATCAAACAAATCTCAGTGTATGAACCCAAGATAACTTTATTTCTTGCACAGAAAAATTCCAGTGTGACTTCTCCTGGGAAGCAGCCATACTTCTTTATGATTATTGAAGAACCCACACTCCTTCCATCTTGTGGCTCTGCTCTCATTAAGGCTCTCAAATTTCTTTCCATTCAGCTGGAGGATGGGGTTAAAGAGAGAGGATTTTGTGGTGGAATTTTTATAGGCTAGTCTGAAAAAAGCATACATCTCTCCCACCCATTGGCCAGAATTCTATCACATGTTTACTTTAAACTGAAAGGGAGGCTAGAAAATATACTCTAGTCATGTGTAGTCTTGCCCACAAGAAAAAGGAAATGGGTTTGGTGAACTCATAGCATAGTGAATCCCATAGTGAATGTGGTGAAGTGAGTCATGTTTAACTGGGGGAAGAACATTAGGCAATGGGAACAGCAAAGTAAAGGTTTCCAGGGTGGCTGGAGTGGAGTGAGGAGAAGGTGAGGAAGAGAGTGGTAGAAAGTGGGGCCAAAGAAGTAATGGTGGCCAGACCATTGGGGTTATTTTCAGGACTTGGTTCTATTGTGAATGACCAGGGGAGCTAGGATAGGAACATTTTAGGGTTTTGAAAGATGTAACTGTGATCTGTGTTACATCTTGAAAGGATCATGCTCGCTGCTGTGTTGAGAATAGACTGAGGGAGGAAGCAGGACTCACGGGAAAATGTTGGAGTATATTGGAGTTATCCAGGTTAGTAATGAGAGGAGCCAGGTCCCAAGTGGTGGTAATGGTAGAGATGGTAAGAAGTAGTTAGATTTTCAATTCATAATAAAAGTGAAACAACAGGTTTTGCTGTGGGATTGACCGTGGGGTGTGGGAAGAAAGGAATCAGGATTGTTCTGAGGTTTTGGCTTTTGCTTAATGACTGTTCTCACTTGCTAACCTCAGAAGTAAGAAGAAAAGGAAAGATTTTGGAAAAAGAATCTATATGCCCTCTGGGCCCTGACCTATCTCCCATAGTCTTTTCCCTTCCACAGCCCTTTCTTCAACACAGGCAAGAAATTCTCATTTATAACTGAGCTGTTATGGGGGAGGGGGGTGCATTCATAGCTCCTTCCAGCACAGAGCATGGTTGAGATAACAGTGGCAGTGGTCTCACACCATTACATCATGCTCTGGAGCCTTTGGGCCAAGACTTAGTACCCCCTGGACTGTGTGGCTGAGAGATGTCTACAGAGGCCACTTCATATCCCTATTGTCTGCCGTGTAAGGACATAAGTGTGTTTGGGAGTGGGAGCAGACAGTTTCCCTGGTTCTTCCTTGGCAATCATTACCTGCCAAGGTAGAAACTAGAGATGGCACTTTTTAATAGACAGTGATCGCACTAGAGCATAGAGGGGAAGAAAGTCTATGTTAAACAGAGCAGGGTATGAGATGTGACAATAAATATTGCATGTCTAGTAGGTGCTGGGCAATGGCTAGGTATTTTGGTTTCATTAGAGAGGAAAACAAATACACTGTCCCCACCCTCAAGACAGAGATAAGACTCATGTGCCTTGTACACAGAATGATTTGTTGAAAGAAATTATATTTACATCTAAGTATTTATTTCTTTATTTTTTTCAGTGATAGTGAATGGTATTGTACTTTTAATTTCAGTGTCCACATGTTCATTGCTTTTTATTTTTATCTTGTATCCTCACATCCTTGTTAAACCCACTAATTAGTCATAAGCATTTTTGTGTGTGTATATTCCTCAGGGTTTTCTACCTAGATAGTCATATCATTTGCAAATAGAAATTGTTTTATTTATTTATTTCCAATCTGAATGTTTTTTATTTCTTTTTGTTACCTCTTGTGCTGGCTGAAGCTTCCAATACTATGCTGAATAAGAGTGGACATTATTTTCCATTCCTAATCTTGGGGGAAAGCATTCAGTCTTGCACCATTAAGTATATTGTTAGCTGTAGAGTTTTTTCCAAATGTCATTTGCACTTTGCTGGTAGGGGTGTGGGTGGGACATGAGGTTTTCTGTGGTGTTTGGCTGAAATAGAGTAGTTATTATCTAAAAGTTTTTGTCTTGCTGGATGGAGCAAGCTTTTCCTGGGGCTTTTTTTTTTCTGTGCCTATTGGCATTTCCAGGTTGCCGGCTTCTTCAGTTTCAAGTCTTGGTTATGTGAGGCAACAAGAAAATGCAGGGAACTCACCACAGTGTCCTGCCTGGGTCCTGAGGTCCCTAACAGGTCTGCCTTCTTCACTCTGCCTTTCAGAGTCTTCTTATGCTTGTTTTATATATAACATCCAGAGTTTTAGTTGTGCATAGCAGGTGGAATAGAGAAAGGTATGTCTACTCCATCTTCCTGGAAGTGGAAGTGGTTGGTAGAAATTAGAGGACTTGGGTTGGGGCCAGTTTGTGAAGGGCCCCAATACCAAGGCTTTGACTCTGTAGGTGGTAGGAGGTGACAGTGGACATTGGGGCAGAAGAAAGATGAAAGTCTACATGGGCAACAAGGAAGTGTGAAGAGATGAGGTTGAGTCTGTAGTTTCTAGTGTGGGCAGCTAGCTTTGAACCTGGAAAGGCAGGGGAGGAGTGTAAGTGCAACAGAGTGGGTATAGTCTAAGCATGTTACAGCACATCAGGAAATTTGGACTAACTGTGCCTCCCTTCAGGGAAGGCTCCCCAGAGGAAGCCTGGCTGCTGTGCACAAATCCAAGAGTATGCATTCTGGGCAAAGAAAACAATGTGGGGGGAAAGCATCGATACAGGCAACTGCATGGTGGGCCTGTTGGGACTCCAGCTAGCTGAGGCATAAAGGGGAGTAATTAGTTCCATAACTGGAAAGGACGCTCTAGGAGTTCACAAAATGAAGAGGTTTCACAATGGGCATTGATATTGCTGGTCGTCTGTTTGGTTCTTTGCCTTCTGTTCTTTGTGTGTTGGCATCAGTCTTTTCCACTACAGACAGGCCACCCTTTTTCTGGGGGCTTCCCTGCTGACAGTGCCAGGTTAACCATTCCAGGGAAGGGAGACTTCCTTTCTCTGAATCCATACATCAATTCCAGAGAAAGGCTGTGGTTGGCCAGGCTTGGGTAGTGTGCTAATCCTTTTGGACCAGTCACTGTTTCGAGGGGAGAGCATTCTAGCCTGGGTTGGGTCATTTGCCCACCCCTGTTAGGGCCAGCAAGGTCCTTTTAAGAAGAATGCAGAATAAAAGCATCCAGGGAAGATTAAAAAAGAAAATAATATTTACTATGGCTTGCTGTACTATGTTTTTTGAAAAACATAGTATGTAAATTTAGGAAACTCTTTGGAGAATTTTAAGCAGGGGACTTAATCAAATTCAGGTTTACTTAAAGTCATCTCAGAAACTGAAGTTGTAGTTGGAATAAATAAATGACTAAAAGTGGGGAGACTGATTAGGAGGCTGCTGTAGCTCCAAGGATACTGATGAGACCTTAGTTAATTCATTTGGATTTCACCTCCAGCCACAGCATCAGTAAGATGGAAGAGAGGGATAAGACTAGGCACAAGTAGGCACACAAGGCTGGTTGACCGGCTGGAGGGAGCAGGGAGAAGAGGGGGCTTAAGGAGGATTTGCCACCACCAAGGGGGTAATGACTATTCTCTGGAAGGCTAGTTTTGTCTTTGGAAACTAGTTATTAAGTGGTTGCATACTCGGCATATCTAATTGCTTCTTGAGAAATGTGTTATTGGCTTCTTGTGGTACATGAACTGAAAAGGGAAGCTGATTGAGTGTATTTTTCTCCCTTTAAAATGGTTCCCTTCTTTAAGAAATCAGATAATAGGAGAGGTAGTCAGGACTGCCAATCAAGAAATACATGGACGGGGAGAGGACAGTGGCCTGAAAACCCTACCTCCCCCACCGACCTTCCCCTAAACCACTTTGGAAACATTCATTCCTTTGACATTGTTGTTGCTAGGAAGACTTTGAAGGATTTTAAGCAAAGAAATGATATAATTTGACTTATGTTGTTACAGAGTCCCTCCCTTAATGAGAATAGACTATGGATGGAGGTAAGAATGACATCAAGAGTAGAAGCAGGAACATCAGTTAGGAGGCTATTGCAATAATCTAGGATGGTAATAATGGAGGGGATGAGAAATGGTCATATTCTGAATATATTTTGAAGGTAAAAAAAAATCAGTTTTGGTGAGGATTGGATGTGGAATAAGAGAGAAAGACAGGAGACAAAAATGACTCCAAACCTGTTGGCTTGTGCAATTGGACAGTCAGTGGATTAAAGTAAGATGGATAAGATTCCGGAGGGAGCAAGTCTGGAAGAAGGTCAGGGGTCTGTGTTAGACATGTGAAGCTTGAGACATCAGACAAGTCTTAGACCTCTTGTCCATTTGACTTGAAGCAGACAATAGGACATACTAGCCAGGAGTTCAGAGGAGAGGTCCAGGCTTGGAGAGAAATCTGGGCATCATCAGCATATAGCTGATATTGGAATCCCTGAGATGAGGCGAGATCACCAAGGGTATACAGAGAAGAGAAAAGAATAAGGACGGAACCCTGGCACACTTTGACATTAGGAGGCGGGGAGACAAGGAAGAACCAACAAAGGGAACAAACAGTCAGTGAGGTGGATGGAAAACCAAGATTGCCATCCTGGAAGCCAGGTGAAGAGAGTAGTCAAACAAGAGGGAATGACTAACTGGTAGCAAAAGCTGTAAGATGAGCACTAAGACCTGCCCATCAGATCTAGCAACATGGAGGATAGGTCTTTGTGCTTTTGGACCCAAGCTTAACCTTTCAAGTAAGTCATAGTTCCTGCCTTGAGGAGAATTCCATTGTGCAAAAAAAATGATCATTTAAGATTGATTGAAATAAATCTAAGGTGAGCAGATAGTAGCATGGGAGTCCAGCAGAAGGGGACAGTACTTCTGGCTTTTATGGGGAGAGTTGAGGCCAAATTCATTGATGTCTTCATTTGTTCATTCCACAAATATTTTTGGGTGCCAGGGACTAGAAGGAAGGGGGAAGGGGAAGTTATTGTTATAAAGGTATAAAATTTCAGTTTTGCAGATGAAAGGAATTCTGGAGATGAATGGTGATGGTTGTACAACAGTATGAATGTACTTAATAACACTGAGTTGTACACTTAAAAATGGCTAAGCCTGTTAATTCTGTTATATGTACTTTATCACAGTAAAAAAAAAAAAAAAAAATCAAAGAGAAAAAAACCTTATCTCCACGCAACCCCTTTCCCCATCCCATGACTTGGTGATTGGGAATATGATGTGTGAAATGGATGGCATTTCCGTAGGAGGAAATTATGTGGAGAGAAGCAGAGGAAGACCTCCAGCCCGAGGAAAGGACTAGCTATCAGTCCTTTTTGCCTGGTTCGTAGGGCTCATGGGGGGAGACCATACAAGCTGAGCTTGCAGAATCAGGCCGGGCTAGTTGGTGCAGGCCTGGCAGCCTGGCTCTAGAATTGGGCTTGCCTTCTTAGATTCTGGGAGCCTCTGGAAGTTTCTGCCCAAGGGAGTGTCATTCCAAAGGTGTGCATTTAGAAGGTTAATCTCATTAATTCTTCCCGTTAAACCATTGCCTATTAAAAGCAATGGGATTGAGGCATGCATCTGTATGGTAAAAATTGCAGGCTAGCAGAATGTTAGATACTCAGGCGTGTGTTAATGAATTGAGTAGGTTATTTTTCCACCCATTTTACAAATATTTATTGAGGACTGTCTAAATGCCCGTAGTGTGCTAGGCAGTGGGGGAAAGGGAAGGAATGAATTTACTAAATCTCTTTTCTTGATAAGTCTACAGTGTAAGAAATCCCTTTCCTAAATAAGAAATTATGCTACATTGTGCCAGAGTGTTGCCATAAACATCTCACCAGAGCTCCATGGGAGCTGGGAGGAGGGTGTGCCTGGCCTGCCTAGGGCCCTGGGGAGGCTTCCAGGGAAGGACTGTTCAGTGGATTTGAAGGATAAGTAGCTTTTTCTAGGCAGAGAAGCAGAGATGGGCATCCTGGGAGGAAGGTAAATCAAACTTATTGGGAGTTGTAAGTTTAAAGAAAATGTATAAATATTCTATTTTAAAGCTAAACCCTTATTTCATTGGCTTATTTTGTAGGTGGTGCTGGCTAGAGTGCATACTTTTGGACCCAAGCTTAACTTTTCAAATGTGGAATCCCAGGCCTTCATTGGTAAGTTTGTTTGATGCCTTCTTACGAAATTATGCTATCAAGGATCAGTAGTTGTCATTGGTGCTCTGTAGAAGTTACCAGGCCTGAACCCTAAAGAAGCTTGTAGTCAAGGAGGAACAGATCCACAGAAATGGAGTGTCAGTGTAGGCTTCTGTGGGAGCTGCAGAGACGGGGCCAGAGAAGGCCATCCAGGGAGGCAGGGGATGGATGCAGATGGCCTCATGGAGAGGTAGAACTTTGGCTTTGTTTGAAGGAAGAAGTCCAGGGAGGAGAGAAATAAGCTTTTTGGGCTTGAGACGGTGGGCGTAAGACACAGTGAAAGTGGTCTCAGCTGTAGAGAACTTCATCCAAAGGAGTCATGGGCAAGAACTTTGACAGGATCTGCTGGTGTTTGATTATTCTAGACTAGGGTCATCAAACTTTCCTGTAAAGGATGAAATGGTAAATATTTTTGGCTTCATAGGCCACGTGGTCTCTGTCATAGCTACTCAACTCTGCCATTGTAGCATGAAAGCAGCCATAGATAATACATAAATGGTGGGTGTGGCTGTGTTCCAATAAAGCAGGGGTGGGGAACTGTTTTTCTTCCAATAGCCATTTGGATATTTATAATATCATTCTGGGCCATTTGAAATTGTTAACTTAAAAATTAGTCTGCTAGCCCTGGCCAGTTTGGCTTAGTGGATAGAGTGTTGGCCCTTAGACTGAAGAGTCCCAGGTTCCATTCCGGTCAAGGGCACAATCCCTGGCCATGGTCAGGGAGCGTGTGGGAAGCAACCAGTCAATGTGTCTCTCTCACATTGATGTTTCTCTCTTTCTGCCTCTCCCCCTCCCTTCCAGCCTCTCTCAAAATCATTCAAAAAATAGCTTTGAGTGAGGATTAACAACAAAAAAATTAACCTGTTATATTTGGTCAAACAATTAACTCACCCCAGTGCTTTGGTAGGGCCAGACCAAATGGTTTTGCAGGTCTTATATGGCCCGCAGGCTAGATGTTCCCCACCCTGCAATAAAAGTTTATTTACAGACTAGATAGTGGGTTAGATTTGGTCTATGGGCTCTCGTTTGCCCACTCCTTTTCTAATCCCTAAATGCCAGTCTAACGCATTTGGTCTTTTTCCTGTAGGCAGTGGGGAACTATTGACATTATTTTGGGCAAAGAAGTGAAATGGCAGAGTGACATGTTAGGAACATTCATCTGATACCTGGACAGGAGGCATGAGCCCTATTCAAAGGCAGCCAAAGTGATCCAGGCATGAGGTCATGTGGTTAAGAGTGGTTAGAATGAGAGCACAGGACCAATCGAAGAGAGATTGCAAAGGAAGAACCATAGGATTTTCAGGCTTCTTAACGACAGGAGCCAAAGATAAAAATTTAAACTTGGGAGACATCAGGTGTGAAGAAGCGTGGTTGATGTGTCTGGTTTTAGACACATTGAATTCAAGACGACAGCGGTTCATAGACAACTGGAAAAGCAGGGCTGAAGCTTCGACTTAGAGGGTAGGCCTGGAGATGTAGAACAGGAGCCATCGGTTTAAATAAGTTCTCCCATGATGAACAGAGGCCTGAGCCTTGGGGAATGCACCCAACTCTGGGATGGAAAGAAGAAGGTAGAAAAGAACCAGAGCCAGGAAGGTGGGAGTCCCAGGAAGGGAAAAGGACCAGGGAGAAAGGACCTGAAAGAAGGGCACCAAATCTGTGACAAGGTGGTTACAGATGGCCTTGAGACATGTGATGCCGTGAGGGGGGCCGAGGCCAGGAAGAAGTGGAAGGAAGCCAAGTTGCACAGGTTGCACAGAAATAAGGAATAAAGAATCAGAGACATTAGTAAAGTGGACCACTCATAGAGTTTGGGTGGTAAAAGAAAGGTGACACATAAGATTTCAGTATTTGCATGTCTAAGTAACCTGTTCTTTAGCTTTGAGGCAGGTAAAGCATGCTGGGACCAGTTCTCACTTCCTTCTCTGGAGCCAAGCTGTGTTGGGAGTTTGTGTGTACATTGGGCTTGCATTGTGTTCTTAGGCTCCCTTTGAGGTGTGGTGTGCATAGCTCTGCCACAACTTGCACTGCAGAATCCAGTCCTGTTTGGACTCTTGCCATGAGACAAGATATGATCTGTTGGGGAAATACTTAGATTTGCCTAAGTTTGGAGGACCAATAAATTGGAATAAAACTTCTTGCTGCAGAGTCTGCTCAAATATGGTAATTTGAAGTAATTCTTCAAGTCATTCAACTAGATATCAATTTATGCTCTGATTATTTTGAGTGCACCTTCTTTGGTTTGAATTCTAAGTCATTTGTGGTTTGGTTTATGTGAATATAGCAATTAAAAGAGAGTAATAAAAGCAACAGGCGTAACTGGGTTAGAGTCACCATTTATGGAACACTCACTGTGTACCAGGTACAGTGCTGAGTACTCTCTAGCTGTCACTTTATCTTTGCAACAGCCTGTGACGTGAGAAGTACTATTTTCATTTCAGCAATAAGGAAATACAGTCATAGGTTGAATAACCTGCCCAAGGTTATAAGAGATTTGAACCCAGTTCTATCTGACCCCTGGTTTATACTGCTCCCTGTTTTCTCCCATCTAAGTCAGAATTTCTCCTCCTACTTACATAGAATTACTAGAGACAGATTGAGCTCTTCCGGTTAAATATTCAGAGACTCTAGTGGGTGTTTCCACTTCCTAGGCACCTACTAAAAGGGTGGAAGGAGTGTGGGATCTCTGGAAGAGACGAAGCTCAAACTTCACACTTAACTTTAACTGTTTCACCAGATACTGTTTTCCTTTAGCTGGAGAAGGCGGCAGCCCTGAGCTTGGAAAGGAAGCATGTCAGTAGGATTTCGGTCCTAGCTCTGTGGCAATTATAATCTACTTTCTGTTTCGATACTTGGTATTTCTCTCTGCTCACCTCCAATTTCAAGCTCCAAGGGCAGGGCCCTATTTTGTCTTGTTTGCTTCTGTGCCCCTAGCATCTACATGGTATCAGACATGTAGTATGTGCTCACTAAATATTTGTTGCTTCTAATGAGCCAGTCAACTTGGGACAAGGTGCTCTCGGTGCTGTGGTTATAGAAATGACACCAGACAAGTGCTCTGTCCTCGTTAGGCAGATGTCCTAGTGGGGCAGTCAGACAGTCTAGAGGTCTGAGATACACAGTAGTGCAAGGGCAGGCAGCATGGTAATGCTCTCAAGTGAAATAAAGTGAGAGAGGGGGGTGGAGGGTAATGGGCTAACAGTTTAGTTAGGGTCACCAGGAAGTCCTCACCAAGATATGAAGTGAGATAATGAGGCTGTTGGGGGAAAATGTCATAATAATGCTACTGAGGTTTAATTCTTTTGCTTGGCTGTGGTGGTTAGCACCCAGCTAACTGTTCCCTCAGCAGGGCTCCCTCTAAACCTCACGTCTCTGACCGTGCTGAGCGCTCCCTTCCCCTCCTGGGTCTGCTCACTCCTTATCTGGCCTGCCCTCTCCTTGTCCTCCAGACCTCAGCCTCTGCAGTCTGCTTTGCCAGTTTTCTTAGTCCTTAGCTTAATAAAGTTTTGCTTGGTCCCTTTCATGCCACCCTAAGTGTTCTCCCCAGGTGAGCTCATCTACTGCTTCCTCTATCTGGGAGTCACCCACATCTACATATTCAGCCCCAAACCCCCTCTCAGCCCTCACTCCTAGCTGTGGCCCCGCAGGTATCTCAAACTCATCCCTCCCCTGGTACCAAATGTGTCTCTCTCTGTGTGTCTGTTGCCTGCCTTGGGTGGGACTACACTCCCTCAGTTCTGTCTACTGGAGGAGTCATTCTTGGCTTTGTCCTTTCCCTCAACTGTCATCACCCACCAGCTGCCACATCCTGTGGAGACCATCTCTCAGTTTGTCACCTCACACCTTCTCCCTCTTCACTCCTTCATTTTGGGACTCATCATAGGGAATTTTTTTAAACAGGCTTTTCATTTGTGTTCCTGTGTCCATCTTTGTCTTCCCTCATGCCACTCTCACACTCCTATCAGCAAGATATTTCTAATTCACAAATCTGACCATGGCTTTCTTCTGCTTATAACTCTCCAAGGGCTTCTCATTGCTTCTAGAAGAAAACCCAAGTCCCGTCAGCGGGCCTACAGTTCTTTAATAATCTGGCCCTGGGCCACCTTCCTCATTTCACTTTTTTTCTAACCCATATTTCTAACCTCAGTCCAACCTTCCAACAGCCTATGCCTCCTGGTGCCTTTGCCATTGCTGGGCCCTCTCCTAGGAGTGACCCACCCCTGCTCCCCATTTTGGTAACTCAGTCAAGTTGCCATTCTCCAGGCACCGTCCTTCCCCACCCTGCACTTCTCGGTGACCTGGAGATGACCTTCCTCCTGGTTCCAGAACACCCTGCATTTTTCTCTCCCAGAGCATTTATCAGCATAACTGTTGATTTACTTACTATCTGTTATGTTCAGTAAACTGAGCTCCTTCAGGGTGGGGACCACACACACACACACACACACACACACACAATCTCTGGTTCTCGGTGCCAGCACAGTTCATCTGGCTCAGGAAATGTTTGTAAAGGAGTGAAATGTCTGTTTGCGCAGCCAAACAGCAGATTTATAACATGAACAGATGTATATGAAATTGGAGGCTCATTGGCCATTGGGTTTGGTGGGGTCCCTTCTTCTCAGTTTTGAGTGCAGCATAGGTGGTTCTGGGCTGGGTTTGTGGCTGTTTGTTGTGTCTCCCAGCATCCCGAGGCCTAGGGCATTGAACCTCTCTGTATTCTTTATGCTGACAAAAACAAAAACAAAACAACCACAACTCCTGCTATTGATGGGATAGTAATAGCAATTCAAAATGAAAAATAATCCATCAAGAAATGCTTAGGAATGAGGTCTGCCCAGCTTCAGCCTGGATAAATCCCAAATTTTCTAAATTAGCGAAAATAATTCTTGCTAGCAGCTGACAGCTTTGCTCCCACAGCTCAGCTGAGAATGCTTTTCTGTCTGGGGGCGTGAGGATAGCGAGTGGTCCTCTGTGGAAGTGCCCACGGCCTCTTTATCTTCACTCAGTCCTAGTGATACTGAGGCATAGGCTCTGGCCCCAGGGATGCCAGTCCATGACTGGGTTCCCCATGGGTGCTGGCACAATGCACCAACAAGACAGGCAATACATTCTCATGTTTCCATTTGGGGCCTTTAGCTTGATGCTTGTTGCATCTTCTTCACTTCCTAGTTCTGCACAGACCTGGGAAACTGCTGAGAATGCAGCTTTTATTGGGGTTTCACCGTAATCTGGGAGGACTTTCTAGAAGAAGAAGCTGTCTTAAAGCAGAGGTGTTCTGCTGACCAGGGTGCTCCAGCAGGCATTGGGATGGCTGTCCTTGCCTGGAAATACTTATGCATCTTTTCCTTTGAGGGACTTTCCATAAGCTGGTCCCCTCCACATTGGAAGGCATTTTCCTTCCAATATGCCTCGTTCATGACTATTTGCCCTTCAGTTACCAGCCGATTTGCCTCTTATTGGGAAGCCTTTCCCACCTCCCTGATAAGGCCTTATCCTCACCATTACCATTATCTTTTTATACTGCCTAGTGATTGCTCCCCCTGTGGCCAGCACTGTCAGAGTGCTTGGTGGGTAACCACTTAGTATTAGGGCCTCAGCAGGTATTGGCTGAGGTGTTATCATTATTATCTCAGAGATGGCATTCAAGGGAATTGAGGTCCAGATCAATTGAGGACATGCGAGCAGGACTTTGGCCCCAGTGCCTGAGTGGGTAGGTGTTCTTACCCATTCTTCCATACCCCATGGTCCCTCTGCCACGCATTCCAGTAGCCCATTATCCACTATTCACATTTTACATTGGTTTGTATCGGTCTAGATTAGTGAATCCTTGTTCCCCACTGGGCAGCGCCTGTCTGTCCCATGATAGCAGAAGCCTGACCAAAGAGTTGACTGAAAGCCTGCCTGACGGCCCAGACAACCACTTACATCATGGGAGTCTGGGCTATGAACATAAAAGGGGTTTCCCAGGGCCCCCCACATTTTAGCCTTCACCCTCACCCCCGGTTTCCAAATCAGAGCCAACTGTGCTAAGAAAGCATCTGTGCCTGAACAGGTCTGTTCCTCTGCACACTCACCTTCCTTCTCTCCACCTTGCCAACCCTGCATCCTCCCTTTGTAAGGAAGTGACCCCTTTCTCCTCCCATGACAGAGCTAGCCTTCCCTTTGCTCCTCTGGACTGAGACACACTCAGGGGGATGGCTCTGACCACCATGTGTCATCATGACCTCCTCGTCTTTCCTAGTGTGCTCACTGTGATATGGCAGACAGGCTGTACAGTCAGGCTGAGAGGTCTACAGAAGGGGTGAGGGTGGACATAGAGTGGCTGATCCATGATGCAGTTTGTGTGCACGTGGGCCTGTGCTGGAAGTGAGTGAGTGTGTGTGTGTTTTTTGCTTATTGTTTTACTTGCATAATTCATCCCTGTGTGCATTAGAGACCAGTTCTCCCTCTCTTGTGGGTCTAATGTGGCACCTTGAATAATAGATAGTTTATAGCTGATGGCTAAATAAACCTTTTCTCCTCTCCCAAGCCGAAGGTGCCTCCTCTTTCCCCTGCCCCCCACCTTGGTACCTTGGTGACCATTTCACGGGGTTGTTGTGACTGCCAGGACCCTCTTCCGAGATCCCATTCAGGCAGCAGTGATGTGAAAGCCCTGTCTAGACTCCAGCAGGCTGGGCAGGGGACTGGCTACTTTGCTTTGTTGCCAAGAAGCCTGGTCCTCTAGGGGGACCTTGTGGTCCTCCAGAGCCCTCGCAGCGGTTCTCAACTTGTGGGTCGCGACCCCTGAAAATACATCCTGCATATCAGATATTTACATTACGATTCATAACAGTAGCACAATTACAGTTATAAAGTAGCAACGAAAATAATTTTATGGTTGGGGGTCACCACAACATGAGGAACTGTATTAAAGGGTCGCGGCATTAGGAAGGTTGAGAACCACTGCCTAGAGCCAGGCTGGCTGAGCTCCGAGTGACACTGGTTTTGAGCAGGCAAAATAAAAAAAAAATAAAAAAAAAATGGCTTCTGACCAAGTGGGGAAAGGGGCATGGGGGAGGAGCGGAGGAGGACCTTAGCCGCCCTGCGCCTTCAGTGCATTTACTGGCTGCAAACTGAGATGGGCTTGGAGGGCAGCTGCCTCCACGAGGAGCATGCCTTTAAATAAGGGCACTCATCACACCGGTCTCAGTGGGACCTGCTTCAGAATGTCAACTCTGTGCCTGCTAGAGATGTGACTTGAGACACACCACGCAAGCTCTCTAAGCCTCAGTTTCCCCACCTGTCAACTGGGGTGGTAATAATAGTAATCACCTTTATGAGGTTCTTGTGAGGGTGAAACGAAAACGTGCTTAGCATTGTACCAGACATGGAGAAAACACCAAATATCTGTACCGTTACTGTTGTTTTTATTTTATTTATTTATTTTTTACATATATATATATATATATATATTTTTTTTTTTTTTTCAGAGAGGAAGGGAGAGGGAGAGATAAAATATCAATGATGAGAGAGAATCATTGATTGGCTGCCTCCTGCACGCCCCCTTACTGGGGATAGAGCCTGCAACCCAGACATGTGTCCTTGACCAGAATCGAACCTGGGACCCTTGAGTCTGCAGGCCGACGCTCTATCCACTGACCCAAACCAACTAGGGCTCTATTACTGTTGTTTTTAAAAAGTTGTATTGTGAATGATAATTGTAAGAAGACTTTGGATGAGATACAGTCTGAATGTAGTTATAGGCTGTGAGGAGTGAGGGTGTAAGAAAAGCACTTTGTGAGTTGTAAATTATGTGCAGTATTATTATTAGCACAAAAAGCTGTTATCATTTTGGCTTTGGAGAAAATGAGCACAGTTTTATGATGTTGAGACTAAGTTTGTTGTTTTGCTTTTTGTTTTGGAGGGAGATTTTTGGAATCTTGCCCAGAGGCTGTGTGATGCACCTTGGTGATCTGGGTACCAAATGCCTGAATAGCACCTGGCACAGAGAAGTGTTTCTATGGGCGCTGTTAGTATTTTAAATGTTTAATGGTAAACATTTAATACATAGTAGTATAGTAAGTTTTTATAGGTTCATTGAAAGTAAATTGTAGGACTTCTCTCTGGACCTGAGAAATTCTCACTCTCAGAACTTTGTGCCTAGTATAGCTGAATAAATGTAAATGATTTATTCAGAATTTGATATTTGATATAGACAATTACCATTGCTGTCTTAATGTTAGAAATATCTTTTTAAGATCAACTGTTCTTGTGTTTATCTCCAGTCTATACTGTGTCTTTGCCTCACCCATCTTTCTAAAATTAAAACTGAACAAAAATGATCTATTATTGAAATGTAGATACTTTTAAGCAGAGGTTGAAAACTCTACTCATTGTCTGCATCTGGCCTGGAGATAGATTTTGCCCATCCTCACAATGTTTTAAAACTTGTAAATTAGTGACTAACTTTTAGAAGTTGGTAGGTATTGTCTAGACATCTGGATTTCCAGGTCTTCATGGAAAATCGAAGGTGCCGTGGCACTGGGTCCATCCTCCCTCACAGCCCTGCTGCGGAGCGGCCCCTCCTCAGGGACTTGCTTCTCTAGTTTGCCCTGTCCCACCCAGCTGCTGCCCTTTTACCTGGCCTGAAGGGAATCCAGTGTGTTACAGGTAACCAGCACCTCTCAGACACTGTGCGTTAATTTAGAACATATTCACTAGCAACTTTGATCACAGAGAGGAAGGTTATTTCACTCACTAAGTTGTTCTTTTTATGATAACCCAAGGGGCCATTGTGGTGTTTTATGTAGGCCCTTTTGGGTTTAGTAGTCAGTCACCTTCTCTCCTCCCTGTGGGGATTTCTCATTAACAATTTTTAAGAAGTCCTCAGCAAGACTTACAAGTCAACATAAAATGTTGGGTAATGCAGGATATAAATTTTGATTACCTCTCTTTAAGGGAGGTTGAAAACAAGTGCATGCTTTAATTCAATAATTTATGATGTTGTAAATTTGAACAGTTAAAGACACTTAGCCCTTTTTATTAGCCATCTGGTTGAAATGGTCTTAATTTGGCAGAATCCTTATTGAAATAGGTGAGGAGTCTGAGATTCTCCCTCCTGGATACGATCCCCTTTGTGGCTGTTTCTTAGGCAGGTCCCTCCCTCCTCCTTCCAGCCAGTGAGGACCCTGGCACTGGTGGCCACCAGCAGAGATGGGGAGGAGGTGCTGCATCCCACAGTAGTTACCTTACGGGAGTCCTTGCCAACACTGACAGTTAAAAAATGAGCCGAGACCGGTTTGGCTCAGTGGATAGAGCGTCGGCCTGCGGACTGGAGGGTCCCAGGTTCGATTCCGGTCAGAGGCATGTGCCTGGGTTGCGGGCGCATCCCCAGTTGGGGATGTGCGGGAGGCGGCTGATCGATGTTTCTCTCTCATCGATGTTTCTGACTATCTCTCTCCCTTCCTCTCTGTAAAAAATCAATAAAATACATTTAAAAAAAAGGAAAAAAAAAATGATTATCCTCTGAGCTTGTACATTTTTATGCTTTTGTCATCATGAAAGAGTCCACACTTGTAACAAATTCAGACAACACTGGTTGTCTTAACTTAAAGGAAGAAAGTCTTCTGTGACCTCTTCCCAGTCTCCCCAAAGATAGGCACCTTTGAGACTTTATTGCCTTCAGTTCTGGACATTTTCATTTGCTTATGCCCCACCCCCCCACCTCTCAATCCCTGTCTCCTTTGCCCTCACCCCCAACATACTGGTTTTTACTTGTGTTCTGTGAAAAACAGAACCTATGCATACTGTTCTGCAGCTTTCCTTCTTATAGCCAACTTCCAACTCCTATATTATCTCTTCAACTCAACATGTGCAGATAAACGTGCCTCATTATTTTTAATAGCTGTACTTCATGGTATGGATGCATTTTACGTTTATTTACTCATTCCTGTGTTGGTAGACACCCAGGTTGTTTCTGATCTTTTGCCATTGCCACCATGGCTGCTGTGGACATTGTAGCACAAACCTGTGAATTTTTGCATGAGATTTTCTGTGCTATAGATACCTAGAAGTGGGACTTTGGGCTTGAATAGTTGCCATTTAAATTTTAAATCAGTATTGCCTAATTACCCTCCAAAAAGGCTGTACCAATTCATACTCCTCCCAAGAGTGTCCCATTATTACTCCAATAATTTAGTTTTTGCTTAAACATGTATTTAAAAAAGTAAACTTTAAAAATTCACAGATATGCCATCAAAATGATACATTTATCTTAGAAGAGCATTCAAAATACATTAAGCTAGAGATGTAATTAGATGGTTTTCATACCTTGATTTTGGTGGTGAATATCATCTGGTAAGGTGACAAAAATTTTCCCCAACTACTGTAACCAATGTAATTATTAAATACATATCTAGAGATTGTCCTTGTGCCAGGAAGCCTTTGGAAGAATAACAGCCAAATCAGTTTCCTTTCCACAGCTCTCCCAGGGCTGCCTCATCCTTCCCACCAAGGCTGGGTCAGCATCTAAATGGCTGCACCAGGGAGTGCCAGGCCCAAGAGATCTGGGGAAAGGGAGATGGCAGGTGATGTAGTGAGGTACCAAGGGTTCCCTACATCGCCTCCTTGCACCTAGATACCACGTTCTTCCTACGTGTATGTTCTCATAGCATCCCTATGGCCTCCTTATAAAGCAGGTACTCCCCTCTCCTCTCTGTTTATATCTGGGGACACTTGAGCTCAAAGGTCTGGCTCACTGAGTGTCGCACAGCTGGTAAGTGACAGTGCCTTGGACACAGTCTTCTGATTCCACAGGTAGTGGAGTCAGACCACTGTGAGGCTTTTTGCCTGCGGCATATCATGGATGTTTCCTTCACTGAGCCGAAGGTGGAGAACGGAAAGGGAAGTGACATTCCCAGACTTCCTGTGGCGACTTTCGTCCACAGCTTTCTCCTCAGAGTACTGGCATTTATAGTCATGTTTTAGAACATTTCCTTAGCATTTGGGAAGGGTCTATGAATTCTTGATGAGGAACCTTAACGGATTACACGTGGTTGAGAACTGCTGGTCTGGAATATATTTTTCTCTTTGGAAAGGACAGGTCTCTGGAGATGGTTAGCTTACCACCTGCTAACTGCATATGAAACTTGGAATCCTGCCTTCTCTAGAGCCTCCTCTCTGCCTCTTTGAGCTGATGTCTGGCTTTTGCTAACAGGTTGTCCTGTGTTGGCCAAAGCTTCTTAACACGGACCTCACTTCTGAATCTGACAGTAGATTTGATGCCCAGACCACATATCATCCTAGGATGTCCTCCGCTTCATTAGGCACAGGCAGGGTGGTCTGGTCCAGTGAAAACAGGGATCAAGAGTTGGATAGACCCAGGTTCAAATCCTGGCCCCATCACTTATACTAGCATCACAAACTTTTGGCTGTTAACCTCATTCACCTCTCTGAGACTCAGGGTCCCCCTTCTACAAAAATAGGGATAATTCCCTCATACGGGTATTTTGAGGAATACATGATTTAAGATTCAAAGGTGCCTCTGAGATGTTCAGCACAGAACAGACACTTGATAAATGTAAGTCCTCTCTCTTTTTCCTGCTGTAGAAAGAAACTTCTCCTCTGGAGATGCCCCGAACTGGTAGCTGATGGCTGGGGATCCTGCAGCCAGGGGAAAGCCACCACATGAGCCCTGAGATGAATCATACAATGTATATTCATTCTCAGGAGCTCAGTGTTGGTAGGGGAGCCTAATGAGCAGAGGTGGTACAATATGGGCAATAATAAAAATCAATTAGTAGAGGGATGATTAATTAACCTCTAGGTGCAGTGGGATGGAAGAAGTCATCAAGCAAGCAGGGTATTGAAGGTTGAATAGGAGCTTGACAGAGAAGATAGGCCCATATATAATTAATAGGCCACTTTATCCTTTAGTGATAAAGTTGCATTATTTTTTATGTATATACTTTAACTTCTCCTGACTCTTACCAATACAGTGGTATATTCAAATTCATCCTCTCTTTTCTCACATTCTGCCTCTCCTTCTCTCTCTCCTACCTTAAGATGCTCAGCCACTAAAAATTTCTTAAAGAATTTCTTTATGCTGTAGTAAATTTTTAGAGTATGATGCTACTTCATTCTGCTAAGTTTTTCACAAGAGCTTTGGTGTAGCTAATTTGTTCCATTCCATTTTTCTATGAGTAAGTTCCTTTTCTTTCTTGGCAATGAATAAACCACCAGCCACTTGGTGTTTACTGAGTCACTCCTATATACCAGGGCCATGTGTCATCCCATTTAGTTACCAGAACAACTTTGTAAAACAGGGAATGTTAATTTTTTTTTTATAGATGAAGAAACTGAGGCTTAAAGAGGTTACTATACTGAATATTACACAAGTGGGGAGCCACAGTTCAACTCTAGGGTTCTTTTCCCTTTCCTCTGCTCAGGGTCTTGCAGACAATAGGTGGGAAGCAAACATATTCTGAAGGAATGAGAGAGCAGCCACATACTGGTCAGTTCACTTCCTGCTGCTGGCTCTGTAACCCACCTGATGAGGTGACCACATTTCTCAGATCAGTGGAGCTCCAGAATCACACAGCCAGTAATAAGTGATGAAAAACGCAATTTCCCATCCTCTCACTTTTATTTCTAAGGTACTTGTAAGCAGATAAGTTAGACCATTAAAATGTTTTCTTTTGCTTTGTCTCTGCCCTGTGAGGACTATAGGAGGGAGTGCAGACCCAGTGCTCCTGGGGTTCAGAGACAGTTTCCGGCTTGGGTTCTGCTGACTCTTCCTCAGTCACAGTGGGAAAACCACACCCCTCTGCAGAATTACATTTCCTTGGTGCAGTTAGGGGTCCAGGTGGTCCCTAAAGATCCTTCTCGCCATGTGACCTCATATCATAGAGTAAGGCTGTGGCGTATGCTGGAAGGAACACAGGCACTGGTATCAAGAAGACCTGAGTGTGAATCCTGGCTCCTGTCTTCTCAGCTTTGTGACTCTGGGCAAATCACTTAACCTCTCTGATACTCACTGTCCACATCTGTAAAGAGGGCAGATAGGACCACCCTCTAGGGTCGCTGTCAGAATTCCAGGTGTCCTTCCCTCTGTCTCCAACTCCCAAGTGCTATGGCTTTGGACTTGCTGGGTGTTTCCACAGTAAAACCCGAAACACCTTTATCAGGTACAGTTACACCTCCCAACATCCTGAGATGCCCAACTCTTAGATTTCTTGAAGCTATTTTGTGTTAAGAAACTCCTCAAAGGAAGATCTGGTTCTACCCCATTGAGCTTTATTAGTGCTTCAGTGACAGCGCCTTATTTTCTCCTTGCACACGGCAGCTGCAGTGTGAGTCAGTTTACATGGATATAATTTCTTTTGCACTTCTTTGCAGAGAGAACTCCATTTATTTAGCAAATGTTCACTGTGGCCTTATGTTAGGTGGTACACAGAGAGGAATAGACTTACACTCACTGCCCTCTATGAGCTCTCAGGGAGCAAAGGTACAAATAGATTGTGGTGAGACTTGGGCTTGTGACATCATCAGGGCATGCAACAGGGTGCCGTGGGGAAAGAGAGGACTAAGTGGCTCTCTTCTGTGGAATCGGGAGGGGTCTCAGAGACAAGAGGTGACTTTTGAGCAAGTCTTAAGAGAGGAGTAGGAGAGAGAGACCAAATGATTGTCAATCCAATGATAAATACCATTTAGTCATTTGTAATCTGCCCTCTGCTTTCTCTGTCACTTAGGACAAAGCATGGCATACTGTAGACCCCCAACAAATATATTTGAAAGAGAAAAGAAAAACCAAACCCTTTCCAATTAGAAACCCAAGGAGAAGACTTGTCTTTTCATAATTAAGATACCATTTCACTAAGGATTCAAGATCCATTGAGAAAATGTACCGTATCTTAAAACAAGAAAAAAAAAATTCTTCTTATAATAAAAAAAGAGAGAGAGAGAGAGAGAGAGAGGAGTAGGAGTCTACGCTGCAAAGGTCCAGGCAGTAGGAGCCACAGGGCGGAGAGCGAACCCTGGAGGAGGTGACACCTGGGTACGTGCCTGGAACTGGGGCCAAGAGATGAGGACCTGAGTACCACATCCCTGTGGTCATCCTTAAGCTGACAAGTCCAGACCTTTCTCCCGAGCCCACAGCTTACATACCATTGCCCACTCAACATCCACACTTTGATGTTTAAAGGGCGTCTCAGACCCCCCATATTATGTGGCACCAGCACTTACCTGGTTACCCAGGCCCAGACTATAAGCATCATTCTTGATCCTGCTCATTCCTTCAGTCTTCACATTATCTCTTCATGATTCTTGATAGTTGTTCCATGAGAGTATATCTTAAAAGCCACCATACCTCCCTACCCTCATCCGGATGACCCCATCTGTTTCTACTCTGGCCTTGCTGCTTCAGTTATCACTCAGTCAGGCAGAGTGACCTTTTAAGAAGTAGATAAGATCACATCACTTCCCTGCTCAGAACTTTTCAGTCATTTCCTAGAATCCTTGGAATAGAATCTGAACTCTTCGCCATAGCCTGCCAGCCCCTCCTACTTCTCTGGTCTCATCTCTTAGCATTCTCCACTTTGCTCACTCCATTCCAGCCACTGTGTTTCTTGACTCAGGGCCTTTGCACTTGCTGTTCTCTGTCTGGGCCACTTTCCCCCAATATCTTTGCCTGGCTCACTTTTCCTCCATTTTGGTCTCTGTTCAAGTGGTCTTTCACCTATCTAAACAAGCACTGTCTTACCCCATCCCTTACCCCATCACTCTGCCTTCATACCGTGTTTTATTTTTCTTCATTAGCACTCTCCTTTACCTGACTTAATATTATATGTTTGTCTTACTCCACTAGAATGTAAATCTGTGAGGATGGGATCTTCTTGTCTTACCTCTCTCATTTACCACTCTTTCTCCAGGGCCTAAACCCGGCACACAGTAGGGGATCATCATACACTAGATGGGTGAATGCAAAAATGAATGAGTTTATGCAATTTAAGACTTCAGTGTTTATCCCGTGGGCAGTGCGAATCTAGTAGACATCTTTCAGGAGGTGAGTGACGTGGTCAGCACTTTTATTTTAGAAAGCCAGCTGGTGGCCATGTGGGGGCTGAACTAGAGGGGGAGGCAGCAAAACTAGTTAGAGGCAGTTAAAATGGTCCAGGGAATTGCTCCTGAGCCCTGTGTAGAGCTGTGGAGATGGAGACGAGGGGACCCATGACAGAATGTGAAACGTTTTGAATATCTTTGGTTCCTATTGGGAGAACTTGGTGGAGGGATTCCTTTCTAAGAAAAGCAGGAGAGGGACTAGCTTATCTGGGGAGAGGCTGGCCACACTCCATGATGAGTTTCTCTCCAGGCACACGTCGGCCCCAGGAAGCACGTCCTGAGCAGTGCTGCTGGCCTCTGAGGAGTGACTGCTGCTCCATAGAAGCCCCCTCTTCGATCTTCACTAAGGTTGTAGTCAAGGTGGTGGTGTCAGTGAGCCTGACTCCTTCCTGCAGACGGTCCCTTGATCTTACACACTGCAGGTCACACTGAGTCATTGTGGTGGGTGCATTTCTCTGTAATAACTTCAAAGGACACTTGCTCTAACAAAAGCTCCTATTTATTTATTTATTTATTTATTTATTTATTTATTTAGAATACCTAGGTTTTGCCCCTGTTTCAGGCTGATTTACTGATAACTTGAGTTCAACATGTCCCTTACCCCTAACATGCACAGGACCTCTCATGCTCTGTCGGGTATCAGGGAGTCAGACAATGGGCACCATTCCCGGCCCAGGCCCAGGCGTGCAGTCTGGTACCGCCTCTTGAGAACTTTCTTCTTGAGCTTGAGTTATCTCTTCTTCCAAAAGTTCCCAATCCTCTCCAAAGATTTTTTAATGGAGTCTTTCATCTTCAAGTAAACACATTCTTGTTGAGGTGTCCCCCTCTCTGTCCCTCTCCAGGAGTATACTACCCCAGACATTGGTTCAGTGTGCCCAGTCCTGTTTGCTGCACCCTGTGAAAGGAAATGCCATACCATCTGTATAGCCAGATGCTATCGCCCACATCTCCCTCTCTCTTCCAAAGGTCCAGATGTCGTCCAAACGACATTAATAGCTACACTGTCGAGCTTCCCGTGTGCCAGGTGCCGTGTTAAGCACTTTACATGAATTCTATCTAACCCTCACCACCCTGCAGGGGTGAGTTTCATTATCCTTTTAGCAGATGAGGAAGCTGAGGCCCCACACTATAGTGGAGCTCAGTAGTTAAGAACGTGGGCTTGGAGTCAAACAAACCTGGGTTTGATTCCCAACTAGCTGTGGACCTTGGCTATGCCACTTAATCCTTTTAACCTTCTTTTCTCAGATCTAGAAAATGGAGATAATATAGAGAGGGTTCATAGGGTTGCTGTGAAAATTAAATGAAATAACATGTTGTTTTATAAATACAGAAGTACTTGTTTGCTGTATGCTACATAGGTCATCATAGATGCTGTCATCTTCATTATCGTCTTCCCCATCCAAGGCCAATGGCTAGTATGTAGGTGGAGCCAGAGTTTGAATATAACCCTGCCTCACTCCAGAGCCCGTGTCTTTTCTTCTTCCCACACTGCTGCTCCCAAGTGCATCTGGCCTGTTGACTTTCTGGTCCCGCAGTTTGCTCTCTTGTTCTTTCTGGTTGTGCCATTTGTTGCCAGGAGCCGGTCCATGCTTGCTGTTTCAAGGGACCTGGCATATATGGCATACTGTTCTTAATATGTTTGCTCACCTTCTTGGCACTATGTGTTTTAACCAAGGTCTCTGAGAAAGGTTGTTTCCCCAGGTAAGGATTTTCCCCTGAAGTTAGGGAGGGAATAAAACCTCTTAACTAAGTGCCAGGTGGGCAATTAATCACTTTAACTACGAACAATCATGCTTAAGCTACATAATCTTTACTCCCTGGAATGGAGATAAGAAACGCCCTAACCTTTGGAATAGAGATTGATAGGATTGGAATCAACTGGTATAAATACAGATGTAAGAAGACAGAACACACAGAACTAGAGACAGAAGAACTTCGCTGGAGAGAACATGGCAAAAGATCCTGGACTGAACCTGACTACAGAAATGGGCAAGAGAACCTGACTAGAACCTGGAGACAGAACCTGGCTGGAGAACCTAGCGAGGGAACATGGCTACAGAACCTGGCTGGAGAACCTAGCAAGAGAACATGGACACAGAACCTGGCTGGAGATCCTAACCAGAACTTCACTGGAGATCCTGGCTAGGCTGCTGATCAACTGAACGCTGTCTCCGTGTCATTCCTTCTTCGCCGACTCCGTCCACACCTTTGGGGACCCCTGGACCTGCTGGGGTGGGACCCCAGCAATTTGTTCCTATCTGGGCAGTGGGGTCAAGCTAAGGCTCAGCAGTTCCTTGGTCCCTTCCCGCCAGTGCCCTCTTCTCAGTCACTGACCAAGCTCTCCCCTATGGCGAGGCTATTCAGGCAAGAGTTCGGACACTTTTCCCTGATTGTCGATGTCACCTTGCCTGCTGTGAAAGCCAGCGGGGCTTCCTATATAGTTGTTTTTGTCAGTAGGATTGTCCAAAGAAAGCAGGAGCAGCAGCAGAATGAGCTGGTGGGCGTCCCTGTCTTTTGGGGTCTCAGATCACTTTGTAAATCTGAAGAAATGTATGAAGCCTCTCTCCAAAAATATACAACTCACAAGCCCAACATTTTTCATGAGAGATTTCCCCCAAAGGCCACCTACGGATTGCAGTTGAGAAATTCAGATCCAGAGAGAGAGCTTATGTGCTCTTTTGTCATCCCACTGCTCCTCGCTCATAACCAGGAAGGGTTTTCTGTTTCTATAGGGTATTTTATTCAAAGGTTGTTAGGCCATCCTGGTAGCATTTGGAAAGACCTGTTTTACTGATACTATTTGCTGTTTTTGTTTCTTTCCCATATTTGAGATGTTATTCAGACACTAGAACTGGCCTGGCCATTTTGCTGAGACGAACCTGCTGATTTGCACATACATTACAGCATAGCTTGCATCTAGCAGACAGACAGGAGAGGTGGTTGTGGTTTTTTGCCCCAAATATCAGACTAATAAAAATGTCATTGTAATACCTAGATCATAAAGGTGCATATGCTGAGCTTCAGAAGGGCTTAGCATTTTAAATTGAGATAAATGTAAATTTCTACTTTCCAATTTAAAAATTTTTGAAATTTTAATACTAAGAAATATGCTTTCTTTCCTTTTTTTTTTTTAAATTTCAGTTTTTAAAGTATGGGTGAAAGCAAATTCCTGGGAGAAGGCAAATTTCAAGTACCTTCACTCCCCTGTCTTCTAACTTGCTTGTAGGCCTCTCCCCGGAATCTTTCCAGCAAACCATGGAATAAGCCTGCTGTTTTCAACAGCGACAGGAATGTGGGTGTCACTGCTGATGTGTTCTCCCCTCCCAGCCTGGCCTTTGGGGTTCCACCGAAATACAGGAATGAACCCTTTATAAAGGAGCTCCAGAGTCCTTCCCTCTGCTCCAGCTGTAATCCCTGCCTCTGAAGGTGGATGTGACACTGGGATTTGGGGCGCAGAAACTAAATCCCTCATGTATGAGATCATTTGATATAAAGCTCTTTCTGAAGTGTAGGTTTTCCTCTAAAGTTTTTCTTTTTTGCTTTCCCTAAATTATAAAAGCAACAGATGCTCACTTCAAAGTCAGGATTAGAACTCTTCACGCCTGGCTTGGAATTCTTGCTCCATCAACTCATTAGATGTGTGGGGCTGGGAAAAACACGCACCCTCTCTGGGCTTTGATATTCTCGTTACACAGGAGAGAGAAGGATTTCACCTCATAACACTGCTGTGAGGATTGAGGGGGTTTGGGACATAGAATGCTCCTCCTGAGGTTTGACATGGATTTGTGTACTCAGTGAATATTTATTGAGCACCTACTAAGAGCCAGTCACTGGTCTAGTTGCTCTGGAAACACTGGAGAACAAGATAGAAGAGGGTCTCTGCTCTCATGATGCTCATATGCTAATCAGAGACACAAAGAAACAAGGTCATTTCAGAAATTAACAAATCAGAACCCACGGGTGGGGTGTGAGTCATAGGAAGGCCACTTTAGATTGGACACCAGAGGAGCCTCTCTGAGGAGGCTCCATACTTTGTGGCCCCTGGGTTCCAAGTTTTCCAGGACACTCCTTCTTTGAACAATTCTGCCCTATAAGTATAGGTGCCAGTGTTGAGTTTGGAAAATCTAACCACAGAGAATATATCAGTTCTTTTGGGTGATTCTTGTTTACGAATTGGCTCCCCATTCAGACTTTGAGCTCCTAGGGCTGGGAATCATGTTGGGGCCTTTAGAGGAAGGCCTCGGGTTCACACCCTCCCCGAGCACTCCCCCAGTTGAGCTGACACTGAATGAAGGCTTCTGGGTTGGAAGGGGGCTCGTTTGTCTCTAGTCAGGGCCCATTTTGTTCCGGGTCCTGCTTTGAGCATCCTGGTATCTAAGGAGCTGGAAACGATTTCTCTCTCAGTGCGACTCTGGCACACCGCAGTCTCCTGCTTCTCTTTGTGCAGTTTTTTAAGGGCTCACTGAAAGCGGGGCTGCCCAACCTGTATTGGCATCTGAGCCACAAAGCAGTCAGCTAGACACCAATGCCAACCGCACTGCCCCTTGTGGGGGATAATATGGATTTTTAAACGACCATTTTCGCCTGCTGCTAAATTGGACCAAACCAATTAGTGAGGGAAGCCATTGAGCAGAAGGGCAGCTGCCTCTGACTCACTTGTCATGCCATCGCTGACCTACTTTTGTTTGACCTTGATTTGCTCAGGGCAATTAAAAACACTGTTGTGAGTGCACCTCTGCCATCTGGTTTAAGCTCAATGTGTGACAGCCCAAGATCCTCACACACATGACCCAGGCATATGGATAGATGGATGGACAGTTAGTTTTCACTTACCTCTGAATTATAATTTGATCACGAGGAAAGGGCTCAATTTCAAGAACATGGAACAATTATTTGAGACTAGATACAATGCCAAAGCAGTAGGCCAGCAGGCCTCAGTTCCTTGCTACAGGGCAGCTTAATCAGGAAATGGCCTAGATGGCTGCCTTTCAAGTAGGTCCTTGCAGTAGCTTGGCAACTGGCACAGGGTCATAATTGGAAGAATTTGGCTCTGAGTGTCTGTGGGTGTTTACAGTGCATTATAGGGCAGGGCTTCTTTTATTTATAGAATATTGTGAGCAACAAGCAGCAGAAGGCTGAAAAGCCACTAAATCTCAATTTATTTTTAACAAATTCCATTTCCCCCCTCATCCCAGAAGGAGAACTGAGTTATTAAAAAACAGTAAAAAATACATCATCGCAGAGCATGCCATATCTAATTATGGGGTTGCCAGCCTCAGCCTGCAGCCACACATTTCAGGGGCTCTGTAAATCAACCATCCATTCACTCTGTGAACTTATATGACTCCTATTCTTCATTTATATGTAGAGTGAAATTATTGGCAAGTGAGTGATCAGAAAAAGTTCTACACTGTCTAAATTAGGAGATGGAAGATATAAATATAGAATAGTGTACTTATGTTCCTAAAGGGAGATAAAATCATTCTTCATTGTCCATTATACTTAGCTATACAAGCACACATTCCGTAGCGCTAAATATCCACTCCAGGCTTGTTCACTGATGACAATGGCGGCTCCGTGCCACTCAAAGGAGCTATATTGTGATATCTCACTGAGCCCAGCCCTGAGTGATTATTATCCATGTAGTCATGAAAAGACATGAATCCAGCGCTTTTGGCCTGTGTTCTCATAGTGCGTTAGAGCTGGATGAGACTTCAGAGGCCCTCTTGTTCAAGTAAGTCTTACTATCCATCCATGGGGAAGCTGAGCTCAGAGAAGAGCGACTTGCCCAGGGCCCCACAGTGAGTCATGGCAGAGCTGGGGCTGGGGCCGCAGTCTCTGGCTTTTCTCTGATGGTGCTCTGCTGTGCTGAACTCAGAGCCAGTCAGTTGAACAGGTCAGGTTACTGTCCTTCAGGGTTCACAGTCTCAGACATTAAGACAGTGGAATGATGACTATTTGTATACGTAGACGGAGTTATATGTGTACAACAAACAGTTAGTTGAGTAGGGGAAATGATGAGGATGTGAATGCGAATGAGTAGGGGAATGATTTTGGCATCTGAGTATTAGGATGCCAAGGCAAAGGTAAACTCAGTTGCTCTCTGATCCACTTGGAAAAAGCATGCTGTGCAGCTTTGATGGAGAAAGGTGCAGCCCCTTTGCTGGGTGCTGGGGAGGGAAAGCACGGTGTCAGTGAAGGTAAATACGGCAGTTTGGGAGGAGCCTTAAAAGTGGATCATTGAGGACATGTCTCAGGAATACCAAAGGGTCCGGGGCACAGGCCAGGGACAGGTGAGTTCAGTCCCTGTGCTCTGCCCTGTGCTGGACAGCATGCGGGTGGCACTAGGGCTGCTGTTTCCAGGCCTCTGGCTCCAGAAAGAAGAGTAATCACTGTCTGACCCTCAGCATCCTTCCTCATGCAGCCCTCTGGCAGCAGGGATCAATGCACTAGAACTTACACGGGAACCGGGACCTGTCTCTTTCTTGTCTGATGTCCTGAGTATTAGTTCTCTTTCTGAGGTTGGGAGGGGGCAGAGGGAGCGAGAACAACCTTTATGAGGAAGGATGGATTGTGAAAGCTACTGGAAAACTCAACTCTGGGCAATGCTGGAGGCCAGTGGTTTAGGAGGATGTGAGGGGGTGACCTGGGTCTAAATTAAGGCTGTCACAGTCAGCATAGAGAGGAGCCAGTGGGAGAGGGGAGATTTCAGGGGAGGAAGAAGTGGTGGGAATTAGCTACAGGCAGACAGCCAACTGGAGGGTAAAGGATGGTGACGTGCTGGGACATGGACCTGCTGTAAATGAGGTTGGTGGCGGGGAGGGAGGAATCGGGTCCCCCAGACCCAGCAGCTCAGGAGCCCGAGTGACTGAAGCCGGAGCCTTTAAGTTATTGAGCACATTTCCTCTGAGAAGAGATAGTCTGTCTTCCTGCCCAGTGAGTTCCTAGCCACCTGGACAGTGGTTAAATATGTTGCCAGGTCTTTCCAGGTGGCAAAGAATGAAATCAGTACATAGAATGTCCTCAGTGTCATCTGCATACATTTTTTTTTTTCTTAATCTTTTGATACCTCCAGCCACTTACCTGCTCTTGACTTCTTAGGGTTGAAAATATATACATTAGCAGTTTCCCAATACTTCGAAAATGGCTGATGAGCTTTTTCCTTTGATAATTTTATATTTTTCTTGTATTTGTATTATAGTTTTGATACAGTCTAGTGATATTTTTGTTAATAAAATAGTTTCTAGTTTTAAAAACATTTTTTATTTTTAGTCAATAAAGGTAATAATATTTCATGATGGAGGATGTCTCCTGGGTGTCCCACCTCTGCATCAACTTTCAAGGAGCCGACTTCCCCCTTTGCTCCTGTTTCCTGCCCCTGGTCATTTCCGAGGCCCTTGTCTTTCACTGTATGCGGCTGGGCCCGAGAGACCCAGTACTCAGGTCCAGGTCAGTGGGTTGTGTCAGTAAAAGGTTTGGTGGTAAGAAGACTGAAACCTTTTCCTGAGAGGAGGTTGGGAAGTTGCCTGCGAGCTGAAATGACCCCCAGTCTTCCTGTCTCAGCCCCGGCCGGTGGAGTTGGCCGACCCGACCACTTCATATTGTGTGTCCCTTGAGTAATTGATGCTATCTTCAAATTCTCCAAAGTTCGAAAATGTTGGTGGTTTGTTGCCACGGCCCTGCCATGTCACACTTTCTCTGAATTACTTTGCCAGGCACCCAGCAGGTGTCCACATTTGGTTCCCTGGCCCACTGCTGGTCACAGCCACTGTCTCTGCCACTACCATTCAGTGCAAGTCCTGAAGGTTGTGTATGTTAAGACTGGTCCAAAGTCCATCCTCCTTCCTTCAGGCTAATCAGCCACACCCTGGCTATCACACTTATTTGCCCGTTATCAGAGCGATAGAATGGTCCAGGGGGAAGGAGCATCAGGGGTCATGTCCTCTGGTCACCCTCCTGTCGGGAAAATCCCATCTGTACTGCTCATGACAGACAGGTCCCTCACCCTGCAGGCCCCCATGCACCAGGCATCCTGTTCCCCCTTAGGGGCATGTCTGCCTGCTGGAAAACCTTTCTTTATTCTAGTTCAAATCTGCCTCTTGGCACTGTTTCCTCATTGACCTAGTTCTGCCCTTTGTAGCAACACAGAACAAAAGTCTGTAGGCGTGGCGTGACTCATTCTACTTTCCAAGTTTGGAAGTCTGCTCATGGGTCCCCTTCCCTTCCCCTTCCCCCTCCCCCTTTATCTCCCTCCACAGGGTATATGTTCTCCAGTACCTTCAGCTATTCTTTATGTGGCATGCAGTCAATAGTAATATTAGTGATGGGCGACATTAATTGAGTGCTTACCATGTGCCAGGCACTGTTCTAAACACTTTATAGGAATTGTCTTATCTACTGTATGAGGTGGATGACGTCAATATCCTTACTTACCAACGAGGAAACTGAGTAGTAGAGGACACACAGGTAGGTGGCAGAGCATAGATGGATCCAGGCGGTCTGGCTCCAGCGCCTGTGCTCTTGGCTGTGGGGCTGTATCTCACAGCCTTAGCTCTACAAGTAAGCCCATGGTGCATTCGACTGGGCTGGCCCAACTGACTTATTTTGCAAGAAATCATTTGACAGGAGCTTGAGTTGAACCATTTTCCTATGATCCTCCACAGAATTTGTTTTGACAACAAATTGTGGGGCAGAGGCCTTTGCACTGTCACCAACAGATGGGTTCATCCTAGCCCTGCCAGGCCCTGCATGGAGGGTTTAGATCAAGGTGACAAATACAGGTTATCAGTATTTATTTTCCTGACGTGCATACATCAGGAAGTGCTTTTAAAGGTACAGAAGAGGAAGGTGGTTGGGGCCGGTCTGACCTGGGCTTGAGTGTTGGCCCTGCCCCTCGCCAGCTGTGTAACTAAGTACCAGTCACTCATGGTCTCAATTTCCTCTTCTGTAAGGTGGAAATAACACTATCTTTTCATAGGGATGTTTTGAGGGTTAAATGAGCAGAGGCATGTGTGCCATGAAGCTGCAGTAACCATTGTGGACTGTTCCCCACACCTGATACCTCAAGGTTTGATGACCAAGCCCTTGTTTACTGTCCGGCCCTTTCTGCTTTGGTGGCACAGGCCCAGCCCTTCTGCTGCCTGCCATCCTGTGGAGCGTGGAGGGGACTGTGGAGGCCTGGGCCTTCCGGGGCAGGAACAGTCCCTGCAGTCACATTGGTTGTCCTGTCCTGACCCCTGACAGCTCAAGCCAGCTCTCCCAGGAGTCTAGGGAAAGATGAGCCATGACTTCATCCAGAGCTGGCTTCCTGTGCTCAGGCCTCTGCGCTTCTTGGTCAGAGCACTGACCACAGGTTGGCTGAGCCAAGAGGGTCAAGAAGCTGGGGTTGAACCATCTTTCTCTTTGTCGGTTGCTTTTCAGATAGCATGCATCCCAGTTTTACTGTTTCATAGAGTGAGGGACCTGATTCCAGACCTGTGGTCCCAGAGACCTAGAGGGAGAGCTGCTGGAAGCAATAGAAGAAGGACTGGATAGAATCCACTTCTATCATTACCAAAAGTGGGACCCTGAGCAGTAACCTTATTTCCCCAAAATGTAGTGTCTCTATCTGAAAATTGGGGATGGTAGTAGAACTAATACCTAAGGTTGATAGGAGCATTAGATAAGATCCTGTATGGGCATAAGAAAAGGTACCTAGCACACTGTCTAGCAATTCATAAACATAAATATTAGAACACCGTTTTTCTCCACTATCCACTCTTTCTGCTTTTCTAGTCCTGACTGCTGTTGATTTTCTATATGGCTTTGTGTAAATATCTTAACCTCTCTTTGTCCTTTCTCTTTTTGTAGTAAAGAAAGTTGAGCCACACTAGGGGTTCTAAATGAGTACATAGTGCCCCCTCTAGGAAATCTGGGGAATGTGTGGGGTGATTGGCTGTCACAATGGCAACAGGGCTTTCACTGGGGTGAGGGGGACACCAGAGATGCTAGTCGTGACATGTGGGGGGGGAAAAGGATTGTCCTACATGACTTCTTCACTGGGCATTTATGTAGATGTAATCCTATATAATAAAAGGCTAATTTGCAAATAGACTGAATAGCGGAACAACCAAACAACCGAACAACCAGTCACTATGGCGTGCGCTGACCACCAGGGGGCACGTGCGGAACATGGCAGGCATTGGCAGCTGGCAGCAGAGCCCGGAACATGGCAGGCATTGGCTGCGGTGGGATGGTGGAGCAGGTGAGCTGGGGTGCCAGACCAGGTGGGGCACCGGTTGCGTCATTGGGGCGAGTCTCTGGTGGTTACTGAAAATTATTTGCTCCCGTGCACAGCAGTCCCGCCTGGCGCTTGCACCTGCTGCCGGCATCGGCTTCACTCATACGCACTGCCTGTGCCAGAACCACCGCTCTCACCCACTGCCAGTGCCTGGTGCTGGCCCCAATCACTTGGCACTGTCATTGGCTTCTCCACCTCCCCCTGCTCCTGAGGGGCTATCTGGGCTGACAGCCGCTTCTTGCACCCGCTGCTGGTGCCCAGTATCGGTCCCAATTGCTCAGTGCCATCAGTGGGTGTGAGCAGCAGCTGCCGGCCCTGATAGCCCCTGAGGGCTTCTCCACACTCCCCCCTTCCCCCCCCCCCCCCGCTCCTGAGGGGCAATTGGGGCAGCAGCCATCGCACCCACTGATGGCGCTGGCCCCAATCGCTCCGCACAGTCAGTGGGTGTGAGCGGTGGCACTGGGAGCAGGCTACCAGCAGACAGGGGATGGGGGGGCCCAGTGGAAGGGGCTGGGCAGGGGCCTGGAGGATGGGCCAAGACCCACCCCTGTGCCCACTGCAGCCTCATGGCCCATGGTTCCTTTCAAGGTGCACGAATTCATGTACTGGGCCCCTAGTGTTGTTTATAATTTTCTGAGCCTGAATCTGACTCTATTTTCACACATGAACACAAATAATTTTAATATACAGTAAGTCCTCACTTAACATCATTGATAGCTTCTTGGAAACTGCGACTCTAAGCAAAACAATGTATGACAAAACCGATTTTGCCATAGGCTGTGACAGAAATAAGAGTTAAGTTCCTAAAGCAGATTTCTGGTCACAAAACATCACCAAGATTTTAAATAAAGGCCCAAAACACTTCTAATATTAAACATTGAAATAAATGTGAGCTGTACATACATTTAAGAAATATTAGTAAAAACAAGTAAGATAATTATTTTCCAGCCTGCTTGTTCCAGTTCAGGGTCACCGGTGGCTAGAGCCTATCCCCGAAGCTCAGGGCACAAAGCAGGACCCAGCCCTGGACAAGACGCCCTTCCACCCACACTCACGCAGACTGGGACACTGTAGACATGCCAATTCATCTGACGTGCACATCTTTGGGATGTGGGAGGAAACCCGAGTACCAGGGAAAATTCATGCAGACATGGGAGACCGTGCACACTCCATGCAGACAGCAAACCTAGCCAAGAAGTCAGTTTTGTTTTTCTCATCAACATTGTAACAAAATGACATTGAATAAAATGACGTTATCCAAGGACATACCGTATATGGAATTTTCAAGGAACACAACCACCATTTATTTATATGAGGTTTACTTTTTTTTAAGTATTACATATGTCTCCTTTTTCCCCCATTGACCTCTCCCCAGCCACTCTCACCCCCCCCCCCCATATGTCCTTACACCCGTAGTGTTATACAAGTCCTTTGGTTGATCTCTTACCCCCCACAACTCTCCCCTGCCTTCCCTCTGAGGTTTGAGAGGTTTACTTTTTGTTATAAATAGGTATAAGCATCTTTCATTATCTTCTAGGGTTGTCATGCACAACATTGCTTATTGACATATGTATTATCGTATTCTAACTAACATTATTTTCTTTCTTCTTTGTATTACAGTTAAGTTATTATGTTTGATTGTTTTTGAAATTATAAGTGTTGGTAGGTTATATTATTTACAAATTTCATATCAAGAGAGTAAAAGGAATGTTAAAAATATATGTATTGGATCTTTGAAAGTATAAGAAAGGGAGTATGTGTGTGTGTTTGTAATAGCTAATAAATTAGGTGGAGAAACCTTAGTAGAGATTTGAAATGAAAAGAAGTGTTTTTATTTCTTTTAGATTTGTGATGGAAATCAGAATTCTTACCTGCATCCATTCTCAGAGAAATAAGGTGTTTTGATGTTTCTCCTCTTTTTGAAAATACATATCTTAAAGAGTCTGAAACAGTTTTTATTATCATCTGTTTTTTTACCCCTCCCACCTGTATATATATTTTTAATGTTCATGTTTAGGTTTTAGAGAAAGGAAAACCAGCCAGGCTCCCTGCTCTTTACCAAGTTTGTTTTGGTGCTTTGTGGCCTCTGCCTGCACAAACTTTATGAATTCCCTCTTCATATTCTTGACTTATGTTTCTACTGAGGTATTTGTCTTTTTATTGATTGATAGGAGGTTTATTTTTTATTTTAATTAATTTAATTCAGAAAGAATAATATCCCTTAACCTGCTTTGGAGTCCAACAGACCTGGGCCTGAATCCTGGCTTTCTCACCCGGGAGTTGAGGAATTCCAGGCCGGTTGCTTGACCTCTTTGAGAATGAGTTACTCCTTCTTGGACAACAAAATGAAACAACAATGACTGGCACAAAGTAAAATCCTAATGTGTAGTTTCTGCTGCTACTGTTTTTGCCTTGTTATTTTTATTGTGATTTCTGCAACGAATATTCTCTCAAAAAAATATCTGGAGCTCTGACACCCATGCTTTCTCAGATCCTTAGACATGGAACACTTGCTGTAACCAAAGCTCAGGAAAACGAAACTGAAATCACCGAAACATTTTTCTTATGCCTCCTGTAGGAAAGAGGCAGATGAAAGAAAACAAGCTGATTTTGTTTCAGTTAAGGAGGAACTGGCAGGGTTATTCCTGGGGTCAGGGCACACTCAGATGAACATCTTAGGTCTGGGGCATAGCTGGACAGTCTCGAGACTGGTCACAAGATCAAATCGTCTTTTTCAAGCTGTGCTTGCCCGGGCAGGCAAGTGGGCAGTGCATGTCAGAAAGTAATTCAGAGTTGAAACAGAAAGGATCACCTGGTTAACTGTGAGTTAACCAGTTAAACACCTGCCATTCCCCCAGAGTTTTGGTTGGTTGGTGTCCTTGTTACCAGTTTTGGCATTTTTGCAGTGTAGGTGGGAGGTGGATGGGCACAAGCCTGTCCTGCCCTCTTTCTCCTACTTGGGACAGAGCTTTTGCTTTTGCTTTTCTTTGCTGAGTCACTGAAGCAGCAAAGCCTGTGTGGAGTCCCAGCTGTGGAGATGGCACATCTAGGTTCAGTCCCTCTTCCCCACCTCCCAGCTGTGTGATCTTGGACAAGTTGCTGCACCTCTCTGAGCCTCAGTGCCATCTCCTACAGGATGTTGATAACAATGCCTTCTCCAAAAGGTCATTGTGAGGGCCAAATGGGCTGTGTGAGGGCCAGCACCACCCTTGGCACATTTGGAGCTCAGTAAATGGGAGGTAGTGTCCGCTCCAGAAAGGTGGGTGCAGGGGCACTGCAGCCGTGTGGTCTGTGATGCAGCCTAGATGTCCACAGGCTCCTCTCACTTGAGCCATTTCCCCAAACCAATGGCTCCTGTCCCTGCTGGGTGGACTCCTCCAGCTGTCACGCAGGGTGCACTGCCTGGCAAGTCCACTCAAGCTGTCTTTTCTCCCCCGTTTGCCGGCCCCTTGCTGTTCACAGACTGGCTGTCGCCCCTCACATCAGAAAAATGCTGTCAGGAAATCCCGTTGGCTGTTCCTTCAGAGTATAATAAGAATCAACTTCTCATCACCCCCCATGGCCACTCAGCCTGGGCTCCTCTTATACCTCATTGCTGTCAATCAGCACAGCCTGCCTGAAAATACACTACCTAGTATTCAGCCGCTTCTCACCACCTCCACTCCTAAGACCACAGCTGAGCTGTAGCATCTTTTCCCAGGCTATGCTAGTCGTGTCCTTACTGCTCTTCCTGTGCTACCTTTACTGTTCCCCCATATACACACACACCTGCAAACCACCCTGCAACATAAACATACAGGCCCCCACACATGCACATGGTCCCTCCTCCCCTGGTCATACAAAGACCCCACTTAAGAAGCCTCCCTCCCCACAGCCTCTTCTCAGCACTCAAGCCAGATTTAAAACCCAAGCTGGCCATGGGTTGGTTGGGTGTTGTCCTGTGCACAGAAAGTTCGCAGGTTTGATTCCTGGTCTGGCACATGCTCTGGTTGGGGAGTGTGCAGGAAGCAGCCAGTCGATGTTTCTCTCTTCCCCCCCTCCCTTCCTCTCTCTCTCAAAAGCAATAAAAATTTAAAGAAGAAAAACCCAAGCAGGATCAGTGCTGATCCTCTAACACTGTTGGCTCACCATAGCCCTTTGATGGGCTCTTCTCTCCGGAACGCTCCTTCCTCGACCCCTCACCTCTTCACGTTTAGTCGACTTTCCTCTCCAGTGCGCTTCCTGCCCTGTCTGACTTTCCTCCCAACACTTGCCACTTCCCAGCATTATTTACTCATTTATCTTTGCTCGCCCTCCTCATCAGAATGTGTGAGCACGGGGATCTGTCTCCCCCACTCCACACCCCCAGCACTGCCGCGGAGAACAGTGCCTGGCACTTGGATGCCCTCAAAATATTTGTTGAAAGATTAATGAATGCTTGTAGGCAAGCCCACTAACAGTGTCTTCTTTATTACAAAATTGTCTTGAATGTAAGTTTGCTACATACAATTTGTGGTGGTAATTTAGAAAATACGTGGCCTGTGTGGGTGCCCAGTAAGCTGTGTTGGATGGGTTGCTTTAGGGTGTTGGGGTCATCGTAGTCATCTGAGGCCTTCTTACCTCTTAGCCAAAACCTATGTGGGTGGGACATAGGAGGATGCCCAGCTCCCAGTGCCCCCAGTACCTCTTAACCAGGGGTCACTGTTTCACCCCAAAGCCCCGGGTGCATCTCTGTAGGGAAATCATGGTCCTTTGCTTTCAGCATCTCATCTCCCTGGGCAACTCCATAATTCTGTTATTATCATCCACTGACTTAACATTCTCATCCTGTTTCCAGCTTTCTGTAGGAGGGGCTATGTCTTTTTAGTTTTATTGACCATAAAATGAAGAGATTGGATTTTTAAAATACCACTTACCCTCTGGCTGGGTGGCTCAGTTGGTTGGAGCATCGTCCTATATACCAAGAGGTTGTAGGTTCAATTTCCAGTCAGGGCACATAACTAGGTTGCAGGTTCCCTGGTCGGGGCACATACAGGAAGCACCCCACTCATTGTTTCTCTCTCACATTGATGTTTCTCTCCCTTCCTTACTCTGTAAAATCACTGAAAACATATACTCAGGTGAGGATTAAAAATTAATAATTTAAAAAATAAATATTGAGTTCCTTCAGTCTGTGAGGAAACTGGAGCTCCCAGAGGTCATGGAACTGGCCCAGGACACAGGGCTAGTAAGTGGTGGAGCTGGGACTTGAACTCAGGCTTCTGGCTCCAGAGGCTCTGTACTGACCACTCCCACCTGCCCCTCACTGGGGGAGAATCCCAGCCCTTCCTCTGCTGCTTGTGGAGGTGGCAGGGAGGGCACAGGCCTGGTTGGCAGGCTCTGAATAAGTGCCTGCAGTGTGGCCTCGCCCACCAGGCTCTGCTGCTGTGCACCCCTTGCCCCCGCACCCCTGCCGGCCATCCACAGGGCCCTCCCTGCGCCACAGTTGGCCTCACTCTGCAATGATGCAGGGTACAGGCCACTCCATATAAGATCCCCCGGCATCCCTTTTCTCCACTGCCTAATGTTCTCCCCATTTTCTGTCCTCTCAACCTTCCCCATCTCAGAAAGGCCTCTCTCTTTGTCTCTGAGTCTCCACCCTCCTTGGGCCCAGCCCCTGTGCCTGTCCCAGCTGCCCCAGCTGCAGCCCAACCAGAAGCACAGAGAGCCTTTGGGGCCACCCCCTCTTCACTGGGCTCTCCCTCACCCAGCACCTTTCCCTTTCCCACCAAGTGACAGTGGTGCACACTCCTTTTGTTTCCTTTAGAACAAGATGCAGATGTTTCCCAGAACTTGCTTCAACTTCAGGCAGTAAGTTTTTTGATGAAAAGAGTGTTCTTCCCCTGAGTTTTTAGGACCAGGCTCTGTTCTCTTACTCTGTAGCATTTTTAAAAAGAAGAAAGGAAGTCAGGAGTAAAGGCTATACATGCCCACAACTAGGAGATAAGGCACACCTTCCTCAAAACACTTGACTGCCACCTACTGGAGGTGTGTCATAATGGCTCCACAAATCTCTGCCACTGAAAGGCAAAGGCACATCCTGGAGTCAGGTGCTGCTCACACAGCTGTGAGCATGGCCCTGCCTGTTGCAGGGGTCTTGCCATCATGTCTTTACTTAAACACTGTCTCTCCAGCCAGATAGAAGGAATCTTGAACATAAGGACTGCTGCTTCCTCTCTGTGTCCCCAGTGCCCTGGCTTCCACCGGGGGCTAGAGAAATGCTTGTCGAATAATCCTGGTGCAAACCTCTAGGCCAAGCATGCCAAACTCAAAGGCTAACACAGACCAAATAAGTGAGTCATGTGACCCGAAGCCCTTGAGTTTGACATGCTTGCTCTAGGGCTCAAGGTACCTAGTCTCACTGGGTGAATGTTCTCTAAATCTATCTGTGGAAAAGGCAACCAAACTCCCCACAGGCTGGCAGAGTAAGAAGGGTCCGGGGGACTTGCAGAGGGGACAGGGCCCCTTCAGCTCAAAGGCCACCACCATCTGAACAGACCTGAGCAAGTCCACGTTCATCCCCTCAGTAACCCTGGGGTCTGGGATGCTGTGAGGAAGTAGGTTAATTAGCACATAGCTACCAGGCAAGGTAATCAAAGATGTTGATTCACTCTCGCCCATTTTTCCCTAAGCTGTGCCCATTTATTGCTCCAGTGACATCCTGGGGCTTCACAAAGTGGTCTTAACAGAACTCTATTCAGCGAGAGGGCGGGGCAGGCTTTCCCTGGGGTCCCATTTTTAAAGGGGGAAGACCTGTGTTCTTTCTCGAAGCATGTTTCCCCAGAGCCGTTCTGCACAGCATTGCTCAGGTCCCATGGAGACCCTCCCTGGCAGATACGCCTCCTGGCTCATCCTGTTTCCAGTGGGCTAGCTGATACACACCCCAGCCTGGCAGAGGACCCAGGGGTCCCTCTCTGTCCTCTTCGCCAGGAAGCCCAGAGACGGCTTATGTGCTCGGTTTTCTGGACCAGGATTGCTCCCTCTTAGCATTTCCCCTCATTCTGTCCCCAGGAGTGCTTGGTTGGGGGTCTCGTCGTTACGGTTGCAGGGGTGGTTTTGGAGGCAGCACTAGCAGCAGAGTGGTGGTTAGAACCAAAGCCAGACACACCTCAGCTCAGTCCTCATTGGCCAGCTGTGCCATCTGAAGATGACTTGGACCCTTCAATCTGTAGCCCCTTCCCTGGAATATTTGTTAATAATCACAGTTAATGGGCAGGTTATCGTGAAGATGGAACTAGACAGTTCCCTTTGGCTGTTCCCTTTGGTTCCTCCCATGTCAGCTGGGTCTGTGGCTCCAGGATCTTGCTCTGTATTTCCTTCCTCCTGCCTGTGTCGGGCAGCTTAGGAGGAGTGATACAGCAATAAGAACCAGATGACCAACCATCCTGGTTCATCTGGGACAGACGGGTTTCCTGGGATGCAGGACTTTTAGTGCTAAAATGGGGAGGTCCCAGGCAAACAGAAGACTTGGTCACCCTAGTAATAGCCAACCTCAGCATCTCAATGGCTTAACAGTAGCAAAGCTGATTTCTTCCTCATGTTTTTGTCCATCCAGAACATGAGCTAGTCAGAAAACCACTGGTCTTGGCACAAAGAAACATGTGCCAAAGGTTCTATTCCAAACTGGCGGCTGTCCTGTCCATTTTATCTTCAGTCAAGTCCAGTCACAAGGCCGGGCCTGATACCCAGGCGGCCTGCAGACGCTCCCCACAGGGAGGGCAGCTGATAGTTAGAACGTTAATAGAGCCTGCAGGTGCCCTTTCTCTCCTTGCAGCATTCTGGGGTGCTGGGGCGGGGGGCGGGAGCAGAGAGACCCCTGCTGTGTGACTGGTGGTCTTGCATATGGCCATCTTCCTGTATACAGTCTGTGTGGGTTTCTTAAGGGGCACTGGGCCTTTTCCACTCTGCTCAGAGGAGCATCTGTGTCTCCCTCTGGAGTGGTTGATACCCTCATCCTTCTCAGCTGCAGGCTTCTCTGCAGGAGCGCCTGAGCTGTGACCCCTCCTTCCAGCCTCCTGACTTCCTTGTGGAGCCTTTGAGAGTCTCCTCCCTGTGCTCTGAGGAGCTCAAGGCACTGCGGTGGGTCAGAGGGTGCTGAGTTCCTCCCAGGCACACTGCACAAGTCCCTTTGTGCCTCACTTTTTCTGGCTGGCCAGTGAGCCTCCCCACCTCTGGGTTCTCTAACTCAGAAGCAGGCACACATGTGGCCCTGACTCCAGGGCAGGCTCTCCCCAAAGCATTCTTGCCATGTGCCACTTGTTTGGCAGCACCAGAGCTGGCCCTGCCCCCCTAGCAAGGGCCCCTCTCACAGTACCTCTGTCCACTGGAGCCCCCTCCCTGGAGTCAAGACTCTTTTCAAAGTAGGTAGCACAGAAATAGGGCGTGGTCTTTCTTTTGTTGTATCGTTTATTGTCTTACATCTAAGAATACTTTCTCAGAGAGAAGACACTTTCCCAAAAATAATTGTTAAGTATCACAGCTGATTTAGTTTCCTTACTTTGTCCAAACATATAAGAAAGGCCAAAAGGCCTTTGTTTTGCAAAATATAGTGCCAAAATCCATGTTACCATTTGTTATTTCTATAAAGTAAATTTGAGTATTGGAAACATTTATCAAAATAAGAAATTTCACATGGCTTTTGGTACCTAGAACCTTCATCTAAGTTTCGGGGGTGGGGAGTGAGGGGTGGTACTGGGAGACACCTAACAATAAGATCACAGTGGGGCGGGGAGCAGAGGTAGATAGAGGCCACAGGGTGTGTCAGGAAGGGTAGGAGCAACATTGGAAAGCGAACAGGAGGTGACGCCTGAGGGCACTGGGAAGGGAAGCAGGAGCTCACCAGGTGATGGAGTGGCTAAAGGGAGCCACACCTGCAGGACACTGTGGGCACAGCTGAGGCTGGGAACTTAAGTATCTCAGGGGCCTCGAGCTTTTGGCAGCCGATGAGGAGGGTTGGGCTGGAGGGCGGGCAAGCAATGGTGGAGGCCTGGCGTTTCCTGGAGTTCGAGGTTTTATCTGGAAGGCATGGAGCAGAGCAGAAGCTGCTGAAGTATTTTGAGCAGGGGGTGTCCTGTCTCTGGCCACAGTGAGGAGGGGGCTGAGAAGAAAGCAGCCTGGTTGGAGGCAACCAGGGGGCGAGGGAAGTGGCTGAACCCATCCAGCGGAGGGCTCACTGGGGGTTGTGGAGTGTGGGAAGGAGGGAAAGGATGCCCAGGGTGGATCTTGGGATACTCATTTGAGGGGTGGGAGGATAGTGTGTGACCTGGTGGGGAATGGGACTTAGATGGAGTCCCACGTGAGCCTGCCTCCAGCAGCACTTCCTGGGGACTTTGCATCCATTTCCTGCTGCTGTGTCACCTGAGGCTCAGGAACTAGAAGTCCAGAGCTCCGGTCAGGTTGTGTGCACATGGGGTTCTCAGTCAGACGGTGAAGGTTTCTGAGTCAGACTGCAAAGGGGCATAAATTAAGAGGACAAATCAGTTCTATTCCTGGATCTTCATCTGAAGGCCTCTGTAATGATCAAGACAAAGATAGATAGTCCACAGATGGCAGGAATTAGCCAGTGGAATGTGTAACGCCGGAACTCTTGCTTCAGCGAGGTCAGTAAAGCCCCACCTAAAACCAAAGTTTTGCCATCTCAGGGCAGAACGGGGCAGGAGGCAGAGGGTGGCTGCACCTCTCGTCTTCCTTTCCAGCCACCTCCTCCCAGATGCAGGGAACACAGGGCAGAGAGGAGACCCCTCTGTCCTGCCAGGAGGAGATGGGCAGGGCAGTGCCCACGTTGTTCACATGAGCAGGTGCCTTTTCCCAGTGGATTTCTCCTTTAGCTTTGTGTGTGCACAGACGTGCTTGAGGTTCACGGACATTTTCTTAAACCTTCTGGGAGCAAACTAAAATGCTTAAAGTATTGGCTCTGCTCCCGTTTTGTGTTGGCTCAGTGTTTTCTCAAGACTTGTTTCCCCTTGTTCCTTGTCTGCGTTTAGGTAACTGACTTCACCTGGGGGGGTTGAGCGACAACATTAGCAGTGAGGGTGGCCTCTGGCGCCCCTCCACCCCAGCTGCGTGAACTTGCCTCGTTCCTTCACCTCTCTGTCCCAGCCTTCTCCTCGGTAAAATGAAGAAAACAATAGTATCTGCCTCATAGCATTATCCTTCAGGTTTAAGTGAGTTAATCTATACAATGCAATAAGAACAGGGCTCAATGCAAAGTACTCAATTACTGCTTGAGTGTTATTATTGCTTGGCCCAGTATGAGAAGTGAAAAATATAATTATCTTTCTTAAGGCAATGTCCCAAAACCCGTGTTTAGTAATTTAAAAGCCATTGTTTTTAACAGAAAACATCTGCTAACATATTTCTTGTTAAACTAAACCAGCAACACGTGACCCCCTCAGGTGTCTGTAGTTAGTCTAACAGGCCTCTGAAGGAGGGCTTGTGCGCAGCCCAGTTACTCCCTGTAACGAGGAGCTCTGAGCTGGCTCCCCCATCTCCCTTACCTAATATGAGATTTTAAAACGTATTTACCCCCGACTGACCTATCTGCGTTTTCTTTTCCGGTGGGCCCCGCTGCAGGTTTCTGAGAGAAGCTGACTGCCTGAAAGGAAACTGCAAAACATGAAAATCGCCCGGAGGTGACCAAGTCCAGTGGCTCCTTTCTCCCCCACGGTGGATCGGAGGTTGAAGAACTCTAACTTCAGGTAATAAGTCGTCATATTTCCTACCGTCCCCCTCACCCACTGGCTTATTGGAAGCTTCCATGGTAGTTCTTCCTCCAGGAAGTGGTGAAACTTCAAATATTCTGCCTCATGCAAAGAGAGGTGGGCTGGAGGTGTCACTCATGCCCAACACACAGCCCGAAGGGCCACCAGGACCCTGACGGCAGGGCTCTGTTCTCATTCCCGACCCACTTCTCTTAATGTCAGTAATAATGTAACAGTGATTAAATGATTATAAAATGCTTCTCAAAGAATAAATCAGAATATCCAGGAAATGAATAGAATGAGGGAAAGGATTTATTCTACCAGGTAGTAAAATGTATTATCAAACCACAATAATAAATAGTGTAGTACTAGAATGGAAATAACTAGATCAGAGGAACAGATTAAAAAGTCCAGAGATAGGCAATGAGTCAATAAAGATGGCATTTCAAATGACTGGCAACAGGATGTGTAGATTAATAATTGGTGTTGGGATGGTTATCTATCCATTGAAGGGAAATAAGGTTGGGAATTTCGTAGTGTACCAGAAATCATTTCCAAGTGGATTGAAGAACTAAATAAAGTAAAATTATAAAAAATATTGGCAAAGAGAATATCCTTATGATTTGGGGGGTAAGAAAAGGCTTTTTTTAAAATGTCATTTTTATATAAATACCATAAATAAAGTTGAAAGGCAAAAAGGGGGTTAAGTATTTATAACATCTATGATGAACAAAGAATATATTTCTAATATACAAATAAATTCATTCAACATCCATTTATTGAGTGCTTCCTGTGGTCCAGGTACTAAGGATGCAAGCAGTAAACCACACAAAATCCCTGCTTTTCTCATGTTTATAGTCTAATGGAGAAGAAATAAAGTTGATTACTGTAGGCCAAATTTTGATAAGGGCTATAGAAAAAAATAAAGCAGGTTAGGGGTGGTTAGGGAGGATTGGCAGGGAGTTGTATTACATGACTATTCAAGGAACCATCATTGATAAAGTGATATTTGAGTAGAAATGTAAAGGTAAAAATGGAGAAGTGGCTGAATTTTGGATTTTTTTTTCTTTTTTAACATTGAGCTAATAGGATTTGTGATGGATTGGGTGCAGGTTGTGAAAGAAAGAGAGGAGTCAGAATGACTTCCAGGTTTGGGGGCTGAGGAACCAGAAGGATTGAAATACTGCTTACTGACATCGGCATGACTGAAAGGCTTGGCTTGGGGAGAGCCAGGGTTTGGGTTGTGGATGTTTTAGTTCGAGGATGTTATTGTACATTCAGAGGGAGATGGTTATACAAGCTTGGAATTCAGAGAGAGGTCTGGGCTGGATATGTTAATTTGGGAGTTGTCCTCGCATAGCTAGTATTTGAAGCAATGAAACTAAACAGATCTCCTAGGGAAGGAGTATAGACAGAGGGGGAGGTGCAAGGACACCATGGGACCCTCATTTAGAGGGGAAGGAGATGAGGAAGAACTAGCTAAAGAGACCAAAACGGAATGGTCACTGACGTAGAAGGAAAATTGTGAGAAAGTGACATCTCTGAAACCAGGAGGCGATGAGGAGGGAGAAGTCAGAACTATCAGATGTCACTGTTGGGTCAAATAGGGAGCAAATGGAACACGGGCCATTGGACTTAGCAGTGAGGAGGTCACTCATGACAGTGGAGGCTGTCTTATTGGAATGATGGGAACAAAAGCCTGATTGGGGTTGGTTTATAGAGTAGGAGGAAAGGAATTGGAAACAGGAATGGGGCAGTAACTGGAGGGGAATGAAGTTCAAAGGTTTCTTTTCCTCCAGTACAGAACTGTTGCAGTACAGAACTGAGGAGGTGGACTGTAAGCTTTTCTCCCATCATGCCCAGGTGAACATGGTCTGGAGGCCTGTAGATACTGAGAACAACTTATTGGAAAATGGGCCATGAGTAGACACAAAGGAAAACAGAGAGATGCCTCTAACATAGGAGCACCATCTGTAGTCATTTAAAAATACAAGTAGCCAGAACCGGTTTGGCTCAGTGGATAGAGCGTCGGCCTGCGGACTGAAAGGTCCCAGGTTCGATTCCGGTCAAGGGCATGTACCTTGGTTGCGGGCATATCCCCAGTAGGAGATGTGCAGGAGGCAGCTGATCAATGTTTCTCTCTCATCGATGTTCCTATCTCTCTCGCTTCCTCTCTGTAAAAAATCAATAAAATATAAAAAAAATAAAAAAATAAATACAAGTAAACACAATGAGGTCTGTACTTACCTTCAGATTGACAGGAGCTCTTGTTGAGGATATAAATTACTGGAGTTCTCCGGAGCACAGTGTTTCAGTGTGTACCAAGTGTACAATGTGTGTCCCCTTTTGCTCTGTCAGTCCTACTTTCAGAAATTTATGCTAAGAGATGATAGCTCAAGTGCATGGAGATACAGGATACACACCAAGATGTTCACTCCAGCAGTGCTTTGTGAAAGTGAAAAGGTGGCGCAAACCTGACCAGGTGGGCCTGGTTCCTGAATCTGTGAGCCTGATAGTAACAGTGAAAACAAGCGCTCACACTTAGCCATTGCTTTGCAGATGAGGAAGCTCGGGCCCAAAGAGGAGTGAGCCCCAGTCACATCCTGGGCAGCCCGGCCCTGACTGCGGGCAGCACACGGCCCTCTTCAACCTGGTTTGGAGCTGGAGTTCCTTGTAAGGTACCTGTCAGCCTCTTCCCTTTGGGCCAGCTTACTTTGTGCTTTTAAAATACGAATTCTCAAAATGTTTTGCAAATTTTTTAGTGTCTTCATTTCATTATGCAAGGTTTTTCTTGCAGGGGATGCTGGGTATGAAAGGACAGTCAGGGAAGATAGGACAGACTTTGCCTGGGCTGCTGAGAGAGGGACCAAACTGGGCAAAAGTAGGTTTATAGTTGTGAGTACACGAAACAGAGTTTATTCTTGTATTGTTATTTATTAATTATTATGTTATTTTTCCTACGAACAACTGTAAACTTATTTTACTCCCCTCTCCCCACTCCCGTATAGTCTAGGGAAGTACAGTGGGGCCTTGACTTAGAGTTTAATTCGTTTGAAACCGAGCTCGTTAAGGAGCTCGTTAACTCAAATTACTCTATCAACTCAATGCAAAAAATTGGCGGAGAGACAGTTGGTATCTCAAAAAGCTCATTAGTCGGGACACTCATAAGTCAAGGCCCCACTGTATATTGTCTATTTTCCTATGACATTTACAAAAATTGTAACAAAAATACAAAGATAACAAGTAAATCATCTGTTTCATTGATTTGATTTCTTGGTTGGAAGAAAATGAAGTTAGGACTCTCATAGAACATCTGGGACACTTGGTCCTCTAGCTGGGGAAGCATGGGCCGTAGCTCCCGGAGCCCTGGGCTCTGGTTTAGTTCTTCCACGCCCTCACCTGGGTCCTCCGGGTTTTTCATCAGGAAAACGCACAGTGAGCCTAAATCACCTGTACTAGCGCTAAAGTAGGCACACTGCTCTTCCCTTCCTGCCAAGCGCCTGTTCCAGGGGCTGGGTGAGAGGTGTGGGTGCTGCAAACAGGCCCCTGTCGCTGCCCAGCACCACCTGGGCCCTCCAGCATTTAGAAGAGCCCGTGGAAATAAACTCGCCTCTGTGCCTCCTTGTCCCAATTCCAGACTCCCAATGGCGGACCAGAGGATGGACATTTCTTCAACAATCAGTGATTTCATGTCCCCGGGCGCCACGGACCTCCTCTCCAGCTCCCTGGGCACCAGTGGCGTGGATTGCACCCGCAAGCGGAAAGGCAGCTCCACCGACTACCAGTAAGGCCCTCAGACTAGTCCTCTTCTGGCCAAACACAGTGGCAGTTCATGGGCGTGGAGCATCGGGGGACTGCTCCTCCTGGAAGAGGGACCCCCTTTGGGGAAAGGGATGGGAGTGGAAGATGCAATCCAGGAGGCCACACAGTGGTTTTCTTTTACTTTGCCCCAGAAGCAAGTGGGGGAGGGGGGGGGACCTCTAGCGCCAGCACTGCTGAGGCATCAGCCCCTCCCAGACTGTCCGTATAGGGTCGGGGGGAGTGGGGGGAAGAGCTCCTTTGAGCAAGTGACTGAGTCCGTGGGTGTAACCTCAGCGGTTTCAGAACGAGCTTTGCCTGAGGGCCCCTCCCTGAGGAAGACATCAGTTGGTTAATACAGGGTGTCCCCTAAAAATGTATATACACTTGAATAGCTTGATCTTGAAAATGAAATGTATTTTAACAAGCACTGCCTTTATAATTATTCAAAGTGTGTGTATACATTTTTGGGAACACCCTGTATTTGCAGAACAAGTAAGTAGTGGTCATCTCCAAAAACAGCATAGGAACATTGATATTGCCCTTAAACATCATTGAAACGAGTATGTACCTGTTATATTAAATAGTATTTTTGTGTGTGTTTTTTTTTAGACTTGATGACTTTTCTTTTGAGTAAGTAAACTTTCACACTTACAGACAACTTTTCTATCTCTGCACAGACACTAGGGCATAAGGCAGTGTATGGAGAACAGTCAAAGGCACGTTTGTTTTGTTGAGGCCTCTGTGTGGAATCTTACCCAAATGGCCATTTAAATGGTTTGCTTTTGTTTAATGAGGGAAAACCTCCAAGGAGGAGTCCCCCCAACAGCAGATGTCCGTTATGCTAAAGTTCACAGATCAGACTTGGGGAGCACAGTGGAGATGATACGGTTAATATGCAAGTTATCTCAGATGATTCAGAGCAAATGCCCAGGGATGGGAGTGAAGACCAGAAAAGTGTTCTTTTGTGGCAGTAATTCCCCAATAGAGAGACCAGGAGATGTTTTCTATGGACCGTTGACATGTTCTAAGACCTCTGCTATCTTTAGTTTCCAACCTTGTCACCATCAGGTTTCCCTCAGGGACCCTAGTTTGCAAGTCTTTTGAAATCATGGAGATTCTGTTAATGGAGCAACCATAATCCCTTTCCCTATCATTTTGTTGTACTAACGTCACACCTTCCAGGCAGAACTCCTCTTCCCTGAGATGGTCACTCTGGCCTCAGTAAGCAGACACAAGCCCAGACAAAGGGGATGGAAGTTTCCGTTTGCCTGTGTGGCTATGTGATTTCCTCCAGACTCGGAACCAGCTAGAGACACTGTCTGCGAGGACATCCAGGGCGCTGCCAGGAACCACTGCTCCAGAATGCCATGACTCAGTGCTCCTGAAAAGTCATTTTTGCCCTAGAAACACCTTGTGTGGAGGGTGCATTTCCTCCATTCTATGGGATAAGGAGAAAGGGGAGAGGCCCAGGGGGGAGTCAGTGCCTGCCCGATAAGTTTAGGAGCTGAATTAGGCTGTGAGCCGACTCTGGGGACCTTGAACTCCTTTCTCTGAGAATTCTAGTCAATTTTCTACTGAAACACAAGATGCCATGAAACTTGGATTTCTGGAGTCTGTTGAAGGAAGGCAGGTTCATGCTGGGACCCCAGCACCTCTGCAGCCAAATAGGGTCCCACAGCCTCTGCCCCAGTCCCTCCTCTGTCCCATGCCTTGGGGTTCCCCACATGCTGAGAACCAGAACACTGGGCAGCAGTGCCTCTGAAAGGCGCCTCGGTGCTCTGATTCCCCTCCTCACTTCAGTCCCCCACTTCAGTCTGTATGTATGCACAGATATCTGATGCTTGATATGTTTTGCAAATGAATAAGCTCCATTTATCCAGAATGAGTTATTGTAGGTATTGTAGTTACTTAGGTACGCTGGTGAACTAACAGTTTCCATAAGTGCAACCTATTCCCAATTTTCACACAATGTGGTAAAATATGTTAACATGAAAACTCTATTGAGATTATATATAAATTTCATCTGGTAATCTGGAAAACCAGTCCGAGTTTTATATCGTTTCAAGTTGTTTTTACTTATATATGTTTATTATGTATCCATAATCAGTACTATGCTATTTGACCTTTCTAATTGTTTGGTTTCTGGATGAATGAGAGCCTTTGGCATTATGATTAGAAGGTATTGTGTATGTCTTTAATAGTCATGTCTGTTTTGTGTTTTTTTGCTTGTCTGTTTTTCAGGGAAAGCATGGACACAGACAAAGATGACCCCCATGGAAGGTACCGTGAGCCCAGTCATTTAACTTCAGCGTCCTTATAGTCATTTCCTTGCATAATCGCAAATTCTATTAGTTGGTGCAGGTTCCACCATGTCCTGGATGGGGGATAAACAAGGAGGCTGTGAGCCTGTGGGCTCAAGATTGTCTTCCCCCAGCCCCCAGTTTGGCTGACAATCAACATTGTGTGTTGTGGAGATGACAGGGATTAAACAGAGAAATTAATTGAAAAGGGAAGAAGACATTGGTTTGTGTTTTCATCTTTCGCTTTTTTTTCCAGGTTAGAATTCGCAGAGCACCAAGGAAGGATAAAAAACGCCAGGTAAGAAGGGGCCTCATTCTGTCTCACTGCTGGTCTCCTGGGGGCCGCCGAGGAGGCTCTGTGCATCTGGTCCCCGTCTAGCGGTTCCTTCAACATAGTCATGTCCGTGGCCTCCTGCCCTCCCTCTCTGCAGGCTGTGCTGCCGTCACTCTTTCCTGTCTAAGCATGGGTAAACCGAAGGACTTTGGAGGGAGCAGAAAATAAATCAAGGCTAAGGTTTCCCTCTAGTCTTTGGCAGGTTACTCCTTCCTGCCTGCAGGGCCCTGGAGGAGACCGGGCACAGTGATGCAGCTCCTGGGCCGCCCCTTGCCTCTGAAAGGGGCCCATGTTGCCCTGAAAATTGCTCCTGTAGGCAGAACGGGGGATGCCCTGCTCCCTGGAATAGGTGCTCTAACATAGTGCCTCCTGCCTCCAACCACACTTGCTTATCCCTGTCCATGTGGTCCTCAGCCCTCCTGCTCTGAGGCCGTCATGACAGAACTGAGAGATGCAGAATTTGACTAACCCGAGATTTCTCACTTTTCTCTGGCAGACCCGCCTTGGCAGGAGCTCTCATGGTTCTGTTGCTATGGCAGCAGCAGGGAACGACATTTTTTCTTTTTAAAAAAATTTTATTTTTAATTTCATTGGTTTTAGAGGGAGGAAGGGAGAGAGAGAAACATTACTTTGTTGTTCCATTTATTTATGCATTCGTTGGTTGATTCTTGTATGTGCCTTGGCCAGGGATCAAACCTGCAACCTTGGCATATCAAGACAATGCTCTAACCAACTGAGCTACCTGGCCAGGGCAGCAGGGAACTACATTTCCACCGTGGATGCACCTCTTTAGGGGGCTGTCACAAATGGCAGGTGCAAACCAGTCAGGGAGTGTGCAGGGGCAGCAGCTCCTGGGAGGGAGGAGTGTGATGTTCTTTGGAGGAAGTTCTGGGGACACATGTAGCATCTGCTGTATCTATGTGGGGTCATATTTGATCCAAGGATGGCAGCATTAATTACCTGGCAGCTCACCCAGCGAGTCTGGAGAGCCACACAGCAGGCTCCTTCCAACCCTCAGAGACGGCTCACCTGGGACCACAGGACCCTTGCTGATATGATGGCGGTTCTGGATGTTTTGCTCTTTAAAAACTCTACCACCCTCCTTTTTTCATCTGCCTCCATCTTCAAATCCAAATTTATAGAGGCTGAGAGGAAAAAAAATGAGAAATTAACAATACAGTTTAGTCTGAAAAGACAGTTTTTAAAAAAATATTAATTCTAAGGAAGGATGAGATAAGCATTTAAAAAAACTAATCCTGACCTGGCAGAGAGGCCACGTTTTTAGTGATTTTAATAAAAAAGTCCAGTTTGAAGTAGTCTGCAAATTCTGAATTTGCCTTGCCAGATGATTACTGAAAACAGTTATATCTTATTTTTGTCTTTGTTTCCTTAATGCTGGGTTACATTTTATAGAATTCGTTATTCATGTTATTGTTCAGGGAAGCTCACAGTCAAATTGAAAAGAGGCGTCGGGATAAAATGAACAGCTTTATTGACGAATTGGCTTCCTTGGTACCCACATGCAATGCGATGTCCAGGAAATTAGATAAACTTACTGTGCTAAGGATGGCTGTTCAGCACATGAAAACACTACGAGGTGAGACCCCAGGTTTTATTGTCCTTTACGCCCTTGTCCACAAATGTACCACCCTTGCCTAGAATGTTCCTACATCCCTACGTCCCTACGGCAAATGTTTATGACTTGCAAATGTGTCGCCTTGAGTAATATGCCTGTAATTTTCAGCAGTAGACACGATGCCCAATGAAGTGAGTATCAAGATGCAGTTCCACAGCCTTTTATCCCAGAGGGTAGAGGCTGTGAGCATGTCTGTGTGTGTGGTCAGACTATGCACATATCAGAGAGGGCACCACTGATGCCCCATATGTGTGCATGTAGTCAGACCCCATGCATACATGACAAGCATCAGAAATCTACGTGCACTGAGTGACCCAGAAAAGTCAGTCTCATGTTTAAGAGGAAAATCCATCATGGTTCCTTTGAAGAGTTACTGGTTCATGATTCTTGCTGCGTTTTTTTGTGTGTGTGTGTGTGTTTTTTTTTATTGCTAGAAATGAACACTGACATAGTCATCTTCCTGGAATTTTCCCAAACTAGCCAGACCCTTTATGGGAGAGGCAGTATTTTCCTTCTTCTCTGAGTGTGGTGAGGTTGAGAAAACGAGGCAGAACTGTGGAAGTGACTTATCCAAACCACAGGAGAAATCTGAAACATTATCAGCCTTTTAGTGAATGCTGTTCTTGGAATTTTCCATAGCTAGTCTTGGGCTATTTGAGGCAATTGGAAAGTGGGCGCTCAGTCAGATCTCTAAGCCGTGTGGCAAAAGAACTACATCTTTTTATTTCTACAAAGCCACCAAAAATAAGACGTAGCCGGTTTTGTCTGACTTTTGATTGTTATTCAAAAATATAATTGTATCCTGTGCTTGGAGAATGGCATTTAAAAATTTATACTAGCTGAGATGGTAGGACTAAACTACTATCAGCCAGTTTCTATTAAAGTAGAAGAGTGCGAACTCCAGTTATCACAGAAGCGGGTGTGAATCAATAATCCATGCTTGCTGGTTGACATGGAGGTCAGACACGTCCTGTTTACCTCCTTCCCCTTGGTACTTTGAATTGTTATGGACCTGTTTCATTTTATTTCTTCACTCTTCCACTCATCATTCTGCAGATTCCAAGTCATTTACTGCTGGCATTTTTCTCTGTTAAGTTATTGTTCTTCTGAAAGACGCCCAACTGACAGCCTTTTAAACACAAGTCTTACTCCATTTCAGTCCCGGGACCTAGAGTTGCATTTACTGAAGTGATGCATTTCTCTGGGTTGCCAAGCTCATTTAGCTCACCAGCAGTGAAGGGGAGCTCACACTAAATGCCCTCTATAATATATTTACTTGCCTGGCAGACCGGATGACTTCCCACGCGTGTAGAGTGGTGATTTGAGGGGCTGCTAGACAGCCCATTGAATACACACCTTGGGAGGAGGGAACCGTCACAGGGGCATCAGCCAGTTTGCTTCTAGAGCTGCCTTCTCTCTTAGAAGCAGATGTGTAACTTCTTTCTGTTATCTCTTGGTTTTCCCCGTGATGACAAAAGCACGCTCGTTCAGTCTCCTGTGGGCAACAGTGTTCTCTTTTCAGCAGAATTCTCTTTGGTATTACAGGGTTCTGTTCAAAACCAGGTCTTGCCTTATCTCAGTTAAGGAAAAAGACGACCAAATTTAAATCCCTGGTGGTAGGTTAGAGGCAGTGAAATAAAATGAGACATTATCTGAATATAAAATGTGCCAACTCTTTCTCTCTTTCCCCACTAAGGTGCCACCAATCCATACACGGAAGCAAACTACAAACCAACTTTTCTGTCAGATGATGAATTGAAACACCTCATCCTCAGGGTATGTGGCAATTACGGGCTGTTTTACACACACTTATTTTTACAGATTTCAGGGTTAAGTCCCAGCATGTGGGAATTTGATGTCTGAACCCTGAACTGTTCCTAGGCCACTTCCTCTTTATCTTCTTGCTTGGACAGGCCTCACATTCCTTCTGAGACCTCCCTCCTCCCTTCGGCCCTTGCTTAGCAAAAATGGAAGGTCTGTGCTACTGTGGTTTTAAATCAGAAGAGGCAGGACTTTGTTAAAAATAGGCAGTAGCTAAGAACCACATTCCTGCATGAAGATTTTAGAAAGGGACTGACACTGAACAATTGAGAATTTCTCTGATTCTCACTTAACCACTAGCGCAAAAGCATCCACCGAAATCTTTACACCAGAATCCCTTCCGAATAGCAAAACCTCAAGACTCCATGATCCAGCGAGGAAAATAAGTGGAGGAGGTGATGCTGCGCCTGCTTGACTGGAGCTCCTCGTTCATCCCCTCGGTCTCTGCGAAAGGCGGTTGAGGCGGCACCATGGGAACGCGCCTTCCGCAGAATTGGGCCTGTGCGGGCTCCCAGGTGTGTTCCCGGCAGAGCAAGAGTCAATGGAAGGGAAAGAAATGGAATTCAGAAACATGTCCTCTTGCAAACTGTAACAAGCAAAATAGGAAAACATAACTAAGAGGAAAGATATCTGCCCCTGCCGCGCACAGCCAGGGCTGACCTCACTGGCTGAAGCCCCTATGGAATCAAGGCCCCCTTCTCTGAGCAGATGTTTGCAAAGCCCAGGATAGAGGTAGTCCAGGTGGATGGTTGTGTCGTCGGTACCCATGTTCGGCTCAGCCTGGCTCCTCCCTGCTTACTCCAGTTTCTCCCTCCATCCCTTCATGACGTGCTGCGTTGGAAAGCTTTCAACTGTGAGGAACAGGAGGCCTGATGAACAAATGGGGTTTTTTTAATTTTCATTTTTACTTTATTTTTTTATTTAAAAAATTTTCAGTTATAGTTTAAATGAAATATTATTTTATATTAGCTTCAGGTGTACAGCACAGGGGTTGGCCAATCATATACTTTATAAAGTGTTCCCCCTGATATTTCCGGTACCCACCTAGCACCATACCATTGGAAGTTAGAAAATAGTCATGGGATGTAAAATATAGCATAGGAAATATGGTCAATAATATTGTAACTAACAGCATTTTGCTTCTCAAGTTTAGCTGGTTCTAGGTAGGCTGTGGTGGGGGTGGAGAGGGCTCCAGTGAGGTCAGCAGGAACCAGGCTCCGTCTCCCACACACCTTTGCTGGACTAGCAGGGCAGCTGTTTCCTCGGGGTAGCAAGCTGGCTGTGCCACGTCTCAGTAGTCAGACCAGCCAGAAAAGAAGGGCAGGGGAGGCTGCAGGCCAGTGGTCCTTTTTATCAGGAAAGGATGCGCTTCCTGGAAGCCCAGGAGTGGACTTCAACTTGTCGAGAAGGTTCGCCTGGTCACCCCTAGCAGCAGGGCAGGTGGCAGAGCCCGGGCTAAGATTTTCCAGTCTCCACAGTGGAGGGGGTCAGAGGGGGGGCAGTTCCCCCTGCCCCAGCAGCATTTGACACACACACTTTCCAGAACCTGTTTGCTAGCTTTCTCCTCCAGAAGCGGCCCTCATAGCCCAAAACAGAACTTCAGCTGTGGCCAGTAGGTCTGGGGCTGCATGGCCTGGTTGGTACCTCCCTTGCCATGGAAGCTGTCTTAGTGCCACCTTTGGGTGCAGCTGTAGTACTGCCCCTCCCCGACTCTCTTGCACATGAGTTGTTGTTAGGCCAGGTCTTTTTCATCTTGTATAGGTGCAGTTCACTTTTTGGAACTTCTTTTTATCTCTGCCGAAATATACTTATTAGATGGTCCCGCCTTCCAGCTCATGATTAACAATCCTTTGAGGCTTCATGTGGCGTGTAGATCTGGTAGGCATGCCTCTGTGTCTTTCATTTTCATTCATTCACTAATTCAAACATTTTTGAGGACTTACTCTATCTGCGTGGCACTATTCTAGGCATATCCACTCACAGGTAAACATGTTAGGGTGGGGCCATGGCTTCCCTCACATTCATGTCGATCTGTGGATCACCCCTCTCGGGGCACAGTTACTCAGACCCAACTCTGCCCTCACCTCCATTTCTTTCCAACAGATGTCCTTGTTCTCAGAGGATGTTTGCTGAAGTTCCAGATAGAAACTGTCTGCTGCATCTCCAGAGAAACCACCAGGGCTTCCTGGGCATGTGACCTAGGCAGTCACCCAGGTCCAGGCTTAGCTTTTGTGCTCTGCTATTGCCATTTTGAACATCATAATTTTTTTAATCTTTATTGTTGAAAGTATTACATAAGTCCCCCATTCCCCCACCCCCATTGACCCCTTCTAACCCGCCCCACCCTCCATCTCAGGCTTTCGCCACACTATTGTCTGTGTCCATGGGGTATGCATAGAATTTCTTTGGTTGATCTCTTCCCACCCATCCACCCACCCCCACCTTCCCTCTGAGATTCGGCATGAACATCATAATTTTTGTACAAGCGTCCGTGCGTTTTCATTTTGTACAGAGCCTTACAAATTATGTGGCTGGTCTTGATTGCCATATTGGTAATAATGACATTTTTAAGGAAAAAATAATTGTATATAGAATACGTTATATATAAAATAGGCTCCTTTTATAGTGACAAATGCTTAGTAATTTTCTTGTTGCTGCTTTTCTAAATAACTTCTTATCAGATGTCCAAACTTATCAGGGTATGTATGAAACAAGGATTTTAATACTATTCATGCTAAATACTTCATTTTGGACTTGCCTTTCTGCTCTTCCATTTCATATAATAGCAGTGATGATCTGTCTTCTCTACCCCCATAAAACTTTCCTTTCTTCTCCGGCGCATTTCAGTGGCAGTGAAGTCCTGTCTAAACTCTTGCCAATTCCAGGTACCCCGTCCCCAGGAATTTGCTTCAACAGAAGCAAGGACCATTCAGACTGTTTTGAACAGTTTGGCAGCAGGAACTGGACTTCTGCTTCTCCTTACAAAGCTGACTGCCTGCCTCACTAAGTGCTTTCCAAGTACCATTAATGAACGGCCTGGACTGTTTATAATATCTAGATACCCTGCTTCCCCATGGTTTGAAAAATAGGCAGACCTTCCCAGGGTTCTGGATTACCTGCTAGCACCATTCTCCAGGAGCGAGCCAGCCTTTTTCCTGAGTCCCTATAGTGCTCAGGTGTCCTTACCCCTCCCTCTGCTCCTGAGTCCCCTCACCCCACACCTTCCCCTAATGGTGTCATCTGCCCAGTGAAGCAGGGTCAGATGCATTGAGCCATCCTCACACTGACTAGTCACTGGCCTTTGGAGACCCAGATGTCACGATGCCACAGTCACCTTCTTCATAGGCACCTTGGGTGCCTCATCACTTCATCAATGCAAAGCCTCAAACTACTTACCTGGTTGAAAATGATTGTGTGCAAGCACATGAGGAAGTTATTAATACCTTATTTATTTATTTTTTTACTGAATGAGGCTTCCAGCAGATGGTGCTTGCAAAGTTGCTTCCCCTTCACCATCATTCCTTGCCCCTGGACCCACTCAGAAGCCTATCTTAGGAAAGGGTCATCCTGGCTTCCTCCCAGCTGGGTGGCCCACTGGCTTCTCTCACAGCCATTGCAGTTGTTCCCCTTCTCATTCACTCCTTTCACCCCAGCACGAGTGCACGTGCCATTCTTTAACCTCTGGCGCATGAATTTATTTCCTAGTTCCTTGAATTAAGCTGTATCCCAAAGGTCCTTTTGTGGAAAAGAGAATGAAGTTTCTCTATATTTTTCCCAAGAACAGACTGAGAGCTAGTGAACGAAGCAAGATTGACCCACCATGTATTAGAACTGCAGGGGGGGTGAGTAAAGAGCAAGTCCCCGAGAGATTGGGATAGATTCCTGGGCAGTAGAGAGACCCCAGCAGGAGATGAGCAGTTTGTCCATCTGAAAAGGGGGCTAGGAATCGTGCTCACATATGAAATAGTCTAAGCTCTCGAATGCTGCAGCTTTGGTAGTTACCCGCTTCAGTCTCTCTAATAAATACTGCCTTGTCTCTACACCTGTCCTTACTGGCACTGTAGATTTTTACTTGTATGTAAAGCAACGGAGTAAGAAGCGTTTAAGGGGAAAATTTTGCTTTTCTTATCTTACCTAGGAACGAACAGCCTAGCCATGGGTCAAAGGATAATATTTGAGCCCTTACCAGTTTGGCTCAGTGAATAGAGCGTCAGCCTGCGGATTCAAGGGTCCCAGGTTTGATTCCGGTCAAGGGCATGTACCTTGGTTGTGGGCACATCCCCAGTAGGGAGTGTGCAGGAGGCAGCTGATCGATGTTTCTCTCTCATCGATGTTTCTAACTCTCTATCCCTCTCCTTTCCTCTCTGTAAAAAATCAATAAAATATATTAAAATAAAAATTAAAATAAAACAAAGGATAATATTTGAGGGCATTAGCTTTCAATCCTGTGTACATTAGAGTCATTTTGGGGCAGAAGTGGGGATTAAAACAGTACCAATGATGCAGCCCTACCCCAAATGTCAGCATAAAATCTTACAAAAACCACTGTCCCAGTGCTCCCCCAAAATGGAGCCATTTAAACCGTGGACAGATGTAGCCGAGATCGGAGAAGGGATTCCGAACTTAGAGATCCTTCCAATCTCAGACTGTGTAGAGTTGTTTTAATTAGAGCTATAACATATGACGTCTCTGGACCATAATGCAATCAAAGGAACATTGTTACGCTGAATTCTGCTGTGAAACAGAATTTAATAATTGGACTTTCCCCTGTAATCACTAGATGACATAGATGATATAGATCTGCCTTGGAGAGAATCTTGTTTTTCTATCAGACATTTGCTTTAAGCATCCTATGCTCTGCATACCTGTGAAATCGTCCATGAGAGCAGTCCAGTGCTTTGGTTACTTAGAACACTAATCTTTAATTGCTATCAAAGTGATTACAGTCATGTTTCTTGAAGTGTGATAAATTGATTATCCATTTCTCCTGATTAGGCAGCAGATGGATTTTTGTTTGTCGTAGGATGTGACCGAGGGAAGATACTCTTTGTCTCAGAGTCTGTCTTCAAGATCCTCAACTACAGCCAGGTATTGCTCGTGCCCCTGTTGGTGGTGGGCAGCCGCCCAGCAGCCAAAAAGGTCTCCCCACTTTGCAGAATAATTATAGCATACAAGTCACATGTGAAATGCTTATTTTGTCCTCCCACCAATCCTTCTTCCAGAAAATTCTTTGTTACCAGAGAAATTAATTTAAACTTACAAAAATCGTTTAACATATGTATGATCCATGTTTCACCATTTGAAAGGTTTGACTCTGATCTCAGCAGCAGCTTTCTAACTTTCTTATTGCTGCAAAAGAAATACCCCACAACTGCGGGGCAGAGGTGGAGGAAGGGGGGCAGGCAGATCATACAATACCAGAGAACAGGGAAATGGAACCCACCCGTGCTGTGCTTTCAGTGACATGCCACTTACTAGCTTTGTTGAACCTCAGCTTCCTCTAAAATCTGGTTGTAATGATCCATACCATCTGGGAATGTTTGTAGGATCAAATAATAACATTTATGGAAGCTTCTAGGGCTTAGCTATTCACCTATTGTGTCCCTCGAGGTTTTATTCACTCATTCATTCATTCTGTCAGTCGTGGCATGCTGGTGTTTGCATGAACACTGGATTGGGCAGAATCAGAGTCAAAATAACACTTGTATGAATTAGAATTAAAGTAAATTTCATGTTTTCCAAATATTTTACTCGTTTTAGTCTTATAAGAAAGTTATCTGTACTAACAGAATAGGTTATGGAAGCATTCGGTGTGACCCAGCTTGCTTAGGAACAGAGAGACTTAAAGGAGCAAGAGGCAGAGCCCATGCCTACAGTCCTCCCCCAGGGATCTCAGAAGGGACTTTGTGGGCATCAGAAATAAAAAAGAATGCACAGACTCTTGTCTTCAAGGAACATGAACTATTTGTGTAATTGAGCCCTTTCCCCACCTGTGTTATCAGAACCAACCTCCCAATGTCCATATCTAGACAAAGTGCACGTGTGCAAGTTCTCATATGAAATGTTTGAAATTGTCATGCTTAAAATACAACATAAAGGGAAAGCACTTAGATAATTTATACCCTACATGCTGTTGACTTGTCATTTTTGATACTTTATGCGCACAGAATGATCTGATTGGCCAGAGTTTGTTTGACTACCTGCATCCTAAAGACATTGCCAAAGTCAAGGAACAGCTCTCCTCCTCTGACACGGCCCCCCGGGAGCGCCTCATTGATGCGAAAAGTGAGTACAGAGAAGGCTGCTGCCTCCTCAGCGCCGTGCAACTGCACACCCAGGGACCGCAGAACACACTCAGTTAAGAGTGTGGGTCCCTTCTCTTCCCTCCTATCTTTGGCAAAATGGAATTATGTGCATTCTTTTGTGTTTTGTTTTGTTTACATAAAGAAGAAAACATTCAATGTCCAAATTCATTGAGAGGAAAACAACTACTTCGATTTTATTATTTTTGATTTTTAGTCTTTTTTAAAATATATTTTTATTTATTTCAGAGAGGAGGGGGGAGAGAGAGAGAGAGAGAGAGAGAGAGATAGAAACATCAATGATGAGAGAATCATTGAACAGCTGCCTCCTACATGCCCCACACTGGGGTCGAGCCTGCAACCCGGGCCCTGACTGGGAATTGAACTGTGACCTCCTGTTCATAGGTCGACACTCAACCACTGAGCACACCGGGCCAGACTGATTTTCAGTCTTTTTTTTTTTTTTTTTTTTTTTTGAATCCAGAAATTCCCCTAGGAATTCAGAATCAGTTATATGCCCCTAAATGTCTCACACCAGGTTGATTTGTTTCTCCCCAAAAATAATCAGCTCTGTTTATCTGAGTTGTATACATGCAGCCTCACAAAAGTAAGAAAACTTGAAATGAAATATAGCTAGTTTTCTTTGACTACAGTGGTTCCTCCTTAGATTGGCTCCCCTTCCTGGCTTCCTTCTTGCAGCAGTGGAACCACTGTGCACACTCCCCCAGCTTCCTGTTCCTGCATCCTCTCCTGCCTCCTGTGTGAGGGCCTGTAGTTTTCTTCTCCTTTAGACCCAGGGGAGGCTGTGCACCACAGCAGTTAAGAATGTGGGCTCTGGAGTCAGATTGTCATGCTCACATCCTGGTTCCACCATTGGCCAGCTGTGTGACCTTGAGCAAGTTACTTACCCTCTCTGTGCCTCAGCCTCCTTATCTGCAAAATAGTACCTTTGTCTTTGAGTTATGGCGAGGATTAAACACAATAATATACATAAAGCATATGGGACAGTTCCCGGCACATCTTGGCCCAGTGCAGTCATGGCCTAACCAGTTTCCTGCTTCCAAGCTCCCTGTTTTAATCCCTGGAGGGAAATACCACCAGAGGAATCTCCTTTAAACTATCCTTTTCATTAAGGCACTCCTCTTCTTCCTAAAAGTACAATGCGATTTCTGCGACGTGTCCTTTATAGTCTGGCCCTTGCAACGTTCTGGTGACCTGAGGAGAAAGAGATGAGTGGTGTTTGGCCCCTACCTTTGAGGTTCTTACCAGATAGTCCTGGATATAAGGAGTCAGACAGCTCCCTGCATAATAGGTGCAGCCACAGAAGTGGTGCCAGGCAGAGAGAGCAGATGATTAATTCTCATGTGGGCGCCGGGACAGGCATCACCGCGTAGGTGACAACTGCAGTGGGTTTGAAAAGATGAATTAATGTTTGCCGGGTGAGAAAGAGAGGAAGAGAGCCGAGGAAATGATTTGTGGGCGGGTGCAGAGGTGTGGTGCCTGCCATGCGGCTGCTTGATGCTGCTGGAAAAAACCATGCATGGGCAGGGGAGGGCTGGATACGAAGGCCTCTCCGTGGTGGGGACACAGGGAGGGGCTCTGACCAGGTGGGACAGGCTCGGACTGGCATTCTGGGAAGATCAGAGGCGGCAGTGTGGGAGGGAGGTTGCAGGAGGTAAGACCAGGAGGAGCCCTGGGCAGTAGCCTTGGCCCTGACCCGTGGTGGTCAGTGGGCGCGCATTGCCCCAACAGGATCTGCAGCAGCAGCTTCTGCAGTGATAAGTAGCCGGTGTTTCTGTCAAGGTCACAGTCACGCTGCCCCCTCCCCCAAGACTCCAATTCAGTTGGTTTAACACAGCACAGTCCAAGGGAAACACAAATGCAGACCACAAATATGAGTCACATTTGCAATCAAAAATAGTAAAAAATGTAAAACTAATTGTAATACTATATTTTATTTAACCCAATAAATCCACAATGAGGATCTTTTACCTTTTTTAGTTCTAAGTCTTTGAAATCCTGTGTGGATTCGCACAGCACACCCCGCCAGCATGCCTGTGCGTCAGATTTGCAACAGCTGCATGAGCTGGCAGCTGCTAAACTAGACAGCACAGACCTAAGTGGGGTCCAGGGATCTGGACTGAGAGGTTAAGAGTATTCTGCTTCATCCTTTCCACTTCAGCATCGAAATCTTGCCCATCAAGTCCCAGCCTATGTTCTTCTCCCCTGGGAAGCACAGGTTGTGTCTGCCATTCGCTTGGCACTAATCATACATCACCCTGTGTTTTCATGATGAACTTCCATTTCCCCTTCTCAGCCCTGAGCTCCTGCTGGACAGGAACCCTGTGCTGTTTCTTTTTATCCCCCAGAGCACCCTGTCCATTCCTCCAGGGGCTGCATTCCACGTGACTAGAAACATTGCCAGACCACACACCTACCCGTATGGCATCTTTTAAGGCCTAACCTGAGGAGAAATGTTATTCTCATGTCACCGCTATAAGCAGGGAGGCAGGAAAGAAAAGGCTTTCTTCAAGGTCACACTCCCCTCCTGACAGACAACACTGCTCTCAGTTTATCACGTTTTGTGTATTGATTTGCAGCTGGACTCCCAGTTAAAACAGATATAACCCCTGGGCCATCTCGGTTATGTTCTGGAGCACGGCGTTCTTTCTTCTGTAGGATGAAGTGTAACAGGCCTTCAGTAAAGGTTGAAGACAAGGAGTTTCCCTCCACCTGCTCAAAGAAAAAAGGTAACCATTTCACAGTTCTGCCACCTCCTGTCCCAGGTGATTCTCGCTTCTACACGGGTGCGCTCAGCAGGGCACTGGCTCAGCGTCTCCCTGCTGGCCAGAGCGGCAAGTCCCAGGACCACAGCCAGGACCCTACTGCCCGCTACCTACCACGTGGGAGAAGGGGGCAGGGAGAGCTAGAAGCCCTGATGGGCTTTCAGGGCAACAGAGTCCTGGGAAGGCTTCCTCTGCTTACATTCTGCTTGTTGTCATTGGTTGGGAAAGATACTCCCATCCACAATTCTAACTGCCTCTTGAGCAACCCGCCCGTCCATCAAAACTATTCTTGCTGAATTCATCAGTGACCTTCATGCTGAATGCAAAGGTCACTTTTCGTTTTCCTGCCATCTTAAAGTGTTCTCTTCCTCAGATCCCATGAAACCCCATTCTCGTCTCCCCACCCTCAGCCTCTCCAGCCTCTTCCTGGTTCCTGCTGCGGGCTCCTCACCTGTCTGGGGCCACCTTCTCTTTTCTGTATCTGCTGCATCCAGAGGTGATCCCTTAGCTTTCAATATCATTTATATGTCAATAACTGCCAAGTTTATATTTCTAGCCTAGACTTCTCTTTTGAACTCCAGATTCATAAATTAACTGCTTATTAAATCTACCACTTAGATATCTCAAGGGCATCTGTAAACATGATAGATGTAAAAGTAACCACCTGAGCTTCTCCTTGATATAAATAGCAGCAAAAAACTAATAATACAGCAAAATGTAAACCGCCATCCACCTAGTTGCACATACTAGACACCCGAGAGGCACCCTCACCCCATTTCACCCCACAGTCACAAAGCCCTGCCACAGTGAATTCCTTCTGCAGAAGGTATCTGAACTGTTTATCCACCTCCACGTTCACCACTATCCCTAGATCCAGGCTGCACTCAGCTCCCCCCTGTCTTTGTAAAGTAGACCCCACACACCTTCCATCTCTCCACACAGCAGCCAGAAAGACCTTTTTAAAATGCAAATCTGCCCTAACCGGTTTGGCTCAGTGGATAGAGCGTCGGCCTGTGGACTGAAGGGTCCCAGGTTCGATTCCAGTCAAGGGCATGTACCTTGGCTGCAGGCACATCCCCAGTGGGGGGTGTGCAGGAGGCAGCTGATCAATGTTTCTCTCTCATCGATGTTTCTCTCTATCCCTCTCCCTTCTCTGTAAAAAAATCAATAAAATATATTTAAAAAAAAAAAATGCAAATCTGATCAGTTCCCTATTTCAAACCCTTGGCTGTTCCCATTGCTCTTGAAGAAAAGTTAAATCCTTAACAGGATTTGGTTTCTACAGTTCCTAGTCACTAGCACAGACCTGATGCTTGCTAAACACTCCAAGGATTTTATGGTTGAAACCCAAGGTGCTCCACACTTTTACTATGTCCCAAAGTGAAATCAAGTTACCTTCATTTGCTTTCTTTCATGCCAAATACTTGGATAATCATACCAAATCCCAGGAATTCTCAGCAGTTTCTCCCACATCCTCCCCTGTCACCTCCTCAGGGCACTGCCCAGCGCAGCCCTCGCCTCTCGCTGCGATTCTCCTCCTCCTGGTCTCCTCTTCCAGTTCACCTGTCACTCTGCTTCTAGAGCCTCCAACCCCTGATTTGATTTTGCTGTTTCTCCACTTAAATCCCGTTGGGAGATCTTCATTTCCTAACAGAAAAGACCAGCACAATTGTTAGCAAATAATCCAAGGCCCCACCTGCCTTTCCAGCTGCACCCCCAGCCCCTCGCTTTCACTGAACCACACAGAGCTCCGTGCTGTTTCTTATACCGGCTCTGCTCTGTGCCGTTGTACATCCTCAGCCTTGGCACATCCTCAGCCTTGGCACATCCTCAGCCTTTGCACATCCTCAGCCTTTGCACATCCTCAGCCTTGGCACATCCTCAGTCTTTGCACATCCTCATCCCTGAGCCAGAGCCCATCCTTCTTGATCTGCCTCCACATTGTGTTTCTGGGCAGCCTTCCTTTCCCCAGGTCGACTCATACCTCTCCCTTGGTTTAACCAGCTCGACTAAACACACATGACACTGGATGATAGTTAATTTTCAGTCTTCCTTTCCGTCCCCTAAAGCCAACTGCCACTAACCGTGGACTTTGCTTTCTAGCAGATCGAAAAAGCTTCTGCACAATCCACAGCACTGGCTATTTGAAAAGCTGGCCACCCACAAAGATGGGGCTGGATGAAGACAACGAGCCGGACAATGAGGGGTGTAATCTCAGCTGCCTTGTCGCGATAGGACGGCTGCATTCTCATGTGGTTCCACAACCGGTGAACGGGGAAATCAGGGTGAAGTCTATGGAATATGTTTCTCGGCATGCCATCGACGGGAAGTTTGTTTTTGTAGACCAGAGGTGAGTGCCTGCATGTTACTCTTGAATGATAATGGGGAGTTCAACCCCGAGTAAAGCAGAGACAATGGGGCAACGAGCTGGCTTTCCTAAGAATAAAGCGAGAGGTAGTGATGTGGTCGCTGCTAAAATCTGAGATCCATAAGAATGTCGTTGTAAACGCAGAGATTTCCTCTCATTCTTGGCGTGTGGAGCTAGTTAAGTAGGTGGTTGGATGCCCGTGGCCAGAGAACCCGTAGGCACAGCACATGTGGGATGTTCCCGGACCACTCCTGTGATGGGAATTCGGGAACTAGGACTTGGAAAAGAGTAGTCCTGAGGCTATTGGTAATCTCATATGACTACTCAAGTTTTAATTTAATCAATTAAAATTAAACTCCTCAGGCTCACTGGTCACATTTCAAGTACTCAGTAGCCACATGTGGCTGTTGGCTCAGATATGGAACATTCTCATCATCACAGAAGGTTCTGATGGACAGCACTGATTGTCCACCTCATCGTTTATGGAGGAGGACTGAGGCCCAGCCTGGAGCCTGGCTTCCTCCAGGACTTGCACTCGTTGGTAGTAGACCTGGGCTGCAGGCCCAGCAGTCCCAGGTTTCCCACTGCCCTCTGCTGCCTCTTAAGAATATTCGCAGGCTAGTCATTTTCAGGCTCCTGCAAAGTCACTCCGTGCGGTGAAAGAAGACATTTTCCAAGGTCCTGATGGCTCCTGCTGCTGGACCTTGTGGTGTTTGGTTTTCCTGATAAAAAGTTGGCAGTAAAATGGATAAGTTTTGCACTGGGGTGTAGATTTCTACCACATTTTTATCTAATATAGTTACCATTTTTAAACCTCCCAGAACTTGATTACTTGTTATAACAACCCCTTTGAAAGGCTTCTTTGCTTTCTTTCCCTGAGTTTTTATAACTTTAGTGTAATTCAGTTGCATGAAATACATATATATATATGAGAACAAGGCCAAAGCCGGGTGATTTTCAGAGGGCTGACTCTGTCATATATACACACATACATACATGTGTCATGTACACATGTATACATACATATATGTACATATAAATAAAATCTCCACAGAGTAATTGCCTGGCTTTTTTTTATTTTAATATTCCCTTCCAGGGCAACAGCTATTTTGGCATATTTACCACAAGAACTTCTAGGCACATCATGTTATGAATATTTTCACCAAGATGACATAGGCCATCTCGCAGAATGTCACAGGCAAGGTAAGCCAGCTGCACAGAGGACGTTAAGTTTACATGCCCCCGTTTCTGCACTGGTCCACACGGACATCCGGGAAATCAGCCCCAGGGCTGCAGCCTCAGCCAGCCCAGGGGTCTCGAGGCCAAAAATCTGTGAGGAGAGGAGGCTGATGGCCTGGCCCTGTTCATCCCCTACAGAACCCGGCCCTGCCTGCCCAGCTGTTTCTGGACAGAGGTCCGGCTGATTTCCAGAGGGCATCCCTTATTCACAGGATCCACCTGGACCCCTGAAGATTTGGTGCGGCCCAACAGTTCTAATTCTCTTTTTCATAAAACCCTGCACTGCTGCCTGTCTTTTCCTCTTCGTTAATAGCACGGCCACATATGCAGCCTCCTCAGAGAGAAACCCGTATTGACCCTTCCTTTACGTTATCATTTACCAGATCGGTTCATTCACCTCAGACATGAATGTCCACAGAGGACCCTTTTGCCACCTCCACTGTCCTGGTTCGGGCCCTTGTGCCCACCTTTTAATTGCGAGAGCCTGCTGACAGGCCTCCCTTCTGCTCCCAGTCCCTCTTCTGTCCATAGTTAACCCATTTCTGTGGTAGACCAAGCCTGACAATGTCCCATTTCTGCTTAAAACTCACCTTTACACTCAAGGCCAAATGCCTTTGATAGGCGTTCAAGGCCCTCTACCACCTGGACCCGACCTACCTCCTCAGCTTCACCCCCCATCCTTGCCTGCCCAGGCCTGTGCGCAGCCGTGCCGACCATCTCCCTGTCCCCTGCCGCCTCCCTGGCCCTGTCACAACTGGGCACTGCTGCATTCTTCCCTTTGTCAAACTTCTGTTCATCCCTCAAGGCCCCAGTCTCCTCCTCTGCATAGCTGCCTCATTGTTCTCCTGCGGGCAAGTGTCATAGTCTGTCTCCTATCTCCAGGCCTGGCACATGAAAGGTGCTCGTTTCGTGTTAGTTACATAAAAGAATAGGTTCGAATAGGTGAGTGACTTCTCTGGATGAAGATGTCCTAAAAGAGCTGTACTGCCTCGGGCTTTGAGATGAGAAGAACACGGTCCCTTTGCACCGCGCCTTCTCATTAGCTGGTGTCCACGTCACCACTGATTCTGGCAATGCAGCCAGACATTTCCTGGAGCCATCATCTCATACACTGGGAAACGGGGACAGACTCACAACTGAATCGCAAGGCTCTGAGTCAGCCCCTTAGAAACGACCTTGGCTTACTGGAGAGGTGGCATTGGAGCCCAATGCGTTAGGATTTGGTGCGTTTCATACCCTCACCTGAGGAAACAACAATGTTCATGGTTTCTTTGCATTTGCAGTTTTACAGACGAGAGAAAAGATTACAACTAACTGCTATAAGTTTAAAATCAAAGATGGTTCTTTCATCACACTGCGGAGTCGATGGTTCAGTTTCATGAACCCTTGGACCAAGGAAGTAGAATACATTGTCTCAACCAACACTGTTGTTTTGTAAGTGTTTCTCCTATGTCAGAAGTTTCTTCGCTTCAACACGAAATGCCCTGGGCTCCTTACCAGGGAAAGGGGTGCAGCCACAGCCAGTATCACATCCTTTAGTGCCAACTGCTAATACCCTGTGAAGCCTCAGGATTTCAGAAGCCAAACGGGTTGTTAACAGGGGACAAGCTTAGTACTCATACTGTGCAGGCCCCAGGCCTATGGTATTGCTCCAGGAACCCATACCACCTCCTTCCAGATAAAGCAGCCAACCTCTGAATTCTGCAGGCCCTTTACCCGGGGCTCCCGGGGCATCTCTGAGGAAAGGGCTGGCCTTCCATGGAAGGCTCCCATGGGCATCAGCTCAGCCTGGCCTTGGCTGGGGGGAGGGGGGGGGGCACCAGGCTGGTGGCTTGAGCATTGCAGCTGGAATGCCACCTGCTAGAGAAGCAGGGAAGGGAAAGACCTTCGCTCTGGCCAGGCCACTCCCCACATCTCCCTCCCTGTGGTGTCCAAACCCCCACCTGTGGTTCGGGCTGAGCGAGGGGCTAGGGCAGGTGCAGTGCAGGCTGGCAGGGAGCAGGCCCGCAGCTGGGGCAGGGGCTGCTGCAGTCACCACTGATCAGAAGGGCCCCCAGGCAGTGAGGCCAAAGGCCAGGATGCCATCCATCGTGTTACCGCTCAGCGAGGAGACCTTTGGGCCACTCACTCAGACAGACACTTCATTTTCTGGCCTGTCCAGGTCCAGAGTGGACACCGGACATCTTGGCCAAGGTGAAAGGTGCATGGTCTGAGCAGGCCTGACTCACGTTTCCTTCTTGCTGGGATGTTCACAGAGCCAACGTCCTGGAAGGCAGGGACCCAGGCTTCCCGCAGCTCACAGTGTCCCCCCACAGCATGGACGGCATGCTGCCCCCTGGAGAAGGTAACTGTTGCCCAGGGCATCGGGCTCGCCCCTGAGAAGCTGCTTGTGAACAAAAGGCCTCTCGTATCTGGGGTCCCCAGCCACCCTGTTTTGTGGAACAAGGGAGGCCTCGCGAGGATGAGCACGAAGGACACGGTCTTCTCACCTTCTCTCTGAGCCTGGAATACCCGAAACTTGGTTTTGTCTTTCCGGAGGCTGCTGGGTCCTGGAAGCTCTTGAAATAGCAAAGTCTGGCTCCTCTCCTGCTTCTCCTCCCTTGTGCTGCCCGCTGGCTGTGATGCAACTGACGTGCTCTTTCATGACTGTCACAGGCCCCTGTGTGGGAGGGGGGTGCTGTGCCCCGGGGCTCCCTCCCAGGACTTGGCCTTGCCCCTGCCCCCTGCTCTCCACATTTGCCACGTCCTCCATGGGCACTTGCACGTGCTCTGCAGGACCCCCTCCATGGGTGACCTGCATCCAGGCCCCGCTGAGCTCCAGGTCTGTCTCTGCACTGCCTCCTGGAAAGGACCACCCAGAGTCCAAAGGCACCAGGAAGTCAGCACATCCCAACCAATTCTCCCCAAGCCCCTCTGGTTGCTTAAGCCAGAAACCTTATCTCCTGCTCTCCCTTTCTGTCTGAACATGGAACCTGCCTCTTCTGTCTCAAACCTCTCATCACCACTGCCATTCCTTCACCCTCTCACCTGTGCCTGGTAACTTCCTAACCCGTCTCACTCTGCCTGCCCCCATCCTCCGCTGCAGTTCATCCTCCATGCAGCTGGCTGGCTAACAACCAAATCTAAGTCATTGCCTTTCTGTGTAGGGTCCGTTGGTGCTCCTGATTCCTTTGTGCATCTGTCCAAATCTGTTAGTCTGGCATCCAAGGCCCTTCATGGTCTGATTGGTACCCGCCTCCCCTGTTGCCTCCATCACTGCTTCATCCTCATTCACGATGAATCTCTTGGAGTGGTCTCCCAAGTGTTGTCCTCCTCAGTACCCTTGCATCTACTGGTTGCTGTGCCTGGAATGCTTCCCCCTCCCTGCCTCTCTGCCAAGCTAATGTATGCTCCCTCTCTCAAGACTCGGCTCAGGGTTGAAATCTTCAGGAAGCTGCCCTGGCCAGGATGAGTTGGGTGCCTCATGTCTACTTGTCAAACTTGTCCCACTTTGCCACTGTTCATCTTGTCTGCCACCCCAGAGGCTGTGAGCCTCGAGGGCAGGGAGCTGCCTTATCTGTGCAGCACAGTGCATTCAGTGAGGGTATGCTGAGCCGGGAGGGGAATTGCGTTCTTCAGTGCTTTGCCTCTGAACCTGGAAGGAAAACTGAGCCTTTTCCTGCTGAGCTATGGTTCTAACCATAAGCCCTAAGGCACAGCCCTCAGGTTGAACTTCAAGTGCATCATGGGATGAACTGATTGTAATTTAATGTACAGTAGTGTTTCTTCCTCGGTTTCCCCTTTCTCACTCTCTGATTCCTTTGTTGTAGGTGGCCCAAAGAGGACCCACCCCACTGTCCCAGGGATTCCAGGGGGAACCAGGGCTGGGGCAGGAAAAATAGGTCGAATGATTGCTGAGGAAATCATGGAAATCCACAGGCAAGTAGCATCTTCTAGTTGTTCCCTTAAACTGGTGGCTCTCAACCCAGAGCATTCTCACCCCCCACCACCCCCAGAGGATGTTTTATAATCTCTGGAGACATAGTTGGTTGTCACAAATAGGTGGGAGGTTGCTACTAAACATCCCTGGGTTGAGGCCAGGGTGCTGCTTCCTGAACATCCTACATCATTGGGTGTATATAGTTATAACCTACAGTACACAGAACTGCCTCTCCCCCACCCACCCCCAACAAAAATAATTTCTAGCCGAAACCGGTTTGGCTCAGTGGATAGAGCGTCGGCCTGCGGACTGAAAGGTCCCAGGTTCGATTCCGGTCAAGGGCATGTACCTGGGTTGCGGGCACATCTTCAGTAGGAGATGTGCAGGAGGCAGCTGATCGATGTTTCTCTCTCATCGATGTTTCTAACTCTCTATCTCTCTCCCTTCCTCTCTGTAAAAAATCAATAAAATATATTTAAAAAAAAAAAAAATTTCTAGTCCAAACTGTCAGTAGTGCTGAGACTGAGAAATCCTGCCTTAAATAAAGAGGCTAAACCCAAACAGCCCAGAGCTAAAGGGAACTCGGTGGGAGGCTCCACTTTCTAGTGACTTGGTGTATGGCTCAGGGTGCTTCCCAGTGGGGACGGGGAACACTGGCACCCCAGGACTGCAGGAGAGCCGAGATCTGGTTTTCAAAGCATTCGCTTCTCCGATCACAAAACTGCCTGGGTGTAGTGGAGACCAGGCCCTTCGGCTCCTGATGGAAGCTTCCTCGGGCAGGACTGCTCCTTCATAGGAGTGACGGAAGTTTACCGGGTGTGAGTCCTGGACCTCTACTTCAGCAATTTTCCACCTTTTTCTTCTCATGGCATACATAACTAATGACTAAAATTCTGCAGCACACCACAACAATATATTTTTTGCCAATCTAAAAAAAAAAAATTGGTATAATTTTGATTCATTCACACTGGACAGCTATTGTGTTGACTGTCATTTTTCTATTTGAAAAAGTGCTCTGACTAAATAGGTATCGCATGTCTTAAAAATTCTTGGGGCACCCGGTTGAGAATCACTGCTGTACTGGCACTTGGTGGTGCTCAGGAGATTCATTTAGCTTCTTGGTCTCTGTTGACTTAGGCCGTGGAAGGGAGGCACATCTCTCTCCAGGGATTGCTGTGGGATCGTGAGGAAACTCAGGACAGTTCCTGGCACAGAAACTGAAAGAGAGGGCTCAGAATTGTTACTTAAGTGTAAGTCTCTAAGAGCAGTCATTGAGAAGGAAGTAGTTATTATGAGTCCACCTGAAGTTGGGGAATGGAGAGTTGGAAACCAGGTCCTGCAAATGTAATGGGACATAATCATAGGAAAAGGAAAAACGACCGCTAATTCTTGCTGCCACTGGATTTGCAGGTGAATGGGGCTGGCTCTGTGTTCCAGTTGGCTCTAGTGGGGCTCTGACCCAGTGGGTAGCTGTTCTGTTCCAACCCAACAGGAATGAAGGATGACACTTCAGGAGGGAGATGTGGGGTCAGCGATGACCAGGTTGCCATCAGCCACTGCATACCCTGTGCTTGGCTGAGACCATTCAAGAACAGGGTAAACCAGCCCTTGACCTTGATGATCTCACAGTCTCTGAGAAGCCTGTTTTCTTTATAATAGAGAAAAGGGAAAGTACATGGGCTGAAGCAGGCAAGAGAGATTTTGAACTTGGTTGAAGCTTGGGTTTGTGATGAAGGTAGGCATTGCTTCTAGAAAAGACAGGCACATGCTGGGTGGGCACATGAGTGGCATATTCAGGGTCAGGAATCTGGCCGCCTAATTGGGCAGTCTCTCTGTAAAAAGCCACCGAGCTCTGACGGGAAATTTCTAACATCACTAAGAAGTGATGCTGAGTAGCTCACACTGGAAAATGGTAACACCCCATTCACTACGGGATGCTGAACAGGGGTTGGTAAGCACTGCGGAAGTCAGTTGGAATGGGAGGAGAGGAAGGTGAGCATGCTTGATAACCCAGATAACCCAGGAACGAGGCCCATCCTACAGTGGTGATGCTCTCCAAAAGAGAAATGAATAATATAAGGACTAGATACTGAAGATGAAACAAGAAACAATGAAAAGGCAATTCCAAGATGGGGAACCTGGGAAAAAGTGGTTTCACAGGGAGAGGTAAGAAAAGGTGGAGACAGCACTTTGCAGTAAGCAATTAGTAGGCCTCTGTGTGTCCTAAAGGTGCATATAGATTTATCCTTTGAGAAGCTTATGATCCAGGAGAGAGAAAACTTGTTCACTCACAGATCCACAGAACTAGGCAGTGCAGGCCAAGTGCCAAAAGGCTGCTGGGCAGTGGAGAGTGGTCCCTGAGGGCCCAAAAGCCACATTCATCTATGAGGAGCTAGGAGCCTGGTGGCCACGCAGCTGCCACCATACTCTGCCTCAACTCCAGCTTCAGCACCAGGCCGTGGCCACTTTCCTGAGGTCCTGCAGCTGCCAAGTGTATGTGGGTTTATGGTTCTAAGTCTTCCCCTCTGTAAACCTATGCTGAGAAATACACTCGCTGAGAAGGGCCTGGAAGGACCATCATTTCTCTATTGCCTTAAAACAGTGGTTCTCAACCTGTGGGTCGCGACCCCTTTGGGGGTCAAACGACCCTTTCACAGGGGTCGCCTAAGACCATTGGAAAACACATATATAATTACATATTGTTTTTGTGATTAATCACTATGCTGTAATTATGTTCAATTTGTAACAATGACATTGGGGGTCACCACAACATGAGGAACTGTATTAAAGGGTTGCGGCATTAGGAGGGTTGAGAACCACTGCCTTAGAAGATGACCACTACTACTGCAGAGCTACTTTCTAGGTGTGGCTGAGCATCCTGGCACCTCCGTGTCCCAAGAGTATTCATTGGCTGAACAGTGTTTGCAGGGAAGAAGATAAATCATTGCTATGGGTTTAGTTCATGGTATCAAAGATATAGAGACTGAACTTCTAAAGTTCCCTCCTGCTCTTGATCTGGGTTTTGTAAGGAAACAAAACTGGCCACTTACTTGAAATTCCACCCTGAATTCCAAACCATAATCCAAGGGCTTTGTCAGTGAGATGCTTGACTCCAGGGTCTGCATCCTAGATTAGGTGTCTATGGGATAAATCCAGCTTATCACCTGCTTTTTTTAATTTAATTTTTTAAAATATATTTTTATTGATTTCAGAGAGGAAGGGAGAGATAGAAACATCAATGATGAGAGAGAATCATTGATCAGCTGCCTCCTGCACACCACCTACTGGGGATCAAGCCCACAACCTAGGCATGTGCCCTGACCGGGAATCGAACCATGACCTCCTGGTTCATAGGTCGTGCTCAACCACTGAGCCATATTGGCCAAGCTTGCCTGTTTTTTTATGTAAAGTTTTTTTGGAATACAGCTACACCCATTCATTTACAAATGATCTATGGCTGTTTCAAGCTACAATGGCAGAGTTGAGTAACTGTGACTTAGAGAGCCTAAAGTAGTTACTCTCTGGCTCTTTACAGAAAAAGTTTGCCACTTCATCCTTCATCTTACACACACACACACACACACACCCTCCCTCTCTAAAAAACGGAAAGGCAATGTAATTAACTCCTCTTTTCTCTGACAGGATAAGAGGGTCCTCTCCTTCCAGCTGTGGTTCCAGCCCACTGAACATCACAAGTACACCTCCCCCTGATGCCTCTTCCCCAGGAGGCAAGAAGGTAAGCCCCTTCTTAATCTAGAGAGCCTCTTGCCCAGGTTCTGAAATGTTGGGGTGAGAGGATACAATTACAATTGTGGTTGCTAAAACATCTTTCCTCCTTGAGTAAATGCACGATTGTGAGGCTAGGTACAAAGCATACTGGTGGAGCTAGGGTGGCTTGCTGGCATCCTTAAAGGATTAATTGCCTGTGAGTGGGGAAAGCAGAGAGCTTATTCTAAGGAGTGGGGAGTTATCAGTCTATTGCATTGAGGGAGCAATTCAAGAGCTCCCATGAGGGAAGGATTAGTGAGCACCACACACAGAGAACTATCCAATTCCCTGCCAGTTTTCAAGGGCGAAAACACCATTAGTGTCTAGTGCAATCGGAAACAGTGATGCTACCAGCAGGGCTTCAGAAGGCAAGCCATGCCTTTGCAGTTGCAGGGCTTGGGGACCCGCCGCCTGGGTTTCCCGTGGCGTGGCAGCATGGGTGCACGCAGTTCATCAGTCGCCCCCTCACAAAGCTAGCTGAGGGCTACACTGTAAATAGGCTTAGAAACCACTCATCTGTTTCATCTTTGCCAGAGAATTTCCAAGTCTAGGTCCGTGTTCATTGTAAATCATAAATCCGTTTATGGTGTCTGATGTTAATAATGTTAGGCTGCCTCAAGGGCCAGCCAGCATCTTTAGACAGCCTTCCCCTATCTTCCAGAACACATACAGAAAGAAAGAGTATTAGTAATTTACACAGATGGGACTAATAAAGCACAAACTGTAGCAGAAGCAGGACGTGGGATTTTAAAACTGGGCTCCTCCAAGGCTCAGGTAGCAGGAGCTGTGCTGCTGCCAGTGGGATGGGGCAGGGCCACTGGTGAGAAGAGGGAAGGTCAGGCCTCCTGTGTCTTCTACCAGGGCAGCTGCACTTCTATGAATCTTCTGGACCTTGCAGAGCCCTGAAAGGATCTTACTCCCCACCTCCCGCCCCCAAAGGCCACTGATGACATGTATCTTTTACCAGTGCAACTTTACTTCTATTATATATAAAATAGAGGGCCGATGCATGAAATTCGTACAAGAGTAGGCCTTCCTTCCCCCAGCTGCTGGCATCAGCTTTCCTCGCAGCCCCGGCTTCATCCGGAGGGACGTCTGGTCTAATTAGCATGTTACACTTTTATTATTATAGATATGTGAATGTGCCCAGCCTTTGCTAACAACATAGAAATAGCGTTGATGAGATGAAGTCTGGGCTGCAGCTGTGCTCCTGGCTGTTCTGTTGCACTCCTGGGTCCTTCCTCCATATGGGATCCCCTCTTTTTAGGCCGGTTCCCCTCCTCTACTTCTCAGTTGAACTTTTAGGCACTTGACTTCCTGGTACTACCAGGAATCCCACTGAATCAATCCAGTATAATGCTTAAGTACATTCTTTCATCTTATCCTCACAACTTCCTAGGTAACAAAATCTAGGCTCCCCAGTGTGAAAGATACAGCCCAGCATTTTTTAATAAGTCTGGTTCCAAACTATCTTGGGGTCTCTTGATTTCTGATTCCTTTTTACACCAGTAACTGCCAGAGATGAAAGAGCATGTTCAGCATCACAAAGCCCCAAGTATTTTTAAAGCATTTCTAGAAAAAAAAAAAGTCCCTTTTCTTTGAGCTTATACAAGTGGGTATGAGAAGAAATTCTGAATGTATTCTGAGTCCTCAACAGAACTCATACGAGCACCTAAACAAGATAGAGTTAAAAATGACAGCAGCAGTAACTGGTACACTAGAGCCACAATGCTTCCAGCCCTCCCCACTTTCAAATTTGGCAGGTCTGAAAATGAGCCGTTTAGCCTGCCAGTTGTTTTAGTCGGGTTCAGCTGAAGGGGAGGCTAAGTGAGCCTGTTTCCAGGCGAGTCCGGCAATAGGGCTCCAGAGGCAATAGGTCCACACAAAGCAGCCAGTCCTTATGTGTCATCTGTGATGTGAAAACTTAACGTTTTTTGTAGATCTTTTCAGGGCTCTGCAAGGTCTGAACTCTTTTCATAATAAGGCAGAAAGATGATTTTTTCTCACTGTGTTGATATGTGAACAAATAGTACAGAAGCAATGTTGGGTAAAACTGCTGGTGCCTCTGCAAAAATGAGGGCAGGGACACCAAACTGCACTAGCAGTAGTTGGATTTTCTCACTGCCATATACTCGAAATGAAAAAAGCAATAAAAATTTTAAAGACAGTTTCATTTAAGAATGCCCTAATGAAGCAGTAAAAATAACTGCTTTTATAAAACCCTGGAGTAATTTTTTTTGGCACTGGGACACAGTAGGAAGTACGCATGCAGCACCTGTGCTGCTCACAGCCGTCTCAGGAAAAGCCCCTTTGACCGTGTGAGTTCTGAGCTGCACGAACAGCTTTCTTCACAGAACACTCATGTCTCCTATTGTAAACTATGGCTGTTCAGACCTAGGTATATGCATACATTTTCCTTGAAAATGATGAAGTGAACCTGTGACTTCAAGGAAAACAACTGACCGTATTTGTTGCTAATGATAAAATTACAGCTTTCAAGCAAAAATTAGAATTTTCAGAAAACGTATCTGCTACTTTGAGCTCAACAGCTTTCTAAAACTTAAAAAATATTTCTGCCCAGCCGGTGTGGCTCAGTGGTTGAGCGTCGACCTATGAACCAGGAGATCGCAGTTCAATTCCCAGTCAGGGCACATGCAGAGTCGCAGGTTTGATCCCCAGTAGGGAGCCTGCAGGAAGCAGCTGATCAATGATTCTCTCTCATTATTGATGTTTCTCTCTCCCTCTCTCTCTAAAAATCAGTAAGAACCTATTTAAAAGATATTTCTGATTTAGGCATTTATTTATTTTTGTTAATCCCTCCTCCACCACTCCTCCCTGGAACATTTTTCCATTAATTTTTACACAGAGTGGAGGGGAGGGGAAGAGACACACACAGAGAGAAACATCGATTCGAGACACATTGATTGATTGCCTCCACACGTGCCCCGGAGTTGAGCTTGCAACCCAGGTATGTGCAGCCCTTGACTGGAATCGAACCAGAGACCCTTCAATCTGAGGGCCAACGCTCTATCCACTAAGCCAGATCAGCTAGGGTGGATTTAGGTATTATTAACAAATAGGATGTTTTGATGTTGTACAATGAAATGTGTCAATGTGTCAGCATTTGAAAGATTTGCATAACAGTGAACCGGTATTTTCCAAATGACCAATAACTCAAGGTTATTTTATTTTTTATTTTGAGAGTACATTTATTAACGCTGGGGGCAGTGAAACAAGGAGAGGCTTAGGACAGAAGCAACAGGAGGGACTGCTGTCAGCTCACTGGAAAGTCAGAGAAAGGGGAACATTGGAGACAGTTTCAGGGCTTAAGCCTGGGAAGATGCCAATGTCCATCACTCCCCTGGTTGCAGTCTCATGGGGTCCCTTAGAATTTAGGAGATGCCCACCAGTGGGGGAATGGGAAGGGGGTGGAAAAGGTGCAGGCATGCTCGCGGGACAGAGAGTGCGCCCAGTGCAAGGTGTTTTACAATCATGCAGAGTTAAAAGATCCATCCTAAGATGGATATACCAATGGATTTTAACCGGAGTACAAAAACTTCATTGATGTGGTTTCAGATTCCACATTGCAGCTAATCTTTTGAGAAACTTCCACTTACTGAGTTTTGATGTAATATCAAAGATTAATTCCACAACTATTTGAAAAAAAAACTATTAAAATACACCTTCCTTTTCCACTTATATAACTAGGAGACCAGATTTCCTTCATATACTATGATCAAACAACACATCTAAACAGACTAAATGAAGCATATGAGAATCCTGTCAAATTCTACTAAGGCAGACACTGGATTTTTTAAAAATGTAAATCAATGACACCACTAATTTTTTGTTATTTTGGAAAAGTTATTTTTCATTAAGATGGTATTCATGTTAACATGTAATAGGTTTATTATTTTAAGAATTTATCATTTTTAACTTTAAATATACTAAACATTGATAAATATAACCCACATAAACAAAAGTTCTTTGAAGTCCTCATTTTTTAAATTGTATAAAGGGGATACCAGAACAAATATTTGAACTGCAGAGATAAGGAAGTTGTAATGCCACCTACTAGCAAGGCCTGAAATCACCGACTCTCCTGAAATTCAAGGAGCTACCAGTTTCCCTCACCTGCATCCAAATACTTCTCCCAGGTGCTTTTCTCCCAGGAGGCTCAGTGGGGAAGGAAGCCGTGGGTGGTGGGGGAGGGAGGAAGCAGACAGAATGAGAATTCTGCTACTGAGGAGTAATAATGCTTTTCAGGGCCTTAAGAACTTAAACCACTGGTTACTGGAAGCGGGACCTGTAGTTAACTGGTGAGGAGAGATTTACTTCTAGTTTTTCGTTTTCATTTGTGATTCCTCAGAGCTGTGCCTCTTCCCAGTTTAACAAGCTCTTATTTCTTCTTCAGCAACATCTGTTGCTGTAAGTTTTACTCCCTTATAGGGGAACTGCCCAGCTGGGCTCACTGAGGTTTAGTCCTTGGCCCTAAAGAAATATGTGAGCAGCATGATCCAAGGTAACTGAATGCTCTAGGGATTTTATTCAGCCTTTAAATCGCCTGTGTGGGTGGAATCTAATGAAGAGAAAAGAAGTTTTGGGGAGAGTATTTGTTTTTTTTTTCTTTGACCATTTTTAACAATTTGTCTGAAATCATCCAATAGGAAACTGCAGCCATTTGAAGCTTTTTTTCAGCATGGTCCTTGGTAAGCATATACTGACTGAAACTGCTGGTGATGTGAAAACTTCACTTTTGTTTGTAGATTTTAAATGGAGGGACTCCAGACATTCCTTCCAGTGGCCTACTACCAGGGCAGGCTCAGGAGCACCCAGGTTATCCATATTCTGATAGTTCTTCTATTCTTGGTAAGTGGCATTTTATTCATTTCCATGACAATAACTTTTCAACACATCTGACATGTCAATTTTAATAATATAAATGTACCAAACAAGCTTGTTCTAGATAAATTTGATAACAAAGTTTAAAATTTCTTTAAAACTTTACTTCCAAGTTGAGTTCTGATTGGAGTATCCAAGTTTGTGCCTGAACTCAGAAGATTACAGCAGCTTAGACATGCACAGGCTTTCTCCACCATGTTAGGGCATAACCTCTTCAGAGGTTTAGAGATAAAGCCCAGAAGGGTGATAGCATGCGTTTCAGAGGGTATTAAAGGGTCCACTTCTCCCATCCCATCTGTCTTTTTCTATAATTATCTTTCTAGATGTCCTTTTCCTAATCTCTACCTTCCTTCCTATTTCTTTCCCTGTGTAACTCCATCCTTATAATTATATCAGAAAATTAAATTGAAGTCAACTCAGATGCTTTTAATCTTTATTATTGAAGTACTGTTTCTAAAAAGTTGGTTCTTCCCTCTAAAAACCCAGAGTTTAAAAAGTATATATATATACTAGAGGCCCGGTGCACAAAAATTTGTGCACTGGGGGGGCGGGGTGTCTCTCAGCCCAGCCTGTGCCCTCTGGCGGTCTGGGACCCCTCGGGGGATGTCCACCTGCTGGCTTAGGCCTGCTCCCTGGGGGATTGAGCCTAAGCTAGCAGTCAGACATCCCTCTGGCAGCCCTCGGGGGATGTCCACTTGCCAGCAGGGAGCAGGCCTTAAGCTGCAGTCGGACATCCTTAGCACTGCTGAGGAGGTGGGAGAGGCTTCCATCACCACCGCTGTGCTGGCAGCTGGCAGCCTGACTTGTGGCTGAGCAGAGCTCCCGCTGTGAGAGCGCACTGACCACCAGAGGGCAACTCCTGCATTGAGCATCTGCCCCCTGGTGGTCAGTGTGTGTCATAGTGACCAGTCATTCCTAGTCGTTCTGCTGTTAGGGTTAATTTGCATATTACCCTTTTATTATATAGGATATATATATATATAAAAATATGGCAGTGTAGCACCAAAAGGAGCTGTTCTCATCCTACTATTAAGATAAACGTGTGCTTAGGAATTGCTTACTAAGGTAAACACACTTTGGTATCACCACTAACCACTCTTTCTCTCTTCCCACAGGGGAGAACCCTCATATAGGCATAGACATGATAGACAACGATCAAGGCTCAAGTAGTCCCAGTAACGATGAAGCAGCAATGGCTGTCATAATGAGCCTCTTGGAAGCAGATGCTGGGCTGGGTGGCCCTGTTGACTTTAGCGACTTGCCATGGCCGCTGTAAACACTACGTGTTGCTTTAGCAACAGCTACAGTATCAAAGTGCATTACTGGTGGAGCTTTACAGTCTGCGAAGCTTACTGGGTAAGGAGAGAACAGCTTTTATGTACTGTCTTCATAAAAGCCATCTCAGAGCCATTGATACAAGTCAATCTTACTATGTGTAACTTCAGACACAATGGAACTAAGCCTGCTCCAGTATTTCCTCATCATTGATTGGGCTAGCTGTGTATAGCTTGCATTAATTGTATATTTTGGATTCTGTTTGTGTTGAATTTTTTAATCATTGTGCACAGAAGCATCATTGGTAGCTTTTATATGCAAATGGTCATTTCAGATGTATGGTGTTTTTACACTACAAAGAAGTCCCCCATGTGGATATTTCTTATACTAATTGTATCATAAAGCTGTTTATTCTTCCTTGTAAGAATCCTTTACTATAAATATGGGTTAAAGTATAATGTATTAGACAGTTAAATATTTTTAATAAATGTTTCCCTTGTTCTATAAATACTGTTCACATTTCAAATAATTATAAAAACATGCTACAGGGCTGGTTCATCAATTTTCTCCCGTGGGTTTTAAGGATGATCCATGCCAATTCTGGAACTGGCATCATTCCTGTTAAAGTAGTTAATCTCCAAATTGCTGCAATTTAGATGTTACACAAAATTCAAACGTAGACATAACAAACACCCCCCCCCCACCCCCCGTGCTCACGGCTGGATGACTCCCAACACTGTGCCCCCAAACCCAAAGCACCTGACTGCTACATCTGGTTCCTTCTTCATGGGTCACAGAATATTTTTTAAAAATATCATTTGTACAAGTAATAATACAAAGCAGAGTAAAAATGGGAAAAGCACCGAACTAGTGTCAGAAACTGGTTCTGAAACTTACTGTATGATCTAGTCAAGGTATTTCAGGCTGAACTAGAAAATGTCATCTTTTCAGATCTATTTTATGATTAGTAGGGAATCCAAGTGCCTCATCACATACATACCAAATCTGAGTCCATGCGCTGCTTTGTTTTCCAATTATATTGACACCATGAAGACACGAAGTCTGCTAATTATGAGTAAAAATGGTCAAGGTTATAAAGTTGATCAGAAACATTAAACAATGGAATTTTATTTTGATGAAAAACTCGAGTTTACAATCATTTAGTAAATGAAGAGCAAACACTTCATTTTCCTAACCCATAACTCTTATGAAAAAAATTAGTAAATAAATATCTGTGAACAGATTAAGGGTAAGGCAGACTGGATAATAAACCACCCCTGATGTTCACACTCCCTGTGTGTGACTCACTCTAAAAGGGTGAAGCCGGCACTGGAGATAACTGAACTCTTAAGATATGGGCACTGAATCTCATTCTAATCATTCAGATAAGCCCAATGATAAATATTTTTTTGCTCATCATGGGCAGTAAACTATACACATTTTACTGAAGGAATACTTTGATAGAAGCACTTAAAGTTACATTGTGCATCACAACTATAAAAATGGCTTCAACAGTTCCATTTAACCACCATTTATAAAGTGCAACTATGTAATATTCTGCATTTTATCTGGGGTGTGACATATCAATCTAGACCGAAAGTACCCCAGCTGCCAATTTCCACCACCACGTCTGAAAAGATCTAATTGTGTGAAAAAGGACTGTCCCCCATACAAAGAACCAATTTCACAAACCTACTGGTAAACAAATACATTTATATAACTAGAACCTCAGGATGCTAGAGTTGTATGCATTTTAAAAACCATTCAGCTACCTTTGGTCTTTAAAAAAGCCTACACTGCAACATCCTAAACATGATGTGCATCTCATGATGAAGAGTGGCCTTGCAGTGCAGAATGAGGAGAGTGCAACGTCACCATGAACAGTAGCATGCTGTGGTTTCAAGGAACATCGGCATCACGGCATTGGATTCTGTGCATCAGGATCGAGGTCATTGTTGCCGGAAGGGGGGTGGATGGGAAGAATATCCAGCTCATCCACTTGCGGAGTTGGGTGCATGACTACCAGCTGGTCCTGGGGAATGTCTGCGGCAGCTGCTGCAAGGTTGGTGATAGATTTACTCTTTACACACTGAAAGTCTACATGCCGACTCTTTCCTTCTTCCTTCTCCCAGGACATTCGAATAAAGGGTCTTTGGACATAGTTGTAAATCACTTCTGGGCGGCCCCCAGGCCTTTTCTTTATTTTTTCTTTATAGGTAGGATAACCTGGAGGAGAGAGGGGCTTTAGAAGCTGAAGATACATACTCCCACATACATGGCCCCCCACACCTCTCATCCAATTTAGTCTAGAGGGCTTTTCTGCCGTAGCTCCTGAACAAGCAGATATTAAAACAAAGACCAATATTCCATTTCCTTAGTTTAAATTATTTCAGAATTTTAGTTTCTGGCTGTTGAACTGATGACTGTCTGCCATCCTCTCTCAGCTACTCACTACACCAACCACCAGTAAAACGTTCTTCAAGAGCATGGAAAAGATGGGTCCCCAGTAAAATGGTATGTAATCTAGTACATCTTGGGCTCTAGCTGTGTATTCTTACTACTCTTGCACCCGTCCTTCCCTTCACAGGATTATCTGGCCTCATGACCTGATGAAGTTTACTGCCACATCTGCCTTCTACTTTCCTCAAACCTAAATCACATTTTCATCTTGCTCTGTTTTTTTTCTTTCCTTTTCTGGTTAAATGACAAAGAGCTGTAGAGCTCTCCAGCTTCACTGGTTCTAGATCAGCCGTGGGCAAACTATGGCCCGTTTGAAATGAATAAAACTAAAAAAAAAAAAGACCGTACCCTTTTATGTAATGATGTTTACTTTGAATTTATATTAGTTCACACACACACTCCATCCATGCTTTTGTTCTGGCCCTCCGGTCCAGTTTAAGAACCCATTGTGGCCCTCGAGTCAAAAAGTTTGCCCACCCCTGTTCTAGATAATTCTGCACGTAGGTAAGCAAAGCCAGTATTTTAACCCCATATATTTTATTGCTACTATTTCCAACAACCAAGTAGTTCATCTAGATTGGCAATTCCAAAGTAGCTTTTCCTAACTAATTATATATTCCTTCTCTTGGATCATAATCACTGAAAACAACTAACTAGTGAGATTTGGAAAACTTTGGGTCATTTACCAGATAATGCAATTCTCCAAAGACATAATATCCTTAGAAATTATTACGAGTCCCTTTCCTCCTTCCTATTAGCAAGAATTGCTAGTTTAGACCAGGGACTGGCAAACATTTTCTGTAAAAGGCCAGAAAATAAATATACATTTGAGGCTTGTGGGCCATTCAGTTGCTATCTCAACTATGTTATACTGTAAAGTGAAATCAGCTACAGACAATACATAAATGAATGAACTATGTTTCAATAAACTATTTATAAAAAGCAGGCAATGGACTGGATTTGGCCCATGGGCCATAGTTAGAATCAGAAAAAAAAATAGGCCTCATATAATGGGGACTCAATTAATGCTTACTGCATAAGGGGATCTATATGGGCAGTAGTGGTAGGTAATGTATATATTTAGCCACGTGTGGAGTGGGTGTGTGTGTGTGTGTTGAGGTGAGGAGGGCACAGGGCAAGCAAGACTAAAGACCTTCTGCAGAATGTCCTCTGCATTTCACACTTCAGCCAACTACCACCCGAAGGACGGCACGAGACATCAGAAAGGTCTCCATCTGTATTCCCTCGTCCTGGATTCCTCTGGGGCTATTAGTAAGTCTTTAAAATTCCCATCTCATCTAATTCTCTACACAGAATCACAACTCTAACACAAGTGTAATCATATTATATCCTGCTAAAAAAAATACCAATAGTTTTCTCAACCCTAAAGGGGGAGGTCTGTACTCTGTAGCACAGTATATAAAGCTTTTTATAACCTGGTTCCAACCTACTTGTCATTGGGCTTCAACTAAAATGCCACCTCGTTACAGAAGCCATCCTTGTCTTCCCAATCTAAAGTAGCTCCCAGTTGCTTTTACTCTTGCACTGAGATCAAGCAGTTAAATCTCAATGTTTGCAAATGACAGAAGACACAAACTGGTAAAACTGTCAGCAATTTCACTACTTTTTTTTAAGCCCAAAGTTTCTTCTTCCAGCAAAGACTCTGTTTCTACAATCTTCCCCATGTCTCAGCAGCCCATTAGAGTAAGCCTTCACTTATGTTGTCAATAGGTTTTGTGACTTTAAGCAAATGATAAAATGAAACCAATTCTACCAAAGGCTAATAGATATAAACAAGAGTCAAGTTCCTACAGTATCTCACCAATGTTGTGACAAAATTGTTCGAGGATCTGCTGTATTGTGATCTCCAACAGTTTGACTTGGTCAGTGATCAACACCATTATCGTCACTATCACCACCACAAACATAAACTGAGAAATTACTACTGCTTTAAGTGTTTTTCATGTATCAACTCATTCTATCATCACAATAACCCTATAACGTATTTAGATGAGGAAACGGGCATAGAAAAGTGTGGTGGCCAACATCAAACAATTATTAAGTCATAGGATTTGAACACAACCAATCTGGCTCCAGAAGCTTTATTCTTTACACTATGCCATGTTATGCCAAGAAAGATGTTTTATTCTTACAAGGGGACTTTAAATAAAAGAAGCATCTAACACAGCATCTGGAAAAATTCATTTAAGTCAATGTAAAAAGCAATCTAAAAACATATGGGCTCAGCCAAAAAATCATTAGGGCAAGTTATAACAGAAAAGGTAATTCATATTTCTCATTGCTAGGGAATCCTGTGGAATAAAAATTTCTAATGGCCTATTTTCTCAGAAAGGAAGCTTATTATAAACATAAATAGATCTACATGATCATTTGATATAATCATTTATCTGAGTTTTCCTCTCAAACTATATTCTAAATGAAATCCAATTTTTAACTTTTTTTTTTTCAAAACAAATTAACAAAATATAATGAAAATGTCTTACCTTCTATTCCCAATCGAATCTTCTTAAGACCCCTCTCCTTCAAAACTGATTTGGCCACATCTCTGTTTTCAATGTACTTGAAAAATCTGTATAATTTTGTGCTATAAATAACTGAAAACAAAAAGGAAAAATATTTTCTTGTTAAAAATCAAAGTACTTGAATATAAGAAACTTATTCTGATAATCAAATGGGGCTCACAACCCTGAAAGCCCACATAGTGGATGCAGTGATGCCAAAGGACGGCTGGCCAACATGACAGGACAATTCAGTACAGTTAATGTAAAAGCAACACTGAAGTTGAAACAAGAAAAGCTTTAAAACCAATCAGGTGACCCAATCCATAGGAAGAAGCTCCTTCTGAAAGATATATCATATGTAAACTTATTGGAAGAGGATCTGCCCATATTTCTTCAAATCAGAGAACCAAAAGAAGATATCAAGATCACATTTTCCAGCAGGCAAAGTTCAAGGACTTGCTATGATGCCTACAAGGCCTTGTCTGAGACTAACAAATGCCTTGTTAGGAAGTACAAATGGATACATCTTACATTTCATGGATTGAGCAACTATTAATAACTCCCCAAAAAGGCAAAGACCCTCCCCACAAATGTTTTCCATTCAGGCGAACAGCCCCATTTAAAACTGATGTTAAAAATGGCAGATTCGAGCATGTTCTGCCTAGGTTAGTCTGTTTAGAGCAAACTGGCTTTGCAAAGGACAGACATTCCACTGACAACATGTTGAGTCTTCCACATGTGCTGGGAACTTCAGGGAGTTAGACTGATGGGCCTTCCTCGCCTTCTCTCTTTCAGGTGGAGTTATCTCCCTTAAAAGGTGAACTGCAAAGGTTTTTTTCAAAAAAAAAAAGAAAAAACACTCACAAACCAAACATGCTGGTTTAAGAGTCAATAAAAGAAAAATACGTATACAGATGCTACTCATGGAGTATACTGTGATTATTAACTATGCCCTTAAGATTATTGATATGTTAAGATACATATTTTTGACATCTCAGAATGGATGGTGTCATAATGTCACATTTAGGAAAATCAGGCGTGAAGAGGCTATCTCTGTCTCCTCAAATGAATGTTCTTTCAGGTTGGAATATCTTGGCACAAAATGAACCATTTAGACAAGTAAAAAATGTTTTCAGTCCTTTTAAGCGTCAAAGCTTAAGATAACAAAAAACAAACAAAAAAAACACAACAACACTGAAATGGAAAGCTCACAATTAAGGAAAAGCCAGGTATATTATAACCTCTACATCACCAGAATGTCATTTCTGTGTTCTATGTTGGCTCTACTCTTTCAGTCAAACTTTTTGAAAACTAAAATACAAATTATAAGTTTGTTCATTTAGATATCTCTCTTAATTTTTGGTAATCTTTCATTTTTCCTGTGTTTCATTCAACTTTTTATTCCACATATTATTATAGAAACCCATGGTTAGCAAAGGGCCTACGAATGAGGAAATAACAACAGAAATGCCTATTACTACAATTGTCGACAAAAGAATCACTTATCTAAGTACATCATGCAATGAAAATGTCTCAATATAAACTCTGAAAAGTGCTACCAATATTTGTGAAAAAACAGTCTTTGAAAATCTTCTTTAGAAGTCAAAAAGCATACCACTTGGAGTCTACTTTGTTTTGTTTTTAGAAAAGGGTAACAAGTAAAATAAAAAAAAATCATTTAAGGGTTTTGGCATTTTCTGTATTCCTATACTTTTTATTTAAACCTTAGCGAGTCAACACAGACTTACAGATGCTGGGCTATTTTACCTAGTTCCTTAAATGTTTTTTGTTTTGTTTTTTACTCTCCCTTTTTTTCAGTCTATAAAACTGGTCAAAAATACTCTATTGGGTTCATGAAGATGAAAATAAGATAAATTTTCTAACAAAAAGAAATCAAAAGGCTCTAATGGAAAACGTTTGAAAGTGAAGCAAGCAAAAAGTTGGTTGCCCTGACTGGTTTGGCTCAGTGGATAGAGCTTCGGCCTGCAGACTGAAAGGTCCCAGGTTCAATTCCGGTCAAAGGCATGTACCATGGTTGCGGGCACATCCCCAGTAGGAGGTGTGCAGGAGGCAGCTGATCAATGTTTCTCTCTCATCGATGTTTCTAACACTCTCTCTCTCTCCTTTCCTCTCTGTAAAAAATCAATAAAATATATTTTGGAAAAAAAAAAAAAGTTTGTCACTGCTGCTCAAGACACAGTTTTGGTCAGAATTACCTAACTATAGTTCCACAAAGCTTTCTGAAGGCTCATTGTATCCTCCAAACGCATATACTTAAAAAGGAACATCTTAGAAATTAAAATCATTCTTGAAATCAATGTGTTGAAGCTTCTCATTTTATATACAAATAAAAATTCACCTTTAAAAATTGCTTAGCCCTAGCCGGTTTGGCTCAGTGGACAGAGCGTCAGCCTGCAGACTGAAGGGTCCCAGGCTCGATTCTGGTCAAGGGCACATTCCCAGGTTGCGGGCTTAATCCCCAGTAGGGGGCGTGCAGGAAGCAGCCGATCAATGATTCTCTCTCATCATTGATGTTTCTCTCTCTCCCTCTCCCTTCCTCTCCAAAATCAATTAACTCTTTGCGGTCGTATTAAATTTGGACATGGGTGTTGTACTGGTCGGAATTAATTTCCACTGAAAGAGCAGTGATACATAACATGCAAGATTATGAAGGATAAACAAGATTTATTCATTCTTTTTTGGAACTACGTCACTACTAGTAGAATCACTACAAACGTTATCACTGTCTACGTCAGAGTCAGTATTCAAGGTGCCAAAATAAAACTCATCGTTACTTTCAGATTCACAGTACACTTATTCGGTAACTTTCTTTTTGCCATTTTGGAGTATTATTTTGAAATATCTTAACAAGCGAGAATGCCTAATTACAGTTAAACGTAATTTGTAAAGCTTTATTTGAAATTCTGCGAAGTATCTCCGAAGCTTGTCGATTTCTTCACTCTCAAAAGGCGACTGACTCGCCACGGTGTTTTGCATGGCGAGTGTGGAACGACCGCGTTTGTTTATATTGAGTTTCGATATCTCCGATTTGTCAGGGCAGTGTTTTGGTTCGTGACAAGGTCGCTTAGACACTTAAGAGCTTTCAGAGAAATTATGAACTGACACATGAATGGAGTTAAGATTCGTACGGTTCCTTGCTGTGGTGGCTGAGAGCAGATATACGACCGGAACGGTAAAAAAGCTTTGGTGGCTGAGAGTAGACAAACGACCGCAAAGGGTTAAAATATATTTATAAATAAATAAATAAAAATTAAAAACAGTTTTTTAATGATATACTACCCCAGGATCTACTTCGCTAGGATGCTTCCAAATTCAAAGAAAAAAACATCCATCAACATCCAGATATTGAACAAAGAGTTGACCATCTCTGTGTATGTCAGGGGTGGGCACACTTTTCCTGTAAAGGGCCAGATAGTAAGTATTTTGGGCTTTGCGAGTCATGCAGTCTCCGTTGCAACTACTGAACTCTGACACTGTAGCACAAAAGCAGCCATAGACAATACAGAAAACTTTATAAAAACAGGCAATAGGCTGGACTTGGCCCATAAACCAGTCTGCACACTCCTGGTATAGTTAAGAGTTCAATGCACTTTCTTTATAAAAACTGTCCTTTTAATCATTATTTAAAAAAAAAAAATTTTGATTCTAGATTGAGAAAACATGTCACAATACTTACTTTGTGAATATTCTTCTCCCATCTGGGGTGGATACTCTTCATCCCAATCAACCACATCGTCGTCCGTCAGCACCACTATGTGGCACTCTCGTTCCCCACTCTGGGCACTCGCTACCATGAGAGGCAGGACCATTTCTTCTAGATAAAATTCAAACTGTCTACGAGCACCATCGTTTGATAACTCATGCATTAGGGCACCTGAAATGAAACCCACAAAAAACTTTTTTGGGGGTGACTGATAAGTAAAAGAAGAGCAGAAGCAACACACACAACATCAGATTAGTTCAACATCTATTTTTAGATCCCATAGACAATATTGTGGTTATTCTTTAGTAAGCAAAGCTTTTCCTAGGGGGAGTTCTTATAGAACTGTAGAATTATACAGAAAAAAAGGCCAATAAAGGCATGCAACAACATGCCCCTTCATTTCACACATTATGAAATAATCTGTCTACGGTTACAAAACTACTTTACACAAAGTCAGAATTAAATCTGCCCCTACCCCCAGCCATAGCCCAGGCATTATTTCTTTACTACATCATGTTGACTTCCATCAGAATATGCAATTATATGTTAAAGATATTAAAGATAATTTTCAGATTATCAATATAAACTAAAATAGCTCCACTATTCTACCTCCCACATGTTTTCTTTCTCAGAAAATTATTCACAAACTGCATTAATATTTCAGTGTAGAAATATTGACCCCAGAAGGGTCAACTGGCTTGAGATAAGGAAGGCAAAAGGCAAAGCAAAATACAGCAAGGTACAGCAATTACATAGCAGACCTTTCACCCTTGAGAAAAGTGCAAGATATACTTCACCCTCCTTAAGTATAGACATAACGAACAACTTCAACATACACAGCCACACAAACTCACCTAAACTGACCTAATGTTTCTTCTTTTATTCCTATTTCAATGGCAATGTCCTATTTATTGCCTAAGGCTCTACCATCTCAGGAACTACTGGGAGGTTAGAGAAGGGCACTAGAACTCAAATCTGTATCTCCCAAGGGGGTGTACCCCCCCCCCCTACAACATGCTGTCTAATTACATAACTATTAATAACACATCATTATAATGATTAACCATCTATACCAGCGGTTCTCAACCTGTGGTTCGTGACCCCTTTGGGGGTTGAATGACCCTTTCACAGGGGTCACCTAAGACCATCGGGAAACACATATATAATTACATATTGTTTTTGTGATTAATCACTATGCTTTAATTATGTTCAATTTGTAACAATGAAAATACATCCTGCATATCAGATAATTACATTACGATTCATAACAGTAGCAAAATTACAGTTATGAAGTAGCAACAAAAATAATTTTATGGTTGGGGGTCACCACAACATGAGGAACTGTATTAAAGGGTCACAGCATTAGGAAGGTTGAGAACCACTGATCTATACTATTATTTTAACCATGTCTCTCTCTAGGCTAGCTGCTTCCCATTTTTAAAAAATTCCATTTAAACTATCTAATATGGTCCATTTTGATAAAAAGATCTTGGAAAGGAGATGTTCAAGGGTGCACAAATTTAAGAGTCCTTGGGAATTAAAAATTAGTTCTTCCCCTGGCCGGTTTGGCTCAGTGAATAGAGCGTCAGCCTGCAAACCAAAGGGTCCCAGGTTTGATTACTGCCACTAAATATTTATAATTGTGGACTTTCAATCACATCTTTATAAATATTAGTGATTTTTCCCCTTCTGGGATATTTTATCCTATACTAGAGGCCCGGTGCACGAAATTCGTGCACGGGAGGGGGGGGGCGCGGGGGGGGCCCCTCAGCCCAGCCTGCACCCTCCTCAATTTGGGACCCCTCGGGGAATGTCCGACTGCTGGTTCTCCTGATACCACAGGGGATCGGCAATCAGACATCCCTCTCACAATCTGGGACTGCTGGCTCTCAACCACTCACCTGCCTGCCAGCCTGAGCACCCCCTAACCACTCCCCTGCCAGCCTGATCAATGCCTAACTTCTCCCCTGCCAGCCTGGTACCTCCCCAAACTGCCCTCCCCTGCCGGCCCGGTCACCCCCATTTGCCCTCCCCTGCAGGCCTGGTCCCCCCCAACTGCCCTCCCCTGCAGGCCTGATTGCCCACAACTGCCCTCCCCTGCCGGCCATCTTGTGCCCACATGGAGGCGGCCATCTTGTGCGAGGGTGTGCAGTCAATTTGCATATTACCTCTTTATTATATAGGATAATAAAAGGCTAATATGCAAATTGATTGAACAGCAGAATGACTGGTCGCTATGATGCTCACTGACCCAGGGGACAGACGCTCAACACAGGAGCTGCCCCCTGGTGGTCAGTGCACTCAGCCAGAAGCCGGGTTCATGGCTGGCATGCGCAGCTGTGGTGGCGGGAGCCTCTCCCGCCTCTACTGCAGCTGGGTGGTAAGGAGTGAGGGGTCCCAGACTGCGAGAGGGAGCAGGCCAGGCTGAGGGACACCCTCCTACCCCCAGTGCATGAATCTTGTGCACCGGGCCTCTAGTAAAATACATAAAATTTAATCTAAGGTAAAGTATGCAATCTTTTGTGTAAGTAATTTTACCATAGGCATAAAAGAATCTTAGCTATATGGACTGGAATACCATTAGGGTACCAGTAAGCAACATAAAAAATCAGATTCAGCTGTGATTTAAAAGATAAATTAATCAAATGACTATTCAGAGTTGTACACATGGTTAAAGGAAGCAGCGATGAATGTTGAAGCACCCAGGTACTAGTAAAAGTAGGAAATCATTACTAACTCTAGACCTGGAAGGAAAAGGGACAGAAACTGCTTTATCGGAGCCGTTAGGAAATGGAGCCGAGGAAGATAAGATGTGGCCATGAAGGAGGGGAATTTAGCCTCTTCCAGAAACACGAGATGAATAAAGCTGGCAAATTATCCATGATGGTAGCTGACTTTTTGAAGGATGAGATCCCAACTCACAGTGAGATATTAACCATATTGCTAATGATCAGAATTATGACTTACACTATGCACTTTGATTATTTGAGGATATGATGGCATGTTTCATTAATAACTGCCATAAAAGTGTCAATAATAGTGTAGCTAAACTGTTAGATATCTTTAACCAATTGCTTTTCATGTCAATACATACGTAATTGGTCAAAAATCTGGGATTCTAAATATTTGTAATTGTGGATTTTCAATCACAACTTATGATACAGATTCTTCATAGAAGTACACTGAGTGGCAATAATGCGAGACTTGGTATAGCCCTTTTATAATGGGTATAATATTCATCCCTGAGAGGTATGAGAGTACTGTATGTGCCACTGCTTTCTAAAGTGTTGTGCGAATGTCAGCTTTAATGACCAGAAATGGATATTTGAAATACAATCCATTTGTATGTTGTCAATTGCTTATGATATGAATTCCAGTAGATGATGCTAGATGTTTACACTTGAATCACAATTATTTTGATGGTATAAAGAAATGGAATACAATGCCCATATTATTAATAGTGAGACATATTGTTACAAAATTAAAACTACTTTGCAATATGTTGCTAATTACTTTCCAAACCAAATCTATATGTAGAAAATACATTTACATGTCTTCATTTATGATTGTTAATAACTTGCTTAAAAAATATAAATAGTAAGATGGAAAAAAAATTCCATTTATAGCAAAACTCCTACATCTATGAACACATTCTCTTTGACCTAATTTCTGAACCAATTCCAATCTGGCCTCCACACTCCTTAAAACTGCTCTCACTGTAGTCTTCAAATGACTTTTAGATTGTTAAAGACAATGAACCTCTTTTCATTCCAATCTTATTTGATCTCTCGATTGAATCTCTCCCCCTCCTCCTTAAAATGCTCTTATCCCTAAGAACTCTGCTACCAGTTTTCTTTCTCCTCTTTGGCTGTTTTTCTCTAGTCACCTCTGCCAACTCTTTCTCCTCTAAAGTGTGCACAATTTTAAGTTCTTTTCTCTTCTCACTTTATGCTGACAATTCCCAAATGTATTCTATGACTATTCTGCCTTCTGTAGTCTAGATGCATTATATTCAACTGCCTTCTGGAAACCTCCACTTGGATGCCACCTCACAGGCATCTACTTCAAACTCACTCAATATATCCAGAATTGAACTGAATCCTCTCTATATCTCTCTGCATTGTTTTCAAAATCAGTAAATAGCATCAGCATCCACTCAAGTTCTCAGAATCACCTCAGAAGAGTGCCAGGCATTGACAGGCACTTAAATAGTTGTGGAATAAATGAATGAATCCTTGATTCCTCTTTCATCTCTTAATTCAATCATTCCCCAAGTGCTATTACATTCACCTCTTAAATACATCTTGAATTATGTCATTTCCTTCTCCGGAAGATGATGTTTTGCAAAGCTACCAACTCTTGTATGCCACATGCTTTTCTGCAATGTGACCTTCACAGCTCCTTGCAGGAGGTGTAGTCTAATTCTCCTCCCCTTTAACTAGGCTGGTCATACTGACTTGCTTGTAACCAGCGGAGCATGGCAGAGATGATGGTTGGTGTATGACTTGCAGTTTTGCCATGGTCTGGGGATTGCTCACTCTCCAAATGATTTCTTTCTGAACCCAGTCTCCAGGCTTGGAGAAGCCCCAGACACATGAAGAGGCCACATACAGGAACTGTGTTCGACAGTCCTCGCTGAACCCAGCATTTGAGTCACCTCAGCCCTTCAATTTTTCACAAGAATAAGGCCTCAGACATTGTAGAACAGACAAGCCACCTCTTTTGTACCATCTGAATTTTTGACCCACAGAACAAAAATGATACTTGATGCTACTAAGTTTGGAATGGTTAAATAGCAATAAACAGAACACATCTGCCCCCATCACAGACCAAGTCATCAATTTTCACACAAACTACTGTAAAACCTTCTAATCAAACTCCCCAACATTTGCTTTTGCCCTCTATAGAGAAGTACCCCCTTATCTATGGTTTCGCTTTCTGCGATTTCAGTTACCCACAATCAACCATGGTCCAAAAATATTAAATGAAAAATACCAAGAGCATTTGAAATCTTGCTTCCTGGCATATGATGTCAGTTTGGCTCAAATAACTCTTTAAAAAAAAAGGAAAGAAAGAAACAATTCATACATTTTAAATTGCATGCTGTTCAGAGCAGCATGATGAAATCTTGTACTGTCCAGCTCTGTGCAACCCAGAACATGAATCCTCCTTTTGTACAGCATGTCCACGCTGCACACACTACCTGCCCGTTAGTCACTAGTTGCTGTCCAGGTTATCAGGTCCACTGTCGCAGTAACACAGTCCTTGTATCCAAGTCACCCTTATTTTTCTTAATAATGGCCCCAAAGCACAAGAATAGTGATGCTGGCAATTCAGACATGCCAAAGGAAAGTCATGAAGTATTTCCTTTAAGTGGAAAGGTGAAAGTTCTTGATTTAAGGAAAGAAAAATAATATGCTGAGGTTGATAAGATCTATGGTAAGAACGAATCTTCTGTGAAATTGTGAAAAGGGAAAAAGAAATTCATGCTAGTTTTGTTGTTATACCTCAAAATTGCAAAAGTTAAAACTACGGAGCATCATAAGTACTTAATTAAAAGGCATGAAACTTGTGGGTGGAAGACATGAACAGAAAATGTATATCTGTATATGAGGTTCCAGGGATCCACTGGGGGTCTCTGAATACAGTTCCCTCAGATAAGGGGGAACTACTGTAATTCATTTTCCCCACAGCAACCAAATCTAATTATGTGTCTCTTAGTTTAAACCTTTCATAACTTGTGCTGTTCTTAGAATAAAAGTCCCATGCCCTAGCCGACGTGGCTCAGTGGATAGAGCGTCAGCCTGCGGACTGAAGGGTCCCAGGTTCGATTCCAGCCAAGGGCACATGTCTGGGTTGCCAGCTCGATCCCCAGTAGGGGGCGTGCAGTTAACAGCCAATCAATGGTTCTCTATCATCACTGTTTCCATCACTCTCTCCTTCCTCTCTGAAATCAATAAAGAAATATATTTTAAAAAATAAAAGTCCCAAATCTTCACCTTGATCCATAAAGCCCTGTTATTTGAAAAAGGAGGTTTTGGATAAGTGTGTACTTTTAAAAAATATTTTCTTTAAATACTATTGATATATTGATGACTCATTTCTCTCTTGAACTTTAGACATGTATAACCAATGTCCCACTCAACATTTCCATCTGAGTGTCTAACAGGTTATTTCAAACTTAACATGTATTTTTATTTCTTTTAGCCCTAGGCCTTCATTCCTGAGTTCAACCCTGGTTCTCAAAACCTCCTCTGGGTTACAGTGCTTGCCTAGGAAGAGATCTACAGCCTAGTCGGGGAGCTACTATAAACCACAGACGTCCTTCATTACAGTAAGCTCCATGCCAGAAGACTGAGAAGTCAGTCCTTCCCTGTACTAACCTTACCTCTGAACATGCAATTCCTTCTGCTTGGAACACACTTCTTCCCTTTCCTCCAGAAAGCTTCCTCAGGCCCCCACACCCGAGTTAGGTACTATTCCTACAAGCTCATTTAACACTCTATTCTTCCTCTAACACCAAAATACAATTTACTTATCTGTCTTCCCCACTAGACTACAAGCATGCAAACAGTGACCTTATCTTTTTTTGTTGTCTTTTATAAACCAAATATTTGCTATAAAGTGAGTGCTCAATAAAAATGCAGAAAATGATTGATTACTATGTAATCATGAAACAATGTTATTTAAAAATATTTACTAATATAGTTATTCACAATATATTTTTCCATGTGAAAATATAAATAGCATGTACAGTACAATATGACCCTTTAATATTTTTCTTTTTAAGTTTCCTTTATTTCCTAATTTTGCTTATTTTTTTAAGTAAACCCTTATTTAACACTGTGTCAAGCACGGTTCATTTAATCTTCACAACAACCTAGTGAGATAAGTATTACCATCTCCATTTTAAAGATGAGAAAACTAAGAAACAAGGTTTTAAGTAATTTGCCCAAGAAATGGAGAACTCTATTTGATAAGCATTTAGTACTTGTGTAATTTCTTTTTAAGTTAAGAGACAAAAAGACATTTTAATGTCAAGTGTCATTCCAATGGTCAGTAAAGGCACTTATTTTCAGGAAAAAAATTTAAAGCTATACACCCACAGCATCCTTTTATATTTCTAAAGACTATTTCTGTCTCTTCACATTCTATATATTTTTGTTTTACTAATCTATAAGAATCTTAAATTTTTAGCAACATATATTGCAAGTAACCTAGAAATAATTTTAAGTATTACTTAAAAGTCAGAAGTCTATGGAGAGCATTATGCTAAGTGAAATAAGCCAGTCAGAGAAAGATAAATACCACATGATCTCACTCATTTGTGGATTATAGAGAACAACATAGACAGATGAAAAGGGACAGATCCAAAGACTGAGAAACAGTGATCAAGCTATCAATCCCCAGAAGGAAAGTAGGGGAGGGCGGGGGTAAGGGGAAGAGATCAACCGAAGGACTTGTATACATATATATAAGCCAAACCAATGGACATGGACAACAGGGGGATGGGAGCATGAGTGTGTGGGGCGGGAGGGGGGAGGTGGGGGGTTAATGGGGGGGATGAGGACACATTTGTAATACCTTAACTAATAATAATAATAAAAAAAAGTCAGAAGTCTAGAAAAACCATACTATATATATTTTACATAAAGGTTTTACCCTTAATTCCACAACAAATAAATGAAACTTAATAGCGACAAGGTAACTATGTCCAAAGGATTACAGAACTAAAATCCAAATCATCTCTAAGAAATTCTAGTGGTTTTTTTTTTATTCGACAGTCACCAAAATTCAACATCTAATTATATAAAGTTAAATTAAAATTGTCCCATGAATAAATACACTAAACTTAAAAGTCTAGGATCTATAATTAGAATAATGAATGCTCATGGTTTCAACTAAAAAACATTTTTTAAATGTGAAAAAATAGCAACTTTATTCAAGTTTACAGTTGTATGTTCCAGGCGTCCAACAATTTGACTTTAAACTTTTACATATTACTTACAGAGAAATGGACTGAGTTGGACCATTCACTGCTTTGTGACACCTACTGATATTTTTATGGACACTTTAAGGAATGTTTGGCAAAACTAAAACTGTACTTAGGGAGAGACTTAATAAGACTACTCATTTTCAGAGTTAATTCATAACTAAGCATGAAGAAGGCTAGTTATATTTAAGTATACAGGAGGTGCCTTAAAATTTTTAAATAAAAGTTCCCGTTCAGTTTCCAACACACCGGTATAACACCACTCTGCCAAGCTAGGATTGAATTTAGATAATAAAGATAACCATTATGTCTGGGGCTAACATAAGGCTATAACCACGTATAGGAAACTTTAAAAATGGCCTCTATATTGCATATAAAATAAAATGTAAGAGCATTAGTTTGGATTAAAGACCTCCCATAATATGGCCCACCTATTTATTCCTGTCTCCTTCTGGTCCTGATATAAAGTCTCTGCTCCAACTAGGTTATTTCCAAAGTACATATTTTGCATCTTTATTCCAAAAATCCCAGCTCTCAGAATGACCTCCCTACTCTACTCTTTCTAAATCTTTCCTATTCATTCTTTACTACCTGTATCCTCTGGACTCATCCCTAAACCCTCTAGCCCACAATAACCACTCCTTCTTCTGAACTTCTCCAACCACTTAATATCAAGTCAACATTGGACAATTCTCATATACTATTTTGACTTTTCTGTATATAATCAATCACTTTTTCTTCTTAGGCATGGCATAACGGTGAAATGGTGGGGGCTGATATTCTCTTCTTGTGAGAAGAAAATATCAAAGAAATAGGATTCCAAAGTTCTGGACCTTGCTCTGAGACTATGTTTGAAGTTCTTGAACCTTTAACCCTTTGCATAACTGAGGACTAGGTATTCAATCTAAGATCTTTAATGACAAATACTGGTTTTGAGAATTAGTGGCTTAGAATATTATCTTACAGGCTAAGTACAAAAAATTTCTGAAATACTGGTTGATGTGATCTGAGGAATTAAGCCAAACACCACACTTGACCCAAGCCAGGGCTCCCAAGCTGGTAGTTAAAAGACTAGCAACAAATTATAGAGGAAAACAGTCAATGAGGAAATCTGGAAGAGTCTATCAAAAAAATAAATTATTAAAAGTTGAAAACAGTTTTGGAAAATTGCACATGGAGCTTATAAACACCTCTGTAGATTTCCATAAATAATCTTTATGGTATTAGAATACTTTACAATTCAGTTAAATATTTGAAGTCTAGGTAAATAGCACTATTTCAGCCTTTTCATTCCAATATATAGTATAACTCCACAAACTAGTCACACACAAAAGAGCATACTTACTGAGATCTCTACATTTAATAGTACTATATTCAAAAGAGATACAAAGATAGTCACATGCTTCTCTCAGTTCAGGAATAGATATGCCATCAGGACAACGAATTACTCCTGTTTTATAGTAATCCTAAAAAAAAAAAAAAAAGGCAAGAATGAATAAAACATTTGTAAAACATTTGGAGCATGAGGTAGCCAAAACTTATTATTAAGGCCCAATTGCTTCACTGACTCACCCAGTCATAAAATTATTTAACAGCAGGTAAGATAAAAATCTAAATCTCCCTATTATTTACATATCTCTCTACTATGCCATGCTAAATTATATGTATTTCCCCCCTATGAGTTATTTCTTTATGTAACTACCACATATTTTTAAGTTGTTTTTTAAGAACCTATTTATTTATTTATTTATTTATTTATTTATTTTAATCCTCACCTGAGGATATTTTTCCATTGATTTTTAGGAAGAGTAGAAGAGAGAGGGAAAGACAGAGAGAAACACTGATGTGAGGGAAACACATTGATTGGTTGCCTCCTGCACACACCCCGACCAGGGCCCCACACGGGGGAGGACTCTGCAACCAAGGTATATGCCCTTGACCAGAATCAAACCCAGAACCCTTTGGTCCGCAGACTGACTCTATCCACTGAGTCAAACCGGCTAGGGCATAAGTGTTTTTTAAAGTAAGAAAGTTGAATAACGTATTTTAAGTTACCTTAATTACCTAGAGCAAGCATGTCAAACTTGTGGCAAACAGGCCACATACCTCGTTTAAACCTGCTGGCAGCGAGTTTGACATGCTTGAAGAGAATTGAGCAAAATTTAAAGTTTTTAGTAAAGAACTTCAAAGTCATATCCAACTATTAAAATATGTAAAATAGAATGCACACTTAGGTATTATTCTTCCACATACTATCCTTTGTATTTCCCATATTATACTATAATCAATCAATAGTAATTATTTCAACTCTACTTAAAATGTTCTTAGGGGCTGGCCCCGGCATTACAATTAAGTTACTTCATAGCTAAATTATGAAAATATTCCTTACTTGTCAACTCCTTGGGGGTCAAATGGAAGTACTGACAGCTGAAAAAGCATTTTGTCCCCCATCCCCCCCACCAAATTAAGATCTGTCTCTAGGTTCTTGAGGTTCAGAGCCACAGTAACATAATTTCTAAAGCTGCTGCATCAATGGAAACAAAATATTTTCTGGTATTCACAACTGTTTCTCCAAGTACTAACAATTCAATCAAGATCAATGCAGCTGACCCTGAATAACACCAGACTTACAAGTACCAACCCATTGTACATTTGAAAACTCATGTATAACTTTTGACTCCCCCAAAACTTCATTAACAATAGCCTACTACTGACTGGAAGCCTTACCAATAACAAAGAGTCAATTAACGCATATTTTGTATGTTGTGTGTATTATATACTTTAGTCTTACAATAATGTAAGCTAAAGAAAATTATTAAAATTATAAGGAGAAAATGCTTCTAGTCATTTATTGAAAAACATTTGCATATAAGTGGAACCAAACCTGTATTATTCGAGGGCCAACTATTACTTTTCCTGTTTTGTACCTCAAGATCCTCCCTCCTCTTTTTTCCCAAAACGATTTGAGGAAACAGTATTTTCAGACTGTGGCATAAACTGTCACACACTATAATCAAATTTTTATCACTGATTTGAAATTACAAGTAGAGAAATTACAAATATTCCTCAAAAATAAAAGGTTAAAACTTCAAAATAAAGATAAAGGTTTAAAACAAAGATGCTAACAAATTCATTTTTTTTATAAAGATAACTTTTTTTATATATATTTTATTGATTTTTTACAGAGAGGAAGGGAGAGAGATAGAGAGTTAGAAACATCGATGAGAAAGAAACATCGATCAGCTGCCTCCTGCACATCTCCCACTGGGGATGGGCCCGCAACCCAGGTACATGCCCTTGACCATAATCGAACCTGGAACCTTTCAGTCCGCAGGCTGACGCTCTATCCACTGAGCCAAACCGGTTTCGGCAACAAATTCATTTTAGAGCAGTGATTCCCAAAGTGGGCGCTACCGCCCCCTGGTGGGCGCTGCAGCGATCCAGGGGGGCGGTGATGGCCACTGGTGCATTTGGGGGCATATATCGTTCTGTTTAATTGCTATTAAAATTTTTAAAAAATTAATTTCCAGGGGGCGCTGAGTAATATTTTTTCTGGAAAGGGGGCGGTAGGCCAAATAAGTTTGGGAACCACTGTTTTAGAGAATAATTTTAAATGTTTATAAATGTCCATACTGCTTATGTGCAATAAAATATTAGAATTCAAGTAGCCACATTAATTCTTAGGTACCAAAAAACTGACTTATTTTATTTAAGAGAATTAAGGAGACAGGAATATATGTTAACATTAAACCCCTTTGAAAGAAATGCCTATGCAGACCCAAGAGATGAATCATCCGCTATCCTATCTTCCCAAAGGTCATAAAATACATTTAGTTAAATATTATTTTTATGTACTAAAATAAAGACAAATTAAATGTTATTTAAAAAACAATATCCTACATACCTCCATAAAGATATCCAAATCAAACTCTGATTTCAATTCAAGTACTTACCAAGAAGGGGTCATATGAATATGATTAAGTCAAAACACATAAACAACAAAAATTTACCAGAATAGCTCGAAATACAGTGGAACCAATTCCTTCTGCCACCTCATATTCTCCCTTCTCATTGGGACGTGTAAAATTATGTTCTCTGCCAGATCCGAACATCCTATAATAGGAAGTAATTAAGAAATATATCATTAGGACACTTTCTTCAAAAGGGAAAATTGATTTCATGCACAAAACTAAAAAGGAATTGTAATTTAAGTATTAAATTATATCATTAAATTAGTTCAAGAATTTTTATCAGAAATTTATCTTGACAAACATATTTAACAAAGGAATATTTAAAGTATTTTATATATATATAGTTGATTTTCACAGAGAGAAAGGGAAAGGGATAGAGAGTTCGAAACATCAATGAGAAAGAAACATTGATCAGCTGCCTCCTGCACACTCCCCACTGGGGATGTGCCCGCAACCAAGGTACATGCCCTTGACCAGAATCGAACCTGGGACCCTTGAGTCCGCAGGCCAACCCTCTATCCGCTGAGCCAAACTGGTTAGGGCTTAAAGTATTTTCTTTATGATGGGAGGAAACAGTAGTGTACAGGGGTGGGTAAAAGTAGGTTTACATTTGTGAATACGTGAAACAGAGTTTATTCTTGTATTATTATTTATTAGTTTATTTATTTATTTTTAAACATATTTTATTGATTTATTTCTACAGAGAGGAAGGGAAAGGGATAGAGAGTTAGAAACATCGATGAGAGAGAAACATCGATCAGCTGCCTCCTACATACCCCCCCACTGGGGATGTGCCCGCAACCAAGGCACATGCCCCTGACTGGAATCGAACCCGGGACCTTTCAGTCCGCAGGCCGACGCTCTATCCACCGAGCCAAACCGGTTAGGGCAGAAAGTAAAGCCTCCTCCAAAAACATCTAGTCCACAGATTTCCAGATTTGAGCATTTCAGGGATAACAAAATTTCAGAACAAATTTGGGGGGCTGCCAAAGTTTTGCCTATGTTTTGTTTTCATAAATAAGGGCATTATGTACCATCTGCTATCACTATCCTATATAATAAAAGACAAAAGGGTAATTGACCGTACCTTCGCTACGCTTCCCATTGGCTAATCAGGGCAATATGCAAATTAACTGCCAAGAAAGATGGCAGTTAACCGCCAACAAAGATGGCGGTTAATTTGCATACGTAGGTGCCAAGCAACGGAGCAAGTCGGCTGGCCCCGGGCAGTAGCAGTGAGCGAAGGCTGGCGTGGCGAGTGAAGAGCAATGAGGGAAGCCCGCTGCGCTGGCCTCCGCCACGCTCCTGGGGCCTGCATGTGGCGAGCACCCAGGGGCTTAGCTCCTCGCTGCTCACCACGTGCCGTCCTCCACCATGCCCCCGGGGCCTGCGTGCGGCAAGTGAAGAGTTAAGCCCCTCACCGGCGAAGAGCGAAGGCCTGGGTTCCGGGGCCTGAGGAAAACTGGTGCCAGCAGCCAGGGGAAGGGGCCCCCGAGGGGCCCAGACTGCTAGAGGGCACAGGCCGGGCTGAGGGACTCACCCAAGTGCACAAATTTTTGTGCACCAGGCCACTAGTCTTTTCATAAAAGACAGGACATTCTAACAAGAAAAAAATAGGAGGATATAATCTCTGAATAAATGATAGCCTTTAAATTGTACTTAACTACATGAAAAAAACGGAGACCCTCTGAACCTGGTACCACCATTACTAAAGTAGATATGGCTGATCTAAGTACTCTACTCAACACTTTCCCAATGTAAATGGTTTCCCCTTTTGTTATAACACATAAACCTATAAAGAACAAAGCTTTTTTATTTGAATTTCCAAAAGAATGCAACTGCTTTTTAACAGTTCCCATGAATATTAATTTTCATTCCCAAAGATATGCTTTGTTCAATTCATATGAAAAGAAACTTCTCTGATGTAAAAAGGACAGTCTTTCAGAAATCAAATGTCATGCAACTTTCTCTAATATGTGAACTTTTTTAAAAGGAGAAAATTATACTTTTCAGGTCAATAATGGACACACACAGAAATATCTTTTTTTTTTTTTTAAAGAAAACAGTTTAATAACTGAGGCAAAATATCAAATATCTACTTTTCAACTGTTTCTTTAAAGTGCAGGTAAAAAATAAAGTATTAATAGTGTCAAGTCATCCTCCTAATAGCATCAAATAATCTCCCCCGTGCTACTAAAAAATATATATAAACGCCCTAGCTGGTCTGGCTCAGTGGACAGAGCATCAGACTGCAGATGAAAGGTCCTGGGTTCGATTCCAGGGACACATGCCCAGGTTGCGGGCTCAATCCCCAATAGGGGGCGTGCAGGAGGCAGCTGACCAATCTTTCTCTACTAGCAGATACAAAGCAAATGTTAAAAGTAAATATATATCTACTCAAAATGTGTAGTGTCATATGCTGGCATTTATTCTATATTGAGACACTGACAAATCACACACACATACACACACACAAAAGTATGCACATATCCCAAATATTCATATGCAACCTAAAAAATTTTTTTTTTACCTTGTGTAAACTTCTACTTCATATATATGCCCCTTCATTTTATATTTTGTAAACAGGTTTTATTTGCCCAGCCGGGTGTCTCAGTGGCTGAGCATCAACCTATGAACCAGGAGGTCACAGTTCGATTCCCAGCACATGCCCAGGTTGTGGGCTCAATCCCCAGTGGGGAGTGTGCAGGAGGCAGTTGATCAATGATTCTCTATCATCATTGATGTTTCTATCTCTCTCCCTCTCCCTTCCTCTCTGAAATCAATTTTAAAAAAGGGGGAGGGGGGAACATTCCTTTTTTTAAGTGTCGATATCAAACTGACAAATGCTGACTTTTCAGCTAACCAAACTGTTGGGTTTTTTTCTCTTTCAACAAGGCTGATAGCTGGTTTGGCTCAGTGGATAGAGAGTTGGCCTACAGAATGAAGGGTCCTGGGTTCAATTCTAGTCAAGGGCACATATCTCGGTTGCAGGCTCAAACCCCAACCCTGGTCAGGGTGCCTGTGGGAGGCAGCCAACCAATGCGTCTTTCTCACATCAATGTTTCTCTCTGTCTCTCTCCCCTCCCTTCTACCCTTTCTAAAAACGTCAATGGAAAGGGGGGAAAAAAATCAATGGAAAAATATCCTCAGGTGAGGATTAACAAAAAACAAAACAAAACAAAACTGGCTCTACCACGTTCTAGCTCTATTAACCTGAGCAAGGTATTTAACCTTCAAAAGCTCAGTTCTTACATCTGTAAAATAGGAACACTACATCCCAACAGAGAGTTACTGTAAACTTAAATGGAAAAAACAAATGTGAAAGTGCTTTAAAATTCATTAACACAAACAACTACAATAATACAAACCTGCCCAACATTGTATTTGGCTGTGCAGTAAAAATGGATGGGTCTACAACAAATCTAGTATTATCCACAATTAGTGTCACTCGTTCTGATGTTCTTATATTCCGTGCGCCTTCTTTTGCATTTTCATAAACAAACACCATCTCCCCAGATGTCTTACAGCTACCATCTGAACTTGACTGACTACTATTTCTGCTGCTGTTCCCAGCACTGCTACTGCCACCATTTGGAGATGTTTTTTGAGGACGAGGACTGCCTGGACGAGAGGAACTGTGATCTTTTTCTCGTTCTGAAATAAAGATGTTAAACAAAGTCACATGAATTTTCTTTTAAAAAATTCAAGATCCATATATCTTTTAATATTATTGATTTAGAAAAGTTGTTTTAAATCACAGCATTTCTGCTTTTTTATCTGAAATAACATTTCCACAGAATACCAAAATACTAATTTATTTCCCAGGATTAAAAACATCAAAATACTTTCTAAAATAATTAACTTTTGTAGAATTTTAAAAAGATGTAGACCTTACTAATGTTGACCTAGACTAAGGTCAAAATTAAGATAAATTTTATGTTACTACTCTACTTAACAATATATATAAAAACCCAAGGAGCAGAATCACAAGTCAAATAAGTAAGCATTGAAAGTTAGTAAAAGATTAGTAAGAATACCAATTTTAAACTCTCCCAAATACTAAAAGTATTCATACTTTTGGAATCTCGCTGTGTTAATAAAGGCATTTCAAAACCAGTTATTTATCTCACAATAGGAAGGTCTGAGAGAAGAAAAAAATTTCAATAAGGAGAGCAAGAAGTATTTATTTTTTCAAATGACTTTTAATGTCTACCAAATTAAGTGGCTTTAATAGCTGATGATATATTGCTTTTCTTTTCATTTTCACTTCTGTTGAATAAAGCACTGCTACAAATTTTATAGAACCAAATAATTACTATTTATAATTTTAATAGGTAGGTTCCAATATTCTGAAGAGGAAAAATTAAAACTGAGATTTTATAATTAAGTTTCCTCTACAGGCTAGATCACAGTTTAAAGGTGACCTAAAAATGTACCTCCATCCCCTCAGTTTCATCAGCTTTTGCCAAATTCCTCTATGACTCAGGCTACTTAGAACACTCTGTACAGCTTTACTGATTATATAATTAGATGTGCAGTATCTCCAGAGATACTCTGACACCTCCATTTTATTACCTGTTTCCACAATGCTGGTAGCATCCCAAAAGCAGAATTTGTTAAAGTTAATAAAATAATTGTATCATTCTATTATCTTCCCATATGCTGAACTTTGCATATAACAAACTAAATCTCTTACTTTTTTCTTTTTTTAACTTATCAGTACTAGTTTGGCTTTAAGGACCTACTTAGATATTGACAACTTCTGCACATACTTTGACCCTAATAGAAATGATTTTATTTTATAACAATCAGAAACTACCTCATATAGTAAGTCAAGGTATTAAATTTGTCCCTTCCCAGGAGAAAATGAAAATCAGCAAGTTCACATTGCTTACATACCTCTGCTTCAGACTAGTGTTTTACAGTCACACATATTTACCTGGGGTAATAGCATTCATTTATAAGCAGGGGTGGGGAACACCTAGCCCAAGGGCTATATCATTTGGTCTGGCAATGCCAAAGCAACTGCAGGCGGGACTCAAAGTTCAATAAATCTATTGGCTTTTTTCATAGCAACATAATTTTTAGGTTGATAATTTTGTATGGCCTACGAATGATCTTATAAATAACCAAATGGCCCCTGACAGACAAAAGGTTCCCCACCCCTGATTTATAGCAATGGATAGGAAGAGAAAGACCTGAGCTAGCTGCCAAGAAAGCAAAACATTTCACTTTCTCTTTCATCTTCTATTTTTATTATTAAATGTACTGTCAAAAATCAAAATAAATTACTCTAATGGGTATTCTACCTTTCAATTCCTTTTATCCATGATAATTAGCCAAGAATCCCTATCAATAATGACTATTACTGATTTTATTGACATTTACAGTAAATTTGTTATTACAGTAATATACAAACTACTTTAAAATAAATCACTGCTATATATCTCATAAGATAAAAACCAACTTGAAAAAATTTGAAATCTAGATATCACAATTACAAAGGCTTTTCAAGTTATTTCTTTTATAAGTCTGTCCCAGATTCTTTAAAAAATTCTTTTTTTATTTCATTTAAGAAGGTTTTTTTCACAGCAAGAACCAAGCTAAACTAAAATAAAAGCAACCAAATAAAAGTAACAAGTTAATTTTACTTTGAAGTATTAGACACAATTCATTATCCTTACTACTTTAAAAAGGTAAATGCATGCTTAAAAATTGTTAGGAAGGTTTAGTTCATCTACATACCAACATGGTGCTGTCGTGTTGGAGAAGTAACATTTCTAATACAAGGAGTGAGCTGAGACTCTGTTCTTTCATGAGAAGAATCTCGTGATCTGTCACTTGACCGTCGTCTATCTCTTGATCTCTCATGTCCCCCACTAGCACCATGTAGACTCATTTTGGTGTGGTCGACAACTCCTTTAGCAACACGTGAGGGAGTACTGATAAGTTACAAAATAAAATTAACCATAAAAGTAGAACATGAGATACAAACACTTTAAAAAAATAAATTAACATAAAACTTTTAGTATCTTAAAGGGCAAGAATCAAATGCTACTTTACAACCCTTAAAATAAGCCTAATTTATCTCGAACTTCTAAGTTTTATAAAATCTGGAGCATTCTACCTTTAAAGATCACATAATCCAACTGATTTTTTAGGATAAGAAAACTAAAGCACAGAAAGTTTAATTTATTTTTTAGTAAGTAGTAGTAGTAGTAGTAGTAGCAGTAGCAACAGCAGCAGCAGCAACCACCCAAATCACCTAAATATTGCTCTAATGTTCTTTTCATTTTATTTTTTTAATTTTAATTATGTTTTTCTATATTTTTACTAGAGGCCCAGTGCACAAATTTGTGCATGGGTGGAATCAGGCCAGCCTGCCCTGATGGGGACCCATCAGGCGGAGGGAGGGACAGCGGGCCATTGGCCAGCCAGCCCCGCCCCCAATTGGGGTGTTGGGGGCAGAATCCGGGCCAGGCCGGCCAGGGGTGGGCCAATTGAGTGTCAAACTATGAACCAGGAGGTCATGGTTCGATTCCAATGAGGGCACATGCCCAGGTTGCGGGCTTGATCCCCAGTGGGGGTGTGCAGGAGGCAGCCAGTCAATGATTCTCTCTCATTGATGTTTCTATCTCTCCCTCTCCTTTCCTCTCTGAAAATCAATAAAAATATCTTTTTAAAAAAATTGCCATGAAAGACTAATTATGTCCTATTCTATTTAATTAAATAATTTTAGATCAGTAAAGTACTCTAAGGGTAAAAACAATTAACGTGTGCAATATAAAATGAGGATGAGCACGTTCAGAGGAGATATTTCTGCTTCATGTTGCATTTAAAAGACTTTGAGATATATGAATTAAGGGCAGGTAAGGAGATGAAAAGTACATCAGCCTCAAAATCTGCTTCCAGCCAACACAAAGTAACAAGGATTGTGGTTCTTCATCTAGTGAGGTGACCTAAACCCTCATTCCTGAAGCATCAGGGCAATTAGTAGTGCTACCTAGATTGGGTTTTATAGTTTTCCACTGACCTTAATTATAGGGCATGGTAATAGTAGGAAATGCCCTAAGGGATTTTCTGTATTATTCCACATCTCATTGTGGAGTAGTAGCCCAATTTTCCTTTGTTAGCACAGTACCTCCCTTCTTTGCCTAGAAATTCAGAGGAATGAGAATCCCAAAGTAGCCAGCGGGGTAGCAGTATTAACTTCCAGCTCAATGGAGTCTTTGTGTTGTTTCCTGATAGAAACATTCCTACCGCTGCAATCAAGACCTCTAGGCCAGCCCGGTGTGGCTCAGTGATTGAGCTTCAACCTATGAACCAGGAGTTCATGCTTCGATTCCCAGTCAGGGCATCAAACCCAGTGTGGGGTGTACAGGAGGCGGTTGATCAATGATTCTCTCTCATCATTGATGTTTCTGTTTCTCTCTCTCTCTCTCTCTCTCTCTCTCTCTCTCTCTCTCTCTCTCTCTCTCCCTCTCTCTCTCTTTCTCCCTTCCTCTCTGAAATCAATAAAAATATATTAAAAACAAAAAAAGAAAAACAAAGCCCAAGTGAGAAGGAAAAAATAATACAGATCAAAGCGAAAACCAATTAAATAGTTTATAAAATAATAGAAAAGATCAATGAGACGAGCAGCTGGTTCTTTGGACACATAAAAAAAATTAATAAACCTTTAGCCAGACTCATCAAGAAAAAAAGAGAGCTCATATAAATAAAACCAGAAATAAAAGAGAACTGACAACAGACACCACAAATACAAAGATTACAAAAAATACTACAATTATATGCCCCCCAAAATTGGACAACCTTGAAGAAATGGAAAAATTCCTAAAAACATACAAGTTCCCAAGATTGAACCAGGAAGAAACAAAAAATCTGAAGGGACTGAAAACTAGTAAAATTGAATCAGTAATCAAAAAACTCCCAACAAACAAAAGTCCTGGACCAGATGGCTTCAGGAGTGAATTTTATCAAACATTCAAAGAAAAATTTAATACCTAACCTTCTCAAACTATTCTAAAAAACTAAAAAGGAGGGAAGGCTCCCAAGCTCATTTTAGGAGGCCAGCATTTAGGAGGACGGATATCAAAATTAGATAAAGATACTACACAAACAGAAAATGATAGGCCAATATTCCTGATGAAATAGATGCAAAAATCCTCAATGAAACTGAATTCAGCAATACATTAAAAAGATCATTCCCAATGATCAAGTAAGATTTATTCCTGGGATGTAAGATTGGTTCAATATCCACAAACAATTAACAAATAACCAAAATGAAGAATAAAAATTCTGTTATTTAAATATATGTAGAAAAGGCATTTGGAAAAAGCCCAAATCAATTTATGATTAAAACACTCAGCAAAGTGGGGATAGAGGAAACATACCTCAACATAATCAAGCTATAGATGGCAAACACCATACTCAAGGGTTAACACCATACTCAAGGGTGAACAGTGAAAACTTTTCCCTTAACACACTGTATGCGGGAAACGTGTTTACACGTTTTACGTATTTATACATTTTACCTACCAGTGTAGTAGAGTGCGGGACATGTATTAATACGTTTTTTATAGACTAGCGGTAGAGTGTATAAATACGTAAACTAAAGTTATCGTAATTTTACTGAACATTGCCATTTGCACAAAAAATTAGCAAAAATGGCCCGCGCCACCTGTTAGCGCGATAAAAACTACCCACAAACAATGTGTTAAGATCAAGAACAAGACAAAGATGTTGACTTTCACTACTTTTATTTAACATAATATTGGAAGTCCTAGCCACAATAATAAGAAATAAAAAGCATCCAAATTGAAAAGGAAAAAGTAAACTCATTATTTGCAACTGAAACGACACTATATAGAGAAAGACACCTTAAAGATTCCATACAAAAAAACTATTTGAACTGATAAGTGAATTCTGTAAAGTACCAGGATGAAAAATTAATATTCATAAGCAGTTGCATTTTTATACACCAATAACTATCAAAAAGAGAAATTAAGAAAACAATTTCATTTAGAATTACATCAAAGAGTCTAGGAATAAATTTAACCAAAAAGGTAAAGGATCTATACCCATAAAACTGTACAACATTGAAGAAAGAAAATAAAAACGATATATAATAAATGGAAATATATACCATACTCATGGACAGGAAGAAGTAATATCATTAAACTGTCCATAGCAGCGGTCACCAACCTTTCAGACCTCACAAACCACCATTCGTCCATGGACCACTGGTTGCCGACCGCTGGTCCATAGTATCCGAAGCAGTCTACAGATTTAATGAAACCCCTATAAAAATGCCAATGGCATCTTTCACAGAAGGGGAATAATCCTAAAATTTATATGGAAACACAAAAGACCCCAAATAGCCACAGCAATCTTAAGAAAGAAGAAGAAATTTGGAGGCTTCATGCTATCTAATATCAAACTTTATTACAAGGCTACAGTAATCAAAACAGCATGGTATTAGCATAAAAACAGACATATAGATCAATGAAACAGAATAGAGAGCCCAGAAGTAAACCCACACCTATATTGTCAATTAACCTATGACAAAGGAGGCAAGAATGAGGTAAAAACAGTCTCTTCAATAAATGGTGTTGGGAAAACTAGACAGATAAATGCAGAGGAGGAGAGGAGGAGGGAGGGAGGGAGGAGGGAGGGAGGAAGGGAGGGAGAAGGGAGGCGGGAGGAAGGAGGAGGAGAAGAAGAAGACGAAGACAACGACGACGACACTTTCTTACACCATATAATAAAATAAACACAAAAAAGTTAAAAATTAAATGCAAGCTCTGAAACCATAAAACTCATAGAAGAAAATATGAAGAGTAAACTCTATGACATCACTCAGCAATTTTTTTTTTCTGTGTCTCCTTGGGCAAGGAAAACAAAAGAGACTACATCAAGCTAAAATGTTTTTGCACAGTGAAGAAGACCATAAAAAAAACAACAAAAAGACAGCCTACTGAATGGAAGGAAGATATTTACCAATGATACAGTCCAAAAGGGGTTAATATCCAAAATATAAAAGGAATTTATACAATTTAACACCAAAAACAAAAACAGTATGATTAAAAAGTGGGCACTGGACCTGAATAGACATTTCTCCAAAGAGGACATACAGATGGCCAATAGACATGTGAAAAGATGCCTAACCACTAAAAATCAGGGAAATGAAAATTAAAACCACAATGAGATATCACCCGACACCTGTCATAATGGCTATCATCAATAAATCAACAGACTAGTGTTGGTGAGAATGTGGTGAAAAGGGAACCCTCATGAACTGTTGGTTTGATTGTAAATTGATGCAGCCACTATGGAAAACAGTATGGAAGCTCCTCAAAAACTTAAAAATAAAACTACCATATGACCTAGAAACTCCACTTCTGGGTATTTATCTAAAGAAATTGAAAACACTATCCTTCTCCCTTCCTCTCTGTAAAAAATCAATAAAATATATATTTTTAAAACATATTTAAAAAGACAATAAAATGGAAAGATATTCTGTGTTCATGGATTGGAACAATCAACATAGTTAAAATGGCCATATTACCCAAAGCAATATATAGATTTAATATAATCCCCATCAAAATCCCAAAGTCATTTTTAAAAGGAATAGAACCAAAAATCATCTGATTTGTATAGAACCACAAAAGACCCCAAATGACCAAAACAATCCTGAGAAAAAGGAATGAAGCTGGAGGTATCATACTACCTGACTTCAAATTATACTACAGAGCTACAATAATCAAAACAGCATGGTATTGGCAGAAAAACAGGCACACAGACCAATAGAACAGAATTGAAAGTCCAAAAATAAACCCACATGTATCTGGGCAAATAATTTTTTATAAAGGAGCCAAAACACACAATAGAGAAAAGAAAACTTCTTCAATAAATGGTGCTGGGAAAACTGAAAAGCTACATGCAAAAGAATGAAACTAGATTATAGTTTGTTCCCATATACAAAAAATTCATTCAAAATGGATCAAAGACCTAAATATACTAGTAAGATCTGAAATAATAAATTACATAGAAGAAAACATAGGTACTAAAATTATGGATCTTGGTCTTGGAAAACATTTTATGAATTCGACCCCAAAGGCAAGGGAAATAAAGGCAAAAATAAATAAATGGAACTTTAGCAAACTAAAAAGCTTCTAGTCTCACAGCCAGTTGGCCTGGAGGTCAAATCCCCACCAGTATTACCTACAACAATCTAGCCTTAACTACAACAAGACTGCGCATAAAGACCACTAGGGGTTGCACCAAGAAAGCATAAAAAATGCGGAGACAAAGAAACAGGACGCAGATGTCAGAAATGGAAGATATAGAGCTCAAAACCACACTTTTAAGGCCTTTCAATAATTTTCTAAAAACTGCTGATAAATGTAGTGAGATCCTCAAGAAATCTAATGAGACCCTCGATGTTGTGATAAAGAACCAACTAGAAATTAAGCATACACTGACTGAAATAAAGAATATTATACAGACACCCAAGAGCAGACCAGAGGAGCGCAAGAATCAAGTCAAAGAATTGAAATGTGAAGAAGCAAAAAACACCCAACCGGAAAAGCAAAATGAAAAAAGAATCCAAAAATACGAAGACAGTGTAAGGAGCCTCTGGGACAGCTTCAAGCGTACCAACATCAGAATTATAGGGGTGCCAGAAGATGAGAGAGAGCAAGATATTGAAAACCTATTTGAAGAAATAATGACAGAAAACTTCCCCTACCTGGTCAAAGAAATAGACTTACAGGTCCAAGAAGCGCAGAGAACCCCAAACAAAAGGAATCCAAAGAGGACCACACCAAGACACATCATAATTAAAATGCCAAGAGCAAAAGACAAAGAGAGAATCTTAAAAGCAGCAAGAGAAAGAAACTCAGTTACCTACAAGGGAATACCCATACGACTGTCAGCTGATTTCTCAACAGAAACTTTGCAGGCCAGAAGGGAGTGGCAAGAAATATTCAAAGTGATGAATGCCAAGAACCTACAACCAAGATTACTTTATCCAGCAAAGCTATCATTCGGAATTGAAGGTCAGATAAAGAGCTTCACAGATAAGGAAAAGCAAAAGGAGTTCATCACCACCAAACCAGTATTATATGAAATGCTGAAAGATATCCTTTAAGAAGAGGAAGAGGAAGAAAAAGGTAAAGATACAAATTATGAACAACAAATATGCATCTATCAACAAGTGAATCTAAGAATCAAGTGAATAAATAATCTGATGAACAGAATGAACTGGTGATTATAATAGAATCAGGGACATAGAAAGGGAATGGACTGACTATTCTTGGGGGGGAAAGGGGTGTGGGAGATGCGGGAAGAGACTGGACAAAAATCGTGCACCTATGGATGAGGACAGTGGGTGGGGAGTGAGGGCGGAGGGTGGGGTGGGAACTGGGAGGAGGGGAGTTATGGGGGGGAAAAAGAGGAACAAATGTAATAATCTGAACAATAAAGATTTAATTAAAAAAAAAAAACTTCTAAAAGCACAGCCAAAAAAACCATCAATAGAACAAAAAGGTAACCAATTGAATGGGAGATGATATCTATAACCAATAGCTCTGACAGGGGGTTATTATCCAAAATGTATAAAAAACTTATGCAACGTAATACCAAACAAACAATCCAATTAAAAAAATGGGCAGAAAACCTGAACACACCCAAGAAGACATACAAACAGCCAACAGATATATGAAAAGATGCTCAACTTCACTAGTTATTAGGGAAATGCAAATCAAAACTACAATGAGATACCACCTCACACCTGTCAGAATGTTACCTGAAGACAGGTAATAACAAGTGTTGGAGAGGTTGTGGAGAAAAAGGAACCCTCATTCACTGCTGATGGGAATGTAAACTGGTACAGCCATTATGGAAAACAGTATAGCAGTTCCTCAAAAAATTAAGAATAGAGTATCATATGACCTAGCAATCTCTCTTCTGGCTATCTACCAGAAAAGTTCTAAAACATTTATTCGCAAAGAGCATTATCATGGCAGCCAAGACATGGAGACAATCAAAGTGTACTTAATAGAGGACTGGATAAAGAAAATGTGGTTCATATATACTACTAGAGGCCCAGTGCACGAATTCGTGCATGGGTGGAGTCCCTTGGCCTGGCCAGCGATAAGGGGGCCGGCTGGCGAGGGGAGGGGCCGCAGGACATTGGCAGACCAGGGTAGGGGTCGTGGGAGGTTGACTGTGGGACACACTGACCACCAGCAGGCAGCTCCTGTGTTAAGTGTCTGCCCCCTGGTGGTCAGTGCGCATCATAGCGATTGGTCAACCGATCGTACCAGTCGTTCTAGTTGTTCAGTCGTAATGGTCACTTAGGCTTTTATTTATATAGATGGAATACTACTCAGTCATAAGAAAGAAATACTGCCATTTGTGAAAACATGGATGGACCTCAAAAATATTATGCTAAGTGATATAAGTCAGTCAGAAAAAGCTAAGAATCATATGATTTCACTCACATGTGGGATATAAACTGAAACAAATAGACACAGACAACAGTGTGGTGGTTACAAGAGGGAAGAGGGTGGGAGAGTAGTAAAGGATAAAGGGGGCCAAATATATGGCTACAAAAGATTATTTGACTTTGGATGGTGGGCACACAGGCGATAAACAGATCACATACAATAGAAATGTACACTTACAACCTATATGATTCTATTAACCAATGTAACCCCAATAAATTTAATTTAAAATAAATAAAAAGAAAAAAAGAAAGTGCAACATGTTAAGAATGAGATGTTTCTTAAACATCCAAGTACAGATACCAAATAGGGAGTTAAATACAAAAGTCTAAAGTTCAGGGGAAAGGTTCAGGGTTGAGATAAAAATTGGGGAGTTGGAAATCACTTAACATTCTCAAGCAACTCTTCACCATAAAAAATAATAAAGCATTTCTAAAAAACAGCTAACCACTATTAATAATTGTGGAGATCTAAATTAATGGGCAGACATATATCTTGTATCTCCTGATCAGTCATTCAAACCTCAAATATTTACTAAATGATACTTTGTGCCAGTTACTCCTTTGGGTGTTGCTCATGATTGAGAATAATATAATGTAAACACAATCAAGTACTTTAATGGTGCTTTTAAAAATTATAATTACTTTTTAAAACCTTATGGGACATCTTTTCTACTTACTACTAAAGGGGGAAAGAAAATAAAATCAATTTTAAAAAGATATGAAGTATAAATAAAAGATTTAGTTTTAGAAATATTTGTCAAATGATTGTAAATACTTTGACCAATTAGTTTCACAAAACAAATTTTTAGACAGAATTACAGCAATCCCACAATCACTCATACTTCCAATGGCCTTTTGAAAATACAAACTGATTTGTTCCACTAAATTCCCTCTATGTCTCATACTAAAATTTAAAGCATTGTAAAGGAATTAAAATTAAAAATGTAAGCTAGAATACTATGCTGCTATAAAAAAAGAAGTCACTCTTACCATTTGCAATAACATGGATGGGCGTAGAGCATTATGCTAAGCGAAATAAGCCAGTCGGAGAAAGATAAATATCACATGAGCTCACTCATTTGTGGAATATAATGAACATAAACTGATGAACAAAAATAGATCCAGAGACATAGAAGCATCAAAAAGACCGTCCAACCTCAGAGGGAAGCCAGGGGAGGGGGGGAGTAAGAGAGCAATCAAACAACTTGAATGCATGCATATAAGCATAACCAATGGACACAGACAGTGAGGGAGAGGAGGCATGTGCTGGGGGGGGGAGGGGGGGCGGGGGGTGGTAGTGGCTGGGGAGAGGTTGGTGGGGGAGAAAGAAGACACATGTAATACTTTAAACAATAAAGAATTTTTTAAAATCTAAGCTATACTTCAATTAGATTAATAAAATTAAAGGATGAGAGAATATGCATCAGAGTCCCTTTGATGTTGGTTATTCAATATGCCTAACTATTCTCAGAAATACCCAGAAACACAGATCTAAGTTTAGAAAATTTAGTCCAAACACCAACCTAATTTCTGAATCTCATCTACAAAGTCCCCATGAACTGGCTTACCTATTGCTGTTAATGACAAGGAAGGGTAACTTTTTTTTCTTTTTACAATTTAGTTCTATCTTTAGAAAGCTCTGACTCTTAGGCAGTTTTTTCTTAACATTAAAGCTTAATTCAATTTTTTTTTTTTTTACCTGACCCCAGTTTGGGGTTTAGGCCCAGTTGATTCTTTGTTGTGTGAAGGGAGTTGTCCTGTGGATTGTAGGATGTAGGATATTTAGTAGCTTGCTGGGCTCCACCCACAGGATGCTAGTACTCCATCGCTCAGTTGTACATCCAAAAACTATCTTCAAACATTGCCAAATGCCTAATGAGGGGCAAAATCACCCCTCTAGCTGAGAACCACTGCCCTAGTTCCATCTAATTGGGCTAAGTAACCAAGTAACAACCCCTAACATTTGAGCATTTGATACATGCCAGGCACAATATGGAGCACTTTGTATATATTTTCACTTAATCACCAAAACCATCCCAATTTTATAGTTGAGAAAATGGAAGCTTAGAGGCTAAGCAACTTGCCTAAATTAAGCTAATAAGTGGCAGGTCTGAGATAGGACCTAACGAATTCATTTTGGAGCTCGTGCTTTTAACCCCAAATTTGATTTAAACCAAATCTAATTCTTTACAAATCTAAAGATAGCTCTTATTGTGAAATTCCTTAATATCCGCCAGAGCTGCCCCCAAAACCTCTAACTCCTCAATTCTTTAAAAGCTGACAAAGCTTCCAATGTCTTCACACCCTTTCCGTTGAATATACACAGAACTAAAGACAACATACTTTGGTGTACTGTAGAATGGTTCTTGTCTTCTTTTCCCATTAATTATGATGGGGCTTTTGGGGGCATAAGGTGGGGAGAAGATGGATTGATGGCAGCCATAGTGTACTTCTGTTTTACATCATTTACTACCAAAAACCACCCTCAGCTCTTTTCAATACATGATGGTGTAAAGCCATGCTAACTTAACGTATATTAGTGTTTTTCAGGCCTTCTGCGTACTCCTAAAAAGTTCATTTAAATTTATTCCAACAATCCAAATTCAGAGATCATTTTGGTTAGTTTAGTTATTATTTACTGTCCTTTTTTTATTGTCTCCTATAAATCTGATCATTTGCTCCAGATGAGCAGAAGACAAAGGAAAGAACAAAGCCACTTTCCACATCAATAACCTTTAGTAGCATCATTCAAAATAAAAATTGTTGATTAATTAACACAATCAATTAGTTCAGTGATGGTGAACCTTTTGAGCTCGGCGTGTCAGCATTTTGAAAAACCCTAACTTAACTCTGGTGCTGTGTCACATATAGAATTTTTTTTATATTTGCAACCATAGTAAAACAAAGACTTATATTTTTGATATTTATTTTATATTTTTAAATGCCATTTAACAAAGAAAAATCAACCAAAAAAATGAGTTCGCGTGTCACCTCTGACACGCGTGTCATAGGTTCGCCATCACTGAATTAGTGTCTAACTCAATTTTCCTTCATCTCGCACCCAAGAATATTAAAAAAATGACTATAAAAAAACCTAAACTTAAGTCCAAATACATTACATTGCTACTAGTCTATCAATTGCATGAGAGAAAAATCAAAGTTGCTCTGACAATCTATTTTTAGCAAACACATTCTGGTTCATTTTTTCCTGGTTCATTTTTAACCAGTTTTCTTCAAGTCATAAACTATCCTTCCAATTTCTTCTCCTAAAATCTTCTACCTTTTTCAAAATTAAGCCTAGAATCAGCACTTCTCGTGTGCCCCTAAAGCAGCAGTTCTCAACCTGTGGGTCGCGACCCCTTTAGGGGTCGAACGACACTTTCACAGGGGTCGCCTAAGACCATCGGAAAACACATATATAATTACATATTGTTTTTGTGATTAATCACTACGCTTTAATTATGTTCAATTTGTAACAATGAAATTGGGGGTCATCACAACATGAGGAACTGTATTAAAGGGTCGTGGCATTAGGAAGGTTGAGAACCACTGCTCTAAAACCTTTTAAGACCACAAATAATACCAATAATTTAAAGATTTCGCAAGCAGTCTCTTTTATAAGATGTTTCAACTTGCCCAGAAAACAACTCATTTAAACAGATGCAAAGATTATTTCTCCATACCCATGTTAGTTTTATGTCCTTCTCAGCAATGTTCACTTTGTTATTATTATTACTGGTGGTGGTGGTGTACTCTTCGTAAATGGGTGTTGTTGTTTTCTTTCCTTAATGCCAAACACTATTATTATACTTTCCTTGATTACCTTTTTAAATGTGACACAGAAACCCCTTTGGCTGGTATTAGCATATTTTTTTAAGTCTCAGCTCATTTTCCTGATTTTTAATAAAAACGTTTATTTTCTATACTAGATATTTGCTTTGTTTTTAAAGTAGCATGCATATCTTTGAAGAGTTAATTGTGTAATAACACTAAGGATCTTTTTCCATCCGAAAAATAACAAAAGTAACTTTTCACTTAACTCGATAAAATACTCTTCCTTTTTGGAGAAATTTATACAATAGAATCATGTTAGTCTTTCCTCTGATCAAAAATCAGAAAAACTCAGATTGGTGGGAAAATGCTATAAAATATAAGTAAGAAAACATTATATGAGGCTCTTTAGAATATGCTATAGAAGACTATTTCATAATAGGGATGTTCATGATTTAAGTGTTTGTTGTTGTTTTTAAAGCTAAAGGTCAGTGATGGCGAACCTTTTGAGCTCGGCGTGTCAGCATTTTGAAAAACCCTAACTTAACTCTGGTGCCGGTCACATATAGAAATTTTTTTATATTTGCAACCATAGTAAAACAAAGACTTATATTTTTGATATTTATTTTATATATTTAAATTCCATTTAACAAAGAAAAATCAACCAAAAAAATGAGTTTGCGTGTCACCTCTGACACGCGTGTCATAGGTTCGCCATCACTGCTATAGGTTAAGGTATGGATTATATAATAGTACATACAGTAATATCCCAAAATCATTAAGTGCATATGTGTGATTTTATATTTGTAAAAATACACAGAAAAATAAGGTTATATGCAAAAATATTTAAAGTATTTCCCTATGATCATAATAAATTATTTTGTTCCATGTGCTTTTCTGTATTTATCAAATTTATATAAGCATGTATCATTTTTACAACACTAGCATTATTTTAAAAGAATCAGCAAAATCAGAGGAAAATACTCTTATAAAGTATAAAAAAAGTCTAGCTTGAGATTTCTGATTTTATAACTCTACTACTAAAACAAGCTTAGAAAATCATTTCTAGACACCAAGCCACCAAAAAAAGCCAATACTAGATAATACTAGTTAGTCTAACTATATAAATAAATCATAATAACCATCAAAATGACTATTCAAATTTCTAGAAATTAAGTGGTGCAATCACAAGAACTTTCTGACATTTCAAGGAAAGGATATAGTTATGAACTGTTTAATATTTAAGTACATTAAGAATAAAATAATTTTAAAATGTCTATCCCCCAATATCCCTACAAAATGAAGATTCAAAACAAGGGTAATGAAGATTAAAAAACCACCTACTCAAAATGTTTTAAATTGTGCTAAAATTTCCTAATAAAGTAAGCAATGTCACCTGTTAATATTTAAAATCTCACAGCAAGAACAATTATCTTTATTTAAAATACTGTCTGCTTGAAGGTCAATTTGCAATAATCAAAAAACTTACTGATTACTTTCTCTCATGGCAGTATCTAGATCATCTATTCAAAGACTATGTCCTATAAACTAAAAAAGAAAAAGTCATTTTAACCAATTAAATACATTTGGTTCTGTAAACACTACTACAGATAAGTGGTTCAACTAATCCTAATTCATCCAAAAACAAAAATACACTCACCTTCTTCTTTGGGAAATTATTTCAATTACTCTATTTCTCTATATAAAACAACTTCAAATATATCAAAAATATTATTTCAAAATTAGGCTTTCCTTAAATTTTTTGATATTCATAATCAGTATCAAGCATAATGCATTCTCAAATTACATGAAGATTCTACTAAGGCTTTAAACAAAATAAAAAACAAAATATTAAACCCATAAGAACACACACATTTATTTTAAATAACTTGCCATTAAACTGACCATTAAGACATATGATCTTTTCCATCCAGAAATGCAAATGAGCACAATAAACAAAGGCCAAACACCTCTCACTCATATACATACATGTATAGAATTATAACCCAGCAATATCATGTAATAAATGAATACACACCTTACTTTAGCATATGCCAGGGTAGACACACAAAAACAAGAAAAATATTTTGAAATCAGAGTATAAAAGGACTCTGCTTTTTCAAACAATGCAGCACTGAAAGCCAGGTCAGCATCCTTGGGCATTACTAGGAAACTTTAGCACATCTGATATTTCCATCATCTTCGATTCCTCTGAATAATCAGAAAATTTCACAGTCTCCCCCTACCTCACCTGTCCACAGACTTCCTTTGGCTTTCTTCCCTCTACTGTATAATAATGCTATTGTGGTTATTTAGGCTTTAAATGTTCAGAGATACAACCCACTCTCTATATTCAGTTCATTTTCTCTCAGACACTGACTCAGCCGCGGATTGTGCAGCACTGACGTTTCTAACCAAACAGCATCCTGTGAGCTGTGATCATCCCATTTCCCCATCTCTGTGCAGTGATTGGCTATTGTAATTGATAGACAGGCTGAAGAAAACTCAGGAGATGAAAGCTTAGTGATATGTAGATGTGTTGCCAAATGCCATCTGTAAAGCTAATTCTAGCTCTGCCAGCTTGCCAGGTTTTAGAAAATTAGGATGCAGCTTTCTTTTTTCCCTTTCAATATTTTACTGTATACCCACTCTGGACAGTAAAGTTTATCCTTAAAACCAAAGAAAAAATATTATTTATACTTTAAGAATCCACTCAAGAACTACTGTAAAACAAGGAAACTTTTCCATTTCTAAACTGCTGTTGGTACTGCAGAGTGACTTAAAAAGGAAAATGGAAAGCTCAATCTTCATGCAGTCTCAGAAGAAGCAAGCATGCATATTTTTATGTGGAAATGAAACCTTGCGGCAAAGTCTGATACTGAATGTATGATGCATTTATCTTTAGTAACTTGAGCAGACTGCAGATCTGAGTTTTTAAATAGTGAGATTTGACCCCCCTATTCATACATTCAAGAGCTTTTAGCATTTTGTCAATATAGGCCTTTAACTTTATACAGAAAGGATGCTCTTTCTTTTTCCTTTTTAAGTAACAAAAATGTCTCTAATTTATAATTTTTAAAAAGTTGTGGTAATTCAGGCCCAATATACTTCAACTGAAATGATCTTTAACTGCTCAGCAAACTACCAAAGTTAATACAGGTATTAACTATAAAACTACTCAGAAAGAAACAAAGTTCAGTAACTTTTTAACCATGTGATTCATTTGTATGCACTTCCAGAGGGATCATAGGCCCCCTGAAGTCCATCCATGTCCCGATTAGCTTCCAGTCTTGTCCTGCCTTTTATATCAGTGTTATATACATCAAACCTATTAGTACATTCAAAATAAAGTTCAAAAAAGAAAATACATTAAAGTTTTATTTTATGAAAGAGAAACCATACGGCAATGCCCACCAAACTCTCAAACCTAAAAAATAAGCATATATAAAATAGTATTATTGTTACTTTTATAATTTACTAAATTTATTTTTATTCTTGCCAGTAGGAAAGAAGGGGAGGGGGGGTCCAAAGGAAAAAGATGGAAAAAAGAGGCTATTCTAAATTGTGAGTAGAATAAAAACCAAATGTAAACAAAAGTACCTTATAGATTAACTATAAAAACTGAATAAAGTATTCTTATTTCTTTACTGATAAAGACAAGTTTGTCTCTCCCAAATATTCATATGCTGAAACATATTCCCATCAATGTGATGGCACTTGCAGATGAAGTAGTTAGGTCTTAAGGGCAGAGCCCTCCGGAATGGGATCAGTGTCTTTATAAGATACCCCGAGAGATCCCTAGCCCCTTCCTCCACGTGAGAACACAGTAAAACGGGGGCTATCTGAACCAGGAAGTAAGCTCTACCAGATACCAAATATGCCAGCACTTTGAGCTTGGACTTCCCAGGCTCCAAAACCAAATGAAATAAATTTCTGTTGTTTATAGGCCACCCAGTCTATGGTACCTATAATAATAAAAGGATAATATGCTAATTACACCAGACGTCCTTCCAGACATCATTCCAGACAAAGCCAGGGCCAGAGGGAAGCCAGCCCGGGTGCCAGGTGCTTGTGGGGAGCTGGAGGGAAGCCTGCCTGGGTCCCAGGTGCTTGTGGGCAGCTGGAGGGAAGCCTGCCTGGGTCCCAGGTGCCAGAGGAAAGCCAGTGCCGCAGCCGGGGAAGGAAGGCTTACTCTTGCACAAATTTCATGCATCGAGCCTCTATTCTATATATATAAAAGCCTAAGCAACCGAACAACTGGTCACTATGGCGTGCACTGACCACCAGGGGGCAGATGCTCAATGCAGGAGCTGTCCCCTGGTGGTCAGTGCACTCTCACAGCGGGAGCGCCGCTCAGCTGACCGACTGGTGCCAAAGGCAGGGCTCATGGCTGGTGAGTGCCGCTCGGAACTGACTGGGTGCGAGCCCACAGCAGGCGCAGCAGGGCCGGGATGAGCGGGAGCAGCAGGCAGGAGCAGCAGGCAACACTGGACTGCTGGTTTCCGCCCGATCCCCACAGGTCACACCGAAGAACCCCACTGGTGCATGAATCCATGTACCGGGCCTCTAGTACTATTATAACAGTATACCTGAACAGACTGAGACATTTACTTTTTGTAAATTTAAATTCCCCATTCTATTTGAGGTGGCAATGTGCCCATCTATATTTCTCAACTTCCCTCATCCACAGATGATCATATGACATAGTTCTAGCTAATAATTTATAAACAGATGCCTTTGTGGAAATTACTAAGAAATTTAATTTCCTCATATAAATAAAGTCCCTTTCCCATTGTCCCCTTCTACCTTCCTCCTCCTCCTTGCCTGCAAGGTGGACCTGATAGCTGATGCTATAATAAGCCATCTTGTGATCATAAGCAAAAGGAAGAAAATAAAAGATTTTTGACCCTAACATCCTTAAGGTACTAAATCTACATCAGGCATTGCCTATGTGGAATTCTTATATACAAGAAAAATAAAACCCTAACTTAAGTGAATGTTTAGCCTGGTTTTTTTGTGTGTTTTTTTACTCAGACATCGCTAAATACACAAAATTCAAAAAAAGGATGTGAGTAGGCAGAAGCATAGGTGAAACAAAATCAATCATGAATTAATAACTCAAAGCTAGAGGTGGGTGGGTTCATTATGACTGACCTTGCCCATCATACATAGGGATTCATTATGACTGATCTCTCTACTTTATATGTATTTAAAATGTACCATAGTAAGTTATTTAAAATGTACAAATCCTAGCTCTGCCATTTACAAGTAGGATAGCCTTGGGCAATTTATTAACCTCATTCTTTTGTCAAATTCAGACAAGTAATACTATTCAGAGAACTCTACCTTCAAATCCGGTCAAGATAATCTCCAGAAGGTCCCTAGAAAGAATGTCCACCATCTACCTAATCATCCAAGAATTAGCTCAAGTCTCATTCTTACCCATTCAAGCCAACACGGATTCCTTCTCTGAACTCTTATTTTACTATAACTCATTACCATAGTTTAGTGTCCTACTATCCTCTAATTGTTCCACATGTGGTTATTAAAGCATCCCGTGATGATACTCTGACAAACTTCTGAATCTCTTTTGAACTGAGAAAAGGTTCTCAATAATATTAGCTGACTGTTAGTATTTAAAACTTCTCAGATAATTAATTTACTATCAATTAAAAAAATGCTATTTAAAAAAGTCAAATTGTGTATTTTTTTTAAAGTATCCTAAATATGTTCCTAAGTACACAGAACAAGAGGTCCCTAAAAGTAAGCTATTTTCCCTTAGGCATATTTTCACAAATGAGGTTAAAATAAGCTCAAAGGATTTCATGATCTTTTCATTAAAAAAAAAAAAAAAAATCAATCAATGTATTGGTATTTATTTTCTATTTATCATTATATTTTCATTTAAACAACCAATACTGTAGCAGTGTACCTAAAAAGAACACCAAAAAGGTACTGATGCTAGATATTAAGAGCTATGTTACTGAAATAACAGCAATGAAAAAAGTATCATTAATTTTTATAAATTTTTCCCATTGTATTTGCTTTCATTAAGCAAACAATTTATTTTCATCCTGTCACCACTTCATATATGATGCACAATTATACATCAGCGAGGAAAATATTAAGAACTAGGAAGGATAACTTTCAACTCACCAGAAAATAAGCATACAACATAACAGATATAATAAATATAGCCCCACACTTAATGAGATAAAACCTGTATCTCTTTAATCTCAAATAATTATCCATGTAAGTAGGACAAAGATAAAGAACTAGAGCCACAAGGTGAAGGGGACAGACACACACACACACACACACACACGTGAAAAAAATGAACAAACCAAAAAGCACTCATACCATTGGTATGTACTTATAAATAAAGTCAACCTAACATTTTCATTACATATCTCACTATATCAAAAGTCCACTATCAAGTTAGACATCTTGTCAGGAGACTTAAACAGTACCAGTCACTCATATTTTCTAGCTATGTAACATACAGTTTAAAAGTACCTGAATCATTTCTTTAAAATTACAAAATGGATTTCAATATCACAGCATTTTTTAATTTTTTTAAGAAAGCTGATATTATTTATCAACATCAGGAGAATTTTACATTCATAAGTTCAATGTTCAATATCCCCTAATATTCATAAAGCACAATACTCTGAAAACATGTTTACATGCAATAAACATGCAATAAATGTGAGGTTTATGAGCTGTTAATTAGCACCTTAAAATATCAGATCATAAAGTGTTCTAAATGAGGTGTTCCTTATTAAGCCACACAGCACAAAATGAAAACTATAAAATTATAAATGAGCTGAAACTTTTGAACTAAATTTTACTTAATGCATTAAACTTTAAATAAACCCAGTAGAGTCACGGCATAAAGACTGCTTTTCCCATTAAGATCACGATGACTACACAATATAAATTCATAGTTAAGAATGTATGGAGGCAAAGACTATCAAGAGCCTATAAATTATTATATATAATCTATACATAATGTATTCAGAAAATGAAATAAATTCCTAATAGAGTTTTAAATACAAAACACTTAACTGTCTTGCCAGAGTTCCCAATTAAATATTTCATTTATTCATGGCGTTAACTAAGGAGTTTTAACATTACATATTTACAAACAAATGAAAATTCAAATAAATACAAATATAAGAAAATTGAAAGGAATATTCTTCTAAAAGTTATTTAAGGAGAAATACAAATATTTGTAGTATTTTGTAAGCCCCATCCTCTGACAGGACTTGTCACAACCAAATGCAGTCTGGTTTTTATCAAAGCTTTGATATGTGAAATACATATTTGATACCTACCTTGAATGTTTATAAAGTTTACGAGGTCTACTATGCAATTTCCGATCCCAATTCTCTGGATCACTGGAGTTACTGTCATAAGGATGAGGGCGTCCTGCCATCCCAGTTCAAGCTTTCTCACTACTGCTCTGAGAGCACACATGTAGCACCCATAACCTACATAAAAAAGTAGTGTTGACCTTTAAGTCTATTCCATGCAGAATAAAAGAGTCACAGAATTTTAAATACTTTCAGGCAATACTGTGACATTTTTTAAAAAAATGATATACAGGATTAAAAATACTAGACATATAAAATACCACAAATTAGATTAAAATAAACACCAGAAGTCTTTTTAGATACTTTTCATTTGATTATTGTATTAAATTTGCTACCATTCTGCAACCGTTTAATAATGTGCTATTCAGTAAATATGTTTAACTACTATCTGTGTACATCACATTTCCAAGCATCAATATAGTAGCAAAAAAGGCAAAAACAATTCCAGAAAATGATTCTTTCAGATGAAATTTCACTTAAAATACATTGCTTAATACTGAAAGTTTAAGATGCTTAATAAAGCATCTAGTAAGACCAAATACCAATATTGTTATTTCTTTGGCCAAGTTAAAGACCTTGAATAGAAATTCCCTTGAATGGAAATTTAATATTTTCCCCAAATAAAGCATGTAAGCATCCTGATGTTTCCTTATAGTGCAATTACCACAAAAATATTTTATCAATATGATTCATATATGTTATGTCTTTTCATATGTGAGGTTTGTGACTTATTTGTACAACAGACGTATGAAATTATAAGAAAACTCAATACCTTTACAAAATACCTGGACTAAGCACTTTAAAGTATATTCACTTTCCAATTTAATCTTCACAATCACCTTACATGTAGGCATTATAATCTCTATGTACATAATAGAAAATACTCTCAGAAGTTTAGCAATATTGCTAAAGGTCACAATGTTTATAAATGGCAGGATTATAAATGAAAATGAGAATTTATTATACAGAATCTTCATCTCGAAAAATGCTCTGACTATAGTATTTTATTTGGAAATAGGTCAGATTTGACATTTAGAGATTGCAAACACCAAAAGAAAAACCAAACATAATTAAACAATTTGAACAAAGTTATGTTAAGTCAGACTAGAACCAAGGTTTCCTGATACTCCTATAACCTGTACACTTTCTATAAACTTTTCCAAGTTGGATTTGATAGAAGTGAGGAGGAGATGTGCATAAAAGTCAAAGGGAACCCAGAATTAAGAAAAGACTGTATTTTCCTGAGTTTTATAAAGTTTACCAGTACAATTTCACATACAAAAAAATGGCAAAGATAAACACATTAAAATTGTAAGTCTATCTCAGAACTCATTAAAAGAAACCCTTTCGTTTTAAAGATACTATTTTGCTATGTTTATACTTTTTTCATTATAGTTACTTAGTACTTTTTTTTACAAAAACAATAAAAATCTTATAAGTGACATATGCAATACTTTCAACAATAAAGAATTATCCTATATAATAAAAGGCTAATATGAAAATCGACTGAACGGTGGTACGACCAGTCACTATGATGTGCACTGACCACCATGGGCCAGATGCTCAATGCAGGAGCTGCTCCCTGGTGGTCAGTGCGCTCCCACAGGGGGAGCACCACTCAGCCAGAAGCTGGGTTCATGGCTGGTGAGCGCAGCAGTAGTGGCAGGAGCCTTTCCTGCCTCCACAGCAGCGCTCAGGACCCCTCAGGAGATGTCCGAGCATGCCTAAGCCGGCAATTGGACATCCCCCAGGGGGTCCCAGACTGCGAGAGGAACCCCCCTCCCCTTCCTCCAGTGCACGGATGTCGTGCACTAGGCCTCTAGTTTTAAATAAATAAAAATACAATTATTTTTAAAAGAAAAAGAAAATCTTGTAAGTGAACATTTAAATATAATAAATACATAAATAAGTAGGTAGGTCAATGAAATAAAAATAACAGAAAGGAGAAAGGAGAATAATTGCATAATGGCTCATTTGAATCCTAAGCAAATGTCACACAGTTCATTTGCTGAATAATACTGGAAAAGAAACCTATTTTCTTAAGGATCGCTGAAAAACTGAAAATTAATTGTGTATTAGATGACATAAAAACTGTAAAATTATTTTGAAAACAAAAAAAATTCTCAAGCTCATTTGAGTTTTTAGTTATAAAAATAAAAATATATTTACTAAAAAGGAAAGTTTTTGCCCTGACTGATGTGGCTCAGTGGTTGAACACTGACCTAGGAACCAAGAGGTCATGGTTCGATTCCCCATCAGGGCACATGCCTGGGTTGCAGGGGGCGTGCATGAGGCAGCCAATCAATGCTGTTTCTCTCTAGTTGATGTTTCTCTCTCTCTATTCCTCTAAAATCAACATTATAAAAATAAAAAAGATTCTGTAGAATGATATTTAGAGCATTTTCTCCTTATTTCATAGGTCTTCCAGTAAACTATTTCAGGCACTAACATTTCTTTACAAGAGTATTTTTTCTCCTCCTAACCCATACCTGTAACCCTATGAATAAGATAGACACAAATGTCCATTGAGAGAAGGATCCTAAATCATGGGATGCAGTGACTAAAAAATATAACCACAAGGAATGGATAAGGTAAATTCAGATTCCCATTTTCCACCTTTTTACAGTGTGTGGCACATCTAGCATCAGGGAAATTCCAGTATGTCTTCATAATCAATCTTATTGAAATTAACAAGCATGTACTTTACAGCCAGCCACAAGAAAGTAAAGAATGTTCAGATAAAGGCTATCAAAAAAGAAAAATAAATTGAAAAATCACATTTCTATTTCATTTGTCAATAAAACTTGGTTATCACCATGTGAGAGGTTTCTCTCTGAAACTATTGTAATTTAACCTACTTATGAATAACTAAAAAGCAGCAAAAGGAAGGCCAATTAGTAGAGGCAGTTCATTTGTGCAGGAACCTGCAGTTTAGATGCATGCTCAGTAAAGGTATGAGTGAAATAGGGAAGGTATTCATAAAGAGGACATCTGCAATACTTCCAACAATAAAGATAAAAAAAAATAAAAAAATAGGGAAGGTATTTGTTTGTCAGTCACACCTGGGAACAGGTCATTGACCAGAATAAGCATGGCCACTGCAAGCAGAGAAAGATGAGACATTTAATCTCCTAAGCAAAGGAGTTCACTCTTGTGCGCTTGGCACTCTTGGGACTCTTGTTGCAGGGGACCTGCTAGCTTGGTTCTCTCTGAATTTGCCCAGATGGCCCACAACTATACAGATCCCAACGACTGCAACTAGGCTAAACAAGACCAAGCTCCACCATGGAATGAAAGCTTTGGACATGGGCTTTTCATCTAGCTCTACTGAATCCCCAGCTGCACACCTTCCAGGACTGGATTAAGGGAACTGGGACTTTTCAAACCCAAGGATATAATTTTACATCAATAAAAATCACTCATCTTCCCGATAAACAATCCAATCAAAAAATGGGCAAAGGACCTAAATAGACACCTTTCAAAAGAGGACATTCAGAAAGCCAAGAGACATATGAAAACATGCTCAAAGTCACTAATCATCCAAGAGATGCAAATCAAAACAACAATGAGGTACCATCTCACACCTGTCAGAATGGCTATCATCAACAAATGACAAGTGCTGGAGAGGATGTGGAGAAAAAGGAACACTTGTGCACTGCTGGTGGGAATGCAGACTGGTGCAGCCACTATGGAAGACAGTATGGAGTTTCCTCAAAAAACTAAAAATGGAACTCCCATTTGACCCTGTTATCCCACTTCTAGGAATATATCCCAAGAAACCAGAAACACCAATCAGAAAGGATATATGCACCCCTATGTTCATAGCAGCACAATTCACCATAGCTAAGATCTGGAAACAGCCTAAGTGCCCATCAGTAGATGAATGGATTAGAAAACTGTGGTACATCTACACGATGGAATACTATGCTGCTGTAAAAAGGAAGGAACTCTTACCATTTGCAACGCCATGGATGGAACTGGAGAGCATTATGCTAAGTGAAATAAGCCAGTCAATGAAGGAAAAATACCACATGATCTCACTCATTCATGGATAATAGAGACCATTATAAACTTTTGAACAATAATAGATACAGAGGCAGAGCTGCCTCAAACAGATTTTCAAACTGCAGCGGGAAGGCCAGGAAGGGTTGGGGGGCAGGAGGGAGGAGGGTAAGAGATCAACAGAAGGACTTGTATGCATGCATATAAGCATAACCAATGGAGATAAGACACTGGGGGGTAGGGGAGGCTAGGGGACTGTCAAGGGCGGGGGGGAAAAAAGGACACATATGTAATACCCTTTGTAATACTTTAAGCAATAAAAAAAAATAAAAATAAAGATAAAAAAAGAATCTTCAATAAAATACTTTTATCACTAAAAAAAAAAAAAAAAATCATTCATCTTCCCATGTAAGTCTCAGAAAATTCTTTTTCTCAAAATACCATAAGGACCTCACTCCCAACAGCAAACAGAGAAAAACCATCCACACATTTCTTTGATAACATCCCCACTCCTCACTCTCAATAGTCTGGAATACAAGCATATTAAAAACAAATGGAAGTTGGAGATATCTGAAAATAATATGCCTGTGTTTGCATATACATGCTAGTGAATTTTAAAAGTATCAATAAACTATACCTATAACTACAGATACATAAAAGGTAAATCATACATTATATACTATTTTGAAATGTCTAATGATCTATTTTAACCACTCTGTCCCATACTAAATGATATTATATTGATCTTATTTCATTCATTCAAGCACTTATTGAACACCTACTACAATATGCCAAGCAATTGACAAGAGGCTGAAGCAAGTCAGACACTGTTCCTGTTCTCAAAAAACCCACTCTAGTGAGAGAAAAGACTCCACCAATGGCTCCATTTACCATTTCACCCATCTCTCCCTCCTACCTAGATAGTTCTTATACTGTTACTCCACCCTGAAGTCATGCATGACGTCTCGTTTTCCCTACAGCAAATATACTTCAAAATTTTCTTCGCTTCCCATTCATAAAGCTACTTGCCTTCATTTAAAACCCTTAACAGCCATCAACAGGTCTCCTGGTTGACCTCTTTACCACCCTTCAATTCTGTATTTGCTCTGCTGTAATGAGAATTACCTTTCTAAAAATGTTTAATGGCTTTCCATTTCCTCTATCTAAACTCTTTACCATTAAAAAGTTCCTTCAAAATCTGACACTTGGATACCCAATGTCTACTTTATATTAGGCAAACTAAAGGTTTTTATTGTTTGGATCTTGTAATTAACAAAAAATAATTACTGGACTATTAAAAACAAAGTTCTTAAAAAATGTCATAGAACATTAATATTTTTAGGCATGATAAAAAAAAAATAATATAAACTCTGCCCAGCTGGCATGGCTCAGTGGTTGAGCGTCAACCTATGAAACCAGGAAGTCACGGCTCAATTCCCAGTCAGGGCAGATGCCTGGGTTGCAGGCTCGATCGCCAGCAGGGGGATTGTTACAGTAGGCAGTCAAATATTAACAACAGAGCAGAGAGCAAAGGAACCAGACATCTGATTAAGTAGAAAAACACAACTTTACAGTCACCCCATAGGAGAAAACATCATCGTTCTGCCAAACAGAACAAAACATCAAGTAGGGCCCCATCAGTGTGGCTCAGTGTTTGAGCATGGACCCATGAATCAGGAGATCAAGGTTCAATTCCCAGTCAGGGCACATGCCTGGGTTGTGGGCTCCAGTATGGGGCATGCAGGAGGCACCAATCAATGATTCTCTCTCATCACTGATGTTCTATCTATCTCTCCCCCTCTCCCTTTCTCTGAAACCAATAAAAATCCTATATAATAAAAGCCTAATATGGTAAGTGTCCAGTCTCTGGTCATCCTTTCAACCAATCAAAGCGTAATATGCTAATGATATGCTAAGGCTGCTCAACCACTTGCTATGACATGCACTGACCATCAGGGGGCAGACAATAGACCAGTCAACCAGTCACTATGATGTGCACTGGCCACTAGGGGGCAGACGCTCCAACCAGTAGGTTAGCTTGCTGTTGGGGTCTGGCCAATCAGGACTGAGTGAGATGGGCCAGACATTCCCTGGAGCCCTCCTGTGGTCCCTCCCTGACTGGCCAACCTCCCGTGTCCCTCTCTGACCCTGATCATGCACTGATGGGGTCCCTTGGCCTGGCCTGCGCCCTCTCACAATTCGGGACCCCTCGGGGGATGTCAGAGAGCCAGTTTTGGCCCTATCATGCAAGCCAGGCCGAGGGACCCCGCTGGTGCATGAAATTGTGCACTGGGCCTCTAGAATTTATTTTTTTTTAATTTGAGTAGGCAGGAAAGACAGCTTTACAGTCACCCTGGGGAGTCCACCTTACTAATGGGAAAGGGGGAAAAGGAGAAAATGGCAAGGGAATTCCTTTTACTAGGTGCATGGGTAATAGAAGCAAAATGAGGAAGCAAAACTATGCAGCATGAGCAATAGGAACCAAAATGGCAACCATAAAGGGGGAGGGCACAGCCCCCAAAAAATCCAGGAGATAGTTTAAAGTAACCTGACAAGCTCAAGGAAGTCCTGCATGGCAGTCTTGCAAAATCAAAAACCTAAAGTAACCACAAAGTATGGTCTGAAATTAAACTTTAACTAATTGCAGTTATGGTGGGTAGTCGCCTCCCAGGCAAGTATCTTCCCTGACAAGGTCAACCTTTACCTTAATTGAGCTTATTGTCTTTTTGCATATTATTAAAATGTCAGGTTAACTTCTAACTTCTCTTTCTTCCAGACCCCTCAGGGCACCACCAAATGCCCTGGGAGCCAGAATAGATACCACAAATTATTTCATTGTTATTGTTATCATGTTTGACTGTTAACTATCCTGTACCCACCTACAGAAGTGTCTATCATTTTACTCTTTATCCAATCCCAGAGGTCCCCCCCACCGCACCCCCTTTGTTTTCTCCCACCTCTCTTATCTATCACCAATGGATTCCAGGTAACCCACCTCTGTCTCCTCCTTTGATTGCAATGTATAAAAGAAGATGATAAACCGCCGTTCTCTGGAGCATTATCCCAATCTGTTGAGATTCTGCTTCCTGGCAATTGTCAAAAGTTTGGCTCAAATAAACTCACAAAAATTCTTTACAGGTTTGAACGTTTTTACGTTAACAGCATTATAAGTGAAAAAGACAGACTCAAAGGTTCCATACCATATAATTCTGTACAGTCTCAAAAAGACAGAAAAAAAACAACAACTATAAGGATAGAGAACAGAGCAGTCATGGGTTAGGGATGAGGGTACTACTACTACACAGGGACAGCACAAGGTAATTTTTTGGGGAGGGGGGAATCATGGAACTATTCTGTATCTGGATAGTGGTGGTATGCCTTTGTCAAAACTCATAGAACTTTACACCAAAAAAGGAATTTTATTGTGCATAACTTTAAAAAGAAATTTTAAAAAAGAAAAAAAATCAGAGATATCAAACACATTAGAGGTATCAAATACATTAGCATCACATAATTACACCACTTTTTGATCAAAACCCCAAGTCATACTGCCCCCATTACCATCCCAAGCATACTTAACCAATAAGCTATCTTCCCATTGCCAAAAATGACATACAAAAACTTTTGATAATGAAAACTGGTAAGAACTTTTCTACTTCTGCCACAATAGTAAGTGACTAAGAGAAAAGATTTTGGAATCAGATAAAACTAGTTGTATGACTTTGTACAGGCTTCTTAACCCCCAAGACCTCAATTTACTTAAATGTGAAATGAAGAAAATAACACAACTCTCATTACCATTATTTTATATATTACTACTATAACTTCCAATCAAATTGTTGTAAAGAATAAGACAGGATACTGTAAACAACACAGTGATAGGCACATTGCTGACTTTCTTTAGACCACTGAATATAAATTTTGCATATTTCATTAGTACATTCATCACTTTCTATTTGCCTTTTGAAATCACAGAATTCCTAAATAACCACTCAACATTAGAGCACCTGTAATGTGCTAGATGATTGAAATAAAAAAATGAATATGCTATCCATGTCCTGGTTTAAAAACAAACAGGTAACTACCATATATGCCAGCATGATTAGAAGCAAAATATCAGAACCTTTTCTACCAAAAATGTTATTTTTCCACTAAATGCTTCATTTTAAGGAATCTAATATTTCTTCAGACAAAATACTTACTCACAAAGGAAGACTCTCAATATTATAGGAAGTGTTCCATTTTATTTTTTTAATATATTTTTATTGATTTTATAGAGAGAAAGGGAGAGGGATAGAGAGTTAGAACCATCAATGAGAGAAACATTGATCAGCTGCCTCCTGCATCCCCCACACTGGGGATGGAGCCTGCAACCAGGGCATATGCCCTGACCAGGAACTGAACCATGACTGCCTGGTTCATAAGTCGCCTCTCAACCACTGAGCCATGCCGGCTGGGCTACATTTTTATAATTACTCAAAAAACCTACTTTTATAAGTAACTTTTGTAAATACTTACTATAAAATAATTTTTAAATCAATAAGCATTCAAGGCTACTGCTAAATATCATTCACTAGGGTAGGAAAGATGATCAAAGATATCACACCACTTTTCTTCTAAATGACACTATTTCCCTTTCTCAATATGATTTGAGTTCAACTAACTTGAACAGCTATACCAAGCATGTCAAACTCAAAGGCTAACATGTTTAAGTTTATGTGGGCTGCAAAAAAAACAAAAGCTTCAATTTTCATAGAAACGTAGTTTTATCTCGATAGAGACATGCTGAATACAAAGGGCTGAAATAAATGAGTAATCGTTAACATAAAATAGAACATTTTAATAAAAATTAGTATTTTTTTCTTGAACATTAACTTACCAAACATTGAAACTGCACAAATAAATAAGCATAACGCAAATAGACCTATTTTTCTTGTTCTCCGAAAGTGAACTATTTCCTGTTGCGCACACCAAACAAGTCAGTCCAAGACTAATGACGTGGTAATTGGCTGCTAAAATATTCACTGCTAGTATTAGTGGAGAGAAATGGTGCACCTGCACCTAAGGGTGATGAATGCAACACGAGTATAGTAATCCGTCATTAGCAAACGTTGTAGTTCGTTATTAATAATTATGTATAACAGGATATTGTAAAAATTAAGTTATGAAATTTTTATTAAAACATTTCTTACATACTGTCGTTATATTGGCTGGGCCGCAAAAATATTTGTTGTGGGCCGCATGCAGCCCGTGGGCCGAGAGTTTGACATGCTTAAGCTACACCTATCTATGTACATAAATAATGCACAAAGCCCTAGCTGGTTTGGCTCAGTGGATTAAGCATCAGCCTGGGGACTGAAGGGTCCCGGGTTTGATTCTGGTCAGGGGCACATGCCCAGATTGTGGGCTCGATCTCCCATGGGGGGTGTGCAAGAGGCAGCCAATCAATGATTCTCATCATTGATGTTTCTATCTCTCCCTCTCCCTTCCTCTCTGAAATCTATATTAAAAAATTCTAAATAATGCACATATACTTTCACACCAGTACTATGAATATACTACATACACACAAAAAATAAAAATGAAAATAAGTTCTATTGTTTTCTTCACATGGCACAATGAACAAGTTTTGCATATACTCCCAGAAGTACATGCAACCCAGTAGGGAGATCACTGGAATAAACCACTCAGAATCAGGAGACTTGGAGACCTGCTTGCCCACTAGCAACCAATATCTTTTATCAAAATCAAGTAAGGGGAGGTATATGTCATCAGTTTGGTTCAAATAAGCTTTTTTGTTGTTGTTGTTAACCCTCACACAAGGATATTTTTCCATTGATTTTTAGAGAGTGGAAGGGAGGGGGAGGGACAGAGAGAGAAAAGTATCGATATAAGACAACACATCAATGATTGGTTGCCTCTCGCAGGCACCCTAACCAGGGCCAGGGATCAAGCCTGCACCTTGAGGTAGGTGACCTTGACCGGAATCGAACCTGGGACCTTAAGTCCCCAGGCCAACACTCTATCCACTGAGCCAAACCGGGCTCAAACAAACTCTTACAAAATAGTTTTAAGTCAGGTAAGGGAAGGCTTAATCTGAATTTCAGTTTTCTCTTCGAAAAATTAGAAGATTAGTGAATTTCAAAATTATGGTTTTATAATACCACTAGTCTCTAATAACTAAATATTCTTTTAAAAGAGAAACCCTAGCAATTTGGACAGTTCAACAAGAAGGAAACAATAGTGCCCCACAGTTACTCATCTTATAGGAATTTCTTTAAGCAAACTAAATTAACAAATGAAGAGCCAAAAGGATGGAACAGATTGTATTGCTTGCTCTCTAGATGTGAGAAAAATCAAAGCAAACTGCCCCAAATGAAATAATTACCTTTAAAATAATTCAGCACTACTTGTATGACCATCCATGAATTTTAAAAAAATTATAAAAATGTTCTGTTGCACAATCTTGTGCCCAAGAATCTTCTTCAGTCATCTGGGCTTTAAGATTTATTTTTAAGATGACATTTAATGTAGCCTACAAACAGAAAACTCAGGATAGTTTTCTACTTATTTGCTACTAGCAATGGCAGTCAAAAACCTTAAAGAAAAAAACCCCTAATAAAAATAAAATGGCTTTATGTCTAAGAAGTAGAGAACAATATCCCAATAGATTATTTTTTTAAAATATATTCTATTGATTTTTTACAGAGAGAAAGGGAGAGAGATAGAAAGTTAGAAACATCAATGAGAGAGAAACATTGATCAGCTGCCTCCTGCACATCTCCCACTGGGGATGTGCCCGCAACCCAGGTACACGCCCCTGACCGGAATCGAACCTGGGACCTTTCAATTCACAGGCCGACGCTCTATCCACTGAGCCGAACCGGTTTTGGCCCAATAGATTATTTTTTAAATGCCACACCATCTCTCTCTTCAATTTATTCTCCCTTCCCTTTTTTCTACTATTCCACCTGGCATTCAAATTATATAGAATACCAGGTACCAATCAATGGAAGCCAACATGAAAGCAAGAAAATGAAAAGGTCTATTGTTCAGTATTGACTAGAATTTAAAAAAAAAAAATCTTTGTAACTGACAATGGAAGAGTCATACTGGCAAGGCTGTAAATTCTACACTTTAAATTTGTTCCCTCTAAATGGAACAGCTACATGTAAATTTATTTGATATATGTGTTTTCAGATCATTGGCAAGAATACCATTTTCTAAGAATAAATCAGAACAAAATGTTAACAAGTTATACTTATTTTACTATTTACATAGCACTTTTATATATTTTATTTCATTTCATTCTTAAACTCTTAACAATAATGTTATATCTCCACTTTTCCTGGGAGGAAATAAAGGCTCAGGAAGGTTAAGTAACTTTTATGTCATAAAGTTAAAAGTTGGCTTTAAACCCAGATCTAAAAGATCCCAAATAAGGTATTCCAAGCAGAAAAGTATGATTACAATTTTATTCATAGTTTCTAATCAAGTAATATTACAATCAGAGACTCACTACGACAGAATCTCATCCCCAAATACTCTTAATTTCAGTTTGTGACAAAAATACTACTAGATCACTCAACTACAAAGATAAAAATAAATATCAAGTTATCAGATATTTTATATTTTAAACAGAAAAATAAACTATTAAGGATAAAGAAAGATGCTTTTACATGGAACAGACTGACGAATTTCAGAGGGGGGGATGAGTGGATGGGTGGGCGTGATTAACCAAGGAACTTAAATGCATACTAGAGGCCCAGTGCATGAAAATTCATGCGGGGGGGGGGGGGGGGGGGGGGGGTGTTCCCTCAGCCTGGCACCCCTCGGGGGATGTCCAACTGCCAGCTCACAGTCCGAGAGCCCTTGCTCCTTACCACCGCCCACTCACTGCTTACCGCTCAGCTCACTGCTCCTTAGTGCTGCCTCAGAGGCGGGAGAGGCTCCCGCCCCGGCAGCTGCACTCACCAGCAATGAACCTGGCTTCTGGCTGAGCGGTGCTCTCCCTATGGGAGAACACTGACCACCAGGGGGCAGCTCCTGCGTTGAGCGTCTGCCCCTGGTGGTCAGTGCGCATCACAGCGAGTGGTGGTTCAGCATTCGGTGGATTTGCATATGAGGCGTTTATTATATAGGAGGCTATGCATAGCCCATGGACACAGACAATAGAGTGGTGAATGCCTGTGAGGGGCGGGTGTGGGGTGGAGTGGGGGGGAGGGGTCAATGGGAAAAAACAAAGGAAACATCTACAATACTTTCAACAATAAAGTTAAATATATATAAAAGAAAGATGCTTTTAAAGGCAAAGATCGCTTTCAGCATATTACAATCTTCAGAAATCTGTGACTTAAGATCACATATTTGACATAAAATCTTTCCTCTTTTCAAGTACAATAGTTCCCCTCCCTCCCCTTATCTGCAGTTTCGACTTCCACGGTTTCAATCACTACCCAGTCCAAAATATTAAATGGAAAATTCCAGAAATTCATAAGTTTTAAGTAGTGTGATGAAACCTCTCATCATCCTTGGGATGTGAATCATCCCTCTGTCCAGCACAACCACACTGTATACACTACCTGCCCATTAATCAGTTACTAATAGCCTTCTTGATTATCCAAGTGACTATATCTTGGTGTTTGTGTTCAAACAACCTTTATTTTACTTAATATTGGCCCCAAACTACAAGAATAGTGATGCTGGCAATTCAGATATACCAAAGAGAAGCCATAAAGTACTTTTTAAGTGAAAAAGTGAACATTCTCAATAAGAAGAAAAAAAACTTATGCTGAGGTTGCTGAAATCTACAGTAAAAATGAAATCTTCTATCCATGAAATTGTGAAGGAAAAGGAAATTCATGCTGTCACACCTCATACTGCAAATGATGGCCACAGTACATGATCAGTGCTTAGTTAAGATGGAAAATGCATTAACTCTATGGGTGGAAGACATGAACAGAAAACATGTAGTCAGGTATGCACTTGCGCACATGTGCACATACATGCGTGTGTGCATGCGTGTGTATGGTTTGTTACAACCTGAGCTTTCAGGCATCCACTGGGGGTCTTGGAATGTATCCCCCTAGATAAGGGGGGATACTGTACTCATCTCATTGTATTCCCACAACCTGCAACTCACATTTGCCAACCTCTTAATCCTTTCCTAGAAAGCATCTCTTTGAATGCTGATTGCTTACCTTCTATCTCTGAATTCTATATTAACACCTGCTTAGCAAGGTAGGTCACAGTTTCAAGGATGCTAAACTAAACCACAGCAAACCAACATTAGCTTGACCCCTCATAAACATTCTATCCAAGAAGAATAAAAAATTCTAAGTGTATTAATGAACATCTATAACAACCTTTACCTCCATTACGATGGGTTCACAACCAACCAAGAAACAACGTAATAAAGGAGTCAGATGAAGATAAAAATATGGCTGAAACCAGTGACCAAATTAATTTCAATTGTAAATTAAACTTAGAAGCATTTGCTTCTTCCTCACAGGGTCCAGTCTGCTCAAATAAATCTACCATTTAGAGTAATAAAGAAATGCATATCCTAAGAATTGGGAGCTCCAAAATAGAGCCAGAAGGCACTGTGCAAAAAAGCATACTCAATTCCTCCTAACCTCATTTAATTCTCCCTTAGGAAGCCATCTGAGGGGGTATAAAGAAGGGGGAAAGATACTTATCAGAAAGAACTTCCTAGTTTACAAGTCATGGTAGAAACAAGCAGAGAGGAAAATGATGGCTCCCCCTAAACAAATATAACCTCCATAACTATACAACAAATTCAAACATAATCTGCTCCTGTTTCACTTCCTATACCAGAGAGGCAGGGATTGGATGAAAATATTAGACTAGCTTGACCTGTAAAGACTAGGCTAAAAAAGAAAATCAAGGCAGCAAACTCCCCAAAGTAGTCCTGGCTAAAAACTAATGTTCTTTGTATAGCCTTTGCATTAGTATGATCAATCTAGTCGTAAAAAGTAGAGCTCTTTGTAAAACTGCAATGTAGACAGAAAGGTATTTAACCATTTTATCTTCCTTTTCAAAACTCTTTCCCTCACCTAGCCTCCTTTCTCACCCTTACACCCCAATAGAAGACATTGACCTTGCCTTCTGCATCCTACAGTCCACTTCTTTCTTAGGTCTGATCACTATATTCCCATTCCCCACAGTCCGACTAAGTATGAATTAATTAAAGTACTTCATACTAATAAGTAAATGTGGCTTAACCCACCATGGTTCAATTCCACAAATATTATTAAATTCTACTATATATATATATAAGGCACTGTGTTTAATTTACCAAAGTACAAGAAAAAATACTTTAATTCAATCTTTTAATGGACAATTAAAAGAGACACATGAGTGTCTGCTTCACATCACTCTCTCCCCATCCCTTTTCTTTCCATCCTGATGACCCTTCTCCCCACCCCCCGATCCCATGAGTCATGGAAGAATTTCCAAGGATTCAAAATTGCTTCCAGTAACAGTCAATTAGTGGGAAAATGTGGATGGTATAGCAAACATTAAACATTCAAAATCATAGCTAAGTAGAAGAGGGTCTCCTGGATTTAATTTTACATACTAATTCCAAGTACAATTAAGGGCTTCTCAATAAATCAATTTCCTTACAAGATACCTTTAATTTACCTCTGCTCAGAACCCTGAGTTAGTAAATCATAAATACTGAAATTTTTTCTTCTTTCGGTTATTTCCAGTTAAAATGTTAATAAATAAGATCCAGCTGGCATGGCTCAGAGGTTGAGCTCGACCTATGAACCAGGAGGTCACAGTTCAATTCCAGGTCAGGGCATTTGCAGGCTTGACACCAGTGTGGGGAGTGCAGGAGGCAGCCAATCAATGATTCTCTCTCATCACTGATGTTTCTATCTCTCCCTCCTGGATCTCTCTTCCCCTCTGAAATCAATAAAATAAAATCAATGTTAATAAGGACCAGTTCAATTTGCCCTACTTTATTTAAAGATTATTAAACTTGGCTGTTAAACTTATCTAGTGTTTTGTTTGTTTGAATCCTCACCAGAGGACATACTTTCACTAATTCTAGAGAGGAAGGGAGAGAGAGAGAAACATCAATCGGTTGCCTCCTGCAGTGTCCATACCAGGGAATGGAACCCATAATCCTTTCAGTGCACAGGACAACGCTCCAACCAACACAGCCACCTGACCAGGGCTTTTTTCATTAGACGTGACATTTTTCTCAAGTCCTCCTAGGTTTGAATTCCAAATGAATTGACATACTTGCTTTAAATCTTTTTTTTTTTTTAGTTGTGAACTGTATTAATTCTCACATATATCAAGAGGTCCTAAAATGGAGAACAGGATACAACTACTGACAGCTTTGGGTTTGGTTGGGACACATGAAGCTATTTTCAGGTGTTTTAATTCATGGTCAATATTTTTTTAAATCAAGAGGCTTCAAGCAAAAATCTCGATTTCCTGTGTTCTCTGGCCCCTTATTCATGTAGGGCACTAATCAAGTGGGCCTGAGAACTGGATGTCCCTCTTAGATGAGGCATAAACTCTCTAGTGCATTTCACTCATTTTCATTTTCATCTGCCTAGTACCTGAAGGCATGTGAGTTTGCTATTCATAAACAATTTCTTTGAAAGGGTACATAATATTTTCCACACTTCAGCAAGTCACCTAAATGTAAAAAGCCACAAAACAGACCATAGCAGTTTGCAACTTCATAGTTAATTATTTTAAAATTTCATAAGGCTTAGAAGGGTGAGAAAGAAAGAAATTCAGACTGCTGGAAGGGTGGAATACAGAAAGTAAAAGGCCCACCTGAAAGCTTTTTGGGGAGTGAGGAAAAACAGGTGGAAGAACTCAAAAGGATTTCTGAGACACCCAAAGCTTTTCCTGATTGAACACTACATTACTCCACGGTTCCTCTTACCAGCTCAATGCTTCAGGCCCTCCCTTCCCGCTTTCTCTTTCTGTATAACCAGAGCAGTTAGGTCACAAACTGAGAAATGTCAGAAACATTTATGAAACACATTTAGACCTTAAAAGTAAGTCTCACACTTTTTTAACAGCCTGAATCCACCACCAAATCCTTTCCCAGGTATTTTCTACTGCTTTCTGCTTTTACTGAAATGACAACTTGCGGCCCTCATTTTCAATGCCTGGACTTCAGTCCTGGATGGGCTATCCCAGTGGTCAGCAAACCGCGGCTCGGGAGCCACATGCAGCTCTTTGGCCCCTTGAGTGTGGCTCTTCCACAAAATACCACGTGCAGGCGCGCATACGTGCGGTTGAAACTTCGTGGCCCATGCGCAGAAGTCCGTTTTCGGCCTGGGCGAGTCTATTTTGAAGAAGTGGCGTTAGAAGAAGTGGGGGGTGTCAGTGGGTCAGGCATGGGAGACGCGGGCAGCGGGATACGCAGCGCGGGGGAGCTACATTGTTTTGAGGTAGTTCGCTGAGGACGACTCCTTCCAACTCTCCCATCCACACTCCTCTATCTGAAACAAGTATACAAGACGAGTGTGGATGGGAGAGTTGGAAGGGGTCGACCTCAGCAAACGTACCTCAATCAGATTGAGGACTTTTTTAGCAAAGGCCAGCTTAGGAATACCCTAATTAAGTTAATAACAACGTACCTACCTATATAGTTTAAGTTTAAAAAATTTGGCTCCCAAAAGAAATTTTAATCGTCGTACTGTTGATATTCGGCTCTGTTGACTAATGAGTTTGCCGACCACTGGGCTATCCAAAACAGAAAATATTTGTTGGCCCTCCCGGTTTCATTCCTTATATTATCTCTTATTTCAACTTTTACCGTCTATTTCATTCAAAATGTATCCCTAACCTCCTAAAAAATTTTCATCAGATTTGTGTAGTGGAAGGGTGGGGAAGGAAGGTACCCAACTGTCCACATAAAATCAATATACCATGCTGCTTCATTGACTGTAAATGTAAACAAAAAACATAAAGACGCTTCAGGATACACTAAATAATTTTTGCACGCTAAGTACACCAAGTGACAAACAGGTGACGGAGGCTCTATCTTTAGCATGTCTGGATTGGTGTCTTTTCCTCATGGACTCAAAATACTGGGGAGCAGGGGCAAGTACGAAATCTGAAGGACCAGGGTGGTCACACTGCCCCCACATGACAAGTTACCAAGTGAGGTCTCACCTCCCCGCACCCCATTCCAGAAGATACAGGGAGTTAGGACGCTTGCCTCTGAATAAGGAAAAGAGAAGTTTTTCTGTGCAAGTGTTGGGAGGAAAAAAAAAACAAAAAAAACCTTTACCACACGTGATGCTACTACAGCCTAAAAGCACGCAACACATCATTAGGGTCTCACTCCTCCTCGCCCAAAGGGAGACTATTTGCCACCTTATGCCCGATTGTGATGCGCCCTCCTCCGGGTGTCGCGGCGTGAGCCCGGGGACGACAGAAAAGGGGCGAGGCACGGGGTTCCTCAGCCCCGGGAGGGAGGGATGAGGGTACCGCCCGTCACCCCCGGGGAAAGGCCTCCGGGCTTCCAGCCCACAAACAGCACCGCCGGACCCAAGCCCCAGCCCGGCCTCTCAAAATTGGGCGCCAGCGACCGGAGCCCAGAACCCCACCCTCGGTCCCCTGGCAGGGTCGGCGCCGCCCAGACCACCGGTAGCCACAGCAGCCCAGTCCTCAAGCCCAGATTCGCCCTCCTCCCCCTTCCTCCGGCGCCCCCGCCAAGCCCAGCCTCCGGCACCGCCCCCACCGAGTTCCCCAGCGGCGCCCAGTCACCCCCGAACCTGTCGTCCTCCGTGAGCGTCCACGAAGGGCCTAGGCAGAAGCCCGGGCCAGTGACACCTCCGCTTCCTCCTCAACTGGACCCCTCCGGAGGTGTCGATGGGGACGGCCACTCGGGCGGCCGCGGCTGCTAGAGCCGCCCGGCAGGTTGCTGGCCGGCTCCGAATCCTCTTCTCGCGAGAACCCGCAGTTCAAAGAGGCGAGACTGAGCTGCGTTCTCGCGAGAATGGCGGCTCGCCGCCCAGGAGTGGGCGGGGCGCCGAGTGCTCCGACAGTTCAGGCAGCTGCAGCGCCGGTGGGCGTTCAGTCTGGGGGCTGGTGCTGCCAAGGGGGAGGCGTGGCTGCGATCAGCGTTATACGCCCCCGTGCTCCCCCTTAGTGTGAAGCCCAAGTCTTTTCCTTGGACTTCTTATCGCCCTGAGAGAACAGCGGACCTCGTCAGCAGCCCAGAAATACCGCTGGGATCCCGAGTTTGTTGAGGCGGTCGTCGTGAGGGCCACCCTCTCTTCCCGAACGTGCACAGCTGTTTGTTTTTAAACGCTGGCTTGGCGGGAACCGGGGTGCCCGCGGGAACTCCTGCAGTCAGTCGGCCGCCGGTCGGGTAACTTGGATGCGGTATTGCTCCCTGTGGGCAGAAAGTCGCCGAGTAACAGTTGCAGTCGCTCAACTTTACCCACTATGTGCTGAACGCTGGACTGTTAAAACGGAAAAAGTAAAAAGACACGGTCTCCACCCTCGAGGCTCACACCCGGGCGGGGGGGGGGGGGGTGACCGCCGGAAAACAGATAATCCCATACGGGTGATAATCCCATACGGGTGATAATCCCATACGGGTGATAATCCCATACGGGTGATAATCCCATGTGCCGAGTTGCTCGCTGTGGGAACGGAGGGAGTAACCGGCTCTACCTGCCACATCGAGGAAGTCTCCACCAGGGAGGGACATTCGAGCGGAATCTGGAAGGATGAGTAAGAGTTACCCAGTTTTTAGAAGAGTGGGAGGGGCTTTGCAAACTGCGGTAGCAAAGAAGAAGAGAGCCTGGTTGGAGTTAATTCGGGTTGAAAACGGATTTTTGCGGGAAGAACTTGGTTTAAAAACAACAACTTTGAATCTTTGTTTAGTTCGGAAGAAAAAGAAAAAAAACTCCCAGACTCCCTCGTGTGTGAAAAACCAAAGTGTTTTCCAAGCAACAAGTATACTGAGATGAACAGTTGAACGTGAGCAACGTAGGACAGTAAACATTCTCGTCCTCCTCTAAGGACACCTCGATATCAGAGTCCTTACCTAAGGGAAGCAGGTTATTGTCCCACTATAGCAGGTTATTATTGCCAACATTCTGCGACATTGGAAATTGTCAGTAATCTTTGAAGATTTCTAAGAAAGAAGAGCAATCTAAGCAGGAATGTTGTAGGACAGGTAATCTCATGGAGAAATTTTTTTAAAATCCTCAGGCAACAAAAACGTCACCAATCTTGATTAACAATCAGAATTTTGTTCTGTAAGATAAGATCCAGGGAGGTAATTCTACAGTGCAAGTTAGGGTTAGTGAGGTCTGTCAAACAGGAAATATTTCCCTATATCAAAATAGAAACCATCATTTTCTAAAAAAAAAAAAAAAAAAAAAGTCTCTGGTATTCCACTATATAGTTTCCACCAATCTCCCTTTAGACCAGCGGTTCTCAACCTGTGGGTCGTGACCCCTTTGGGGGTCAAATGACCCTGTCACAGGAGTCACCTAAGACAGTCAGAAAACACATATATAATTACATATTGTTTTGTGATTAATCACTATGCTTTAATTATGTTCAAGTTGTAACAATGAAAATACATCCTGCATATCAGATATTTACATTAAGATTCATAACAGTAGCAAAATTACAGTTATAAAGTAGCAACGAAAATAATTTTATGGTTGGGGGTCACCACAACATGAGGAACTGTATTAAAGGGTCTTGGCATTAGGAAGGTTGAGAACCACTGCTTTAGACACATTCTTTTCATAATACTACCTATATTTATGTATACTATAGTTTCATTTGGCTCACCCTACTCTTCCTACAAATAAACCCAACACCTAATAAGAAAACAAACAAAAAGTAGTTCTAACCCTGCTGTGGGCCAATCAAGTGCTCCGCTTAGCATAATTCACAAGTGCTAATCCAAGTTTTAGGGATTTTTCAGAAAACTCTGGAAAAATTATACCAGCAAGAAATTTCAGATGAAATACAGAGACTTTGTTGTATGACAGAATCCAGTCAAATTATTTTATCTTGCTGTGAGGGACTTATACTAATAATTCATCTCTTTCCTTAAAGAGAGAGAGCGAGATAAAGTTCCAGTGTTGTCTGCTTTAAAAGGAAAGTTAACCTTTCAAACCTTTATAATTTGGAAACATGGGTAGCAGCTGTATATCCAGTAGGTAATGCCATTGATTCACACCATCACAAACTGTTCTGCACAATAATTTGTAAATGCTAACTGAATGAGCTAAGGTTCAGACCCTTAATGAAAGTCTTCCTCCCACAATATCAATGCATGTACCAAAGAGGTCAATACGGAATTTCCAATTTAAGAGAAAAAATGTTTCATGTAGAAGCAAAGAGCAAACAAGCTTCTTTGGTTGTCTGTATCATTGCACCTCATAACATGCTAACTCACGATTGTTTCACAGCAGAGGATAAGGTAGACTTCTGGTTAAATACTTACTCAACAAATTAATGATAAATCACAGACCCAGAATCCTCTTTGCATTAAAATTTGGGATTTCTTTGTACTGTAAGATTTGAGCACTGCCACCTAATGGCAGGAACATGAAAATAATATTCACACAAAAAGTACTCTTCAGCAAATATTGGCTAAGACCCTGGGTAAGAACACTAGGGGAGATACAAACATTATTAATATACAGGTTCTACTGACATAAATGACTTATGTAATTAAGTAATAAATAAAAAGAAAATGATTTGTGTTATAGGGAGTCAGAGATAAAAAAGATTACTCTTAAGAGATGAAGAAAGTGCAGGAAAGAGGAATGAAAGGGGAGGATGTTTGATCTGGGGCCTTAAAGAATAGATATGATTCACACATGTTGTATGATGATGTTAGAAGAACTGACCAGAGAAGGCAAATTTATAGAAAGCTGATCCATGGTTGCCTGGGGCTAGGAGTAGGAGCAGAGATTAACTGCAAATAGGCTCAAGAAAACTTTTGAAGTGATGGTAAAGACTAGATGAGTGATAGTGGCACAACTTTATAAATGCTAAAAATAAATATCATTGCATACAATATGTGAATTTTATGTAAATTATACCTCAAAGAGCTACACTACTGGATTGCATATCACAGTTAACTCTCTGGGTCCCATTTTTTATACTCTGTTTTACTTTTATTTTTTTATTTTATTTTTTAAAATATATTTTTATTGATTTCAGAGAGGAAAGGAGAGAGAGATATATATAGAAACATCAGTGATGAGAGAATCATTGACTGGTTGCCTCCTGCATGCCCCGACTGGGGATGGAACCCACAACCTGGGCATGTGCCCTTGACCGGAACTAAACCTGGGACATTTCAGTCAGCAGGCCGACACTCTACCCATTGAGCCAAAGCGGCTAGGGCTGTTTTACTTTTTAAAATGTCTGAAACTCACATCTCAATAGCAAAACAAAATAAACAACCCACCCTATTTATAAATTGGCAAAGTATTTAAATAGACATTTCTCAAAAGAAGACATGTATTAGTATGTATGACCCACAGGTATATGAAAAGGTGCTCAATGTGAGTAATCACTAGGAAAATACAAATCAAAACAACAATGAGTCTTGGCCTGTGTTACTCAGTAGTTAGAGTATCAGCCTGTGCACCCAAGAGTGTCCAGTTTGATTCCCGGTCAAGGGCATGTACCTGGGTTTCAGGTTCAAGCCTCGCCCCCTGATTGAGGTGAGAGAGGCAACCAATCGATGTGTCTCTCTCACATCCATGTTTCTCTCTCTCTCTCTCCACCCCCACTTCCACCCTCTCTAAAAATCAATGGAAAAATATATTATCAGGTGAAGATTAACAAAAATAAATAAAGTTTAAAAAACAACGAGATATCACCTCACACCTGGTAGAATAGCTATTATCAAAAAGACAATGAGTAGCAAATATGAAGAAATGGGAACCTTTGTAAACTGTTGGTGGGAATGTAAATTGGCATACCATGTATGGAAAACAGTATAGAGTTGTCACAGGGAAATATCTACCCAACCAGAGACTACATTTTCCAGCTGCCCCAGGCCATTACAATATTACAATATAAAGTATGACTATATTATAATCAACTAGAGGCCCAATGCATGAAATTCATGCATGATGGGGGCGGGGGGGGGGGGAGGGTCCCTCAGCCCAGCCTGCATCCTGTCTAATCGGGGACCCCTTGGAGGATGTCTGACTATGGGATCAGGCCTAAACCAGCAGTCGGACATCCCTCTCGCAATCTGGGACCGCTGGCTCCTAACCACTCACCTGCCTGCCTGCCTGGTCACCCTTAACTGCCTTTCCCTACCTGCCTGATTGCCCCTAACCTCTCTGCCTGCCTGCCTGCCTGGTCACCCCTAACTGCCTCTGTCTGCCTACCTGATTGCCCCTAAACACCACTGCCTGCCTGCCTGATCATGCTAACTGCTCCTCTGCCAACCTGATCGCCCCTAACTGCCCTCCCCTGCCAGCCTGATCTTGCCTCCACCTACCCTCCCTGCCAGCCTGATCTCACCCCCAACTGCCCTCTCCTCCCAGCCTGGTTGCCCCCAACTGCCCTCCCCTGCTGGCCTAATTGTCCTCGCAGTTCACCCAGATTAGGTTCTGATTGGTCGGTTTCTATGCCAGTCAGCATCAAAAGCTCTGCCTCCTAGGCAGCCACTGGCTCTTCTGGAAAATCCAGAATGGCCCCGCTGACAGCTATCTCTCCTTCCCAGCCTGTCTCTGGGCCTGATCCACAACTTCCACAGCACCTGCAAATCAGGCCCCGCCTCTCTCTTTCTCTGGGCTGGAGGCTAACGACCTTGCTGTGCCTACCTCACCCTGCTCCCCTCCACAACCCCCCGCCGCCCTGCCCACCCACCTGCTGCCAGCCTTGCTGTGATAGGAGCTTGTGGGCCTCAGGGGAGGAACCAAGAGGTGCTCCATACACTTCCTGGTGACTGGTCGTCTGTCTGGTCATTTAGGTTGTGAGGGCCCTAAGCTATTTGAAATATGAAGAGATGGTGCCACCTTTCCGAGGCCTACCCGGTAAAAACTTTCCCCATGACATTTCTAAATTTTTAATTCCAACTAACTGGAATGGGGACAGTCCTGGGGTTATAATGATAGAAACTGAGTCCCTAGCCACCCTGTTGACCTCTTAACCAGCCCAGTAGTATAACATTCCAGTACTGTTATTTGAACAAGAAACCAACTTCTATTTAATTTAGGTGGCTATACATTTGTCACAGCAATTTGTTCACACTAACTAATTCAGAAATGAGTACCTTTATGTTAAACACTAACAAAAACCTAAACATATGGAGCAGGGATTAGCTATAGTGGATGGTGAGAAAATAGATATCATGAGCTAGAAAGACAGAGTCCATGTTATACAAAAGTATACATTTAAAAAATTATATTAGAGCCCTGGCCAGTGTGGTTCAGTGGTTAAGCATTAGCCTCCACATGGAAAGATCTCAAACTCAATTCCCGGTCAGGTTCTGGGGTTTGCTCTCTACCTAGGTTCTGGGGTTTGCTCTCTGTCCCCAATTGGGGTGTGTGCAGGAGGCAACCAGTTGATGTGTCTCTCTCACATCAATGTTTCTCTCTCTCCCTCTCTCCCTCCCTTCTATCCTCTCAGAAAAAGCAATGGAAAAAATATCCTCAGGTGAGTACTAACAAAACGAAAAAATGATTTTAGACTATTCATCTAATTAAGGGATCTTGACATTTTATAAAGATAAGCAAGAGAAGCAAGAAAACCTTAGCTGGGTGTGTAGGGGAGGCAACTGATAAATGTTTCTCTTTCATATCTCTTTCTCTCTCTCTGTCTCTCTGCCTTAATCTCTTTAAAAATATCCTTGGGAGCAGATTTTAAAAAGAAAGGGAAAAAAAAGAAAAGGAAAGGAAAAAAATAGAATAATTGATAAATATAAAAATGAGGCCAGGAAGAAGAGGGGTGTGATTGAGGAAGGGCTAACAAAGAATTTCTAAGCTACTGGCAGTATTCTGTTTCATAATCTGAGCAGTGAGAAAAGGTGTTCATTTTGTATTTTTTCTTGAAAATATACATTTATGTTTTATACCTGCTTGTGTATATACAATAATAAAAGTAAAGGACTTCTAGTAGAGATGGTGGCATAGGTAAATGTGGTATACCAATCCTCCCATAAACAAATCAAAATTACAACTAATTAAAATTACAGAAGAACCTTCATTCAGAACTACCTGAAATCTAGCTGACTGGAAGTCCTATAACTAAGGAATTTTAGAAGAAGCCTCATGGAGACGGGTAGGAGGGGCGGAGACACAGAACACATGTGTGGTGGATAAAAATCAGGAGGGATATCTTGGTTGTGAAGCCCCACCTTGAGGAGTGAAGAAGTCATAGCACCACCTCAGGCCTCCCAAAACAGAGTTCCAGTACCAGGGAGAGAAGTCCCCATATCTTCTGGCTGTAAAAACTACTGGGATTGTGGCTGCATGAGACCACCTGGGCACAGGTCACATTTTAACTGCATATGTGGCTATGGTATTGGACAGCACAGAACACAGAACATTTCCATAATCACAGACAGTTGTATTGGACAGTATTGACCTAAGTAGATCAGGGCTGCGTATTTTACAGTCCTGAAGTATCTTGTGCTTTTCTTTTAGAGCACTTATCAAAGTTAATAATGAATTAATGTCTGTTTCCATACTAAATTTATGGCCCCATGAAGACAAGAACTGTGTCTATTTTACTTACCGGTGTATGTCCAATGCTTAATATAGTACACGGCAAGTAATGGACCCTAAATAGATATGTGTCGAAGGACAAATAAATGAAGTTATATTCTAACACATACACAAACTCTAGTCCATGGAATTTGGGGTTCAGACTAGAAATATGATAAGTAGGTTTGTGTATAGGCAGATCACTTTCTCCTTTTCTGACTATTTCATTATCTTTCCTGAAATGAAGAGGACAATAGTATCTAGCTACTAAGATTTGGGGACCTGGTACTTTGATAATATTACTAAAAGGATGATGTTCAACATATAATCATTTCACAATTTACACTGAGTGGCCAGATTATTATGACCACCCCATCAGTACAATGAAGTGAATTAGTTATGCAAATAATCTATACTAATAAAAGGGTAATATGCTAATTAGACCAGACTTCTTCCAGACAAAGCCACAGTGGCGGGGGCCAAGGCAGAGGCGGTTAGGGGCAATCAGGCTGGCAGGGGAGCAGTTAGGAGTGATCAGGCAGGCAGGCAGGGGAGCAGTTTGGGGCATCAGGCAGGCAGGCAGAAGCGTTAGGGGTGATCAGGCAGGCAGAGGGGTTAGGGGCAGTCAGGCAGATAAGTGAGCGGTTAGGAGCCAGCGGTCCCAGATTAGAGATGGTGCAGGCTGGGCTGAGGGACCCCCCTTCCATGCATGAATTTCATGCACTGGGCCTCTAGTAATAATAATGAAACCTTGAGGGTATTTGCTTAGGAAGTTTTCAATATTCATTATTTTTGGAAGTGTCAATGAAGTACTGATAGGGTGGTCATAATAGTCTGGCCACTCAGTGTATGTAAATCAAACCATCATGTTGTACACCTTTAACTTATATAGTGATATATGTCTATTATTTTTCAATAAAACCATTTTATGTTGTTCTTCTTAGTCATGATCTATTTAAACATGTTGGTATTACTTATAACCAAAAAGATACTCTTGCCAAGGCCAGTTTGGCTCAGCGGATAGAGCGTCGGCCTGCGGACTGAAAGGTCCCAGGTTCGATTCTGCTCAAGGGCATGTACCTGGGTTGCAGGCACTTCCCCTGTGGGGGATGTGCAGGAGGCAGCTGATCGATGTTTCTCTCTCATCGATGTTTCTAACTCTCTATCTCTCTCCCTTCCTCTCTGTAAAAAATCAATAAAATATATATTTTTTAAAAAAAGATACTCTTATAACAAGTGAAAAATACTTAATGTCACTTTTTTAGAATCATGATCATTAAATTTTATTTTGCATTGTAAGGTGAGAGAGAGGTTAAAGAGTGCAATTTTATTCTTTTATATATTATGCAATAACACACTTTAAAAAGAATAAACAGCCCAGTTGGCACAGAAATAAAATAATTAAAAGACTCTTTTATAAAAATAAAATCAAAATAATCAATTAAATTATAGCTATCATGGTTAGCAATGGATTACATGTAAAGTTTGGTAATATTAGAAATATTGGTACTTGGTAATCATAATAGAGGGTGGAACCATTAGCTGCATGTAATATTGTTGCCCTAGACCTAGAGGCTGACTAGAGCAGTGCTCTGATAGATGTGTTTTCACTGGGATTTAACCTTAGTTAATACGTCCACATCAGCTTTGTCTGCTTCTGCAAGGCTTTTTTGATGGCTCTCAACCAGGACATTATCTTCCTTTCTTAGGGACCTGTGGGAACCATCATTTACGAACTGTAGACTCTCCGAGGATCACTTCCTGCAGCAACTTCCGTAGCCACTCCTGCCTTTCCAAGTTCTGCAGATGTTTACGCAGCTTATACAGAAGTTGTATTTCACCCACAGTTTCCCCCCTATAGGGAACAGAAACAGAGAAGCCACTCCATCAGTCCTTGTCTTCCCATCATAAAGCCAGCCCTAAAATTCCAATCCCCCAGTCCTCGCCATGCAGAACAAGAAACGGTACTTACTTCATGGGTTTCCCATCCGATTTTGCAAAAACACAAATTGCAAACATGATGATCATTACTTTAACGATCATTACTTTTGCAGACATCATCTTCACTAAAGAGGAAAAGCAAAATGCAGGTATTTAAAAAATGTTTTTACTATTCCAAACTATATAATTAAATTCAGCAGTTTACATTTATAACTATACAACTGGACACAGAGTGGTACAGCAACTAATTGCATTGGTTTTCATGGAGGACTTTTGGAATCAGCCTCTTTTTAAAAAAATATATTTTTTTATTCATTTCAGAAAGGAAGGAAGAGGAAGAGATAGATAGAAACATAAATGATGAGAGAGAATCATTGATTGGTTGCCTCCTGCATGCCTTCTACTGGGGGGCTGAGCCCGCAACCCATGCTGTGCCCTTAACTGGAATCAAACCCAGGACTCTTCAGTCCACAGGCCCACACTCTATCTACTGAGCCATTACAGATACATTAGTATGTATTTTCTATACACATAAGTTGACGTAGAAATTAGACAGGTTAATTTTACTTTCTAGGTAAATTAGTTTTCCTTTTTAGGGATCTTTTTGAGAGTTCTTCTGCAAGTTTTAATATATGAATTTTAAGCCACAGGAATGAAAATCATAATTTTTAGAATTTCCTCCTACATTTTATGGTGCTTATGACTAAGTGCTTATAATTTGCTTGGATAATGACTAGTTCTCTTACTTAGGTAAATTATTAACACTGTTTATTTACTTAGAAAATTTTTTTTGCATAAGTCAAGGTAATTTCAGGTACTGCATAAGTAACCACAAATACCTAATTAATACTCCCTGATTTAGAGATATTTTTACTAAATTAATGCATACTTCTACAATTTAAAAATGTGTCAAAGTATTTAAAAATCATCTAATTAAGCCGAAACCGGTTTGGCTCAGTGGATAGAGCGTCCGCCTGCGGGCTGAAAGGTCCCAGGTTCGATTCCGGTCAAGGGCATGTACCTGGGTTGCGGGCATATCCCCAGTGGGAGATGTGCAGGAGGTGGCTGATCGATGTTTCTCTCTCATCGATGTTTCTAACTCTCTATCTCTCTCCCTTCCTCTCTGTAAAATATCAATAAAATATATTTTTAAAAAAATGGATTTTTTTTATATAAAAAAAAATTATCTAATTAATTATAAGAATTTAGAGCTTTGGCTTCATATAAAATGCTTGTCATTTTTTTTTTTCTCTTCAGGTTCTTTTACAACTATCTTGTCTGAGTGTAATTTTTAGCACGTTCCTCTTTTGTTCATGAAGCTTTTCATCTCAAAATACACTAGCCTAGTCTTATCTTAATCTGCACTTCAGTAATTGCAAAGCTTATTGTTATAGAAGTGCTTTTTCTTAATGCTTACTGTTCTGTTTTAACATACATATAGAGAGTCACTATGCACTCATATTTTAAAGGGAAATGGCTTTATTTATTTATTTTGAAGTGGTAGCATCATTTAAAAGTGGTATAAGAATCAGAGCAGTATGAGAAACAGAGATCGACCCCGGACCCAGCAAAGACGCTGCGCTGCTGCATCCCCCATGTCCTGCTCTGAAATCCCGCCACCATCGCCATCGTGCCCAAGAGAAAGGCTGAAGGGGATGCTAAAGGAGGTAAAGCCAAGGTGAAGGTGAAAGGACAGAGCAGGGCTGATGGCTGTGTCCTTAACCCCTCTTCCAAGAAAAAGCCGCAGGATGTATCAGTTACTCAGCCTGCCCTTATCTCGGCCAATGGGAAAGCGGGGGAAACTAGCCCAAGGCCAAAAGTATGCTGGCCACCCCCCCTGTCTTTGTGTAACCAGACCCTAGGTGACCCTGCCCCCGACCCCAAGCCCTATAAATTCTTTGTTCTCTTGGGATTCGGGGCTCTCTCTTGCACCCAGTAATGGAGGCAAGGGGGGGACCAAGCGAGCTTGTATAAGAGACCCTCTGCTTTTGCATCGGACTGGCTCCCTGGCGTGGTGTTTTGGGGATCTTGAAATCTGGGCATAACAGAAGGACGAACCATAGAGAAGATCCGCCAGGTTACCAGCTAAACCTGCTCCTCCAAAGCCAGAGCCCAAGCCTAAGGAGACCCCTGCAAAGAAGGGAGAGAAGGTACGAAAAGGGAAAAGGGAGAGCTGATGCTGGCAAAGATGGGAATAGCCCTGCAGAAAATGGAGATGCCAAGCAGACCAGGCACAGAAAGCTGAAGGTGCTGGAGGTGCCAAGTGAAGTGTGTGCATTTTTGATAGCTGTGTATTTCTGGTGACTGTACAGTTAGAAATACTAGTTTTTATCAAGTTTTATAAAAATGCAAAATTTTGTTTTACTTTTCTTTTTTAAGCTATGTTGTTAGCACAAAGAACACTTCATTGTTATTTTAGGGGAAGGACATATAGTGCTAATAGAATGTCTCCAAAGCTGGACTGACATGGGGGAAAATACCTTTCCCTTCTAGTTTTGAGAAACTTCCTCTTGGTTCCTGGCAGGAAGATCTCTTGATGTTGACACACATTAGCCATCTTGGCACAAACACCTTGTCCTGTGGGAAACTAAAATTCTTTTTTGTGTCCTTTTCTCCCTCACCATTTCAGCATAGACTTTGGCTCTCTTAAGCCCAGAGACCAATTGGGACCTGTCCCAAAAAACGTTGATTTCCAGTCGGTTGGGCAATCTGAACTTTCCAGTGTCACCACTGAGATGGCCTCCCTCTAAAGAGCAGCAGTTCCTTTTTAGATTGTGGATCTACAGATTGATGTTGTCTGCCATTTTCACTTCATTTCCTGAAAGTCAGGGTCGGCTTGTGAAAAGTTGTTACACAACATGCTCAATGCGAAATGTCAACCCTCACTCTAAACTTTCGCTATTCACAGCATCAGATGAAGACTTCACTGGGTTTTGTGGTGGCTTTCTGATTTTGGTAGCTCATTGAAGAAGGGAGTTTGAAAGTTGTATGTTGTTAATAATTGTCTGCCCATATCCTGCCTGAAATACAATGATTATTTATGAAAAGTATCTTTAATAAAGCTGGATACAGTTTGAAAAAAGAAATAGTATAAGAAATATGATCTACTACATTTATTTTCCCTGTGCAATATGAAGCTATTGATGGAGCAACAAATACATGTACTTCAATTTTGGTTTATGTTGTTTTTAAAAAGGCACTGTAGCAAGAAGACGGGAGCATTGGTGTCTAATCTTAGCTCTATCACATTCACCTAGTGACTTCAGACATCTCTGCTTTGTTTCCTATTCCTAATAGAAACAAGCTTCTTACAAGAATGTCATGAAAAAGCTCAAAAATCAGGTGTAAAATACCCTTACAATTCATGTACAGTTTTCAGAATAGAAAGTGAAAAAAATCTTTATTAAAGGGAATAAATATTCAGCAGTAAAACTGTTTCTCCAGCTCTAGTATACAACTTGAGTTCTCCGTGAGTCATAAAACAAACAGTTTGATAAGGATATTCTGCAGAAAGAAATGAACTACTAACTTAATTTCATAAATGTATATTGGTTATTTAAATCAGAATGATTTATTCCTCATTAGTCTGTTTTATTTGAAAATTTCAGTAAGATACCATTAAAGCATAGATGCCAAATTGTAATTTTTTGTGTGTAATTTCAGATAAATTTTTGAAAAAGCAAGGCCTCTCAAAACACTTTCATCACAAAAATAAATGATTTCAGAGTATTTTAGTAACATAAATTTATTTTGCTTTGTGGCATTTTATATGAAACATAACTCAAACCCTCCTTTCACATTTTAACTTGAACAAACAGCATACTATTTATAGGAAATGATACACATTAAATAATACCTAGATTATAACAAATATCTTATATGAGATTTGAAAGAGAAAGTGAAGATTACTCACCACACAATGTCTTAGGATAATACCTTTCAGGTAACTTAGCAGCTGGTCTCTCTTAAAGTTGAGTAACCTTGAGAAAGCTGATGAATTGGATTGTAGACCCTTAAGGGTGACTTTTATATGTAGGTCTTCCTCTCAGCAAGAGAAACTTTTATGTTGTTACAGATGATATCACTCCCAATTTTCTGGATCACAAGTATAGGACAGAACAACAGACAACCCCATTGGGTGGTGCCCATTCTTCTTAAGATTTAGATCATTATATATTAACAGGTACACAGTATGGAGCTGGGAAAAAGTATTATGCACAGATTTCTAACAAATATTAAATTGCAATTCTGAATTCTGACTGGGTTAATGAATTTGTATTATTAAAAAGGACTGACTTCAATGATTTATGGTAAAGTCATCATTTTAAGTAAAACATCATCATTGAAAATAAAAACTGAAAATAAGCATATGTCTATAACCATATTATTGATACAGTTATTATGAGGATTAAAATGAATTATGTTATGTTATTCATACTTTACAAGCCATTTTCAACTTCCACATCAGTCCTGGTCATCTTTAAAAAATATATATATAGTGCTTTTCTTAAAGGTGTTAAAAATACTTTGAGAAAATGCTCTTAGTATACAGTGAATTTTAAGGGCTTCGAAAGCGAAATAATTTAAACCCTTATATAACTTACATTTTGTTCATGCATTTAATTTGCAATAATAAAACATTTGATAAGCACTAACTATATTTAGACTTTACATATATTATTCCACCTACTTTCCCTAGCAATCCTTTCAATAAATACAATCATTAGCCCCATTTTCACATGAGGACACTGAGCTTTGGAAAGTAAAGAAAATGGAATTCAACAAAGGTCTTTATGACTCCAGAGTCATTTTTATTCTTACTCTCTCACTTTCCCCCTAGAAACTAACAGATCTCCCTTCTTTGAACTCCAGTCTTCTTGACTTTAATTTGCCTTGCTCTTTGCAGCTGCTTTGCTCATGTCTGGATTCTTGTGTTCCCCACCTGATGATGGAAGACCTGCTCCAAAACCTAATGGAGGCATAATGCTGCCACCTATCTGATTTCAAATATGGCCACACCCTGGTCTCCATGTATTCCATCAAGGCCCTTTTGAATGCTCTTGGTGTTCCTAAGATTCATTTAAGCAGCTTATCCCCCAACTAAAGTCCCAGAATTTGATCAGTTCTCATAGCTCTGGTCCTATCCAGGCTTCATGTTATCCCTTTTTCTCCTAACCATTGCCAAGGTGTGACTTAGACCATGTAAAGAGCCAGTCCAAGCTTGAATAGTACCTGATTGAGAGAGATCTGTTAGTCCTGCTCTGGGGAGTCCTCTACAGTAGGCAAATATCACTTAATTTCAGAAGTGTTAGAGACAGACTGCAATGTGTCTGCAGATATGAACCAGGTTGATAAACATGTTGGAAAACATGACATGTGAGAAAAAGTTGAGTGAAACTGGAAAACAAAAGAAATGGCATTGAAAGGAAAGGAAGGGAAATGAAGGAAAGGAAAGGAAAGGAAAGGAAAGGAAAGGAAAGGAAAGGAAAGGAAAGGAAAGAAAAGAAAAGGAAAAGAAAGGAAGGAAAGGAAAGGGAGGGAAGGGAAAGGAAAGGAAGAGAAAGGGAAGGAAAGAAAAGTGAAAGGAGAAGAGAATAATGATAAACATAAAAAGGAGGCCAGGAGGAAGATGGATGTGATTGAGGAAGGGCTAACAAGGAATTTCTAAGATACTGGCAATATTCTGTTTCGTAATCTCAGTAGTGAGTAATGGCGTTAACTTTATATATTTTTTTGAAAAATTACATTTATGTTTTATTGATGCTTTTGTATATCTCTATATATATATAAAAGGCTAATATGCAAAGTGTCCCTTGGGAGTTCGACACAGAGACTGGGAGTTTGATCACTTACTATGACGTGTGCTGACCACCAGGGGGCGGCACGGAATGAAGAAAGGCACCAGATAGCAACTGGTGAAGGAAGGCCCCAGTGGGAAACACAAAGGCCCTGTTCGGCTCTGATCACTGGCCAGGCCTAAGGACCCTACCGGTGCCCATATGTCATGCACCAGGCCTCCAGTACAATAATAAAAGTAATGGACTTCTAGTCAAGATGGTGGCATAGGTAAATGTGGTACCTAATCCTCCCATAAACACATCAAATTACAACTGAACTAAAATTACAGAACAACCATCATTCTGAAATCTAGCTGACTGAGAGTCCTATAACTAAGGAATTTAAGAGGAAGCCTCATGGAGACTGGTAGGAGGGGCGGAGACACAGAACTCCTGTGTGGTGGATAAAAATCAGGAGGGATATCTTGGTTTTGAAGCCCCCCCTTGAGGAGTGAGGGCTCATAGCCCCACATCGGCCTCCAAAAACAGAGTTCCAGTACCAGGGAGAGAAGTCCCCATAACTTCTGGCTGTAAAAACTTGTGGGGATTGTGGCTGCATGAGACCACCTGGGCACAGGTCACATTTTAACTGTATATGTGGCTATGGTATTGGACAGCACAGAACACAGAACATTTCCATAATCACAGGCAGTTGTATTGGACAGTATTGACCTAAGTAGATCAGGGCTGTGTATTTTACAGTCCTGATGTATCTTGTGCTTTTCTTTTAGAGCACTTATCAAAGTTATTAATGAATTAATGCCTGTCTTCCATACTAAATTATTGGCCCCATGAAGATAGGAACCGTGTCTATTTTGCTTGCTGGTGTATGCCCAGTGCCTAATACAGTACATGGCAAGTAATGGACCCTAAATAGATATGTATCAGAGGACAAATAAATGAAGTTATATTCTAAAACATACAAAAACTCTAGTCCATGGAATTTGGGGTTCAGACTAGAAATATGATCCGTAGGTTTGTGCATAAGCAAATGCTTTTGCATTCAAGTTTCAGATCACTTTCTCCCTTTCTGACTATTTCATTATCTTTCCTGAAATGAAGAGGACAGAAGTATCTAGCTACTAAGGTTTGGGGACCTGGTACTTTGATAATATTACTAAAAGGATGATGTTCAACATATAATCATTTCACAATATATGTAAATCAAACCATCATGTTGTTCACCTTTAACTTATATAGTGATGTATGTCCATTATTTTTCAATAAAACTGGAAATAAAACCATTTTCTGTTGTTCTCCCTAGTCATGTTCCATTTATATAAACATGTTGGTATTACTTATAACCAAAATGATATTCTTATAACAAGTGAAAAATACTTAACATCACTTTTTTAGAATCATGATCATTAATTTTTTATTTTGCATTGAAAGATGAGAGAGAGGTTAAAGAGTGCAATTTTATTCTTTTATAAATTATGCAATAACATATTTTAAAAAGAATAAGCAGCCCTGCTGGCACAGAAAGAGAATAATTAAAAGACTCTTGAATAAAAATAAAATCAAAATAATCAATTAAATGATAGCTATCATGGCTAGCAATGGGTTACATATAAAATTTGGTAATATTAGAAATATTGGTGCTTGGTAATCATAATAGAGGGTGGAACCATTAACAGCATGTAATAGTGTTGCCCTCGGCTGACTGGAGCAGTGCTCTGATACATGTGTTTTCACTGGGATTTAACCTTAGTTAATGCGTCCACATGAGCTTTGTCTGCTTCTGCAAGGCGTTTTTGATGGCTCTCAACCAGGACATTGTCTTCCTTTCTTAGGGACCTCCTGGATACATCATCCTTGGGAACTATAGAACCTGCGGTGTTCACTTCTTTCAGAAACCTCCGTAGCCACTCCTGCCTTTCCTTCGAGTTCAGATGTTGACACAGGTTATGCATAAGCTGTATTTCACCCACAGTTTTCCTCCTGTAGGGAACAGAAACAGAGAAGCCACTCCATTAGCTCTCCTCTTCCCATCATAAAGGCAGCCCTAAAAATGCAATCCCCAAGTCCTTGCCATGAAGAACAAGAAACGGTACTTACATCATGGGTTTCCCATCTGATTTTGCGAAAACACAAACTGCAAACAGGAAAGATCATTACTTTAACCGTGTCTTTTGCAGACATCATCTTCAATCAAAAGGAAAAGCAAAATGCAGGTATTTAAAAAATATTTTTACTATTCCACACTATCTAACTTTAGCAGTTCACATTTATAATTACACAACTGTACACAGAGTGGTACAGCAATTAATTGGATTGGTTTTCATGGAGGACTTTTGGAATCAGCCTCTTTCTTTTTTAAAAAATATATATTTGTATTGATTTCAGAAAGGAAGAGAGAGAGAGAGATATCAATGATGAAAGAGAATCATTGATAGGTTGCCTCCTGCATGGCTTCTACTGGGGGTTGAGCCCGCAACCCAGGCAAATGCCTTTAACTGCATTCAAACCCAGGACCCTTCAGTCTGCAGGCCGACATCTATCCACTGAGCCCAACAGGTAGGGCCAACTTCTTTATTTTACAGATGCATTAATATGTATTATATGTACACATAATTTGACTTAGAAATTAAACACATTAGTTTTACTTTCTAGATAAATTAGTTTTCCTTTTTAGGGATCTTTTTGAGAGTTCTTGTGCAAGTTTTAATATATGAATTTTAAGCCACATGAGGAATGAAAATGCTTACTTTTTAGAATTTCCTCCTACATTTATGTTGTTTATGACTAAGTTCTTATAATTTGTTTGGAAAATAGGTATTTTTCTTACTTAGGTAAATTATTAACACTTTATTTAGAAAATTTGTTTTTCATAAGTTAACGTATTTCAGACACTGCAATAATAAACATAAATACCAAATTAATAGTCTCTGATTTAGAGATATTTTTACTAAATTAATGCATACTTTTACCATTTAAAAATGTGTCAAATTATTTTTAAAAATTGTCTTGTTAATTATAAGAATGTAGAGTTTTGGCTTCATATAAAAAGCTTGTTTCTTTTTTCTTTAGCTTTTCTTAAAACTATCTTGTCTGAATATAATTTTTAGCAGTTTCCTCTTTTGTTCATGAAGCTTTTCATCTCAAAATATACTAGTTTTATCTTAATCTGCACTTCACTAATTGCAAGCCTATTGTTATAGAAGTGCGTTTCCTTAATGCTTAATGTTCTCTGTTTTAACATACACATACAGTCACTATGCACTCATATTTTAAAGGGAAACGGCTTTATTTATTTATTTTTGAAGTGGTGGCATCATTTAGAAGTAGTATAAGAAATAGAGCAATATGAGGAGGCGCGATCAAACCAGGACCCAGCAAAGCCCACAGGGGGCTCCATCCCCTTGTCCTGGTCGGACCTCCCTCCACCATCGCCATCATGCCCAAGAGGAAGGCTGAAGGGGATGCTAAAGGAGATAAAGTCAAGGTGAGGGATGAACCACAGAGAAGATCTGCCAGGTTACCAGCTAAACCTGCTCCTCCAAATCAGAGCGCAAGCCTGAAAAGACCCCTGCAAAGAAGGGAGAGAAGATACCGAAAGGGAAAAGGGAAAGCTGATGCTGGCAAAGATGGGAATAGCCCTGCAGAAAATGGAGATGCCAAAGCAGACCAGGCACAGAAAGCCGAAGGTGCTGGAGGTGCCAATTGAAGTGTGTGCATTTTTGATAGCTGTGTATTTCTGGTGACTGTACAATTTGAAATACTATTTTTTTTATCAGGTTTTATAAAAATGCTGAATTTGTTTTACTTTTTTTTTTTTTTAAGCTATGTTGTTAGCACACAGAATACTTCATTGTTATTTTGGGGGGAAGGACATAATGTACTACTAGAATGTCTCCAAAGCTGGACTGACATGGGGGGAAATACCTTTCCCTTCTAGTTTTGAGTAACTTCCTCTTGGTTCCTGGGAGGAGGATCTCTTGATGTTGACACACATTAGCCATCTTGGCACAAACTCCTTATGGTGTGGGAAACTAAAATTTGTTTTTCTGTCCATTTCTCCCTCTCCACTTTAGCATACATAGACTTTGGCTCTCTTAAGCCCAGAGACCTATTGGGACCTGTCCCAAAAACGTTCATTTCCAGTCGGTTGGGCAATCTGAGCTTTCCAGTGTCACCACTGACATGGCCTCCCTCTAAAGAGCAGCAGTTCCTTTTTAGATTGTGGATCTACTGATATGCTCTGCCATTTTCATTTCATTTCCTGAAAGTCAGGGTCGGCTTGTGAAAAGTTGTTACACAACATGCTCAATGTGAAATGTCAACCCTCACTCTAAGCTTTCCCTATTCACAGCATCAGATGTAGACTTCACTGCATTTTATGGTGGCTTTCTGATATTGGTAGCTCATTGAAGAAGGGAGTTTTAAAGCTGTTGTATACTGTTAACGATTGTCTGCCCATATCCTGCCTGAAATACCATGATTGTTTATGAAAAGTATCTTTAATAAAGCTAGATGCAGTTTGGGATAAAAAAAAAAAAAAAAGAAGTAGTATAAGAAATATAATCTACTACATTTATTTTCACTGTGCGATATAAAGCTTTCCTGTGCAATATAAAGCTATTGATGGAGCAACAAATACATATACTTCAATTTTGGTTTATATTATATTTTTAAAAAGGCACTGTAGCTAGAAGACGGGAGCATTGGTGTCTAATCTTAGCTCTATCACATTCACTTAGTGACTTCAGACATCCCTGCTTTGTTTCCTATTCCTAATAGAGACAAGCTTCTTACAAGAATGTCATTAAAAAGCTGAAAAAAAAAACAACAGGTGTAAAATACCCTTACAATTCATGTACATTTTTTAAAATAGAAAGTTAGAAAAAGCTTTATTAAAAGGAATAAATATTCAGCAGTAAAACTATTTCTCCAGCTCTAGTATACAACTTGCGTTCTCTGTGAGTCATAAAACAAACCGTTTGATGAGGATATTCTGCAGGAAAAATAGACTATGAACACAGTTTAATAAATGTATATTGATTATTTATATCAGAATGTTTCATTCCCCATTAGTCTGCTTTATTTGAAAATTTCAATAAGATACCATTTAAGCATATGATGCCAAATTATAATTTTTTGTTTGTAATTTCTGATAAATTTAGAAAAAACAAGGCCCCTCAAAAGACTTTTATCACAAAAATAAATGATTTCAGAGTATTTTAGAAACATAATTTTATTTTGTGTTGTGGAATTTTATATTAAACACTAGTGACCCCATGCAGGTAATTCGTGCACATTAAAAGGAAATTAATTAGAGGAAATATTTTAATATTGCTTTTTTTTCTTTGTCTATAATAGAAGTGTCATTGATAAAAGAAAATTAGTAAAATGTATATCGAAATATCCCTCCTATCACAGTCTGAGGCACGCTGCTGAACATAGAGTCAAGTCCCCGCCTACCAACAGCACTGCTTTGAAAACTCAGGAGACCCGACCCGCCGGGCCCCACCCTCATTGGGTGAGAGGCAGACCCTGCTGGCCCCATCCCTGTCAAGCCCCTCCCGGAGGTGGGCCCAGCCCCAGGTGCCCGG